>NC_090866.1:8520833-9944166 GCF_024217435.2 Syngnathus scovelli | reverse complement strand
TGTATTTGTACCCTTTTGTTCTCAAAGCGGTGAGGTCGAAGCGTGTCCACATCGGGGAAGAGCTGCGGCAGACGAGGTTCGCGCTCGTCCATCATTCCGCTGCAGTTGGTCACAGTGAGGAGGTCCACCCGGTTGCCGTCAAGAGAGCGACACAGCAGCTCACGTCGGTAGTACACCTCGTCTGGAGAGCTGACACACACAGCAGGAACATTACAATTTTATTTTTTATTTTTTTTTATTTGCAGTGTTACCTGGCAGGACCGAGCCGTGCCGCGTCGCGGTGCCTGTCGTCCAAGCACCGCAGCATCTCCTGACACTCGGTGTACGAGAAAGGGAAGCAGAAGGAGAAGAAGGTGGTGGCACCTCGAATGTCCAGCAGGCGGTGAGTGAAGGACAGTATGAACTGACTCCGTACAATCTATCGAAGCACGAGAGGGGTGTTATCAATAGCAATAATAATGATGCTTACTTTTTGGTACCTCAATGACGGGTCTGTCTCGGATCCTCTCCCATTTGTTTTTCCCGGTTAAAGTCCGAACGAGTGGCGCCATGCCTTGACTGTAAAGCTTCCTCTGGTTGTTCATGTTCATCACATTGAACTTGAGCAGCCTTCCAGGGACTGCACCCTGCACGCTGAAGTAGAACCATGACCTCAAACACAAAATTTGACATGATCAAACAGCAGTCCTTCATGAAAGTTTGTCTCATTTTAGTTTTTTTTTTATTGTTGTGTAATAAAAATAACATCCAACAGTCACCTGTTGCCATTCTCGTGTTCCGTTCCGGCGCAATCGTGCCGAGTCCAAATGTTAAACTCGTAGTCTGGGATGTTGCCGGGGGATGCGGCCCCCCCGAGTTGAGTGCCATCATTAAGGAGGCTCGGTATGTGCTTGTTCACCTTCTCCACATGGGCCAAGTTGCCCGAGTCGAACTTGGAACTGAACACAATGTTGCCAAAGCGAACCTCCATGGCTGAGAGAGGAGTTTCCTCTTAGGACGTTTTCACCCTCTACAAAACCTAATCAAACTTGACAACAAAAATACAGAAATACATTAGTAAATAGTAAAATATTTTAGTCATGTTAAAATCATGGACTTTCAATATTTGATCCAGTGGTCACCCAAAAATAATTTAGGTGCAATATTTTTAATATTATTTGTAAAGAAAAAATCCCCCCCAATTTCAAAGCTCAAAAATCTTACTTTATTCGACTTGGGCTGGTGGATGTGACAATATAAACAGATAACAGCGACACCCAGAGGCGGGAGCAAAAACTACAACCACGACCAAAAGACACTTGCATTTGACAACATTTGATTATTAACATACCACATAATGCATGAGAATGTGACGAATGTGATTGTTTCCAACGAATCCGATCATTTTTATCCTGCAGGACACAACAATGGCTCAGGTTCGGTCCCACCAGCGCCTCCACGACAAACAGCTGACCCACAAAACAATCTCAGGCATCGGGATTTAAAACCTCAAGATGCCACATCAGCCAAACAAGAGAGTTTGATTTTTATACAGTCCGATTATTAAATATCTTAGATACTACGTTTATGTTCTTTGGTCCCTGAACGCCCCTTGACGTTACTAAGCTACAGGGGACAACTTAGCTGCCGAGCTAGCGGTCGTTGCTAGGAAGAAAGGACGATCGCTACGGTCCTAATTCACATCGTGTCTCCTCCTTATTGTTGCTGGTGCGACACCACACGATCAAATATTGATCCGATCGATGATGTTGTTGATCGATATCCGTATGTTCTGATGTCATGTTGCCGCCCCCCTTTCTCCCTCAAAGTCTTCATTTGGTCGCCGTACGTGAGGCGTTCAAGGAACTCCTGTAAATGTCAATACGCAGTCTACGACCTCGTGTATTTTCTTTTTAATTATGTGATAAATCAATAAAATTAGACTTTTAGTATCTGAATTTGCTCATAGTTTTGACTCAATTACCTGATGAAATGTAAATTACAGTAGGTGTTCAATGTTCCTTTGAAGCGATTTATCCCACGCAGCATCTTTTCCATGACACGGCCCATTTAGGGTGGTAGACAAAAAGGCTAAGATCATCATTCAAGCCATTTAGCTTGCTTTTCCAATTACTCTGCCGTAGTGAAATGACAAATTTGATTGAGTGCATCCCCCGGAAGTAAATGTGACGTTTTGGGGACGTGCTCCATATCTATTTTTCAAAGCATCCCTGCTTTTGTCATAGCTGTGTTACGTTGACATCAGGCAAATATAGGAACCGATCTACAATGAAGCGTTCAGGTGTCTCTGTAATAGTGATGTGCATTCCAGTTCTTTTAAGTGAACTGAATCTTTAGAATCAGTTCATTCAAAAGATTCGTTCAACGAATCGTCCCCCCCCCCCCCACACACACACAAAAAAAAACACACACTGAACAGGAAGTTGTGTCACTGACTCGTCTCGTTGTTATTATTACCAAATTAATTAAATATTGATGGAAGTCTGCTGATGGCCGTGTACTTTAATCTCCTGTTTCCTTCCCTCCCGCGGTGCGTTATGGTCATCCGACCATTTGGTGTCGCTAATGAGCTCAACGCATTGATAGCATGTCGTCTTGTTTCAGGGAGGAGCGGCCAGAGTGTTCCGATCTCACGTCAGACGGCGTGACCGACGGCGGCTCCGGTCTATGATCGCTTAACGTCGCCTCGGCCGCTAAAATTAAACCCGGCACGTCCGCCCGGCACGAGAAGGAGTTTGATTGTCATTTCTTGTTTTGCGTAGCGGCGACGGACTGTTCCAACATGGCTTTTCTCTACGAATACGTCACACAAGAGCAACTCGCAGGCTTCGACAAATACAAGGTATGCTAAGTGGCTAGCCCCTGTGTGTATGCATGCAAGCAATTATGTGTGAATGAGGATACGTACATTTGTATGTGCATGTGTTTCACGCTGGTCATAACGTGCAATATCTGCAGAAAGCAATTTGTACATTAATCCATAGCTGTTAGACTTCATACTGAGCTCAAATTTGGTCAAATCTGCCCCTTTTTGACAGCAATAACAATACTAATTCTAAACTTCATTTGCCCTGCAATTTTCTCTCAATTGATGTGAGTCACGTTGCGTTATGTGTGCATGAATAAAACTGCCTTGTTTCAAATAGAATAATGGAAACGTTCATAAATGGCAAATGTAAAAGCTCTCTACAAGTTTTTGAAGAATTGAGACAGTAGTTCGAGCTTGTACTGTGATCACACGTCTCCTTGCGGTTTCATCCTTCCTCTTGCCTTCCAAAATTGGCATAATGTCACCACGCTTACTTTGCATCTTCTAGTTGTAATGACAAAGTCATCGATTGACTGTTTTCAGCAATATTTGTAAAATTTCATAATTGATATTTGATTTTTACTGATCTGTCAGACCCTGCCTGAATATTTCTTTTTCAAAACACGCTTTTAGATGGCGTCTCGGGAAATGTGCATGATTAAAAGACGAAACCAAACTGCAGGTATCTGCAAAGGTGACGTGGAGACAAATTATAATGTCACGCCAAGACTATTAGTAATTTCAATGAACTGTATTTGTGCGCGTGTCACAGTGACAACTTACGTCATGTGTGTGTTTGCAGTACAGCGCGGTGGACTCCAACCCTTTGTCCATCTACGTCATGCACCCTTTCTGGAACTTTGTTGTGAAGGTGAGAAACACGTTTGCGTGTGTGTTTTGACAACTACTGTGACACTCCCTGAAAATGTTGCATCATCTTTAAATTGCCTTTGACAAATATGGCCGTCGCTGTCTATTCCATTTTGAAGGGTATTTGATCAAAAGTGACATCAATGAGAAGAACTGGGAAAGAAATGTTCTTCAAACATGGAAGAGACATTCACCACTGACCTTGAATTTCTGGGTTGAAAAAAAAGATATACACAAAAAAAGGGACGTCGCTTGCTAAAGCATACTTTTGTTTTTCATTGTAGTTTCTCCCAAAATGGTTGGCTCCGAATCTCATCACATTCACCGGCTTTATGTTCCTGGTGGTCAACTTCCTCATGCTGGCCTTCTACGACTACGACTTCAATGCCTCAGGTCTGTTCACAAAAAAAAAAAATCTTCCGAAATTGATGTTTGCTAAATAATGTGCACAATCAATTAATTTGTGCCCGTTTGTTTCAGCCATCGGACAGGATCATGTGCCTAGCTGGGTGTGGGTGACGGCGGGGCTCTTCAACTTCCTGGCCTACACACTAGGTGAGTAACCTCACTTGCGTCTCCTCCCTCCTCGTGTTGACATCGCCTCCGCTTTGCAGACGGCGTGGACGGCAAGCAGGCGCGCCGCACCAACTCCTCCACGCCACTAGGGGAGCTGTTTGACCACGGGCTGGACAGCTGGGCCTGCATCTTCTTCGTGGCTACTGTTTACTCCATATTTGGGCGTGGCGAGAGCGGCGTGGGCGTGGCCACGCTTTACTACATCCTTTGGGTGGTGCTCTTCTCTTTTATTCTGTCACACTGGGAGAAGTACAACACGGGCGTGCTCTTCTTGCCGTGGGGTTACGACATCAGCCAAGTGGTGAGTTTGAAGACGCGTCATCTCACACTTATGACGAAAATGATTATTTTATTTTATTCTTCTTCACTCCAGACCATCTCCCTGGTCTACGTGGTGACGGCAGTGGTGGGCGTGGAGACCTGGTACCAGCCCGTCCTGTTCAACTTCCTCTATAGGGACCTTTTCACCTTCATGATCGTTGGTAAGACGCAATAATCAATCACACTTTCTAGCAAGAAGGTAATCATCTTAACAATACGAGTCTTGAAATCTCATTCGATGCTTTTCAGCCTGCTCCTTCTCAGTGACGTTACCCATGAGCCTCGTCAACGTCCTCAGGTAGGTTTTGTTGTCGCCGTCGTGACCGCTAGTTAGCACGGGTACGACTTAGTCGTGTTTGTTCAGGGCGTACCGCAGCAACTCGCTGAAGCACGAAAGCGTCTACGAGGCCTTCCTGCCCTTCCTGTCGCCCGTGCTCCTCTTTGCCATTTCCACCGTTTGGGTGCTCTTCTCTCCATCCGAAATCCTGGAGCTACAGCCCAGGCTCTACTACCTCATGGTGGGCACGGCCTTCGCCAACGTCACGGTGGGTGTTTTTTTTAAACTTTACATTTTGTCGTTATTATCAAGCGGACTTTGTTTACGTTTCCGCGTTTGTGTTGCAGTGCAAGCTGATTGTGTGTCAAATGAGCAACACACGTTGCCAGCCGCTGAGCTGGCTACTGGTGCCGATGACCGGCGTGGTGACGCTGGCCGTGTCGGGCCTGGTGGCCAACGAAACGCTACTGCTGTACTTTTGGACGGCCGTCGTCGTGCTGGCGCACATACACTACGGCGTGTCGGTGGTGAGGACATGACTACTATACTTAATTCACAAGATTAATTTGTTTTGTTTTTTGGCAAGTGTTCTGATGGTTTCATTATTTAGCAAGTCTACTTTTGTTTATTATTTTGCAAGGGGACATTATTTGGCAAGTGTCACTAATTTCCATCCCTTGTGTGCAGGTCCAGCAACTCAGCAACCATTTCGGCATCATGGCCTTCTCACTGAAGAAGCCTAGCAGTGATTGACAAGAGGACGAACGAATCGGCTTGAAAGGAGCAGAAGAAGTTTAGACTCTCCCCGCTCCTTTTCTCTCTCTCTCTCTCTCTGCTCAACGACATGTCACCCTCGTTACCGCGGTAACCGTATCCTCCATCCATGAGGGATGCCCCAAAACACGCACGCACACATAGCCACCCGCCTCAAGTTTTTTATTTTTTTTGGTGATTGGGGGGCTCAAGGAGCTTCAGCTTACCTCATCGGAGGATCGGTCGGTCCACTGTGTCGAGCCAATGAGGTGCGAGTGTTTCCTACGGAAATGTGATCCATTTATTGGCTGGGGAGCCAATACGCACCCCCCCCCCCTCACAGATAAACAATATTATGAATGTATAATATTAATAATAAGCCTTGATGGAAACTCGGAATTCAAACGTTTTTAATTTACTCTTTAATGCAATCATTATTTTAATATTTACGGTTATTTGGAAGTAGACCTGACTAATGGATGCCGCGCGGCGGATCATATTTATTCCGGTACACGCTGCCGGTGATCCGACGCAGATGATACAGGGAAGTGTCGTGTCTTTCACGCTGATTCGTTCTTTATCTACCCCCCCCCCCTCTCCTCGTCTTTCGTGTCGTTGGGTTGCCGTGGCGACGGCAGCCGCTTGAATGAAGAGTGCATCCCAAAAGCCGTGCCACGGAACGGATTCACTCTGAGGGGAGCAAGCGAGCGCACGCCCGCCGCCTGGCCTCTTTTGTTGGTTTTGTTTGTTCGTTTGTTTGTCAAAACAATTTTTTTTTTGTATAATAATTGTGTGTCGGTGTCGTCAGCAAGCGTCAAGCCTGCAGCTCTGCTACTAATGCCTGGCAAACGGGACGCAAGTGTTGAGGGACAGCCTGCATGCCTTTCAAGCACATCGAGTCGAGGAAGCTCACGTTTGTATGTGTGTACATGTGTGTGTATATGTGTGTATGTTGAGATAAGGAAAGAAACACATGTCTATATAGAAAAGTTTATTATGAGCAAATGCGATCAATTCATGGCTGAATTGTGTGGTGCTCGTTACACTCCATAATGTTCCATCCTAACATTAGACGGGGGGAAAAAAAAAACCGCATTGAGTGTAATTTTTTTTTTCAACCACTATGTTGGACACTACTGTGTTTTGTTTTTTTTAATTAAAATGGATGAAAAATGCCTGTAAGTGCTTAATACTTCTAATCAGTTGAAAATATCTGATGAATAAATGCTACACAAACTTCCAACGTGTGTGTGTGTCTGTGTGTGTGTGTGTCACAGCAGCTGATAGCAAATAAATGGCAGCTGGAAGAACTTGCTGGGTCGAGGGGGAGTCTTGCGGCCTAATGGCCAGCCGAGCTATCAGGAAAGTTCTCGTCTTGATTGACAGGCACTGCTTGTGCCTTTGCTGCCCTACAAGGACACGTCAACTTTAGAGCTCTGGCGTTTCACGCCACACGTAACCCCCCACCCGGTAGTGCTCGTATCTTCTGGAACCTTCTGAATGGGTGCTTCCAGAAACCCCCGCTGAGGTATAAAAAGAAACCGACGTGTCGTGGGAGTCTGCATCGTGTCCAAAGACACTCATCGGAAGGAGCAGCAGCAGCTCGAAACGGAGATTCAGAACTTCTCAGATTCAGAACTTCTCACAAAGGAATCCCAACGCAGATTTCATATTCAAGGTAAGTCTGGAACACGTAAATCTAACATTGTACTAATTTTGTGCTATTTTATGAAGGGAAAGAAAATAATCGATAATATTCCATGTTGACGAGCTACACTGAAGCGAACAACATGACCTTAAGAGTGCAATGGCGGACACCAGCAGGAATAACGAGAAATCCGTGACAATTTTACATGCTACGATCGATCATCACCATTTTGAAATACTTATATTTTAATTTAAATTAATTTTCTTTGACTTGGAGGTGTTAGATAACCCATGGGGGGGGGGGCAGAGGTGTTTGATTGACAGGAAGAACACGTGCTCTTCCACCATATGCAGCTGCTCACCCCCCCCCCCCTCACCAAGCCATGTGGTGATCTTTATCGAGTTTTATTTTAAAGAACAGAACAGTTGTTAGCATGTTAGCATCTGTCTCACAGTTCTGAGGTTCAGATTTCGATTTTGTTCGATTTGCTTTGATAGATGCCCGAGAACGCCGCACGTGCCATGGAGGAAGATATGGAGACCTTCGCCTTCCAGGCTGAGATTGCGCAACTCATGTCGCTGATCATCAACACCTTTTATTCCAATAAGGAGATCTTCCTCAGAGAGCTTATCTCGAATTCTTCTGATGTAAGCGTCAATTCTTGACTAGTTGGACAATCTTAAAGGTCGGAACTATAGAACGCTTATGTGATTTCTTCTGACAGGCTTTGGATAAAATCCGCTATGAGAGCTTGACTGACCCCAGCAGACTCGAATCCTGCAAGGACCTGAAGATCGAAATCAGACCTGACCTGCACGCTCGCACCCTCACCCTGGTCGACACGGGAATCGGCATGACCAAGGCCGACCTGATCAACAACCTGGGCACCATCGCCAAGTCTGGAACCAAAGCCTTCATGGAAGCCCTCCAGGCCGGAGCTGATATCTCCATGATCGGTCAGTTCGGTGTCGGCTTCTACTCAGCCTACCTGGTTGCCGAGAAGGTGACGGTCATCACCAAGCACAATGATGACGAGCAGTACGTGTGGGAGTCCGCCGCCGGGGGCTCCTTCACCGTCCGTCTTGACACTGGTAAATCTCGCTCAACATTAGCAGTAGCATTAGCATGTTCAGTAGATCACTCCATCCATTTGTGACTTTCAGGAGAGTCCATTGGGAGAGGCACAAGAGTAATCCTGCACCTCAAAGAAGATCAGACGGAATACTGTGAGGAGAAACGTATCAAGGAAGTGGTCAAGAAGCACTCTCAGTTCATCGGATACCCCATCACGCTTTACGTAAGCCACTATTATCTTCTTAAATGGAACCAAAAAGATCCTCAAACTGTTCATTATTCTGAAGGTGGAGAAGACAAGAGAGAAGGAGGTGGACCTCGAGCCGGGCGAGAAGGAGGAGGAGGCTGAGAAAGACGCTGCGGAGAACAAGGATAAACCGCAGATCGAAGATGTCGGGTCTGATGAGGATGAGGACACCAAGGAGAACAAGAACAAGAGGAAGAAGAAGGTCAAGGAAAAGTACATGGACCAGGAGGAGCTGAACAAGACTAAGCCCATCTGGACGCGCAATCCTGATGATATCACCAACGAAGAGTACGGCGAGTTCTACAAGAGTCTGACCAACGACTGGGAGGACCACCTGGCCGTGAAGGTAAATAAAGGAGATGTTTGTCAACCTGACTGTTGCAATGGATCCTTCTAAGCTTGCTTTGTTTGTCTTCAGCATTTCTCCGTGGAGGGCCAGTTGGAGTTCCGAGCGCTGCTCTTTGTACCCAGAAGGGCTGCCTTCGACCTTTTTGAGAACAAGAAGAAGAGGAACAACATCAAGCTGTATGTGCGCAGGGTCTTCATCATGGACAACTGTGAAGATCTGATTCCAGAGTATCTCAGTGGGTATCTCATTCTGAAGGTTCTTCTGAGGTCTTTCATCACTGACCAATTTGGCTTGTTTTATTTCTTCTCAGACTTCATCAAGGGTGTGGTGGACTCTGAAGATCTGCCTCTGAACATCTCCAGAGAGATGCTGCAGCAGAGCAAGATCCTCAAGGTTATCCGCAAGAACCTGGTCAAGAAGTGCTTGGAACTCTTCACGGAGCTTTCCGAAGACAAGGACAATTACAAGAAGTGCTATGAGCAGTTCTCAAAGAACATCAAGGTATATCGATCTCAAACTCGACAATCCTCAACGACCACGACAAATTTTATTAAGCTACATTCCCGTTTTAGCTCGGCATCCACGAGGATTCCCAGAACAGGAAGAAACTATCCGAAATGCTGCGATACTACACTTCCGCTTCTGGAGATGAGATGGTTTCCCTGAAGGACTACGTTGCAAGGATGAAGGAGAACCAGAAATTCATCTACTACATCACAGGTTTGTATCATCTGTTGTCCTCCTTATTTCCCGACAGGCCTATTTATCTCCTGAAACTCTTGAAACAGGTGAAACCAAAGACCAGGTGGCCAACTCGGCCTTCGTGGAGCGCCTCCGCAAAGCCGGCTTGGAGGTCATCTACATGATCGAGCCCATTGATGAATACTGCGTCCAGCAGCTGAAGGAGTTTGATGGCAAGAACCTGGTCTCGGTCACCAAGGAAGGCCTTGAGCTACCTGAGGATGAGGATGACAAGAAGAAGCAGGAGGAACTCAAGACTAAGTTTGAGAACCTTTGTAAGATCATGAAGGACATTCTTGACAAGAAGATTGAAAAGGTTTGTATGAAGGATAATTACTTTTTGACTATGTTTTTGCTGTGCCAATAACGAAATGCGACATTCTTTGAAGGTGACGGTCTCCAACCGCCTGGTCTCGTCACCCTGCTGCATTGTCACCAGCACGTACGGCTGGACGGCCAACATGGAGAGAATCATGAAGTCGCAAGCCTTGAGGGACAACTCCACCATGGGCTACATGACAGCCAAGAAGCACCTGGAGATCAACCCTTTGCATCCTATTGTGGAGACCTTGCGGGTGAAGGCAGAGGCGGACAAGAATGACAAAGCGGTGAAGGACCTGGTCATCCTCCTGTTCGAGACGGCTCTGCTATCTTCGGGATTCACGCTTGAGGACCCTCAGACGCACGCCAACCGCATCTACAGGATGATCAAGCTGGGTCTCGGTGAGTGTTTTTCCATTTGGCAAATTTCCTCTCATCTAAATTTAGTTTGCCTAAATGATTTGCTCATGCAAATGTATAATACGCAGGCATCGATGAAGACGACTCTGCAGTTGAGGACCTCGTTCAGCCTACTGAAGAAGACATGCCAGTTCTGGAGGGCGATGATGACACATCAAGAATGGAGGAAGTGGACTAAACTATCGCCTGCTTTCATAGTACTACTTTTTTTTGTAACTTATTTAAATAATTTGTTTCCAAACAAAAAATATTTAGAACTACAACTGATTATGGGAAACCCACACAAAACAAATCTTCATTTTGTTGATGCCCTCACACTGGAAATATATATGTAGCTTGTCTTTTTGTAAAGTTTTTTTTTTAATGAAAGCTTTCAAATTTGTAATAAAATAAACGGAGGAATATAAGGAACATTCTCCCTTTGCCCTTTGTATTGTATAATTAACTCTTGCCTTTATTACTTCAAGGTAATTGCGTCATAAAGTGACGTTTACCACGTTGGATTTTTTTCCAATGTTCTGGAATGTTCCTGAACGCCGCGCGGTTTGCTCCCCCCCACCCCTTCCCTTCGATGACGTTTCCGCTTCCATAGCTCCCGCCTTGTTTTTGGGATTGACAGCCAATTCAGGCCAACCAACGTTCGATATTTTACCGGCATCGAGGAAGCTTCTAGAGAGTTCCAGAAGCTCTAAGCTCAAGTCGACGCTTCTCGAACACTCTTCTTTGAGGAAAGGCTATATAAACCAGCTCAGCAGCCCAGTTGAGTAATCATTCCGATCATCTTGACATCGGGATCTACTCTCCCAACACACAGAAGACCAAGGTAAAGTAGAAAAACGTGTTTTATCCTGCAAGCAAAAAAATTATCATCGCTCAATTTTTGCAGATTCATCTCACGTGTAACGAAAAAAATGGCGTGATATGTACTTATTATTTTTAATTATTCGAATAGGTTTTCAAACATTAAAGAATGCTTTTATATTTTTATTAGAGATAATCCTAATCCATGCTTTGGTGACTGAATTCCAATGAAGCTGCAGTCTTTGCGTAATATTATTAGTTAATTGGATTTTCAATTATTTCCTTCTCCTTTCAATGTGTTTTATTTACTTGCGAGAAATATATTCGTCGTATTTAAACGATACTTTTGATAGACGACCACATGGTCCCAGGGAGTGCATTTGCCAGACTAGTATTACATGTGACAGTTTTAAAGCGACATGTCACACACTTTTAACATTTTTACACAATAAAAGTGTTCTAAAAGACGTTTTGCTATATCGTGAATCATTTAAATTTCGAACGAGACTTTCCATTACAAAATGTCAGAGTACCTTCTAGAAACTTGTAGTTCACTACTGAATTCGCTAGGTGGTGACACCGAGCGTTAATGATGACGTGTAAAGCAACCGCCTGTCAAATCTAAGTCCTAGTTTACGTCATCCGAGGTTACGAACGGTAGAGCAAGGAACTCACGCGGTGAGTAAAGCCTGTCTCATTTAGTAGTAGAGAAGTTAACTATCAAATCAAACTTTTAAGACAAAAGTGACCTCAGAGCAGATTGCAATGGGATTTTAGCTTCAAGGATAGATTTAAGAAGCTGCAGGAGCAGTCTGTTGCACCACCTGCTTTGAGAGAGCTCTCCTGGCCACACTTGTCATCAGGACATATGCTGTAGAAAATGGATGAATAATAATTAATGCTTATTTTAATGAGTGTATGTTTCTTGTGTTGAAGATGCCAGAGTCACAGGACCATCCAATGGAGGAGACGGAGACCTTTGCGTTCCAGGCTGAGATTGCTCAGCTGATGTCCCTGATCATCAACACCTTCTATTCCAACAAAGAAATCTTCCTCAGGGAACTCATTTCCAACTCCTCTGATGTAAGTTGCTCCAGATTTGCTAGCCATGTCTGAACCTGTACTTCCCAGCCCTATTAAAGAAAGGTTACAAGTTTGTCCACTAGGTGGCAGTAGTTAATCTCTGTAGCTTTGTGATGATTGAAAAGCTGCACATCAAGGGTTTTCCAAACAAGACTTTGAAAGTGACAAATTATTTCTCTTCAAGGCTTTGGACAAAATCCGCTACGAGAGTCTTACCGACCCCTCCCAGTTGGATTCGGGCAAGGATCTGAAAATCGAAATCATTCCCAACAAAGATGAGCGCACCCTCACCCTGGTCGATACGGGTATCGGCATGACCAAGGCCGACCTGATCAACAACCTGGGCACCATCGCCAAGTCGGGCACAAAGGCTTTCATGGAGGCCCTGCAGGCAGGAGCCGACATCTCCATGATCGGCCAGTTCGGCGTGGGCTTCTATTCAGCCTACCTGGTGGCCGACAAGGTGACGGTTATCACCAAGCACAACGATGACGAGCAGTACGTGTGGGAGTCCGCCGCCGGGGGCTCCTTCACAGTCATGGCCGACAAGAGTAAGTACATACCGTCCGTTGGCTTAGCACAGTTTCTTCTCCAAGGTCACCTGTATGTAACCTGGGTTTTGTCCTTCAGTTAATGAACCAATTGGTCGTGGAACCAAGGTTATTCTGCACCTTAAAGATGACCAGATGGAATATGTGGAGGAGCGGAGAGTCAAAGAGATCGTGAAGAAGCACTCGCAGTTTATCGGCTACCCCATCACACTCTATGTAAGTGA
Organism: Syngnathus scovelli; assembly: GCF_024217435.2. Taxonomy (NCBI): domain Eukaryota; kingdom Metazoa; phylum Chordata; class Actinopteri; order Syngnathiformes; family Syngnathidae; genus Syngnathus; species Syngnathus scovelli. Next base: position 9,931,101 of record NC_090866.1, on the reverse strand, counting down.
AATGGGTGATCTTTTTTTTCAGGTCGCTAGTTGCCAGGTAGAATTCGTCTTCAGGCTCCATCTTGTAACTGCTGACTATTAAATATCAAACTGAATTTTCATCCAGGTGGAGAAGGAGCGTGATAAGGAAGTGAGCGACGACGAAGCAGAAGAGGAGGGGGAGGAGGAGAAGAAGGAGGAGAAGAAAGACAAGGATGAGGAAGAGCAAGATGACGACAAGCCCGAGATGGAGGACATCGGCGAGGATGACGACGATGAGCACGACAAGTCTTCCGACAAGAAAAAGAAGAAGAAGATCAAGGAGAAGTACATCGACCAGGAGGAGCTGAACAAGACCAAGCCTCTGTGGACGCGCAATGCTGATGACATCACCAACGAGGAGTATGGCGAGTTCTACAAGAGTCTTACAAACGACTGGGAGGAGCACCTGGCTGTCAAGGTTGGTTGTACTTGATAACTTCCCAGATCCAGATTTCTTCTGGTACTGTTCCTGCCAACAGACAAATATTTCTGCTTTTTTTATCAGCACTTTTCAGTGGAAGGTCAGCTGGAGTTCCGCGCCTTGTTGTTTGTGCCACGCCGTGCTCCTTTTGATCTCTTTGAGAACAAGAAGAAGAAAAACAATATCAAGCTGTACGTACGAAGGGTCTTCATCATGGACAACTGCGATGAGCTCATTCCAGAGTACCTTAGTGAGTACAGACTGGTTGAATGTATTTTGCCCCCCCACCCCAAAAAACAAATCACTGACAGGCTTAATGTCCTTTACAGATTTCATCAAGGGTGTGGTGGACTCTGAGGATCTGCCCCTGAACATCTCCAGAGAGATGCTGCAACAAAGCAAGATCCTCAAGGTTATCCGCAAGAACCTGGTCAAAAAGTGCTTGGAACTCTTCACGGAGCTTGCCGAAGACAAAGAAAACTACAAGAAGTGCTATGATCAGTTTTCAAAGAACATCAAGGTTGGTTTGGTGGCAAAGTCCACATGGCTTTTAGACTCCTAACTTTGTTACTAACACACATTTATATTTCAGCTCGGCATACACGAGGATTCCCAGAACAGGAAGAAACTGTCTGAGCTGCTGCGTTACTACACCTCCGCTTCCGGAGAGGAGCTGGTTTCTCTGAAGGACTACGTAACCCGCATGAAAGACAACCAGAAACACATCTACTACATCACCGGTGAGCGTGCTATTCATCTCTCCACCTTGACGAGGGGTTGAAACAATCGAGCTGATGATTTACAAAAATTGTCTGCCTGTCAGGCGAGTCCAAAGACCAGGTGGCCAACTCTGCCTTTGTGGAGCGCCTCCGCAAGGCCGGCCTGGAGGTCATCTACATGATCGAGCCCATCGATGAGTACTGCGTCCAGCAGCTGAAGGAATTTGAGGGCAAGAACCTGGTCTCGGTCACCAAAGAAGGCCTTGAGCTTCCCGAGGATGAGGATGAGAAGAAGAAACAGGAGGAGAAGAAGGCTCAGTTTGAAAACTTGTGCAAGATCATGAAGGACATCTTGGAGAAGAAAGTGGAGAAGGTAAGCCCAATGTAGTCCTACTGGAGCATTTTTTCCTGAAAAAATGGTGGAAGTCCAAAGAGACTTAATACTGGATCTGTTCACAGGTCACAGTCTCCAACCGCCTGGTGTCGTCCCCCTGCTGCATCGTGACCAGCACGTACGGCTGGACGGCCAACATGGAAAGAATCATGAAGGCGCAGGCCCTGAGGGACAGCTCCACCATGGGCTACATGGCGGCCAAGAAGCACCTGGAGATCAACCCCGAGCACCCCATCATGGGGACGCTGCGGCAAAAAGCAGAGGCGGATAAGAACGACAAGTCCGTCAAGGATTTGGTTATCCTGCTGTTCGAGACGGCTCTGCTGTCATCGGGCTTCTCGCTGGATGACCCGCAGACGCACTCTAATCGCATCTACAGGATGATCAAGCTCGGTCTTGGTGAGTACTTCCACAAGCTTTTTTTTTTCTGTGAATGCTCGTGTTTTATTTTTTTATATAAATTCATAATTCTTGTTCCTCCTTTTTTTTAGGCATTGATGAAGAAGATCCAACTCCAGAAGACACCCCTGCCCCTGTTGAGGAGATGCCCCCTCTGGAAGGTGATGATGATGCATCCAGGATGGAGGAAGTGGACTAAAACTACTCATATGTACTCATGTTATATCTCATTAAAGTTTTGCGAGAGTACTGTTAATACTGTTACCCTAACTTCTGCAGTTCTGAATGTTTAAAAACTGTTGACTTTTTGTATTTTTTATTTTATTAATGTTAAAGCATTCCATGTGTTTGACTTGAACTGTAAATGCATTGCAAGAAAGCTATGAAGCTGTAAAAAGCTGTGGGAACCTTAAATAAATGTTGAACATGATGAAGAGTCTTGCAGACTAATCCTAAAGAGATAATACCTTAAAAAAAGAAATGACTAATGAGACGTTGGATTCAAAATAACATAAAATATGACGTCACGATGTGAATTCACTGCCGGTCGCGTTTACACCTCTCGCGATAATGACCGGGTTGGGGGCGGTCTTCTTCCGCCATTGGCATGACGCCATTAACCGCGTAATTGGGTCAACTGACTACCGTGAGCCAATCAGATGCTGAGAACGGAATGAACCGCCTCACACTGAGCGACTGGCAGCGGGCAGAGAGTTGCTGTGGTTTCACCAGTGGAGGATCGGAGAGGGGTGCAAGGGCGGCGACGTTTGTACAATGCCGAATAAAACGAAAAAGGACAAGGTGAGTTGCTCGGGGAACTCATACCAGTTTAACCTTTGGACCATTTTTCACAACTTAATCTCGTGGACGCGAATTAAAGATAAAACCAGCGGGTATGAAGCTATCAGTGTACCACCCCCTACCACTCCTCATCATTGCTAAAGCCAACTAGCTCGGAGCTATCCGCAATCTGCCAGATTTAACCTAAACGCCCGTTTCTAAATGTCGGATAGGATCCTTTCAATCCACTCACACGCCCCTGATTGATTTCTTTCGTGTTTTCTCTCACTCGGGTTGAAATGGGTCGTTATCAGTTTTGCTGAAGTACCGTTAGCTTGCTTGTTAAACATGCCAGTTGGGCAGGATTGAATTGCCCTCCCCCCCCCCCCCCCCCCTCACACCTATATTGTTTTTCTTTCTTTTTTCAGGATTCATCTAAGTCTGGGAAAGTGGGCAAAAGTGGAGGAGGGCAGGAGAATTCACAACATGAGGTGGGCTAGCTCTCTAAGCTAACGCGTTCTTTTAATTGTGGACCATACAAACGTTAGGGACATTAAAACATAACCCCCCCTTTCCAACCTTGTTTTTAAATATTAATATGCAGTAGTTTTAGCGATTTAAATGAAATCAATCATGAGTGATCTTTGTATTGCGCCGTTGTGTTAAATCCTTGAACAAGATAAATAATAAAGGCCAGAAAATGTCTCTTGATCAATATTAGATTTCACATTGCATGGTGGCCCATAGAACTTGAAAATTGGATAGTTTAAAATACACGTGTAATTATCTTGACTGTAAACTTGAAGCCAGCAAATCACAGCTTGTAGACTCACTGAGCTGAATTCTCGTAATCGTTCAACTTTGTGTCCTTTCCACTCCCTCCCGCACCCCAACGAAAATGTACAATCTACAAGGAGTTTGTCTTGTGACACAGCAACGTAACGGGACGTACTGTGCGAGTGGACCCGCCGCCGTCTTGTGAACCAACGATGCAAGCATGATCCTAAACGAATGCGATCCCCCCCCCCCCCCCCCCCCCCCCCCTCACACACACCCTGATTGTGTGAATCACACACTTTCACAGCTGCATGTTGCTGAAGTCAGCGCTGTGTGCAACTAAGCGGGGGGCTCTTTGGTGAAGGCGGGGGTTTACGGCTGTGAGAAACCTGCCGCACGAGGCACATCTGTCTGATGGTGCGCAGCTGGCCTGGCCAGATTTGCAGATAACAATGCTTCTTTTGTACCCCAACGTATCTTGGATGCACTTTGCTGAGGAAATGTGTATTTTTAAACCTCCTGGTATGTAAATTAGAAGTGAAAGACGTGTCACATATCCAGGATTTTTTTTTTTTCATTTTTAAAAGGAGTGGAACATGCTTTGTATGCCATTTCTGTCTATATCTCCAAAACTATTTCATTATTTTGGCTTTTACTGCCATGTTTTTTTTTATCTGGTGTATTTTATCCTCTTTGTTCAAAAGGCTCAAATTGACTCGCAGGATAAAGGAAAAAAAACTACTGTGAACAATTTAGCTGTCTGACTAAATTTGTTTAGGCATTGTGGAAAATGAACAACCACTCAAGCAATCTTTCTTTTGTCTGTTTCTCTAAGCGAGTTTTTTTTCCTCTCAGCAGAGCTCCAACAGGAAGACCAGCAACAGCGTCCCGCCGACCACCCAGCTCCTCAAGGGCAAGCAGCCGGGTTCCCAGACGCCCGTCAAGAAGGACAAACGGCAGAGCTCCTCTCGCTTTAGCTTGAGCAACAACCGGGAGTTGCAGAAGCTGCCCGCTTTCAAAGGTACTTGATGTTTGGACTCTGAAGCCCAAATCGAAAGCCACCCAGAAGCTTTACATAACCCGGGATTCTCCGCGACTGACGCAATCAAACAGCTCGGCCTTAAATTGCGATTTAATCTACTCCTGCTACTGTCCGCTCGTTGTGCGTTTAAATTGCGGCGTGTAAAAAAAACCAAAATCTTTAAATCCCTGCAATCTTGTTATGGAGATGTACAGTGGGACATCCGCATCACCCTCATTTTCATATTGAGCTGATGACACACGGAAACAAACACGGGGGGGGCGGAACATACACAGCATTGACTTTGCGCTGGATTTATTCCAAGCGTCTATATTTAGTGGTAATCCAGATAAAGCTTTAATTCCGCAGGCCCTCGTGTTGCGCAATGTTAGGGTTAGATAAAGCGAGGCTTTCAGACGCTGTCACTCGGTTCCTCAGAGCGCTTGAAAAATCTTTTGGCAGGTCCTCGCCGGAGTATGCCCGGGTGACCTCATTCTCACGGAATTCCAGCAAAATAGCGAATAAAGAGTGCAGAGAATATCACCGAGGTGTTTTTTTTATAGAGAGCAGTTAAACTGACATAACGCAAAAAGCAGGAATGTACGACCGCTCCGAGGCAGTTCTTCCTCTGACCTTCCCCATCGGGACCATACGTTTGGAACTGCAGCTGTTGCCTGGCAACGCGTGAAGAAGCGCCACTCTTATTGTGGCTCGCCGGCGGCTTTTGTGACGTTTCCCCGTGCATATTTTTTTACTTAAAATCCTGCCAAGCAAATGTCAAAAAAAAAAAAAAGTATGTAGACTGAAAATAATAGCGATTAAGCTTTTGTTTTTGTTGGGTAATTGGACATTCTGCCATTTTAGGAGATAAAGTCGCCTCACTTCCCACACCCCGCCGAGCGCTCCCCGCAACGTTATCCCACGGCGGGTTGCTCGATGTTATGGCACCGACCTGCCCAAACAAAGTCCTCGCTTGACCTGTTTTCATTCCGTGCACGTACTCCGCCTCCCGATGGAAACACATGTCAGACAGCACTTAAACCGTATGCCCATGAAAACCCAATTTTCACCCACAACTTTAGCGCAACCACCGCTGCCACATTTTAGATCGTAAAACGGAGGGATAGTTGAATGTGTGGTGCGGACCGGCTAGATTAAAAACATTTGTCGTGTGTGTGTTCCCTTTTAAAAACAGGCGCTCGCAGGTTGTTACGGGTGCCATCTGACGGCCAGTTGTTGTCGTTCACAAATAGAAGCAACAATGCTTTGACATTTGTTCTGCTTTCATTTGACTTGGAAGCAGCGTTTAAATCAAAGTCAGATTTGAGGAAATAGTTGCCCAGATTGGGAGTAAATGTGATTTGCCACACACAGAAGCAAGGCCATATTTTTTTTTAAACCCGGGAAGAGGCTGAAGGGGGGTCAAAATGACACTGGGCTTCTGTTTGGGAGAGCTTTTTGCTCTCAGCGTGTCAGTGGGTGTCTCTCTGCAAATAGACTGTCGCCTCCAGCGCTCGCAACAAAAGGCCGTGACACTCTGATATAGAGGCAAGGCGGGGAAGATCAGCTGACTTTTTAATTTTTTTATTTTATTACTATGAAGCACTCAGCTGAGTCGTCCCTCCGTCGGTGAATCTATATTCATGCTGTTGCGTTACATCTCATGATTGCAAAACATAAGAAAGAGGTCTTTTATGCCCGTCTGCGTGGAGCTGTTTTATTGTTGACATAGCTTGACGAGGACTAATTGTGGGAAAAGTGATGTGTGTCTCATTCAAGAGGTTCTGGATTGGAATCTTGCCTCAGGCGTGTGCGGATTTGAATCATATTACGTAATATTCCTCCAATTGACAATGAACGGTTTGATCGAAAAGAATTCGTTCGGGTTAAGTCGGTGTGGTCGCACGCTCGCATATCCTGTGTGGCTGATGTCGACGCTTCCTGCCTTGCCGTTTGTGTCACATCCACCTGGGCTCCTGCTGGGGCTCGGAGACAGCCATCTGTCATGTGCATGCGCGGCAGAAGACCAGAAATAGCGTTTGTATGACAAGCCGTGTCACCTGAAAGCAGACGGCAGGCTCGGCGCTCCTTTTGAGTTTGTCGCCGTTTGAATTTGAGCGATGCGATCATGGTGCACGAATTGCCACCCATATTATAATTTTTTTTTTTTCTCAAACGTTGGCTGATTCAAAGTGTGAGCGTGCAACATTAAAGGAGGTCCGCTCTCTCGTTTGAATTTGCGATTCTTAGGTGTCGAGCAATTGTGACTTGACTATGTTTACATTCCAGCAACTGATGGCGGGCTTCCAGTTTGCATTGAGAAAAAAAAAAAAATGTCGCCGCTTGTTCTACTTCAGTTCCACCATTTCCCGCCTGCCCCCCCCCCCCTCCTCGCCAAGCGCTCCCTCAATGTTTATGTATCCCCCACAGCCGGCCCACGTGAACGCTGCCGTCCAATCGGGGCGTCCGAACGCAGGGGGGTGGGTGGGGGGCTCGCGGCTTCCCTCTAGCTTCATTTTCTGCTCGCGGCGTTTATACTAAAATGGAAGCCGGCTCCTCACCTTGCTAGTACCCGGGGCCTGTCTCCCTCCGCTGTCCCGCCGCACCTCCTTCATGTCGGGATGCGTTGGAACGGTTCTGGATACGCCCGCCTCCAATTGGCCTCTCTTGCATTGTAGAGGTGAGAGCAGGAAATGCACCTAAGTTTGTGTTTGTGCCCGTGTTGCAAGTTGTGTAGTTGTCAGGTGACTTTTCTGAAAGTTGCTCGAGTTCTAAACTTGGCATCCCTGACTCGTGCTAAATTCCGTATCAATTCACGTGCTATTTTCTCCGCTAAACACTTTATTTATGACCTAGTTAGGGGTTTTCTGCGCACGCTCAGTTGAGAAAGGCTCGGCCCGCCGGCTTTTAATATTTCAAGCTCGCAGGAACCCAAGTGCTGTTGTGCAACAGGAGCTGCAGGACCTCTCCACACCTGCCTTGATGTGGAGCCTCCCCTAACAAAAGACTGAATATTATTCCCCAACACGACAATAAGACCTAGAGCTGACTCCCAAAGGCCTTCAATGTATTAGAACTTGCTCTGCTGTACTTTTTTTCAAGCCACGAGTGCGTTACCGTTCGGAAATGAAAAGGTGTAGCGGCCGCCGCCACGCTGTGACAGGTGTGGCTCAGCCGCTGCATAATTAATCCACGCTAAATTATTGATTTGTTGAATTTTGATGAGTGCGCTGTCGCTCGCTAGGCGTAGGAGCACGCATCAAAATATGAGGAAAACTGGATTTCAACTTCTCCTCCTCCTCTCCCCTCTTTGTGCAGATGTTCCCCCGGCCGAGCAGGAGAAGCTTTTCATCCAGAAGCTGCGGCAGTGCTGCGTCCTCTTCGATTTTGTCTCGGATCCCCTGAGTGACCTAAAATGGAAAGAGGTGAAGCGGGCGGCGCTGAGCGAGATGGTGGAGTACATCACGCACAACCGCAACGTCATCACCGAGCCCATCTACCCCGAAGTGGTCCACATGGTCAGTAATGTGTATTGACGGCTTCAAGCGGGCTCTCTCGGATCTCGGCGGGTCGAGGTTGCTTCGTTAGACATGCGCTCGGATGTGCTCATGTTTGGCGTTAGCGGCATCGCCGCCTTTGAAGTGAATCAAAGCGCGGCCTCAATGCCGCGTGATGCGCAGCTGCCCGACCGAGGTGCAAATTTGCCCTCCCGGCTCCTCCTCGTTTTTTTCGCGGCTTCGTTTCATCCGTGCGTCAGAACCGATCATCATAAATATGAACCCCTCCGCGGGCCGTCTTTGAAACCCGTCGGCGGCTTTCATCATCAAAAGCGCCGACGGGACAAACACGTGTGGCGTGGAGATTTTGTACGCAGCAGGTTGTTTCCTAAAATGGTGTCACGCTTTTGGACTTTTAAAAAAAAAAAAATGGTGACGTGGCTTTCCTTTCCCTTTTGTCCCCAGTTCGCCGTGAATATGTTCAGGACCTTGCCGCCGTCGTCCAACCCGACGGGCGCCGAGTTCGACCCAGAGGAAGACGAGCCCACGCTGGAGGCCGCGTGGCCGCATCTTCAGGTGCGTTTTAGCAACGACGGGCACCTCGACGGGGCTTAGCCTCTCGGCGGGCCACCATGTTTGAATCCCTCGTTTCCCTTCAACAGCTCGTCTACGAATTCTTCCTGCGCTTCTTAGAGTCGACCGACTTTCAACCCAACGTAGCCAAAAAATACATTGACCAGAAGTATGTAATGCAGGTAAGGTGCGCTCTGGTTAAGCCTCGGGTTTCCCCCTCCGCGTTTGATTAAACGGTGCCACTCTGCGTTCAGCTCCTCGAATTGTTTGACAGCGAAGACCCCAGGGAAAGAGATTTTTTAAAGACCACCCTGCATCGCATCTACGGGAAGTTCCTGGGCCTGCGAGCGTACATTAGGAAACACATTAATAACATATTTTATAGGTGAGTGCGCGGTTATGAGGCACAGTGTTTAATGAAACTCTGGTTTCCTTTTTAAAAAATATATATATATATTTTTACAGATTTATTTATGAGACTGAGCATCATAATGGAATTGCTGAACTACTGGAAATATTAGGCAGGTAAGAAGAGAATTTGGTTATCATTCAGAACGCCGTCCGGTTTGGGTTTTTGCTGTAACATTAATCCAATTCTTCTCTCCGCAACCCTTCCAGTATAATCAATGGATTTGCGTTACCCTTGAAAGAAGAACACAAGATATTCCTACTGAAAGTTCTGCTGCCGTTGCACAAAGTGAAATCGTTGAGCGTTTACCACCCGCAGGTACCTTCAGCGAACGTTTTTCAACTTCCGAATCAAAAGTCGGTGCACTAAAGGTTGTCCCTTCGTTCCCGTGTTTAGCTGGCCTACTGTGTGGTACAGTTCCTCGAGAAGGACAGCACGCTTACGGAACCGGTGAGTCAGGATTAATTTTTTTGTTGACGACAGTACGCCCGTCCGAATGCTAACGCGAAGATTTATCTGTGCCGAGCAGACCGTCATGGCTTTATTGAAGTACTGGCCCAAGACCCACAGCCCCAAAGAGGTGATGTTCCTCAACGAGCTGGAGGAGATCCTGGACGTCATCGAGCCGTCCGAGTTCGTCAAAGTCATGGAGCCGCTCTTCAGGCAGCTGGCCAAATGCGTGTCCAGCCCGCACTTCCAGGTGGCCGAACGGGCGCTCTACTACTGGAACAACGAGTACATCATGAGCCTGATCAGCGACAACGCCGCCAAGATCCTGCCCATCATGTTCCCCGCGCTCTACCGCAACTCCAAAACGCACTGGAACAAGTCAGCCTCGCCATCCTCACCCGCTTCAAAAGAATGATTCGTTCCTCGTGACCACATGCGCTTTGCTCTTGCAGGACCATCCATGGCTTGATCTACAATGCGCTCAAGCTTTTCATGGAGATGAACCAAAAGCTGTTTGACGACTGTACGCAGCAGTTCAGGGCAGAGAAAAGCAAGTAAGACAGCTGCTTCTTTTTTTTGTGATGGTTAATTTTCGTCATTTACGTTTTGTTGTCGGTCCGCAGAGAGAAAGCCAAATGGAAGGAGCGAGAAGAAGCCTGGCTCAAGATTGAGAATCTCGCCAAGTCCAATCCGCAGGTAGTCAACAATATCACACTGGCCCAATCGTGAGGGCCTTTTAACAATGGCCGTCATTTTATCTTCCATAGTTTCTGACGTACACTGAGCCGGTGAACTCCAGCGGACCAACGGACATGGAGACGGACGGGCCGCTGCTAGATGACGTCAGCCTGCTGAAGAAAACAGTAGCCGAGGAAGCCACACAGGTAAGCCGTTGGCGCACCGGCGCTCCGTCAGACAGTCTGGACTTTGCCCGCTGATATACAGCCGGAAAGACATCTTCACTCGCCCGTGTGTCCTCGCTCGGTTCAGCTGCAGAAAGACCAGCGACGAGAGCGGCCGCTAATGCGGAGGAAATCCGAGCTGCCCAAGGACATCTCCACCGTCACAGCTCTGGAGCTTCACCGGAGAGCAGAAGAGATGTTGACCACGCACGACGGCCACTAACGGGCCACCAATCTCTCGGCCTGGCCAGGCACAACGCATCCGTTCAACCCCCCCCCCCTTGCCCCTTTTCAACCTCAAGCTGCAGCGGACAAAGCGGCGCTGGGTCGTCACCCATCACCACCTCCTTTTGTGTTCTCCCTTCCTCTTGACTATTATATCTGGGGTGCTGTGCTGCCCCCTTGTGGTCATTGCTCTCAGGCGTTCCGTCTCTTTCTAGATGTCAGGTGCTTTTCACGACAACAACAAAAACAAAACAATAATGTCAGGATGTGCCCAGTGTAAAATCTTCAAGTGGAGGCAAGTTTTTAAGTATAGTTTTCCAAATATTGAAGGTGATGGTCACGCCGACTTATCTCCTGAGTTAAGTTCTGTCAAAATAAAACCTCTTATTTTTGTAGGGGAGACAGGTTGTTAAGCATCAATTTCCTGAGAGGTGCCGCCGCAACGGGGCGGCAGAATCTACCTGACAGTCTTCGCTTCATCTCAGATGTGACCCCTCACCCCCCCCACCCCACCCCTTCCTTTGCTCATTGACCCCCAGGTAGGGACGACACTGCTTCACACAGGAGGTATGTTTGTTTTCATTTTTTTTTAAGAAGAGCTCAAACGCGCCTTTCTTTTTTCGCAGTGCCTTTTTTATGAAGGGGGACATTTGATCAAGTAGGAATTTTAAAAAAGTCCTCCAAAGCACACGCCTTGCTTAAAAGCCCGCCCCCCAACCTCCTGCCGAATAAACGGGGGGGGGGTCTCGTTAGAGGCGCGGGAGCCACTCGAACGAACGAAGCACTTCCTGATTACACTTGAACGTTTAAAAACTCGTAAAGAGATCTCGTCGCGTCTCACCCATTTGAACAATCTTGGTTTTGTTCCCACCCAGGCCCCTACCCACCCACCCACCCACCCATCCACCAACACCTTTAATCATTAAGCTGAATGTGCGAATTATAAATATGTCGCCTGTCATCAGTATTGTCTGGTTGCTGTCCTCTCTGGAAAAAAGGCTTTAATATCGGCTCCTTTTTGGAGGCTTTCCCGGTTCCACATAAGCTTTTTTTTTTTTTTTGTTCTCACAGAATGACTATTACAAGTGTCTTTTACGTCTCATACTAAATGGCTTGTACATATGATGTACTATTATTTTATGTTACAAATAAATGTTTAGAGTCCATATTTTGTACAAAAGATCCCCCCCCACACACACTCTCCCATGTGTACAGAAGAAATAGTCAAATTGTGGCAAAACAGTTTTTTAACAGTTTATTTTTGTCTCCAACATGTTGAAATCCTTGGAAAATAAGATTTCTTTTTGCGTGTGCTTTAACCCCCCCCCCCATCCCAAGTGATGTACATCTATCTATATACAGCAAATAAAGAGAACATGTGAGTTTTATATTTTCATCCTAAAAAAGAAACTCAATCTGTAAGTCTTTTTTGTTGTTGCTTCCATCCAGAAATAGTCGATGTCCTTTAACCATTAAAAAAATGTTTGCTGCCCTCTTCTGGACAGCATGCTCTATTGTCACCTAATTAAATGTTAGGTTGACAAAGTACATTTCAAACAACCACATTGCTACTTTCCATTCGGACTAAATTAAATTTAGAATGTGATCTCATGTCGTCTTTTACCACCAGGCAGGAAAAGTCCCCCGACTGAACGTTACTAATGAGATCTAGTCTCCATTTGATCTTTGACCTTGACACCATTTGAAGGAGTTGTAGCGTGCTGCTTGCCCTCAGCCATTCACAGTCTCCAAATTGACTCCTCCGAGGTCGTTTGGGTTCTCCACGTTTCATTCATGCGTGAAAAAGCAATGTTGGCACACCCATTAATAATCCCTAAGGCAAAACTATTGATGGTCTTAATAGCGTAAATCTTGCGTAGTTAATCCGATTTTTGCTTGATTATGAACACATTGTTCGTCATTGAGGATCAAATATGTCAGTCGCCGCGCTCGCATCTTTCAACAAAAGGTCACTTGCGTTCATGGTCGTCGCCTGCAGACAAAAACGCTAAACTTTAAATTTGGCGTATTATGTTTCGGATCAAGCTTTTCTCTCACAAGCCCTCATTTTGACTCCCCCTCCCCTTCACGCTGGTCACGACCGAATATGTCAGAACCTATCGCTATGGAAACAAGGCTCCAGAAAATAGAAAGTTTTGAAATTTCTAAGGTAATAAAAAATGCTTCCATCAATGTGCTACTTTACCTTGCATTATACATATTCAAGTATGCTTGGTGGCTAAGGTGTGGGGGACAGCATTGAAAGTGTGACTCATCAGTCTGAATCTAATGGGCCTCCACTCAAAAGGTTTTTTTTTTTGGACGGAAGCGAAGAATCGAAACGTCTAGCAAGGCCGTGCTGACATCATTTATTTTTCTCCTTTTGTAAATAGTCCTCAACGGTGACAGGCAGCTCTGTTTGTACAAGCAAGTGTTAAGACAGGTTTACTTATCATTGCTTGCACAATTTGGCGGAAATATGTGACACTGCTATTTTCCTCTCATTTTTCAAAATATTTTCCTTGCCCTCAAAACCTCATTCGTGCTGCTCATGAATCGATGGCAGGGGGAAGACCAGCCCCGTGACCGGATGAAAAGATAAAAGCTGTTGCTACGATGCGATTCAATTTATCGGGCAGTATCTTTTTTTTTTTTTCCTTAGGCGCTGGCACGATGCAGCGGCTGTGCCCTCAGGTAACCTCCATGTCAACCGCTGGGTTCCGGAACTTTCTCAGACGTGCTGTATCACGTCGTGAAGGCCGAAACATTTTCTTTGACATGCTTCCTATCTGGGAACTGTCAAAGGAAATAAAACCGCAATTCCCTTGAAAGCGGCCTGCGAGTGCTCAGAGAAGATGATCCATTCAAGACCGCTTGGAAATAGCAGTATGCTGACTTCATGTACTGTAAACACACACAGCGCCGCAGAACTGCCACCATTATTTACCGCCGTGCTTAAAATGTTTGTTTTTGTCTTTTAAGTTCCCACTGGCACTGACAAAAGAGGATCTTTCAGGTGTTCACCTCCAATGGCTCCTGAGTGAGCAGATGGAACATTCCGTGACTCCTTCATACAAGTCAAGTAAGGCCAGGTAATGTAACGTTCACTCCATTTTTTTTTTTCTTTGGCTATTCATGTTCGAAGTCAGAGGAAGAAAATGTGGCGACCCATTTATGGCGAGTGTGCGTGTAAATACATTGAGGACATCAAGCAGCGGGGGCTCTCTTCAGCGATAATGAGTAGGTCAGAGGCTGGCTTCATCCACAATGCTCCTCCGACTCCACCGTCTGGAACACGAGCATATTTAGAGCACCCGGGGACACGCACACACACACTTGCACGTCTCTATAGAGTAGTTACATCTCACACACACACAAGTGACAAAGGTGGAGGTGACGCGGTGGAGATGACTCAACCTCACCTGACTGTCTGGAGCTGAGATACAGTTGAGGGATATGAAGTGGAGCAGATTGACAGGCGGGGATAAAGGGCGAGGGGGGTGGGATGACTCAGATGAGCGTAAAGCGCAATGTCCCACAGATGACCTTTTGCGTGAGCGATGTGTGTGTGTGTTCCATCCTGATGTCCTCGCTTTGACCTGTATGAAAGGCGCCCCCAACCCTTGGTGTGTTTCAGGAGATTACAGTGAGAATTCGGTTTTAAGAAATAGAAATGAAAAATCATTGTCAAAAATTGCTTCCGAATATTTGCTTCAATTTTGTGTTTTCATCGAATTATTTTTCATTTTTCCCTAAATACAGTGTTTGGTGAATTTTAAAAAACTTAGCTTAGTTTTTTTTAAATATATCTACATAAATTAAAAAAAAAAAAAATTAGAAAAAATAATTTGTTCTCATTTTTAGCTAACTTTTTTTTACATTTAAAATAGTTTAATTTAAACCACGGAATAACAAAGATTGAAATTCATCCAAAATAACTGAATCTCGTGTTTGTGTTTTTGTGTGCGACCCAATATATCAGCAATGAGCATATTTGACATTTCTCTTCCTCAAGCAATCTCTTAAGCGGCAATAAATATTTCTATCTCAACAATATGAACACAAGACAACTTGACTCAACATAAAAGGAGGCTTTACAAATATGTAAATCCCTTTAGTCGATACACAATAGCGTTTTGTGTCCTTTCTTACTGTGCGAAAATAAGCGAGTCGAGTGTATCGACACAAAAACAAACCAAAATAGAGCTGGAATGCGACTCATTTATCCCGAGTGGTGTCTATAAAAGGTCACACTCTTAGCCTCCACGTGGTCAGCACAAAAACAGGAGCGCCTTTCTCTAATTGGAGAACAGCGGCCAACTTTGAGGTCAAGCCGTGTTAATGCAACTCTGGCATCGTATTGATTATTATTATTATTTTTTTTTTCTTCTCTGCTTTCACTTGGGAGGTTAACCACTCTTGCATACCTCCAAATTTTCATATTTTAACAGTCTGTAGAGCACATGGCAATCCGAAAACACACTCCATCGACAACGCCGGGAAAAAAAATACGGTTAAACGTCTTTTATCCGCCACCAAGTGGGGATGCAAGTCATTTATGATTGAGAACGTGGCTTAAAAAACCACCGGAGTTTGGAGAAAGAAGTCTCCAAATAATGTTTAGAAGAGGGGAAAATGTCGACACGCTGGCCAAAGACGGAAGCTCTTAGCAGGACCTCTCGCACGGATAACTTCCAATTATAATCACTCATCCGACAATATTTCTTTGTAGTAGTTTTACGTTCTAAAGAAGTCGTTGGACGACTCGGCTCTGGTGTCGTTAATCAACGTTGCTGTCTGCCTGCCTTGGACATTCCAAAAAGTAGCAAAAAGTCTTTGTGGGGCCTGGAAATAGTCAGATCAACTTGAACAATGTTTCTAATGAGATTTTTTTTGCTTCACCTTTTTTTTTTTTTTTTTTTTTTTTAAATGGAAAAAATGCAAAGTGGAAAGTGAGTGGATGCACAACCGAGCTCAGACTTGCGTCATGTGGAGGAGGATGCAGCCAACCTGAGTCATCTGGTTCCATTCATAAGTGCCACTTGGCTCTCCAGAAAAAAAACAAAAAGGTGGTACCCTAAATGCTTAATTTTTTCTTTTGTCCATCTAATGTGTCCACTGTTTGCTTTCCACAGTGTTGTTATTGAGAAGCCGTGCCCGGTGACATCTGCACCAGCAGCTGACACAACTCTCCAGATAAAATGGATCTCATGGCAACCAGGTCGCCATGGCAACCGGGACACAGATGCCACGCTGAGGTGATCCGTGCAATTTGCACCTCCTTTTCTCACGCCCGTGCATAGAGCCGTGAATGTTTCATCCAGTTTTCGCTTTATTTTGGTAGTGTTTGAAGTTTGGAGTCAAGAGGTCGTAAACTCGTAATTTGCCGCTGTGGAGAATTGTCACGGCAGCATCTGAGCCCCTTTTTTATTTTTTTATTTTTATTTTTTTAATGTGATGTTTCTATGACTCACTTTATCATTGTATGCATTATGTGCACACGCACAGCACTCTTTCCCATTTATTATGAATTAACCCCCCCCCTCAGGTTACATTTGTTCATTTCATACAACAGAAGCGGTCATGGGTCATCCTGACCCGAGGCACATTTGGGTTTTTAAATCCGGAAATAAAATCGTTGCATTGCGCAAACTTTTCTGCTCCACTTTTAGCCGCTTGGGTTGAAATAATAGCGGCGCAAATTCAATCAAAATGAATTTTGAAGAATATGCTAACACAAATATATTTTGTTGTTTTGCAAACACACAAGATTCTTCTTTGGCTATCTTGTGAAAGTCGTCGCGTGTGTCCAAACATTTATCTTATCTTATTTCCAGTGGACACACTAATCATGTGAAACACACGCAACATTGTTTATATATTTTTAAACGAGCATGTGAACTATTCATGCAAAATTACACTCTCCCATCAATGTGACACAATGTTTTTTTTTTTTTCCTCTCTTTGTGCAGTTGCCCGAAAGCTAATTAAACAGCAACCTTCAGTCTTTTGTTTACCCTCCATTTTGTTAATTTTCCACCCATGTTTATGGATTTATGGAACAATTTTTTTTTTTATAAACAAGTCCAAACACACTCAGGGTGAACTTACAACAGGTTACTGAGCGGAGCGCCCCTCAACACCTCAAAGGTCAACCCGAAATAGTGATCTTTAAAAATAGACTTTGAATTGTGTGCATTGAACTGCTAGCGTCTGGAATTGTGCATTTATTTACATTCTATGAACACAAACATGAATTGACTTACCAAGCATTTTTTTTTTTTTTTACCCGAAACCGATTGAGTCTACTTTTCACTTCACAGCATTGAAGCAAAACTGAGTCGATATAAATTAGCGGCGCTTTAAATATAACCGTAAACAATCTCGCTTATCAAATCTGTTTGCGCTTTGGTCAGCCAGATTTTACCAATCGTTTGATTTTTGTGTCTGCTGTTTTTTTTTTTTTTTGTGTTTGTTCCTTGCTCAGCCCCGACAAGACAAGTGACAACAGGGCATCTGAGAATTATCCAGGATGGAGGCGAGAAAAGTGAACCTCTCGGGACCAGGGTGAATCAGAGCTCGGTAATCACTAACCCTCCCGTCCGTGCATGTGTCACATGATCCGCGGTGTGCATTGCATTTTGTTTGCATCTTGGAAATGTTCAACAAATATCTTACACGATCGGTCATCCATGTTTTAATGCAGGCGCCTTCAATTAGGTATCATGAATGAGGTAGTCAGGAAAATGATATTGTCATTTATTTATTTTATACAAAAAAATAGGTTAATTACACATCGGCGTGACATCACGTCATATTGCACCATCGTCATCCCCCGGTGCCCACGGGGGCAGCCGCACACCCGCCTGCCCACTGGGGTGTCACAAACATCAGTGTCGGTTCTGTGGCTGGGCCGTTGAAGAACTGAACTTCACGCAGACACCCCAGCGTGCCACCTGGAACCCAACCAATCGATAATAGGCGTTTTATAGGTTCTCAAACTGGGGTTCCTGGACCCTCTGGTGGTTTGCCAGCTGTAGCTTGGAGGGACTGCAAAATAAGTTGGAATCAAAGAAAACAAAATTGTATCAAACAACTAGTGATAGTATAAAAAAAACAAAAACATAGTAAACCCATTACTCCCTTCCCAGGCTTGGGGCTAATTAAGTGTTTTGATAGTGACGTAAGACTTGAAACCGGACTTTTCTGGAGAACAGAACTTGTCTTCTTTGGAAATTTGCGTATTCCACAAGAATGTCATTTATTTGTAGAACAAAAAAGCTTTTTTTTTTTTTTAATTCAACAACAGTTCTATTTTCTTAGCTCGTAAAGTTTTCCTTCAGGGAATAAAAGGGGTATTAGGGTTGCATAAAAATATTGTACTGGGAAATTCATTTTTTTTATATGTGACTTTGGGATCATTTTTAGACTACTTTGAAAAATACCATTTATGCAGACTGGTCCTGTCACGATAATCTGTTTTCTTTGAATAATTGTATGAAAGCAGTTGTATTTTTTTAAATGCACGTTAGTTGGGTCAACTTGGCCCAAATGATGGGTTGGTCCATCTTTTCAAAATTGCAGCAGTTGTAATGGTGTTCCTTGAGGGATACGCATGGCAGTTTATTGGGGAGGGGTCCCCCGCACCCAGAATGTTTGAGAACCCCTGATTTCAAGGAGTAATCACACACATCGAGACGTATATGAAAACACTCCGTGTGTGTGTGCAGGCAAACAAAAAGTTTTAAAAAAAGAAAAGAACATAAACAAGGCTGCTCCTGGGTTAGGCTTGCAGCACCGGACACGCACTCATGTCCCTCCGGTACTGTTCCAGCCACTTCCTGAGCTCCGAGATCCGGTAGCCCTCCGGGCCCCGGCCACCCTGGTAGACCACCCTCTGGTCACGCACGATGTAGAGTCTCTCGAAGTAGGCTCCGTAGGCGGCGTTGGATGAGTTGTCCATGTTGTCCACCACCACGCTGCTGCCGGGCACCCGTGCCAGCATCAGGCGCGCGGCGCTCAGCCGGTCCTCTAGGCAGCGGTGTTTGAGGATCTGGTAGGGGGCGTCCGAGCTCACCCAGCCGTCAGCCGGGTGCGCCTCCTCAATGTAGACCACCACGAAATCGGCGATGTCGCCGTATTGGCTGACGACGCGCTGGAAGGCGGCCAGGCGCGTCATGAAGGGCGGTCAGGAGCAGCTGCCGAAGTTAAGCACCAGCGGCCGAGTGCCGCGCACGCAGTCCAGGATGCGCACCGGGCGCCGCTCGGGCACCAACACCACCTCCGTGTTGGGCGCCGCGCGTCCCAGCCGCGCCGACTTGAGCAGGTCCAGCTTTTGGCCGTACCACACGGCTCGCAGCGACTCCAGCGTGAACATGCGGTTGGAGTCGGACACGCACAACGGCGGGTCGTCGGCGCTGTGCGGCCGTGCGCCCATCTGGAGTAGCACCTTGCGGCGAATGCACAAGAAGTCCAAGAGCCACAGTGTCACGGCCGCGGCTAGAAAGCGAGGCACCAGCAGCAGAAAGAGGGCGGCGTGCCTCAGAGCTCGCGCCAGTTGCACCCCGCCGGAGTCGTGCATGGTGCGCGACGAGGAACGGACTAGACGGATCCAAGATCCAAGGCGGCCGTCAGTCGCCTCCACACATTTGGAACGGAACTCTCCCGACGTGCGCGCGCTCTCCTTTTATATGGCCTTCACCGTTTAAGTCATCTCCGCCCACTCACATGGTGGGGGATTACCTCCTCTCACCTCGTTTGCACTAGTTTGCGCACACATACGCGCCCGCGCGCGCGCTCTTACGCATATTGTAATCACCTTAATAACACACCCTTTTAAATGCATATTCATTACATTCTGTTCTCTTTCCCCAGTGGATGGTGAAGAAGGAAAAAAAAACAAACTTTGACGTCAACACCAGCTGGGAGCTCCTGAAGCAAGTGTAGGGACGTTTGTCAACGCTAGACGGCGCTGGACCCATACACACAAGTGAAGGTGGGTGAGTTAGTGCAAGCAAGATGACATCGTGTGGGCGATTCATTCACTGTTTGGAGCTCTCATTAAGAAACAGCAAGTGTGCTCAAACATCTTGTTTCCATTTTGTTTTATTTTTAAGACATTTAATCGGGGAAAAAGGGTCATTGCCAGCTTGACTTGCAAATGAAATTCAAATAGAAAAGAAATGTACTAGATTTATTTAGTCATATTCAATTGATTCCCAATGAAATGAAACAAAAAATTACTATATTTGATATTTTTAGCTGGACAATTTAATTATTTGTAAACAACTGTGCAAAAAAATTCTCATTAACTATATGAGGCTAGATTATATTTTTAGATTAAATCAAATACATTGATTCTATTTTTTTTTGTTTACCAGAATATTCAATTCCGTATATTAGCTGCTGTTTTTTGTAATATTGCATTATTAAAACATATTGAAATATTAACAATGCCATGTAACGTATAGTTCCGATACGTTCTTAGCCTTGCCTGGCCAGACCCCATTAAAACCCACTCACCCCGGCCCTCCCCTCCTTTTTTTTGGTGACATCATCACGCTCATCATCATGGTCTCCTCTCCCACTCCTTTCCTTGCTCGTTCCCTCCTTCGCCAGCCACATGTGAGGCATATGCGTCATCGTTCGCCTCCTCCGCCGAGCAGATGGAAGCAGAGTGTGTTTTCGATGAAACGCTTGTCAAGGAATGCCGCCCGGGCGTAAAAATGAGCACAATTGCCCACGTGTATGTTTGATACAGCCACTCAATCATATACAAAGTCGGCGGAAAAAAAAACATAAGATCTTTTCAACGAAATACCAAAAAGGATATCTCCCATTGTTTTCATGTTTTTCATTATTGGGTAATAGCGACAATTAACGTGTTTTCAATTGTTGACCTCGGCCAAGAGAGCAGCAAACTGTTTACCAGATGAAAATGGAAGCTTTCTTGTATAGCGCCACCTGCAGGACACTCTTTCTTGGGGACGTGAGGAATGTTGCTTTTTTTTTTTTTTTTAAGAATAGTCGCCTTATGAATAAGTTTCCCAAGCACATTATGTTTGCTTGAGGCCCGAGCACACACACACATGCACTCGTAGACATTTAAATGCACTCACAAATCAAATATATATAACATGTTGAGTCTTTTATATGTCTCACATAGTCAATATATTCCCTTTGTGAGTAAGTAGTAAATCATTTTTGATTGAAACCCAAAAAAATTTCCTTGTAAAAATTTATCGTTTTTCCATAAACCTCCCGTTTGCTGCCGCGTCGTCACTTTTATTTCCCTCACGAGTCAATTGGACGAGCGGATCTTTGTGAACGAACAGTCGGCTTAATTTTTTATTTTCCCCCCCAAGATAAAACTGTTGGAAGCTTTCTTTCATTAGATGCTGGCAGGAGACCTGCATGGGTTCATGTGAGGACATCCCAGAATAGTAAAAGCAGGCTGGAAAGAGCCTGCAGCAAAGCACAGTGTGACAGCGGCCCGGCTCAAACCATTAGACTGGATTGTCAAGAACTACTACATGTGTTGAAGGCGGCGTGTACACACACGCACATAACGTGTGTGTTTTGGATGTCATCGAGTTCTACTGCGATGATACCCGGGTGAGTCAAGTCTGCAACTTGTGCCTATTCATGGCCCGTCTGCTCGCCAGGCAACGTTTGAGTGGGTTTGTAGTTGCTAGGCAACCATCACGCACTCCCGTATGGGTATGCATCACCTCGAATCGCGCGACCCCCCCCACACCCCGTCCTCTTGGCTGCGTGTTCCTCTAATCGATTTGGGGCTCGCTTCGTTAGCGGCGTTTGTTGAGTGGCGTCAGGGTTTGACCTCAGGTGACGTTCCAGTTCGTTTTCCCTCGTGGGAATTTGGAAATGTCCCAATTCTCTTAACCGTGAATCTTGCTTTGGGTCTCACTCACGTATTCTCTTTGTAGTTTTTTTTTTGGGAACGAAGGCCACCTCACGAGAGGGTTCAAACAGAGGATGTCGAGTAACACGGGAGTGTTTATGACTCTCACAGCAGCACCTGACAGGGATGCACCGGGGCGGATTTGGGATGCGAGGGGAGAGCCGTGCGCAATCCGAGATGTTATCGCAAGGAAAGTTCCAGCTTGGCTGACGCACACTCAGACCGTTGACATTTTGGAGTGAATCCCTGTGACGGAGCAACAGGCATAACATCGTTGTTTTTTGCTTCGATATTTCGGAAGACGCTACGGGTGTACCTAATAAAGTGGACGGTTTATATCTATCACAAGACTTACTTTGAAGTAGCCCCGAATCATTTTATTGCGTTATTATGTCTTCTTAACTTTAGTGGAGCGATAAATACAGGACACAGCGTCCATACGGCAGCCTATTGTTGAAGTTTATGAAGTTAATAAACGACTTGAAAGTCAATCATTAGTTTAAAGGGAACCACGTGGCAGTGGATTCAAATCTACCCGGGGCCTGACCTCGGATGAAACGACATTTCAGATCTTTGCTTTGTTAGTTTGGAAATTTCCCAGTTTACCTTAATGCACCGCATCTCAGTCTTGACTTGTCCATTTCAATCTGGCAACACAAATTGCAGGTTGTCATTCGCGGCGACGAGAAAAAAAAAAATTTGTTTGCGTTCAGTTCAGCGGAAGTCATTCGTGTTTTTATGAGCCTGTTGAGTGATTACAAGTACGTGTTCTTCTGGCATGCCGGGATCATGCAAGGACACACACGCAGTTGGTTTAAGAAATCCCGGACTTGCTTAAGTGGTGCGTGCGTGATGTGACCCGCCACTTTGTTGTCGTAGCGCTTTGCTCACTCGGTGTTCCTCGAAACGCACCCTGCGACGTCATCTTGTCAAACAGAAAGTGAAGTGCTGGATGTTGTTTTGTGTGCTAAGTTCAAAACATCAAGAAGATAGCCTTGAAGAATCGATAGACTTGCAGCTTGTTGACTTGAGTCTTTGTGTGTGTTGGGGACTTTTAGTTTTGCAGGGTGCACTCGATGAAGCCTTACCTCACCGTGTTATTTGTGTCGGTGCTTTTTTTTGTTTTTTTCCCCCTTCCCCACATTGCAGCTGTTGCGACAGGACCGCCGTCATTATTTTGCTTTTGGAGATCGCTTTTGTGCATGTGACCTTTTGCTCCCCATGCATCACTGAATCCGGCCAGTACATTTTGTTTGCGAGTTGACGTTACGCAAGCGTTATCTACCCCGTAAGTGGAGGCATGTGAAGAAAAAAAACGGGGGACTGGGTTCCTTTTTGTGGTATTTGAAATGTGCATAAGCTTTGTTTAGACTTTCCAGGAATTTTAAGGTTGGGTTGTGTGGTTTCGGATAACAGCGAGTCAGGTATGAATTTATGTCCTCCACCTGTGTGATTCATGGACGTGTAGTTCTTTTCCAGCTGTGAGCAGCAGGTGTTTTCAAAGCGTGACTCATACGATGAACGCACACTTCTGCTCGCCGTGTCCTAGTTTTCGGAAGCAAAAGACGTGTTTCCGCTTGTTGCGCCACTTCAACCCGTTGTTTTGTGTACCAGCTAGTTTGGACAAACGATTCAGCCGTAAAATCGTCGTCCAAGTTGTCGATTGGAAACCGATGTGCTGACACATGCCCATTGGATCTCGATCAGCTTTTTCTGATTCTTCCTGTGCTTACCCCTTGAGACCTTTCCACAAATTCTCTCTTGGCTCAGGGATCGTGCGTCGCTCCAACGATTGACTGCTCAGTTCCCGTGGTGAAAGCGAAAGATATCGTTCGGTCATATATGCACAGCATCTGCACAATAACATCAACATAGTTCAAATTGCTCAAACCATAAATCGATTATGATTCAGTAGCAGGTCTGTAAAAAAATCTGCAAAAAAATAATCGTCATTTACCCTTTAGAGGTTGAATTTATTGATTAATTTGATAATCGATTCGTTGCCGATTAATCGACTCACGTTAATAATAATAATAATAATGAACATATTACAGTAGATGTCATGTGGATTAAACAAATAAAGGCAAAATAAAATTATTATTTTATCAATTATCTGTATTGACGTTTAGAGAGAAAATAAACTTTTGACTGCGCCGTTTCGCCGGCCTAAAAAATACTATTCAGCTACTTGGACCTCGGCCACGGAGCAAACGTGCCCTTCCTTCCTCTTGGAGGTTTTTCTTTTGCTCTTCAGACTTCTAGCTTTCTTTGTCTTGCCATAGTCCTGTCCTTTAGTGCACTCTCTCCTTTTCATATCCTGTCCTCGGCTCACCTCGCCTCCCCTCTTTCTCCGCCTTCTTGGTGCACCAAACACATAACTCACTGACGTGCTGTTTGGTTTGGCATAAGCGCTGAAGTTATGCGAGCCATTTGTTCGCTTTGTCGTGGAATTCGTTTCTCGAATTACTCAACGCTTGATCAAAGATTGCACATTCGGCCGCCATAATTGACTTCCCCCATGTCCTGTCCGGCACCATCACATGGCATCCATTCAGGCGCCAAAGATTTTTTTTTTTTACGGGGTTGTGTTTTTTGTTTTTGGAATCGGGAGACTGTCCCTGAGCCAAAGCTTTTGAGGACACGACCCCAGCCTTTGAGGTCTTTAGCAGGATGTCGTCCACACAGGGGGGCGACCAACTCGCCTGACGTGACCCTGAGAATCTGTAATAATAGGCGTGTTAAATAAGAGTCTTTAAAAAAATAAATAATTGTATGTAATTCATTAGAAATAAATAATATCTTGAAAAGTACATGTTTTTAACTGATGATGCAATTTTATTTTATGTTGAATTTAACTGAAATTATTTTAGTACCATGCATTTTGCTTCCCTAACTTATCTCTTCTTGCCTTAAATTGAGCTTTGTGACATTTATTTGAACTCAAGTCAGTCAAATTTGATTCCCTGCTTCCTTACCCTGTAAAAGATATTAGTCAAAGAATTACTGTCGATGGCTAGCTTGACAACTTTCTGGTGCGAGGTTGCCCTCTGTTGGTGAGGAGTGGCAAGTTCATCCACGCTCCAGTAGAAATACATATATATATTGTTTAATAACTAAAATTCTCTGCTCAAAATTGAAAGTAAAGTTGGCTGCAAATGAGTTTGTCACACGTAAAACGTAAAAAAGTGTTTGCTTATGTCATATCTTATTCATATTTAAGATGCAAATGCGAAAAACCACGTTATCGCCACTTTTAATAACCTGTCGTGTTTAAAGTAGTGCGTCAACATTGTCTTGCTTCGGGGAGCTTCTCTATTCTGTTTTTTCAAGCTCGTTAAAAATTATGTCTAAGTTAATATAAGTTAAAATAAAAAAAAAGTTAAAAATAAAAGGAGAAGTTACGACATGTTTTTCTTCTATAACGAGGAGGATTAACAGTAATACCAAATAATCTCCTGGTATTAATTTCCTCAGGCGTAATGGCTGAAAATCAAATATTTGGATCCCGGGACCTTGTTAGACGCATAAGAAGCACGTTTCTGCTTGCAGATCAAAAATGAAAGTAATCGGCTCGTGTTGGGATTATCATTGAGCTAAAATCGTTCCAGTTACTGACTCTAATTAACACTTTGCAACAGCGTCAAGCAAAAAAAGCCCGAACGATTTGGTCAAAGTCAGTGTCGTTCTTCGGTGTGCGGTTGCGCCAGAAGGATGCCGATTACAATTAGGCTTCATAAGGCCCGTATGTTCTCATGACCCCACAAAGACATTCGCGAGAAGGTGGGGGGTTGCTTCGTACCGAACTCGAGCGACAGTTGGGACGCTTTGGGCCACAAAGGACTTTAAGTAGGGCATATTTTTTTAATTTGGAACGTTTACAAATGTTTGGTGATATCCAGCGAATACCAACTCTGATGCTACGCCTGCTGTGTGCAGCCTTTTGTACAAGCTGGAACGTCCGCTCGGGTGACCTGTTTACCCTTTGCCACGATAACTAATAAGCGGGCGAGGGGAAGCGGGGGGGCTCCTGCGTCCTGATATGAACTTTACTGTATGCTAACGATGTTAGCACGTAACTCAAAACCAAAGTCAATACTGATGAAAGAGTTAGTGGTCATTGAACTTGTCCAAAGTTTCGAAAGAGCTGATTTCCACATTTGGTAAATTATCTTTATGGTTTTACGTCGGACATCGTCATTAGTTTGGAGCAGCAAAGACGCCGACGAGAGCAAAGGTCCGACGGGCGCAATTATGCAAGCGCCCCACGGAGGAATGTCGGCCATTATTCTATCCGACATCCGCCATATGTCTAATTCAATGCTTCACAAGCCATGAGAAAGTGCATTGTTTGTTTGTTGTGGGCTAAAAAAGTTGGCCTTTTTTCCACTCTCAATTATAAAGTAGGCTGTTCTTGTTGGACAAACACGGCTATGATGGACAGCGTCCACCGTCCATGGGAATGATGGGTTGGCTACATTCATGAAAAAATAGCGGCCGTGCGTAATTGAGCGTCGTAGCCGGGACGAAAACACCGCTCCATGATCTGATAGGTTACGCAATTAATTGGGTCCCGACTATTATTTTGATGTCAAGAGGGGGTCGCCGTCAAACGGTGGTTTGAGGCTACGCTTGACAAAGGACACAAGGCTTCTTTTGTAAGGAAGCCCAAATGTCCTCCCACTCTACTTTTTACTCGGTTTGTTTTGAATACTCTTTGTCAAGTTAAAATAGATTGGATAAAATCTAGTTCCTATTTTTCAGGATATGAGTTTTTCCACCGCCAAAATGGCCGTCTCCCTGTTCCGCTTTTTTTTCCAAGCCCAAAATGGCTTCTTCCAATCAAAATGGCTGACTTCCTGTTTCACTGAAACTCTTTCCTGTTGTCCCAATTTGTGTAAATCATGTAACTGACGTTCATGTAACTCATGTTTGGAAACACACACCGTTAGCAGCAAAGGTTAAAGGTCATCCGGCATAGGCAGCTCAGACTCTACATGTTTGACCATAAATCCTTAATCTAGAATTGGGACAAAGAATGTACATGGTCACCTTTTAAGCACTACTTAACCAGTTTGCATTACCCAACATATCAAGTGCTGGGATGTACTTTAAGATGACCTTAATTAAGCTCAAGCGACAACACGACTTTTGTTGAAGTTTTTTTCGTTTTCTAATTAGCCCTTGTGAACACGCAGTGCGGTCCTACGCATTGCTTCTCCTTTGATTCTTGTCTACATCTATCGAAGATGTGAAAGAACATCGTCGTCATCGACATTCCAGTCCCGTACTGGTTTTCCCTTGAAATGTGCGCTTGCCCTTTTCTGCTCTGCATTGCCGAGGACATTAAAGCACTCGCTGAAGAGTACAAACTCATTTGGTATTCCATATGTGGGAAGGATCCTCCGTAGGGTGTCAAAGGCTTTTTTCCACATCCGTAAAACGCACATACAGCCGCTCATTAATGTCGTTCCTTGCAAAGATCTTCTCTTGTCTTTTCTGAATCCTGCTTGATGTTGACTTACGGGATCTCAAGTGCATCTCATGATGACTTTAGATTTCTAAGGGGAACGGTGTACAATCTTTTGTGGAGTGAATATTAAAACCAGGCTTTGTCTAGAAGATACTTCTTTTTGTTAATTACCTCGCCCCCCTGAGTAATCACGTGCTTTACAAAATGATATCCTTCACATCTGCTTTCGAAGCTTCCTCCGAGATGTCATGTGAGGCTTCTGTCGGGGTCCGGGGCCCGCCTGAGCCGCTGCGAGTTTTTACCCAGCAGCACACGTCACCGGCGTGAGAGCGCAGACGTCCCAAAATAGCCCAGACGGCAATCGGCGTGATGCGGAAAAGACTTGTTCACATGGTTGTCAGGCGCGGTTGTTATCAGCACCTTATATTACTTTTTTTTTTCTTTTTTTCCTCCACAGCTGGCGCTCTCTGCACGGCTTTAATGTGAAGACGTGATGTCAGCATGCTGGTCGGAATGATAATGATCTCACATACCCACTCATAAAAATGCCACCGGTGTAATTTTTATTACATCATTAGCATAGTTGTGACCAAACCATGTGATTGGTTTTTCACACAATCAGATTTTTTTTTTTAGGAGTGAGGCCTTGATTTGTGCATACCTGGAATAATATGAATTAAACCTTGTTATGTGTATGCTGTAATTTAAATCACGTGACAGTACTTAACGCAAGATCGTTAATACTGAGCAAGGAACTCGTTTACCGTGTGCTATATTTTGTCGCCAAATGCCGTTTGGACTGGAACGTTCTAATTGTCATTGGAGCGGTCATCCCCGTAAAATGTAAGGTCGTATTTAATACTGAAACGTGCAAATACAAAAATTTTTTAATCATAACCACCACATGGATGACACTTTAAAAATTGAATAACTTGACCTTCAAAATGATCCATCCTGCCTGGACCACAATCACAAGAGTAAAAACAGTTCCAAAGACCGCCACAAGAGGGCGTAAAATCCCCAAGAAACGCCAATGAATAAATATTTTGAATGAACTTTTTTAAGTCTAGGAAACGCTGCTTTGATATAAAACAACATTACCAAATACCATGAGATTTTTTGATTAAAGGCGCAAAAATACTCCCATTCACCAATAAATACAATTACATATGCATTTTAATGTGCGTGTTGCAGCTTGTTTTTCCCCAGTCAGTTCTTTCCGGGCGAAAGCCACAATTGGCAGACCGATAGCACCACCTAGAGGCCACAAAAGGCTACCTTGTTACCGCATAATGTTCAGCAAACAAATTTAGTCGGTTTGATTTATCTTGGAAAATACTTCTTGCCACTTTCAGAGGTATACAATATAGTTGTGTTTGATTGGCAGGTCCCAAAGAATTATGGAGTCATTCCAAGCCCACCCGAGGTGTGTCAGTGCTGTCCGGCTTGGCCTGCAAGAAGCTCATGAAAAGCTCGTAGGTGAAAAACACCACCAGGTTGACGGGGAAAGCGCGCAGGCAGTTGATGCCCAGACTCCGGAAGAAAACGCCCACTCCCTCGGTGCGTACGGTCTCGGCGATGCAGTGCACGAAGCCCCTGTAGCGCCGCGTCTCCCGTGCGCCGTCCGCCTGCAGCCGAGCCTTAATCACATCCATGGGCGTGCTGATGGACCACGCCACCGTTCCCGCAAAGCCCCCGGCCAACATCACTGCGCTCCACGCTGCAAGAGAAGACGTTTTTACACAAAAATCTGATTTTGGATTCTCTCTAAGTGTTACACTCCACCTGGCTTCTCCCTCCCGCTTTCCGTCAGCCATTCACAAATGGTGTTGTAGGTCAGAAAGTACATGGCGAACCCGGGGCCGTCCCTCAATGCCAGTGGCATGGCCCCCCGGTACAACCCCCGCGGACCCTCCGCCTTGAGGATGCTCAGCATACAGTGGACCGGTCCACGATACTTGGGCTTGGTCCCTCGCCGCATTGACTCCGTCTGACACTGGAGGCGCACTTTGACAATGTCACCGGGCGCTACCAGCAACATCTTGGCGAAGAAAGGAAATGTCATCCATCTATTTTCTGGAGCCTCATGACTGTCGAGTCTCATACCTGCGTTATGCCGCCCACCATCCCTGAAAGGAAAATCTCCGGCTTTGTGTTGGGGCTGTGGGTGGTGCCTCGCGCCTGCTTCAAACACTGCAGACAATTCCTGTAGGTCCCGAACGCCACCGAGGACGTGACGGAGATGGTCGCCATCGGCAGGGACATGCCTTTGAAGAAGCCGTGCACCTGATGATGTCACAAAAAATATTATTGTGTTTAAAGCATCTTCTCTTTCTCTTTTGCAGATATTTTACTTATTGTGGGTGACTCTGGAACATGGGATCATGACAGGATACTCATCCATCTGCTTCGAAATGGTAAGGCTTCGAAATGTTGACAAATGAATGCTTGTGTTGTGTACCTAAAGAAGTGGCAATGTGCGTATATTCTCACCCCTTCTTTGGAAAACGTGGTGGCGATACACTGCCATATTCCCGTAAACTGTCTTTGAGTTTGGATCCTGACCTGGGGAATTGAATCAAATGATTTTTACATTTAATTTTAAATATTTGCAAGTTAAAGGAAATAAAATGTGCACCTTGACGGTGTCCAGCGGGTATCCCACAGTCATGCCACAGGCCCCTGAGCAAAGAATAAGAGCATCACACACACGCAGAACTTCCAATTTGACAGACCTTGACCTTTCACTTCGTGCTCCAAGCAAATTGACATGTGTTTTATCTTATGTAAAGGATTTTTTTATTTTATTTAGTGTGAAACTATAAATAATAGTCAACTACAGAATTTAGCAACCTATGCTGTAAGATAATTGTTACAAAAGCTGACCAAAACAGTGCACAGCAAAAATTGACTTTCATAAAAATATGTAGTTGACTCAACGTAAAATATTACGGAAGCCCTGGGGGTCAGTTTACTACGTACAAACCGGCTTGCCTGGTTCGTTCAGTATGGAATATTAAAAGATAAGTACCCTAACAAAAATAAGCTACTAGTAATTTTTTTATTGCCTGTGTGTTAGTTGATAACGACGATCGCTGTGTGCAATGTCGATTATGTAAACACAGACAGATAACGTCATAGACAGTGGCCGCCGGCATGTGTAAACTGTTACCTGCCAAAGAGCCGCACACGAAATCGGCGATGTGCATCCTGTCAGCATGTCAACACAACCCGCCGTCAATACGTTCATGGGTGTGCCGCCATTCTTGTTTCCAGCGTTGCGATCTCACTCTGCGTTCACGTAACCTTGCAGAATGACTGTAATGTAATATCACGGGGCGGGGTCTCGGGAAGCGGTGAATCATACGTCACTACAATTTCCGGGTTTAGTTGAAGGACTAGATAAAAAAGTAATCGTTTAAAAGTGCTTTACTGATAAAGAATTTCTTTTGGAGACATTTTGCTTAAGTAATTCATTATCCTTGATCCATTTAACGTCACATTTGGCCCAAAAAACCTCAACTTTACATAGCTTGTGACGTTGATTAAGATCCACCCCCCTCTCCCCTGTTGGCCAATGGCAGGCTAGAAAAATGTACACAAACCGAATGGCGGCGTTTGATTGGTCAGAAAAACCTTGATATTCCGGATATGTCGCAAATCTGTCACTTGTATTAAAACAAGAAACTTTAGTGGTTTACAAATATTTGTGTGTGGACTTTGATATAATTTCTCGAAAAAAATATTTCCCGTTGTTAACCAATTTCCTAGAAGTATCAACGCAGGTGTCGGCTTCGTTCCAGCCATTTGATTGGTCAAAAAACCCCAAATTGACGTAATTCAAACCTGTGGAACGCCCTCTCCAAATGTTAGCCAATCCCAAATTGTAAACATTGATACTAGCAAGGTGTCGGCTTCGTTCGCGGCCTCTGATTAGTCAGAAAGGTGGCAAACTCCTCCCCCTCGCAAATTAACTTCCTGTGACGCTCACCGCTCCAAGGCAACCTCTATGAAGCCTCGGACACACGAGCTGTCAAGCGCGCTTCTGGGAGGACGAAGAGGTCACGCGGTCGTGGTATTATAAATAAACACAAAATTACAAATTAGCATTCTAAAGTAACAGAGCCAAGAAAGAAAGAGGATCCCCCAGCGCTAGATAAACGTCGCTCCACTTGCCATATAAATAGGCCGTCACAGGGGTTATCATCATGCGCGTGGGCGTGTAGGAAGTCGTTTAACTGGGTGTGGAAAATAATCTAGATTAACGTGTTTCCCCGTGGAGGTGGAATTACACATCGGCTAGCAGGTGACTCGAGCGGTGATGGACTTCGTGGCTGGCTGCATTGGTGGTGAGTGCGGCTCATCTCCCCCCCCTCCCGTTTTACCAAAGTGATGCAAGTCCGCGTTCAGATTACAACTAAATGCATTTTTAAAGAGGAACCGCGTCCTGATTTGTGAATGGTCAGAGAACCCTGAATATCCTTGAAATGACTTCCAATTGAACCTCTCTGGTGTTTGTGAAGGGACTGGTTTAAAAATGAAATAATCATCCTGTGTTTACGCAGTCCCAATTAAATATTGATAAACAAACAGCTTTGAAGCTAATATTGCTTTGTTTACTTTGGTTTTGTCGTTTCCAATGCGAGATCATAGGAAATATAAATGCAATAAGAATTTTGTAAAGTTGATCCAAACGGGAAATTTGTAATATGAGAGAAAAGTAAGTTTTGTGTAAAAATTGTGAAGTCTGAATATTACATGACATATTTTTATTTGATAAGAAGACTGCCCTAAATCGACATCATAGATTTTTAATATCACATCCAGTTACAATAATTTCCCCTTTTTTACATCATTTGTATATTTTTGTTAGATATTTTTTTATTTACACTTCACCTCCACTTTCACTTTTTTTTTGGTCTGCCTCTTGTCTCTATTTCACACTAGTAGTTGACATGAGGTCAATGACTCGTGTCATTTGTGTCAAACACACACATGTTTGTGTTCTTTTCCTGGCAATCAGCTGATGGCCACCCTCTTTACAAATGGGTCATGTGATCAAACAGGTGCTTATGTCGGATTAGCTTTCGACATTTGTTTACAACTGTCGGCTTTGATTCGTCTGCCCTCTGCCTCGGAGTCACATTATGAAAGACGTTAATCATTAAAGCTTCAACTTGTCTCGAGAAAAATGATAATTTCATATTTATTTTTGTGGTTTGTCCTCAGGTGCTGCTGGAGTTTTAGTCGGTCACCCATTTGACACAGTGAAGGTAGGAAAGAACCTTTATACCTATTTACTCACGAAACAATAAAAATACATTCAAACTGACAGAAGTAATATTAAATTCGAGCCGTTGTGTGTTTTTCCTCCAGGTCAGACTCCAAGTCCAGAATGTTAAAAAGCCTCTATACCGCGGCACCTTTCACTGTTTCCAGTCGATCATCCGCCAGGAGTCGGTATGTTTGTATAGGCATAATTTCCATTTCACAGTAAGACAACAGTGAGCGCTAATTGTTAGCAAGTACGAGTATTCAACTCTTGAGTAGTCGCTGATACCAAGTACCGATACCGCAAGTGATCGAAACGTCTTCTCTGTCCCTCTCGCAGGCGTTTGGTTTGTACAAAGGCATCGGCTCCCCGATGATGGGCCTGACCTTCATCAACGCCATTGTGTTCGGCGTGCAGGGCCAGGCCATGCGCGTGCTGGGCCAGGACACGCCCACTAACCAGTTTTTGGCTGGCGCGGCAGCGGGCGCCATTCAGTGCGTCATCTGCTGCCCGATGGAGCTGGCCAAGACGCGCATGCAGATGCAAGGGTCGGGCGAGAAGAAGTCCACCCGGAAGGTGTACAAGAACTCCGTGGACTGCCTGGTACGGATTTATCGCCGCGAAGGTGTGTGGGGGATCAACCGGGGCATGGTGACCACCTTTATCCGCGAGACGCCCGCTTTTGGCTTCTACTTCTTGACGTACGACGTGCTGACGCGGCAGCTCGGGTGCGAGCCCGAAGACCGCTACATGATCCCCAAGCTGCTGTTCGCCGGCGGCATGGCGGGCATCGCCTCGTGGCTCTCCACCTACCCGGTGGATGTGATCAAGTCGCGGCTGCAGGCGGACGGCGTGGGCGGGGTCAACCGCTACGCCGGTATCGCCGATTGCGTGCGGCAGAGCGTGCGCAAGGAGGGGTACATGGTGTTCACGCGGGGGCTCACGTCCACGCTGCTCCGCGCCTTCCCTGTCAACGCCGCCACTTTCGCCACCGTCACGTTGGTCCTCATGTACGCACGCGGGCACGAGAGGGACACCAATGAGTGCGAGGTGCCGCCCCAGCCCGCCAGCCACCACCCTCAAGGTCAAGCTCAGGCCCAAACTTCCGGACTGTAAGTACTGTTGCGACACTTTACAGCCTTGCAGGCCAAAGTCCAAATCGCTATGAGGTTGTTGTTTTTTTTACTTCCTTGACTAGAATTTGGCAGTTTATTCCCATTTTATTCTTGACCGAAATTATTCTTGTATCAAAATATTTTTCTTTTGACGGTGGCCCCAATAACGGTTAGTCTTCCTGCCTTACTGAGGACAAAGCACTTTGTTGTCTGAGAGCAACAACAAATGTCGGTTAATGAAATTGTGATCGCAGCTAATTGTGTTGATACAATCACAATAATCAAGTGTTCTTTGACACAAGGGAACAAAAAGCGCTTTAGAAATGCACAACGTTTATCATGTGACGTGACGGAGGGACTGATGACCAAAACGAAAGAGGATGTTCCAACTGGAATGTTTATTTTTGGTTGCCTGTGTGTTTTGACGGCAACGCTGAATGTACACTCCAGCATTTGATACTGTCGGAACTTTAATTTGACCTATTTAAGATTTTACTGTCTCACATGCTGCTTTTTAAAAACTGAATGCTGGATTTGTAACAGAAAAAAAAGCTATGCAATAAGCTGAGCATCAAATCAGATGTTTTATTTATACTGTCAGAATAATAGAGGGAAAATAAGTGCGTTCTTGCATTTAATAATAGCAGATTATTCCAACTTTATTCTTGCTATAAAAATTAAATTATTGGTATAATTATATTTGCCATATAACTTTTGTTTTTGGCACCTATCTGCTTTCTTGCCTTGCTCCTTATACAAGTGCAAGTGATAGAAAGAAAAAAAATGCTTTGGAGGCGGTTGCTATTTGTTAAAGATTTTTTTTTCCACTCTATAAATATCACAAATGGACAATTTGAATATTTTATTGCCTCATGCAGTTGGCTGTGAGTTTAACTTAAGACCTGGAGATGTATATTTTTTTTGTTGATATAAATAAAATTAAAAAAATCACATGCATACAATTCAAGTCAGCTTTTTATTACACATCCAAAGAAACAACACTGATTACATGATCTGGTTTGACTGCAACAGATTCCAATATATGATTGCTCCTCCTCCAGGTAAGATGTTAACTATTTAACAGTCACTTTTTGTGCGTTTAATAGACAGGAAGAGAACCTGCATCTTTAATAAAGTAGGTACTGGGTGCTCATGATACAAAATGATACAAATGATCTGCAATGACTTTATTTGGAGTCTATTTTTTGGCAGTCTGCAGCCGCTCGCTCACGTTCTCCCAGTTGATGACATTCCAGATGGCCTTAACGTAGTCAGGTCGGACGTTTTTGTATTGCAGGTAGTAGGCGTGCTCCCAGACGTCGATGCCCAGGAGCGGGATGAGGCCTGGTGAGGGTCACACGGAGTTTATGAAAGAAGGATCTGATAAGATGAGGGGAAAATAGATGCTGCTGACCTGTGGTTCCTTGCAGGGGATCCTGGTTGGCGCAAGCGACGATACTAAGTCGTGCCGCCTGCTTGTCGTAGCCCAGCCAACCCCAGCCTGAGCCTTGAACTGCCACCGTGGCAGCAGACATCCTCTCCTTCATGCTCTGGAAGGAGCCAAAGTCCCGCTGGATGGCTGCCATGAGGTCCCCTGACAGAACAATGCCGAAAATGTATTTCTAAGCTTTGCATTTTTTCTCCCACCAGATTTTACCCAGCAATAGGAAGCTAATTGGCTCATGTTACCTTGTGGCTCACCCCCACCATTGGGGGAGAGGTTAGTCCAGAAGATGGTGTGGTTGATGTGACCTCCTCCATTGAATTTGAGAGCAGGCTGAAGGGCAACCTGTGTCGTCACGTCTCCTAAAACAAACAACGACCAAAGGGGAGTCACAACTTGTACTTAACTAGCCAAGGACATTCACTACCTTTTGCGAGCGCCTCCTTATATTTCTCCTCGGCCACGTTGAGGTTGTTAACATATGTGGCGTGGTGCTTGCTGTGGTGCAGCTGCATGATCTCGGCGTTGATGTGAGGCTCCAGGGCGCCATAATCGTATGTCAGGTCAGGAAGCGTGTGCTTCTGTCTGTGCACCTGCTGGACGGCTTGACCCAAACTTGCAGCACACCTGAGACAGGTAAAGTGATGCAGATTTTTTTTTACTAAAGCATGTATTGGCTCAAAGAATACAGTCCTGCACACTCACCAAATAACATTATT
The DNA here is from genome assembly GCF_024217435.2 of Syngnathus scovelli. Taxonomy (NCBI): domain Eukaryota; kingdom Metazoa; phylum Chordata; class Actinopteri; order Syngnathiformes; family Syngnathidae; genus Syngnathus; species Syngnathus scovelli. Next base: position 9,895,572 of record NC_090866.1, on the reverse strand, counting down.
TGGTCAATCATTTGCTTTTGAGCTTTATGTGACTCATGGTAACTTAAAAGTGACTTAATTCCAAGTTACCGGGTTTGATTTGAAAGGAATTGGCATTACATTATCCTTAATAGTACACATGCCTGAACACATTTGAAGGGAATTACTTCAAAGTGCGTCTTTCAAAAATGAGTGCGCAACAAACTAACTTAGCCTGTAGCCAGGCAGCTTCAGTGTGTTAGCATGTGTTAGCTTTGCATAAGCAGCACAGCAGTGTCGCGTCCTGGCTAATTCACGGACACTGGACACCAAGTGCACATATATGGCTGGGAAATTATTTTCGCTTTACCTGCGTATCTGAGCAACTCTGCAGAGCATGTTCGCGAAGATGTTAGCAGAACAGAGGCTGCTTACTTAACTGGGTTCTTTCAGTGACTGCCCTTGAACTCAAATGCGCAAGTTCAATTTGACAGCGGCGTGGGACCGTACCATTGTCATCAAGCGGGGGTGTTCTTTGAAATGATTAGCCACATTGATATAAATTTCAAGTATTGTGAGGATTTTTAAATTTCCGATTACGTTTTAAATGTATTATATGTATTATTATTTTATTATATACGTGCAACATTTGTCGTGCTGTGTATTTGTCGTAAAATATAGGCGTGAAGTTTTTATTTATAGTTTAAGTTTACACCCAATTCAATGAGCAGTATTGAACAATGTAGATTTAAAAAATATTCTTAGTATTTATAAAATATTTGCAAATATTTTATACACTTAAAAGGATATAATCATAAAAACTGCGATGACGACAGAACTCCAAAGATCGTATGTATACTAGGAAGATGTCTGTTCTTCAAAACACAACCAACCGGACAATAAAAACCTCTATCTAGAAATTGCGTGTGAATAATTAAGAGTTGAGGCAGAATTCGAAAGCTTTTAAATTAAATGTTAAATAATTGGAGAATGTGAGCGTTAATGGTGTAATAGTTATTTTTCCTCAATTTATGGAGTGGGGACCAGGCTGAATAAACACTTTAACCTTGGATTAGTCGACCAAGGACTGCAGAAGAAGGTTTGTGGCAAATAATAAATGAGAAAATAAAATCTGGATTTTGGCGCATCATTAGCAATTAGGATTAATACTTGTCCCGTGAAACTTCCATTTGGTGTCCCTAAACGTGTGGAGAGTGATAGGTCGTGTTCTTTTTTCACATCTCTGTCTCCCCCCCTCCTGTACTCTTTGTGTGACTCGGCAAGAGCTCGTCGCCATCCACCAGCCCGCCTGCTCGTTCGTTCCATTCCGCTTCTGTCCTCCCCCTCGATCAACAACATGACGGAGCTCCTCGCCTAAATCTCCACTCGTTTTCGACAACCCGCCGTGAAGGAATCTTTCCAGCCGAAACGCCCGGAAACCACCGCCGCAAACGGGAGGTGGGGGGAGCTGGTAAGTGGCATTTGAAGGCCCCGTTTCGTGCAGCTCGACAGTCCGCTAGTTTGAGGAAAAGGAGCGAAAGGGAGGGAGTCGTTTCCTTCACCGCCATTTTGTGATAACAAGGTGCCCGAAACACAGGCGAGATTGGTGTGTTATTGCTTTGTTTCCTCGGGGAATTATCGAAGCCACGCGTCGCGGGGGGACATAATGCGTACGTTGGAGTAGCGGGGGGCGATGCCGTGTGCAGTTTTAGCGGGCGAGCGTTAACGTTAGCTTGTTGTGGCTCTCGTGCTAACTGCTAGCCACCACACTCGCGAGGCTACGGACTCTCTTTACTAGCGGGCAGCTTCATCTTCCCCTTTACCGTCTTGCTTCAAAACAACACATTTGAAATAAACATTTCTTAGATTGTAACGATGTCTTAATGTTTTTAAAGCAGTTACTTTACTATGTGCCCCCCCCCCCCGTAGAGTTCACAATGACCAACGAGGAGCCTTTGCCCAAAAAGGTGAGCTTATCTTCTTTTATATAAGTCAACTACTACATTAAGTTATAAATCTAATATTGACTCGTCTTTGTTGTCTTATCACCCAGGTTCGCCTCAGTGAATCTGACATGAAGACCTTGACCCGAGAGGAGCTGTGCACACGGTATATATACACACACAGAGTACAGTTTTGGCTCCTTTTGGTACAAGCAGCTCATTGTTGCATATCTTCTCGTATTGTTAGGTGGAAACAACACGAGACGTACGTGCAGGTCCTGGAGTCCAAATATGCAGAGCTTTGTTGTAAGTAAGCATACTCACACACACACACGTGTGTGACTCCTGATGGCAATCATGCGTGAATTGGTTGAGACTTAGTTTCTTGATGCCTTTACTTTCTTCACTGGGACCGGCAGCCAATGACGTACCAGGCCTGAAGGAATCTGAGGAGAAGCTCAAGCAGCAGCAGCAGGACTCTGCCCGTAGGGAGAACATCCTGGTCATGCGGCTTGCCACCAAGGAGCAGGAGTGCACAGTATGTAAATTTTTCTGCTCCTATCAATGGCAGTGGGCTAATAATTTGCATTACAAATAGACTTGAAAACCTTAGAAGATGCTAATTGTGCTTATCTTGGGTGCTGTCAATCAAAGCATGCTTATTGACATTGTCATTGTAATGCATTAGATTTATTAACCAAGTCTTGGTCATGCTCCAGATTTTTGGACTAACAAACATCACTGATAAACCTTAAAGGCAAGAATGCTTTTGAAGTTTGCTTTCTGTTCTACTTACTGACGTCTACTCATAAAGCTGTTTTGTTGTTCCCTCCTCGTAGACGCACATCCAGTACCTGAAGCAAGCCCAGCAGCCCAGCGCGGCCCAACTGCGCTCGTCCATGGTGGACCCGGCCATCAACTTGTTTTTCCTCAAAATGAAGGCCGAACTGGAACAGACTAAAGACAAACTGGAGCAGGCCCAAAATGAACTGAGTGCCTGGAAATTTACACCTGATAGGTAACGACAATCAAAATAACACCACCCGCTGCAACCACCACCTCCCCAATAGAAGTCAAGACTTCTGCACGCCCCCACCAACCTCACTCTCACTGCAGGAACTATGGTGGGGGAAAACTGACTAAAAGCATTCAAACTACAAAAAAAAAAAACTGTTTTTGATCTGCGCTGCGGCAGCCGCACGTCATTAATTTTATTTAAAAAAAGAAAAGAGAGACAGTATGGTCAGATGACACTTGTATCCCCCCCACCCACCGCCATCAAAGGAGTCCGGACTGTTCCTGAAGACTGTCCCTTTACCGCACGGATATGCCGCCGCCCCCACCACACCCCACCTGCCTCCTCCGCTCGAAGCAGACAGTTGACAGCTAAAATAGGGGGCGGCTAGCCGAAAAAGCGCAATTGGAAGCCTCTAAAGACAATTGTCGTACTCGTCTAAACGGTGGAACGGGCCACACGTACCTGACTTGTGGGACAGTCTAGACACCACCCAGTCGCAGTGGCAGCGTTTTAAAAAGTAAGACTAGAACTGTGGGCGGAGCCACGACCCGCAATGTACTTTTGGGTGCACGCCACCTTTCCCCGCCCACCCCTCTCCCGCTCATGGTAGCGTGTTTCCATGTTTTGTGTTTGTTTATTTTGTGCCTTGTTTTCCTCTCATCGGTCTCCTTCGCCGTCCGTCGAGCGCCGCGTTTCGCCGCCCCCCAGCGTTTGGGAAACGCGCCGCTCGAGGCGCACGGCGCGTTCCCTTTGCGAGCTGTCAATGCAAAAATGTTGTTGAAGTTGATGACAATGTACCGGCCGCTTGTATTTTGGCATTGTTGGCTCTTTGACTGTTTTGTGCTGTTCTGTGTTCAAAATTCATGACCTTACAAAGCCCCCGCCGCCGCTCAGCAAGACATTGAGTTTTATTTTACTTAATTGCTTTATGGTATTTCTGCAATATGTGGACAGTTTGACAGGGCGGGACTGCAACATGCTTAGGTTGAATAATGTATTGAGGTGACTCCCATTTCATCACATTTCATACAAGCTTGTTTCTGGTAACGCAGAAGAGTCTTTTAAATACATCGATTTCATTTTAGTCCAGTGGTGTTTTTCCAACTGAGCAATTTCTCGCTGCGGTTTTCGATGTGGATGACATTTGATTGTAGTTTTAGAATGCACGCAAGGGACGGACGGCGCCGCCGTCTCTGGGATGCCTCTGCCTCGCCATGTTTTTGTCTCCTGGTTCATCATGTGATGTCAGCCTTGTTTCCCTTGCAGCCAGACGGGGAAGAAGCTGATGGCCAAGTGTCGGATGCTGATCCAGGAAAACCAGGAGCTGGGAAAACAGCAGTCGCAGGGGCGCATCGCCCAGCTGGAGGCTGAGCTGGCACTGCAGAAGAAGTACAGTGAGGAGCTGAAGAGCAGCCAAGATGGTAAGAACCAGACAATTGTTTTCGAATCAGCTGCCGTATGTGTTGAAAAGAATCTGAACCTGTGATGCTGGTTGCTCCCCCTTAGAGCTTAATGACTTCATCATCCAGCTGGATGAGGAGGTGGAGGGCATGCAGAGCACCATCTTGGTGCTGCAGCAGCAGCTCAAGGACACCCGGCAGCAGCTCACTCAGCCTCCTCAGGGAGTCTGCGCAGGGCCCAGCAGGACGTCAGCGACCGCCGAGCCGGCCGTCCCCATGGAGCAGGGCGCCTCCTTGGACCCTGCCGGCAAAGACTTCGGGCGGGTGTCCAACGGGCCCAGCAAGGCGGCCGCTTCCCAGAAAGGCGCCGCCGCCCCTGCCCTTTACCGGGAGGTCAGCAGCACTGATGAAGACTTCGCCATGTCTCCCATGGCGTCCAGCCCCGGTGAAGCGGAGACCAAACTGTCCAACCACTCGGAGGAGGTGTCGGGGAGTCATGGCGGCGCCCGCAGTGGGGCGCCGGCCGCTTTGAGCGCAGGCTACGAGAGCGTGGACTCTCCGACGGGCAGCGAGACCTCATTGACTCAGCACTCGAACGACACGGACTCCACCACCGATCTCCACGAGGACAAGGCTGCTGCTCAAGTCAGCAAGGGCACCAGGACTTCACGGCACGCTCAAAACGGCCTGGACTCCACCGCAAGCGACGGTGCCATTTTGTAATGTACCCCTGATTAAAAAAAAAACGTATGGTCCTTTTTTTTTTTTTTTATACAGAACAAGATGACAAATGCATAGTGTGTAATACAGCGTTGCTGTCAGGCACTTTGTTTTCCTGCCCTTCCCCTTTTTGCTTCTCGTGAAACACATTTGGGAACATGGGAGATGGTTAATGTTAGACGCAATTGAGCGGATGTTTGATTTAAAACAAAAAAACAACACTAGTATGTTTCAGTCTGCTGTTGATTTGAGTTGGCCATTCACATCCACTGTTTTAACTTGTCAAGTTCAAGAATTGTGGCATAAACATCTCACTTAGCTATTGACCTGTGTTCATATTTTTTTATTTCAATTTTAAAATTTCATTTAAAAAAAAACATGTTCAAATTCTTCTGTGAGTAGTTTCTATGAGATGTTCATATTCTGACTTCAGTCCTTTTCATGTACTGACCAAATACAAATAAAGGATTTTAATACAAAGGGAACAGCCAATTATTACTCTTGATCAATACATGAAACGTATGACTCGTGAAAAAAAACGAAATGCAGCTTTAAATTTTTTTTAACTGTAATAAAGGTATATAAATAAATAATTGGCTGCCTTAGATCCATATCAGGAGCTCTACTACTTCCACGCCACACGGTGGCGATGGCGTGCTGTTCTAGTCAAGTAATAGCGCAGAATTGCACCGAATCAGCTGCTGTTTGCACAGAACAGGAAGACTGGACTGTCATAATAACGAGCAGCAGACTGCAGCCAAGTCAACATGGATAAAGAGCCCGTTGTCATCGTCTCTGCCGCGCGGACACCAATTGGTAAAGTACACACACTTTTCACACCATTTTCATTCATTTAAAAGCCACTTCCTCAATTGGAATTGTTTTTCTCATTGAATTGATGGCTCGTCGTCCTCGTGATTTATTCACATAGAAGCGACCGTCAAAATATTTCTATTAAATGTTTTAAATCGTGTCACATTTTTAAATTAACCATATTTAGCAAATGTTGAAAGTTTAATCAATAAGTGATTTCGTGACGTTGGGTCACGCTGAGTTCCTATTGGTTACATCCAGTGTCCTTTCTGGGTCGAAGGCTGTGATTGGCTCAATAGTCATAGGCCCACGGAAATGGCACGATGTGATTGGTTACTGACATCATGGGAGCACATTGGACCATCGTATGCACTTGACCGATAACAAGTGTTTAGTTTTCCCTTTTTGTGAAAGAATAATAATCTATTCTTACGTCATGCTAAAATATATTTTTCAGTTTTATTTATCATCACATTTATTAATATTTGACATTGACAGTGACTATGAAATAATGGTAACCACCTAATACAAACAGTACTATGTACTAAGTCGAACTACACTGTCCTCAAATAAAAAATCTGTAGGATGTTACAATATTGCATTTTCATTTCTTTTTCTCCAAAGGTTCCTTGAATGGTTCTCTGTCCACGGTGCCTTTGCATGATCTATGTTCCGTGGTGATTAAGGATGTCCTGAAGCGGGCTGCAGTGAAGCCAGAAGACGTGTCCGAGGTCATTTTGGGGCACGTCCTGACGGCAGGTATTTCCGTGAGCAAAATTGGATGTCCAGTCACTAATTTTATTAAATCTGTCCTTTTGTCTCTGAGGTCACGGCCAGAATCCGGCGCGTCAAGCCAGTGTCGGTGCAGGGATCCCCTTCTCAGTCCCGGCGTGGAGCTGCCAGATGGTGTGCGGCTCTGGGCTGAAAGCTGTCTGTTTGGGGGCTCAGTCCATCCAGACTGGAGAGTCCGCTGTGGTGGTGGCAGGAGGCATGGAGAGTATGAGCAGGGTGAGGATTGCACTAGTTGATTCAATTAGTGGAGGAGTCGTGTGACATAATGGTTTTCCCTCTTCAGGCTCCTCACACATTGAACATGCGGGCAGGAGTGAAAATGGGCGACGCCTCCCTGCAGGACTCCATGGTGGCCGACGGTTTGACCGACGCCTTTCATGGCTACCATATGGGCATCACAGGTGGGCTCCATACAAAATGAGTGAATTCATATGATGTGCATATAAAAAGTCTACACACCCTCTGTTTAAATGTCAGGTTTTTATGATATAATAAAAAATTTTGTTGTTGCGCTCAGCTGAGAATGTAGCCAAGCAGTGGGACGTCAGTCGAGAAGCGCAGGACGTGTTCGCCGTCCGGTCGCAGAATAAGGTGGAAGCAGCTCAGAAAGCAGGATACTTCCTTCAGGAGATTGTCCCAGTTGTGGTTCCGTCCAGGAAAGGCATGTAACAGTTTATTTCACTGATTAATTGGCTGATATTAGCTGGTAATGTTCCTGCTGTTTTCCCCCGCTCACTTCTGCAGGCGCGGTGGAAGTGAAAGTGGACGAGTTCCCTCGCCACGGCAGCCAACTTGAGAGCATGTCCAAGCTCAGGCCGTGCTTCGTGAAAGACGCTAGCGGCACCGTCACCGCTGGCAACGCCTCAGGTGAGTGGCACGTTGCACACCGATGCAATTGAACTTGATCTTTGAGGACTTTCTCACTCTGTAGGTATCAATGACGGCGCGGCCGCCGTCGTACTCATGAGCCAATCGGAGGCCTCAAAGCGAGGCCTCAAAGCCATGGCCCGGATCGTGTCGTGGGCTCAAGCTGGGCTCGACCCATCCATCATGGGCACCGGGCCCATACCCGCCATCAGGAAAGCGGTGAGAAGTGGACACTCATTTATTTGAATTAGCAATAATAATAATGGGCTATCAAAAAAATGCTGGTAATTTATTCTCTAATGGTGTTAAATGTTTTTCTAGGTGGAGAAGGCAAGGTGGCAACCGGACCAGGTTGATCTCTTTGAGATCAACGAGGCCTTCGCCGCACAGTCCATTGCCGTTGTTAAAGAGCTTGGCTTGCAAGAAGAAAAGGTAGTCGCATTCAAAAAGAAAAAAAAAGATTCTACGTGGGCATGAAACTCATTTTCTGCTTCAGGTGAACGTGAACGGCGGCGCCATCTCACTGGGTCATCCCATCGGCATGTCGGGCTGCAGGATTCTGGTGACGCTGCTGCACGCGCTCCAGAGGACCGGCGGTCGGACAGGCGTGGCGTCCCTGTGCATCGGCGGAGGGATGGGCATCGCCATGTGTGTGGAGAGGCTCTGATGTCACATTGTTTACACTTCAAGATTGCTCAATGTGGTGAGTTTGGACCTCAACCTTATCAAATGTGCCCAAGTAGCAGCCCCCTCACTAATAGAGCTGAATAAATGTCCCTAGGTGCGTAATTACTAACACTAAAGAACTTTAGATGTTCTCTCTAAGACATTCCATATGAATGGACTCTAGAAGAACGATATGTGCCATAAAATGAGGTTATTTATCTAAGAGGGAACCAATGACAGAATTAGTCCTCCATTTTAGCATGTGTGCATGATTTGTGAATGTGGGCGGGCACATTGCAAAACACGTCATACTGTTAAGTTGTTTATTAAAGAACAGTTCCTATACCAAAATAATCACATTTGAAAACAGCCACATTGCTGGTTCCCTGGAATCCTATACAATGTAAAAAAAAAACCTTTACAACATCAACAGAAAAAAAAATGTAGTGTGAATAACATGACAACTTTTGTAAATTTAAAGTCCGTCCATAAAAATTGAAATTTCACTGCATATAAAAAACATCAAATAAAAACATCAAATACAAACTGAATGTGAATTGGCTTAGAAACTAGAATGCCTCAGCTTGGTGACCTAGACCTTCCACCAAATCGATATGGACATCCTCTCAGAGTACTGAAAAGGTATATTTGTCCCCGTATACTCCTTTGAGATGAATGTAGAAGAACAAGGGGCAAATCGTCTCGCTACTTCCCTGCTTGGTGAGCTTGACGTCTCAGCAGTACGTAAATCTTCTCCTTGATCCAGTCTTTGTTGTACGGCTGGTACGTTTGGGTGTCCGCTCTGTAACTGGGGGGGGGAATTCAAATTTGGAATCATGCAAATTGTGTTTCATTCAATTAAGACACTTACACAAGACAGCTCAGGTCCGCCAAGTCGTCAATGAAGTCAAACAACTGGCTTATATCGTATGTGATGGATGGGCTGTTTGGATTCATTCTCTTGAGGTGCTCTTCATACATTTTGCACACGCCTGGGAGAAATATGCACATGGGAAAGACATTAGAAAATGCCATAAAACAAATTCTCAGTCATCCTGAGCCAGAGGGGTCGTGCTTTGAAACTACGGAAGCCGAATGAGTTGATAACATTGTTCGGCTATGATCATTAGCAAGTTAGCAGTCACTTGGCAAACTTTTACCACACAAGATAAGTCACAGGTTGTATTTTAGCGAGATTAGCATGGTGAAACTTTCAGACCTTCCATGCATTCATTCACCGACTCGTAGTCAGCATACGTTCGGCCTTCGGGTCTCTTGGTGGGCTGAACCAACAGGATCGTGTGCGACTAGGAAATGGACAAAAGTCGAAAGGTGAGACACGAATTATAAAATGATACGTATGACGAGTAGAGAAGCAATATTATTTTCTTTATTTGTGTTTGGTTTGCACGGCACGTTTGACCCAGTTAGCCAGCTAGCTCGTTAGCGTAGCTGCAGCTGCTCGTTATCTTAATTTGATGCACATTTGTTAAAGCCTAAAACAATGCATTCACTCACCATGTTCGAGTTTAAATTAAACGAATGTATTCTAATTACTGCACGACAAATCTGGGATGAAACGGCACGACAATTACGATTTACAAATCCCTCGTTGCCTTGCAGCTGTTTACGTTAAGATACTGGCAGGAAGTGACGTCTTGGCATTTCCTGTAACAAGAGAAGGGATTTCAAAATAAGATATTTACAAAGTAAGAGTGTAGTCCTGATATACAGTTTGTCAATTAACTAACTGTACGTTACTGTTTTATTTTTTTCTGATGGTATTAGTACATTGTTAACATTTCAACACCAAACTGAATTACAGCATTTATGTGATCTATGTCAAATAGTTTGTGATTACAGTATTTTTTCAAACACTGTGAATTTGAAATGAAAAATGGACCTTAGAACAGTGGTTCTTCACCTGGGTTCGATCGAACCCTAGGGGTTCGGTGAGTCGGCTACAGGGGTTCGGCAGAGCTGGTATGTCATTGGCTCTGTAATATATTATGTGTATATTCTTACACAAAGCCATGTGTGAGAATCGAACTCGGTTCTCCTGAACTCAAGGAGAAAGCTTGAACCACAAGACCATCACTGGATCTCAGAATGATCCAGCAATTTTCTGTATTGTAGATCAGTCGACCTATTCACGTTAAATCAGGGGTGGGCAATTAATTTTTACAAGGGGCCACATGAAAAACCTAAGTTGTGTCAGAGGGCCACACCTACAATAACTTAAACCTGCTCAATTTTCTTCCATTGTAAAATGCACTAAATTATTTTAAATAGTTGGTATTGGTAATTAGAAGAATACAAATATTCTGTTTATATTTATATTAAGCTCTGTGAAATTGTGGTGTATAGGTCAAATAAAAAAAACAATCATTAATCAGTACAATTTATTCTTAACTTCTTTAACTTTTCCTCAAATGACAAAGCCGCTGCATCTCTGGGTGTGAAGTTTGATAAAAAGTCCTTGTTGGGCTTGCAGTTTTGCGAGCAATGCATCAGCCTCTGTCGATCAGACAGATGTATTTTTTCTCATGCTTGGTCGTGTACAGCGACCTGTGTACCACAAATCAGGCACACGGCTTTACCTTTCATTTCTGTAAAGAAATACTTGGCAATCCATGTTGAAAACACGGCGCTCCTTGTCAACTTTTCTTTTCTGAGGGTCAGCACACATTTCTCGGGAAGCATTACTTCGCACTGTTCACCTTCACGCACAGCTCACGTACGCTACAAGGAAGTGCGACGCCTTTTAAAATAAAATAAAAGAAAAACAGTTGTATTGCACGCACGACACTGATTTTTTTTTTTTTTTAAATTAAGTTGTAACAAATATAATTGACGATTGGTCTCATGCGGGCTGGACAGGGACGCACAAAGGGCCGGACAAGACCATCACTGGATCTTAGAATGATCCAGCAAGTTTCTGTATTTGTAGATCAGTCGATCTATTCACGTTAAGTACATAAATATTTTTCGAAATTTTCATGGCAATTTGGCCGAATGGTAAAACACTTGGCCTGGCACTCAGTCGACCAGGGTTCGAGACCAGCTCTGTCCAACGTTTTCAAAGTAAAGAGGCAAAGGTCAAGATTCGAACCCGAATCGCCGGAACCAAAGGTAAGTGCTTGAACCATTAGACCATCTGTGTTTCTAACGACAGCATGGTAGTTTTTCTGTATTTGTAGATCAGTAGTGCCATAGACGTTAAATACATAATAAAACTTTGAAAAATTCATGGCAATGTGGCCGAATGGTGTAACACTTGGCCTGGTACTCAGTCGACCAGGGTTCGAGATCCGCCAAGTCCTAAGTTTGTACTTAGGTATTACCTTAGACATTTTACGTCAATGTTTGGATACTCATACTATCAATACGAACAAACCACCTGGCATTTCCAAGCAAGCTCTGGTTGAGTGGTTACCATCCTTGCCTCCGATGCAGTGGAACCACGGTTCGAGACCCGATCCTACCTAAATGTTGCACTTTGCCATTTTTCTCTTGCTTCCGCACACGGATTTTTATTTTTTTCCCTTTTGCTTGTTAATGACGTCATCACAAAATGCCTATATAAGACGTCACAAACGCGACAATCGTTCTCTTGCTCATTTCTGACAGCGTCACGGCGTGCTGCTCCACCGGCTTTTACACAACATGCTGCGTTTCAAAGGTAAGTCTTCACTATTCCTTAACCTTTTAAAACTAACTGCTTTTGCTCTCTTTCAGCGTCAACTTGCACTTTTACTGCCCAAGGTAAGACAAAACGTTTGCAGAAATTCACAACAGAATCTAATCAAATTGTCCAATATCTGTCTACAGGTGCGACTCTTCAAAACGAGCTTAAGTAACCTACTTTCTGTTCGAATAATGTGAATTTAATCAACTGCATCTAACTGTCCATTTCTGTCCACAGGTCTGCATCTGCGACAGAAGACCCAGATTGACTGCAAAAAGGTAAAAAAAAAACAGTTTTTATTAGAAGGACAATTGACTAAAGTACATACCTTCTTTTTTTTTTTGTCTGCAGGTTTCAAAATGGCCGGCTGGCAGTCCTGAGAGCCCCGACTTCATGAGACGTTTGCAAGTCTACTCTTGCTATCAAACAAGCTAAAAATGTATCACTCTGTGGGTTAGAACGTTACCTTGTCTTTCAGGCCAACGAACTGCGGTCGGAGAGACGTTCAGAGCTGTTCCTGCCTGCGTTCTTCATTGGTGAAACACCTGTGCACTCACACGTGAACAATTGTTTGACCAATTTATTTCAGCGTGTGCATTCTCTTCCCGTTTTGTCCACCAGGTGGAGCCAAAGGACCTGCATGGCTTGAAGTCAAAGCGCCAGGTTTGAAACTATTGCAATGACAAATTTGACAAATCAAAGTGCTTGACCAGTTTGCTGTTTCAAGTGGTGCTGGTCCAGGCAGTGAGGAAACAAGGAGTCATGATCTTCCAGTCCTGGCAGGTGACTAAACTTTGCAAATGTGGCATGGTAAGAACACTAAGCTGCTTTTTCTTTCTCAATGCAGTGCAGCTTCCAGTAAGAGTGCTCCACCTGCTGGGCCAAGAAATTCTCCAAAACCATGCCAAAGGTTTCAAGGCTGTTTCCAATTTCAGTGTTGCAAATCAACTTGCTTGACTGTTTCCGCATTTGTGTGCAGGTGTCAGTCCAGGAGAGGATCTGCAACATTGCAACAGCTTGGCCTAATGTGTCATCTAAAACATCTTCAGCAGAAGTTAAAAATAAAAATGGTAACCCTAAATGGAGTCAATGTTCCCTTACTTTACAGGCAGAAGTGGCAAATCCTGGTCCAGAAAGTGAAAAACCTGCCAGTTTGCCTCCATTCTGTGAGCTCATTCACCTGCCAGTGGAGTAGAAGCACCTGTGGGTGTTGCAGGTGAAATGAGACATTCCTGGTATGCTACTTGCTTAAAGCTTCAAGTCGCCATCTTTTTGGCAGGGGTACCTTCTTGCTGCCTGGAGAGCCCTCTGCTGGTAAGAGAAGGAAAGTACATTTCAGCCACCATGTTCCAAAATTGGAATGATTGTTCTTTTTGTGTCCAGGGTGGTGCACGATCAAGTACCTGCTTGCAGTCAGCGGTGGCCAAGGATCAGAGCACAGCTGCATGCTGGCAACACATTAGTTTTTGTTGCGTCCTTGCCTCCAAGTCAACCTGAGAAGCGGACAATATTTGCACTTAAGGTAATATGCTCATCACTGCACAGTCCTCATGACAACTTGGTTTGAGTTTTTTTTCTTTCCTGACAGGTTGCAAGGAACAAGATCAGCTTCCTGGTCATGCAGCTCTCAATAATTGATGCCATGAACAACAAATCTTTCCCACTGGCAAGTTTCATGCTGAACTTTTTCCTGCACTAAACGTTGACTTACAGGTTTCTTTTTGTCTTACCTCCAGGTGCAGACTCCTCATCCCACTGGCCGACCATTTCACCACTCATCCCGCTGGCCGACCACTTCACCGCTCGTCCCGCTGGCCGACCACTCCACCACTCGTCCCACTGGCCGACCACTTCACCACTTGGCACCGAGCAGACTACCATGCAACTTCTAACTGTTTTGTGATTGAATGTTTACTCTGCAAAAGAAATAAAGTTTGATTACAAAGAACACTTGAACTCTAAACTCTTCATTCTCAACTTTAAAAATATCTTAATTTAAAAAACAAAACAAAAATAAAACCTAAAACTTTTTTCCGTTTTTATTTTTCCTGATTTTTTTTTTTTTTTTTTTCCGGAATTTTTTACAAAATCTTTTTCTGAATTTTCCCCCCACATTTTTTGTGAATGAGGCGGGTCAAAGCTGCAATACTGCTTCATGATTGGCCGAGGGCTCAGAAAGTGGGTGGAGCAATGAGAATGAAAGCCAGCGATTGGTCGAAAGGTGGGCGTGGTTATGCAAATGAGGAGTCATGTGATTGGTGGAATAAAAAGTAGGCGTGGTCTCATTAATTTGAAGCAATCTGATTGGCCAGAATGGCAAATACTGCTTTCTGATTGGCTGTTTGGAAAAGTGGGCGTGGTTATGCAAATCTATGCAAATTTGTGCTGCGCTGTGATTGGTCAGACTGAATTTGGGTAGAAGTAGGAGGCGGAGAAAGTGACACTTAGGTTTTTTAAGGCCGTTTTCAGTTTTGAGGTGAGCGTTGGCCTTGTGTCACTGCCATGGACATGGGATTTTGACTGTTACTCTACATCTCACATGACTCAAAGTGACAGGAGTCCTGTGAAATGGAGAGTAACAGTCAAAAACCCATGTCCATGGCAGTGACTGAAGGACAACGCTCACCTCAAGACTGAAGACTGCCTTTGAAAACCTCAGTGCCACTGCAGCAACCACCAAGTATGTACATTTTCCACTCAGTGAAGCAAATTTGCTCATAAAAACACTAAGACTTGCACACTTCACTGGTTTCTTTTACATCAAACAAATTGTTTTAGGTTCATTACCTGACATGGCGGAAGAAAACGCCGAAACATTTCAGGTAATGAACCTAAAACAATTTGTTTGATATCAAAGGAACTAGTGAAGTGATTTAAAAAAAGGAAAAATAGATGAACTTAGTACAATTACTAAGACTTGCATTCCAGTTGATTAATTTATGACAGAAAAGCAGTTTGAAAACATTTGAGCAGTCAATGTTTGTGTGAGACTAATATAGTTGCACTCAAACATTGGCATTGACAGGACTTGCATGGAAGCATCTTAAGTGTTTGATGAGCTCAGGTGAGATGTCACTTACTTCTGATGACACAAGTGCCACTAGGGGGAAGGTGAGCACATTGAAACAGCTGACATCTCTCACCGGGACAAAAACTAAGTGCCAGCTACTGCATAACATCACACACTTTTGGATGTGTTTTTCAATGACACTGATGCAAACCAAGTTAGTTGAGTACAAATCAAATGTATATTTCTGACTAACCTGGTTTGCATAAATGTCATTAAAAACACATCTAGAGGTGTTTGATGTTTAAGTTGTGCAGTAGCACAGTGGCACTTAGTTTTTGGCCCAGTGAGCAATGTCAGACGTTTGCATGTGCTCACCGTCCCCCTGGTGGCAGGCATTAGAAGTGACATGCAATGAGCACCTCAACCAAGGTTTCAAAGTCCTCAAAATAAAAAGACTCGTTTTAGGTGCCAAATGTTCTTTTTATTTAACTATTTCCTTGGCAGCTTTAATGATACATTCTCCTATTTTAACACTTTATTTAACATCGAATATCACAAACTATGAAAGGACCGAAACAGTAACAGAATACGCAACTATAGAGCATTAGCGCCCTCTGCGGGAAACATGTTGTACTGCACCTACCCCACATAATGTCTTTTGACTACAACTTCTGAAACGAATGGCTCATCTGCTGTTACCCACTACCTAATTCGCCTGGAAACCGTCAAATAACTCAAAGCACGCATTAAATTATCTTTACAAAATAATATTACGTTTCATTTGACTTGTTGATGATCTTCTCTAGTCACCGAAGGAATAATACTCCATATAAAAAAAGAAGGAAACACAACATGCAGTACCTTTCGAAAATATGTTGGCATCTAGATGTTCAGATCGACGACCAGCAGCCGATGTGGAGCCTCAAAACTCTTGTAGTTTGGACATCAGCTTTTGCGTGGAAAACATACAAAACAAACATGGAGGTCGAACGCTTTTTCCTAATTAACGTTTGATCGACAGCTGAGTGGGACTTGTGGGCGGGGTCGCTGACAAGCCACCTTTGTTGATGTTGTTCTACGATAGCTAGCTAGCTGGGCTAGCTAGCTAGCGAGCAACAAAGTGAGTACATTAAGATTCAAGATGATCGAATTTTTATTTGCCATGTTTGAGCGTGCCAAACAAGGAATTTGACTTCGATACATCACAGCCTCTGTTCAACATTTAGGTGACTAACAACACTCAGGACATGTGTGAAAAATGCCAAATATTCTCAAACATCACCTGATTTTAAACTTCCAGGAGGGCAAGGAAAAACTCAAAACACCAACTGGGGGAATGAGAAACTACAAAAAAAAAAAAAACAAGAGAAAAACAGTTTATAATCCAGAAGATTAACAGTAGTCACCTTCATTTTCCTCCTTTTGGTACTTAGACGTTTGCATGTGCTCACCTTCCCCCTGGTGGCAGGCACTGTGTGCCATTAGAAGTGACATGCAATGAGCACCTCAACCAAGGTTTCAAAGTCTAAGACTCAGTTTACGGGCCAAATGTTATTTTTGTTTAAAAAAATTCCTTGACAGCTTTAACGATACACTCTCTTATTTTTAAGACTTTACTTAACATTGAATATCACAAACTATGAAAGGACCGAACCAGTAACAGAATACTCAACTATAGAGCATTATCGCCCTCTGCGGGAAACATGTTGTACTGCACCCACCCCACATAATGTCTTTTGACCACAACTTCTGAAGCTAACTTGGCGTCTAGATCAGTGGTTCTTAAGCTGGGTTCGGTCGAACCCGAGGGGTTCGGTGAGTCGGCAGAGCTGGTATGTCATTGCCCCCCCCCCCAAATTCAAAAATTGTCCGGGATTTTATTCGACTGCCTCACATGGACAGTACATTGTCAATAGAATTGCCACTCCGTTCTATTTCACCCTATACGACCAGGTTTCTCTGTAATCGTTCGCAAATAAGTCACGCCCTTCTCCTCAAATGTAGCCACCAATAGTAGTCACAGGAGGGACATGAGCGGTCTCAGTTGAGCACTTGATAAGGGATACCAAGCACTTTCCCCGATTGCATTTGTTTATTTTTTCATTGAAGGGCTGCATGGAAATACAATTCACTCGTATACCTTTAGGTGCTTTGAATGACCACCCAAAAGAAACTCGAAATTTCTGTGCCGAAGTGGCCAAATAAAATAATATTAGCCTGGAGTACAGGAGAGGGGGGTTCGAGTCCCGCTCTGTGTAACATTTTGAAATTACACGGAATAATGTGCAAGACTCGACAGAATACGAGTGAAAGAGTTCTGCTCTGTAATATAATATGTGTATATACTTACACAAAGCCAAGTGTGAGATTCGAACTCGGTTCTCCTGAACTCAAGGCAAAAGCTTTAACCACAAGACCATCACTGGGTCTTAGACCAACGAAGCAATTTTCTGTATTCGTAGATCAGTCGACCAATTCACGTTAAGTACATAAATATTTTTCGAAATTTTCATGGCAATTTGGCCGAATGGTAAAACACTTGGCCTGGCACTCAGTCGACCAGGGTTCGAGACCAGCTCTGTCCAACGTTTACAAAGTAAAGAGAGCAATGGTCGAGATTCGAACCCGAATCGCCGGAACCAAAGGTAAGCTCTTGAACCATCAGACCATCTGTGTTTCTTACGACAGCATTGCAGTTGTTCTGTATTTGTAGATCAGTAGTGCCATAGACGTTAAATACATAATAAAACTTCGAAAAATTCATGGCAATGTGGCCGAATGGTATAACACTTGGCCTGGTACTCAGTCGACCAGGGTTCGAGACCCGCCATGTCCAATATTTACACATTAAACAGAGCGTTACCCAAGGTTCGAACCCGAATCTCCTGAACTCAATGCAAAATCTTTATCCATTCGGCCACCTCAGACACAATTATGGTTCCTCACTTCTTTGTACTTAGGTGTCACCTTAGACTTTTACGTCCATGTTTGGATACTCATACTATGAATACGATTAAAGCAGATGGCATTTCCAAGCAAGCTCTGGTTGAGTGGTTACCGTCCTTGCCTCCGATGCATTGGAACCACGGTTCGAGACCCGACCCTACCTAAAAGTTGCACTTTGCCATTTTCCCTTGCTTCCGCACACGGCTCCTTTTAATTTTTTTTCCCTTTTGCTTGTTAATGACGTCATCACAAAATGCCTATATAAGACGTCACAAACGCGACAATCGTTCTCTTGCTCATTTCTGACAGCGTCACGTCGTGCTGCTCCACCGGCTTTTCCACAACATGCTGCGTTTCAAAGGTAAGTCTTCACTATTCCTTAACCTTTTAGAACTAACTGATTTTACTCTCTTTCAGCGTCAACTTGCACTTTTACTGCCCAAGGTAAGACAAAACGTTTGCAGAAATTCACAACAGAATCTAATCAAATTGTCCAATATCTGTCTACAGGTGCGACTCTTCAAAACGAGCTAAAGTAACCTACTTTCTGTTCGAATAATGTGAATTTAATCAACTGCATCTAACTGTCCGTTTCTGTCCACAGGTCTGCATCTGCGACAGAAGACCCAGATTGACTGCAAAAAGGTAAAAAAAGTTTTTATTTGAAGGACAATTGACTAAAGTACTTAACTTTTTTTTTTTTGTCTGCAGGTTTCAAAATGGCCGGCTTGCAGTCCTGAGAGCCTCGACTTCATGAGACATTTGCAAGTCTACTCTTGCTATCAAACAAGCTAAAAATGTAACACTCTGTGGGTTACAACGTTACCTTGTCTTTCAGGCCAACGAACTGCGGTTGGAGAGACGTTCAGAGCTGTTCCTGCCTGCGTTCTTCATTGGTGAAACACCTGTACACTCACACGTGAACAATTGTTTGACCAATTTATTTCAGCGTGTGCATTCTTCCCGTTTTGTCCACCAGGTGGAGCCAAAGGACCTGGTACCAGTCCACTGCATGGCTTGAAGTCAAAGCACCAGGTTTGAAACTATTGCAATGACAAATTTGACAAATCAAAGTGCTTGACCAGTTGTTTCAGGTGGTGCTGGTCCAGGCAGTCAGGAAACAAGGAGTCATGATCTTCCAGTCCTGGCAGGTGACTAAACTTTGCAAATGTGGCATGGTGAGAACACTAACCTGCTTTTTCTTTGTCTCAATGCAGTGCAGCTTCCAGTAAGAGTGCTCCACCTGCTGGGCCAAGAAATTCTCCAAAACCATGCCAAAGGTTTCAAGGCTGTTTCCATTTTCAGTGTTGCAAATCAACTTGCTTGGCTGTTTCCGCATTTGTGTGCAGGTGTCAGTCCAGGAGAGGATCTGCTACATTTCAACAGCTTGGCCTGATGTGTCATCTAATAAACATCTTCAGCAGAAGTTAAAAATAAAAATGGTAACCCTAAATGGAGTCAATGTTCCTTTACTTTACAGGCAGAAGTGGTAAATCCTGGTCCAGAAAGTGAAAAACCTGCCAGTTTGCCTCCATTCTGTGAGCTCATTCACCTGCGACTGGAGTAGAAGCACCTGTGGGTGTTGCAGGTGAAATGAGACATTCCTGGTATGCTACTTGCTTAAAGCTTCAAGTCGCCATCTTTTTGGCAGGGGTACCTTCTTGCTGCCTGGAGAGCCCTCTGCTGGTAAGAGAAGGAAAGTACATTTCAGCCACCATGTTCCAAAATTGGAATGATTGTTCTTTTTGTGTCCAGGGTGGTGCACGATCAAGTACCTGCTTGCAGCCAGCGGTGGCCAAGGATCAGAGCACAGCTGCATGCTGGCAACACATTAGTTTTTGTTGCGTCCTTGCCTCCAAGTCAACCTGAGAAGCGGACAATATTTGCACTTAAGGTAATATGCTCATCACTGCACAGTCCTCATGACAACTTGGTTTGAGTTTTTTTTTTTTTTCCTGACAGGTTGCAAGGAACAAGATCAGCTTCCTGGTCATGCAGCTCTCCATAATTGATGCCATGAACAACAAATCTTTCCCACTGGCAAGTTTCATGCTAAACTTTTTCCTGCACTAAACGTTGACTTACAGGTTTCTTTTTGTCTTACCTCCAGGTGCAGACTCCTCATCCCACTGGCCGACCATTTCACCACTCATCCCGCTGGCCGACCACTCCACCGCTCGTCCCGCTGGCCGACCACTCCACCACTCGTCCCACTGGCCGACCACTTCACCACTTGGCACCGAGCAGACTACCATGCAACTTCTAACTGTTTTGTGATTGAATGTTTACTCTGCAAAAGAAATAAAGTTTGATTACAAAGAACACTTAAACTCTTAACTCTTTATTCTCAACTTTAAAAATATCTTAATTTAAAAAAATAAACCCCAAAAAAACCTAAACTTTTTTTCAGATTTTATTTTTTTTTCCCGGTATTTTTTCCAGAATTTTTTTTCCAGAATTTTTTTTCCCATATTTTTTTGAAATGAGGCGGGTTAAAGCGGGATTACTGCTTCATGATTGGCTGAGGGCTATGAAAGTGGGTGGAGCAATGAGAATGAAGGTGAGCGATTGGTCGAAAAGTGGGCGTGGTTATGCAAATGAGGAGTCATGTGATTGGTGGAATAAAAAGTAGGCGTGGTCTCATTAATTTGAAGCAATCTGATTGGCCAGAATGGCAAATACTGCTTTCTGATTGGCTGTTTTAAAAGTGGGCGTGGCTATGCAAATGTATGCAAATTTGTGCTGCGCTCTGATTGGTCAGACTGAATTTGGGTAGAAGTAGGAGGCGGGGAAAGTGACACTTAGGTTTTTTAAGGCCGTTTTCAGTTTTGAGGTGAGCGTTGGCCTTGTGTCACTGCCATGGACATGGGTTTTGGACTGTTACTCTACATCTCACATGACTCAAAGTGACAGGAGTCCTGTGAAATGGAGAGTAACAGTCAAAAACCCATGTCCATGGCAGTGACACAAGGACAACGCTCACCTCAAGACTGAAGACTGCCTTTGAAAACCTCAGTGCCACTGCAGCAACCATCAAGTATGTACATTTTCCACTGAGTGAAGCAAATTTGCTCATAAAAACACTAAGACTTGCACACTTCACTGGTTTCTTTTATATCAAACAAATTGTTTTAGGTTCATTACCTGACATGGCGGAAGAAAACGCTGAAACATGTCAGGTAATGAACCTAAAACAATTTGTTTGATATAAAAGAAACCAGTGAAGTGATTAAAAAAAGGAAAAACAAGATGAACTTAGTACAATTACTAAGACTTGCATTCCAGTTGATTAATTTATGACAGAAAAGCAGTTTGAAAACATTTGAGCAGTCAACGTTTGTGTGAGACTAATATAGTTGCACTCAAACATTGGCATTGACAGGACTTGCATGGAAGCATCTTAAGTGTTTGATGAGCTCAGGTGAGATGTCACTTACTTCTGATGACACGAGTGCCACTAGGGGGAAGGTGAGCACATTGAAACAGCTGACATCTCTCACCGGGACAAAAACTAAGTGCCAGCTACTGCATAACATCATCACACACTTTTGGATGGGTTTTTCAATGACATTGATGCAATCCAAGTTAGTTGAGTACAAATCAAATGTATATTTCTGACTGACCTGGTTTGCATAAATGTCATTAAAAACACATCTAGAGGTATTTGATGTTTAAGTTGTGCAGTGGCACTTAGTTTTTGGCCCAGTGAGCAACGTCAGACGTTTGCGTGTGCACACCTTCCCCTTGGTGGCAGGCATTAGAAGTGACATGCAATGAGCACCTCAACCAAGGTTTCAAAGTCCTCAAAAGAAAAAGACTCGTTTTAGGTGCCAAATGTTCTTTTTATTTAACTATTTCCTTGGCAGATTTAATGATACACTCTCCTATTTTTAAACACTTTATTTAACATCGAATATCACAAACTATGAAAGGACCTAAACAGTAATGGGATACGCAACTATAGAGCATTAGCGCCCTCTGCGGGAAACATGTTGTACTGCATCCACCCCACATAATGCCTTTTGACTACAACTTCTGAAACTAATGGCCAATCTGCTGTTACCCACTACCTAATTCACTTGGAAACCGTCAAATAACTCAAAGCACGCATTAAATTATCTATCTTGATCTTCTCTAGTCACCGAAGGAATAATACTCCATATAAAAAAAGAAGGAAACACATAATGCAGTACCTTTCGAAAATATGTTGGCATCTAGATGTTCAGATCGACGACCAGCAGCCGACGTGGAGCCTCAACTCTTGTGGTTTGGACATCAGCTTTTGCGTGGAAAACATACAAAACAACATGGAGGTCAAACGCTTTTTCCTAATTAACATTTGATTGACAGCTGAGTGGGAGCTGTGGGCGGGCTCGCTGACAAGCCACCTTTGTTGATGTTGTTCTACTATAGCTAGCTAGCTAGCGAGCAACAAAGTGAGTACATTAAGATTCAAGATGATCTAATTTTTATTCGCCATGTTTGAGCGTGCCAAACAAGGAATTTGATTTTGATACATCACAGCCTCTGTTCAACATTTAGGTGACTAACAACACTAACATCACCTGATTTTAAACTTCCAGGAGGACAAGGAAAAACTCAAAACACCAACTGGGGGAATGAGAAACTACAAAGAAACAAGAGAAAAACAACAAAAACTGTTTATAATCCAGAAGATAACAGTAGTCACTTTCATTTTCCTTTTCTTGGTTATTAGACGTTTGCATGTGCTCACCTTCCCCCTGGTGGCAGGTACTGTGTGCCATTAGAAGTGACATGCAATGAGCACCTCAACCAAGGTTTCAAAGTCTAAGACTCAGTTTACGGGCCAAATGTTCTTTTTGTTAAAAAAAAAATCCTTGACAGCTTTAACGATACACTCTCTTATTTTTAAGACTTTACTTAACATTGAATATCACAAACTATGAAAGGACCGAACCAGTAATGGGATACGCAACTATAGAGCATTGGCGCCCTCTGCGGGAAACATGTTGTACTGCACCCACCCCACACAATGCCATGTCTTGACCACAACTTCTGAAACTAATGGCCGGCCCATCTGCTGTTACCCACTACCTAATTCACGTGGAAACCGTCAAATAACTCAAAGTACGCATTAAATTATCTTTACAAAATAATATTACGTCTCAGACTTGTTGATGATCTTCTCTCGTCACCGAAGGAATAATACTCCCTATAAAAAAGAAGGAAACACAACATGCAGTACCTTTCGAAAATATGTTGGCATCTAGATGTTCAGATCGACGACCAGCAGCCGACGTGGAGCCTCAACTCTTGTAGTTTGGACATCAGCTTTTGCGTGGAAAACATACAAAACAAACATGGAGGTCGAACGCTTTTTCCTAATTAACGTTTGATCGACAGCTGAGTGGGACTTGTGGGCGGGCTCACCGACAAGCCTCCTTTGTTGATGTTGTTCTGCGATAGCTAGCTAGCTAGCTGGCTGGCGAGCAACAAACACGGGGAGCTCGTGTCGTAATGATGCATATTGAATGAATAAATCTTTTTTTCGAACATGTCTTTTGACCACAACTTCTGAAACTAATGGCCCATCTACTGTTACCCACTCCCTAATTCACCTGGAAACCGTCAAATAACTCAAAGCATGCATTAAATTATCTTTACAAAATAATATTACGTCTCATTTGACTTGTTGATGATCTTCTCTAGTCACCGAAGGGATAATACTCCATAAAAAAAGAAGGAAACACAACATGCAATACCTTGTATATACTTACCAAAGCCATGTGCGAAAATCGAACTCGGTTCTCCTGAACTCAAGGCAGAAGCTTTAACCACAAGACCATCACTGGATCTTGGAATGATCCAGCAATTTTCTGTATTTGTAGATCAGTCGACCTATTCACGTTAGAGGTGGGCAATTAACTTTTACAAGTGGCCACGTGAAAAACCTAAGGTGTGTCAGAGGGACACACCTACAATAACTTAAACCTGCTCAATTTTTTTTCCATTGTAAAATGCACTAAATTATTATTTTAAATAGCTGGTACTGGTAATTAGGAGAATACAATTATTCTGTTTATATTTATATTAAGCTATGTGAAATTGTGGTGTATAGGTCAAATAAAAAAAACAATCATTAATCAGTACAATTTATTCTTAACTTCTTTAACTTTTCCTCAAATGACAAAGCCGCTGCATCTCTGGGGGTGAAGTTTGATAAAAAGTCCTTGTTGGGCTTGCAGTTTTGCGAGTAATGCATTGATCAGACAGATGTATTTTTTCTAATGCTTGGTCGTGTACAGCGACCTGTGTACCACAAATGAGGCACACGGCTTTACCTTTCATTTCTGTAAAGAAATACTTGGCAGTCCATGTTGAAAACGCGGCGCTCCTTGCCAGCTTTTCTTTTCTGAGGGTCAGCACACATCTCTCGGGCAGCATCGCACTGTTCACCTTGACGCGCAGCTCACATATACGTACGCTGCACGGAAGTGCGACGCCTTTCAAAATAAATGCAGTTGCATTGCACGCACGACACTATTTTTGTTTTTGTTAATTAAGTAGTAATCAAATATAATTTACGATTGGCCTCATGCGGGGCGGACAGGGACGCTCAAAGGGCCCAGACCTGCATACGATGGAAGAGTATTTATTTTGTTCCTTGCAGATGAGCCATGATAAACAACAAAGTAAGAATTTTTTTTTACCAGCATAAAAAAAGAGATGAAGCAAGCCACAATCACATCATGCACACTTTGCATTTCAATTTTTAGTATGCAGCTGCGGTCTCACATGATGTCTGACACTCCCCGAGAGTAGCAAAATTGTTAGCGTTGCCCTGGCAGCCTCCAAACCAAAACTCTTGGCATCTGCCAGTGCTTGCGTTGTAATAGAAGCGTCTCTTCCAGGTATCACAGGGGCCCTCAAAACGTGGCAGCGAGCAGGCACCGTGTGGAGCAGGACGGACTGGATCGCTTGTGTGCTGCGTAGGAATCAAAGTTAAATACAGTCTGAATCATATTTTGGAAGGGTTATTTGTTTTTACCACAGTAGTTTGGTGTTCAGAACATCCGGCTCTCCCAAATCCGCTAGCAGCGGTGACCCCATCCAGACAACATCCATATCTAAAAATGGAAGGCATGTCAGTATTACATTTATTTGCATTATAAAAGCGGCACCAAAATATCTACCTGCTGTTTACGCAGTCATGTTGGGCGCAACCCTCAAGTCCCGGCCCGCTGGCGGAGCTACGACCATCGGGGCAGCAGCCGTAATAAGACCGGGCGCAGTCGGGACTGCTTACTCTCTCGGTGGGAGTGTTGTCAGTGTTTGGCCTGATCGCTGAAATGTCATAGATTTTGTAATGTGAAGAACCGAGATCTGGAATTTTTTTTTTCCTCTTACGACAAACTGGTTGTAAATACCAAAAAAGTAATTGACTACACACATGATGGATTTGCAGGAACGTAGGGTACAAATCCCGTCGTGGTGCTTTCATGCAACCCTGGACTCTGTAGACTCGGTACACCTTGAGAAGAAAATATTCATCAAGTAAATGCAACTTCCTCGAAAGACTATTTGGCCAGTTGACTGACTTTGAGCTTGGTGGCAGGGCTGTACGTTGCATTCCTCCACAGTTACGGGCCTCCTTGAAATCCCGCACCTGACCACCGGGTAAGGGGTCAGGTGGCTGTCGAAACAGCCTACCTGTCTTTCCCTCACGCCGCCGCCACAGCTACGAGTGCACTGCAGATATGCAATTTCAAGAATTCAAAATCAAGAATAAGGCGACCGCTTGTCCCATTCCGCTTACCAATCCGTAGGAGGCCACGTGCCAGGTGACGTGCTGGCGGCAGGCCAGTCTCCTGCACACTTGGACCGAGGAAGGTCTCGCGAAGGCGGCGCAGGCGCTGTCGTCCAGACGTTCGCCCCTGGCGCCCTCGCAGATCACCTCTCGGGTCTGCTGGCCTACCCCGCAAGTCACCGAGCACTGCCGAATCAAAACGAAGAGATTAGCCAGCTGAAATCGGGCCGGGTATCTTCCTCGCGAATCTTTCTAGATAGCAACCTGGGAGAAGGCGGAGACGCTGTACTTTGCTCCGCACGAGTTGGTGTTGCACTCCTGCTGCCACTGAGGCCTCTGCAGGCCCTGATCGATGCAGAAGCTTTCGGCCACCGTGCGGGAGTTGAGTTGGTCCTGAAGCCAACACTCCACGGTGCGATACTGCATCCCGCCGCCGCAAGTAACCGAGCAGGCGCCGTAAGCGTTGGCTCTATACTCGTACATTTGGGTCCCGTCGGGGATAGCGGCGTCAGTGGGAGCCGAGTACTCTGGTTGCGGGACATCTTCCAGACCCAAAATAACTCCTTGGCTCACTGACTGGAAGATCAATCACATGATAAAGAAAAAAATATTTAATGAGGCTTTGCAAAGATCAAATCTTTATTGATTCTCACCTTGCACATGCCGTCCACGCAGATGTCACTTCGGCCCACGTGGCACAAGGTCCCGTCCACCACTTTGGGCCGGTGACGATAAACGGTGTTGTGTTCTCGGGTGACGCAGTTCAGCTCACACGGGTTGGCTGCAGAAAGAACATTCTCCAATTTTGTAACCGAGTATTTGAGGGATTTTGATTTTTTTGGGACGCCGCATACCTCCGTAATATGGCACCCAAGTGTGATGTTTTCCCTGAACGAAAATTCGGTCAAACTGGGAACATTGCTCCTCTCGGAAGTCTCTGGATCCCACCGGGCACTCCTACAAAACAGGAGAAGCCATTGAATGCTACATTTTATCGGCTACACCTGAATAATTGATTCATTTCCGATATTCCAACAATAGTCTCTTGCCTCGTTTGATTGGACAGGTGTCCCTAATGTATTGTCCGGGTAATATCAGTACTATATTTGCAAATATGTTCCAAATTGAATACTCACATTCATGTTACAGAGCTGAAAGGACTTGGATGATCCCTTGCAGTTATGACCTCCATCCGTTCTTAAAAAAAATAAAAATAATAATAATTAGCTTAATTATTTAAATAGCAGGCTAACCTGTGTGTTACCTCAATGTGATACATTTCCTGGTCCTCGTTGCAACTCCCGTGCCGCAAGAGCGGCTGCAGGGCCCAAAGGGCCCAAACTCACCCCAGTGGTCCTGGAGTGTCTGTGATTGCTAGAAGTGCAGACACATTTAAAAAATATATATATAATTTTAATCATTCCCATAATATTGTAAATATCCTGCAAGTGTGAGACAAGTTGAGCACATCGAGCAATATCGCTGGCACGTTTTGTGGATTTTCGGAACATACTGTTCTGAAAATCCCCCATGTCAAACATTACCAGATGTGAGACTTACTGTAAAGGCGGGTACAGCCAGAAGATGGACCAGAGCCAAGACCCTCAGCGTGTCCATTTTTAGCACACTGCAAAAACATCAAATATTTTTTTTGACTGCGTACACATTCAAGCGTAATAACTAAAAACAGCATTATTATTTTTTTCCACACAAATTAAAAAAACTTTTACTGCATTTTAAATGTAAATGCCATCTGTTCCAATACTTTTGGCAATATTGCCCTATTATTCTGATCTTCTTACCTTCTGGAAGAGAACGCTCAAATGGTAGGAATTCAGAAGCTCAGCAGTCCAGATGTGCTCTTAAAAGTGAAGTGACACACACACACACGCGCCGCTTTTCTATAGTCTTCCTCCCTCTTGGCGCCGCACCGCAGCCAATCAGGTGTCCGAGTTCAACCATAACGCTTCATACCACGTCTGTGCCAGATTTAACATGTCATTTACGTGTTAAAGGGGTGTTTATAGTCTGGAGAAAGAGAGGAGGAGGGAAAAAAAACTTTTTGGGAATAGTATATTTAGTCAGACCGCATCTAAGATTGTCATTATTGGAATTTTAAAAAACATGATTTAAGATTCATGGATTGATTGAGTCAAGGTCAGTTAAAATAACACTGTTAAATTGTTTATTTGAATGCGTTTCAAGATAAGCGTTTAAAATAAGTGCCGTGGCGCCGTAATTGTTGGGGGAAACAGAAGAATGCAAGCAAAACCATCATTACGGAAAACGAAAAAAAAATCTCACTGCCGCTTAAAGCTCACACATTTAAATCTCAAATTCTTTTTCCGCAAAGTCATTTTGTGGCCTCGAAAACTACTCGTTGGGGTTCTTGGTGTCCTTCTCTCTGGCTTCGAAGGTGCTCTTGCTGATGCACACCTCCTCCAGGGCTTCCATGATCTGTTTCATATCAGCAGCCATCTCCTGGTAGCTCTCCTTCAGATCATCCTGCTGCTGTTTCAGCTCCATAGCAGCTGCCAGAAGCTCTTCGGCCTGGACTTTGCACTGGCTCCTCAGCTGCTCCACATCCGCCAGCATGCTCTCCATGCTGTCCATCAGCTCGTTCAAACCCTGGGCCGTCATCTCGATCGTCATCTCGCTGCCGTCCGCTTGACTGTTGTCCTCCTTCATCTGCTTCCATTCCGCCGGCGGCCATTCCGACAGCATCCATTCCGCCGACGTCCCCGCCACTGCTTCTGGTTCTGTCTTTGAGTCTTCTTCCATGACTGATAGCTGGAAGACAAGTGAATCATTCAACTAGCTAATCTGGTGCGCTTGGGCACCATGGGGGGGCTGCGCCGACCTCTAATCCATTTCTATCCCAAGTGACACCCTCCAGACGGATTGGCAGCCGCCCTCGGTCTTGACCCTCAGGTGCACCATCGCACCTTGTCGCAATGCAACCAATCTTGCTATTTGCTCTCCTTTATATTGAATACAGAGCAGTCATTCTATCATAATGACTCTATCCAGGAAACTGCTCGAACCTTGGGATACAGATTTTATTTTATTTTTTACCAATTTCCATTGCTTGAAAACATAATAATAATAAAAAGGTGCCTAGCCTTTAAATGTGTGTCGAGATAAGGAGGATGACCTCACCACTTTAAGTCTCTTATCAAGGCAAGACAACTTGCTCTGCAATAGATGACAACCTTAAAATACAGAATTGTCAACAAAAGCGGTTTTAAAACCATTCATTAATTGATATATGCATATTTATATATTTTTACAATATTCATAATTATTCATGAAAAGTCTTCAGCAAGTCCTTAATCGTCTAAATCGACACAGTGACAACTAAAACACATTTTCCATTACATTACAGTTAAAAAGGGTAAAAACAAAAAAGTTATTCAAAATAATCAATGCAACAGTTCCACCTAAAATGAAAGAAATAGATCAAATATCACATAGTTAAAATAAGAGAAATGCTTACTTGTTTCTCTGGTTGTTATGGACACGTATGTTTCTGCATGTAGACTGAAGATAAGTGGATCCTCTCAGGAACTCGCCCACTGCTCACGAGATACACGCTACACACACAAAAGTGACAAAAAATATATATATTTTTTGTCAATATTTGTATTTATCTACATTTATTTTGAGCCTTTAATCATATTTTTAAAATAATATTGAAGCGTGATATTATTTAAATAATCATAAATATTTTTGCAAGATAATATTTTCCACTCTTTAATAAAGAGAAAAAATAATTTAGAATGACGATATCAATTTTGCTAAATAAATAGACTGGTAGTTTTGGACAATTTATCTTTTACAAGCATAGTTTATTTCCATATTTAACTGAGAAGTGCGTTAAATTTGTAATTTCCCCAAATATCCGCCAGAGGGCAGTGTTGTAACGCGTATAGTGCTTTTCAGCATTATCAAGCCAGTTTTTTTTCTACAGTGTGTTTTTTTTTTGTATCGAATCAAGCATGTGATGTTGGAAAAGATGTGATTGATTATATTATTTGTATTTAGACTTTCATGTGATTATTCCCATATTTATGAGAGCCTGCTCAGCACATGCGATCATTTAAATTCCAATATTGTGTGTATGTGAGAGAGCATGTGAGAGAGCTGTGCGGGGGGTTTTAGGAGTATGGATTATTTGCTATTCAGGGAGTCCAGCCAAGCGTGAGGCAGAGGAGAGAAAAGAATCATTGTTGTGGTCCAGATGAGTGTCAGAGGTGCCTGGCGATATAGGGGCTTTTTTTTTTAGGGGGGACAAAAACACACTTGCAACAACGACCTGACCCCCATCATATAAGGTCTATTTTAGAACTTCTCCAAAAAAGACAAAATCACATTTAAATGTGGTTTATCCCAGATGCGACGATAATCCCCAAACTACAGTTTAATATTCTGCAGACACCAAAGAAGACAGAACTGGAAAGAAAATTCCACAAATGGGTCTTTTCTTCAAAGGGGAATTGCACAAACAGTTGAGCTCCACCCCAAGTCTTTTATATCGGGATCACTTTCCTTCTTCTGGTAAATGGGTGGGATTCCCGATCCCGTCCCCTGGGGGGACGAGTACAGCTACATGAATGGCTAATTTTTTTTTTCCTCCAACAATGGGACCTCCCTCGCTTCCAGAGAATTACTTTTCCATACAGTTAGTGACGCAACACAGTTTAGATTCTTTGGGGGAAAAAAACATGGCGGCATGGTAATGGAAAAATGTGGGCACCTGTTGGAAGATGCTAGGAATAGCTCCTCGAAGCAATACTTGACCTCATTGGTTTTTCCGACGCATCGCTTGGAACGCTTGTGAAAGTAATGTAAAGCAGAGCTTGAGAAACATTTCAAAGAAGACGAGAACAGATGTGCCTTTCATGTCGCTACCGCCCTTTTGACAAAAAAACAAAACAGGCCTCACGAATTGACGAAACAATCCATCAGACAAGAACCAAACAAGGAATGTTGACCTAGTTATTGTTGTCGCGTTCAACCCAGTTTTTTCTTCCACATGCTGTCATGTTTTGTGTCCTTTTGGGTTTTTCCTGCCCTCTGCCAGGACCTCATTTGAAGCAGGTTTTCAGACACCAGGGGAAATCTCCCCTCGCAGCTCATTATAGCGTGAACTAATTGCATGCTAACTTTAGCAAAGTGGTAGCCTACTTCCGTCCGTTTGCTATCTGTAAAGTAGGTTGGGGATGGAGCTTACATTTAACATCCCGGACAGAGGGAAACTTTTACCCGAGCAGTCTGTTTTACAAAACAAATTGAATTTATAATATTAATGAAACCAACTAAGTGAGGCTAGCGTTTGAAAAGATCAGTTGATTCAAGCTAAGCTAATATGGGCTAGATTGAGATAAGCTCTTTTGAACGACGCTACAGTATGGCTGCTCCACGGGGCAACGATGGCATGACACACCCTCTTTGGCATTTCCTGCTTTCCTCATGACCTCATGCGCTAATGTCCATTAATCCCGGCCAACTCTCGACAGCCCATTCTGTCTCAGGGTATGCTATCACAAAGGCTCTCCCACACACAGTCAGCAGAGCATGACTCCCAGTATTTCCCCAGCTGATGGTGGAGATAAGCTTTGGCGTGAGCCGAGGTGTCTCTTTGGACGTGGAGGTCGACGTATAGCTTGGCCTAGGGGAAAACCGTGCGGCAATGTCATCGCGATCTGTTTCAAATCGTGTAAACAAATGTACACGTTATCCTGCGGGCGTTTTTTTTCAGTCTTGGGGTTTGTGCTACTCTAATTGATTTGTTGACAACCGGAGGAGTGCTTTTGAAGAGGAGCCAAGACCATAAACGTTTGTGTTGAACTCCAAAGTATTTGACATGTCGGTTCACGTCCAAGCGTAAACGATTATAACCACCTATAACGTTTTGTTTTTTTTCCCTGGAAGCCGAGACATGCCGAGAGGTCAGCGATGTCAGCATCGGCTTTGTTTGCGTGTTGGGCTCCTACCTGAGGCCAAATGCTTATCACTGCCAGGATTTTAGCGGTTTCAGTTGACAATGAAGTCATCTGGCATCGGGAAAACCGATATTACATGCAAAAGCCGGACCGCCGGATCAGCGGCGTTATTGTTGACTATCCCGCCATGTATAAATCACGTTGAAATTAACAATACAGTCACGAGACAAAGATCTCTTTGGATGGGTATCGGATAGTCC
The DNA here is from genome assembly GCF_024217435.2 of Syngnathus scovelli. Classification (NCBI taxonomy): domain Eukaryota; kingdom Metazoa; phylum Chordata; class Actinopteri; order Syngnathiformes; family Syngnathidae; genus Syngnathus; species Syngnathus scovelli. The sequence goes on along the minus strand of NC_090866.1, from coordinate 9,863,757 downwards.
TCAATGGAATAAAATTACATTCTTCGTGGGGGGGGGGAATAAAGGGCAAGGAGGGGCCGGGAGGTGAATAATAGACATGCCTGGGGTTCCTCGTTGTGACCCCGTTTCCATTCAGGAGACCAATCCACCATCCGTGTTTTTCCACTTAGCTTAGCCGCTAACAGCTGGGGAGATGGTAACCTGGCTTCACCCAAGCTTAATAAAAACAGTCGATGCATTTATTATTTATCGCTCGTCCTGACTGACATGATATAAATCTTAAAATTAATAATTCACTGTGAACCAGATGGGTGCGTGGTCGCTAATGCGTGCGTTAGTCAATCTGCCTCTAAATGAATACCAGTTGAATGTTTTTTTTGCCCGTATCACATGTTTATTTTCTTTTTTAAATCTCGATAGAACAGATTCGGAGACTCAACAACCTCTACCAGTACGGTGTAACTTTAAACCAGCAACAGAACAAACATTTCCCACCCCTGTTTTGGCAGATGTTAGATCTTTCAGATTTACTAGCTTTATTTATTTATTTTTTTAAAACAGGGTGAGGCACTTTGTTGGTCATGTGGAGTCAATACTTGATGAAATTAAGAATCATTTCTGTTGGGCACACATCAAACTGACTTTTTTGTCCGACTTTGAAAATAAAATGATGAATGGTGAGTTTGCAGCTGTCAAGTCACTTTGGCGCTTTCCCCATGACGAATGTTTTTAGTGCTGGAATTTGCCCCATGATGTCTTTGCGTTTATGATGTGTAACATGTCTGTCCCTTGAAGATAATCTCAAATTAGCCCCCCTCATCTGTACAAAACTCACATTACTCTTGAGTGTTTTGCCCTGATGGGAAAGTTTGGCTACGTAAAGGCTGAGGATCAAGCCGTGTATCATTTTCGGCTTTGGTCTGAACCAGAGGACCAAATTACAAGATGCACTTGAAGTTCTGTGATGTCACACTCTGGCTGTTATTCTTAGAATCGTATCTTGCAGGTAATTTGGATTTGCAACCGGGACTGTTGTTGATGATACTTTATCTGCTTGTTTTATAAATCCTCGCTTGAGGCAGTAAGCTCAGTGGCCTAGTAGTAGAGTGTCCGCCCTGAGACTGGAAGGTTGTGGGTTCAAACCCCGGCCGGGTCATACCAAAGACTATAAAAATGGGACCCATTGCCTCCCTGCTTGGCACTCAGCATTAAGGGTTGGAATTGGGGGGTTAGATCACCAAATGATTCCCGAGCGCGGCACCGCTGCTGCTCACTGCTCCCCTCTCCCCCAGGGGATGGATTAAAATCACATGGGGATGGGTTAAATGCAGAGGACAAATTTCACCACACCCAGATGTGTGTGTGACGATGATCATTGGGACTTTAACTTTAAGAGGGTTGTGGGGGTTGGCGACCTTTGACCTTAGGCCGGTAGCCTTCCCTGCTGGCATGTCACGTCAGGGCAGAGGCGTAACGAAACGGACAAAAGGGGGAGAAATTGAGGCGACGTAAAATGAATAGCGGTAATATATTCTGACATTACCCAAAAAAAAATAAAAGTGAAGCTGAGCATGACAAGATTTTTTTTTTTTTTTCTGCTCCATGTAGCTACTTGCTTGTAATCCTTTTCTTACAGTGAGTCTGCACGGAATTAGTGGTCATGCATGACAGATAAGCTGTCGCCCTTCCATCATCTCCTATGTCTTACGCTGCACAGCTGAGTGATTTTTTTTTTTTTCTTTTTTTTTTTTGCTGGCCACACAGGAAAGGGAAATGTGCGGTCTCGGCCCGAGCTGGTCGTCTCGCTTGCCCATTGCTACACGTGCGTGTACCCCATCGTTGACCTTAGCTGGGATAGGCTCCAGCTTAATGTTTAATGTTTCCAAAAGTGTTGGCTTCGTGTTTCCTGTTCAAGTCAGGTGTGTATGTTATATAATTTTTTTTTTTTTGTTTGTACGGGGTAGTTCAGGTCCAGCCCACATTTCCACGCCTGAAACTGGCAGCAGCAGACCGACATGCTCAGACGCGTTCTGTGCTGCGATTGTATTTTTAGCTGAGTAGAGATGACTTCCCTTTTTTTATTTATATATATGTAAAACATGACCAAGGTCCCACTGCAATGTCACAAATCATGCATGAAGTCTTGTTCATCCCTTTCGAGTGTAAGAGCTTCTTTGTTGGGACCTGGGATGTCATCAGATCTGATTTCGAAGTCTGTCAAAGGGGGATTTGGCGGGAGATTAGACCTTCATTTAAATTTCAACACCTCCGCTAGCAATTACACTGATGACTGGGCCCAGCGGTTCTCTCAAAGAACCCTCGTTTTTATATCTAAGCTCCAGAATGCTTCAAAACCCAAGCGTGTGAAAACTAAAGCAATATTTCCCATAGGAAATCATGTAAATCGAATTAATCCGTTCCAAACACCTCAAACGTTTCATTCGGCTTAATCCTGAAATAAAAAAGAAAATTTTGTGTCGTAATGACCCATATAAAAAGCAGTGGCGAGCAAGTTGGCAAACATTTCAATGTTATTCAGCGTGGCCTATTAAATTAGAGAGCAGGCAGGCTATGTGATCTGAAGTCGCTCAAATAAATGTTTTTCAGGCTCCGGTGGCAAACGTTTACATTTGGCCGCTTTTCTCCTCCCAGCTGGTCGCGTGGGCCGAGCAGCTGCGTTTTTTGAACGTTGGCACGGACCAACACGAGCGGACCCAAATCTCACGTGTCGGGTGTCTCGTCCATGAAGACGGGGTCAGCGTCTTTGCGGTCTTGTCGGTATGTGCGTGGCGAAGGGTGGCGACCTCGCCCTAACAACAAAGTAATTTATCTCCCCGCCATTGAAAAAAAAAAAAAAAAAAGCCCCCCCCTTTCTTCCAAGCACCCCACCACCAACTCCTCTTTATCCAAGTCTCCCACACAGCAGCTGTTCCTCTCACTTTCCATCCCCCCCCCCCCCAGCCGCACTATGATGCCTTTGTTTTATTGTTTGGCAGCGTCTTGACCCCCCCCTCATCTGGACCAGGACAGGGGTCCGACTCCCTCAGACTGCAGCCGCTCAGCTGTATGCATCGGCTTTTAAATATGTTTTTCAGAAAGCTAGCCTTACCGCTAGCTCTTAACACCTACGTCTTTCTGCTGAGTTTGCACTTTTCTTCAAAACTTCATTCAGGGTTGCCAGATTTGGTGGCTTTTCCCAACAATGTGGATTTGAGCCCATATTTGCGGCTCCGCGGGTAAACATTCGTAGCAGCGGTCCGTGCTGCGTAAAAAAAATAAATAGCACGTTGGTTTCCTGCACGGTTTTACGCTTTCCCAACTTTGCGATGTCAACGTCTCGCCTGCGGACATGTCGGGACGATAACAATCAGAGCTGTTTACCCTCCAGGGCCGCTTTTCCTCATCGGAAATAACTCGGAGTAAATGGGCAGAGAGAAGAGAGACGGCGTAAACTGAAATAGAGATAACCGCTTCATGGGGATTTGGCGGCGTGTAAATAAATAAATGCCTATTTTGGTTTTTGGAACTTTCCTGTTATTTCCGCAGCGCCATGTGACGTTGAGTCGGTATGACCGACTGTCCAACAGGTGGTGTCAGCTATTGGAGCTTGCCCCCTCAGAGCTTGAACAAAAGCTGGGGATATTTTGGAATGCCGGCTTGTGTCTGGCTCTTGTCGTACTCTTTGTGTGTTCCATGTGTGTGTGTGTGTCAGTGTGTGGTCAGCTCCGGACTGGCCATTGTGCCCTTGGCCCTCAGCAGATGTGGTCTGAACAATGAGCCGGGTAAATAAAAGGAAGTGGTTTATAAATAGCCCCTTATGTCTGCATGAGTGGTGTTCTGCTGCAATGTGTGTGTGTGTGTGTGTGTGTTCCTGTTTTTATTGGATAGATATGACTGTAGAAAGTTGCGATAACGCAGGTGCCGTTTGTTTCAATATCAAGCTAGCTTTTCCCTTTCCGGCATTTCCATAAATTTACCCTCGCGGTTGCTTTCACTTAGCACGGTTAGCATTGCTAACCATAACAGCAGCACCTACCGTGCAATGAATTGAAACGGTGGCGCCTGATTGGCTGCCCGCACATTCGGGTCATTCGAGGGAAGAATTTGCCGCTCCTCATTTCTTGAGTGGCAGTTTATATTTCAAGCCCGGCGACCTAGATTCCGGGTTCTGTTACAGCTCCACGGGGACGTGTGTGTGTGTGTGTGTGTGTTGCAGGCCGGGGGTCCGTGCTGGGCAGGAGGAATCGGGTGTTGTCCGCCGATGCCCTCAATATTATAATTTTTCATAAAATATTTTAGCAATCACTTTGGCATTTTCTTTCGGGCTCGCTTGTAACAAAACCCGCCACTTTATTATGTCGGGCGGGATTGGACTGATTGGCGAATAGCGCTGAGGGGAAGGGGGGGGAGCAGCCATTTTCTTTTGCTACTGTAAATAATAGCCCCCGCTTGAGTTGGACGGCCTTCACGGCTCCTTTTGTGCGCCGTGACATCCGAGGTTCCCTAAAGAGAGCGAGCGGGTCTCCAACTCGGCATGGGAACGGCAGAGTATTAGCGCCATCTGAATATGAGGCAAAGTAAGCCCTCGGCAAGCTGCCAACACACACTCCTGCCTTTTTATTCATCCGACTAAAAGCCACACAGGCAGGAGAGCAAAGTCATAATTCATGGATTCACCCCGTGGTTTTATTGAATTTAGGATTTAAATTTGTTCTTAAATCCGTATTATGAACTAAATATTTTTTTGGTGGTATTCAACAGTGAGAGTGCAAATTGGGTTTTGTTTGTTTTGTAAGATGGTGAGTGTTCCAAAGTTCCTTTTGAGGTTTATGACTTTATTGGGGAGAACTCATGACTCATGAAAGGTGACAAGGAGCAAGCTAGCAAAAAAAAATAAAAAGCAAAGACGTCAACATTTCTTGGTCATCATATATCCGCAGGAAAGTCGGAGGAGATAGAAATCAAATCGGTGACGAGGTCATCACATGAACGTGATTCACCTGCTTAATGATGCGGCATCCTGTTTGCTAGCTTGATCTGTAAACAAGCAAATGAGACATGCAGGAAGCAGGGTGGGGCGGCGCTGATTGTTCTTCCTGTAGATTGCCAAAACAATTCACAAGTTCCCTGCCCCTCATCTCCTACACGTAGAACAATAACCAGAAGATTGTGCAACTTTTTTTGGGAGTTTTCTCGTTCCGAACCTTTTGTGGTCAACAGAACTTGGAGCCATAAATCGAGGTCAGACACCCAGCGCAGCTTCTTTGCGGTCAGGAAGTGGGCTGCTCAAATACAGGAGCCCCCCCCCTCCCCTTCTCCTCCTCCTCCTCCCCCCCTCCTCCCAGTTAGTGGGCAGTCAGTTAGCTTGCTTCCATCTGATCCATCTGTGTGGTTCTCTCATTCTCTCACTATCAACCTCATGCACAGATCGGATCACCTTGACAGAAAGCCTGTTTATTTATTTTAAATGATAAAACCCTCGGACGTGGGATTAACGTGTGATGGAATACCGGGTGAGCAAGGCTAGTCCTGGGCATGATGGCCCACAGGTGAGTGACAGCTTATCATTGTTGTGATTGCGGGCAAAACAAAAGCTGACTTTGACTTTTGACTTTGAAAATGGCTTTGCCTTTAGTCCAGTATCATTGTAATTGCTTTATGCTACAAAAGCCACTTTGACCTACTTTCATTTGATTTTAAATTATTTAAATTTATTATTTAATTATTGTTATAAATGATATTGTATTTAATTATATTAAATTATATTTTTTAAATTATTTTCATAACAAATATGTCGTCACTGCAACAACTGTGATTTTTTTTTAATTTTTTTTTTTAGGCGTATTTTGCTGCATGTCACATGTTTCCCCTTGATTGCAAAAAGTCCCTCACTCCCTATTCTATTGGACTCCTTTTCCTGGAGCGAGACCCCCGTCTTGTATTTTTAATCTCGGGCCAAACACCGCTTCCTCCACGTATCCGCTACTGTACTAGCCTCAATAACTCATACACACACACACGGAAACACACACACACTTTAACGGTACAAAGTCTTGGAGGAGGGCGGCAAGACTCCCAAATTCCTGAATTTGTCTTGGCACCGCAACAAGCAGACAATCTCTGGGGAATACCGTCCGGGAATCTCGAAGTAAAATCAAGGAAAGCGAAAATCGATACGCGACTTTCGTGAATTCCTTCTGTGAACAATAACATGAACTCATTAATTCCAGAATCCGTTAAGGGATCCTTTTTTTTTTTTTTATCTGCTTACTCACTCTTAAGCATTTGCAAGAGGCCGGTTTCTTCAAGGCTTGAGTTTACTATGTTGTCCAAAAGCAAATACCGTTTGTGTGTGTGCACGCCAGTAAATGTTGAATAGGCCGTGTGTGTGAACCCTCTTTGGCGTTAACGCCGGGCCAGCGTGATGAGGAACAAAGTCGTTTATTGGCAACCAAAGCATTTGCTCGCTGGATCCTCACGCCGTGATGAACGCTTGCTGTCGCCACGGCGACCGTGCGAGAACTACAGTTGAGTCGCTGCGTTTTTCAGCAACAAGGATTTAATTAAAAGTTTCGAAGGCCCCGTGCGGTCTTTGTGTATCTCCGAGATTTCAACGGCGGGATGGCTTTTACAGCATTGATCAATTTGTCCTGCTTGAAGTCCCTCTCGGGTCATTTGCCGCCATTTTCTGTCATCGGATGAAGCAAAGCGTTCCGACTGTCGCCGCCGCGTGTGTTTACCAAAGTTGGAGGTGCTCATTACGCTCCAAAGGGGGTGAAGCTTTAAGGCCTTCGTGGGTCAGCGGACCTTCAGGAGGTCGCGCTTCTTGGGCTTCATTATTGTGTCGGTAGGGAGCTGCTGGGGCGTCCATTTGTCCCCTTAAAGCTTAGGTGTCAAACCTGAGGCACGGGGGCCAGATACGGCCCGCCAGATCATTTTATGTGGCCCACAAAGACAAATTGTCTTCACTTTAAGAGCTTTTTAAGATATTTGAATTGATATTTTACTAGTCTCTGATTTCAAAACTAGTTATGGAAACTGACAAAAATGAGTTTGACGCCGCTGTTGGCTAGCTAGCTATTGCTGTCCAATGCTAACAAGGCTTCTAGCTCCGGGAATATTTTGAGACTATTGTCGGCTCATCCACCCCCCGCCTAATATCTGCGTACGGACGCGTCTGGGCCTCCCGTGTCTTTTCTTACACTTCATTGAGTTTTCTCTGATCTGGCTTTTGTTTGAGCCGGCCTATTGATCAAGCGCTCCCGTAGCCGCACAGCATGTAAAAGTGTCTCCAAAGCGTTCCATTCTGATTGTACGTGGAGAGAAAAAGATGAAGGGAGCGGGGAGAACTTAATGGAGAACTCCTTGTCATTTGTGGCTTGGGGAGTGCTGGATGGGGAGGAGTCAGGGGGAGGGGAATGAGCCAGCAGGGAAGGAGCAGAGGCCATTCACACACACATACTCACACTCGCATTAAAAGCCACTCGGGAACACTTTTCCACACGCTCCGTGGGCGATGGATGTGTTGCCACAGGGGAGGGACGGATGAAGAGCCGAGCCAGGAAGGGACCGACCCCCCCCTCCTCCCTTGGAACCAAGGGACACAGTAGCCAGTCAGAGTGTGAGCGAGGAGTGGACTGCACACTTTTGACTCCCTGGAGAAAGGATTCACAATGAACTTAAACGAGGGGATCACTTTTTGGAATACCATGTGATGCACGAGGCAGATCTTTGTCACCCTTGAAACTTGGTCATCATGCCGACCGGTAAGGACTCCTTGTGTGCATTTGTGGAATGAGTTCAAAAATTGATTTTGATTTGATCGTTGGGTTTTACTTGACAGCTGCGTACGAAGCGGGCCCCGTTGTCCGAGAACCGCCCCCCACCCCCCACCCCTCCCTGGGTCCGCTTGTTTTCTTACAGAGGGCGTTTCAGTTCATTTGGACCTTTCGGGATTTTAATTGAAGTGTCTGAGGAATTCCGACTAGGCTCAGAACATTTAATAGTTTGTTAGAATGCCTGTAAATGTTAAATGAGGACATAAGTGGCACCTTGTTGAAGTGTGAGTGGGTTTTTATGAAATTATTTTTAGCAAAAACAACCACAAATTGCTGTTGATGGGGAGGGGGGGGGCAGTTTCCTTTCGCTGCGAGTGCCGCCGGGATGCCATTCTGCAGCCTGTGACCCAAATTAGAGTCTTAAGGGTAGCCCAATTGGGAAAGGGGAGGGGGGGGGGGGGGGGGGCTACAAATGGCGAAGGGGGGGGGGGGGGGGGGGTAATTACTGTTTAGGGGAAACTATTTAGTTTTGAGGTGATGGAGACAAGGAGTAGAAGAAATGCCAGTGGTTGGACATTTGTGTGATTTATCGCAGCAGGCTGAAATCCAATCAGGTCAGAGAATGAGACGAGGGTCGCACGGGTGGCCCAAAATTGGGCCTAAAAATAGCTGGTGTAAGTTTTCCCACCGCTGCTGATTTCTTTTAATCCTGCGCGTGAAAAGTAGAAGTGAAAGTTTTTTTTGCAAGCTGATAAGGCAATTTATGAGTCATTGTGCATGTTTGACCTTTAGCATTCTCTTCCAGGAAATAATAAAAAAAAAATGCAGCCAATTAGCAGTAGAAGATAAAGTGTTTACAAAAAAAAAAAAAATCTGGATTGCTGAGTCAGCACAGGTCTTTGTTGGGGCAGATACAAGCCCCGCCCCCCCCCCCCCCCCCCCTCTAGTGTGCCGCTGTGAAATCCTGAGTGACACTTTAAGGTCCTTAGCGTCAGTTGAGATCAAGTCTGCATCTCTATCACGGCCGCCATCCCGCTGATGACATCACATTTAGACTTTGGAGGGTTATAAAGGGATGGATTCAAATTGACGGATGGTCACCAGTAGGAGAAAGGAAACATGGGAGGGACCAATAGCAAAAAGGGAGTGGGTGGCGTTTGGCCTTTTGTCCTCTCCTTGCTTCTTCCTACTTTCATTCATCCGAGGGGCCCTCCGCCTCTCCCTCGTGCACATATTCGGCATTTTTGCAATATTACGAGATCTGATATATTTGGAGCTGACCTAGAAACGATATGTTGACCACCAAGGTTGAATGAAACATCTCTGGAATGAAGATAGATTTGAATGCATTCAAGAAAGTGTGAAGAAAATTCGAATCTGAAAACCTGGTTGTTGATTTGGCACATGATGAGTCACTCTTTTTTTTTTGGCTTTCTGGTATGATGGCGAACACACCCTGCACACCATGAGAGGGGGGAACAGTCCCAACCTGCATACTTTGCAATTAGAGATCATTGACATGGATCAGGTTGAACATAATCTGGAGAGGAGGTAACCTTAGCTCGCTTCTGTGTGTGTGTGTGTCGTTCTCTGTGTACACGAGCCAATTCACCCAGGAAACGTGCAGGGTGGGTCTCAAACATGAAGGTGGGAAGGAAGGCTTGGACAAACACAAGATGGAGCAATCGCTACTCATGTTTAGCCTACAAAAGCTTGCTTTCGCTACGCTAACCTGACTTAGCCTTCAATGTGTGTGTGTGTTGCCTACCTGTAACTAGATAAAATAGCTAATGTGAGGGTCATTATGCTTTAAACTCTATTAGTCTTATCTCCTTGGTGATAAACTTAGCTTAGTTGCACACACACGCGCCATAGTGTATCGCTGGCAGTGATAAGCGTCTGATGCATTTATTAAAGGGCAAAGGAAACGTCCAGTTAGCTATTAATATCACGATTGATGATAATGTCAGCCTTTGTGCTTTGTGTACTTGCTTATCAGAACCCCCCTCCCCTTCTCCTCCGCCACCCCGCACGTCTTTCATTGAATCGATTCATTATTATTGTCTGGCGTGTCATCGTAAAAAAAAAAAAAAGTGGGTCAGGACTTGTGATGTTCTCCATCACTGAGCAGGGCCGGCTGCCAGCGCGAGGTGTCGGTGCACCCACTCGAAAGGTGAGAGAGTGTGAGGGCACGCTCTATTGATTTCTTTTGAAGCCGCGGTCAGTTTTCCGTTTCATGTAGGACGGAAGACTGGACTGATGTGAAATAAGCACAAACATAAACCCGCCTGTCTTCGTGGAATAGGCCTTTCATTCATTGCCCGAGGCGAGCAGATTGAGACGGTATCTTAATACGAGCCTTCGTCCAAAAGCTCCGCATTCCTTTAAACGAGCGTATTTTATCTCTCCTTGGCTCGTCCTGATTAGAATTCTTGTCTCAATGCAAACCGTGACGGTTGGACCGCGGTCAGCTAGCATGCTAGGAATTCCGTTTGTAAGGCGATAGCCGACGTAATTCCGATTGTCTGTTTTTCCCCCTCTCTTCAGATGACTACAGCTATCTACCCGATGCGTTGCCACCTGTACCCGAAGTCCCGGACTCTGGCTCAGTCCTGAGCTCCAGCGACATCCCCGCCCGTTGCCTCGGCAACCCGGCCTTCCGTTACGCCTCCTCGCGCTATTGCTCAGCCCACAGCATGGACTCGTCTCTGGACAGCGCCGAAAGACCCGTCAGCTACAGCTCCACCTCTTCCTCCGCTTCCTCCCGGGACAGTCACTGCTCGCTGGGCAGCCGCTCCACCCTTGTCCACACCCCCCACTGCAACCCGGTGAACTCGGACCCGGACTCCGGGGCCATACGTCTGGAGCTGGTTCCCGCCCGGCAGCTGGGATGCGGAGAGGAGGACCACAGAGATGACGGAGGGATGGAAACAGGAAGGCAGCCGGGCAGGAAGGGCACTGAACAGACACCGACGGATCACTCGAAACCGGAGCTTGGTCTAGAACGGATTGCTCAGGTGCAAGGACCCAGGACCTATGTGGACCGTGTGGTGCAGGAGATTCTGGACACCGAGAGAACCTACGTCCAAGATCTAAGAAGCATCGTGGAGGTAAGAAATCACCACTTTAGGAATTCCAAACTTAGACCTTAATGTCTATAAATAAATTAAATCCATTCACATCCCACGTTTGAAGCCGAGATTCAAACCCAGAACCTCCCGACTGTGACTTGTTTGAACCTGAGGGAGGTCAAGGTAGCTTGAGTTCAAAGTGACGGTTGTAAACGTTTTAGTCAGGTAGGCGGTTGACTTTGTTCCTTTCAAGAGCGAGGGCACCTTTCAATCAGCTGATAACACACACACACATTGGGTTGTTGTGTATCTCGCACACGTGACACACACCAACACACACACTACCGCTTGTTGTCCGTCAGAAACTTCTCAACACAATAGGGTCACCTGTGCTCGCAGCCTTCGGGGTCGGTTGAGTTACACGACACCGGTGCCTTTGTACTGCAGGAACAGGCGCACATTGAAAACGTGTGTACTTAAACACACACACTGTACACACACACATATTTAGACAAACGGGCTATTTTTTAACGTTTTGCTCGGAGGTGAATAGATCTTGTTTGCTTCCTTTCAAGGATTTGCAGACTTTGGTTTGGATGGTCCGGGCGAGTTGGCTCACCTTTCTTGAGCCCTTCTTATTGTGATTGACCTTTTCTAGTTCTCAAATGGGTCCAACAGATGTGACGAATATGTCCGTTAGCCACTTTCGATTCAAGCGATACCTAGAGTTGGCCCGGTAGAACTGGTCTTCAATGCAAATCCCAGTTTTCCATTTCCTGATACCTGATACTTGATGGTTGACCTAGACCGGAACCGGAACCCCCTCACCTGGTGAGAGTCGGCTAATCCCCGAAACAGCAAACAAGACTCGTAATCATATCTGACTTTAAAATCAGTTGGTCCAGTTGAAGACAAACTGAGTCAAGACAGAAGATTAGCGGTGACACTTGTGATTGATGTTCCGCTTTCCCGGATGCAGAGGTGCGGAAAAGCCACAGGCTTGACGACGGGAGGCTAGGAAGAAGAATTTAGCTCGGGAGATAACAGCAGGTTAAGACAACACGGAAGAGGGCTTAAGAGCTGCAGACCACCACCAGTCCACGTTTAACGGACCACCCACTCTTGGATTACCGCTTTCCACGGCGGTCCAATCTTCAGACGCCAGAATAAATCTGCACCCGAGCCGTCCCTGCCTCTTTAATGTTAAGGGTCTCGGTAGCAGCAACGCTAACGTACCAAAGCCTCCATTAATGCAAACCCCGTCTTCCATAATCCCCAAGTCCATGCTGCTTCCTGCAAACCAAGAGGGTGTGACAGGCCCAAGACAAATATTGACCCAGACTCCCATGGGCCCCGGGATCTCTCTGTGCTCATACCCGTCCTGCGAATGAACTGTCATGTGGGCCTGAACTTTGAATATCCCAAAAAAACATCAGGTTTTTCCAATCTTTCCCAGATTCTGGTTGTTACTACCTCCAAAGCTGCAAGGAAAATAATTTCTATTGGACTATAATCATTTTGGTGAGTCAGCGTTTTTCAGCTAACTCCCAGGATTAGCATTGGTAATGAAGCCAATCAGTCATCCAACATCGTTTTTTTTTGCGTTATGACACCTGAGAAACATGGCGAGGTCTTTGGGAAGTCACCTGTGACAATTCCAGCGGGGATGTTTACACTGGTAATCGTCGAGAGTAATGACTTCCTACTACAGTGAAGGGTAAAGTGTTTGGATTGGAAAGGAGTCTGCGTTGGAGGAGGTTAATGGTTAACTCCACTCAGCGTCAAGTTAGTACATGTTGAGACTGATGCTTAGCGGGGGAGTTTACCTGCCGAGAGGTGCGTGCGTAAGCCGCCCGTTCTTGAGCTGGAGGAGAACGTGTTGAGGGAGGGAGGTCATCAAGCCGGGTCACATCCGTGACCCCGCGACTAATAGAGCATCACCTTACACATAACCTCACATAATGAACTGAATCTTGACATGCCCCCCCCCCTGACATGACCCCTAGATGGCGCTAGTTCTATTAATCATGTTTTTAACCCGAGACTTTTGTTTTGAATATTAGCATTAGCATTAGCATATATGCTGTGAAATGTGAGGAGCCGTGCTTGAAGGTAAAATCACGTTTTCGGTTCAAGATATGATGTCATAATCGATACGAGCATCTCAAGTTCACCGACTAATTCAGAAATAATTCAATCCGCACTCAAATTCCTGTGGGCAGTGCTTGCACAGACTTTCCCGCACACTGAGTTTATTTCAAGGCGCAATTTTATGATGATCATTGGCAGATTAATAAACAACTTTTTTCCAACGATTTTTCCGAACCTATAAAAAAAAAAAAAAGAAACAGCTGCAGGACATTTTCTTCATTGTGTGCTCGCACGGGTGAATTTGAAGCAAACATTCTTTCCGCATTAACAGTTTTTTCTGAAATTGCTTGTCGCAACAGATACAATCAATGCTGTCAGATTTGAATTTTTATGGACTCTATTTTATTGACTTATGTGCAATTCATTGTGAGAAGTGTTCCACGCACTACAGACGCCAAGATAAAAATTGCGTAAGGTCGAAACCGAGACAGGTAGATGATTAACACCCGAGATGAGAACTTTTATTGCTGACCACCAGTCTTTCTTTAAATCTAAAAAATATATTTAAAACTTTATTAAACCCACAAAAAAAATTTAAGTTACCTTTTCCTCCTTCTAGGACTACTTGGAGATCAGCAACCAGGCTCGGCTGGGTTTGAGCAATGAGGACAAAGGCTCACTATTTGGCAACATCCGGGACATCTACCACTTCAATAGGTACGGCATTTTTTTAAATTTTTTTTTATATCCCATCATGAGACTCGGATAGCGAGTCCCCGCCCCCTCCCCCTCCTGTGCAGTTTGAAGAATAGTCGAGCATCATGGTGGTCTTTGGAGATAAACATGCTGCCACCCAGTCATTTGTCAGCTGTCGGACGCCCCCCCCACCCCCCCCCAAAAAAAAAAAAAGTGAACCAGTCTAAGAAAGCACAAAAGCAATTTCAAGCAGTGACCTCAAGCGTTGGTCATGAAACAATAACTTCAGCACCAGGGGACGGTTTTGTGACCACAGGAGCTGCGCTTTTCAATTCAAGGAAGCTTCAGCACTAATTTTTCTTCCCGACTTGACACAATAGTCACAAACAATGAAGCAGAACATTATTTTATGATCCAATGTGTGTTTGGTGTGATCTGGGAACATGGCGGACATGTTTTGTTTTCAGGGATTTGCTTCACGAGCTGGAAAAGTGCAACGCGGACCCCGTGGCCATCGCTGAATGCTTCGTATCGAAGGTAAGAACGATTGTTTCGGTTTGTGGTGGACAGTTGAAAGGCCACATCGTCGCTGAATGAGTTAATATTCATCGTTCTTGGCAGAGGATCAAGAATATATGCCTGTTTCTGACTCCAGCGTTTGTGTTCAAATAGTGCATCGACGCCTGACTATGTAACAACTATCATGTCGTTTCAAGCTCGAGTGCTTTTCGTCACCTTCTCCAACGCCCAGACGGATTTTTTTTTTTCCCCCATGTTGCTTGTTGCGGCCTGTTCTGACACTTGCGTAAACTTTGGACAAATGGAAAAACAGGCAATTTATTTATTTATTTTTTCCTGCTCTGAAATACATTTTGAAAACGACCGACTTTGTCGATTTTGAGGGCACGTCTTGCATTTTCCCATACGTACACGCCGCACAAATTAGTACTCTATCCAAACGTTTATATGTCCTGCGGTCGCGGTACGAAAGTTCAGCCCAATGCGTATTAGCGCTTCGTGTGTGCCATCGAAAAAAAAAACTGGATGGCGGACACATCTGGTTGCGTTTAGGCCCGCCGTGTGGTAGCAGACTACTGGAGACGAGGAGGAGGAGGAGGAGACCTCTGCTCTTCAATTTAGCTCCTTTTTCCCATGGAGAACCTCCGGCTACTGAATTATTGGCTTGAGGTCCTTCAAGTTTCCCTACGGAGATAAAAATAAAAAGTGATATCTGATCATCTTTGCTGTTTGTGATGTCGCTTCCTGTTCCTGTGCAGATCCCCCCCGTAGTGTTTATGGACGCGAATAGATGTCGGCGAGACATGTCTCGTGTTACGCAACAGCAGGGGGGGGGGGGGGGGGGGGGGCTTCAAGTCAAATTTTGAGTTGCCAGGCAAACTTTGTAAGTTTGATGTTCACGGAGGCGACCAAGGTCTTAATTAAGGGGGCGGACAAGTTGAACGAAGGGCTTTTTAATCGCTGTTGGTTGATTGAAAAGCAGAGTCAGCATTTTTTCTCTACGCCTGGCTCCTAATTTTAAGTACAGGCCGATGAGCCCGATAGACCTGAAATTATTTCACCAGCACGTCTCCATGTTGTTTTTTTTGTCTCATTTTTTTTTTTTTTGTAATTGCAGAGTGAAGAATTCCACATTTACACTCAGTACTGCACCAATTACCCAAGGTAAGACTTCAATACGCTTGAAAATCCGAGCTAGCATTATTATTATAGCGACATTATTCCGTCGCCCACGTTTCTTCCCAGAGTCTCGTATAACTCCGTCAACGTGAGGAGTCAAATTGTCGGCCTCGGGGGGGTCACTCACCGCCCCTCCCCTTTTTTTTTCCTTTACAGTAATGCTTGATGACAGACGTTGATAGAAGGTGTATTGTTGTTATCGTCCTACTTCTAATTGTTTGCCCTGCGGGACGCCTCGATAGACGAACGCGTGATGGTCTAGTTTGAAACGTGAGGCTGCTCCTTGCCCTCAGGATGCAATTTCCCACGGTTGACGTTAATACCCTCATCGCTCATGTTTTTTTTGGGGCCGTCGCCTCATCAACAGCCGTGTTTTGACCCGGCAGGTCGGTGGCTGTGCTCACCGAGTGCATGAGGAACAAGGCGTTGGCCAAGTTCTTCCGCGAACGCCAAGAATCTCTGCGCCACTCCTTACCCCTGGGCTCCTACCTGCTGAAGCCGGTGCAGAGGATCCTCAAGTACCATCTGCTCCTTCACGTACGGCATCTCCACTCTTGGAAAGCATATGGTACTCGCCCCTCCCCAGCTCACTTTGCCAACGTTTGTAGGAGATAGCCAACCATATGGAGAAGGACACGGAGACGTATGAGGTCGTGCAGGAAGCCATTGACACCATGCAGAGAGTAGCTTGGCACATTAACGACATGAAGAGGAAGCACGAGCATGCTGTGAGGTTACAGGTACGACTTCAAAGATCATTTCTAAATATCGTGGACTTTCATCGCCATGACGACCGATGCATTGCAGGAAATCCAAAGCTTGCTGACTAACTGGAAAGGCCCCGATCTGATTGGCTACGGCGAGCTGGTCCTGGAAGGGACGTTTCGACTGCAGCGGGCGAAGAATGAGAGGACGCTCTTCCTCTTCGATAAGCTTCTGCTTATCACGAAGAAACGGGAGGAAACGTTCACGTATAAGGCTCACATCCTGGTAGGTCGCCCGTTTTGTCATGTGACATTTTGTGATAGGACGCTTAAGCTGATTTCTTTTTTTTTTTGCAGTGCTGCAATTTGATGTTGGTGGAAGTCATCCCGAAAGAGCCGTTGAGTTTCAGCGTGTTTCACTACAAGAATCCAAAACTACAACACACGGTCCAGGTAGCATCACATAACATACTCGGCAAAAAAAAAAAAACAGTGTGGGTGCGTGTAAACCTTCTTTGTTGTGTAAAAAAGCAGAGTGGGGCTTTATCTCTTTTTTATTTTTGATTTTGGGAAATGTGTGATGTTCTCTGATGGTTGATGCCGCCCGCAGGCCAAGTCCCAGCAAGATAAGCGCATGTGGATCTTGCACCTCAAGAGACTCATACTTGAAAATCACCCTGCCAAAATCCCTGCCAAGGTGAGCTTTGTTGGGATTTTAGCGACACCTGGTGTCCAAGATTATAATGACAGTCTAACCTGTTTTAATTTCATCTTTTCTAGGCCAAACAAGCCATCCTGGAGATGGATGCAATGCGTAGGTGACACTCAGAAGAGCTTTTCATTTGTCAAGTGATATTTTGCAAATTAAAGTCTGATTTTTTTTTTTTTTTCAGACCATCCTGGATTCCATTACAGTCCTGACGGTGAAAAGAAGGATTCTCCACGCACCAAAGAAGGCCCTACTCCTCGTAGAGGACGTAGAAAAGGTGCGGATTCCAGCATTGAATCTAATAAAATAAATAAGTTTTGCATAATAAATAAAATATAACAAAATTGTTATATTAAATTAAATTGTCTCTTCAGAACCGCTATCCAAAATACTGAAGAACGCCAAGCAGAATGCAGCCAACAGCGACGGCGAGAAGGTCAGTCATAAGGAACATGAGAACCCACATGCATCCACGCTAACAGAAACAACCCTTTGTATCTCCTCCCCTCCCTTAGCGAACAAGTCTGGGCTCGAGTTTGCTCTCTCCCGTGTCCCAGCTGGCTCTGGGCACCATAGGCCGCAGCCGGAGTCTCATCAACCAGTCGCAGGAGTCCTTGGACCCCGCTGACCACTACGACCACAGCGATAGAGATGAAGGGGAGGAGCCACACCAGCAAGATGCGGACGATGAGGATGAGAGCGTCCTGGTAAAATTCATCAGCTACATTTGACATTTCTGGTGTTTTCTTGGACCTACATTTGTGGCTGTGCCTTCAGGGTGGTGGAAAGAGGTTACGAGTCCCGGGGAAAGGGAGTCGGAAGAGGCTGAACCCTCAAGCATCGGTGGACAGTATCGAGCAGTGGAAAACCTTCAACATGAGCCCTTCAGATCTTCAGAGAGCCAGGGAGTCTCTCGTAAGGGACGGGAGTCACCACCCGCCGCTTCGTAGGACCGCTCGTGTGACAGAAGAACCTCCAGAGTCGCCCGTCCCATCGGTAGTCGTGACAGATAACGATCATTCCGTTCGAAACATCTGGGCGGACCACCGAGCTCGCAGGGCCATGTTCCCTACCAGACAGCGAACCGTGCACCCGGACGACGAGGATGACGACATCTACCAGACGTTCGTTCCCACTGAGCCGAGCGGACCGGAACCGGATTTACCCCGTGAGGGATCGGAGGCCACCTCGTCCCCGCGGACCGCCCGGCCTTGCAGCTGGCACGTGGAGCAGATCCCCTCGGTCCAGGTTGAACCTCCATCCGGTGACAGCAGGGTTCTTCGAAGGGCGAGCAGCGTCGGCGAGAATGCCACCAAGGCTCGTGAAAGTCCAGATGACAACCAGGTCGGCCGCAACTTGGAAGTGATTCACACGGAGTCCTCCAGCAACGACATGTCGGGATCGTCATCAGCCGAGCAGCTGACCGCGGATGACATCGAAAACGTGTATGACAACATCAGCTACGAGGACCTCAAGAAAATGGGCCTGATCAGAAGAGACTTGGACCACTGCCAAGCACGGAAAGAACCTTCTTCTGATGCACAGGGTTCTCAGAGCCAAGCAGCTCGGGCACAAAATTTTCCAGATGCCCTTGGCACCTCAGAGCCCATTATTAAATTAGACAGATGTTCCAAAGAGCACATTCAGTTCTCCACCCAGGAAGGAAGTCCCGAGCTCAAGATAGTCGAGGAGAACATCTACGACACCATTTGTTTTCGGGATCCTCCATCGATGGATAACAAAAACGACCGAGTGACGTCAGAGCAGGACTTAACGTTTGTCTCGCAGGAGAGCCTTAACTTTGTCCCGTGTTCCTCAGAGCCAGAGTGCTCATCATCATCTGCTTCGTTGTCCTCCCGACAGCCACAGAAAGGCGCTAAAACATCAGAGGGCGCCGATGAGCTCTGGGTCGACTTGGAGAACTACATCAAGAGCAATGAGAAGAAAGCCGACCGACTGCCCGCCGCCTTCCCAGTCGGTGCCGGTGAGTCGGCCAAGGAGCGATCCTCAGTCAACGGCAGTCCAACCAAAAAGTCTCCTGTGGCCAGTCAACCGAGACACCCTCCCGTGCGCTCTTCACAATCCTTCAACATCCCCTCCATCAACCTCCCTGACCTTCAAAGTGATGGAACCACCGAAGACCCAACTCCTGTTCCCACTCCGGTCTTGCCAGAACCCCAACCAGGCACGGTGAAGAGCATGCGTAACAGACTCGCCCGCCTCAGCAGCGGTAGCTTCCGTCTCGAGGACGACGACCTTGTAGAACTTCCTCCAAAAACACCTCCGCAGGGGGATAATCCCATCAAGGATATCCACCGTCTCTTCCCGGGGCAACTGGACTCGCCGCTGGCCTCTTCTTCTCTCCTGCTGGGCGAGTCTGTAGACTTCCCGTTGGAACTTATGGACAAAACGAAGAGTCGTGTCTTTTTAATGGCGCGGCAGTATAGCCAGAAGATCAAGAAAGCCAACCAGCTCTTGCGCATGAGGAGCATGGATCCCGGCGACTCTTGTAGCCGAGCAAGAGCCGACAGGAGGCAGAGAGACCTGGCGGCCATACTTGAAGAAAAAAAACAAGGGGGACCCGCTATAGGTAACATAATATTTGAGCAATTCCAAATATATTTTTGATGGTGACCTCTTGTCTTCTCGCATCTCCAGGTGCCAGGATAGCCGAGTATTCCCAGCTTTACGACCAAGTCGTGTTCAAGGAGGCCTCGGCGACGGCACACCACGCTCATCCAGGTCTTTCCTCCTCTCCATCCATGCCCGAGACCTCCCTGGAGGAGGAATGGCTCCACTCCACCTACAGCAACGGCGAGCTCTCCAACTTCATGTCCTCCGCGGGCGACTTGCGCAACCCGCGGGCCGCTTCCACCCCTCAGCGCAGACTCACCTCTTCCTGCTCCATCCCGTCGCTCAAGACCTCACCCAGCAGCCCCCCGCCGTCCCAGAGGTGGAGCTCCTGCATATCGGCTCCGAGCGAGGAAGAGGAGCACGTCTACAGTACGATCAAGAGACATCCTTCCTTGAACGCACCGTCCTCGCCGTCTCGGAACTGTCAGTCGGCTAGCTCGCTAATTAGCGAGCAACCGGAGAAAAATCAACTTAAATGTAACGGGTCGACAGAGAGACTACACGGTCCCAGTTTGGGGCGCGTCGGTCGACAGAGCAGCCTCCCTGAGAGGTCCACCCAAGGCGAATCGGACCTCACCTTACACGACGGCCAACACGTGGTGGTCCTGAACCGAGCGTCGGCCTTGAGCATCCTGGCCGCCACCCAGAACTACTTTGCCAACTTTAAGGACAACGGCGACGACGACGACTACGTGGAGATCCGCTCGGAGGACGAGGTGGAACCGGAGCGGGGCGGGCTGACAACGGCTGAGCCTATCTACCAAAACCGGGTTCTGGTCCATTCACGTAGTTTGCCCGGCACGCCCGTGCGCTCCAGCGACGCGTTGAGACCTCTAGAACGTGAACATCTGGAGAAATACCTGTGGAGCGAACCGCAGCAGAACCAGCCCAACATCGTCCAGTCTCTTCGGGAAAAACTCCAGTGTCTGAGCTCCACTAGCTTTGCCTGACCTCACAACCAAAATATTTACACGCTAACATACAAACTACAAATAAGGGATCTTGCTACTACTACTACTTTATCAATAATTTACCCAACAAACAAAAGGGAATATAAGAAAGTTCTACAAAAGTCAAAACTGATATTTTTTAACGGTTAACAGTACTGTAAATAAAGATATTTTATGTAGCAGGTTGTTAATGGTCAGCGCTTTGAATAATGCTTGCAAGCTGCCTTGGCACTTCTCATGAAGTAATCGAACTTTCTTGAAATATTTGTTAAATTGCGCTTACGGCAATACACACGCTTCACAAATTTGCACGTCGAATGGCTGTCTTCAGGGTAGAGTGTCACTTTGCACATATACACTCCTTTTAGCAAATTTAGCTAGCACAAATATACGATCCAACAATTATGCTTTAAAACAAGGGAACCTGCTGATATTTTACAATAAGAAACGTAAAGATTCATATTTATTTTGAATATGTTAGAAAAAGGCAAATGTAAGTCATATCAACACCTGTGTTTTTTTCAGAATTTCAAATTATATTCTGGGACCATAATGGCTAGTTTAAAATCCATCACCTGAAGTCTCTTATTTTGAAAATTAACACCGACTTGATAATTGAAGGCAGATGTTGATTTAAAAAAAGGTTTGTATTAGTTTAAGATAGCAGCAATTTTGCTACAGATTACCCACACACCATTTTATTTATTCCAAAGCATCCCTGTGATATTTTACTAAGAGGGCAGGTCCATTACGGGTTGTAAATGAAAGACTCATGTATTTATTAAAAGATGTTTGGGGGTGTTCATTCGCCAAATTCAAGTCAAATACTGTGAATTGGTAGTTTTTTTTCTTGTTGTATTTTGTTATGCACTGCTTAATGCAAGTTCCAAATGTAAAGTTAGAAAGCACAATATCACGGTCTACTGTTCATATCAGAACACATCAAAAATATAAGTTAGTAACATGAAGTATGTTTTTTTTTTTTATTGTATACGTTTGTCCTCTGCTTCACTGGTGGGGATTGTTGGTCTTCGTTTTTTTTTTTGCACTTTTCTTCAAACGTCTACTTTGTAAACACTTTGTAAAGATGTGTACATTTTAGGAAAGTTATTCTTGTATTTCATAGTATGCTTTACAATGCTTTACTGTTTAGGTCAAGTGTACTGTATATTTTTTTAACGGCTTAGTTGTCATTGCTCAAAAAAACAACGTATTGGAGTTAATAAATTTCAATTTAAACTATGTGGTGTTTTTGTCCTTATTTAATATAAATAAAATACTTTGAAATTAGTCATTTGTTTGATGACCCTTGAACTCTGTTGCTGAACGTTTCATAAAAAAATGGGGTTTGAATCAATAAATGAATCTAATATATGAAATATATGATCATACATCCAATATATGAAGTTAAATCATTAAATTATAGATTTTAATGCCTTCGTAATGGTTATTAACGTAAATGGCCAGCAGGCAGCGCACTGTCTGAGTGCTAGGCCATACCAGGTTCCGCGAAGAAGAACCAAGGGTTTATGGGAAATGAAGTTTATACAAATCAAAATGTAAAAACATGTTATTCATGCCATTTCGTTACATATATTCAACATGTTCCTATGTTATATAAATTCTAAATTAATGAAATTACACGATTCAAAATTTGAAGCCAGAATGATTTTTTTTTCTCGAAGTTTCCGATTAAGGCCGGCTTACCCATAGTGCATTGCTCCGCCCATTTCTTTCTTCTTGGCGGTGTGGTGGTCCAAAATGTCGCTTCTCGAGGGTCCGTTAAACGTGTTCGGCCAGCGAACAACTGGCGAATCGGTTCGCACCCAAAATGGTAAGTAGTCGTGCTTAACTACGTGACATGTTTAGGACGCTTCTTTGTGTTTTTTGCACTCCGTAAAGGCCAACAAATGAACGATTCGTGTTTAGCACGTGCGTAGCTATGTGCTAACGCTAGCTTAAAAGTGGCTGTCATGCTCTGTTATAATGTCTCAGAAAACATTAATATAACAGCACCAAAGTAGAAAATAACAATTTGCAATCCCGTTTTAGCACCTTCCATTCTAAATCATGAATGGATAGATTTATTAACGGGGTAGAAGATCTCTGTCTTTGTCTGAAGGTGTGGTTGCATCTTTTGTTGCTGCACCTAATAAAATGACAGAACAATACTACCAAAATCTCATTTGTTCATGATCCATGATGTTCCCTCCTCAATCTCACTATGTGTGATGTGTGTTTCAGTCATGGCTGCGGCAGCCATCGCTAACATTGTCAAGAGCTCCCTTGGACCAGTTGGGCTTGACAAAATGTTGGTGGATGATATTGGGGTGAGTTTTTGGTTGATCCACCTTGTTTTATATACAAGTGTATGCCATATTCTTTCATTCTGTACAGGACGTAACTATCACCAACGACGGAGCGACCATCTTGAAGCTCCTGGAAGTGGAACACCCGGCCGCCAAGGTCCTTTGTGAACTGGCTGACCTGCAGGATAAGGAAGTCGGGGATGGTACCACATCTGTGGTGAGTCGAAAGTTCTTCGGTCCTGACCGTGGTGTGCTGTTGTGTCCTGTTTTAGTACCATACGTCTGCCTACTTCTACGGACGTGTGGCTATGCTAACAGGAGAGAGAAACTTCATCTATGTCTTAAGAGGATAGGCAGCCTCACTTCTGCTGCCTCGATTGAATAGATGCAACAGTGGACTTTTAAAATATTTAAGACGGTTTACACAAGTCGTTATTTCAGTTGCTGTGTGGTGGCATTGAACTCTGCATTCTGTGGTAGGTAATCCTCGCTGCGGAGTTATTGAAGAGCGCCGATGAACTGGTCAAGCAGAAGATTCACCCCACGTCGGTCATCAGCGGCTATCGCCTGGCTTGCAAGTGAGATGTCCTCCCAGAAGAAGGTTGGTTACTTGTTGCTGACTCGAGATGATCTGATGAATTTTGATTCCAGGGAGGCGGTGCGCTACATCAACGAGAATCTCACCATCGGAACAGACGACCTGGGCAGGGAGTGCTTGATCAACGCAGCAAAGACCTCGATGTCCTCCAAGATCATCGGAGTGTATCCTTTCCGCTTTGAGATGTTAGCAAAGCTGCCGCTACGTGATTTGCCGCCTTGACCCCGAGTCCTCAGAGACGCCAACTTCTTTGCCGACATGGTGGTGGACGCCGCCATTGCTGTGAAGTTTGTGGACAGCAAGGGGACAGCCAGGTACCCCATCAACTCCGTCAACGTGCTTAAAGCGCACGGTCGCAGCCAGAAGGAGAGCTTCTTGGTCAACGGCTACGCGCTCAACTGCACGGTGGGCTCGCAAGGTACGTTGCATTTGGAAGACGGACGTTCCCGACTGGAAAGCACTTTCCCATTTTTGTTTGCTGCCTCGTCTTTTGCAATGACGTAGGCAGTGATACGCGTGGGATACAGAAACCTGGCTTTGGGGAGAACACGGTCACAATGGCTACTAGCCTGTGACGACTCTTTCCTGGCCAGACACTTTGTTTCTCGACTCGTATAAAATGAAACTTTTGAGGAACGCTCCTTTTTTCCGTAGGCATGACAAAGAGAGTTGTCAACGCCAAGATTGCCTGTCTGGACTTCAGCCTGCAGAAGACCAAGATGAAGATGGGCGTCCAAGTCGTCATCAACGATCCAGAAAAGCTGGACCAAATCCGACAAAGGTAGAATTTTTTTATTTTCCCACAGCACTGCTTTTCCAAAATTACAAGGACAACATAAATAGTGAATCTCCAACATAGTGAGTGAACAGAATGGGAATGTTTGTGACAGGGAGTCCGACATCACTAAGGAGAGGATCCAGAAGATCCTGGCGTCCGGAGCCAACGTGGTGCTGACCACCGGCGGCATCGACGACATGTGCCTCAAGTACTTTGTGGACGTCGGCGCCATGGCTGTGAGGAGAGTCCTCAAGAAGGACCTCAAACGCATCGCCAAGGCCACAGGCGGTAAGACAAGCCAGCTTGACTCCTCAACATATGGCGTTGATGTTATTTTAATATTTTTGTTGTCGTCCGGTTTATCAGCCACTATCTGCCCGTCTCTGACCAATTTGGAGGGAGAGGAGACATTTGAGACCACCATGCTGGGTCAAGCTGAGGAGGTCGTGCAAGAACGCATCTGTGATGACGAGCTAATCCTTGTCAAGAAGTAAATGCTCAGAACTTAACTAAAATAAACAACCACAAGAAAAAAAAATCCACATTAATTAGAATATTAAACCCGACTCTATGACGTCATCATTTGAGGCTGTCTTCTCCCAACCTGTAGCACCAAAGCACGCACGTCGGCCTCCATCATTCTGCGCGGAGCCAACGACTTCATGTGTGACGAAATGGAGCGTTCCCTGCACGACGCGCTCTGCGTGGTTAAGAGGGTACTGGAGTCCAAGTCGGTGGTCCCGGGAGGCGGCGCCGTGGAGGCAGCTCTGTCAATCTATCTGGAGAATTACGCCACCAGCATGGTAAGGAAAGCGTTGCCATATGGATGGCGACCGGCGGGTAAATGCTCTGTGATGTACGCTCAGGGTTCCCGGGAGCAGTTGGCCATCGCCGAGTTTGCTCGCTCGCTGCTCGTCATCCCCAAGACGCTGGCCGTCAACGCCGCGCAGGACTCGACGGACCTGGTGGCCAAGCTGAGGGCCTTCCACAACGAGGCACAGGTCAATCCTGAACGCAAGAATCTCAAATGGTGAGTGGTCCTGGAAGAAAGGTTCATTTTAGTTTGGAGCAGCAGTTCCTTTTAGTTTAGATTCCAAACAAAAGCGATACTTGACGGTCGGTGTGTTTGCTTCAGGATCGGTCTGGACCTGTTGAACGGCAAGCCCCGGGACAACCGTCAGGCGGGCGTGTATGAGCCCACCATGGTGAAGACCAAAAGCTTGAAGTTCGCCACGGAGGCGGCCATCACCATCCTGCGCATCGACGACCTCATCAAGCTCTTCCCCGAGCCTAAGGAGGGCGGCCAGTCGTACCAGGACGCCGTGCGCTCCGGCTCTCTCGAGGGTTAAGTTGACGTGATGAAGCTCTTGAAACGGCTCTCTCTTCGAGTGTATGTAGGCTTTGCACTTTGCCTGTTTACTGAATCCCCCCACTCCTCCTCCCTCTTTGACTGTAAGTGATTTTGCTCTTTTGATTTTGGACACTTAAATAAAGCTCCAAAGGCCGTAAGATGGCCGTTGAAACAAGTTCAACATTTGTTCTTGGTCTGTTATTTGAAAACAAAAAAAACATGATGCAAAGTTTCATAAGCTCTTTGCCCATGTTTGGACCCTCAAGTATAGACTTATTTTCCAGGACTTTGTTAAAATATGACCTATAGAAGTAATGAATCTAACAAAGCGCAAAAGTATGGCCTGTAAATGTGCAAATATAAATGTAAACGTACCTCTTTGCAGAGGTAAATCCAATGTACTGGAACAGGTCTCAGTTAGACCCAGTAGAGGGCGCTACAGCTACAACATTCTTGTATGGCAACTTTAAAATATTATTACATTGTTTAGCAGGCATATTACCTGCAAAGTTTGGTGAGTTTTTTTTTCATGCTTAGTATTTCAAAAAATATTTTCTTAACGGGGAAAAATGGGAATCCGTAGAAAAACAATGAGGACCTTCTAGCAGTCTATTTGGGCCCTTAATAGCATCGTATCGGCCTTCAAATAAATATATATTTTAATTTATGAATTCTGTAATTGTGATTTTTTTTGTCTGAAAACACAACAAATTGTGTATTGACTCGTAATAAAGGGAACGCGACTTCCGTCATTTACTGTCTCTTTAAATGTGGCGGGCTGCCCTGTTGTTGCTGTGCTGGAAACCCCGTATAGCCTGTTGGGGCTCAAGATGGCTGAATACTCACGGGGGACTGTTAGCAAATATCCGAGCAAGACATCGGGAATGAATGGCAAATAGCAATGCGGTGTAAAGCAAAACGCTCGAAGTAATTTGACGCTCACGACTTGTTGCTTTGCATTATTTTTGGCATGTATAAGTACCAGAAAGGAGAGAGTTTTCTCTCCGCGGCCCCGAGCCAGAACATGGCGGAACACTTTGGGAAGAAATAGCAGCTAGCGCTAGCCAGCTGGCGCATTATTGAGTAACATTGTTTAGCATCAAAACAAACGATCAGTACTGCCCGCAAGTGTGAGAATAATGTTTTCGGTGTGCAGCTGGGGTTATTTTGCCTTAACACGGTCAATATACGAATTGCTTGGATTTGGTTTACAAGGAGGCAAGTCAACTCGTTAGCTTTGCTATTCGCTAACGTTGCGTGTGTGGAGCGCAACTAACAACGGGGAGAGTGTTTGGGGGATAATTGGTCGACTTTTGGATTTATTCTCACATATAAGGGCACGTAATTAATGTCACCATTGCGTGGTGTTGATGTTGTGTAAACTCCCACCACGTCCGCGTTGTATATTTAACATGTTTTGTTGTTATTACTCATCACGTTGGCTTTTATGTAAAAATCTTTTGGAGGACATAATATAGTGTAAAATACATTGGTGTGAATATAGAGCTGCACTTTTGACGGAGGAAGAATTGTCAGGTCATCTGATTGGTGGACCCGGTCCGAGAGGTGAATTGGACGTTGTGGCGTTACTAAGGTGAAGCAGGTACCCCTGTAACAGCCCATCACGGGTTGGGTGGAAGGTGGGGACCGCTCACGACCACCTGCCAGGATGACGGACACTCGACGAAGAGTCAAAGTTTATACCCTCAATGAGGACAGACAGTGGGACGACCGCGGTACCGGACACGTCTCATCGGGGTACGTGGACCGACTGAAGGGGACGTCTCTTGTGGTGCGAGCCGAAAGTGACGGTGAGTTTGGTTTGCATATGCGCACCTTGACTTGAATAATATTTGTGTAAAAATAAGAAAAGACTGGTAAAACTCTGATTTGTTGCACTCAAGGTTCTCTACTACTGGAGTCCAAAATAAACACAAACACAGCGTACCAGAAACAGCAGGTGGGTACTTTTTGTAAAGTTCAAGTGCAGTGTCATCGTTTTGTTTATTGACATATGCATGTGACGCTTTTTTTTTTTTTTTTGACAGGATACCCTGATCGTGTGGTCAGAAGCTGAAAACTACGATTTGGCCCTCAGCTTCCAGGAGAAAGCCGGCTGTGATGAAATCTGGGAGAAAATTTGCCAGGTAGCTGCAAATGTCTCCTCATTTCATAATTAGTACAGAATAAAGTGAATTGAAGGCAATTTTTTTTCCTCAAGGTGCAAGGAAAGGACCCATCTGTGGACATCACCCAAGATGTTGTGGATGAGCTGGAAGAGGAACGCTTCGATGACATGTCATCGCCCGGTTTGGAGCTGCCGCCGTGCGAGTTGACTCGTCTGGAGGACTTGGCGGAGCTGGTGGCCTCCTCGCTGCCTTCGCCGCTGCGGCGCGAGAAACTGGCGCTGGCCGTCGAGAACGAGGGCTACATCCGCAAACTCCTGGAACTCTTCCGCGTGTGCGAGGATCTGGAGAACCGGGAGGGACTGCACCACCTCTACGAAATCATCAAAGGCATTTTTCTACTCAACCGCACGGCGCTCTTCGAGGTCATGTTCTCGGACGAGTGCATCATGGACGTCATCGGCTGTCTGGAATTTGACCCGGCGCTCCAGCAGCCGCGGCGGCACCGCGAGTTCCTCACCAAAACGGCCCGCTTTAAGGAGGTGATCCCCATCTCGGACCCTGAACTGCGTCAGAAAATCCACCAGACGTATCGGGTGCAGTACATTCAGGACATGGTGCTGCCCACGCCCTCCGTCTTTGAGGAGAACATGCTGTCCACCCTGCACTCCTTCATCTTCTTCAACAAGGTGGAGATTGTGGGCATGCTTCAGGTGGGTTGGCGTCATCCACGACATCCGTGACAATTTTAGGGTTAAATAACTTATGACCCTGGGAGATTTTTTTAGATCACATGACCTTGAGTGTAAAGTGTGCGCACGTGTGTGTGTGTGTGGTTGTCTCCATAGAGACCAGGAAGTGTTGTGCAAACCTGTCGTGTCGAATAGAAAACTGAAGTGTGTGTGTATTTGCTGTTGTCTCAGGTGAAGTTGCCTTGACGACAAATGTGGATTGAACTCAAGCTCACGGACTGTTCATGCAGTACTTGCGGACAAAATGTGAATTGAGTTAGTGCAAAAAATAAATCTCTGCACAGATTATAACCCAAAGCCATAAATTGTGATTTGTTTGCTTTTTCACCTGCCACGTCGGAAATGAGCCCAATGACACTGCAATTTAGTTTCGGATATTATTTTTATGATTGATTGATGGTTCTAACACCCCCCCTCCTCCTCCTCCTCTTCTCCAATGACAGGATGATGAGAAGTTCCTGACAGATCTTTTTGCACAGCTAACGGACGAGGCGACAGACGACGACAAAAGACACGAACTGGTATGACAGTTTTCAGTTTAAACGGCAATCATCGTTTTTTTTTTATTCAACGGCGTCTTTTTTTTTTTTGCTTCGCAGGTTAACTTCCTGAAGGAATTCTGCGCGTTCTCACAAACATTACAACCTCAAAACAGAGATGCCTTCTTCAAGACACTGTCGAATATGGGCATTCTTCCCGCACTGGAGGTCATACTGGTGAGTGGAGACACCTCAATGGCCATTTTAGCAATCCCGCTTCACTGTTGGGATTACGCTAAATCCAAGACACCTTTATTTGTGACGCAGGGAATGGATGACGTTCAGGTGCGGGGGGCGGCCACTGATATCTTCTCTTATCTGGTGGAGTACAACCCCTCCATGGTGCGGGAATTTGTTATGCAGGAGTCTCAGCAAAATGATGACGTGAGTAGATGATTGCAAACATGGCCAAAATTATGGTTGTGTTCTTCTTATTATTTTTGTTTCTTCTGGGGGCGTTTGCAGGACATCCTACTGATCAACCTCATCATCGAGCACATGATCTGTGACACGGACCCCGAGTTGGGAGGGGCAGTGCAGCTGATGGGTCTGCTCCGAACGTTGGTCGATCCAGAAAACATGCTGGCTACTGTGAATGTGAGTTTGATGCTTTTTGAAGCGTCTCAACTGAAATATATCATTTACACCAGTGGTCTACTTCCAGAAAACGGAAAAGACGGAGTTTCTCAGCTTCTTCTACAAGCACTGCATGCACGTCCTGTCAGCTCCGCTATTGGCCAACACCACCGAGGAGAAGCCGAGCAAAGGTAGCGACCGGATTCCCCCGTGCGAGGAGCTTCTGTGACAACTAAAATGTCCTCCCTTTTCTTAGATGACTTCCAAACCTCGCAGTTGTTAGCGCTCATTCTGGAACTGCTCACCTTCTGCGTGGAGCACCACACCTATCACATCAAGAACTACATCATCAACAAGGACATTCTCAGGAGGGTCCTGGTGCTCACAGCATCTCAGCACGCCTTCTTGGCACTATGTGAGCTCACCTTAGATCTTTTTTTTTTTTGTAAGAGTCCCGCAGTTTCTAAATTGTCTTCCTGCGTCGCGCCAGGTGCCCTGCGCTTCATGCGGAGAATCATCGGTCTGAAAGATGAATTCTACAACCGCTACATCATGAGAAACTTCCTCTTTGAGCCCGTGGTGAAGGCCTTTCTCAAGAACGGCTCGCGTTACAATCTCATGAACTCGGCCATCATCGAGATGTTTGAGTATGTCCGTGTGGTGAGTAGTTTGTTTTGGTCAATCTCCTTGGAAAAAAAACTATCAAATAATGAAGCCTTTTGGGGTGTCAATGATTTGAATGCATATTAATTTGTATGGTGCATTTTGCCCCTCCCCTTTTTCTTTTTGATCTCCTCTTCTTGCACCCCCATATCACGACCTCCCCACCCTCCCTCTCCTCTTTTCCATTGCCTCTAGGAGGATGTGAAATCTCTCACCGCTCACATCATTGAGAATTATTGGAAGGCTCTGGAGGACGTGGACTATGTCCAGACCTTCAAGGGCCTCAAGCTACGCTACGAACAGCAGCGTGAGAGGCAGGACAACCCCAAACTAGACAGGTAGGCACAATTTTTGCCCAAATATCTGCAAACAAAAAAGTAACTTCATTATTATTCATTAGCATGCGCTCCATCCTGAGGAACCACCGCTTCCGTCGCGACGCACGCACGCTGGAGGACGAAGAGGAGATGTGGTTCAACACGGACGAGGAGGACCTCGAGGATGGCGAGGCCGTCGTGCGTCCCTCGGAAAAGATGAAGAGCGAGGAGGACCTCATGGAGCCTATTAGCAAATTTATGGAGAGGAAAAAATGCAAGTCACTTATTTAAAAAAATTAATTAAATAAATGATCAGAATTTTGTTCCATTTTATCTTCTCAAATCCAAAATGGAAGGTCTTACTTGGCATCTGTATTCCATCTCTGCCCGCAGTGAAAGACACTGACGACAAGGACGTTCTGGGGAAGTCGAGCTTGTCGGGCAGGCAGAACCCGAGCTTCAAACTCTCTTTCTCCGGCGCCACCAAAACCAGCCTGTCAAGCCCGCCGTCGTCTGGCTCCCTGAACCCCGGTTCTCCCGGCTCACCGGAGTCCCCAAGCTCGGGAACGCGGAGCTCAGGTGCCACGCCAGCGGTAACCACAAAGGTGTGTCTAAATATCTTTTTTTTTTTTTTTTTTTTTTTAATTCCGCTTGTAGAAAATGCTAATTCCTTGTCTTCCATAGGGAGGATTAGTGGGACTTGTGGACTATCCCGATGACGACGAAGACGAGGAAGAGGACGAGGAGGAGGACGGCGAGAGTAAAGACGACCCCCTGCCGCCTTCGAAAAAGTCCAAACTGAACTCCTAAAAGACACGCCGCCATTTCCCCTTTGCGCTCCAGTCAGACGTTTTCAGCAATTTCTTCTTCACACGGGAACGATCAACCCTCAACAAACGGAATGAATGAAAAGCCGCACTCCGCCGCCGGAGGAGACGGGACGCCAATGGATTCTTCCTCCTCCTCACCTTCGATCAGCCCGATTCAAACAAGTGCCAATCATACGAGCGGGAGGGAACCGCGTCGGACGGGACGGACGTCAAGTCGAGGCGGAGGAATGGCCGCGCGGTGAGGCAAGCGCTGGAAAAGACCACATAAAAAAAGAAAACAAAAAAAAACATGTATATGCAGACTGAAATCCCCCAAGAGCTAGCGCACTTGGATCATAATCCCACTGCCCCCCCCCCCCCACTCAGGGAAGGACATCATTTGGCCAAATGGTTCAGCCAATTCAGACCCACACACTCAAACCCCTCTCCAGAATCTTCTTCTCGTTCTTTTCTTCCTCTCCTCCTCGTCCGTTGCGTTCGTGTCCTTTAAGTTAGCATCGAGGACCAGACAAAAGAAAGCCGTCTTTTCTTGTAGTTTGATCATGTCATCAGTGTTGTCGTTCTCCGGCAGATGTTTGGTTTTTCGATGAGGAGAAAGGAGGAAACAAAAAAAAAAGCCAGCATTTTATTTCTTTTTCTCACTTTGTCTCACAAACCCTTCTCCTGTTTTTTTTTTTCTCTCCCTCTTTACGTTTTTGTAAATGACGACAAAAAGAGACCTGCCTTTAAACGTTCAGGATGTTTTCAGTCACACTTGAACAGGTTTTTAAAGACCTCAGTAGGTGAGCTAGTTTTACCATTTTTGCCCTTTGAAACTGCAGATTTTTTGGAGAAATTTGTAATCCCGTCTTGATTAAAGATTGAGTGGAATTCTAGATATGATGTATTTTGTCATATCTTCTCATTTTTGTTTCCTTTTACATGAGTGTACACTTAGTTGTTCAGAATACTTGGGACCATTAAAAAGAACTTTGCTGTAAGGTGTCCTACTACCGTGTGTCCTCAAGTGTCTCCATGTCGTGGCACAGTTTTTAAATCAGGATTCTTTAAAGTTATTATTTTGATACCACGCGGGTCCAAATAAATGCCCATAGTAACATAACTAAACAATAAATAGTTGACGTCAAAGCACAGACTTGCAGGTTCACTTTTTGTCCGCCAGAGGGCAATGTTGTCTTGTAAAAGCCTGAAGTCAATCATGCGTTGTTTCATGGGTCGTTTTAAGTTGCTGTTGCATCTTCTAAGCATCCTTCTGCTTCCCACAATAGGCCTAAAATTATTTATGCTTAGGTGCATTATGGCCTTCAACCAGTTCTTATTAATTAAAAGTCAACACTGCTCAGATGGCACACATATGCCTTTCACATGAAAGCCATCTTGAGACAAAAGAAGCCCTCCCTACCGCCGTGAGCGGGATCTTCTTCATCTCTGCTCCGGCAAGCCGCCCGCCGTTGCCTAGATGCCGCCGCCCGTGCCGGCACGACCCGTCTGTGTGTCTGCCAGTCTTGTGGGGGTCACCATCCGCGAGACATTACTGTTGCGCCACATCATGCTGGGTCTGTGAAAAGCATATTTGACACTTCTTTTTGATCATCCCGGCTCCGTGGCATCGGCCCTGTCACGGATTTGAAAAAGGGCCAGTGTGTGTTTTGTATAAGTGTCATTCAGCGCACGAGAAGAGGTAAGAGTTGATCATCAGACAGTTCCTGGCCGAGAAAAGCAATCTCCCCATTCACCCGACCTTTTTTATGCCCTTTTTCTTTCTCAGGCTCAAGAGGTCATCAAGGGCACCCATTCTGAAGACAGTGACTGACATCAACATGGCCGTGACGACAGAGGTGCAGAGGCCGGACAAATTCTTCCACGGCGTGGTGGAGGAGGTTGATTGGCATATAAGGAATTGGAAAATGATCACAAGCTTTTTTTTCTCCTGCTTTGGCCTCCATTGGGGGTAGGAGACCTCAGAACTGCTGCAGTACTGGTGAAACCATTTGCAAGGCTATAGTGGGGGTGTCCTAAATTCCAAACTGCATTTAACTTGAAGACAACCTCCCAAAACATAAAAATGTCAGTCACATACTTGGCATGCACAAAAGCGGATAGCCTAAAATAATAATTATTAAAAAAGAAAACAGTATTGTATTTTAATCCTGGTAGCCCATCGGAGCGAACCCCTTTACCTGCGGCTTTGGTTGATTAGAAGCACCTGTAACCAAAACCAAACTCTTTCTCCTTTCTGGACCGGAACTTGACGCTTCTGCAGAGGAAATCCACCGCGCATGCAACCATGCAGTTGTAACTTCGGAAGCCCGGCCGAGGTTATGTCAACACCGGTACAAAGTCAACCCTCGTCGACCCCCCCCCCACGGGCCACGGCGTGTTTCCCCGGCACAAAGTCTTCTCTGTGTCCGCCAAAGTTCCTCGGGCCTCGGTGGGGGCGCCCGGCTTTGCACGCCCGCCCGCCGCGTCTCGTGCATGATTAATCACCGCCTTCCATGCCTGGAGCTGCCTGCCCCTCCAGGTAAGCATGGAGGGGCTTCAACTGACAAGGACCCCTCTGCAGCCCAGAACCCGGGGTTAGCAAAGACATTCGTGAAGAGTGCAGGAAAGTCATCCTGCGTCCCATCTGGTGCACATTACACAAGAGGTGAGGATACAGTCACGCACAGAAGCAAACCCCACGCCGCTGTTATGGTGGCCTACTACATTTGATGGCTTGACAGCTTCCAGTCAAAAGGGCAGAAAATGAAATTCCCCAAATATTTAAAAACTGGTCAAACAGCCTGGCTACATTTAGGAAAGTGGTAGGTAGGAGTCAACGCAGGACATGTATCATGGAAAAATGACTTTTTTTTATTTTTAAATAATTTTCTTGTCTATTTAGAGTATTCAGGAGTGTAGAAAAGTGTAATATATCCCTCCAGGTGCTGCAGAGATATTGTTATCGTTTTTGGGGGGTCATTTTTAATATATTACGTCACATCCGTTGGAGTAGGACGAACATCCGGGTAATGAACATGGCGCGAATCCGCCATGTTTTAAACGAATTCGCCTTTTTACTGTCAGACGTTTGTAATATTATTCCACATAATTCATTGGAAAACATCAAGACCTCAAAGAAGTGCCTGGTCAACTTTCATTTTTCAAACAGTATTTTCACGTCTGTGGGCAAAATTCTGCTCGTTAAGGAGTGTTTCAGAAAGATTTTGAGAATTTGCCGAAAGACTTCATTTCGTTGATAGTTCGGTTCCTTCAATCTATGGAAACGACGAACAACAAAGGGGTAAGTTTGAGATAATACAAAAATAATAAACTGTATTTCACTTTAATAATATCTTGTCTACACTCGTTTTCATATCATTATCGTCAGTCTTTCTGGTGATTTTGGAGATGTGCGCTCTATGTTTTCACTTGTAAGTGTATTTTTGAGTAGTTGTATCATTCTTGGGTAATTCACAATATGTTTAACGCATTCATTAGCTTCTCGCTAACGCTGGCATTAGCTTCGTAGCTTGAATGCAGTGCGTAATTGTTAATGAGGTTCATGAATATTGTGAGGAGATTTATTTTATTACGTGTCATGTATGGTCGTATGGACAATGTCGTTGATATCTTTTAATCAATTAAAACGTTTGTGGCGCAAGTCAACGCTAAAGCAAAAAATAAAAAATAAATAAATAAACACTACCTCGGCTAAAAAACTACAAATGGCGACCGGAAAGGCAGGTGCACATCTTCCGGCCTGAGGGGTGTGACGTATCTTATTTGCGTTTGAAGAGACCGCACCTCAGAATACGACGAATTCAGACAAAGGCATTGTTTTTCCACTTTATATAGACCAAAACTAAATGAGTAAAACAGTAGAATTTATTACAGTTATATTTGGGCTTTAAAGTACTTTTAAAATTTTATTTTAGGTCGCCTAGAACGTACACTTTATTCGTTTTATGGATTATTGTGCTCTTTAATAGCCACGAGATGGCGACAAATCCCAGACTTCTTAAACAATTGGT
Source organism: Syngnathus scovelli (assembly GCF_024217435.2). Classification (NCBI taxonomy): domain Eukaryota; kingdom Metazoa; phylum Chordata; class Actinopteri; order Syngnathiformes; family Syngnathidae; genus Syngnathus; species Syngnathus scovelli. The sequence goes on along the minus strand of NC_090866.1, from coordinate 9,828,595 downwards.
GTTTAGGGCGTATTTTGAAATGATGCTATGGCTGGAATGACAGTTTTGGGGAAGGGTCAATTCTTCAACTGACAAACGGCAAGCTCTTTTTTTCTCCTTTATATTAATAGCATCCGGTTTGCAGTATGGCTGTTGTTCTGTTATTACTCTTTGTCAATTGAATTCCAGCTTTTCCCATGGCCAATGTCAGGAAGTGGAATATGTTCCTGATCTGCCATCACTAATGTTAAGTGACCTGTTTTGTGCCTAGGCGTGGGCGCAGGAAACATGGATGTGAGCGTGAGCACTCCACAGGCTGCATGTTAAATGGCAATGTCACAGTGATAAAGACTGAACCTTACACACCCTGTGTGTGTGTGTGATGGGTCGGAAGTACAGCAGGCAGATGGGGGCCCGCCATAAATCCGCACGGATAGTAGCAGCAACTACAGAACTGATTTATAGCTTTGCGTCTTCCTGGTAGTGGAACTTCTAAGATCTACCAGCAGTAAATTTGGAGAAAAAAAAAAATCGAGTAACCCGACCACAAAAATGTGTCGACACACAAATGTCTGCCTTGAAAGTATAAGTTATCATTTTAAAACCAATGTTTGGCTATGTTTGTCAACTTGAGTCTAAGTTTATCGAAGACACAAAAGTTCTTTTTTTATGGAGAGAAAAGCGTGACAACGTTTGTGAAGGAAAATTTAATATAGTGAATAAAAATAGTTATGAGCAAATTCAGCTCCTGAATCCGCCCGGCGGCTCGGCGTGTTAGCATGAATGAAGCCCTTAAAGGTGTCGGTTTCCAGTCAATAAACATACGGATCGGACTCTCGGTTCAGCGGGAGTTGAACATGTGGGACCAGTCACTCGCACATTGGGCCCTCTGGTCACTTTTTTTGTGTACATTAAAGTCGCTATTCAGCCGCACAAATCAAACCTTCGCTTAGCTAACAGCCGGTAACCTAAAACTAGCAAAACACAACGTTTCCCTAAATACAGTAGCAATCACAGGTCTGTTTGACAGAATGAATATTGCTCTATAATCAACATTTTTTTTCTTCCCTCCCTTTCTTTTCTCTTTCTTTTACAGCCACGCAGCTCGGCCTGATGGCTCCTGCTGCCGGAGTGTCTGAGACTATTGATGGTGTCTCGAAGTCATGTGGCGTTGGCGCGCGTCGTGCCAGGTTCATCACGCCACGCCGGTTAGCGTGTGTGGTCAACAGGCGACGGGGACGCCATAGGGGAGGCTTCGTTTGGTCCAAAGCTGCTGTGTCTATTCAGGGTCTTCCCTGGCTGACCCAGCGGACCAATTTTTTTTTTAAAATGGCATAAAAGCAGAAGCATGAGGTGATGAAACTACCTTTTTATTTTGATTGTCTTGAATGTCTTATTGTCTGTCAGGTCACAACCACCTTGAATCTCTGACTGTTTTTATTACATGATGGTTATGATACAATCTAAACTTTATTTTTTATTTTTTTAAAGCCTTCCGCTATGGCGAGCAATCGCAATGGCACTGAAAAATGAAAGTGCCTAATCATGCCTCATGAATGACACCAAATGCATAATCCTCCCCCAACCACCAACAAGGTAAGTTTGGAAAAACTTTAAGACGTTTCAAACAGTTATAAATATGTTTAAATACACAAAAGCCAATTTGTACTCTATTGGGTCTTTTTAGACTACAAAATTTTTATTAAGCATCTATTGCGAGCAATCACAATGGCACTGAAAAAATGGAAGTGCCTAATCATGGTTCATGAATGACACTAAATGCATAATCCTCCCCCAACCACCAACAAGGTAAGTTTGGAAAAACTTTAAGACGTTTCAAACAGTTATAAATATGTTTAAATACACAAAAGCCAATTTTTACCCTATTGGGTCTTTTTAGACTACAAACATTTTATTAATCTATTGCGAGCAATCGCAATGGCACTGAAAAATGGAAGTGCCTAATCATGGCTCATGAATGATACCAAATGCATTATCCTCCCCCAACCACCAACAAGGTAAGAGACATTTCAAATAGTTATAAACATGTTTAAAGACATAAAAGCCAATTTGTACTCTATTGATTGTTTTTAGACTACAAAAATGTAATTAAATTGACGTTTTACTGTTGGTCAAATGACATCATTTCTTAAACTCTATTGCTCCCCCTGGTGGTCGTATTTAGAAACACAGCGGTGTAAAATATTCTCTGCTCATAAGTCAAATTGATTTAAAAGTTCAATGCCAAGAAGTCATGTGTTTACAGCATCTTAATCCGAAAATCGCAAGCTCTATAAAAATCTATGCATTTTTGTTCGGGCCATTAACTTAAGGAAGCTGTGAACTGTACTTTGCACATTCTCACAAACTTCTCGCTCATCTTTCTCCCCTCTGGCTGGCCAAGGGCATATGGTTAGTCTGGGCAGCAGATAAGAGGAACGTGTCAGTGTGCGCTACTGAACAAACACATCTTTCATTCCTGCCTTTCTTCTTCCCTCGCGTTCCCCTCTTCCCGGCTCCTCACCTCTTCCGTCTCGCTGGCGGCTGGGCACAATTAGGAGAAGGGGCGCTGTTATATTTTGCGGGTGACGGCGAAGAGGCCGGGAATGGGCTTCAGATGGGGCTGCGAGGGAGCCCCGCTCACTCACTCGCTCGCAAAGAAAGGCTCTTTCCTCTCTGCTAGGGCACATCAGAGATGCCGCTGGCTTTTTGCGGAGGGAGAAAAGCGCAACCCTGCTTCCATTTAGCTTTGCCGTCCCCCGACACGCACATTTGTACGGCACATGCATGCACACGCACGTACTCTGTGCTTTGATTCCCGATTGCTCGGGTTTCTGACGTGTGTGCGAATACGGATACCATTTATACCATTAAGGTATAATCATCAATTCATTGGTCAACTGTGACTTTGAGTGTGTATGGCTTTTAAAAGGCGGGGCTAGCTGTTAACTAGCTAACCCGTTAGCTACACAGTTGGTGTGAAGATGGTCCTCCTTCAGCCAGTGTTGCGAATAGCACCGTTCCAGTGGCTATTATTAGCGCACTGTTCCACAGGCCTGATTCTATCACCCCCCCCCCCCCCCCCCCCCACACGTTTCCTGTCCAACAGGATCGTTTCATCATTATCTCGCCGCGGCTATCGCGGCTCACGAAGAGAAGGGCAGCCCCTTTTGCTTCCATTCCAACAAGGCTTTTTATAGACTTGGACATACATTGTGTTACTCACGCGGCGTGTCAAGGGCTCCGGGTGTAATAGTTCCCAGAGTCAGGCGACACGCTTATCCTTTCACTGAGCACTCAAACGCTCGCGCCTCTTCATCCGCCCGCCATTTCAAGGGCGGCGTGGCGCGGCGGCTGCCGTCCGAGCATATCGCACCTCGGCACGTTTGCGTCGCTCTCACATTTCGTGCATACAAATAGAAGTACAGATATAGCGCTTGCTCCATAAACACCCCCCTGGCCCAGTTCGTCCCTGCCTGGACATTTTTTAGCCCATTTGAGTGCAATGCCAGTCATACGCGCCGTGTAAATATACTTTTAAGCGAGTCCTCGGGACCTAAAGAAAAATAAACGGCCAATTAAGAGCGTCTGCCTTCCTCTTGTGTTTAATAGCCGACCCGCGACCGGCACGGTGTTGCTTGCTCCGTCCCCGGAGCTGTGAGGCCGATCCCGCCCGGGGACGAGACGTCTGTAAGGTTTGTCAGCGCTGTGTTTTTACAGCTAGTGTCAGTTTCGGAGTTCAGGGCTCGGCGCCGTAGGAGGCGAATTCTGGTGCAGTCTAAACACAAGTGATGAAATGTCATCCTCGTCAGGCACTTGGGCCTTTCCTTCTGTTTTTTTTTTTGTCTCCATGCTCGATGGGGATACGAGTTTGCTCATTTCTGGGGAATTTGAGCAAAAAAACAATTCTGGTCAGCTTCAGTTAAATCTGCTTGTTCGCTCACGAGGTATCGCAGCAAGCTAATACCGCCGCCCCGCTGGGTGGTCGTGTTCGTCAGGTGCCACATGAACCCAACTGGCACCGAGAAGTCCAGAAAATAGTCCTGAGCCAAATCATTCCAAGAGCAAAACCAATATGAGGGAGCGGACTTCATCTCGGGTCCGGCTGGCTCTGTGTGGTCCTCCTTTCCTCCACCAAGTCTCATCTTATCTGTCATCTCCTCCATGAGACTCAACCTTATCAATGGTCTTACACACGCTGTCCAAATACCGCAAGCTAAGGCTAGCGCACAGAGGCCAAAGTTCGCCTGTCCCTAATGCGACCCCCGCGCGACCTCCTCTGATGTGATTGACCGCTCGCACAAAAGAGCCCCAGTGGTCCGAGCCCGCTAAGGGGTTCTGCTCCATCCGTTAGCCACGGCGGGGGCCTGATAGGGGGGAAAGGTTTCTGGGTCAGGGGTCGGCAAGATGCCACATGTTCGCTCGTCTGTCACACGCTCCGCCCGTCTCTGGTGACAGTGGCCGGCTTTGAGAGGCAAAACGCCGCACCCCGCCCCTCCCTCGGAGAGGCGTGCGGTTCATTCCTGCCCCCCAAAAAAAAGCGTCCTACACTCGACGTGATACTACAGGCAATCCGATTTGGAGGTGACCCCGTCCAGACTTGGGCGGTGGCGTGCTTGCCTTACTGCTGAGGAGGTGAAATGCGAGCCGGCTCAGCTCGCTGTACCGGATCGATGGACTCGCCCCTGCTGCCGTCCCAGGAGTCCACTCGCTCTCGATCACTGTCAGCGCCCCCACCCCTCCAACCTTTGTGTCGTCCTGCCTCGGCGTCCTGTCGACTCCTTTTGGCTTCCCGTCTCGTCTTCACTCATTTTCTGCCCTTTTCTCCTTGCCAATATCACGTCAAATCTGCAAAGCCAAGCAAGCGTGTTCCTGCTGAGGCGCAAGAAAAATGCTATTTGATTCAAATATTCAATAACGGAAACCTTTGACCGCTATCTGCCCACTATTATTAAATTCCTCAACATCCTGCCCCGCCCTTTTTCCTCCATCCTTCATTCCCCCCCCCCCCCTCAGCTTGGATTTACTGAAATATTTTTGATCTAAAGGCATATCTAAAAATCAACCATTTGTAAGTTAAAAAGCCAGTACCTCGTTTTTACTTGTATGTCAAGGTACCAGTGTGTGTGTGTGTGTGTGTGTGAAAGCTCTTTTGCACTCAGTACTCGAGAATGAGACACATGAATAATATACGCCTTTGTATCTAATTTGTGGCCGGGAGCAAAGACCACCTTGACTTTGATCGCCTGACGTTGTTCGCCTCTGTCCTCAACACATGTTTCTGTGATTTTTTATTTTTGTAATGAGTTGAAAACTGCAAAGCGGCCTCGCCGGCTGATCCCCTTTCTTCTCCGGGTCGGGAATATCGGCCATTAATCATCACCTGGCCGGATGACAGCCGGCGTTTGATTGTCGGCGCTTTCTCTCGTCGGTGTCGCTAGAGGGCTAAAAAGGTGGCGGCGGCTGTCGGGAGGTGTGAGGGAGGGAGGTGGGAGGAGGAGAGGGTGCGAGCACACATCACAAGAAGCATAATTGGCCATGAGTGAGCGCTTACTGGATCAGCAGCCCGGCCTCCTGACTAAGCGCTGTGTATCCGCCGAGCTGGACCCCCTCCAAGCAGCCGGGAAAATTTTTTAATTTGCCACCTACATCAGGCCTCAGGAATGTAGCCCCTCCCCTACCCACCCACCCACCTTCATCCTACCTATAGGCATCCAATACCTCCTTCCTCTTGGCCTGCTTCCTATTAGCGTCATTTAAAATGCAGATCTATATTGACTCATCAAAAACACATGTAGCGCGTCATACGTGCGCTAACGCCGCGCGTAGCTTTTTATTCTGCGGGTTGACTGTAAAATAGCTCCAAGGTGCACTCACGGCGCCGCGGATCAAAAGGTGAGTCGAAGCTTTGCCTCCAATTCCCTGGAGGAAGGCGAAGGGGCGGCGTGCTTTGGCAGGGTTCACCGCCGAGGTCTGAATGCGCGCGTTTGTGCGCGGCGCGTGCCCTCTCCGTCGTTAGCAAGGTCCGCCTGAGCCGAGCCGCCCCGGTTTCCGCCGCTGAGGTAAATTCCTGCGCGCCTCTTAACGGCGTCAGCGCCGACAGCGGGGTCGTCTTTAAGGGCGGTCACGCTCGAGAACCGGTTTCAAAATAAAGAGGCTCTCTGTTTTTGTGCTCTGGAAACATTAGCGCTATACTCGAGTCAAGTAGCTTGCGTTTCAGCTAGCAAGGAAGGCTTTGTTTTCAGTTTTGGCAATTTTCTTACAAGTAATTTATCCCCCCCCCCTCGGGGTTGCCTTCAAATTGTTGCCGTATTGCTAAAGCATTGTTGTGCATCCGGCTGGAGACCGATGGTGATCTCCAGCCAATTAGTGTTGGAGATGCAGTTAATTATTCCTGTTGTTGATTATCCTAATCATGTCTTGGGGAGGAGCCACCAAACGTGCACGATAAGCGTTTTATTGTCTCTCTCAATTGGACCGTGGAGGGAAATTGAATGGCGAGGGGGGGGTTGGCTGCTACTGTTATCTAACATCTGATGCGATTGTAACACTTGCATGTAACAAAGCAGTCAGCTGGGGGCGGGGCTAAAGGCAAGAGACTTCCATCCTCTTTGTTCGATACATTGCTAGTATGCGGTAATGCTACAGTTTCATGACGTCACTTAGGAGCTTGCACCCGGGACTGTAATAGCTTCTGTGAGGGAAGGGGGGAGGGGGAGAGGCCAGACAGCTTATTTTCCAGCAGTACCTAGTGGATGGTCTTCCTTTGTCCATAGCTCTCCTCAAACAAAACGAGCAATTTTCTTCGAGTAAATTCCTCCACTGGTCCGTCCTCCAGGCTCAAGGCGAAATAGTTTCTTTTGTTGCTTTGCAGGACGAAACACAAATGCCACGACTGCTTTCGGTTAAGCTATGGAGACACTCGATTGTGGGGGGGAAGTGATTAACGGGGGCAAACCAGAGCGCAGCACTTGGCTGCAACCAGTAGAAGCGGCGTTGAGTTAGACTCTGACTAGCGGCGTGTAAACATGTCCGCCCTGTCAACGCTCAGCCCCCTGATGCGAGCGGACACGAAGAGCAGAGCGGACGAGCCGTGATTGATCGGCGGAGCTTTCCAACCTACAACGGCGTCTTTCATGAGCCTGAGAAGAGGAAGAAGAAGAGAAGGAGTTGAAAAGAAAAATGCTCCTCAACTCTCATCGGGGCAATGAGAGATGATGGCTGGTGACAATGCAGCTTTCAGCCAAAATGTTCCGCTGACCCCTCCCCGATCCCGCCTCGCTCGGCCTCTCCCACCCCCCCCTGTTCCGCTGCACCTTGAGGTCCTGGCTTGCCAACCTCGACAGCATCCAAGCCACCCTCCTTGCTGTCAGCCATTGAACGCCTCGGCGGGGCCTCCGACCGAAAGCGTGCGAGTCCTTTGATTGGACGTGACCCGTAGCTTCGCCTCCATATCAACCCGATGTGACAATGGCAAATTACCAGCCAACGAGAGGCGCCGAGGGAAGCTACGACGAGTACAAAGCCGCTGTCCCGCCGCATTAGTTGTGCCCGACGTTTTATTCGACTCGCCATTTATTGCTCCTGTCGTGGAGAGAAGCCTTCGAGTTCTGCTCACAGTCTGCAACTTATGGATCTGCCGTGCGGAACCGCAAGCTGGTGTGGCCGACGCCGGGATTGTTTGTCTGCTATCGATCACGACCAGCCAGAATCAATCAGATGTTCACGCTAGCGAGAATCGCAAACTACTCCGACTGAAATCCCCGATTCGTGTAATCTGCCCCACTTGGCGGGCGGGCCGGGCCCCTGGGTGGTCAAAGGTGATGTAACCCCCCCACCCCCCCTCCTCGATTGGGGACCTGATAAGGTCACGTGATCCATGTCGAGGAATCCTCGCTCTGCCTGACCCTGCTTGTGCTCCACATAAAGCAAATTACTGTTAACAATCTGCTGGCAGCAGAGGCGGCCGATCAGACGTAGGCGCAACGGCGATAATGCCATTGTTCTCCCATCTCCCTCCTTCCCTCGCTCCCCCCGACAAATTGTAACTACCCCACTGGGCTCCAGGAAGCCTGTCAGGCTTAATTCCCAGAAACTGGCAACATCTAAACCGTCTTACAGATGGCAGTGAATAGAAAAATGTTTCTGCCTTTCTTTTTATTCTTTTTTTTTTTGTGTTTTCTGTCTTTTGTCCTCGAGCTCCTTGATTGTCTTTTAATGGCTGGCGCTTTGAGGTTCAACTTCATCGGGCATTTTCCCATGCCGGCGATTGGCCGGACGGGCCCTGGGAAGGTGATGGCAAAAAAGAATAATGAGATTGGACGTGACAGGTTAGCATGCACAAATGATTTTGAATCAATTTTGAATCGTAACCTGAATAATCCAAAATTGTAATTTAGAGAATTGACAACCCTTGCTTGTCCTTGACTCTCACTCCCGTCATCTCCCTGACTCTTTAAAAATAGACATTGCGCAAGAAGCCACACTTCACTGCTGCATCCATCTTGCCCCCTTCGTCCGGGTCACCTTGTGTTGAATGCACCCCCCCTCTCTCCCGTCTATATTTTGAATAAATTTGCCTCACAGTTGCCGATTTGCATATTCATTTAAACAAGGATGTTCTCATCATATTTCATCCAATGGCCTATCTGGGAGCGCCGCTCGGCGAGATTAATTAAAGTCATTTATCTGCCAAAGTTACCTGCTGGGCTCTTGCAGATCACCATTTGTCTTTGGGAAGATTTTTTTTTTTGGTTTGGTTTGAAGCAAGGTGTCATCTCTCTTTCGGAGACAAAAGAAGCCGAGGCGGCGGAATGTAGTCCAAAACATTCGGTGCATCGTCGCACCCAGCCCCATCCCCGCTAAGCCTCCTGTTGTTCACATGGCGCCCCCACCCTAAGCCCCCCCGCCCAGCCCAGCACCCCACCTCTCCCCTTCTTTCTGTTGCATAATAGCTGCTGATGCTCAAAAGCTTGCAGCGGTGAGCTCACAGCGGCGCCTCGCCCCGCCCACCTGAATCCAGCCGTTACTGAAAAGCAGCCAGTATTTCATCATCCCCCCCCAAGCTCCCCCGTGTTGCTGCACTACCTGCCACCGCCTCAGGGTGGCAGCCCAGGCACGCCTGTCCCCCACACGACCAGACACGATGTCCTCGTTGACTCTGCGTGCGCGTGCACGTGCGTCTAACGGCTGACAGGAACAGAAAGCGCCTGGAGTCTGCTCTCGCTGCTCTCGCTACAGTCTGGCATCGACTATCAACAAGATACACCAGGGAGGAAAGGAAGAGGAGAAAAACCGAGGGAGGGGAAGGGGAAAAAAAGGACAAAGAGAAAACATAAGCAAAAGGGAGGGGCTGTAGAGTGATGTATGGAATGATGGCGAGAGAGCAAAAACGACAGACACAATGGGATGCGAGAGAGGGATTCGGGGGAAGATGATTTAAAAGCACGGACCAGGCAAAAATAGACAAAGGCGGGAGACAAATATAGAACAAGAAAGACAGGGAGGCCTGATTTAAAGACAGATGTGCTTGGAATGCAAAAGACGTGCCCGAGAGGGGTCCGTAGGGTATTTGAACTGCTTTATGTCTGCTGAGTTAGTCCAGAAGGCAATGTGAGGTTGGAAAAAAATAATCTGTGCAAAGGTGCATTAGAGGCGCAAAGGGAAAAATTTGACAATGGTGAAGCTCTTTGATCAAAATGTCTCCTTGTAATTTTACATTAGTGTTGGTATCGGTACTTGGTATCGGTGTACACTTGTTTTCCCGTAGAGTTTATTCTCAAACAAATGCAACTTTAGTTTTATATATTTGTATTTTTGGGTGCTGTCAAATGCAAGCACCGAGGTACCGCCGCTAGTTTTTATTGTCGAAACGTTAGCCGGAAGGAGAGTGGCACTTAAGCCTGCACCTGTCGTGTGCGAGTGTTTTTTTTTTTTTTGGGGGGGGGGGGGGGGGGGTTTGTAGTGAGGGGGCGGCTGCCTGTGAATAAGAGGGAGGGGGAAAAAAAGTGTAGGAATTCCGCTCTATCCCTCGAGGTTAGCAGGTCCCCGCTGTCATGCACCATCTCCCCCCGATGATTCCACATGGCGCTTTTATGAGCTAACGTTGCAACTGCGTCTATTACACAAAGAGGGAAGTCACAGACTGATGCGCACTCGCTCGTGTTCATCCGCAGTGCCCAAAGTGCACCGTGAAAAACGTTGGCCAAAGTCCAGAGGATTATATCACTTCCCCCGTTGCTTCAATGGAGAAGGAGGGGGGTCGATTAATGGAGCCCCACCTGTGCCGATGCAGCAGAGCTTCCCCTTCTCCGTTTTGGCATCTCCGCCAAGCCAGCTGCAGCCAGATTCCAGGCGGTTCGAAATTGACACAATCTATAATCTAACGGCCCCGTCTTGTCTGGAACCATCTAATTTACAGTTTTAATCCACCGCCCTTTTAAAATCTCTTCGGGAGTTCATGTATCATTTTTTTTGATGTTCATAAACCGCTTCAGGGGTATTAACAAAGCCATTCCAAGCCCAAACAATGTATCATTTGTAGACATTAGCCCCTTGTAAGTGCTTGCGGATCCGCTATAAAAAAGCATTAATGTGAGCTGTCTGGACCCCTTTACTACGTAATGACCTCTTAACGTGAACTTTGACCCGCAGATTGTACCCACAATGGGGAGCAATGAAACGCCGGGGATGCGGCAAAGTAGGGCAACTCCCCAAGGTCGCTGGCTTTATTCGCCTCAGAGGGAGCAAGAAATAAAATTGACACGAAAAGGAAGCGGGAGCGAAAATTGTTTCGTTTCACACAAAAAAAAAAAGACACGTAGGAATACAATAGCCTACTTTCCCACTATTGTTTTGGCCCGCTCGAGTCTCCGAAGTAATTATGAAAATTAATTACGATTCCTCTGGGAGTTGGGTAGAAATGAGCTGCCACTTTCCAGAGCTGGATTGAGAGAGTGGCAGAAATTCTCCAACAGGATTACCAAAGTGTTGAGTCACTTCACGCCTTGAGTACCTTTCCACTTTTGCCATAAATGTCATATGGTGTTCCACAGGGTTCAATTTTGGGGCCCCTGCTGTTTTACTTGTATTTGCTGTCCCAGGGTTCCATTCTAAGAAAACTATAATAAATACAATTTGAGTGTCGTTTGACTTTAAGAGCAATAAACTTTAGACGTCCGACTGCTGAATGGATTGTAACTCGGCAGATTAAACAGCGCTTGATGGAAATTTGTATGAGGTTCGATCGGCCGGAGCGAAAACAGAAAGCAGCCAGAGTCAAGTGCGACGTAAATCCAAGGACGCAGATGTTCCGCAGAACACCACAATCCAATCGCGTCTTTGCACCATGAAATGTCATAACAATATAGCACATCAAAGTATGGAGGCTTGTAAACTCTAGGGGCTTGAATAACCTCTGAGATTAGCGTTGTAAGTCAAGGCAGCCATCTCCACTCAGGGGGACCCAGACGTCATAAATGTCCCCAGACACTGAAAGCCAGTCTCGAGCTTGGCCTCTCTGACCCCTGGCTCGACGTCTCCGGGCGTGAAGTAACGTCGTTAGGCGGCTTCCGAGGTCAGTCTTTGTTTGTCACGTCGGGTGTTAAAAGCCCATCGGGGGCTTTTGTTTTAGATGCTGATATCTGAGAGCGTGTGCACAGGAGCAGCTGCGCCGGCCGGGGAGGTCCGGTGGGTGCAGCCGTGACTTGACCCCCGTCACAACCGGGTCCCGGTGACCCTGAAAAACCAGATGTGTCCTTGAGTTCGGCTAATCAATGGAAAGGAGTCGGTATCACGGCTGACTTATGGAAATATTAAGCATCTCTATGTCAGATACCCAACCAAAGATAATCGCTTTTGATTTTGGGCTGTTCCTTCATCAGTCAGTCGAGGAGATTATATTCGTTATTAGTTTGAAAGATTATGCAAATCGTCTCTTAGCCATTTCCACTGTACTTAGAATGAATGAATTCAGTTCTGGCCTGGTTTTGGATTAAGATGTGGATTTAGGATTTTCTCCATGAGTCTTAAATGGAGGGGAAAAAAAATTTAAAATCAGTGAAATGGTGTGAATCTATGAAATTGTATAATTGACATGCTAATTGCTAAGCTAAAATAGGATTGACAGAATAGCTGGAGGAACAAATGAGGGATGAGGTTTTTTGTCCCGGCGCTTCATCATTGGCACCACCTGTCAAGCAGAAGCATCGGCGGCGCACAGGAAGTCAGCTGTAGCGCCAGCGGACGCGGCGGACATGACGGCGCACATGCCCTCGCCATGTGTGAGCCGGCCGGCTACCGCATCAAGTGGTTTTGTGACATCACGGCACCATATGAGCTTGACTGACAGACACGCTGTTTGTTTTCCCCTTTTAGAAGGAGTCCATTTCCTCTGCTTCCTTTGTTTTAGAGCGCTTATTTTAAAGGGGGGAGGACGAAAAAAAGATCTCCCCCTTTTTAAATGTGCTGTTTACATTGTGTGAGTGCTTTGAGGGGAAAGCACAAAGCCACCGCACAGTGGCTGGATTATAAACTTGGACTGAGTTTCAAACGGAGTGAATTTATAAACTAGGAGACCCCCCCCTCACTTGTGGCCCACTCACATATTACTTTAGATCAAACCCAGACCAGGCCTTGCACTTTGACTACGTGCGCTCGCTTTGAATTTGCACACCTTCGTTTTTGCGCTCACATGCAAGACAACGATCGGAACCAGACAGTTGGGAAAACAAAGACTCTCATTTTCAAAAACTGTTCAGAACCTTTTCACAGCCAGAACAGACCCCCTCAAAGGGTGCATAATAGCCAGCACACCTTGACGTGTGAAGAGACAGCAAGCGACGACCCGAGCGGCACTTTGGCCCACGAGGGGGGACGACCTGCGAGCAAAGATGGCGAGGGCCTGAATGGCCATTATGTGCCAGCTGTTGAGAACGAAGAGTAATGTTGGCATGACTCCACATGGGCCCCAGTCCTGCGGTTATATCCCCCCCCCCCCCTCGCCCCACCCTTCGGAACTTTGCCAAGCCCTCCCGCGCGCTACGTCCCTGACCCATCCAGGGCCGCACTTATTACACCTCAGCAGCGAGCCCCCCCACCCCTCACCCCACCCCCTTTACCGCCAGCCCTCAGTTCCACATTCCAAAGGGGGGCACTAGTTAAATCTAATCCCATAATAAGACGCTCAGCTGTCCGGGAAAAGAAAAAGAACTTTCCTCTGGTAAATTCTAGACTTCCTTTTTTCTTGACGCCCTCCCTTCTTTTCAACCAAAGTGGAGGCAAGATGACACTCTGGGCCCCATTGGCCAGTTGCTTTTGTCTTTCTACGACCTTGATTTATCCTTTCTTCTCACTGTTTTATGTTTTTTTTTCCTTCTCCCCCTCAATGGTATAAGATTGCCTCTGTGTTGGGTCCCGGGAGCCTGAATGCGTGAGGGGGTTACCTTCCTTAAGGGCCACTTTGCTCTCTTTCGCGTTCTTCTTTAGGTTCCAAACAAGACAGATGTAAGCAATTTTACACCTCAGATCTTTGAATGATTTGATATTGTGTGTCCAAGTGCTGCAGAAAAATTTAAATGGGAAATAGGTTCAAAGTCCCCAAATTTTTTTTCGGAACCTCAGTCAGATGTTCAACTTTAAAGCTTCAAGTCCAAGTGTAATCCGGATTTCATCCAGATCTTGCCACTTGGAAGTAAATCCAATGTAGCAAATACCATTTAACTTGTTGTCCGCTCTCAACTCTAATCAGATCAGGTGGGATATTAGCCACGTTAGCTCCTATTAGCTTTTTAACATTTTACTAATAAATTTACTGCGTTACCAAAAGTAAAACATTTTGTCTATTTCTTTTGTTCTTTAAAAAAACATTATTCAATTATAATTTATAAAATAAATTAAAAAATATGTAAAATAAAATTATTTTGTTATTAATTTAGATGTTTAGATAATTTAGTAGTTAGTGCTCGGAAAAACCCCAACATGCTACTCTTTAATAATTAATACCACATTGATGTAATGGTTTGGTGGTGGGGGGGGGGGGGGGGTAAACGGTGGTGGAAAAAACCAAAACAACAGATGGACCGTGAATGTCTTTAACCCAGATTCTGCCGCTCTAATCCCGTCTCCCCTGCAAGAATCTCCACGTCGCGTGCTCGACGTGCCACCGAGAGAATATTCAGGTGCCCCCCTGACTCAGGTCGGGATGGCTTCTTTGCCGTCGTCAAGGCAACCCGAGTGTCTGTTTTGCATTTTTCAAGTGGCGCCGAAATGATAGAACTCGTTGGAAATGAGCAGTTGGTGTGGGGGTAGTGGGACCCAGACTGTCAGCCGTCGGGGTTTAAAGAGGCGGGGGGGGTGGCATCCCTCAGCTGATGGTGGGCGGGGTTAGTCAGCTGATGGCATCAACAAGAGATGGGGGTGCTCGCTTAAGCAGTCAGCTGGCATAACATCATTATTTGACCTTGTAAAACAGGTCAGTGGGAGGACTTAATGGCCCTCATTGCACGCACAATGTGTACCCCGTCGCTGTCACGTTTTGGCGCCCTCTTGCCAATCCAAACCTTTCTAGGTCAGGTCAGAGGTCATGTTGGATATAAGGGATTGCCTCATAAATTAGTTGATTACAAATCCCTAATTACACATTTCTAATCTTTGTCCGATGTGGTTTAAGCACTAAAACGATGAAGAGACAGTGTGAAGTGACCTTTAAATTATTATTTTTTTTAGTTCAATTGTGCGTCACAGGTCTCTTTTGTAATGTTGGTTTACAATTTGTAGCAGAAGATATCAGTTGCTATCGACATCTGGCCTGGCGTTTATCCACCGAGAGCGCCATCGACGGCTGTTTAGAGCTTTTGTCGATTTTTACCTGAAATCAATACCATGCCATCGCTGACGCAGCAGAAACGGCAGCCAGACAAGAATCAATGAGTTTGTTAATGGGATCAAAAACCGCCGCAGTTGCTGGAACACCTTCAAGGTTGCGACTCGAAAACGAGTATTGCACAAAAGCAGTGCAATGAGAGAAAAATTGGGTTCGGAAATGTCCATCTTTGAATATTTGCTTAAATGTAGTCTTAAAGATTAACCTCAAGATCTTTTTTTAGAAATGCTGTTCATCCATATCCATGATAAGGACTCGGAAATTCCATATATGAGGAATCAGGAAATCCATTAATGAGGAATCAGGAAATCCATTAATGAGGAATCAGGAATTCCATACATGAGGAATCAGAATTTCCAAGTGATCCCCGTTGCATCTTCGGATTCAAGGTAAGTTTGTTTTCCATTTTCAAGTCTGTTTTTGTTATTTACTGTAGTTTTCTGACTATAAGGCGCACTTAAAATGAATTAATTTTAAATGATTCAACATAAGTTTGTTTTCCATTTTAAAGAGTCTGTTTTTGTTATTTACTGTGGTTTTCTGACTATAAGACTCACTTAAAATGAATTAATTTTTAATGATTCAAGGTAAGTTTGTTTTACATTTTCAAGAGTCTGATTTTGTTATTTACTGTAGTTTTCTGACTATAATGCGCACTTAAAATGAATAAATTTTTAATGATTGAAGGTAAGTTTGTTTTCCATTTTCAAGTCTGTTTTTATTATTTACCGTAGTATTCTGACTATAAGGTGCGCTTAAAATGAATTAATTTTTAATGATTGAAGGTAAGTTTGTTTTCCATTTTCAAGAGTCTGTTTTTGTTATTTACTGTAGTTTTCTGACTATAAGGCTCACTTAAAATGAATTAATTTTTAATGATTCAAGGTAAGTTTGTTTTCCATTTTCAAGAGTCTCTTTTGGTTATTTACTGTAGTTTTCTGACTATAATGCACACTTAAAATTAATAAATTTTTAATGATTGAAGGTAAGTTTGTTTTTCATTTTCAAGAGTCTGTTTTCTGACTATAAAGTGTGCTTAAAATGAATTAATTTTTAATGATTGAAGGTAAGTTTGTTTTCCATTTTCAAGAGTCTGTTTTTGTTATTTACTGTAGTTTTCTGAGTATAAGGCACACTTAAAATGAATTAAGTTGTAACGTTCCCTAATGTCCTTTATCTGAAAATACCCCCAAATAAACCTGCTGATCCGGTACGGCCTGAAAGTCAGAAAAATACACTAAATCAGCCCTTCACACGGCTGGCTTTTAACTTGTTGATGGTATTGGCAACGCCACTTGCGGCTGCATTAAGAGGATGAGCTTGCAGCTTTTACCTTGACAGCACTTTTATTATCGCTCCGAGCACCCTAAAAAGCTGACTGGCTCTTTTCTATTCCCTTGTTGGCTAAAACGACATTCTTTTTTGTCCTGTAAGATGTGCGAACGTTGGATGTCAATGATAATTAATTGGAGCTACGCAATTAATTGATGATTTATTCTACCGTAAACTGGCAAAATATGCTAATCGGCTGCAATTTGGCTGTTGTTTTTATTTGTTGGCTTGTAAAATGTTAAATGGACTGATGTTAAAAAAAAAGCTTTAAAATTTAATATGTCTTGACTGATAAAAATGTTGGAATAATGAAATGGGAGATATAAAATTGTTACTTGGGGGCAGAGTTTTAAACACACAGCTGATTAGTCCCAATCATAAAGTCGAGCGAAGGAATTTGGGGAGGGAAAACAGAAGGCGTCCGAAAACGGCCGTGTGTGCATTTTTTTATTGGTGTCATGAGAGGAGGAATCAATAAAAGAGGTGAAAAAAAGCTTCACGCTTTTAAAAGCTCCATCACGGAGGCAATTAAAGAGGCCTTCAAAGAGTCGGCCTAATCAGCGCTTAAATAAAGATAGGAGCGAGCGAGGCGGCGCTTCTGTAATCTAACCGCCCTGGACTTTGTGGCCCTTCGAACCCGACGTGTGTGTGTGTTTATATGCCTTCGCTTGCGCACATGTGGCAGAAAGCCCGGACGTGTTTGTGACAGCTTGTATGTGGTTAACGGGCCCGTTAAAGGGTCCACTCCTTCCCTGTCAGTCTGGCGCGGCTGACCTCTGTCTAAACCGACAAAGCAGATGTGTACGCCGGCGTTCTAAATGGCGCTGGTTCCGCGGACGCCCCGCCCCTCCGTATCCGTGACCCCCCCCCTCCTTCCGTTTACCTGCCCGTCTTATCTGCGGGCTCCATAGACCCATTCGTCATGTGTGTAGGTTCTCACCGTGATAAGGCGCCTTGCCGGTGAGTCAATACGGCCGGCGTTTGCTCTTTCTTGCCTTGCCGCTCCCCGCTTAAAGAGGCGGCGTGTCGACATAGCAGATTCCAGCCGGAGCAATGAGTTTACTCTGGGCACACAAGAGTTCGTTACCCAGGTGGAAGAAAAATCGTACGTATGTCGGTCTGCAGCGGAAGGGGAAAAAAGTCTACCGAGCCGTTCATCCAATTGCCGCGATTTAGTTTGTGAAAGTGGACGTAAAAGTCAAGTCGTCCCGTGTTGACCGTTAAAAAAGATTACAGGTTAAAAGCTCGGCTTTTCACAGCCCTGGAGGCCGTGTCCTTTCTCCAATCTTGCCAATGGCGGCCCAACTCCTTTCCCCTCCTTGCCATTAACCCCCGTCACCTCTCGCCTCCCGGCACGTCAACCCTCGC
Source organism: Syngnathus scovelli (assembly GCF_024217435.2). Lineage (NCBI taxonomy): Eukaryota > Metazoa > Chordata > Actinopteri > Syngnathiformes > Syngnathidae > Syngnathus > Syngnathus scovelli. Next base: position 9,811,035 of record NC_090866.1, on the reverse strand, counting down.
TTAAGCTAGCGTTATTAGCGCCGCTCATTAGGACGGCATTAGTGTCAGAGATGCACACATTGATATGGAAGCCAAAGAAGACACCCCAAGCCCCCCAAAAAAAAATCTTCTGTAGCTTCAGCAACTCTTCACGCTATTGTTCAGGGAGGCCTGGGTCAGAGGTCATTCGTCCACCGGAGCCATCCCGCTTCTTCATCCCTAGCTCACTGTCATGACAATTCACCAGTCACGCCGGTCCCTGTCAGCGGGTCCCGACACAGCCGTCACTTACGCTCGCTGGCGTGTGAATGCGCTTACGTACGCTTTGCCGTCTGAGCGCTTGGCGGCCCCTCGACTACTTAAAAACCATCGAGCCCGAGAAGACAAAGAGACTTTTCTTTCGTAGTGACCCGGTCTTATTGGAGGCAGGGTCAAAACATTTATTGTAATTGGGCTTTTTGTGTCATTACGTTGGTCAGCTTGGCTTTGGAGAGATTTGGAAGGATCTGGAAACATATGCCTGCAATCTCACAAAAGTGGAGTTTGAACCGTGTCGAGGAGCTGCGAGGTGACACTGAAGTTGAGATTGTTACAGATTACCAGTATATGTTATTTGAAGTCGCTAATGATGTCTTAGCGGAGGTTAGCGATAGACTGAGTCCTTTTATATTGTTTGTATGTTTTACAAGCGTTCAGGTGGTTTATACAAGCCCACCATGTCAGTTTTGGAAAGTTAAACTACAACCTGACATTTTGTCCAAATAGCATTATTCTTCGAGTTCAAACACAGAACCTCAAAACTATCAGACATGCTAGCTAACCGTTAGTCCACCATATATAGTAATTACAGACTTGGAGTTCTAAGGGGTTAAGCTCTGTCGTCGTTTTGTTTGGCGAAAAACAAACGGGGATCAAAGTGCTCGGGTCTCTTTTCCACGTGAGTGAGGAGCCGGGCTGATAGCGAGCGGCCGCTAGCCTTGGCCCTGTGACCCAGATAGCGCCACTTAGCAAACCACTGCCCACATTCCCATTGCTTACTTGCAAATGGCCCCTTTCCTCCTAATCATTAACACGCTAACACACCATGTTTCTACACGTTTTTGTTTGGCGCTCGACGCTAAGAAAAACAGCTACGTAATTGTTACGTGGTTACATTTAGCCACATTAGCATCTTGTCTTCAGAATGTGATCGAGTCCCCAAGAACAACGTATGTGATAGTCAATTTAGAAAACAAAACAAAAGCGGTAGACGTTAGCTAACTCCTCAAACAGTTAAGCTACTTTATGATACGTTTGATGTATGCGCCGTGTAGGCTACACGTGTGCCTTCCCGCGAGGTCACTCCAGCTCACATCCCTTTCCTTGTGTTTATATCTCATAAAAGAACACACACACACGCTGTCAGACGTCTCACTGTGATTTTTCTCGCGGGGGCCCCTCGAGGCTGCTCATTTAACAAGCAAAAAAGAATGCGTGAAATAGAGCGAGTCAGGAGATGAAACGCTAGCAAAGCCGTGACTCAACAGTATCGAGTGTTCAGGTGAGCAGAGGTGAGAGGACGAGCATGTGTGGGTGTGTGTGTGTGAGGTTCTCCTGCATCGTTGGAGGAGTGATTGACTTCTGGTTTGTTGGCTGACTGGTGTCCTAAGCAAGGATTCACCTTGGGGAAGCCACCTGATAGGCTACTTAGGCCTCAAGGAGACAGGTGAGGGTCAAAGAGCCCAGTCAGGAACCCAAATGGAGTCTTCTGATTTTTCTCTCTCTTTGGATTAGCCATCCGTTCATTTTGTTCCTGCAGAAACCGGAAAGGATTTGGAGAAGGGAATTCACCCACGCAAAAAAAAAAAAAAAAAACATTGCTCGGTTGCTGCGAGGGTAGCGCCGCCACCCACGCTTCACGTTCCTCCGCTGATCCCGCTGTAGGTGTTCGCCTGCCTTGCATCATCTTGGCTCAGGCACACTCGAGTTGACTCTGGAGAGCACCGACGGGCAACAGTTTCCGTCTTTTTAGATTCATTCCTCCGCGAGACGTGTCGGATTTGATTCCTGAGGCAGTTTCCGGGTAGCTCGGGCGAGATGCCAAACCCTCTCCGGTTTCTTTCGCGGCTGCGTGAATCGCTTTCATTCCATGGGCGCCACTGTAGCCAGAAGTCAGATTGCAGATGATCGCAACACAAACGCACAACAGATTTGGATTATCATAATCCACCAACAACAGCCGAAATCTCTTAGAGTCAAACGTTAACGCTCCCCTCTGAAGCCTCTTTTAAAGTCCTCCCAAGAAAAAAAAAACCTCAAGACATGATAATTACACGGAGTGCCTCTTCACTTATGAATATGGCAATAAATCTTCCTCCTCATACTCACCTGTGTGCACCTGAGCGTCTCTCAGCACCTTAAGAACGTGGCAGTTTAATAATATTACCCTTTAATAATAATAAGTAAGGACGTAATGATCGCACGGGAGAGCGCCGTCGATTTCGTCGCATTTGAAATCCCAAACGGACAAAATCTTTGAAGTGTCAGTGTGTAGGCGTTTACCTGCCAGAACTATGGATTTATTATTATTTTTTTTTAGCCACACCCACTTCATTTTTAACACAATGAATGCTTGACAGTCTGTTTGATGTGCTTAGAAGCTCTGAAGTATAACATCCGTCAGCTTTGATGTGTTGGCTTAAATCCTCCCCCCCCCTAAAGCTCCATTTCACTTTTTCTTTCCTTTTTCACTGTCGTCAATTATTTCGTTCCTAGATCAAATCTGTTTTATGTACAATCAAAAATTTGCTAAAAGACAGCGGCAGATGTGTTTCTGGTGCCAGTTCCGTTGCGTTGGCAAGCACACTGGATCTATCGCCTCCCAAGCTGGGAGTCCTCTTGCGTCTGGGACGCAGCCGGCTTTGTGAGATCGGATCAGTCCGGGACAGGAAATACCCTCTAACAAGCAAGAGTCAAAATGTGATTAGGCTTCATTTTTTCCCCCCATGTCTGTGGGTTTTATGTGCCTGTTCTGGTGACTCACATCGCTCAGGTAATGACACATTATCCTTCGACACACACACGGTAAAGCGGCCGCGACTTTACAGCCGTGATCAAACGCAACGTGGTGTTGTTTCATCACTCTTCTCCACCAAATGAGGCCAATCATTTCGTTTTATGACAAGTCTCCAGCTTGCTGCCATGATGGCTCCAGGCCTTTGCCTTCACTTTATTTCCTAATCGTGCCTTTATGACAAATTGTCCCGGCAGTTTTGTTTATGATGAACTCCTAACCTTAGGCCAGCCTGGTTTTTGGGTTTGACAGGATAGTCTCTCCCCTGTCGGTCACTAACGAGTCGCCGCGCACTGACCTCTCGGGCGGTTGAAATTAGATGTAAATTGTGCCTGATTTTTACGGGGGTCCCTAACGTGATCCAGATCCCCCCCGGCATCCCCTGCCAGCGGGTCAACGCCGTGAGAACGTCTCGCTCCCTAACGACATTTGGAGTGGTCGATGAGAGGGGTCGCGGGTAATGGTGACCTCACCGGCCTACACTTCACTTCCTTCTAATTAGAGCGCCGGGCCAGATCAAAGGAGCCGAGCATATCGCAGCAGGAGGGCTACTGAAGAAGGAGGCAGGCTAGTAAAGACCAAGGGGAGGCGGGAGCAAGACCAAAAGCCTGGAGGAGCCTTTTCTATAGGTAATCGTGTACGGATGGGGGAGATTTTTTCTTTTTTTCATTAGTTCTTAAGGTCAAGGGAGCACTCAACCTGTGGGATGGAACTTCTCTCTAGTGGCATCCGGCGTCCCTTAAAGGCTAAGCAGGGGACTCGAACGATAGACCGAGCTAGACGCACAGGAAGTGGCAACACAAATTTGCAAAAAAAAATCATCACATACAAAATAAGCAGATGGAAATTAGGTGGTTCCCATGGTTACTAAAAAGGAGCACAAGCTGGACATGTGAGCGTAGGAATATGTAATTGCACTTGGGGACACTTCAGTCCTGTATAAAAATAACATTGAGCAGACGCAGTTCGGAAGTTAAGTGCGGCTTTTATGCCACTTGACTTATACAAAAACGAGGTCAACTCGTATCCTGCAACAATTTTAAATTGAAGCCTTAACATGGCTGACAAAATCCAACAATGTATATATTTCAATTTTTAGCTTTAATATTATTGACAAACTCCGGGTAGTATTGTAGGGGTTCCAAGACTGACCCCTGGGGAAACCCTCAGGTAATAATTTGGTTTCGAAAAGCATATCTATTTTTAATCTATCTCCAACTGTTACATTTTTGCTCTTTTATGGCATATCGTTAGGTTTGTTTGCGGCAGCTTTGTATGGGTTTTATATTTCCGAACATATGGCAGAAATGTAGGCTAATGTGATACCCTTCAATGAGCTTTCAGTAATTTGCCAGCGATCTGCTATCGAAATCCACTTTCCCCTACGAAACAGATGCTAGAGCTCCAGTGTGTTGGCCGACACGCTCTACCGTGCTTTAAATTGCATAATTAGGATTAAAGCCGTATTAAGCCAGACTCCGGCTATCGTCTGTATAAAATCGTGTCATCCCTGTCGCTCACCTGGATCAGGAAATCTTGGAACGCCACGACATTCCAGTCTCAGACAATGAAGGCCACAGTGAAGCGAAATTTGGCACTGAACGGCGAGGCCTATAGCATGCTTGTCAAAATACATCCATCAAGTTAAGTTTGGATTATTTGTAAACCTAACCGCGGAGGAAAAGGGCGATTTTGGCTAATCGAAAGCACTCATAAATCACAGTGATTAAAAACTTGTTTGTAAAAGTCAAGAAGCAGAGCCGCTCTAGTCAGCCATGTCGCCCCCCCTGGGGGCGAACCAGTCCGCGAAACAACCCCCTACTATTGATGTTGACATGTTCACTGACCTAGTCCGTCAACACACGCACGCAAACACACACACAATTGGGCTAGCTATTCCGTGCGAACAGGCTCTGATATCATTTGTCGTCTGATCAACTCTAATCTGACCTCGGTGTGTGTGTGCCCCCCGCCCCCCTGCATGAAATTCAAGTTAGTAGCTTGTATTTTCACGTGTTTAGTCTGTTTAAAGATGTGGGCCCGGCTAACGAGTGCTACTAAAATAAGTTTGCAAAGTGACTGACAGCTCTCGACGCCAACTCGTTATGGTAACAATTACCTTGGAATCTATCGGTCTAATTTGAGTCCAACGACTGAGGCCTTATTGTGCGGCGGCGGCGGAACACAGCGGCCCGCTTCTCATCTCCCAGCCCGGCGCATCATTTTGGGCTTGACCCCTCGGGGCCCCCTTCAACCCTTCTCCTCCTAATACCTTCCTGTCTCCATTATCGGTCCGTGGAGGTCACGCTATGTAAAGGTCAGGGTTGAGGGGGTCATGGCATCGCCCAGGCAGGATGCCAAAAATAGGTGGCCTGTATTTTGATTTTTTTTTAAACCCAACGGAAATAACTGCGAGCCATCCACTTGAGCTGTGATTTATGTCTTTGCGTCATTCATTTTCTTTACTTGGAGAAGTCGGCATGAATAGTTAGGAGAAAGTCCTACTGCGCCTTAACTAAACAAGTACCAGTTTATCGGCCCGCATACCAATGTCGTTGTTCATAACTGAAGGCAAGTCGGCGTCCATTTTGAGTGAGTACCGGAGTTGTGATACTTTAGAGTTATTTACATCAAAGTACCTGGATGTCTATTTAAGTGCGAGGCCTGCATGCAGGATGCCCGCCCGCCCGCTTGCCGTAATCCAAAACGACGTCCGCCCCTCTAGCATAAATCACTCCCAGTGTGGTCTGTAGGATCTGAATACGCCTGCATGGCGGCCTGCATTCCCGAGCGGCAGCTCACCTGCGCGGCGGCAACGGCGGCACGGTGACGGCAAATCGGGGCTCCTCCTCCTCGCCTTGCCTTGTTGCTGTTAACGCTCCCGGCGCAGATGCAACGTGAGAGCACTTCTTAAGGTTCTGCTGAATGGGACGAGTCGACGTCGTTGGTTAAGTTGACACGCAAGTGACAAATGGCGCCGCGCCATTTAAGTGCGCGCGGGTATCTACAATTACCTGAAGAGCTGAGAGGAATATAGCGCCGCTATAAAGACTCCCACCTCCTGACCCAGAGGGGCCAACCTGTAATAAGAACCGTTGGAATGGCGTGATTGATCGCGCAGCTGAGAACGCGGCAGGCTGGATGGGCCACTGCTTGCCAGTGCTGATGATGGTATGCAGAGCGTGTGTGTGTTTCGCAGAGGAAGGCCGCGTTCACCTCAAGCGAGGTGTTTTGTTTGTTCCTGCCAGCTGTTTGTCAACGCACTGTTTCAAAGTGACATCTGCGTGATAGATGCCCCGCAAGCACAATGAGGCTCGGAGAGGGGAGGGGCCGAGTTAAACGTTTGTTGGCATCCCGTTTTGCATACCTGATGTCATCTTGAAGCATGTTCTCACGGCCCTCACGGGCAAGTTGTGTCTTTGTCGCTGTTACGTCTTTGCATTCTTCTGATTGTAGCTAGCTAGCGATTATGCGTGTGAAAAGTAGCCAAAGCGGTCACATGTTGTACTTGAGTATTCAAAAAAGAGGCGAGGGGGGGCTTCAAATAGCACGTCTGGCAATTTACAACACCCATCCCCCATGTCCCTGGAAAAAACAAACAAAAAATGAGTAGGTGCGATTTGCCGGTGTCTGATCCGATTAGCCTCGTCTCCCGAGCCCGCCCTTCTGCGGGTCGTGAGGGCGCTCGACGATTCCCCGCCGTGACTCAGTCACACCTGCAGCTGCCGACTTCCCGGCGTCACACTCCACTGAATGCAAGTCTGATTCCCTCTATGATAAGGATTGCGCCTTTGTGGGCGGAGCTTGAGAGTCAAAAAGATGATTGAAAAGTTGTTGCGTCTCGATGGGTGGGAGGCGTTCGGATGGGCCGAGTGACAGAAAGATGATGGGGGCGGAATGGATTTTATTTTTGACGTCGGAAGAGTTGATTGATTGATAGTTTAAAAGTCCCTGAGGGAAATCATTGCTTGAACTTCCTTTGCTTTTTATGGGTGCAGTCTTCAAGCCATTTTTTTTACTTGCAATTCACACTCAGCAAAATGAGGGCAAACAATTGGAAAATAATTATTAATGATATGTGATTGTGGCACTGAAAAATCCTGCAGTGAGTTTCTGCCATATCTTCCTGACTTTTTGAATAAGAAGCAAAAAAAAAAAAAGCAAACTAACTCGTTTTTAACGCTCTCTTCTGAAGTGAGTTCTCGTCAGATCATGCTGACGTGCGTCGCGCAATTAGACGTTTTTTGTCTCGCGGGCACGTTTTCCCGACAACGTTGGTCAATTTCCAAATAGACTTCAAAGCTTCCACTTCCACTACTTCCTTCCATAAATACCTGCTTTGAATGTACTTTTAACCCGCCCCCTCCCCCTTGCGCATGTGTGTAGCACATCTCTATTGAGTGCCCACTTGCACCCTTGGTGTCGAGTTGTTTCCTACAAGACACTCAGGCGTCAACAAAGGTGCATTGTGCACTTTACACTCCAAAATAAAAATAACTGCAAAGGAACAATGGAGCGTTTGTGGATGCTGTGCAAAAGGTGGGGAAGGGAGGGCGGGGGGGCAGGCGGGGGGGAATCTTTCCAGGAGGAGAAGTTGTTGTGTAAGTTAAGGAGGAATTCAAAGTGTTTCAGAAGATATTAGGTAGAAGAGCTGGCAGAACATTCTCTCACGTTTGGCTGTGAAGTGTCGCGGTGAGCGCCAGGCCGCGGTGCCCTGGTGGGGGCCAGTGACCCCCCCAAACACACACACTGTCTCAGGGGCTGTTAACAGGCTTGGTAGCGAGATATTGCCTAGGGGGGAAAAAAAAGTCAAGTGTGTGAAATTGCTTTGTGACCGGGCCGAGTCGACAAGAGTTGCACAAGGCTGGTGACAAGCCGGCCTCTCCTTCTTTACGGCCCTGGATTATTTGAAAATGCATTACTCACACCCGCTGTCAAAATAGAGCTTAAGGCCAATGTGCGCGGACGAAAAAAAGAAAAATTGGCTCACACAAATCAAGCGTGGGTAGCTGAGGTCAAAAGATGAAAGTTGAGCAATTATTAGTGGATGGAATTTAAAAAAATAAAAATAAAGCATCATCACGCTTAGTTGGCAAAAGTCGCCCACCAAAGACCCCAGCGAGCCTCAGCGACATAGAATGTCCCGACGCAGCGTTTTTTTTTTTTTTTTTTAAACATTTTTGCACGCGTCACACGCAGGCTGACAAGGGCACTCTGGCCTGGCGACGTGTAGGCTCGGCAAATCTGCTGACATCGGCGCTTTGCACTGACAGGCCTCAGTCGGCCGTCGACACTCGCAATGAGCGACCCAAAGATTGTTGCTACGTAATTTCCGACCTATCCACTCTGCTGCTCGACAGGGAAGCAGACATTAGCCTTTTTTTTTTTTTTGCTGCGGAATTGTTTGGGTTGAGGTGGGAAAGTGGGTCAGTGTCAAACACCCCCAGGGAAGAAATAATGTAGCGAACTGGGGTATAGTGACTCGTGGAGAGATGGGATGAGAGTCGAGTGAATTAACTACTCATGCAGAAAAAAAGCAAGCCTCCAACCTTTGCAGCCGTGCCCCAAAAAAACAAGCCGATTGCCATAGCTCTGCCATCCAAAAAGGAATGAGAAGAGATCATTGCCCCCCCCACCAGTTCCTTCTCGACTTCCTTCCCGCCTCTCCTCGACAGCAGGGGAGAAGCGACCAGAAGGGGTGAGAGACGTGGACGTGTGAGCGAAGGAACACTTTCTTCCATTCGCTCGCATGAAGTCGTCACCATCCCCTCCGCCGCCGTCTGTCCTCCCTTCCTCGCCTGCCCGCCCGCCCGCCGCCTGCTCCTCAAAGTGTTTATTCAGGCTAGCATTGTTTCCTCGCTCCTCATTTTCGCAGCAAAGACTCCCTGAGCGCGATTCAGCGCATTCACTCGAGGACAGTAGGGGAAATGAAAAGACATTTTGGGGGGTAAAGACCCCCTAAGTAAGCGGGAGGCCGAGGGGGGGGAGTGGTCCGTGCCAGTGAGAGGTGGCAATAGTGGAATGGGGCCTCTTCGCTCCGTGCCCCTCGCTGATTGAGATGTACCCCACACAGGCTGAAGCCACTTTGAGGTGGTACCGCGGTGCGAAAGACCCCCTTTAGCCTCCGTAGCGCCAATTCCAGTCAAGAGCCTGCTGAGAAGCGGCTTGTGGAGCGAGGGGGCGACATGCCACTGGACACGGCCGAAAGGAAGCCGTGGATGGGCAGGATGGGGTACCGCTCGCTGCCAGGGTTGCCTGGGTAACCGCAGCCGCCAGGAAGAGGCATGGACCCCCCTCCCTTCATGTAATATTTTTAGAGCGAGCTTTGTGTGATTGCCGCTGTGGCGATGCGCCCATCCCTGCCGCTCGGGTGTCTCAGATGCTGCCCTTCGATGACACGGCGTCAACGCCACTTTCATTTGAAGCTCGACGTGACATGGTAGGAGTGTCTGGCAATCCTACTCGGTGACTTTTATGACGGCCCAAGCACAATAGTTGGAGAAATTACCGCCGAATCGACAGATTGATTTTGCAGTGAGGTGTGTGTGTGATTTCAAAAGCGTGGCTCGTGTTATGGCTCTGCGGGAATATAAAGCGCTGAGTGAATATAAAGCGCTGAGTGTATTGTGAGCCGCTAGAAGGTGTTCTGGTATCCATTTGGACCAATCGGCACTGATGACAAGGGGGTGGCGAGAGGGGCTTAGGGGGGGAGGTTGCCCCCCAGATAACTACTGCTCTTCCCTGATCAAACAAACCGCCAAGGGAGATGCTTTGGCTTACTCCACCCGCCATATTTTCCTTCCTAAGCGAGGGGGGGGGTCCATGATTCATCAGCTGAAGCGAAAGACAGGAAGCATTTTGGAGCAAACGGCGCTTCAAATGGAAATGTAACTTATACCTGATGGGAATGAGTGATGCATGGCAAGGTTGAGGCCAGACGGTAGTCAGCCTTAACCAAAAAAAAAAGATAATTGGCCTCTGCCGACTTAGTAATGGAGCCGCGAAATACGTGAAAACGCGAGCCTTCTTCGAACTGAATTTGAAATATCATTCAGGTTGAACAAAGATGAGGAGACAGAGGTAATGGCGAGGGCCCGACGGGCCTAATCCCTCCTTGGTGGCCCGGCTTGCCTTCAGCACAACAGGTCGTGTAATTACCCCCGCTCGGCTGGCAGCTCACAACTCGAGCGGCGGGGAGCGGGCTAATACGCTTCATCCTCTATGCGCACTGGCCCACGTCCGGAAAACGGCACAGATTTTTTAGGTGGGTTTAAATCATATTTGTTTGGGGGGCTCCAACATGAGGACAACAAGACTCGATGCTACACCCCGCCAAGAGATCTCATGCTTAATGGAGCAACCGTAATGGACTGCTAAGAACATTAATAATAGATCAGCTGCGGGTCTCTGATAGCATCTAAATAGCTCCTGAACATGATGACATATTCCGGATCAATAAAAAGACACTTTACACCCGGCGCTAGTGCTAACCTCAGGAACGAATTTCCTTCTGTGCTCTGGATTGATTTAGTGTTGTGGTCAATGTCACCTTTTCAAGAAAACGTGCGGTCATTTGTAAATTTGATAAAATTTTGTATCTGCTAGTCTTGGCGCCTGGGCGGCCATTGCTGGCATTGTTATGTAACATCTCATTTGCATATCAAGACAAATAGCTGACATTTTTGCGTGGTGTGAGGCAAACCAGATCACCCACCCCGCACTGAAGTCTCCAGGTCAAAGGTTAGACTCTTTTAGGGTGCCGACGTTTCGCTACTTTTTTTTTTTGCACATTTTGCCATATTTAACCATAACATGATGTGTCAAAATATATTTTTCTGTCTGCTCCTCCTCACGTTGTAAGACAACCATCCTGGATCGTGCACCCCTCTTCATTCCATCCCATCTCAACCAACCATGACCCCCCCATGGGGGAGGGGGGGGGTCATACAATGACTGTCATGCATATCATTATTGGCAGGGGCCCTCCTTCCCCTCTGGGGGTCCGCTCATTGACCTCCCAACAAAGGATGAAAGTGTCCCATCCAGGGGAGGGGGCCGGCCAGGCCGAGGTTGGGGTGAAGAGGCCTGCGTCCTCCTCCGGGTCGGGATAAGACCCAGCGGGGCTTTCTTCACGCTAATAGGCACGACCCCTGAACCCCACACAAAGAGCGTCACTTCAGGAGCCGTGGGCACTCGGTGGGTGAGAGCAAGCGGGGACCAATGGGACGGAGATTGGGGGGACTGACAGAATGGGAGCGCTGACTTTACAGAGGACACAAACAAGAGAGCAGAGATCACAACCACGGGGACATTCGGGGACGCTCGGCTCTTTGTTTTAGGGGACGGGACTTGTTGCGGAGGTTCAAAGGTTCTTTCCCCATTGCAGAAGTTCTCCAGTGTCTTAATAGCCAAAGTGGGAGGGATTGTTGTGCTTTTCACATTGGCTTTAATTACTTGTTGCTGGTGTGGCGTTTGGAACGTTACAACAGCGCCTGACATGTGTATCCAATCTATTATTTCAGCCGGCTTTTGAAATACGCTCGGTAGAATCGCTGGATGGTAGCCAAGAGCACGCTTTGATTTTTTTTTTGTGTGTACATCAAGCCATCCGTTTTCTAGACTTACTGTCGGTGACTCGTTAGGGTCACGGATGAGCTGGAGCCAATACTGGTTGACTAGCGCGTTAGCCACGCCTCAAAAAGAAGCCACATTATATATGCTATATTTTAAATTTAGGAAATAAATTATCTTTTTAAATCATGTGCTTGCTGTTGTATCGGAGAACATCTTTGCAATACAGTAAGCTCTGAAGGAGTTTCTAATGTGGGAACCAGAGGCCCCTCCTGGCCTTCCCGTTTCAGCTCCGTTGATCAGAAGAGAGGAGTGAGAAAGTGGGTGGGTGGGGGGGGGGGGGGGGGGGGGTCTACTGTACCTGCAGGGAAGCTCCAGTGTGAGGCAACAAGAGGGGTCCACTTTTTGGTTCTGCTATAATCCATCCACAATGGCTCCCCTCCCTCCCCCACCTCTGCTTCACCTTCACCCTGCAGGGCGACCTGTCCCCCCCTCCAATAAAACTCTCAGCGTCTTCCCACATCCTCATGCTAGCGCAGATAGAATGATGGAAAATGTATTCCACTGGAAGCCATCATGAGATGTCAAATGGTTATTTTGGCTACAATTGATTTTGTTTGCAGGGGCGAGGGGGGTTCATTTTTTTTCTTCAGGGTGTGTGTGGGGAAGACTATGACACTCAAGCCACAAATAAATTGCTCAGATTTTTGCAATATAGGTTGTCATTGTTTTTTCAATGGTCATGTCAGCTGTAATACCTTCATGATATTTAAGATTATACATTTTATTTCAAGATAGTGAATGTGATACACACACTTGTGCACACGCACACACACGCAGGCTGGAAGAGTGTTATGTCAAGTACCCCCCATCAAGCTTTGTTCCTGTGCACTGAAGTGAGTGAAGCGAATGCCAATTCTTCATTCTCACCCCAACTTTTATCCTCTCCTCCCTCACCCCCGCCCTCCCCGCCGAGTTTGTCCTAATCCGTATTGAGGAACGCCACCCCACCCTTCCTCTTTTCCTTCCTCTTCACCTGAACACCCCCCCCCCTCACCCGTTTTTTTAAAATTATTTGAATTCATTTGCTCCCCCAATTTAAGTCCTGATTTCCTTCATGACTGAGATTTTGACTTTTTCTTCAGCGTGATTGACAGCTCAGCTCGCCCCCTCCACTGGCTCCCATCCCCGCAACTCACTATACCTGATCCATCACTCCCATTTATTTATTTTTTTACATTCCATTACTCTTCTCCAGCATCCCATCATGGATCTGAGACAAAGCAGACCCCCGGGGTACCAGCCCCCCCCCCCCACCCCCCACCCTACTACCCTTCAGTTTCCGACCAGGCTTGGGCCGGTTAATCTTCCCGAGGCGTTCAGTGTCTTACTGCCCCCCTCCCCAATGCCAGCAGACAAAGAGAGGGGTCCCTAATTCTCCCTTTCTCTCCTTTGCCCCCCACCCCCCACCCCCACCTACATTCTCCATCCATTGGGCCTCAGAACCAGCGGAAAGGCTTTGAAGACTCAGGGCCCCCCTTCGCTCCTGCCTTCCATCCTTCTAGTACCCTGAAAAAAAATGGCTGAACTGTCAGGGTGGCCCATCTTCCTATACCACCCCCGTCCCACCATATAGATGCCCACCCCCCAAGTCTCCACTCATAAAGGAAGGACATGCTAGAGAATGCATTTGATCCTCATTGAGTGTGTGATTGGTGACGTTGCCAGATTTGCTCGCAAAAGGCGGCCATTTTTAATTGGGCATTCATTTATTGCGCCGCAATCTCCAAATGCGTCTTCAATGCTAGCTGAAATGAAATCTTGTGAGATACTCATGACGACAACACGCGCTTTGCACCATCTTAGTGGTCTTTGTTTTTTTAAATGTCACATTCCAAATTATTTAACCCCACAGGCTTTTGGATACATTCCTCCTTACAACTGCCCTGAAGTTCTCAAGCCAAGAATCTTCCCATTCATTCAGCCCAAAGATGACTTTCATATCATTTTTACAAAATCTGCCTGTATTTATCCACCCTGGTAATAATTTTCCCAAGAATGTTTGAGGGGTGAAATAGAAAGCCAAAAAAGCCGGGGAATAACAAAGTAGTTATTAGGTCAGAGGTGTGTGTGTGTAATTCTCGTCTGCATGTTGTTCTTATCGTGGTGCTCCAATTATTTTGAGATGTGGGAAGTGATCAGGTGCCGTAACTTTAAAGCAGTTGCAACGTAATACAGGTACACTGATAATAATAATAATACACTGTAAACTGGCGAAGTGGAAATCTGAGATGGAAGCATGACCAAACAATCGGTCCTGGCGTTTCCCTTTTTTTTTTTTTTTTTTCCCAATGCTTGTGGCAAATCTTTTCAAGGCCACTCTTCTGCGGCATTCCAAAATCCATTAGCAGTCAAAGTAGAGGCTTTGACTTGTTTCCGTGGGTGGATACCTGCTTGAATGGCATCTGCACAGCTGGAAAAATGATCCGACTTCAAACAAACGTATGAATGAGACGTATCGCTAACACCGCCCACTCAAAGGCAGTAAAACCAGCGCGGGTTAGCCGCACCCTTGTGCCAATGCAGGGAAAGTGAAAGGGGCGCAATTGAAACCCAAAAAAAAAATGCCCGCTGATGGTTTTCATAGAATTACCCAATTTGGCAGACCTGATTATAAGGCACATTTGTTTAAATTTTGACTGAACTTTGACATCTATAGCCGTGAACGAGTTAAAAATGAAAAACTAAAATGGTGTTACTTTCAGTTTCGCCGCATGTGTCGCCAGGCAGCTGCGCTAGTTATGTAATCGGGCTAGCAAGCCGCAGCGTCGGCGGGGGTACGTATAGGGGATTTACAGACATCGGGAGGCGGCCACCGCTTCAATAAGACCTAAAAAGGAGGGTGCAGGATATGAAGTCAGGCCTTGAAATTGCCACCAAGCTTCACAACGCAAGCCTCGAGGCCTTTTAATGCAAACACTGAGCAGTGACAGAACACCGCGCCTTCTTAGCCAACTGTACCAAAGACAATTTAGAACTTCAAAGACCCGCCGGCTTTCTTTTTCTTTTGTTCTGCCGTATCTTATCGCAGTACAGGAAGCACAGTCATAACTTTTTATCGTTGCGCTCATAAAGAACATGAATGGGAATCGTGTGGGCGGACGTATATGTGTGGAAGATCGTGTCGGATACGGCGCGTTAAAGTAAATCAGAGTCATAACCGACCAACTGACCTTTTCGAAAGCATTTCTAGGAAACGCTTTATCTGACAGGAAAGTGAAAGTGGATCAATAGTTCAACTCAATTCAAATATGTTTGAATTTTATGATGACTGAAAAACACAACATGCTAAGGCTAAGGTGTCCAGTCCGGTCGGCCGGTTTCATCACCTGATCCGAGGGAAATCTTCAATTTCCAAAAAGCCTTTAAACTTAATTTACGCTGGCGTCTTTCTCCGTAAGCGCCGCTTTCAATGAAAATAGTCTTTTTGTCCGGCTCGCCCCGAATCCAGCACGCTGGTTTCAATTGACCGCGGCAGCGCACATAAACCACCGAGCGAGCCGTTAAATTGAGCAGCACATCCTTTTTAACATGGTGAAAAGCCACATATATTATTTTTACATTGGCCTTGACGGCGCTTCAATGCACTCAACAGAGTGCCCCTTTTTGTGGCGCCCCGTTACGACTCCACCGGCCCCTTCCTCGGCCTCGCGCGCACAAACGTACAAATACTCCAAGGCAAACTCGTAAAAGTGTCGCATGGACCCATTTACCCCCAAAAGAAGTCATATGCCATTGTGGCCCCCGCTCTGTTGAAATCTGTTCCGCTAAACTGAATGAGGGTCTCCGTCCGCTCTCTCCTCCGGCCTTGTTGTGGCGGCTTGCAATTTCACAGAATCTCTTTTTTTTTTTATTGTGCTTTTAACTTGTGTACATTTGCTACAGGCTCTTGGAGGCATTTTATGGCTGGAAAGACCGTTGTGATAGCAAATCTAGTTGTCTTCATTGTGCGCTCGAGATGTTGCAAACCAAGAACACGGCGACAAATATGGCGGCAAAAATAATCTGCACTTAAGATCGTTTAATCAATCACACTAGTCAGAAATTGATTTTCAACTTTTTTCAAATTGTTGCCATTTCACTGCCTAATCTCTCACATGCATCAGCGCCATCTACAGGGATCTGTTGGCATTACACCGATTTACAAACTGGTCAGTAGGAGTTATCAGTTGGATTCTAGTTGACGATTAGAAAAATCCGACTTAAATATAGTAAATATTTTTTTTACAAAATAATCGCCAAACAATCATATCGACCGTCGTGTTGAATTTGCATCTCGTGGCATTTCCATGTCAATGCTGCTCTTGAAAGCACCGTCCTCTACTGTAATATAATAATCGGGCTTGTCAGAGCACATATTTCATTGGCTCAAACTGTGCAAATTATCATTCCTATTGTCATTTCTTGACATATATTCAATCTCTAATTTCACATTTCATTTCTCTTTTTGATTCCCCCTCCGCTCTTCATGGCTCGCATTCATCCCCGTGAGGCATATCGGATGCTCATCAAAGACGATTAAGGCTAATATAAGCCTTTTATGTACACAAAATCATTTTACATACATTTAATGGCTGCCCGCATCGGCACTCTTGGCTCAGGCTTTGAAAAGTGGAATAATTTCAAGGCTTTGAGGATGATCGAGAGTGATTGGAGGGCGCTGTATGGAGAGGCAAGGCGCGCTTTTTCCCATATCAATCAAGGCCTATGGATGGCCGGGCTAGTTAGCGGCTCGCGATTGTGTTGAGGCCCTCGGTCGGGCTTCCAGCGTGTCCCCGAGGCCGCTCCCTTTTGCTTGGCCCAGTGGGGGGGACGAGGTGGCGCCTCTCCGGCCCCAAATCCAGCCCACGTTCATGCGTCCGTTCGGATCCATCATTGCGTGGCTGGTGCAAGGGCCGGCCGGCCTTTGTCCGGCGCCGCATTCTTTGGCCCATTGTAGGACCACCGCAACCATTTAGGGATTTTAAAGGCTCGTTTGCACAATTCCTTTTGTCGGCGACCCTCGGCACAAAAAAGCGACCGAGGTTGGGGGGGGTGGCCAGCAGTTTTTCCAGTGAAAGGAGGGAAAAGATTTCAAACTAAATGGGAAGTGGGGAATTTAGTTTGTTGGCAATGTTCATTTTTTTTAATGAGTGGAACCTCTAAGGATGAACACAATCCGTTCCGGTATGCTTTTTGATCTCTGCTTTGTTTGGATTTTGCGACTGTTTTTCGGAAGTCATGGAAATGAATGCGAGTTTAGAAAAAGAAAATTCATAAATTCATAAATTGTAGTTTAAGTTAGCAGTCAGACAGCACGACTGATTCTGATGGCCTCGGGCAGATTACATTGACATGGCAACACCTGGATGCTGAAATTTGATTGGATAGCCAAAACCACTGAAACAAAACTAAAAAGTTTAAAAAAAAAATAGCTAAATGCATCCACAGACAGTCCCAGAACGCTCGGCGAACTGAGCCACTAAAGCACGTGGGTGCGTCCTTGGCCTACAAGGCGGCCATGTTTTTCTCATGCCGTAATGGGATGTCCAGATAACGACTCAGACGCGTTGCATTTTCTCAAGGGTTAAACAAATGCGGAGCAAAACAAAAGCTATCGCTAGCCCCTCCCGGCAGCCTGTATGAAAACAACTCGTTATCATTTCAAGGGAGGGGGGGGGGGGGTATTTTTGCTGTTCTCTGCATTCCCAACCTGAGCTGTGAGGGACCTTGGTGCAAGACTTATTTTGACTGTGATAAATGCTGTGTGTGTGCGCGTCTGACTCTGTGTGTCAGTCTTATCCCGCATACTTAATGACATCATCATCTCCAAGCAGAGCGCGTATAGATGTCAGATGATTTAAAGGAAGTCGTTAAAGCTACTTATTGATATTCAACTGCTGAAGCGACCACCCTCGCACCACTTTAGTGCCTTAACACTGACGGAGGTGTCGCACTGTAGGATTGTAATGTGCCCGCTGAAAGAAATCATTCTTGTTCATTTCTTTTGTAATATGGCACTTGTGTCTTGTTCACTTCTAAATTAAGGATAACAGTATTAGATGCATTGGGACCTTATTTCACGTATGTCGAATCATTTTTGCCATCTGAGGTGAATGGAAATGACGTTAATGTTGCAAAAAAATTTTGGGTGAGGTAATTCACATTATGAAAACACAATGAAAAATAATTAGTTTGTGCGTCATGATTAAGTTGTATGCATCTTGACCACCGGGGGGCAGTACGATCTTGTCATGCAGACATAAAAAAAGAAATCTTTCACCACTACAGTTATAGTTATTGCAGAGGATAAAGAATTTATTCTTTGTGATGTGGCACAGCTTCAGAAAAGTAAATCAAATATTTCTCCAAGACTTAATCCACACAATTCCCACTAACAACAAGGGGAGCCCTAGAGCAAGAAAAACTCATTGTGGCCCAAAACGGAAAAACCCGTGAAGGCTGATGTCGTCTTTTTCGCCGCAGTAATCACTTTCCCACCTCTGAAAACACATGAATGCAAATGTGATTGTTTCATTGATTAGCACTCAACCCGCTGATTAAGCGGGTTGATGTATAGGGGACTGATGTGACGATGCGCCGGGGGGGGGGGGCGGTGTTTATTTCTGTTATTGTTGTTCAGTGTTGGCGTGAATATTCCGCCACCTGGGGGGGCGCGCTTGATGCTAGCCGGCTAATCTGATGCTATGTAGGATACTTAAAGACTCTTAAGGCCCCTCCAAAGCACATTGTTATAATCCTGATTGGGTTTAGCACTCAAGCAGAAAGCAATGCATTCCTTCCTATTGTGTTTCATTCAGCGGAAAAGCTCGAGTGAAACAAAAGACTCTGCGCATCTCAATCCGGGCCTTTTGTTCCTCATACAGTGCCGAGCGGAGTCTGTAGGAGGCTTTTACTAACTTAACACTTGACTGTGAGCTCCGATCGTTTGCATTGTATTTTCATTCAACGGGACTTTTTGCGGCTGGATTCGGAGATGGGGAGGGGAGGGGGCGATGAATGACCGAGGCGGGGGTCGTGGCTTGTGGCTGAAGAGGTCACCGATGTAAAGACATGCAAGGTGGTGATGAACCA
Organism: Syngnathus scovelli; assembly: GCF_024217435.2. Taxonomy (NCBI): domain Eukaryota; kingdom Metazoa; phylum Chordata; class Actinopteri; order Syngnathiformes; family Syngnathidae; genus Syngnathus; species Syngnathus scovelli. The sequence continues at coordinate 9,792,299 of NC_090866.1, read as the reverse complement.
AAAGCTCAAAAAAAACAAAAGGTTGCTATGGAGAAACAGACGGCATTCGAGCAGCCGACTGCTTTTGAGAAATGCTTTATTAGGTAGATTGTCTCGCATCCCGCGTGAGTTGTTCGACTTGTGATTTGTTTTGACCACAACTTGGGCCATCGATCAACGGGGAGAAGAAGTCGTAAACGTTTTGACGGATGGATGGACGGTCGGGTCGTTCATCTCGGTAAATGGGATTTATTTACGAATCAACCGCGTCGACTTGCCGAGATGCGTTTGAGGCACGTCGGACTTTAAAGCTCTCGTGGAGCACACCTGATGCTTCTATCGTCCGTGTCTTCCAGGCTTTTCCGTTTTCTTGCGCCTTTTAGCAGCAACTCGCAGGAAGTCATTCACTTCCTAATTATCTGCACATCAAACGGAGGCCGCCGCGGAGACGCAGACCATAAATTCAAGCTCCCCCTCTTCCCCTCCTTTGTCCTCTTCCTCTTCGATGCTGTGGTCCGATAGCGGGGCGGCAGCTGCCTCTAATTGGGGCTGTATGCTTCAAACTGCAAACATATGACTTCCACTAATGCCAGGGCCGCGGCGTACGGATCGGGTGGCCCGCACCGTGAGGGATGAGGTTTCAGATAAAGAAAGGCAGAGAGAAATAAAGGCCCTCCGTGGCATGGGGGGGTGCGGCAGTGCGGTCTCTGAAGTGGTCTGGCGTGGTCCGCTCCCGCTGCACGGCAGGCCTCCGGGGTCAACGGGAGCTCGCCCGGATTGACAAAGAGAGAGAGAAAGCGACGGGCTGCGATAACAAAGGCGACCACAGTGCGGTTCGGTGACGGCTCTCCGGGCCAGCGCTGACGAGCTGTTAGATCCGGCCCGGCCCAGATGTGGCGACCCCTGGAGATGGCTGCTACACTTGCTGCACTCATTTGGCCTTATTGGAACCTCATGCCGCAGCGCTACTTAGCTTACCGCGCTAACAACCGCAGCTAGATTGTACATTGTTCAAATAGAAATAACCATTAGTCACCACTTGCGTCTTTAACCAAATAGACAGCATCGCACTTTTACAAACCCCGCCCCCCTCGCAAAAATAACATCCGGACTCTTAGCCAGGTGAGTAAATGAATGCCTTTAAGTCAATATTTGAGGAAATACCGCCTGACAAATAAATCGAGATATACTATTTCAATTCAAGTTTTGAAACAAATTTGAACCCGATTGTGCTCAACATGGCTTGAGTCGTTTTTTTGTTTTTTTTTACTTTCTAAGCAGCCACAAAATATTTGGAAGGCTTCTTCTAGCCAAGCCAGAGGTGTCGTGATGGTCGCAAGCTTTACTAGCTCACGCCAGTGTGTGAATTGGACCCTCAGAAAGTAAACGGGGGTCCGTCTATTGTCCGTAATGGCCCCTCTTGTTCCCAACAACGACCACAGTGGGAATTTGACTTGCTCTGGGCTATGTGCATATGCACTTCCTTGCTTTCTTTACTACATTCAGCAGGAAACACAATTAGCCCAATCAAAGTGAAAGGAGTGCGGGGGTTGGGGGGGGGGGGGTTGGGACGGGGGTAGCCACGGTGTTTTATGAACACGGGTGGTGGGACGGCAGCATTGTGACAGCGGAGGGTAATAGGTGTTGCCCCGCGGCTTTTTGATGTAAAAGAATTACGAGCGGGCATCTGACTGGACGCCGCGTACAATAAAAGATATACGGGCCGATGCGGCCTTGTTGTGAGGATACATTAGCAGATTAGATTTGAAAGGGACACGTGTAATATATGGCCAGTAAATATTGTTCAGCGCTTAATGCTGGCGTTTTAAAAAGCACGTTAGCGCCAGTCGATTCAAAGCGGCGGCGCAAAGATTCACGACCGCTCGGCAAACTGCTGCGTGAGCCGATTTTGATGAATAGAGTCATCGGCGGAGATGCGCCGTTTGATTTCCTCCACTGAAAGCCTCTCGCTCGCGTGTGACCTTTCAACCCCGTGTTGAAGACGTTCCGTAGGATTGAATCATTGGTTAGCCAATGTTAGCACGTGTGGTTATTTTTGGCCTTTCTGGACTACAAATGCCGGAAGAGTCGTAGCGAGTTCAAGAATCAGGAAATTCTTTAACATTTTGCGTGTTTCGGAGTTGGAGGGTGGGGGGGCTTAGCTCGCCCTCTGTTTCCAGCCCTCTGAAAAAGTAGGCTCACTGGATGTCCGTAGTCAGCAAATGCAAGGGGTTGCGGACAAAAGGTCCATTCTGGCAACAATAGGGGGCATTTAGAGCGTCACATACCCTGGTTATTCTGAGGGTGGGGATTTTGGGCTGGGGGCGGGGAGGCAAGAGCGCTGAGGGAGCAAGAGGAGATAGCAGTGAAGGGGGGGGGGGACTTCAATGGCATTAAAAAAAAATGCTATCTGTAGAAAAGGGTTAGCCGTGTCCTAAAAGCTAAGCTTACCTATGGGCCAGGGTCAGAGGTCAGGTGCTAGACACACAGAGCAATCCCTGTGCTGGACTGGATGGACAACATAGCTGTCTGAACACAACACCTGAACAATCTGTTAGCGAGGCTGGAAATTAGCATGTACGCATGAGATGCAGAGATAAGCTAACGCTTTGGGAAGGAAATGAGCTCTCGAGGCGGTCGTCTTCTCGAGGCCCCGACGTTCGAGTGGACAAACAGCCGTCCTAGTCGAAGTCGTTTTTCCAGCTCGCATACCAATTTTTTTTTTCTTTGTCCGTCTCTTGAGGCTTTAAGCCTTCTAAACAGGTCTATCGTGATGAAGAAGCTTTATATGGCCCCAACCGCGCCCCATTTGGGTTCAAAAGTCACCAAATTGCCCCTTCAAGAAAACACCTGGCTGTTTACGCAGTCTCGTAAGAATTTCGCTTAACAGCTGTTTCATAAATCAACTTCTACGAGACTTTTTGAGGACCCATAAGATACGGCCCTCAAGTAGATGCTAAAGATATATTTTTTTTTCTGCCACCATGTCAATATCTGAGTGGAAAAAGGTCCACTTTTTTTTTGAAAGAAAGAGAGAGGGAAGATGATCTGCAGCGGTGCACAAAGCAAGGGTACGAGCACCGGGGACACCCCCCTCCTGCCCCCCCAGCCCTTTACAATTGGCCTTGAGGATCGTTAAGTGATTGTATTACACAGAACAGGTGAACTGCGTCTCTCCCCGCCTCGTCTTTTATATTTGGCTCCCCATTATGATTTACGGATCTATTCTTCTCGGGCCGCCGTAACTTGTGCTGTTCTTTTGAAGGCGGGCTGCTCGCCGCCATTGTACCTCCTCGACTTTGAAGTGCCCCGGTTCTTAAATGAGGATGAGACGAGGAGAGTGAATTTCTACAGAAAGAAAAAAAAAATGGAGGCTCTTGTTTCTGACAGGTGTCTTTTGTAGAAGGGAGTGTGCTGGGGCTGCTGTTTTGTCCCAGCTCGGGTTCCAGGCAACCCCGTCACCTGCTAATTGAATAACACAAGCTTGCCATCTGTGGAGATTTAGCCCAGCTGACCTCAATGTACCGTTTCGATGACTCGACGATACATCCGAATGTTGACGCCGTTATGACGTTTGGAATCGCGAAGAGTTAAAATCCGAGGTGGTCAGCTGGAGCGCGCGCAGACCCGAGTGCCGTCATGCGCGAGCTAATCGCATCAGCTGTTATCTCTTCATTAACTCCAGTCTAAACACTTCACCCGGGTTTAGCGCCCCGGCTTGTGAAAATGAGAGAAAATCAGGCGTAACGTTGACACGGGGGCGGGGGGATGTTTGCGTGTTATTTTTTTGTTGTTGTTGTTGGGTGTGTGTATCGCCGCTTGCTATTTAGGAGCCCGCTGGCGACAGAGATAGCACCGACATGCCATCTGAGTCTGGCCCCAGGCTGGTGTTTTCAGTTTTGGGGAGGGGGCGGGGGGTTGTTGGTAGAGGGTTGCCGGACAGTACTGCAGATTCAGAGGTCGGGTTAGACCAAATACACCCCTCCTCCGATGGCGAGAGCCTGAACACACAGCTGTCCTCGGCCATTATCAATGATGGATGAAGCCACATCAGAGCATCAATGGCATGCCCCGACGCTCCCCCCCCCGCCCCCCTTCCCTGTGTCCGTGTGTGTGTGTGTGTGTGTGTGGTATCTGCGACAAAGACTGAAGGGAATATCCCAGTGACATAAATTAATCACTGCCGGCGATTATAAGGACGGAACAAAAGAGGAAATGTGTGCTCAAGATGCCTCGTGCAGTAAATCCTCCCGTTGCGCCATCGGTTTTCCAGTGGGCGTCGGCTTATCGCTGCAGCTGGCCCAACCGTCGATTTGTTTCCATCTTCCGGTTTGATTGCACCACCTGTGATGCCCTGTGACAGGCCGGGATGTCTCGCTCAATCCTGGCTCCTTTCACGATTTGGAAATCGGCGCAAAATACGTGTTGAGGGTCGGATCCAGACGTGCGTGTGACGGATGGCCTTTCAATGACGTCCTCCACTCCGACCAATTAAACTAATCAGCGTCACGCCTGAGTTGATCGAAAGGAGCATTGTGAACGCGATTACCTTATTCTTCCAAGCCATCAAACCATTGTCCCCCCCGCCTACAAATCGAATTCATCCATAATTAACCTTGTGTGTAATCCCGGGGAGTTGGTTGATGGATGTCCGAAAAAGGGATTTAATCCCTGACAGAGGTTTGCGCTGATTAGATTAGTCTGCCGCTGACTCATATTTTCAACAATGGCGAGGTCTGACTCAACAGATGTCAAACATATTAAGAGATGGGCATAAGCTTGCCTTTAAACAAGCTAATGTTTTTTTTTTTCTTTTTATCCGTTTACATGGGGCAAATTATGAACAGGCTGCCGGTCACGCGTCCTAATCTGCCCAATCTCCGTTTCTCAGGTTAAACCGGGCAGCGACGTGTTTTTCTTAGCAATCTAATCAGATGCATCCGTTTGCATCCGTGTCGGCCCGTGAAGCAGAAAAGCGCTCATGTTATTAAAATGAAGACGTGTCTGGAACGTTCTGATCCATCACAGGCAAGTGACAGCGGGCGGACAGGCCTTTAATGGAGCGGTCACGGACCACAGATTCAAAAATGTAACATAGACGGAACAGGATAAACGTGTTTCAGGCTAACATTGAGCTAGCTTAACGTACGCCAATGCTCAAGTGTACTTAAAAAAAATGGAGCAACCAAAGTACCTTTGCATGAACTCCAAATTTCAAGGCCGTAAATTGATAATTTTAATTTGGGCATTTAAAACTAGCTGGAATTGTGACTAGTATCTGATGCGTAGTATCGGTACTCGCGTATGTGTACTGCCCCAAACAATAAATAATAAACTGTACTTGATTGTAAGACATCCAAATAGCCCCAAAATGACACATCAGAGAGCTTGCTTTGTCCAACTCATTGCATTGTGTTCCCGTTCTTTCTTTTTTTTGGGGGGCGATCCACACTTGCTACCTAGTGACCCCGGCTGTCTCGGCCTGTCCCGACCGCGCAGATGAGCGCCGCTCCGACTGATAGTGACGGCGGGGTATTGAAAGGCGAGCAACCCCGCCGCTCGCCCCGTTCTACGATTCATTAACCCGATTTTCACTGGGTTCTGTCCAACGTGTCAGCCAGGGCGCCCGCTGAGGATCCCGCCGCCCCGGCTCGTCTTTCTGCCCGCCATCAAACTGACAGATAACTGTCGGCAAGTGAGGTCGCGGCCCTTTTTTCATACGCTCTTTTACCCCCAAACTCCTTTTTGGGCTTTTTTTTTTTTTGGCAATATAACGATGAGCGCATATCCAGACACTTCACGGACCATTAAATCTGGAAGTGGTGCTTGTTTAGCACCATTTCGATTAACTGTTTTTTTGTATTTTATTAAAGTGTATTACGCAATCGTTTCACCCTCTCTTACAGAGGTCAACTAGCTTCTAAAATGGAATTATGTAGAAAAAAATTGCTTAATATGTGTCCAATTATTTTTTTTTATTCAGTTTTGAGCTTTGACAGATTTCAATTCTATTCCATTAAAAATGTCGCTTGAGCGTTTTCTGCCAGTGACAATTTGAGCAAAGGTCAAAAAGGTCAGCTACCATCCCAAATAGGATTGCGTTGAGCCTCGAGAGCTTACACACTTTATTCATCCCACCTTCTCGAGTATGTCAAATATCACTCCAAGATGTGTTTTAGCGGGTTTAGTTTTAATCCAATCCGATCTTTTGGAGGGTCAGGTCAACGGTCAGGCCTGTCGGAGTGATCAAACTCCCAAGCGGAACTAAACGGGCGTTAAAGCGCCGGTGCATGAAGATTGTCAGGAGCAATCAGATCGGCAAACAATGCACATGCTCCGCCGCATTTTTACGGTTTCTAATCTCAAAGGCCGACTGACAATAGGCATCTTTTAAAAAAAATTATCGCCGATACAGGCCGAGTTGCCTGGCGAGTGGCTTGCCGTTAGCATAGCTACGCCAATGTAAACCGCGCTATCCGAATTTGTTTTAATAATTAGCACTTCACAGTGGCTTTTTCCCCCTCTTTCTTCTCATTGTCGCACTTCTCTCCCTTCACTAATCCCGTTCTAATCATCACGGCTTTTTTTTTTTTTTTTTATCTCTCTCCGTCTTTTCCTCTTCCTCAGTCCGAGCCGGGCTTTCTCTTTCCAGCCGCTGTGTTGTGCGTCCAAGGCCGTTTTCTTCGTGCTCTTGAAAGGCTATTCATGGGTTCTTCAATGCGGCCCTATTACATTTGTGTGTAAGGGAGAAAGAGAGAAAGAGAGAGAGAGCGAGAAAGACAAATAAGGCGAGGGAAAGGTATGCTGGGGTTGGGGTGGGCCGCGCTACAGTACCATCTGTATGCAAATGTCTTCAGACTTGGTAAACTTTGATCAAACACGCAGGCCTCCCTTTCTCTCTCTCTCGCTTTCGTAGCTCCGACCCCTCCCCTCCCTGTCCACTATAGCGCAATTACTGTAAGCTTGCGTCTTTTTTTGGCACCGGACTGCCTGGAAGAAGTGACCCTCGACCCCTGCCCACACACAATCACATCTTCGACCCTCCCCTCAAATGCCCCTCACACACGCAGAGTCTCTAAGCACCTGCGGCCACACTGGACCCCTCAACAGATGGTGAACCCCCCCCTCACACACACACACACATCACATGGCTCTTGGCAATGGGTGACGGGCATGCCTTTGTGCAGAGGTTGGGCACGACACACACACACACACAGTTGTGTACCCATATACAGCAGCCATTGTTTGGGCCATATGGGGAGGTTAACATGTTGAATACAGATCGGGTGTCGGTCAGGACAATAGAAGTGCTGTCCCAAGTGTGCTCATCGGAAGTGAGGAAACAAAACAAAAACACGCCGCCTTATCTGTTGTGCCGCTTTCTGTATGCCAGTCAAGAGATTTGTAAGCCCATTAACAAGTGTGTGTATGTGTGTGTGTGTGTCTGGCCTGTCCAAGCAGCCACCCATTCCTGGCAGGATAAATGGGTATTAATCAGGAAAAAGCAATTGCCATATGTTTGTTTAATTCGGTGAAATTAGCCTCGTTTCAGACGAGACGTAAAAAAGACAAAGCAGACTCGGTCATCCCGAGCTAACCAAAAGTGTTTTGTGAGGACCACGAACGGTGGTGCATCATTGTAGATTGACAATGAGAGTATCCTGGTGACTCTCACTGGGTGTCACCTGCTCCAGCCATGCCCAAATCCCGTGAAGTGTCACACTTCATCTGGACGCCCGCCATTTTTATTCACCCTTGATGTTATTGTGGATGAATTTGTTTTCATCCGGTAACCTAGTAGGATAAGCCATCAGGCAGATGGCGAGTGGAGTGGAGGCGAAGGGGAGGGGCGGTGGTCCCGTGAGGGGAGCCACATACACTTTGCAAAGACACCAGACTCCTGTAGCATCCGCACACATGCAGACACCAGACCCCTGTTACGTAATCCACCAGTTGCACTCCCCCGCCGAGAGGCTCAGTCTCGAGCTGTCTCAAGTCCAAAACAAAGTCATCCGTCTTCATGTTGCGTCTTACGGAGATGCTGATGGCGGGAAGAGCAACGAACCCGTGCGTTCTTGGCTAAGCAGGATTAATCAAAGTCATCGCTGGTGTGTGTTTTTATTTCATTTAGTCTTTCCCCCTACGTGTGCGCCCCGTCCCGTCCCAGACCGCGGCGACAGATTTCTCTTTCAGCCCTCTCCAGAAAACGCCCGGCTTGGCCCCTGAGTGGCACATAGTTGGGCTCAAGCCCGGCAATGGAGGGGGGGGTGGAGGACGGAGCCATGTGGTTGATGTTGGTAAACAGTATCCAGGCTTGTCCTGGCATTGTGGCCGCCGGCGAGCGAGGTCGAGGGTATCGGGCACCCGGGGGCCACACACAGACCGGGAGGTGGCGGCGTACGGCGGTGGGGCGGGATCTTTTACAATAGATACACACACACACGCAGATGCATTCATGCACATAGGCAGAAATGCACCGGGCAAATAAAAGACTCACTCTCTGTGTCTGCCACTCAGCAGCTGCTCTAGTTTCCATGGCGACGACCGGAACAATGTAGTAGCGAGTGGGTGTGCGTGTGTGCGTTTCAACGCACTTCAAGTGTGTTGAGGTGGGTGTGTGGGTGGGTGGCTGTGAGAGGCTACGGGGCGAACAGGATCCAGAACTCTTTATTTATTTCTTTGGAAAAAATAATAGGGGTATTGTAAAATAAATACGGAGGGGTAAAAGAATAACAACAACCAAGATGCCGGTTTAATGATGTCTATTTATTTGTCAAAATGAGGTATTTCAAAGTGCTATGAGTTGCAGCACTAATAAATGTACATTTGAAAAATCGGGAGGGGGGGGGGGGGGAACATCTCATATCCATATACCCAGTTCTATGCGCCCGATAGTTACAAATATAAACAAAAGAAAGTTTGGGGGGAAAGGGGGGGGGGGGGGGGGGTTTAAAAAGTACATTAGGATAGAACACATTTGCTGTACAAAAGTCTGAGATAGAAGATGAAAAAAGATAAGTCGATATCTACCGGGAACTCATTTTCATACGAAAATATAAGTATCAAATTTAGTATGTCTCAGGTTCACACTAAAAAGCGTCAAAGGTCTGTAGAATTAGTAAAATGATACTGTACAAAGAAAAATAAAAGAGGAAGGGAAAAGAAAGCAATATATTGTTAGATTACAAAGTTCCTGACGCTCAAAAAGTGAGGCCTTACAGTACTTTTTAAAGGTATATAAAATTCCAGTCGAGTTATTATTGGCAGCTTCCTGACATGTATAGACTTATATAAAAACCCCAGGACAAAATTTATTATAAAACAAGGCAGATCTGAGTGTACTTTGTCTGTACACCGCTGGGATGGTGGATATTAAAAAAAACAAAAGTGTGCACACCCCTGTTTGGATGCAGCATTTTTGTGATGTAAAAAAAAAATGAGATAATTCATTTCAATCTTTTTTTTTCCCGTTATTAATGTGCCCTATAACTTATACATCCCAGTTGAAAAAAGAAATATGTACAAAAACATAGTTGCATAAATATGCACACCCTCTTCAGATCACACCAGCTGTTCCACCTCATTTACATCTGGACTCTGGGTGGGCCTTCTCAAAACCTGACCGCAAAACAAATTTTGTGGATTTGGATGCTTTGGGCCATTTTTTTGTAATCATTGACTGTTATTGTTGTTTTTGAAGACAGGAGATTGTTGGCATAAATGTCAGGAATGGCTCACTAAAAAACTTTATTTCAGAGGCACTTTAAACTACCATTTGACATAGGATTCAATTTAAATTCCAGTTCTAAGAGGGTGTGCACACTTATGCAAACACCTCAAATTTTTGCTTCACCTCTATTGTTTTAATCTAGTTGTACAAGTTATACAGTAGAAAAAAAATCTTGATTTATCGTCAGCTTTTTTTTTCTTTACAAAAAAGGTAGCAGTCGAACCAGGGGTGTGTAGACTTTCTCTCCATTGTATGTACAAAAGTGTCTGGTAGAAAGGTGCACAGGTATACATCCATTTACTTGGCTGGAGCACCAGTGTGATCGAGGAGTGAAAGAAAACCTGTAGTGGCATCATTTGTGTCCATATAGTTTTTTTTTTTTTCGATTTCATATAAATTTGTCCGCTTTTTGCAGTGGTGAAGGCAAAGTTAGAGTCGCGCACGGCTTCTTAGTTAAGTCGAGCGCTCCGAGCAAAGTGCCCTCCAACACCGGTCCCGGTAGGAATCCCTCTTGGATTCCAGGCTGGTGTCACAGTGAGTACAAAAAAAGCACAATGCATACAATACAAATAATACAAAAAAAGATATAAAAAAAAAAAAAGCCTCTATTTCCTCATTCTTTATCGTTCCTCAATGTGACTGGATTGAAAAAAAGTAAACCCTAAACATTCTTAACGTCAACAAATGTGCAAAAAAAGTGGCGGCAGTGAAAGTCCCGACATCCCTCCGATGCGCATCCGCCCCCTCCGAGATGTTTGTGTACATGCGGGCCTGTTTGTCTGTGCTTAAGTGTGAAGGCCAACTCAAAGTTTACCCATCTGGAGTGGGTGGCTGAGGCGGCGGCGGCCGGGCGTCATCCCGGGAACGTGTGTGAGTGTTCTGGGTGTCGACGGCGGCCGATGCGCGTCAGCGAGTCCTGGCTAGCTCCAGCCTGCGCATCAGCTGCTGCCGGCGGGCCTGCAGCCTGTCCTTCTCCAGCTGCAGCCGCCGTTCCTCCCTGTCAAGGGAGCTGACGTACTCGGTGGCTTTCTTCAGGATCAGAACCTTAGCCGCCTTTTCGTTGTACGCTAGCTCGGGCACGTGGTCGCGCAGCGTGAGGAAGCTAGAGCGCAGGTCGTTGCGGCGCTGGCGCTCCAGGATGTTGTGGTTGCGCCTGCGCTCGCTGTCCTCTGAGTCGGAGCCGGTCCGAGGGCTGCTGTCTCCGCTGGAGCTGCTGCGCTTGCTGCGCGGGGCTGAGGCGCAGGACGAGGTTCTGGTCGGCGGTCTCGCCGAGTCCGACGTCCGCTGCTTTTTGGCGGGCGGCGCCCGGTCGTCGTCTGACGTGTACGGAGAGGGCGCGGCGTAGTTGTGTTGCTGCTGGTGCACCGAGCTCCTCTTCAGAATGAGCTCCTGAGGGGCTCGGCTGACAAAGCGACCGGCCACGCCCCCCGCGGCGCAGGCGCCCCTCTGCTCTTGACCTCTGCACGCCAAGGCTGTTTTGCTGTTTGTGGAGCGCCTCTTTTCTACCGTAACCACGTCAATTTCCTCCTCTTCCTCATCGTCCTCCTCCTCTTCATCATCCTCATCATCGTCATCATCGTCTTCCTCCTCCTCTTCTTCCTCTTCTTCTGGGAAAGTAAAACGGAATGAGTTCATCTGTCAGGCCCAACAAGCATTCTCAGAATGTGATATATGTGTACCAGCTGGTGACAGGTATGCATGCGTCTTATGAGAGACAGATAAAGCGAGCGTTGCTCAACACCGTTTGCAGAAGCAGAAGCGCTTTAATGCTTAGTGTCTGTCACCGCTCGGCTAATCTGCCGCGCAGGCGTTGACACGTCGAGCCGCAGCGCAGAGCAACTTCTAATCGGCTTCGTCTGAAAGGGACGAGTCGGAAGTCGCCCGTGGTCTGTCCCTGGCACCGACTTTGACCTTTGACGACGACGGACCCTCTTTAGGTTAAGCCGATCTGCCTAATACCCGTCAGTGAAGTGTCCAACGAGAATACTTTCAAATTTGCTGACTACCCCGATAACAGTTGCTCGATCTTCTTTTTGTTATTATTATTATTTGTATCTATTATTGGCCGGGTGAGTGCTACGGACGCCGGCGTGCGGCAGCAATCGGATCACCGGCATTTTTTAAGCCCCCCTCACCACCTCCCCACCCCAGGGCTTGGAGGGGCGCCAGGCAGACAGCTGTCGGGATGGAGCGCTCGCTCAAAGCTGTCAGCCCCCTTAAAAATACACAAAAAAGGAGAGAGGGCTGCCGAGGAAGCGTTTTGGCGAGGCTGCCTTGAGCGTACGCTCGGTGCCAACTTGGAGGCTCTTTGTGCTTTCGTGTTTGTTTAGATTGGTAAATCGATATAAATACTCACTTCCCCTCTCGTGTCTGAAACGGTGCAGCATCAACATATTTTTTATTGTAACCCGCTGATGACATCATTGCATGTCCCCAATTAAATGACTCATTCCAGAAAAAAAATTTGGCTCCGTGATCCAGAATCGACTGCAACATTTGATCACATCTTTTGTTCTTTCACACTGTTCTACTTCTATAAAATGGAAAGCTTTTTGGGGTTTTATTCGCATGCCACTTGGGCACACACAGTTCCCTATTTTGCCGCCATCTGCCGGAAAGGGGGGGGGGCGTCTGATTACATAAACTCAGTTCACTGTGTCACTTTACCAGTGTGTGTGTGCGTGCGTGTGTGTGTGTGTGTGTGTGTGTGTGCGTGCACGGGCACGTGTAATCCGATTGCAGGCCAGTCATATGAACAAGTCATTCCAGGGTGCGCACAGTGCGCTTTTGTTATTGTTGGGTTTGGCGGTCAACTCGCCGTAGACAAAGACATTTGATGTTGACATGCGCTCATTCTTACCGGAGTCGCTGTGGGCGCTCCCGTGGGTGCTTGTCACGCTGACGATTGAGTCCCCGCTGCCGTTCCTCTTGTTCACCGGGAAGGGGAACACCACGGCGGGGTCCACGCACTCCGACGCCGCGCTGCGGCTCATCACTTCGGGCGCTTTTACGCACACGTCCCGCCTCCCGGTAGTAGTAGCAGCAGCAGAAGAAGCAGTAGCCGCCGTGGCGACCACCGTGGCCGTGGAACTCGTAATAGCCTTGCCCAATTTCTCCGTGACTGCCCTCTCCAGCTTCTCCCGGGCTGAGAATCCACTCCACATACAGTCCTGCAGGATGATGCTGTTTGGGTTTGTATCCAAAGCGGAACCGAACAGATCCAGATCGTCGGACGCCCCCCAGATATCGTCTTCGGGCAGGAGCAGCAGCTCCGAAGCCCAGTCCAGCGGGTCCCCCAAGCCGAAGCCTAGGAGGTCCCCCTCCGGGGAGGCTGCCGCCGCCGCATCCCCAGGTAGCGCAGCGCGGCTCGGGGAAAGGGGCGGGGTGGGCAGCAACTCGAATTTCTTCCAGATGTCCTCCCCCGGTGGCGCCGAGTCGGGACCACAGAAGTAGAAGTCGTCCTCATCCGGGTAGAAGCACGGTTGTAAAGAGTCAAACTCCATGTCGGAGTTTTTGCTTACGACCGCCGGCATCCTTCCCCACGCTTGTGAAACCTGCGTGGAGTGACAATTGCAAAACCTTAGGGCGCTCCTTGCTATACCTGGAGACACAGCCCACACACAGACACGCAAGTCCTCTCTCCACACTGCATTCCACTCTCACTGCCGTCCCTTGTGACTTTTTTTTTTCCCACCCTCCCACTCCGTGCGTGTAAAATGTGCCACCCGTGCGTAAAAAGATGCAAGTCTGCAACTGACAGCGCGCGCTTCCAGCGCGTCAAGGTTTGCAAGGCGCGCTTACCTTATCCTGACTTGTGGTTGTTCACGCGTGGACCAGTTGGTCTCTACAGTGGCAGTCAGCAGCGGCACAGACACCAGATGTGGAGCACTCATCGACGTGGGGAGCTCAGACAGTCCTCTGACACGCACCGTGGCTGGCTGCACTGTTTTACTCTCGCAAGGCGAGCAAGCAAAGGCGGGCTAGCTCCTCCCACTCACCGGAGCTTGGAGAAGGCGGAGTTAGGGGGTGATATTGGGTGCATAGTGAGTGTGTGTAGGGGGGGGGGTTATGCTTAAGGCTCGTCGGCCTCTTTCTCTCAAGGTGAATGGAGATAAACATTCAAAGCGAGACATAAAGACGAGTGTAAAACCCACTAGGACAAAGGGCTGTACGAGCCAAATTTACACTATGTAACCTAAGAGCTCTTTGTTGATGTTTACATTTATTGTATTTTTTTTTTTAAATAAATGTGGAATAAATATTTTTGGAGATATTTCAAATTGCAGGTAGTGCTCTTCAATTTGTTTACCGCAAATACATTAGTGGTTTTAGAAAAATTAGAATCCTAATATGGCTCTATAGCACATCATATTTTCTCCAAATGGATTACAGTTACGTTTCCCTCCCATTTCTGCAACCCCTTTAGTCAGCAGCCTCTTTGGTGTGAAGTTCCGCAGCTTTTCTGGTTGCGGTTAGTCAAAGCTCACTGCGCCCTCTTGTGGCTACCTTCGGAAAGGCAGTCCTTTCAAAGTGAGACAATGAACAATCCGGATGTGTTTTTTTTTAAGGAAGAAACACAATTGATGATGAAATCTTCTTTCCTCAGCCATTCCCAGTTATATTTACACTTTTTATTCAGTTGTATATTAAATTTAGATCGTTTTATTGAGCACACGTGAGCTATTTTCAGGGTATCATAACAATTTCACGATTTTTGGGAATTGATTTCTTGGATAGCTGCAGTGTATCTTTCATCCTTTGTCATCTAAGCTTGGTGATACTGCTTTGACGAATATTTGATTTAATTTATTCGCCATATTATTGATTCAAGATCGGTAGAGTATTCAATCCCTAATTTTGACAACTCTTATGTCTTGGCTGAATAAAAGTTTGGAAACACTGCAGTGAGGTGTGTTCGTTTACCACGTTACGTAAGCGGTGGTTGTAGCCTGGAGTCATTCCCACCCTCATTTTTTAATGACAACTTCGAATAAAGGGCACATCTGTAATTACGCGCACGGGCACACACACTCGCACACGGATATTGACATAGGGCAATGTTTACACAATGGCTTCGACTTAAGTCCAGCTGGAGGAGGCGGAGGAGAAGTGACTTCCTCCTGTTTTCCTCAGTCAAACAATAGAAGATGACTTGAGCAGAACGCGGGATTATAGCGCACCTTCATATCGCAAAATGACATCTGCTGCAGCGGCATTAATGCTAGAAGGGATTATTGTATTTTTTTTTTCTAGGTGTTAGTTTTGGGGTTAAGTTCAAACAGTCAGTGAAAAGTGAGAATGCGCAGCTGTCTCCTCCATGGAGGACTCGCAGGGAGTTTCCTGGGACCGAGAGAGACGGTTGAAGGAGTGGAAAAACTCCCAACGGGCTCTTGGCTTTAACTTTCCCAAACTACTGTTCGGTTTATTCCGGCAGCTACGGAAGCTTCGTATGGGAAAATAAAACAATGCTAGATGATGAGCCGTGATATTAAAAAAAAAAAAAAGAGACTCAAGGAGTCGTGAGGGCAAAGGGGGGCATCCCGGTTGTTTTTGATAAGCCCCGCCCCCAACTCACTGCTTGGACGGTTAAGCAATTAGGCCAGTTATGATAAAAAATTCATAAGTCACTCGCCATGGATGCTGCCGGAGTGGCAAAGGCGCAGAACGTACTGGATTATGTATGGGCCAGGGGTTTATTTATTTATTTGAAATTCTCTTCCGGGGCAACCCAATGATCCTCGGGCGCATTCCTTCTTTCTTTTGCCGATTCATGTGCAAAGTCGTTATATGAAGGCTCAGATGTGACGTCATGAGAACGTTTGCAAGGGCCTGTCGATGGGGGGGAAGCACAAGCGAGTTCCAACAAAGCACTGAGGAATTTAGGAAGAACCGTGCCAGCTAAATGCTTTTTTTTTCCCCATCATATAAACCGACGTGACAAATATGATTACGAAACATGTTTAAATTTCCCTCCACTGTGTGGGCTTATGGGGAGGAAATGTTCTAACCTTTTAGACCATGCACCATTGATTCCATATCTTTTTATTATTTATTCTATCTGGAATCTATCTTGTTGGATCATGCCCGCAAAGCTTGTTCATCTCCAGGTCTTACCGGTTCAATGAAATCTGATGAGTAACGCAAATCAAAACGCCGTTAGGCACACTTGGATGATTGCCCGCAGGTAAGTTTTTTTAAAACCACTTTTATCGCCAACTTCAACCGAACCTCATCTCACCTTGCTGGGTTCGTGTCGCCACATGATGACTTGCGGCGGGTGCACGTGTCGAACGCCGTCAAGTTATTTCACGCGACCGGCAACCGGGCATTCCAATCTGTGTGGGAACTTTTTGTCAAGATGAGCGATAAGGACGTTTTGACATCGCTCATCATTTTGCGGAAGTGAAAGTATAGATAGGACAGTTTGTTAGGGTGAAGCAACAATGAGGTGTGAAACCTTTACATTCAAAAACCCTCATTTGCGTTAAATGTAACGTTAGCATTGGTGCTAACACAACAAGCTAGACTTCTTGCCGTGACAACGACAGACTATTTAATCTTATTTTTAAAATGTATTTTAGTTTTCACCTCGTCAGTTTAAAGTATTTGGTCTTAACTGTTTATTTATTCATGGAATTGATCAATTCCAGACCTCAGCTTGTCCTATCGGAGCGTAAAATGCTAGCGCCGCTTCATGGCTCACATTACTAGTTTTGGATCAATTTGTGAATATCATTAGAAAGCCTGACGATCAACTGGAAATCAATATCACTGATGGATTAACAACAAGGGCGCCGGCGAGAATCGATTTTGATGTCGTTGCTTATAAGCGCGACGATATTTTCCCCCCCAAAGTCAACCTGTGGGAAAAACTTCCATTGTAGTTCGCTGTGTTTAAAGTGGCACACGTAAATTCACGTTTACTTTGACAGCTTTACTGGCTTGTTGTTGCTGTTTGTATAAAGCCGAGACTTTGTGGCCTCGTCAATCACGCAACGGAAAAGCCGTTTTGACTCTTGTTGACGTGTGTGAGTGTGTGACTTGAACATTTTTGCTAAGGTTCATATGTGATAGCTAAAAATGTCATTTTTGGCCAAACTCCCCTTCTCCTTTCTTTCCCCATCTTTATCATCCCTAGCATTTGTTTTGATCCTTCGGGGTCATTAACCAGACTAAATGTTTGTCCGCTCACAAAAGGGAAACGGTTTATACGTTTCAACGCTTCCATTTGTCAGCTCGCTCGTTGCGCGTGTGCGTGCTGGCGTGCGTGCGTGTGAAAGGGGAGCTCAACGTCTCAACTGGCATTTCAGGACTTACAAGCATTTCAACACCTCTGGCGGGGGGAGGAGGAAGGGGGGGGGAAGGCTTTTCCGAGTGTGTGTTTGTATGTGCTTGTACGTATGCGGCTAAATGCATTCCACCTCCAGGGTTGGGTTCCCGGGCCGGCCGGGTCGATATATCACACCTGACATCATGGTGGAGGCGAGGAGAAAATAGGACGTTAGGAGAACATGCGGCGTCTTGTCGGTCCGTTCCAGTCAGATTAGCTTGACTTACGAGCGGCGGGGATCTGGGGCCGAGAGAAGCGAGAGGCCGTTTGGCGGCGAGGTTATTTACTCGAGAGGTGAGAAGGAGGAAACCCCAACCATAAATTTGGAGTCAAATGTTTGTGTTGACAGGAAGCGGTGTCGTTGGGGCCTCTTACGATGATATCGCTGGTGATTTGCTCAAGTCGGAGCGGGATGGGAAGTCAGGGAAAATGGCCGCCCTGATGACGTTTAGCTAACAGCGGGTAAAGGAGTCATTTGTGATTCTTTCCTCTTGCGGCTCGTTTGATTCACCGTAAGCGCTACAAGATGAGTCTGGAGCTTAAACGTAGTTTCACCAACGGCTCGGTTTGGACAAAATGTCCCAGCGGACTTCTCCATCTTGTCATCATTGATCACGCTTAGCTGTCAATTGCCCTTTGTGACGAGATTCCAGTAGCCTCCGGCCGTTTGACCTTAGTGGCGTCTGCAAGGCCACATCGTCTTCCTCTCCCGTCTGTCCTCTTAAAAAACTCCATCATGCGGTCCTCGAATCAATTAGGCCCCATCTGACATTCCGCCGGTGTGAGGTCATGCCAATGTTTCCTCGAGGGGGTTTCTCCCTTGACCCCGCCCCCTCCCCCTTCCGCCTCCCCCATCACGCCAGAACAATTATTGCGGCAACTTTGGATAATAACATCATGTCTGGAATTTCTGATAAATGGCGCTGTACCCGAGCAAATCCGAATGATCCACCAGCTCGGATTTTTTTTTTCTCTACTGGGCTCGGTGACCCCGATGAGCACGAGCGCTATATATATTATGGCTGCATGGAAAGACAGTGTGTAAATTGTCCGCGTTTAAAAAAAGAACATGCGTGCTCGCACACATGACTCTCCGTCGTATATATATATCAAAGAAAAATTCGCATCGCATTCTTGCCGACTTCCTCACATCCTCTCCGTGTGTGTCCCGTGATTTGCATGAGGCCCATAATCACACACAGTAATCACAGCGCTAAATTTAACAGCGGCCAGCCAATCAAAGACCTTGTTATCTACTCCGTGCTCATAATGTCCATTCTTAAACTAATCTGATAAACATGCAGCTGAAAAGGGGGCGGGGCCAGGAACATCTGCACGCCTGCTGGCCACACGGTAGCACGTAGATAGACGTGTTTTGAGTCAACCCCTTACTCGGGACTTGAAGTCGAGTCTCGCGGGACCACTTGCGTCCAAGTGGAAGAAAAAGAAGGAGGGAGCGTTCAGAACAGGAAAAGCCATTGCCTATGGCAAAGGAGACTTCCTGTCAGATCCAGGTCACTCAGTTGCAGCGTGACACTGCAGGGGGGGGGGGGTCGGTCTGTAATCGCAATAATCAAGGTGATTAACTAGAAACAAGCCGCAGCAAGGAATCGTAGCCACCCAGGCTGCTGCTCACAAACCATTCCGGCGTCAAGTACTCGAGTAGTCACTATGTTAAGTACAATTTAATTGTCCGCAACGTTCAAGCCGATTTGGGAACCCATCAGGCCACCAGTGTCAGCGATCTCCGACCATCCATCTCTTTGTGTCTAAACAGCTTGTCAATCAAAGCGCCGGCGCTTCCTGTTTACCTGTCCCGTTGACCCTCTGCGCCTTTGGAAAGCCACCGGCGCTGAGCGCCTGCGGACAAGCACTCAGGCGGCCCGCTTCAAAGTTCCGCGCAAAGTTTACCCAGAGTTGAGCTTCCACAGGTTGCCCTGTCCTGTCCTGTCATGTCGTGTCCTGCGCTGTGGCGGCGTTCAGATAACGTGACGGGCAAACAGAGAAGGAACACAAACAGTTAAAGCCTTATCATTTCTTTGAAATGTGTTCCTCGATGTCCGCCTGGCGATCGTTGGGAGTCCAGTATTGACCGAACAGTGAACCGAGAGCATAATGATTGTTCCTGTTCCCGCCATCTCGCAGTCTACGTAATAGTACTGTAAGCCGACGTGCCCTCGAGCCACGTTAGCTCGCAAATTAGGGAGCCAAACGAAAATATTCGCTCATCTGTCAACGTGACGAGTGAAAGGGGGGGAAATCGGGCAGCCATTTAAGCCTAATGTCTTTCAATTAGTGGCTAACTGTTAAGCGGATGTCCGATTCGAGGGACTCGAGGGTTGGTCGCCGAAGAGTGGCGGAGTCGGGGGGTGGGGGGGGGGGGGGGGTAGTATAAATAAAGGCCTTGTGAATTTTAGCAAATGAGCAGTAATGTCGGAGGAATGGCGGCGATAATGATGCATTGGACAGGACATTGGATTTCGTTTGGGCCCCCCAGCACACACAGGAACTGCTTGTTTGTTCCAAGCGGCGCTGTTTCCTGTCGGACCGGCTGTGCGTGCGTGCGTGTGTGTTTCGCTGCGATAATCAAGGCGGCCGTGTGTATGTGTGTGTGTGTGTGTGCGCGTTAGCCCAGTTTGGCCTCGCTTTGACTGTCTGTTCAAAGCGCCCGTGAGGACGGATGCGCTACGCAACCCACGGATGAGATCACTTCCTCCCCGCGCAGGAAGTGGAAACGCAGCTGAGAGGGAAAGGGCTCTTCCTTTGCCGCCCCCGCTCGGCTTTTCTCCTCTCCTCCGCCGCCACCGGCCGTGTTTTGTCTCAGGAATGAGATAAAGCGTCAGTTAGCTTCAAACCAGGAAGTACTGCCTGTTGTGTTTACGCAACGGAGGTCCAGCCAAAGTCACCAAAAGGCCTCTGGGAATTTGGGAATCCCCAGGCTTATATCCTCACATTCGCCAAGCGGACATCCGTCACGCGTTGACGAAACCTAAGTATGTCTGCTCGGTCTTGTGACGCTCGAGCGGAAGAGAGTAACAGAAGAGCATCTGTGTCCATGTCGATGGCCTTTTCCTGATTATAAAAGTGACGGCTTGTCTCAATGACAAATTAATTCAATTTACCAATTTTTTTACTTCACACTTGCGCATGATACCAATCCAAACTATTTACAGACGTAACGCCGGGAGCTGTACCTAAGTCAAATCGTTTGTCCCCATTGAAATGCATTGAAATGGCATCAATCTGTCCCAGGATTTTTATTGTTTTAAAATGAGAGCGGGGTTCTGTATTGTATAGAAAACAAGCTCAACAAACAAGAGCTAAACTGACCACGCAGCACAAATTCTACTCGACCACATCTACCAGGAGGGTCCCGGCGGTATTCTCGAGGGCCCTTTACCGTGCTCATAAAGTCAATGGCTGCAGCGGCTGCCATAAGCACCGATGGCCTCAGGACCCGTTGGCGGAGGTCAGCGAGTGCAGGAGGCGACAGCTGTAGAAACGCCGGGAGCCGGGTCCTGCATGAATACTGGTGATTATAGCAAGCATCGCACACACACATGCAGAGTGATCAGATCTTTATCTAAAGGACACATTGTTCAGCGCTGGTTCGAGAGTGTGTCTGTGTTCGCTTCTTATGGCTTGGCCTGACTGCGTGTCACATGATCAAAAAAAAAAAGGGGGGCTGACGTCCGGCTTCTGGTTTCTTTAGATGAGTCTGTGCTGTATTTATAGTCCATCTGTGCAATATGCTATCGTAGCAGTTTACTTGGGGAGGCGGGAAACTCTGGTATGAAAGCACCTCGATTGCGTTCATCAAAGAATTTTTCTTGGTTCCTTTAAATACTACTAAAAAGACCTTGGGCTGATTTGAGGTCACGGCCTTGGATGCCCAGAGAGAGGTGTTGCAGCTGGGCTGGTACTCTGCAGCTGTTGTGTGTTAGACTGTCAACATGGAGGGCTGAGGAGTTTTTAGGTGAAGTCTGCACTCGGGTTACGTTTTGTTTTGACTCGATTTTTCTTCCACCTTGTGTAATCAATGTGCTCGGGAAGGTTCCTTGTTAATGCCATCCGAATTTTTGATCTTCCCTTCGCACATTCTCACGGGCCCGTCTGGTTCACCTCTCAGCGCCGGCCGCACCGGGGTTAACGCCGGGGTTCAAAGGTCACAGGATCACAGGCTCGGCAATTGTTGATTGTTGACGCAAAGGGCGGACACCGAGAGGTGCGCTCGTTTGATTGCGCGCCTTCTGTTTCTGTTTGCGTGATTGCTCCAGTCCGGGCGTTTGGGCTTGTACTCGTCGCACGTTTGTGACAGAACCTGATTGGTCGGACCACCGTGGCAGATGAAACTTGATGGACTGCAGGCTCTCTAAGCTCCTGTTGATGGGGATTTGGAAGGCCTGTCTTTGAGGAGCAGGAAGGGGGGGTAAATTCAATTTCCTCCCCTCCCCCTCCCCTACTCGCCGGCGTTGTTTGGATAGCTTGGCCCGGGATTGTCGAGGGTGTGTGACACTCAAGATTAGCCACTCGCTGCTGAGAAAGTGGCGCGGCGGGGATCAGAAGCATGCCGTGACTCAACTCGGGAGGAATGTGGCACGACGGAGAGCTGTCAGTCTGTCCGTCAGCAGAGGTGTACATCTGTCTTTGGACTCTTTTCTCAACACGCCTCTGTGACGTACGGCCGCTGTGTTTCCGCACCGGCAAAATGAAAATTCATATCTGGCACAATCGCTTGACACATTGCGAATTCTGTATTGTCGTGTGTGCTCGTCTCCATTTGGTGCTAATTAACCATGATGGACCTCAGCAGGAATGTTAATTACCACCGCATTGTTTTTTTGTCTTGTTTGTTTATTTGGCCCCGGCCTGCAATAGGGATCATGGTTCAGGGGGGTGTGGTGCTGGACCCGACACTCGAGCTGTTGGCCTTCCCATTACCCTCAGCCGTCGCGCTCTCACCCAGCCGTAAAATAGAGGAATGTCTTTAAGGTCCCGTCCTTTTATTTTACAAGAGGACGGACCACTTCATCATACACAGATGTTGCAGTGTGTGTGTGTGTCTGTTTGGTGCTTCAATGATAAGAAGAAAACATACGCAGCGCATTCTCTTATCGTTCCTGGAAAGCTGTCTTACTGTAAAATCCGAGTCAGGGTACAGGAAGCATTTCAAAATAAAAGTGACTTTTAATTTAAAAAATAATGTGTTTTGGTTGCAGACGTAAAAGAGGCACACAGATTTGCTGCCTAAATAAAATACGTAATAAAAAAACAGAGATTCCAAATCGTCTTTAGCGTTGTGTTACCCGGAGCTTTGTTCATGTCCTGACATGTTTCGGATCCCCCCCCGGCTTCGCCGGACCGGGTCGAGGGTTCCCTCAGCCGAGGGATGGAAAAGATAAAAGGCCACTTTTTGTGCTTTTTCACAGCCGTAAACAATATGATGGAAGAAGCCGTCCATCACGCGCACGCCACGTCGTGCGCACGACTCCCCCGGGGTGCGCGTCGGCACGGCTAAATCACGCCGCTCACCTCGGGCTGCCCTCGTATGGATTTCACTAAGAGGCCTTACATGCAAATCATACGCAGATTAGTGATTTACCACGCTCGCCGTCAGATTGCATTTACAGACGCGGCATGGAGGAGGTGCTTGTTTGGGATGGGAAACCTTGTTTGAAAGGTCACAGGTCATCTGTCATATCCCTTTAACATCTGTGTTTGCTTGAATGCACCTCTTTTAACTTTTTTTAAAGATGTTTTTATTGACTTGGGGTGGTTGCCTCACTTCTTCTCCCTCCGCTCATCAACTCCAGTCGCCTCCTTTGGCCTTTTCAGGCGTCGCCATTTCGCCCTACCGCATCTTCGCTTGTCCTTGTCTCCCCTTTCATCTCCAGCCCCTCCCTCACCCTTCCTCCTCAGAACTGCCTCTCCTCATCTTACCCCTCTCCTCATATTTTCTTGCCTCAAATCACCTTGCGTTCTCTCCTCGGGGTATCAAGTACTCGCAAAGGCTGACGATACCTCATTAGGCTCACTGCGCATTGTCTGCGTTTTCTTATGAAATCCAAATCGTTGGCTGTTCTTCGCCCTCCCTCATCTTCTTGCCTTTGTTCTTCAGCCCCCCCCCCCTCCTCGTCCTTATCCGAGATCTTCCTCACCTCGCCTCAACTGTCTTCGCCCAAACTCCCCTCGCCTCTTTGTCGCTCTCCTCGCATGGGCTCACTTCTCACGCCTCCTCCCTTTGCCTCACCTCACCTCCCTTCCGCCTCTCCTCCTCCCCCGTTTCACACGTTCTCACGCGTTGCCCTCCATGTTTCCGGCGTTGCGGATTTCGCGCTCACCTCATCGCCGCGCGGGAGCTTATCTCCCCCGTTTGATCCATATTGCTTTATTTGGGTTCATATCAATCAGCCTCCTCCGAGGCTTCTCTTTCTTTCCCGGCGCGCGGCTTCCTGCCGCAGATTAGTCCTCCATCCTGGCCACCTCACGATGCCGCGGCGTGACAGGATCACGGGTCAAAGGGCAGAGGTCGGGTAAAGAGCGTTGTAACGATGTCCAGACTCGGAGCAACTGACCGCCGCTTGTTGTGTGCGTGGAGGTCGTTAAATGCTTGAAAGGAAACTGTCCATCACTGCTCAATCTGAAAACAATTTGACCGCATTAAGGCATTTAAAGCGTCGCCATTGATTTCCCTATTGGCCTCTCGTCAGCGGCGCGCGCACACACACAAATTATAAATTCGCTTGCCTGTTTAATCTATGCACGTTTATTCATTTTCTATTGACAGCGACTTGTCATGTGTTTGGTGACGCGTGAAGTGTGACTGCTTTGGAAAGTACGCCAGTGTGTACAATGCGGATCCAATACAGAATAAAAAAAGGTGGCCCCCTTTGCCCCACCACATAGCTCCGCCCCTGACTGCATGCAAGTACAATGAAAGAAGAAAAAAAACAGATGGACAGGCCTCTGGTGGAAGTGTTGCTCTTGTCGACTTGTCGGAGCGCCGAGCTATATGGGTTCCGACCGCAATGTGACTCACCAGTTCCACAATGCCAAGCGGGCCTTTTCTCTCAAGCTTCCCAAGCCCCATGAAGACGCCCGCTGATACCTCCCGTTTAATTGTAGCATGTAATCTGCCTTAAACGCAAGGCTGATGATAGCGCTCAAACGTCTGAATGGAAGTTAGGAATAGAAAGGCCCGCCCCCTCCCGATCCGTCCCGACTCTCTTATTATCCCCTCAGCCCCGGCCGCAGGGAAACGCCGAGGCGCTGCGCTCGTTTCAAGCAGCGCCAGCTTCTCTGTGAGTCATGAAGGTCGAGAAACGTCGGAGGAGAACGGCGCCCCTGTCTGAGCGTGTGCCTGACGGATAGCCGTGAGATACCCGCATAGTTGAGGTTTAACGCAAATAGTCCAGAACAAGCCATCCTTAAAGGTGGGCATGACATTTTTAGCTGTGTGGAACGCTCCTCTTGAAAAGTTAGAAAAATACGAGACGTGAATGATCACGTTTGGTCTCCGCCTATCATTTGATGGATGACAAGAAAGACGCAGCGCTCGCTAAATATACTTGAGGCTTTTGCATTATGCAAAAGACAAAACAAAGCGGGATGAAGAAGAAAAAAAAAACCCACAAGTCCTTGGATAGAGTAGGCGCCATCTCTAAATGTTTCTATTTTAAGGCAGAAAAAGATGCCTGGAGATTAAAACAAAAAAAAACCTCTTTGGTGTCTACGATGACATTAATAAAAAGCTAAAATTGAACACCGAGTTGGAAATGCAGGACAGCAGATCCACATCAACTTAATAGTAATAATAATCAAAAAGTAATCCTAAAAATGTGCGGCTCTAGATGACAAATATTGACTTACCCCGAGTTTGTCCTTTTTTTAAATACACAAAACATGTTTTGATGTTCCAAATGTGTTTACTCTGGATTAATGCCCACAACAAATGGCGCTAATCAATAGACCTGTTTAATGCTAACCGGCGACCACGTTGACCTATCGCATCGATTCCCAATGTGCGCTTTGGGAGTGACGACAGGCTCTAGGTAAAAGTTCACGGCTCTGCACACAAGCGAGCACGTGGTCGCTGTGCGTCCAAGCGCACAACAAAGATCCTCGCGTGTTTGATGATGCTGCAAAAGGCTTGTAACGTATCGATCGGCGCTGCCTCTGAAGGACACGCACGCGAGGTCATCCGTCACTTGGGCGACTTCAAACGGATCGGTCAGACGCCGACTTGAAAGCGGAGTCGATTGTGCGCTCGGGCCACATTTTCGTTTACCGCTGGTAATAATCTACTTTGGTCGGTTGGGAAAGGGAGCTGGCAGGAAGTGTATGAAGTCACTCGAATTCAGCTTTGAAATCAGCTGAAGGCCTGAAAGAGGGAGTTGCCCGCCCGCCCGCCCGCCCGCCTGCTTGATGGCCGCCCCAGCTGAAAGGCAAATATGCTGCTGACACAGCCTGAGAAGTATTCGGGCTATGCTTTATTCTGTTTCCGCGCGGCTACATCCTCACTTTGACATTTGGCTGTGATAAGAGGAAAGCCTTGAATCCCACGCGGATCCACAGTGAATTCCGCCCGCCGCCGATTTCCCCCCCGACTCCACTCCCACACCAGCGCGGTACTGTAAGACTTTCCGGGACAATGGCGGGATTCAAAGCCTGCATGCATGAGGCCCATTGAAGACGCTATCGCTAGCATCTGCAATGCTAATGACGGTTTTCTCCTCGTCGGAGAGCGGCGCTTAACGATTCGGACGTGCTTTTCCACAGAGCGCTCTCTGAGCCCCGTTTTTTCCATTTCGCTAGTTGTGTAGGCGTGACACGTGAAGCTGCATCAAAGTGCGATCTTGCTAGCTGTCATCGACGTCAGCTAGCAGTGTAAGCAACCGCATTCGGGTCAAACGAAATCCATTACCGGAAAGATTTGCCACTGAGAAAAAGTAGAATACGATAAAGGACCGCAGGAGGCGCCGGGCCTGCCCGAGGTGACTTCCTGTTAAACAGCTGGGCCCTTGTTCGTCCCCGACACGGGCTCCACGCCGATAATCTCCTCATGAGTCTTTCCACATGGCGGAGAAGCCGCCGTGTCGCTCGGCTGTTTTTCCTGCCGTCCGACAAAGAAGAAAAGGTGATTGTGTTAAGTCCTCTTGGCCTCCCTTCGGGGTCCGGGTGTGCGCCTTGTGTGTGTGTGTGTGTGTGTGTGCGCATTCAAGCTGTGAATCACTTTGCTGCCAGGACGAAGGCATGAATCAGCCTTTTCAGTAAGTATGCGAAGCAGCGGCTGGCCGAGGTGCAGCGATTGGGAGCGTTCAGCTGTCACCGGCTGACCTCACCACAGACACACTTTGTGAAGCACACTGGGCTTTTCTCTCAGACCAAGAACACTCACACCTCAGTTGGCTAGCCTTCCATCATGTATTCGGATTTGTGTGTATGTCCAAGGAGGGGGTGGGTTTACGAAAATTCTCCCCGCTCATCACCCGAGCCTTGTCATGACCTTTGACGCCCCCGGGCACAGGATCTGACCCGGGGAAGAGGTCACCTAAGTCGGCCTGATCCTTCTGGAACATTCTGATGGAACTGTGAGGGGAAATGTCTTTGGATGGTTGGCAGGTTAGAGGAACACACAAAATAATGTTTTGGAGATAGTCTGGAATTTTGGTGGTTAATAAGATGCAAAAACTTTTATGGGTTTTGACTCGTGGCCAAGAAAAATTGAGAAAACGGGCCAAGAAAAATCCATAAATGCCAATCCAAAGGTCAAGGAAACTATTGGGCCACAGTTCAAGCAGGATCTCCAAGTTTTGGCTAACGGGCCAAGAAAAATACAAGAATTTTGTCAAAATAAAATGCTAATGTTTTGGAGTGCAAGAAGTAGTCTTGATGCCAGACCTTGACATAATCCTGATTTTGAAATAGTTCTTTCTCGCAACTCGTCTTCCACATTGAACAACTCTGTCCAGTTGTGTTAGCAAAGGACGCGGCAACAAAAGTCCTGCTGTTGGGTCCGACCAACAACTGAGCCTTTCTCAACTTGATTTCCAAGTGAAAGGCGGATGACACACGTGCTGCTATGATTGGACGAGACAGCTGCTCCCGCCATGCACAGAGCCCTTTGATTGGCCTTGGCAGCTGCCCGTGCTCAGCTTCGCTTTAGTGCTTGCTAAGTGTGTGTGTGTGTGTGTTATCAGTGAGGTCACCACCGTACCACCAGAGCACGTAAATGCTTTTGAGCTGATGTTTATCACGACTAAAGCTTCGAAAGGAAGCCTTGCGTTTACACTCTGTGATGCTTGAAAACATTATTTAAGGGATATTTAAATATTTGTGTGTAAATAGGTCATATAATAATAATTAGAATAATGGTCCGAAAAGTTACAGCTGTCATACCGTGGAAGGTTTTAAGATCAATGATTGATTTTTTTTTTTTCCTGATACGGTTTGTACCAATTTCAAGATCCACGGGGGAGTTGTACAAGTACAGTGGCGTTCATAAAAAGAGCTTTCGGCACAGCGAGGCCATAAAGTCAATCTCTAGCCTCTGCGGTTTGTTTTGAGCCGTAGCGACAGCTGAGATGATTACATAATGGCCGCAGACCGGGCCGCCACCGCCGCGGCGGCAAGGGGGTGCCACCGAGGGCGCTCCACACCTGTGAGTCATTTGGGCCCAAATTGTTTATTTGGCTTTACTTAAGTGCTACCAGTGTTTCCTCTGTGTCCCTTTAGAAAGACCCTTTAAAAAACAGCATGTCCCTTTGGGCGATGCACAACTTTAGCATGACCACCAGCTAAATAGGAGCAAATTAACCTAAAAGGAACCCCCCCCACCCCCGCCCCTCCCCTGCCTGTCCTCAGGCGGCACTCTTCCAGAAACGCGCTACCACTTAAGACAAATAATCAAGTATAATCTGGTGGTTTGGAGGAAACACAGAATGCTTGTGTTGCTATCATTTTTGTCTTCTGGGAAAAGGGAAAAAAAAAGCTCTTTTCCTGGTACTGGAAATATCTTTGCGCGTGTGTTTGTTGTTGCCACCGCAGCTCAAACAGCTGTACGGGCTCGGGTGACTCAGCTTGCGCGCCTTCGTAACAGCTGCCCGACCCGACCCGGCCGCCGCTTCAAACTCGCTAAGATGATGCACAGATGCAGTCACGCTCCTGGCGGACGGTTACCGCGGTGACCAAGGCATCTTCCCGGAAAGCCGGTTGAGACACTCGCCGCTGGACCGGAATCAATCTCGAACAAATACCCATCGCCGATTTTTTTTTTTTTTTTTTTTTAACAGGTGCTAACGAGGTCCTCGCTTTTTCGTCTAATGAGATAACAAGCCGGCTAATGAGGCCTTGAAAGAAGGTCATGATGTGATAAAACACAGGAGGGAGGGGGAGGAGATGTACTCTTGTGGGGAATTAAAGATGTCGGAGTGAACGTACAGTATAATAAGCGGTCTATTTCGGCACATCCCTGGTGGGCCGGCGAGATGGGGGTGATAATAGACGCTAAAGTGGAGTCGAACGAGCGGAAAGGGAAATCGTGTTTACAGTTTGTCACAGATAACCGGAACGCTTTAACGAGACACAAATGAGGAAGGGAGGGGGGTTATTATTTCTGGAAAGATTCATTAATGACATTGAGAACCCATTTTGCACATAAAGTATCTTTTGTTTTACAAATGATAAAAAAAAAAGATCTTCTAGAAGTATTTTGTGACTTGACATCTCTCTCGGCGGGAATTGTAATTTCCTTTGACCTCCACACTGGTGTACTTTTCAATTGTTTGACTTCTAAAAGGAAGGGAAAGGAATTCAAAACACATCAACAGTGAGAGTAAAATCGTCTGACTCACTGAACAACGCATCCTTGGTGTGTATTTTGAAAGCCTGAAATAGATCAGGGAGTGTATCCGCACATTCTCCCCCTCAGCGTTTTTAATCTTCCCTGCCCATTTGTCCATCACGCATCGCCTCGGCGCTTCCTGACTGCGCGACCAATAAAGAGTCAAACAGGAAACTTAGCGCGGCCCCTCCGATTGTTACAAAGGTGTCTGCGCCAGGAATCTCCCCACCCACCCACCGTTTGGACATCCGTTGTGCTTTTTTACCCCCCTCCTCCTCTTTCAAGCGCCTAATGAGTTTGTGTACAAACTCAAGGAGGTGAAACAACATTGTGGCGTCCCTGTTGCGTAACTAAATACACAAACACACGCGCAGGGGCGGAGGTAAAGGGGGGGGGATTCGAGGGGAGTGGCCACACACTGCCTGCCTCTATATTTGATCATATAATGTTGCTGAGCGGCCATGTTTGCTTGCATCCACACAGCAAGGCAGGCTGGATGTGGCCAGGTGAAAGGTCAAGGCCTGGACCCTCACCCTGGAAGGAAGCCCAGGGCCCGACGTGCTAAGAGGGGCCCAGGGTGTTCAGGATGTGTAGGAAAGGGGCCGCAAAGACTTAAAACCATTTGTCTGCGACGTGTCAGTTTCTATTATTGCCTTACTATTTCGGTTCTAATGATTTTTCCAAAATATCTAATTGCCTTTTTTTTTTTCGCCAATGTTGTAATTGTAATTTAACATGTGATTAGTGCTGACTCTTAATTGCACACGCCAGGGATTGACTTTTAAAAAGAAAGCAACTGTGTGTATGTGTGTAAACCGTAAGAACGCACAAACGCGCCGCTGACTGCCAATTTGGCCTTGATGTCCCGTCCGCAGCAAAACGAGCAGAACCGAGTGAAAGCATCTTTTGTGAGTCTCTCTCTCTCTCTCTCTCTCTCTCTCGCTCGGTTGACATCTGCAGTGTATGTTTTCTCTGCAACATGCGGCGTCACAACATAACCCCGTGCCAGTTTGTATGCCGCCGCTTAGCCGGCGCACGGCGCGCCAAACCCCAATTTACGTCGACTCATCCTGTTCCTGACAGCACAAGCATGCATTCACATCATGGACCCACGAGGATGGGAAGAAGAAAAAAAAATAAGTGTAGGACTATTACTCTTATAATACAAGGCATGTCAGAAAAGTACCAGGATTGTGAAACAGCTAAATTTCACCCTGGGAAACAAAAAAATAAACAGTTAGCTCATTACGCTAGCTCTTTGATTCTTCCTAGCAAGCCTTAGCGAACGTTCAAAGTGAAAAACAAGTTTTGATTTAACAGCCCTTGGCAATAGGAGCATATAATAAGTGTGTTTATAGATGTGAGAACATCATAAAAGTGAGGCACACAGGAGCAGCACGCCAGACCTCAACCTCACTACGAGCGGCACGTTGGATTTTAATGGATGCTCTCATAAGGCCAGCATTTATTTTCGCCGGCCCAACGTCAGGCGAAAGCCTGCAATCGGGGTCAAAGTTGTCAAATGACGTTTGACTGGCGTTCAAAAATCACGCCTCCCACGTTTGGCCGGAACCCTTGAGAAAACTGAGACGGGTAATATCAGTCACTTTTTTTTTCCCGATGTGTTTTGACGGCTGAAAGAAAATGGAACAATCGTAAAATGTCAAAGCCCGCCATAATAAATGAGCGTGGTTTTAAAATTTGGCTAAGCTTCTGTCGGAGGTCACGGTCGACTTTGTGCCCTTGAGTGGGTCAGCGGAGGTGAGGGCTTAGCCACGGGCATCACACACACACGGTTCTTTCTGCCAGTAGTCCAATCAAGGTCAATAGTCGTCTCTTTGTTACTGCACATATCGCAAGGTCAGCATTATTTGTGCGGGCCCTCACTGGAACTTCAGTGTATGTTCCACGTGAGACTCCGCCCCCAAGTGCCCCAAGACCACCGTCGTTCGAGGTCAGCATCTTCATCGGGGTCGGGGAGGCCGGGTAACCCCCCTCCCCTTTTTCTTTCTCGTCGCTGACCCTTGTGAACCGTGCGCGTACAGAACCGGAGCGGAACTAAACGGGCTGGCTCCGGCGGCGTCATGAGAAGAGCTTGCCCGTCATGCGTGTAGAATGCGTGCGAGGCGGATTGGGTAACTCTGCCAGGAGAAGAAAAGGCGAGGCCGGTCGGGCGCTCACACTGCACACATTGTTGAAACGCAAGACAGCTCACTTACACAAGACAAGTGCCGCTGTGTGTGTGTGTAGCATGATGCTAGCACCTTGAAGAGGTTCCGGTCCAAACGGTCTGGTCGGGTCATCGGCGAAGTGACCCACTCGCGTCTCTTTGATCGACCGGCGATGGTTGACCCCGCCCCTTCGGAGTCACGACGGGATAATCGACGCGGATGATGAATGGACTTTGACTAAACACGTCGTGTTTTGAGAGGCATTAACGTTGAGCAACGGGTTCTGCCGGGGCCGCCTATGACGGATTGGATTTCAGCCGTCCATGCGACCATCTGTCCTGCTTGTTCATCCGCAAAATCCGGCTCCACCCTGGAAAAGCGACCGAGCTTTGTCCTCGGACGGCGACGCTTGAAGGCAAAGCGTGTAAACTTAGAGCTTGACTCACCGCTCCTGCTTTCTTCAACAATATTTTCTATTTATATCGGTCCAGCCAAGACAATGAATCGTCCAATAACATTTTGAATTTGATGAATATTTTATTGATAGTTTGGTTCCGCTTGAGCTTGGCAGAGAGCAAAGATCCCGTCTGTAAACAAACCAATAACTGGCAATAAAATAGATTGATGTCCACATTAGCCTCTCGCGCTATAAGAAGCTTGTAATTTATGCGCCAGTAAATGTCCTGCTCATCCAATCCAACATTTTTTTGATTGCATGAAGACATCTTTTCTGTCTTCTAGGCATAAAATGAAATGAGGACTTCATAATCACGGACCTGCACCCCAATGGAATTCCCCTCATGAATTGAAAAGCTAATGCTAATTAGCGATTTAGATGACTACTTTTGAGAAGATAGCATATGCTTCTCAGCAAAATGTCAGGAAATTCTAAGGATTGACTTGGAGGACCATAAAATGTTATTTATAAAGGCAGAAGCTTGACCTCGGAACAGATTCATCCTCCATTATGTCCCACAGGAAACAAATCTGAGCTTAGCTTCTTTCTTCCCACCATCATCATCATCATCACCGTCACCATCGCTCGCTTCCTCAAAGACACCAGTCATCCATCCAGCTCGTACACTCATACCCATTTCCTGATTCGGATTCCAGCCAAGAGTTGCCTCTCCATACATCCTCCTAACCAAACCCACATTTTCAAAACATCCCGCTCGTTCACAACATCGGCCAAAAATCGGCAGCGGCTCGTTTTCCGTCAGGCTCGCCGTCGTTGACGCTCTCTCTCCAGCGTAAAAAAGAATGCGACGGTTCTTCGGGGTCGCGACACTAATGGCACGGACAGATGTTTAGATGCGAGCGAGCCGACCCCCCACCCCTGCTCGGAGGCCCCTGGCGGCAAGCAATCAGTTTGATGTGGAGGAACACAGAAGTGTACTGTACAGTCGCAGGAACATGAGTCGGGGAAGAAGGATCGAGATGAAGCCGTGGATAAGGGGGCAAATTAGCACGAGGGAGGTCGGAAAAGAAAAGATACTCGGAGGGATGGGAAGTTTATTTTCCAGCCACACAAATCGGAGAGAGGGAAGGTGCGATAGATATGAGTCATGCTGGCAAGAGCCAAAGGGGGAAACAGCTGAGAGGTTTTTTGGAGGTGCGCCTTTGGCTCCGCTTGCACTTTTATTTTGGCTCAAGTAAGGTGATCCTCGCCATTAAAAAGCTGCACACGGTCCGACTCCACTCCCCCCTTCTCACCCTCCACGCCGTCTGTCGCTGCCAATTTTTCTTTTTTCTCCCGCTCTCTCTTTTGTCGTGTGAGTGTTTCCACATGTGGCGAGCCAGCGCTACTAGTTTGGCTTGTAACACCGACTCAACACAAAGCCCTCCTTATAGCGAGCCAAGAGCAAACAGGAAAGCGGCCATGATTACCTCATAATGCTTCACTTTTAACTTAAAAGACTGCGTCGGGGGGGGAAAAAAAAGGAAAGCGGCGGCCATGTTCCGTGTGTGTACTAAAGCCTTGGCAAATATTTATTATGTAGCACAATAGGCCTGCTATGTAGTACCTTAAAATTTGAATAAATATAAGATGCTATGCGGAAAAAATATTGAAACAATTGGCCATTAAGCATTTAGGAAATAGAGAACAATGATAAATGACTTTTTAAAATTTATTTTAAACCAAATGTGGCTTTACAGGAAAAAAAAGGACACTGCATGCTAGTTAGCACACATGGCTAGCGACACCATGCTAGTTGTCTCATCTTTTGACTGGAGGCTATAAATTTTGCTCTCCGAGTGTCTGACAGGTGTAAGTTCAGCATTTATGACGAGACGTGTCGCCGCATCAGAGACCAGAAAAAGTGGGCGGGGGATTGCGGGGGGGCAATTAGCGTGTACACCCGGGTGTCATGTTTACGTTGGCGCTGTTCTGAGCTGGAGCCGATAAACAGCCGCGTCTACCGCACAGTCATCGGACACCGGAATGAAAAGTGATTGTGTTCCCGTAGCAGACAAAAGCCAGATGTCAGTATGTGTGTGTCTCAAGTGAATTGAACAATTTCATTTTTAGCCACGTAAAACCACAATCGTGTCTGGATTATTCGAGAGAGAAAATCATAATATTATAATTGTTAATAATTTCCCACTGTGACCTTTGTTTTGCCAAGTCCGAGAGTGTAAAAGACACACTTGCGTGTGTCACCGTCACAGTTGGGGGGGGGGGTCAGTGTAGCCTGAGAATACGAAAGGCTAATCCTGCAGGAATGCTCCAGGAATGTGAAAGTTGAGTCAGGGATCGAACGAGAGAGAGGATGGATTGAGAATGAAGAGACTAGAGAGAGCGCAAGGGGGAGGGGGGAGCAGTTTCAATGAATATGGATTTGTTTCTGAAGACCTTAGATCTTGCAGATGTATATATTTTTTCCTCCCGCTGTGCAAACACCTCATATAACCACAAAGCACGCAACCGGCTCGTAACAATGGACATCGTTGCCACTCGAGGCCTCTCGGGATAAGCCCGGGCTTGCCCTCACTTGAAACCCGAAACATGCTTATGAATTGAATCTTTAAAAAAAAAAAAAAATGAATGTGGTGGCACTCTATTTGTATTTCTTCAGTTTACCTGCAGGACAGGTGTTCATACAAGGAGGAGCTTTTTTTTTTTTGTTTTCTTCTGCTGGCTCTTGTGTAACAGCGCTTACGGTTAAAAATTTCGGTTAAACTAAGACGCGTTGACACAACACAGCTGCTCGGGTTTATGCAAATGTAAAGAAAACCACAAGCTGATGATTTGAATACCTTGTATGAATAAAACCCCCTTTACCGCAATTAAGATTCAAGATTCAAGATTCAAGAGTTTTTTATTCGCCATGTTTGAGCGTGCCAAACAAGGAATTTGACTTCGGTAAATCACAGCCTCTGTTCAACATTTAGGTGACTATTTTAGCATTGATGCTAAATACTGTTAGCTTGTGAGGCAGCCCTGTCCTGTGTAGGTGTCAGGAGGGGAGGGGGGGGGGGGGGGACAGGTTTAATTGGTGTCAAGCGGGCCTCGGAGACCGGGGACGCTAAGTGAGACAGGAAAGCTTTTATTAGGGGACTTCCTGCCGACTGCACGACTCTCTCCGTGCCCCGGTCTGTCCCATTGTCTCAGGCCACATCCCTGCCTCCAAAAATCTCTCAGCACCACACAAGTTTTCCATCCTCTCACACTCGGCGTCTGCTGCTTTTAAAAGCTTCATCGCTCATCTTTGCTTTTCTTTCTTCTTCTCCACCCCGTCGTATTGTCTCCGCGTCCGACGCGTGTCCTTGAGCGAGCGAGGGAATTTGTTTCGTGTTCAATCCCAATGTCAACAAGCGCTGTAGAAAAACGGTTTCTCCCTTTCCCTTAAACAGCACATAGGTTTATTTTTAGAAATATCCGTATTACACGATGATCTACAGCCTTTAACCTTCATGATGACTTGATGTATGGTTTCAAATCCACATCCTGGCACCCAGACAGGGAATACCGCTTTTTACTGTTGTCTTGATGACAATTGAGCTTTCACCCGGCGGGACTTTTTTTTTTATGACCTCTTTTTATGATCAGGAAGTTATGTTTCCATCCACACGCCGCTTATTCTTTGTGTTATTTTTAAGTCGTTCTGTTTCTGAGGATGTGCCCGTCAAAATTTGGCAAAGGATAAACTAAGGGGTGGTTCAGAATATTGTCAGACTAATTAAATAAAAATATTATGATTCAATCAAATGCCTATTTAAAAATAATTTGTTCCGTTCACCAAATCACGTTGAATATGACTTTCCTGGAATGTTTTTGCCTCTTGCTGGGAGTGAACCACAATGCGTTGTCCTGGTTCGCATGTAATTGGATGTTTCATCTCGGTTTAAGATAATTAGTACTTGTAGATGAGAGGCAAAGAGGGGGGAGGCTTTCGAAATTGGGCCCACCGCCCAGCACAGCATGCCGCACTCCAAGCTTCATCCAGCTTCTCTTCAAACAACCTGGAAGTCTTTCTCCAACCACCCAGACAAATTAAAGTAATAAACAACAAGTCCGACCTCCAAGTCCCTCTTAAATACTCACCAGACTTTACCTCCCAAGGGGAAAACCAACAAGCCGAGGTCCCGGGGTCCCGTTGCCCCCGACGACTGAGCCTTAATCAGCCCGGCTGACCGTCTGTTTCCAACTTTGTTTGTTTGTTTGTTTCCCTAAACACGGCAGGAGATTATCAGAGTAAAAGGGGGAATAAAAAAAAAACTTCAATTACATGTGATTTAGTCCATTGTAGGCTCACGGTGGATTTGATAGCGGGGAGATAAGTGCGAGTGGGCTTTAATGACCTACGGGAAAGTTGAGTGTACTTCGTTTAATTGTCTCCTTACTGAAAATCGCAACTCATAATGGCGCTCGTAATTGCATCCCTGTTTTTTTTCTCCTTAAGAGCTTTTTGAAAAATAGCAATCAAGGAGGAGGTGCAAGGTACAAGGGGGCCTCACGGGTTGCCGTCAAGAACTTTTTTTTTTTTGGAAGGACTTTAAAACTTCTCATATTGGCTTGAAGTTTTTTGGTGCCTGTTACCTCGTGGCTCATATAGCACGCTGTAGGTTTGCTGACATTCTGCGATGTTTACACAACAGCGTTTCCAACCGAAAGTGCCGCGGCGGCCGTTAGTTTACGCAACAACTGCGTGTTGGAGCTTGAAAACACAAATATTTAAACACCGGCTCGAAAGTGGTGATAAAAATCACAATGTGAAAATTGCGTTCTGGATAAGAAGTGGGTTGTAGAAATTGTGCTAAACTTTTCAAATTATTTTTAGATTATGTGAAGACACCGTTATGCTAGCGCTACGCTAACGGCGGTGCGCCAAACTAGCTTGAAAAGATGTTACGTAATTGTGAATAACAGTCCAGTAAGAATTAAAAGGCCTCTCACGGGGACTTCATACTTCGCTTTTCGACCGTGTCTGCGAGGGGTTGAGTGTAAAAAAAAAAAAAGGTACATTTAGCTCTCATTAACATGTGCAGGTAGAAAACTTCAACTCCCTTCCAAGGCCAACATCAATGGGAAGGTGCGGAATTTGTCGAGGTAATAACTCGCAGCCTATACCGTCGCTTCACGTAGAAGCGCTAACCCCAAACCTGGCGAGGATGGCGGGCTATCAATCACAACTCGTCTTTTATCTGCTTTAAGCTAAGAAGCAAAACAGATAAACACTCGGCGAAGCGCACATCCAAGGTCAATCCTCCCCCTCGCGTGACACCCGAGCCACGCTCGGAGATCCGACAGATGCGGAGGTGAGCCGGGACGAAAGCGAGGCGACGCGCCAGACGCGTTTCAAGAGGCATGAGCTAAAACGTAAATGTTTAAGTTTGCGGATGTGAGCGGGGAGCTTACCTCCCACAACCCGGCCGCAGTAGATCAATCACGCTGATATCAGACAGTCACGGGAGGAATGTCAACAGCGCTCACCTCTAACCCCACGTGTGAAGGCGTTACCCCCCCTCCTGCCCCGCTCCTCCTCGCCGTGACCTCCCCGCAGCCTCGCACTAATGGAGATTTTATGGACGGACTTGTTCTTTATAGAGACCGTCGGGTTGACCGGACAGCTCTGGGAGCCAGATGTGCCGCCACGGACAAAATAGGCCAATTACACGGAGACAAGGGGGGAAGAAAAAAAAAAAAAAAAAAGTGCCGGCTCGGTTTCCACCAGCACAGGCGCGGATGTGTCCATTAAGCTAAGCTGCTTTTCCGCAGCATGACAGCAACCCCTCGCTCACCTTTTGCCATTTGTTAGTACAGCGAGGTGGAAAGCTAATGCTAACTTAGCTTTGAGTTCAACAGTACTTGTAATACTGAAAGTTTGAATATCAAAATGCCCTGTTAGCATTCTTTGCTACTTGGAAAAAAAAGGGAAGTGTGAGGAGTCTTATTTGGTCTTAAAAAAAAAAAAAGCAGTGGGGAGGGGGGGTGTCAAAGTGTGAGAGCGAAAGGAATGATGAGGCAAGAAATACACCGAGTGGAAGCACAGAGAGATAAAAGGATGGAGACGGAGAAGAGAGATCAAGTGTCAAGTCCACTGTGGTCCGTTTTTTTTTTCCCGGAGACAGCTGCAGCCTCAACTGACAAATCCAGAGGGGCCCCCTTCCTCTGTGTAGGCACGGGGAAAGCACCGAGAATTTTTTCCGACGTCTCGGTTCTCTGCTCCTGAGGGAACCCTTTGCCCCCTCACGGCCACTTCCGGGCCTCTACCGATACCCCCGTCCCCCCCTGCACGGCTTTGCCCCCCGGCGGGCCTGTCACATAAAAGGTAAATCCCGAAGATCCAGGGAGCAAAGGAATTCTCGCCACTTCTTTCCGTATAGTCACTCGTAACGATTTGTATTTATGTGAGCACGCTGGGCGAGGCAAGTGTGAACAGCGGTGATATATACTGTCACGGGCATGATAATATAGCCATGTCATTAGGGCTGGATGTCGCTAACGTGTCCGGGGCTTTCGAGCCGGCTCGGTTCAAAGGAGGCCATGGCTTGCCGCTGGGCTCGTAAAAAAAAAAGTCAGCCCAGCGCCGTTGCGAAAGAACAAACGGCAGGCGGGCTTGCGGATATTAGCGCAGCGATCAGGTAAGTATGTGCTTTGAGAACGGTAGAAAGGTTTTGATGTCGGGGAATGGCGTGCAGCAGGGGAGCGCATCAGAACGAAGTTCAAGCTTCTGCGTTTGATACCCGACAGCTGTAGCCCATTTCCCGCTCGTACCTGACCCAATCGGATTGTGTATTCCCCTCACTAAGCGCCAACGTTTGAGCGTGGATTTATTTTGGGTGTGATTTCACTGTTGACCACTAGATGGCAGGAGATTATGTCGTTTGACTGTAAATTTGAAAGCCAGGCTAAAAATTCTAACTGCAGCACGTGAAAATATTGCTGGAAGTCTTCCCAGAATCTGTTATCGTCTCAAACCGAGCTATCATCACCGTCTCGTAAAAAAGCTTCGATGAATTGATTTCCTCTCTGCGAGAAGGCGCGTGTCCGCTTTCCGACGTCCCCCCCGGTGTCTTCGCACCTCGCTGTCATCAGCGCACTCGATTCACGAGGAGTGGAAGCATCAGTCAGGTCCGCCGGGGCCCGGGTTGCGCGGTCAATGAAATATGGGAGCTGTCGTATTAGGAAGTCCATTGAAGTTAATGAGGGCCGGTGTTCCCGGAGCAACATCTGCAGCTGGTTACTAGCCAACCTCACCCTCCTCCCCTCCTTCCCCCAAGCCGGACACTTCTGTGAAAACTACGGCGGGGAACCGGAGTAACTTATTGGGAAACTGGACCTCGGGTATTGAGTGGTGCCGGCCAGCCGTTGGCGACACAGGCCGGCAACGGTTCGCAGGTCGCGACCTTTGGGTAATGATGTCTGGGTGGTACATCGAGTAATAGATACCGCGTTGTTATCGGGCAGGGGGGGGCTATCAGCTGGCTAAGCTGTAGTAAAACCACGGAAATCAGCTTATCCAAATTCGCTCACGTCTTTTGATATCGATCCGGCGATGGAGATTCTTTCGAGATAGATGATATTTCCCCGTGTTCGGCATTTCTTCAAGATCAGCAAGTGGGACTACAAAAAGGTCTAAAAATGGGGATCGGTGTAGAAAATGGGGGTCGAAGACGGACCGCAAATCTGTCGGCTTTTGAGGCGGTGTGAAAGGCGTAACATTTGTGGAATGTTGAAGTCGTAAGGAATGGGCCTTCTTCGTATTAGCCACCTTCAAGTTAGCCGCTACATGGACTGCAATCACAGACGTCAAACACAAAAGTTTGGGTTCCAAATGGGGTTGGAGGGGGGGGACACAACAGGGTCAAAAGTTTAATGATGGTGTGGAAGATAGCAACACGGCTTGCGTATTGACACCGCTCACAGGTTTTTGAAAGGACCCTGCTTTGAATGCCCGACATCATCCGTCGACCCGATCCAAAGGGTGTCGACTCGCATTTTTATTTGGCGGTCTCGCTCCTTTTGCGTGAATTAGTTTCAAGTTTCCAGAAAAGTGTAGACATCACCAACTAAAACCATTCTTCAGACCGCTCACTTAACCTTTGGCAAATCCAAAAAATAAACCCCCTGGTCAGCTGTCGCGCTGAGACAATGCCATCATTTGTCACCTACAGTTGGCCACGGCCAGGACCGTATCATCCGTCTTCCCGTGCGCATTCTAAGTGTGTGTCCGGTGTGTGTTTCACGCCATTTGTCAATAGTTCAGAGTGCATCTTTGCTCATTCGTCTTGCGCGAGTGTCCTAAGAGTGCATTCTTTGTGTCCACTCAGGTCATCCGTGGCCACGGTGTGTAATGGATGAGCGTGAGGAGCGCTCCCCCCCCCCCCCCTTTTGCTTGACTGGACAATTGAATGCAAATGAGCTAAGACCTCGCTTTTAATATGAAGTTATTGCTTGAAGCATAACTTCGGCCACTAAAAAAGGTCAACCTCAGCAAACAGTCATCTGAGGAGACTTGAGATGATTCACGTAGGTGCTTGCTGGCCTTCTTGACCCGCAGTCATTGCAGCAGAGTTCGCTCTATCCGATCCCGTTGCCTCCCACTGTGACAAGTTTCCAACGGACTGTTTGCCCCCCCGAACCTTTGAGTGCCCTCTCAGCACTTCTAAGCTAAACTGTTCTTGAGACTTGATGGGGCCCATGCTTTGAAAAGCTCTGCGGTGTGGCAAGGAGGCGAAAGATTGCACCAATTTGCCAGTAATATGTCGGGAGAAAACATTTTGACAGTTTGATATGATGATTGTGGAGTTTGTGTGCCCGTATGAGACAAATAATTAGAATTTAAATAGTCCAACAATTTGTAGTTGCCAGTCTTAGCCACCGGGGACAGTATAGCGATCTTGAGCATGTCGTGATATTGTCTGTCTACGTGAATTGTGTTCATGCTAATTGTTAGTCCATCAGTAGTTGAAGCTAGCGACAACTTGCATCTTAAAAGTTTGCAAGTCGGGTCACCGTTGTCTTTTTAACGCCTGGACACAAAAAAAAAAAGGTGTGCAGGAAATGAATGCAAAGTCTAGTTTGTGTTTTTCAGCTGTGATGTGTGTGTGTAGTCATTAGCAAACTCCAGCCTTGTGTTCCCAGTATGAGCTTTCCCTTCACTCTTAGGTTCTCAGATAAATGAGGTTAATAAAGTGGAGCATTTTACTGCCAGCATCCTCCCCCCCTCCCTCCCTGTTATGCTTTCACCTTCATGCCTCCACATCCGCTTTCATCTCAGCTGCGACTCTTTCTTCCTCTTTTCCTCACCTCTCTTTTTTTTTCTTTTATTATTGTCATCGGCGCAAGGCGAAAGCTCTGGGATTTCCTCCTTCCATTTCCCGGAGCAGATCTGCAATTACAGCTCGGGACAGAGGAGGACCAGCTGTGCAACGGGCCGAGCACGTTAAGATTAGGGGTCCCCCCAGAGGGATGCGAGCGCAACTGCGCCTGGATATCACGCTGGGATCAAAGCCGACGGAATAGTTTCCGAGCTCACGGCTGCTTTGCAAAAGTGCCCCGACAAGGTCACGATGACCAAACAGAAGCAAGCGCCCCCTCGTAGCACCTCGTGTGACCTGTCCCGAGCGTGAAAACATCAAAACACAAGCTGTGGGCCGGGGGAACGTGCTGTGTGCGATCCTCTGGAAATGTGAAGAATGCGCCCGACAACCTTGGTGCTGTTATCTGGAGCAATAGCAGATGCACGGAAAAGGGGAGGATTATGATTTGGCCAGAACGAGCGGAGGACATATTCAGACAGCTGCCGCAGGAATTCTGTTAAGGCTGCACAGTGTTATTTTGCAAAGTGGCACAATGGCGATGATTTGGCACACATACACACACTGACTCATTTCTGATTGCAACGCTTGACTGCCTCAGGCATAAAATAGTGCGTCAAAAAATAAATGTTCTGGTTTCGTTGTTCATTTGCCCATTCTTGCATGCTGCATAGTGCCGCCTTTGTTTGCACGAGGATATTTAATATAGAAAAAAAAAACTGGATTACTGGTCCAGACAAAGACTTAAAGAACAAATTTGGCCTTGGGTCCAGTCACAGTGTTTCTTCGATCATATGACCGAGGGCCACTCTGCTGGTGAATGGACCAAGCTGTACAATCCTTTTTTTTTTTTTTTTTTTTTAAACGATACTACAGGAATTTGTCTCAAAACACCACCAGCAATGTTTGAGTCACACTCGTGAGAAGCTTGCAGCTTGTACAGTTCCGCCGTTCCCAAAAGTATTTCAGGAAGTCAATGATGTGGAATGGGACTGAAAGATTTTTTTTTTGTGGGATGTGGAAATATTTAGCATGTTGAAAATCCATTACCAATGTGAAATAAATGTTATGGATTTCAAATAGGAGCGATGATGTGAATTTGGCTTGTTGGGAATGGATGATGGCATTTTTTTTTTTTTGTGGGAATAGTAGTGGTGGATTTTTGGTCGGTAGAGGATTCTTGGAAAGTTTGCTTGCTCGTGACGTGCATTTTCATATGTTGGTATATGTTGAAAGTGGAACGATGAACGAATCGGATGCAAGTCGATGCATGTCAGTAATTAGCGGGAGGGAAAATAGGAACGTGCTTTCACACGGTGCAGATAATGAAGCGGGCTTAACTCTGACATCTCCTGCTTGACACAAACAAGGACATAGGAGTCCATTGAAACATCTCGCCCCTTGATGCTTTGTCAAGTGTGAGAAATTCAATCGACGTCACGCCGAGATAAACTATCAGTTATGTAAGTGCCAGGAATTAGACAAGACCAGGGTTTCCAGTTTCGTCTGTCAATCAAAAGAGCGCTCGGCTCATTTGGAAAGGCGTTGACGGCTTTCTTCCACGCGTTGCCCCTGAACGGAAGCGCAACCTCGCAAACGCGCCGCTTGATTGACATCCCTACCCCGTGACGTTTAAAAGCTGCTCGTGACCCCCACAAGGGCCTGCCAGACCCCTACCGCACAGGACGCCATTAATAAAACCGGCTGCAGGCATCAGCTGCCGTACGCCAACAGCTGCCCGCCTCTGTCGGGTCGTGCGTAAAGCGAGCGCATCGCAAAAAAAAAAAAAAAGCCGGAGTGATGGCGGCAGGAGCCCAGGAACGGACGCAGAGGCGCAGACCGCCCGTGTCATTTGGCGTGAAGCATATGGTGAAACTCAAGTGTGTAATTTAGCCCGGACTACGGGTGGCCCCCCGTGTAAGCGTACACGTACGCACACGCGCTCATCAGATCATCTACAGACACGGTGACAGGATGTAATTTACCTCCGGCCTACGAGGTGAAAGAAGATCCTGTTGCGCTTGTTTACATTATGCATGTAAATGCGGGGAATTTTTTTTATTATTATAGTAAAATTAATTGCTTTGAATAAAAACTGTCAACGGTTATTGTGAAGAAAAACTCTTGCGTGTCATCACGTTTGCTGATTTGGAGGAAAAACTGCGATTAGACAAAACCTGCATGCCCCGCCCACTGATCCCACGATGAGTGTGAATGGAGAGTATCTGGTTTCCTAACAAGACAGGCCCGGCCAGACATTTACTGTTTGAGGTGTCTGTCTCCGAAGGTTGATATGATGTGTGTGTGTGGGGCTTTAACTCCTCTCCAGGTGCAATAAAGTCGACCCATCCAAGTTGAGATGTTTCTCGCTGTCTGACGTTCTCTCACATGCACACACAGGAACTTTCCTTGAAGTTGTAACCGTGGGGCTTCAAACTGGTTTACCAGTCGCGGTCTGCTTATAAAGACTTGGCAGCATGCGGCAGGAGAAATAACCCGCTTCTTCGCCTCTGCACGTATAGAGGTAGCAGGGGGAGGGCATGCTAGGTGGCGGAATAATAACATGCTGGTTGATTTACTGTACACAAACGTTTTAGCTGCAGGTCCGGGACGTTGATGATTTATACGATTTTTTTTTTTTTAAAGTGGACTTACGCAGGCTTGACAGGTGCATAGTTTGGGGCCAAACAAGCGGCTGTGTACGATGATGCCGAAAAGTTGTTTTGGGACGTTAACCGTCACAAGCGATGATCAGCCTCTTCTATCTGTGTGGTCCGTTGCGAGTCTGGTAAACATCTGCTCCTCGCCTATTAAAGGCCATTTTCCCTACGTGTCATCCTGTAATATGGAGAAATTAGAGTGCAAGGGGACTCGTTGAGTGTTTATATACACACACACGTTGGCCAAGAGCAGACGTAACCTAAGGAGTCGTAAGTGTTTTTATACCAGGCGAGTGACGCGTTGACATACCTTCCCAATACCGCAACTTTCCAGCCGCAACAGTAAAACAACTACTGGGTGTCCAGGTTGACACAGGGTGAAATACTTTGAATCTGTAACTTGTACTCAAAGGTTTCTTTGAGGGCTTTTGCGCTATGAAAGCACTAAGCTGACTTTTGTTGATTCAACAGCAACATTCTGGCAGGGCTCCATGCAAAGACAGAGGCTCAGTTATGCAACGGCTGACTGCTTTGTGAGGATAAGAAGG
The DNA here is from genome assembly GCF_024217435.2 of Syngnathus scovelli. Classification (NCBI taxonomy): domain Eukaryota; kingdom Metazoa; phylum Chordata; class Actinopteri; order Syngnathiformes; family Syngnathidae; genus Syngnathus; species Syngnathus scovelli. Next base: position 9,748,274 of record NC_090866.1, on the reverse strand, counting down.
GAAACAGCGCCCCCTAGAGTCAGGAGGGGTCAAAATAGACACGTGGACGTTTTGCTATTTGTGGCGTTTATTATACAGCATCTGAAAATGTAGAGTATTAAGAGACTTTAAGCACAAAAACTCATCTTAGTCCAGTTTTTTTTTAGTCTTCAGGTGCTTTTCAATTTGCTCGTCTCCTGCTCAATCTCGCTGGAGATCTGCTTCTCGATCTCGGAGGTGTCGTACTCCCGCAGCATGTCGTACTCCTGCCAAGGCATTGCCCACTTCTGCGCTTCCTCCATCTTTTCCGGCGACAGGTACAGGTCGAAGCGGATGCCCCGGATGTCGAACTTGGGCCGCTCCCAGCGTTTGGACCATGGCTTCGGGCGCATTTTCACTTGAAGCTGGAAGGGCACAAAATGAAAATGTCACTGTAATCCTATTTTGGTAATTGTATAGATCTTCATGTCTCACTGACCGTGTTTACCGGCACCTCTCCAGTTGGAGAGATGGGCACAGGCTTCATTTCCGGATCCACGGTGCTGTATTCAGGCAAGGCGTCTCTCAGGTACATCAGGTTGTCATCCAGCCGCTTCTCCAGCTTCAGCACCTGGATCTCCTGAATGCGCGGGTTGTACAGCTCGTAGCAGATCTCCACACCTGGAAAACCACCAGTTAGCTGTCACTTGTGTTTTGAAGGCTAATTGCAGATAAATGGGCTCACCTTGGCTGTTTATGATGTTCCTCAGGACAAATGTTGCTCCGAGACCCTTGCCTCCCCTCTGGATGCATATGCCAACAAAGCGATTTGATTTGCCACTGGCATTGGGGTCAGCCATGGTCACGGCAAGTATGCTGCCTGGAAAATCAGAACGACACGAATGAGTGTTGTATTGACGTTAACGTGCGGCATGGCCGCTGATGCCAGTGACTTACCCACGTAGAATTCAGGAAGGTTGATCACGGATCTCCTACGGATCATGTCTTTTCTTTCTATGTGAAATTTCACCGGGTTTATCCTCTGACGTGGTGGGATGAATTCTGGGCTCAGGAACCTATTACAAAATGACATGTCAAGGTTTGCATTCAAAAAAAATATTATTTTCCCCTTGAGGGATTCATAATTAGCACAAAAACGTGTCTTGGATTTTGATCATACTTCCGCAGAGCTGCCACATTCTGCGTTTTGTCAATAATGACAGGCTTGGACGGAGGGGTGAATTTTGGTGGACCCGCAGCCAGATGACACGCAGATGTGGACAAGAAGCCTGAAAACAAAAGAAATCCCGATTATCTAACCACAGCATTAGAATCGGAAGGTTAAAACGGTGGCGTGGACTACCACGAGTCCGCTAAATAGCAACGTTAGCTTATAGTTAGCTCGGACGGACGCACAAAGGCTACTGTTAAGCAATAAAGCTGGCGAAACAAAAGTAGGAACTTACGTTCATCCCGGAGCTGTAAATTTCTTAATAACTTTGCAGGAAATAGACATTTTTCAAGCCTTTTGACGGAGGCTGCCATCTTTGACCTTGTGTTGTCATATGCTTGTACGACGGAAGCCTCACTGGGCCAGAAGAAACGTGGTTGAATTGCAATGTGGACAAATGTCCACAAGGTGGCGGCACATACGTTAAAATGGCCGTAGAAGTTGTTTAAATGCACTTTTGTAGAAAAACGCTGATTTGTAGTAAAATGTTGCATTGTGGCGGTTGTCCATGAATACTTTAATTTATATTTAGAGTTTCTTTAAATTGAAGTAGTCAAGTCATATTTATGTTACCGCGACAATATTAAAGGTATGATTGGAAAAACAGAGACATTTTTTTTTAAGTCAAAGCAGCAGCACACCGAAATCTGATCCAGGCAGCAGCATTATTCTGGCCAATTGGGTCTGCAGGTGTCAGGAAGCCTGCAGAGGGGGGTGACAGTCCTCCAGGTGGGCTGCCGCCACCACCAACACCACACTGAGTTCAAAGAAGGCAAGAAAAGAAAAAAAAGCGTGCAGCTGCAGCCCGGAGGAGAAAAAACTCGAAGAGCCTCCATCCCCGTCTCCCCAGCGTGCTTGACGGGACGTTGGACGTCTCATGTGCGCCACTTGGAACCTTCTCGCCCGCGCTGCTACTGCTTGCTCCTTCTTCTTCCGATGTGGACTTTCTGGTTCCAAGCGGGATCTCACATGCACCTCTGAGACTTCAAGGATGTTCCACCTCGATGGGACTCTGTCAGCCGTCACTTCTGCGCTCGTGTTGGGAATAGCTTCTCTGGCCGTCGTCTGCGATCTCTCCAAGGGCTCCTCGGACTTCTCGGGTCAGATATTTGTTATTTTTATCGCGTTGGAACACGCACTCGACTAATTTTTTGGAGGCAGCCACTTGTGCGCGCACTTGCTTTTTCATACTGCGCAACTATTTGGGTTTATAGCGGGGCTCAACAACTAATAGCGATAGCGCGTCATTTTTACTTGCGCCAAACTAAAAAAGTCAACTTTTAATCGGCTCGAGGTTGCATCGCGTGTTTGAGCTGCGCGCAGGAGATTGTTTTCTTTTTATATTGCGGTTACGTTGAGGTTCAGAAAATTGTGTTGGCGCAGTAAATCAATAATGATTTGGTTGAAAAGTAAACTTTCGTCCCAAATATTTAACAGCGCTAATCTTGGCCTTTATGAACATTTATTGCTTTGCATTGGACTGCTACTGAAATAAACAAGGCAAGTTCATATCAGTTGCCAATTACCTTAAAGCTACACTTGGTGCGCAAAGGCGTGACGGAATCCGTGAACTTTTATGTCTCGAGAAAGCCTCGCGTATGAAAGTTAACTAATGAGCCTCTGTTTTGGATTAACGAGCGTTGTCGAGGCCAAGACAGGCCTGTAGGTTTTGTTTACGGTGTCATAAAACAGGAAGGCGGCTTTGCGTCGGTGTTAATTGGTCTCTAATGGTCACAAAGTGCAAGAGCGGATCCGTGTCACATGTACACGCGTGTACCTACTGTACATGTGCTTGAATGTCAGACTGCAATGAAAAGCTGTTAACAAGCTCGGATGTCGGTTTTGCCGCCACTAAGGCGATTGGCTAAGTGGAAGCTGAATGGCGTAAGAAGGGGAAAGTGTTTTAGAACAGCTGATGACGGAAGCGAGTCATCTGGTCAAACTTTTCAGTCTGAGACTGTGGAAATGGTTTGTTGCAAGCCCAGGGTTAGTTAGCGATAAAAAGGACAACCCCGGAATTTGTTGGGGGGACAATGACATTGCTTAGTGCTCACATTCTTGACTAGCTGGAGTCTCCCTGGAGACGGAGTTTTTTAGTGACTGACAAATGTTGCCAGGCCGGCTGGCAGCTTCAACATCTGTTTGCCCCCCAAAAAAAATCTTCTAGTTCTGCCTGTCACTATACATCTCAATCATAGACTGATGATTATCTGATTCTGAAGATATATTTTGTGTGTGGGGGGGCCAGGTGAGCTCCATCGAAACAAACGGAGCCTTCGGATTTGTTTTGTCTAACTCACCGCAGGCAGACGACAAAACGTTGACATAAGACCGGTAGGATTTTTTTTTTAACACGCAGAGGGGGGATGCCGCCCTCCTCACAAGCTAGTTTACTTCTTAGGAAGTCCCAGACGTTAGAAGATGACATCATTGTTGTCTTTGTCTTATCGGAAGCCACAAAAGACATTTAGTGAACATGCCGGCGTGTTTAAATATTGTTTTCAGTCTGTTACGAGATGTTAAAAAGTTGATCAAAGCTAAGTTTTGGCTTGTGATGTTTTTTTTTGTTTGTTTTTTTGAGCGTATCAAAGGTTGTAATCTGCCTTTCGGAACACTTTGAAACAATCGGGCGGACATTCCTGAGTAAAAAGGCAAAGCGTCTAGAAAGAAAGCAAGCCGTTGACATGATTAATGTAAAAATATGTTCAACGTGGACGTGCCTCAATGCTTTGTGTCAACCCAGTCAAGTCTGGGCACATGAACGCCAGCCAATCAAAGTCACTCTTTGTGTTGCTGCTAGCCATGCCGGTTAGCTAACTCGCTACCTTATTAGAATTTATTTCACCGTCTTCTCCACGGACTAACTTGGTCTGACACCCAAAAAATTCTGTCGCTTCCATTTGCCCATTCATGCAAAATCGACTTTGCGCGGCGCCAAGACAAACTCGCCGACTCGTGAGGAAGAATCTCGAGTGACGCTGCACGCAGCCAAGTTAGCTTCATTTTGGGATAATGCAATAAATTAGGAACACTCCAGTCCAAAATGTAGAATAGACGAACGGCATGGGTTAATTGAGGGTTGAGGATGAGCACCGGCAATTATCTCCGCGTTAAGTGCGGCTGTTGAATTACGTTCCCGTGTCTTTGATGGCCTCTTTTTCTCTGTTTCCCGGGAGCTGATTTATGTCCTTCACTCGAGCTCCCTCGCCTATATTTTTCTCGACCCCGTGAGTCTTGCAGACTGAAGGAATATTGTCGTTGGTGCAGTTTGATGAAAAGCCGGTGAGGTGGGGGTGGTGTTGTCTGAACAAGGAGGCTTTGTACAGCCCCCCAACTGTGTCGCCCTGACAGTCTGCATTACAACACGCTAGAGCGGCCTGTTCCCCCTAAGCAAGGCTAATCTGTTGCTTTCTGGCCCCCCAGACCAGGTAAGCGGCCTTTGGGAATTTCTCCATGTACAAAAATGTGGCTTTCCTCAGTCTGGCCCACTCCAAAGTTCTTCCATCGCTTGTTTTCACAGAGCAGTTCCGATGTTAAGCTTGTTAATTCCCCTCCGAGCTCACCCCCCTTTCAGCTCCCGCCCACTTGCACCTTTTTATTTAAGGCCAACTACCTCGCTTTTCTTCCCGGCGCATTCCTGGACTTTCAAATGAGACTTGCGGCGTCACGACTCCATCAACTTGAGTCCATTTCCCTGCGAGCCTGATGAAGGCTCCATCTGTCGTTCACTTAGCCACAATAAAGACAGACGGACGCATCTGCCCGCTGTCTGGATCGAGGTCGTCCGGCATCCACGCAGGTCGTAAAAGTGACCATTAAAATGACAAACCTCACCTTTTGCACTCAAGCGCCATTTCCCCCCTTGTGTCGCCCCGTCGTGTCTGCGTGCATGCAGACCCCCCCCCCCCCCCCCATCACACTTTCACCCCCTTTCAGCAGTGATAAGGACGCACACAACGCAGAGTAAAAGTGTCCTCTTGCAGAGCGTCCTTTGACCCCGAGGGGTCATAAAAAGAGCCACGCGCTTAAGGAGGTCGCGGGAGGCCACCGACGCGACCCGAGTTTGGTTTTCGGCTCCTCCCCGGGGAAGAAGTGTCCTCTATCCAACTGTGAGGCTGGCAGATGTTCCGTAGCACCGCGTCACCCCCCGAGGATGAGCTCAGACAACAGAAACGATTCTCTTCTTCATTGTGACCTCGGTCTTGTCTCTTGGGTGGCCTTTATTAGTAGTACACAAGCGGTATTGATCCAACTTCTGGATGCTGCCTGACATGTCTGTAAGGGACTTCATCATTTTGGATTAGTCAGTGCTTTGATAAACGTGATTTAGCTCAGGCCTGGAGTGGATGTTAGTCGGATTGTCTGCGAGTGCGTAGGAGTGCCAACGATAAGCCATCTGAGGCTGGAGCAAAGGATGTGGCAATCAGAGTGTTTGTGTTTGCATGTCTGGCTCGGATTACTTGGACTCCTCCACTTTCGGGGGGGGTCGGTCGCTCCGCCATTCGAATTCAAGAGACCATCATCGGTGGATATTGATAACAAAAGAAGCCCTCGGGTCTTTTGGAAAGTCAAAAATAAAAAGCATAACAGAGGGACGTGTTGGAACAGCGTCAGCTTACGTCTGCGAATTTGCAATGGCACAATAGTGGCGAATGAATGAATTCCTCCAAGTGTTGTTTTAGATTTGTTTGGCTGTCATGGGAATTGGAACCAAACACAGTTTATGTTCAAATGAATCTCTTCATCGCTCCAACTGTCTACTTAAAGCATGATCCGTTTTTTTTGGAGCGCTCCCAAGATTTGAACATCTATATCACAATCAGTCCATCACCTAAAATAGCAAGCTAATGCTATCCAAGCCTGACTTTGTGTCAAGTTGAACTGCCTCTACTTTTTTTCCCCGTTGCCTACTGTAAAGTGAGGAAGAAAAGCAGACTAATCCAAAAATGTAATCAGAAAGGCAATGGAATGCTATGAATTTTGAGAATGCATTTTTTGGGAAGGGGGGGGCGCCAAGTAAAAACAATAGTGGCTGAGTCATAAAAAATGTTTTTGCTAACGTCTCAGAAGCACGGAAGCACTTCAGCGCTCAACTCCAACCTTCCAAAGCCGATTGGAAACAACAACACTCGATGTTGGAGTCCCCTCTTTTTATATTCATCCCCCCCCCTCCCTTCATCACATACGCGCTCGCCACACTCCTCGGTAATCACCACTTGAAGGGCATTCCTTCGTCAGCGGCGGGCTTGCAGCTCCGCTTTTCTGAAACATTTGATGGTTTTGACGGCTATAATTTACTTAAAATAACACCAATAAAGCCATGAAGCTGTAAACGCTTCCGAAGCTAATGTAGCGAGATGAAACGCAACGCAGGCCCCTTTGAGTTTTGTGGCTAGCGTGAACTTTGTTTTTGTTGGAATTTTTTTTTTTTTTTTTTACAAATATATAATTATTGATCTATTTTAAAACCTTGGACTCACCAGTCAATGATTTAGAAAAATCTTAATTGCGAAACAATATCAGATTTATATTTTGGCTAGTGTTAGCCAAAAGCTAACAAAAATAACTAAATTTAACCGTGCTGGATTTATAACCTGTCAATGAAACTTCAGTGGGCTCATTCCTTTGACCCAGCCAATAAAAAAAAAATGGAGAAACCCTTGAACATATTCTCCAGCTGCACCGCCTCGGGAGTTAAATCACCGCCACTGCCCTCCTGCCACATGTCAGAAATATTCAGCATGACAGCTTCAGAATGTTAATTATTATTTTTACCTACTTTTGTAAAACAAGCTTGAAACTGCACGAGTATTTTTAGAAAAATCCTTCACATTGATAACATCCAATATTTGTAGTTGTTCACATAGTTGACTCGTGATCTTTACCCTGAGCCAACATGCTAATCGTCAAAGTGGCAATTATTTTCCAACAATGCTTTCAGCAGTTAACCATTAACTGCCTTGTCCAACCCCCAAAAAAAACAAAAGGCCGAGGCTCCGAGCTCCACGACCCCCTTCATTCAAATTCAAACAACAAGCCTGCTGTCGCAAAATCATCTCCGAGTCTTGACGAGAAATACATTATTAATTTATTTTCCAAGTTCCCTTTTTCCACATTTACTGCGCTTAACTTTCCCAGGCACGGAATCCTTCCTTTTTTTTGGGCACGTCATGTTGACACAACACGCTAATCTCCCATCATACATGTCCCTCCCTCTATTGCCGGGTCAAGATTTTCAGGTCATCACATGATTCCTTGTCGAGAGATTACAGCTAAAACCTAAATCTGACATCCAACCGGATTCCTCCTTTACCCGTCTGTAGCTGAATAAAAGCTGCCGTGGCCTTTGAGTTCAATTCAAGGAGAAACTTTTGCACGGAATCCCGGCAGACACAATAGAGCGGCGCTTTTGTTCGGAAAAAGGCCAGCGCGCTAGTTAAGGAAGACTCGTCGATGAAAAGAAAAGGGGAGGGGAGACTTCTGGGTGTTCTTGGAGCATTGTTGGAGCGTTTTGCCTTTGAGGGACACCTGTCGTTGACTAGCTGGTTTACACAGGTGCCTTCCGAGGGAGCGGCAGTCGACAGGTAGCACCGAGGCAACAATGATGAATGGCCAAATGGTATTTAAAAAAAAAAAAATCAACACAATAACACACACAAGTTGAATGGAAACTCTTATACATGAGCCACTCCCGCATGAAAGTTTCCTTTTGACAGTCCATTTAGCGGAATGCTAACAAGTAGTAGCGTCGGTTTTGGTTATTTGAATGCTAACATTGCAGAAACACATTTCGACAGACAAGATGGCATATATTCTTTATCCTTTGTGCAACATAGCCACTATTACTGTAGCTTACTGAATTAGTTGTGAAACTCTTCTTTGAGTGTGTCTCTGTAGCTGTTATACTGCCCCCAGGTGGCCAAGGAACACACAGAAGCAGCAAAATGTCCATTAAATTATTTTTATTTTTAGCATTGTTTAATTATGTAATGAATGTTTTTTTTTTTTTTAATGGGATTTCCACTCTGCCACGGTTGTAAATGTGTGACGCAATTCTGGCGCTTTAATGAGCATCCATATTTGGATGTGACCTTTGGAGGCCTTCCTCCTCCTTGAAACTGTGACCATGGTGATAAGGGGGACACAATGTGTGTTTTGCGCCTAAGCGTGCGAGCGTGTGTGTTTGCCGAAACACCGTTTCAATGTAATCCCACCAAAGGTTAACCAAATAGCGGTAATTGAATCACACACTTGATGAGGATGTGTGTATGCTAACATGTTTGCTCAGCACTTCACCAGAAAGCTTGATAAAATAAATAAAATAAAGGTCATTTGTCCTCACAGGCTACTTGTCCAAAGTGTTGAAGAACTACACAGAGCAGGCCTGTGACGGAGAGGTGCTGTCTGTTCGCTGCCCGCCTCGCACCACCATCACCGTCCAATCGGCTTTTTACGGAAGGAAAGGCCGCTCTGATCTCCATCGTTGCCCTCAGAGCTACCAGGCCCTCCTCGGTTATTATGACGCTGGGGGGGATGACGACTGCTCTGTGTCGACTGCACTGCAGGTAATTACCGTAATTTCCTGAGTATAATGGGAAGAAAAAAAAAATCCTAAAATCGATGCTATCCTAAAAAAAATCCATTTCAACTGTGCTCAAGCATGTATTCATATTTTGAGGCTGGCTGATTATGTAATAATGCTTCGCGAGGATGTTTTCCGGTCAATTAAACTTCCTGAAGAAGAGGCGGGTGAGCTTCTGTTTTCTCGATTTCATGGGCATCCGCTTTCACAACTGCGATGGACCTTCATGTTCTGTGGTGGTTTTCGGTTTGCCTGCTCTTCATTGCTAACCTATTGAAACAATGTTTTTAACCCCCCCCACCCCTTTGCTCCTGTTTAGAAAATGCTGGACGAGTGCCAAGACAGAAGGAGCTGTCAAGTTCTTGTCAACAGCCGCGTGTTTGGGACCGACCCGTGTCCCGGCAGCAGCAAATACCTCTCTGTGAGCTACAAGTGTAGACCCAGTAAGTCCCTCACGACATCACATCTGCTCCTGCTCCCTTTAATAATAAATAATAATAAAAAATGGGTCAAATAAATAAAAAAATAAATATAAACATAAATAATATAATAATAAAAATCATAAATAATAAAAAATAAAATTGAGAAAAATGAGCTGAGCTTCGTAATCCCAACCAGACTTGTCTTCACTGAAGTGGAGGATTTGAATCCCTCCGCTCTCCTTACTTTTCCTTCCTCCAATCAGCAGCTCTTTTGTTCCCCGCCACTTAACCAGTGACCTGTTAGACGAGGAAAGAAAAGCTGCGTGGGGGGGAAGCACCGAGAAGGTGTCACTGCCTCTGAAAGAGGAAGTGAAGGAGAAAAGAGTCCATCCATCAGGCTACCTTCTCGCCTGGTGTTCTCCTCCGCATTCCATCTGAATGCGGGCTGTTTTTATTCGCCGGCCAGCGGAGCTGCTTCGCTGGTCACAGGTCACCATGACTGGATGTGTGCGAGGAATGCCGCTGCGTGGCTCTACTTGTCCACCCGGCAACTCTTGCCTCGGTGTGTTTACGCTCCGTGTTGCCTTCAGGCGGCTTATGGCAAGTGGAACATTTGACATTTTGTACTCTATTTTCATACCTGACTACAGTAAATACAGCCCGGAGCAAATGCGGTATGAAAAATAAAAAACATAGCTTCACAATCAGAATTGCAAATACAAATTTTTCCATATAAACTAAACGCTAATTTGTTTTTTTCCGACCACAGATGAATATAAGAGCAAAGTGGTGTGCGAGGAGGACAGGATGAGGCTGAGCTGCAAACGGGGAATGCAAATCGCCGTCTACTCGGCCATGTTTGGTCGAACCCAGCAGGGCACCCTCGAGTGTCCTCCGCACCACAGAGGGGCGCCATCAGTAGGTAAGAAACCACGACAACATTTTTTTATTTTATTTTTTACACTTAAAACTCAATTGTATTTATAGAGCACTTATAAAATTCTATACATGGAGTAAAAGTAGGTCATTAAAATTGTGTATAATAATTGAGCATTGAGGGAAGAATTATATGTATTTTTTTTTTTTTTTAAACCAAAACATACCAGGCGTCACTATGCGTCTCGCTGTTTTTATTGATGACTCCCAACATGTCAGGACTTGAATGCATCTTGAGCACAAAGACCTTCACAAACGCTGCCAGGCCTTAATTTTGCTTTAAGTCTTTTTTTTTTTGTGGGAGGCGTGGTGATAAATCTGTGCATTTTGAGAGATGTGCAGCTTCCTCCTATGATTTGTCGACCGACACGCCCATTTGGGGTTGATGGATGGTTTCAAGCTGAATTATCATTGGAAGCCCTTTAAATGCATAAACCTGACCAACACAGACGCACGCATTGTCGAGGCGGAACTGGCTTGGAATGTAGATCGGATGTCATCCAACGGCGTAAAAAGGCGGACGGCGGATTGAATTGCCACCAAGAATGTTTCCGCGTGTGTGCGTTCCCAATCCCCGACTTGGACGCGTGACATCTACGCTCATAATTCAAACCTGTACATTTTGTTGTTTATCATGTGGCGGTCGGAAGGCGCGTCGTTCAAACAATACGATGCGGACATCCCCTCCGGCGTGTGTGTGTGTGTGGCCTTGAAGTGACACCGGGTTCAAAAGGCTAACGCTAGCAGTGTGAGTAATCAGAGACAATTATAAAGCGCAATGGAGCAGCAGGTGGTTTGGTGTGTGTGTGTGTGTGTGTGTGTGTTTAATATCTGGTTTCAACATCACCATTAAATACAGTAGTGTAACTGTGGCAATAGCGTTGGCAGATGAACTCTACTGTTACAGTGGTACAAAGGGCAGATTAGAGTATTGTTAGCTGTCAAATGGCATTAGCATTGTGTGTGCTTACAATGCACATGCAAAGTCTCACACACACACACACATTCTGTTCCAGACTGTCTAGTGGGATTCCCCCGTGTCTTTAATGTGGCGCTCCCGTGACAAGCCGAGCTGCAGGAATGGAGCTGGTTTTGAGTGACAGCCCAGGTCCACACTGCTAATTAACTTTCAGACAACACTGTGAAGTGAAGACTTAATTGTTTACATTTTTTTTTTTTACAATTATTATATTATTATACAATTTTAGGACTTTGAAGTTGCTTCATTTTTTTTTTTTTTGTGTGGAGTCGGGCAGGTCTTAACTGTGATGGAGGAGCCTCAAAGCAGAAGCCCTCCTCTCTCATCTGACTCATTATCATCACACAAAACTCTTGACATCTAAATTACTCCCTCTTTGCCGCTTTTTCTTTCTCGGGCTTTCATGGCTTTTCAAGCTAAGCCTTAGCCGACCGTAGGCATCTATTGATGGCGCTCGAAAATGATTACAGTGCTATTTTGTTTCACTATAGCTGCGTGCCTCGCTTTGATGGCACGGATAATTACTTTGTTGATTTGTTTTGTTAAATTTTTTATTAAAAGCATACTGGGAGAGTAGTTTTAGATAATATTCAAATAGTGTCCTAAAAATAACAGATATGGAAGGACCTCGGTTGCTCCGACTCAGCCCCATTGGTGTTCCGCAGGGTTCAATTTTGGGGCCCCTGTTGTTTTGATTGCATTTGTTGCCCTGGAGATACTTAAAAGATATTGAAATGAATAAATGTTTTATCTCTAAAAGAATCACGGTAGCTGTTGAATGACAGCCACGCCAGAAAATGAGGAAACCCGATCCATCATTTGGTATCCTGCTTACGTTCCCACCATTTGCAAAGCACACACGGCATTCCAATATGAAGCAATGACTTACTCATATTTTGTGCCCTCCAAATATTCAAGCTATCACTTTACATGTCAGATGTCGGCCATACAAAGACTTCAAGTATCACAAGTGGCTTATGTATCAAATGATACGCGTCACATGTGAGTCATATGAGCGGAGGAGGAGATAAAATAGGTCCTCCTATTGTAAATAGGGGCATTGTGCTGTGGAGCTGCCACTGCCAGAATATTCTGGGGAAATGTGTATTTTCCGAAAACCTCTCTGTGCTTATGTTGAGAAAGAAAAATAGGCTCGACCTTCCTGTTTGCTCATAAGCCCCTCCCCCTGCACTGTCATCACTCATAAGTAACACAAATGGCTTATTCCTGGTTCCTCCTGACTGTGAACCTTCTCTTGTGAGCCACAAGCCCGTCCTTGTTGGCAGTGTGCGGTCCACAGGGTTGCCTCGATGGCAAACGAAGTTGGTAGAGGGCAAAGGTCAGCGTTAACAGGGGTTATTCATGCCTATGTGTGTGTGGCGGGATGTCAAATAAAGCTGGTCTGTCTGCGGCGACGCTGTAACGAGAGCCAGAGCAAGTTGGACCCGAGGGAATTCTCACTTAAGCTCCCATACAAAATATAGTTTGTTCAAACACACAATGCATAAACTAATGTGTGTGTTCTCTCTCTGGATCTCCATCCAAAGTCAAGTCCCACCTTGTTGTGCGTCTAATCTATTCAGGCCAGAAATGTCTGGGCAGTTTTTGGCTTCCACGCTGGTTTCCAGCAGGCTTTGACCTGGTCAGGAATTCCAGATTGTTAGTTCCTGCTGGGGAATGTCCGTTTGCCCCCATCAGAGCGCTGTAGTTTTCTTGAAGAAGTCTCGGCAGCGTGAAGAGGAAGCTTCAGGATGACAACTTCATCCATCAATGTCTGGTATCCGTACACAAACATGGATCGGGTGTCCTTTGGACAAAAAGAGGCCCGTTTTGTCGTGGCGCCGAGAGAGCGCGTAAGGGAAGATGCCGTGACCTCTTTACACTATTTGTGTCCATGTGTTTGAGCGTCAATTTTTGTTTTCTGTCAGATTGCCAGGCGTCCATCGCCCTGGAGGTCGTGACCTCCCGCTGTCAGGCCAGGAAGAGCTGCTTGGTTCGAGCCTCATCCAGGGAATTTGGGGATCCCTGCTACTCTGGCACCAGGAAGTACCTTAATGTCATCTACACTTGTGGTAAGTCATAAGCTTCCTGTTTGCGCCACAAGAGGGCGCCGTTTACCCAATGATAAGCTCTATGAGCTCAACTAAGAGGCTGTGTTTTTATTTGTTTATGTTTATTTTACTGAAATGAAAACGGTAAGGCCAATTATTCTTGGTTTGTGTTATTGTGGCTTTAAAAAAATTTGAATCAACCACATTTGTTGGACAAAGTGGATGGAACAAAACTATTGATTCCATGTTGCCTATTAAAGTTGACGTCAGGTATTTTCTCTGCATTTACCAGACAAATTCCACACACAAATCTGCTGTAAAACTCCTAATAATCAAATTTTATTGTTTATATTCTGTGTCAGATGAGTGTGAATGATGTTCTTATTGTGTTGTTTTATCAGTAACACCCTCGGGCCCACCCTGACAGGTTAAGGTGGTCATTCTTTAACCGGTCTCTCGAACGCACGCACATTATCCAGACGCCTCGACATCCGGGACTGATCAATCAGCTTAGTTGCCTGGAGCCGCTCAAATCCACGACAACTTAGTCTAGACCCACTTCACACCCGGTCTCTCGAGTGTCATAACTTTTATCATTATCAAATAGTTCCCCGAGTGGCCGTCTGAGTTTTATCTGGGAAATAACCGGCGGATGCCGACGATGAACAGGCGGGATTGTTAGAAGCGTTTTTGTCTTCAATCTGCGTCTGACCTCTCTTATCTGCCGCTGATAACCCATCACAAACTGGCCAAACAGCGCGATAAACCAGCGAGGTGTTTGCGAGGAAGAAGGGAAGGAAGTGGGGATGGTAAATGTTCAACAGGTTGGGAAGTTTGAACTTGAGTGCATCACTGAAGCCGATGTTGACATAAAGTCGGCGCTTGCCTCCAGGCTAAATGGTAATTGGTGTGCGTGATTGTGGTTGGGGGGGGGGGGGGGAATCCCTCTTCCGTTGGCGGTTGAATCCAAATTATGTATCCAAACTGTGAGTGAAAGAATGTGTCGGGTTTTTTTTTCCTCCATTTTTTTTTTAATTTTATTTATTTTACTGACTTCTTTTTTTATTTTAATTTTTTTTGTTTTCTTTTTGTACTGTTTTCTTTTTCATTTATTTTTATTTTATTTTTGTGTCCAAAACGGTTTGTTTATTCCAGCGTCTCCTTCCCCCGTCTTAACGAGGCATCGGCCCCAATTAAATTTTTACAGTCCTTTTATGACCTAAGTGCTAGTTCACAGTCTTTTGTAACATGCCAAAATGAATTAAGTGAGGAAATATTTGTTTTATGATTGTGTGCGTCGTAGGTGTGTGGGCTAGGCTAACGTCATCTTCATCTTGTTGTGGTTTATCAAAGAGGTGAAAGGGGTCTTTGAGTAAGAAATGCTTGTGCACTACTGTTAGTTTGAAACAAAAATGACAGACCTGATGACAGACATCTCTTGATTGTAGGTTCTTCACTTATTATCTTCAGAACTTGAAACATTCCACCATTAATGTGACTGTGAGTGAATGATTGATGAGAAAATGCTTGGGGCACTTTTGGAAAACGAGGCAGATTCCAACGTGGAACCTTTTAAGTTGCTCTTCTCGAATAGATTGAAAACTAGAATTGTGCTACTGGATTATTTGACATATTTTGGCAGTTATTATTGCGCAAGTCCCGGAGATAAGCCTCACTACAATACTCTTCTTCCTCCCCCTGAGGCTTCTTAAAAGCTAGATCAAGATAAGGAGGCCCCCCTTGTGCAAACTTCCCTCTCTACGACTTCCCATTCGGAGTTGGGAAAACACACCGTTCAGGTTTTTTAGTACTTGTGGGGTCGAAATTTTCAAAAATGCTGCTTGGAATTCAAATCGATGGAATGATTTCGGGTTGCGTTGATTTGTCGGATTGTTGAAAGGAGTTTTTGCACAAGGTGGTCATGTGACTGGCACAGGCAGACCGCACCCCCCCGCCTGCTCCCAACCGCACATTAATGTCGGACGAAGGACTTCGGGGTGTTTATATCGGGTCCGCTCGGGGTGGGCGAGCGGTCACGACTGAGTTCTCAGAAACATATGCACGTTTAAGTGCACGCTAATGTGACTTTTAGTTCCTTGTCAGGTTTGACACCTTGAAGCAAGTTAGCGCTACAAAAACTGATTTAAGATGCTTTGCATGGTCCAGGCCTCAAAATTTTAAATTCTAGAAAAAAAAATTTGAGACAGTTTTTGTTATGTCTGACTATAATATGTGTTTGGAAATACGAAAAAAAAAAATTAAACATCCTGTGGTGTCCAGACTTAGTTTGCCAAACTGGTTGAGTAATCCAGACCACCCAAAAAAGGAATCAAATTTGCTAATATAAACCCATTTGCTTATTATATTGAAAAAAAAATCTTGGTTTCGGTGTGTTTGATTTTTAGCGAGCAGAAAGGAATGAGGTGCTCCCCAGCCACGTTTAACACAAACCTGACTCGGCACAAAAACAACCGCAGCTGGCACGCTCGGAAACGCCGCTGCGAGAAAACACACGTGACCTCGTCCGGCCTGCGCATGTGTGTGTGTGTTCTGTTGTGATGCCTGCCAATACCCATACAAGGCATTTTGTTCCCGCAATGATAAAAATCAAGCATGTGAAAAGTTTCTGGCGCGGGTTTGAGCCAGGGGAGGGGCAGGCAGCGGGCGCCCGAGGGGTTGCCATGGCGATCTGCTGATGCCAGGGCCACGCAGAGGTTTTGTGCTTTGCCAGCAGGTTCGCTCAGCCGTTATGTGTCGTCATCTAGTATCCGCTCGCAGGCAGAGTGTGGTGGAAGCTTGTGGGGGGGCCTGGGTTGAATTTGGGAGGGGGGGGGGAATCAGGAGGCTGCATTAGTGTGTGAGTGAGTGATTTTTATTTTATTTTTTTTATTCTCTTTGCACAACACTGTACATGCAACTGGTTGAGCCTGTTGCACACCACATTCCCAATTTCATCTCAACGCAATCCCCAGGTCATTTCCTGCCGCCTGTCTCCACACACACACACCACTCTCTCTCACACACACACACTCCCTCCCTCCCTTTTCTTTCTCCCCCGCTGTCACATTCCTGTTGTCTAAAGCCGGCTTTACCTCGAAAGGGGAAGGAAAGCAACAGTCCAAAAATCAAATTG
This sequence comes from Syngnathus scovelli, assembly GCF_024217435.2. Taxonomy (NCBI): domain Eukaryota; kingdom Metazoa; phylum Chordata; class Actinopteri; order Syngnathiformes; family Syngnathidae; genus Syngnathus; species Syngnathus scovelli. Next base: position 9,731,982 of record NC_090866.1, on the reverse strand, counting down.
GCTTCTTCCCCCCTCCACGCTGGATGAGAAGTACCACAAGAAGGAGTGAACCTTCTTAAAGGGGGCTATTCATTTGTTCCCTCCCTCCCTCCCTCGCTCCCTGGCTCGCCTCGCTCGCCCGCTGCCTCACTCCATTTCCCTTTTTTGGGCTCTGCTTTCATTCCTCTTGGACCCACGCTGGACTACTCACGTGAGAGCTTGTTTTCAAAGCCGGAGGAGTTTTTGACAAGAGCGTCTTCGCCGAAAGTTAGCGCCTGGACCTCGGAGGTGTTTGCGTTCCACAATGTCTGCGTAAGTGTCACCTTGATTTTCTGCCTGGACACGCTGAGATGGTCGTGTTATGCCGCTACTCCGGCTCGACCGGGACGTCGGCGCTTTTTAAATGGCCCGTCTCGCATCACCTTAGGGGATGTGTAGGTGCTTGCTCTTTAAAGATGCTAGTTAATTGGAGGGGGGGGGGGCGCTAATTGTGTGTGTTGTAGGATTCCATTCAAACATGAGGTAACTTGAGCAGAGGGAGATTTGCCAGACTTGGCTCTTGACAGGGAACTGCAGGTTTCTCTTTGGATGACATCACTGCATATGCAAACACAAATAGTCAGTTTTACACTCCACCTTATTTGGCATGACTGAGTAAGATCTGGATGATTTTCATCAAGCTTGATGGAGCGGGAAAATCCCCAGGGGCCTGTAATTAGTTTTTTTTTTTTTCCCTTCAGGTAGTTTTGATATTAAGAGTGAATCTGGCATCAGTAGACATCTCGGTTATTAGTAGTCATTAATAGTTCCTGGGGAAAATTTATTGTATTTTTGATTTTTTTAACTTGAAGCTTTTTCTGTCATTGTAACATTTGAGGGAAAACGCAAATAGAAATGAGCAAAATAAACACACATGCTAATGTTAGCTTAGCGCAGTGTTTGCAATACTGTCCTGTAAAAGCACTTTATGCATCTTTTCCAGTCGCTTACAGTCCCGAATGTGTTTTTCCGAAGAAAGCTCACGTTCAAAACACGTCAACCCTTGTAAACAGACCAAAACGAGGTCATATCCTGTACGGGAAACTAAAAAAAGTAGTCTGATTGGCTAACCAAATGATGTTGTCAACACGTGGCTACGCCAGATTTCCCCCTCGGTTGACTCCCTTACGTGTTGAGCTCTTGCAAATCCTTGTTCCTCCCAAACCTCAAGAGACGTTTTGTTTGTAATTTATGAATTAAGTCTGCGGTTGAAGTTACGAGACGGGAAGGCAGGGAGGAGAATAAACACAAACGAGCGCATTTTGATGAACTGAATGTAAACTTTGATGTGTTTATTATTTCTGATTAGATCTCAATCTCCTGATGTCCTCCACAGATAAAGAGTGATTGACGTGACGGCGGAGAACTCTTTTTTTTTTTTCCGTACACAAAGTGAGCCACGACAATCGCATGGAGTAAATCTCCGTCTGGCCATTAGATAAGGAGTCGTAAAAACAAAAAACAGTAACCGAGGAAAGACAGTCTGTTATTTATTTATGTGTGTGTGTGTGTGTGTGTGTGTGTGTGTGTGTATATTAGGGTTGCTGTGTCTACTCTTTATTGGATTTAAAAAAAAAATCCTTCTTCGTTTCCAGTTTGGTGTGTTTTGAAACTGCGTGCATTCATGAAAGCCTTTTTTTTTTAATACATCTTCTTGTTCTCTAAAAATACTCCGTTTTGAAGTTGTACGCTAAGTGCCGGGGGGGGGGGGGGGGTCGTCTGATGGTCATAGCAGATGTACTAAAGGCCACGTGGAAGGATTAAAGTCTTCAATTTCATAGTTTTTTTTTTTTTTTTTAATTGAGTCAGCCATGAAAAACGTTTGGTGGCTTTTGTCGTTTTATTCCAGGTTGCCAAAATTGGCAGACGTGAAGATTTTACGCCGCAGATGTTCCACAAGCTTCCTCAGAAGACGACTTTCCTCTTTATGTGGAAATGTAACCTAGTCAGTCAATTTGAGGTTATTTACATAAGTCCTTTTCAAACATACAGTTCAACCAAACTCTTTGGCTTCATGTGACTCCCAACCAAAATTTGTGGTCTAGAGTCAATATATCTTTATTGACGTTTTTGAAACTTCTGGAGAGGAGCGCTCGGGGTTTAGTGCCGGTAATATCCTTGCCGTGAACTATATATTGGATCATATTTAACATCGGGAAAGGAGATTAGGAGGCCATTTTTTTTTTACCTGCTGTCAGTAGTTCTGATGCTGGGTCCAGTCTTGCAAAATATTCCGTCACCCAAGCGGATGGCGTACAGTAGCCTTTTTTAGCCACCAAATCTCCAGGGGAACTCCATCACTGTGATCTTTGTCCAGAAAGTCCCCGAACATGTTTTCCTGCGGATGAAAAGATGAAGGATGGAGGGAATCACTTTCGCTTGCCTTCTATGGCATCTGGCTTTTTTCTCCCATTTTTTTTTTTTGCTCTCGCAGCCCCAGCAGGCCATCTGTTTCCTGCTTGCAACCTGAAACCTACCAGGGTTAGTCATGAGGTGTGTGTCGAAGTTTGCCATGTTGCCCGGTACGCTGGTAGATGCTTGGCCTCGGATGGCGTGAATAAAGATTCCTCAATTCCTGATTCGGCCCTGAAAGAATAGCTCTGCTGTTTTTGTCATTGTTGAGCAGTTGCGACATTGATTTTTTTTGTCAGTCTGACAATTACACTTGTGTACTCTCAAGCGAGTTGGTTTTGGATTTTGGCTTCTGGCCACTAAAAACATACAAGGTGAGCAGCCTCGGCGAGCCTTGACAGTCAAGCAGAAAAATAAAAGTCGTGTTGACTTTTTAAAGCTCCTCGGTTTGATTTTAGTTGTACTTTGCCGTGTTCTGTGGGAACTTTCCATTCCCCAACCCCGACTGCCGACCTCTTTCTCTGGCAGTGTGTTTGTTTTCAATCAAATTCTAACATCCACAAACGAAAGCCAATCCAGACTGCCAATTTGCCTCCGCGCTCCCTCGTAGCATCCCAGCCTAGGATCCTCGAAACCGTTTCCACGTGGATTTGAGATTGCAACCATGTCGTGTGTCTTTCATTCACCTCGTAAAATTGGCAAAGTGTTGATGTGAGATTTGCTCTTCACCTCTTATTCATCAACAGGGGTGGTCTTCTCCAGTCTTGACTTGACTCCGTCATGCCTTTGGAATGTCCTTGACCCCGTGCGAACCATTTGAAAGAAAGACCTTACTGTATTTATCAGCCTCGCTAAATAGGTTGCTGTTATTTTTTTATTTGTCTGTTAGCTGGTTTTGCCAAAAGTAGCAGACTGGATGACTGAACTCCGCGAAGCCAAGAAAGAAGCAGACCTGTAGTTGATAAACAAATAAATCCCCGAGGAGCTCAAGTTGGGCTCTTGACAGCTCGGCCGAGCAAAAACACACACAGACGCTAACTCGCAGCATTCTGCTAAGTACTCGAGTGTCGACGAGGTGTTCTGCGTAGTGTTTGAGTTAAGGTGTCACGCGTCGGCCCGTGCGCTAATATACACTCCTGTGAGTCTGGTTCGTGTCACATGTGGTGTGTTCCAACCCAAGCCAAGAACCCAGATCAAATTGCTTTAACTGGTTCTTCTGAGTAGATTTATATTGTCTGTCTACAAGAGTTGCTGCAGTTTTTTTAGTCCGGCCATTGCTTTTAAGGGCTATAGCGCGGCGACACAGATGCTCTTTAGCATTAGCATCGAGCATCTTTTAAAATCAAGCATCAGCTCCTTTATTTAAGTCTCAAGTGGACCCAGAGGAGGAAGTGGACCTCAAAAGCTTTTCCAGCGGCGTCTGTAACGTCTCGCGCATCAGTCACGGATTGTGTCTGTCTCGCTCGCGCCTTCTCGCTCCACTCTTGACCCCTCGGGGGCACCCATCAGCATCTGTTGGGGATCAAGCTGTTTTAAGACCGTGGCTAAGTGGGCCGGGTCCGGGACAAGGAGGAGGAGGGACTCGCTGCAATCAGGGTTTGATAGTGCCAACATGGAGGCACTTCTAGAATGGAAAAGAGCGCTCTGCTATTTCCACGATGTCGTGTTTATACACAATGGCGGCATTTGTTTGCTGAGTTGTCCCTCTCATCTGTCCTTCATTCTCGCTGGAATGCTAACAGCTGTAGTTTTAAATGTATTTCCAGACCGGGTTCTAACAATAGCGCATCCCGTCAGAACTCAAATAAAAGTGTTTCAGGGAACACTACCAATGACAGACTGCAGGCGAGCGCACCAAAATGATAACAAAGGCCAACGTCAAATCATAGGGTCGAAATATGACGCAGATGCTAAAATGTTTGGTCGGTCTATTTGGGAACAATGGTTACGCTATTCCAGTCGTCTGCGGTGTTTACGACAAGGCCAATTTGATATGGAAGGGAGGCTTTAACGTAGCGTGTGATTGACTCGGGTCAGTCGCTGGTCCCAGCTTAGCCTTAAAATCGGGTGGTGTCCCGCAGGGCTGAGTTCGAGGTTTCTGTGGTTTTTTTTTTAGCCTTTGTGAACATGATAAGATTGCTTCGCCATTCATATGGACTTATCTGTGAAAAGTTCAAACAAGTCCTATTTCCATTTAAAAATGATTTTGAAGGGTGGGAAAAACTAAATTCCTCTTTGGCCACCGTGAAATATGTCGAGACTGAAGTGCAGACATGTCTTTATCATCTTTATCAGAAAAATAACCCTCCCTTGACCTCAATCTGTTATCAAAATGCTTCTGCTGTGTAAAATTTGTCACGATTGGATGAGGGCGCTCCACATCTGAGTGGTTTTGTCACTCACTATTCGAAATGCAACTATTTCTGTCCGCGTCCACGTTAATGACGCCAACTGTGCTAGCGCGAAAGGCGTTCGGGGAGTGTTTCGAAAACAGCTGAGGCCAACTGATGAAGGCGAGAACTGTTTTAACATGTCTATCAACATCTGAGATGTGTGAAAATGCTGGGATTTTTTTTTTGTTGGAGGTTTTCTATGATTCCTAATCATGCATTTACAAATAATCACCATCAATAACTTCCTGCCTCTGATCATTTCCCGCAGAGGCAAATGAAAGCGTCTCACTGGATGGGCAGCCAACCAGAACGGAACATTCTAATTGAAGCTTTTTTCACCAGCGGATTTTCCTCGTACTGTACATTTGGATGGAGAGTCTGGTGACTGTTTGCATAAGCACGTTATGAGATCTGCTCCTTCCAACTTTGTGGGTGAATATGATGGCGTTTCTGTGGGCTGGAGGAGACAAAGCTATGTTTCCATGGCCGGGTTCCAGTGTAGATGCACACACGCCAATGTGAAGAAAAAAAATAGTCGAGTCGTTTGTTCTGTGAAGATTTTCACAATGCCGTGTTTATATGCCTCTGCTCGGCCGAGGTCGTTTTCATGATGCTATCCTCCACGAAACAATGGGCCGTTTTGTTTACGTATCGAATACACGCAAGACGCCGCAATACAACCCAAAACATCGCCAGCCGCTTTGTGTACTCATCTGGGTTAAAGTGTGTTTAATTTGTTGGCCCTGGTCTGATCTCATTTGGGATTTAGCTTGGTTTAATATTTCACTATATCCCCTCTGGCTTACCAGGGCTTTGTCCCAACTGCATTGGTCAGCACATGGGCCGCAAACACACACACACACACACACACTTTGGCTCGGGGAAAGGGTCGCAGTGAAAACAAAGCTAAGCCCTGCCAATGTAAACACGGCCATTGTTGCAAACGTTCTTTTCCCGCCTCGTATCTTCGCGCCCGGCGGCCATTCAACTGCCGTTGGCCTTCTCACTCGATCTTATTCATTTATTCTTTTTACCATCTTTACCATTGATATTTTATGTGCAGATTTTTTTTTATGCTTCTGTGATTACTTTTAAAATGCTCTATAAATAAAGTTATATGTAGGTGTGTCATGGCCGTGAACCTGAGCCACATATGCGTCAAATTAGAGCCAATCAGAAAGCAGTAATCAAGGTGGGGGTTTTGGGAGCTGTGATTAGCATGCCACACTGATGAGGATTTCCCGACCGACCCTGCGGGACACCTTAAAACAGTCGTCTTTTGAGTCGGAGGAAAGTCTACAGCGGCAACATTTCACTTCACAGCTCATCTCAGGGCGGAATGTTCCAAATTCAGCCCCCGGGTGGATTCAAAGTCTCGCTCAGGGAATATTTTTCATTTCCCTCACATCGCAAGCAGTTTTTGACAATGACGTACATTCTTCACGATTAGAAGAGTTAAGGTCAGGAAACAGCTGATTTGTCTTCATTGACCGTTGGTCCCGAGTGACGCAGACACTCTGCGGAGTTGTAATTCGCCGCTGATCTGACACACTGGCCCGCCAAATCCTCATGAGAGCAGGGGCAGGAATGTATAGCCCACGACATTGTGGTTTTGAATCAGGCGGGGGGGGGTAGACTCCCTGACTCACTCACAGGACACTGTTAAAGGGGTATGTGTGGGGGGGAGGGGGCGTCGGTTTCGGGGAAACAGCACAAGGTCGAAGAAGTGAATCATAACGTACTTAAAATAGAACACATTTTGTCTGTTGTTGTTTTTTTTAGTCCCAAAGAAGTTACTCCAGGAAGAAAACTCCAGAACACCAGCCCACTCACCCCCATCCAGTGCCCATGACCCCAACATAGTGGGAGACGGCCCTCCCCAGGGGACCTCGGTCAAGCGCCCCAACACTGTTCCAGGTGAGGAGAACCGCATCTGTATGTGGCCAAGATGGCCCCCCCAAAAGGATTCTCAAATCAGGACTACAAATGTGTAGTCACAGAGGTCCAACTGCTTCCATATGTATTCTAGCGGGAGGCCATACATGATCAGCGGCCTGAAAATATTCCAAGTCAATGGATGTGACCACAGTCATCCAGAAAGTGGGCGGGGCAAGGGGAGTCTAAGAGAACGAGGGGGGGGGGGGGGGGGGGGGGGGGGGACTGCTAACAAAGCTGTATTCATGTCAGAAGGCAGCCTAGATCCAGAAGGCTAATTACAGCTGATGAGGAAGATAGAAAAAGAAACAGGGGGGGGGGGATTCTATGCATCAGTGATGACAGCGCCTCATCCTTGAAAAAGCCTCGACCTCCTTGGAGGCTTTTTCCAACTCTGCAGCTCATCTGGAAAATTGTACATGTGTGAAAGGCGGCGTTCAAAATGTTCCCAGATTGGTTATCTCCTCAATTATGGCCTGAGTCAGGTTGTGGTGCCGTGTTATCGCATCCATCACGAGACCGTGTTTGATGCATCAACTCAGACCCGAATGAGTGGACACGGCGCGATGACTCAGCTGCTGAGAAACAACGTCTCGTGCTTTACTGTAAATGACTGGTGGACTGGACCAGATTTTGGTCTCAGGGCAGCTTTTTCTGTCGTTTCCTCCCAATCCAGACCGGAAGCGCATCAGAGAGACCAGCACCGACCACGAGAGGTATCCAGAGGTGGAAAGAGAAGCGGACGAGACTCCGTTGAAGCCCCCGGAGATTAATCCCATTTTCAACTCCACCTCCAGCCCCGGCATGGCCCTCATTAGCAACGCACTGGCGGCCTACACATACGTCTCAAGTAGGAAACCTTTCAAAAACGTCGGGTCGAGTTTGAAAAAAATGATTTCATGGTTGATAAAGCTACTGAGCTACCAGTCAAAATATTCCTCGTGAATCCGATTTGATACGAAACAAAAGGGGGAGCAATTATAGCGCTAACTGTCACAAATCATTCACTTTTGTGGTCATTATGTCTCCGCTCTACACCAGACCACCCAGAGAGGGCGGCTCTCTTCTTTGTTTGTGGCGTCTGTCTGGGCCTCTTCCTCACCCTAATTGCGCTGGTGGTCCAGATCTCCTGTCGCACCGACTGCCAGCCACGCCACCGGCAACCCGCCGGCAAGAAACGCGCCCGCCCCCCAACCGACTCGTCCTCGGACTCCAGCGAGTCCGACTCCGACTGGGACGCCAACTCGGATCTATCTGCGAGAAGGCACCGGCGCTTCGAGCGAACGCTCAACATGAACGTGTTCACGTCGGCCGAGGAACTGGAGCGAGCACAGAGGTTAGAGGAGAGGGAGCGAATCATCAGGGAAATCTGGATGAACGGGCAGCCAGATGTCCCCGGAACGCGGAGTCTCAATCGGTATTACTGACAAAACGCTTTTGGGGCGGAAAGCTTACTTGAACAAGACTTAGGATGGCTCGCGCCTGTCAATCAAGCACGGGGATACCTTCAAAATCGTTGGCCTTCTTTTTTGGGAAGTTTTCGACCATCTCTTGTGGGACGCTGGCTTCCTCGGACCTCTTGGAGGTGATTCAAAGCGGTGAGCGAGGCATCAGGCAGCTGCAACGCTTGGATTTTTAGCTAGCAAGAAGTGTACAGGACAATCTTTTTTTTCCACAGAGGATGCTACCTTTTACAAAACCAAAAGATATTTTCTTTTTTTTTCCCTCCCCTCGCAACCCTTATGAAATATATTTTATAATATTTAATAGCTTATTGATTTGTGTGTATTTTTGTCCTCGCGTATGGTTTATCATGAGATATTTTTTATACTTGGCAAAGGTCCGGCGTCTCAGGGATACAATCCTACAAGTGTCTGTTTGGTTTTGCCTTCTAAGAGGGGTCAACCCCCCCTTTTTTTTTTTTTTTTTTAAACCATGTACGTCGGCGTTTGAAGAGAGAAAATATCATAGAGAGCCTCAAAGAGGTTTTTAGTGATTTCACCTTATATTTTGATACGGAATGTGAAACTCACAGTGCAGTGCCTTTTCAAGCTACGGTCTCTCGCAGATCTGCTGATTAGAAATACCAAATCATTGAGTGTATTTCCTTTTGGTTGTTTTTAGTTGCTTTTGAAACACGCTGAACAGGATTCATATTTGGAAGCATCAGTCACTGCGAGCTAAGATTTCAAATCACATCGCCCGTATTAATATAAGCTATTTACAATCCAGTTCTGTTTGTGCTTCTCTGGATTCGAGTGTAGAAATGACAATATTTTCTTTAATAATGTTCTACTTGAGGTGAGTAACGGATAGGACATTTTAGGGTCACCCACATTGGGACAGCCTGTCTAAGCTGTATCATTTTTGGAGAGAAAAAAATTGTTTTCGTTTGCATATGAACGCGGAGATAGCTGACAAACGCGAGACCAAGAGATGATTCCTGTGTTTGGAATAAATTGTTGAAAAATATCACGTCTTCTAATATTTTCAGTCGGCCCATCTATCCAGGAAGAACGAAAAAGTAAATTAAATTCTGACAAAAAAAGGAAAAATAGGTTAGAAGGATGCAATAATATAGGAGCAAGGAGGGTCAGAAAATAAAAGATGGCATGGGTAAATAAAATGAAGTTTTTTAAAATTGTATACCTAATTTTGAACTCGCTTGTGGGCGTTTCTGGTGGTCTTTAAAAAAATGTACGCCCAGCGAGCTCACTTTAGTCTTGCTCGCCCCTTGGTGGTCAACGCTGGAACTCACATCCCCCCCCCCAAAAAAAGACACAAACTTCTTCGAATAAAAGCACTTCATTTCAACTGTCAAAGTGATTTTAATATTTTATTTATGCATGTATTCCTACTTTTTTCCCCTCTTTTTTCCATTTTAATTTAGTTTTGTGTTTCCATGAAAACTGGTTCGGCCCCGAGCATAGCTTTTTAAGGTAAAACAATACAGCCTCTTCAAAACATTAGCACATTTCATAATACATTGTGTAATAAATGTTTTTATTCGTATTCATTTGCAGCGAACGCGTCGTTTCGTGACGTCACGTAAACGGTGACGGCGAGCTTGCCTCACGTCAACTTTAAGTAGGAGGATTAGCATGTTTGAAATAAACGTCTTAAAACGCATGAAGCTCAGTTTCTCATTCCGGTCTGCAATGACATCATCTTTGTTTTGGACACGCTGCTAGGATCGATTGAAATGTTTTAGCCGAGAATTTGAGCCCATTAAAAAAAAATTAAAAATTATAAAGCTTCTATATATTCACATAAGTGACATCCCGGAAACGGCCAAAATAAAAGCAGCGTCACGTCGTTTTATGTCGTTGCGATTATCTGCACAAAATCGTGTTGTTAAATGTAAACCCGCCTCTCGAAGCAACAATGTCACGCAAAATGGACAACAACGGCTTGCCGTTCTTGCCGGGCTTCTCTTTCCAGGATGTAACGGTAAGAAGAAATTCCCACTCACTGATTTTGTAACATTTCAAACCAGTATGACCGGTTTTAAAACCCATTCAGTCTTGCACCACTGCTCCAGTCTAACAGCATGCCATTCATTTCCACAATTGTCAAATTGAACATTAATTGGTTTTCTAATTACTCAGCTAGACTAAAGTTGTCTGGCGGTTTTGCATTCCAGATGCACATTTTAATATGCAAGTCAGACTAATTGCATTATCCTGCTGATGGAGATTCTAGCAATTCTAGCAGTAGCTAAAAAAAATACAAAGTGTGTCATGGACTTCATTGATGTTTGTTTTTTCCCTCCCCAGAAATCCGCCTTCCATCGCCCTCAAACTTTGTCCTATTTCAGAGGCCTGGCATTGGCCCGTCCGCCCAGGCTGGGCATCGGACTGGAGCCTCTATTAACAGAGCAGATGATGCAAGAGGAGCTCAGCGGCATGTCCGGTGACAAGCCCGACTTCACTTACGGCTCCTTTGACACCAAGTATGTAAAAGACTTGGTCAATTTGTCCTACCACTCGGCTCCCTCGCCCACCCACCCGGAAACTCGGCCTTTCATCCCAGCTTTTGTTACTCTTGACAAGAAGGTATGGTGGATGGAATTTGCGTGTCACAAGATGAAGCATATCATTTTTTTGGCTGATTTTTATTTCCAGGTACTTTGCTTCAAAGCGTACTTTGAGGAGGAAATCAAAAACAGTCGCGAAGAGAAGAAATGCGTCCGTCATGTGGTTTTGTACTACTACCTCGAGGACGACACCATTAGCATCTCCGAGCCTTCGGTGCCCAATTCCGGGATACTGCAGGGAGAGCGAATCAAACGCCACCGTCTGCCCAAGAGGGAACCCGGGAAGTATTACCACTGGAAGGACCTCAACCTGGGCGTGGACCTGGAAGTGTACGGTGTGAAGTACCGTATTTCGCAGTGCGACCCGTTCACCAAGGTACGACACGCTTGGATGGTCATGTGACCTGTGCGGGTATGCAAACGTCTGTGCCTTTTGCAGGACTTTATGCAACGTCAGGGTATTATTCTCAACCCGCCTGAGGAAATGCCATTGGATACTTACCTCCAGAGCAGAATTAAACCTCCGCCAATCTTCACGACGCCCTCAGTGTTTGACAGCAGGTACCAGTTTCTCCACATGGATCGCAAGGTAAAGTCTAAAAATCAAACTTGGATACCGAAGGGAGCTTCACCGTAACTGTTCCCCCCCCCCCTCCACTCAGGTTTTGCGTTTCTTTGCCTTGTGGGACGATTCGGAATCCGAGCTGGGCGAAGTCTTGCCCGTTACCATCCACTATTTTTTGGTGGATGACACGGTGGAGATCAAGGAGGACCATAAACCCAACAGCGGCCGTTTTCTTTTCCCGGTGCTGATGCAGCGGCTGAGGATACCCAAGAAAATGAAAGCGGGTCACGGTAAGTTGCCAAATTCATCAAGCCGTTCAGTTCAATTCAGCTTCTTCCCAAAACTTCTTTCCAGATCAATTCCCGAGCTGCGTTATGGAAGATTCGGCGGAGGAAGTAGAAGAGTACTTCTCCCCCAAAGACTTCCAGGTTGGCAAATCGGTGACCATCCTCGGACGCCGTTTCCTACTGTACGACTGCGATGGGTTCACCAAAAACTATTACCATGACAACCACCCTGAGATGAACATCAAAAGCATCGAAGTACCCAGAAAGTTGGGCAAGTTTGAGGGCATGAAGAGGGTGAGATTCATCAAGTATTTGTAAAGTCTTGCACTTCTCCGCACTTCTCCTGATCCATTTTTTTTTTCCAGGAGATTCCTCCCTACAACGGTTTTGGGTCATTGGAAGATTCTCTCCAGAGTTGTTTATCTCTAATCCCGCTACCTCCCAGAAAGAACATTGTAAAGATGTTGGAGAACGATCACAAAGTGTTACGCTACAGCAGCCGATTGGTGCCGCCTAAGAACGCGCCAGAGTCGCAGAAGCAACGAGACGCCGATCGACATTTTATTTTGTCCTATTACCTGTCGGACGACACCATCAGTATTTACGAGAATCCCAAACACAATTCGGGTTACAAGGGCGGATCGTTCCTGAAAAGGGCACGAGTTCCCAAGCCCAACACTTCTGTGGACAATCCCGATTATTACTCGCCGGCGGATTTCTCAATTGGATCGGTTCTGGATGGTGAGTGTTTTGGTTCCGGTTGGGGGAAAAAATGCCAATGAAATGCTCATCTCTGTTTATTTTTTGGTACTCTTGTAGTTTTTGGCCACCAGTTCATCCTGACAGACGCCGACCTTTACGTCCTAAAGTACCTGGAGAACAATCCCAGCCAGATTCCCTCGGAGACACTTGAAAGCATCCGCCAGAAGCTGCAGGCCGAAACCAAACAGACGGCAGAACAAAAAGGTAAGTTTTAGTGATTAAAAATTAAATTAAATCACTTGAAAATTTCAGCGAGTTAAACTACTTGTACGTTTTCCAGAGCCGCCCTCGTGATGTCACAGCAACTTTGTGCTTAGGACCAGAACTGAAGAAACGGAAGTGCTTCTTAACAAAACACATTGATTTGTAAATAAGTATTTTATCTTATATGTAATGTTTGCTTAGTGCCTAAGTTTTAATGCTTTTTTTTAAAGGGGCTCACTAAAACTATGGTCAGGTTTTAACGAACTAAAATAAGTTGACAGATTTAAAATGCATATGTATAGAGATCATAGCTATTTTTTGCCATGTAACAAAGTCTATCGAGAATGGCTTTCTGGTCTGCGGTGATTGCTAGGCATAAAAATTCCAAGTCAAATATTACATAGACAAATGTTTTTTTTTTTTTATCAGAAAATTTCATTATTCATCATTGAACACATTTCATGGAATGGCATGCGGTAAAGTACATTATAATGTGCGTAATGGAAGTGACAAAGACATGATTTCATTGGGAAGACTTTTGTACTGGTTGTTCAAAGTCCCTCCCTTCCCCTTATCCTACTGATATAATTTAACATCAAGGCTGTCTTACAGTAAACTTTTATCATTATGTTATCATCTGTAACATTTTGTTTTTGTTTTTTTGCTACTCTCAATGGACCAGACTGGAAAAGAAGCAAAGCTGGCTCAATGGCAATCAGACGAGCAAATACAGTACTTGGTAACGACGATTACATGAACACATTCAAAAGTTGCTACACAGTAACATGTGCTACATACTGTGTTTGTACACTTGTGGCATTTTGCACTCCTTAATATGGAAAAGCAGGTCATGTGGATGTATTTAAAAAAAAAGAAAAATAGATTTGCTGAGGAGAGTAAATGTCTCTTGGGCTCGAGGAATTTCCTTGGATTTCATTTTCCAGCGTTCAAGCCTAATTTGTAGTCAGTCCTCGGAGCGTGTCGGGATGGATCTCGCCAGCTCGCATCTCAGCTCAGTCTGAATGTTTTCCCTAGGGAGATTTGAGTTTTTTGAGGCGAGGAGAGGTTCCGTTCTCGGCTTTAACCACTCCGTTTTCATAATGCCCAACTAAATAGAGAAGAAGAAACAATGAGAAGGAGATTCCAAACACGTCTTTCTCTCATGTGTACTCACGAGAGTCTCGTTTCATTGGCCGAAGGGCTTGTTTGGTGGCGGCCTTCTTGCGGACGGCTTGCTCATGTCGGAATTCCCTCCAGCGCCTCAGCTGGAAACGGATAAACTTCCAGAGGAGCCAAGATTGGGTCAGACAGACTAGCAGAAGAACAGTCATCCTGGAAAACAACAAAGATTAGCACTCTTGGAAAACAATAATCCATAAAAATCCCTCACCGTATGAGAACAGTGTTGAAGTTGCCGGTCTCCAAGTCCAGCACCTGGTTCTCGCAGCGGGCCAAACCGAACCCGACGACGAGAAACATGAGAGTCAGCGTCGCCATGCGAGTAATCACAAAGCTGGCCGCCCACATGTCAAACCTGAAGGAGAAGACGAAACATTTTCAGGTAATTCCTCAAAGTCATTCAAATCAGGTCAACTTGCATTTTCTGGTGGTTCTCGTCTGTGAAGTAGAAGAGCCTGGCGATGTGGAAGCCCAGCTCGGACACATACTGAAGGAAGAGCAGCACCAGACCCACGCGGTTCAAACTAAACAGGTCCACAAAAAAAAAAAGTGGTTAACCAACTGGTTTTGAATCTGCAGGTCAACAGGCTGCTTACTTGAGCAGATACGCCGCCGAGATGTGCACCAGATACAAGCCGATGTACTGCAGCTGACGAGAGATCTCCTCCTGGTAAACAACCAACACACATTTTCAAATCTCATCGCGTGGGACCGAACCCATTTCCCCCCGTTACTGACCTTGCGCACTTTTTGGAAGTAAAGTTCCGGTAAAGCATGGAGCCAGTAAGCCAGCTGAGTGAGGTAGAAAAACTTTACCTGGAACCTGAATCGCATACAGATAAGTCAGATATTGTAAAGTATGAAGACACGTGTCCATCATACCTGAGATGTGCGTGTGGATAGTTTTCCCAAAGTCTGCTCGGATGCAAAAGATATCCTTCCTGTGATATCAAAGATAACCCTTCTTATGACTTCCACAGGAAAAGGAGAAGTCTACACATGATGTGTGTGACACTCACAGTAATGAGGATGTAGAAGCTCCACACACTGGACACCAAATGAAACACACACAGTTGACCTGACTCATTAAACTTGGTGTTCTTACTCTTGGAAAGATGGAGACGCCTGTTGATTTTCTGAGAGCAAGAAAAACTGGTTACACTGACTCGAGTGCATTAACAACAATCTGACTACCAAGAAGTGCCTGTGCTACTCACATCTAGAAGATACTCCTGCACCACTGCATGAAGGATGATGGTTATAAAAAAGTAGAAGAGGATGGTGGCACAGTCCTTCCATCCATAATGATACAATGTCACTTCTCCATCTAAAGGACACAAAAGTGTACACAACACATCAGGTGGATTTAACAAGTTCTCAAGGAACACTTTTATTGAGCCAACAAAATCATATTTCACAATTCCATTATGCACTGTACACAAGGATACCTGGTGTCAACGTGGTGACGTTGTACTGGGGCTGGATAAATAATATGGCTGTCTTGGCTGTTGCCTGAAAAGGAAATTCAAATTTATTAATGAATGGAGACCCCACAACATCACAAATGAGTAAAGTTGGCACAAAAAAGGGTTATTAAGAACAGCCATCAGATTTAATCCTAATAAATGAATCTAAAATTCAATCAATCTGAATGGGCCACTTTGCGGGCAGTAATTAAGACACCTATAAAATAGGTGACCCAATGGGTCTTCAGGTGACACGTCAACTTCTACAAGGAAATGGGGGGAAATCCCCCTCTGGCATTTTTGAACGAAACACCTGAGTATTTGTGCATGTGTTGTTTCTAAAGTAAATTAAGAGCTAAGTATGCGTGTGTGGATATACTCTGTGACGAGTAATTTGTTTAAAAATCAAGCACTTGCCCATGGTCGGACCTTGGAGGGATTGAGACGTGGCAGTATCAAATATGGTCAAGCTGATCGTGGTAAGTCTCTTCCTCTTTTCCTCAATGTCTTTCACAAATAAAAGAGACACATCGCGACGTGTGCACATTTCAAAGCCAAAAACGAATGTTTTGCTTTTAGTTTGAAGGGGACTGCAGTGTTGTTTCCGTCTTAGTCCGGCTTCCTTTTTTTTAGGGAATTGACGTGAATACTGTTATCAAAGATTTTGCAGACCTGCAGAAACTTTGGGTGCAAGTTGTATTTTGGCGGATAAACTTGCTGCATTAGCGTGTGAAAATAGTCGATGATCGCTGCTAAATAGCAGTTTTATTCGCGTTTTAGTTACGATTGTTTTGTCGACAGCAAATAACTTAAGTTCACAAAAACTTTAATCGCCAAGTTTGCATAAAGCCCTGCAGCGGTTATATAAAATGTGTTTCCCCTAAAGGGAAATACATCTCAACATTGAGTTTCGCCATCAGAAACGAAAGCAGTTTGACAAGAGGAAAAGAAACTTAGCCCATCTCACCTCAAACATCAAACCAATCAAAATAAAGATCACCAAACTGAAGACTATGTCGGCGTGGTTCTGGATGAGAAATTCCTGGCTGAAGAAAGGATAACTTTTGTTTCTTCGGCGAAACGCCATGGCAGTTCCCTGCAACTATTCTAATATTCTCGAAAATCTTTTCTCCTTCTACTCCTGACTGCAAAGTTCAGTGAAACTTTCCCACTGGAGTGCGCATGCGCGTCTTCATAAAGGGCGAGTGCCTGAAATACGTACCTCCATTACGTCAGGTGAAATCAGGTTTAGGCATTGCATCTAGTTTGATAAATTAAATTTTATTTCATTACCACCAAAAATGTCAGCAACCACATAACTTATATTGTGAAGTTAGTATTGTTATCTTTGCAAAGGTTGTATTTGTTGACTTTTACTTTATTCAACTTCACATGTAGTATAAAAAAAATCTTCAGTACACTATTACGAAACCTTTTTTTAGTATTTTATTTGACGCCCTTTAAAGTTTTCTCCCATTTATTAGTAGGCCTAAAAATAAACGAAAAGAATTTGGCCCGTACGGGGATCGAACCCGCGACCTTGGCGTTATTAGCACCACGCTCTAACCAACTGAGCTAACCGGCCACGACGTCTTTGGCTTGTATAATTATTTAAAAACGTATTACGTCAGCCGTATTTGCCTACGAATTAATACTGCCCGGTTATGCCGATTAATGTCACACATAAGGAGAATGTGTCACAGTTTAAAACAACTTTATTTCAATATGTCTGCATTTTATTGCTTATTTAAAGCCACAGGTGGCTTTGATATTCACAGTTCAGATATTATCAATCAACACATCAATCCATTCAGCTCAAAGCACAGCAAATTGATATGTTTGCAGTAAATGCCCAAAATACATACAGTATATTGAGGCAGATTTTTTTTTTGTTGTTGAACAACTATGGTGCAGGTTGTCCACACCAACCGATGAAGTTTGTCTGGTATTTACGTACATCATGGGTGTAGCCTATATTCATAAATTCTACAATGTAATCATATGATTTATCACTCAGGTTACAAACTTTGACTTTGTAATGTAAAGGCTACATGTGTTAATTGCTATACAATCTAATACAGTGATGCACTCGGGGATTAATTGGTGCAGGGCGTCAAACAAATTTGAGGGAATATGGTTGTTGATAAATGATTACAGCTTAGAGGTTTGTTGAATGTGCGTCAGTAGCTTATTAGCCAATTAGCTTATTATTACTTATAGCATTAAAAGACCATCAAATGGCTCCAGGTGTAAATTTAGCACTTGTGCAATATATTGCTACGTCTTTGACGGTAATAGCGTTTTATATGCTCGCCTCACATTGCTCAATTTGAGGTATGTCCTGTTACCTTAAAACAGAGAAGCTAAAAACGTAGTCATAGATTCACTAGCTTGGATTCACCCGATCCCTGAATTAGTCAGAAATGTTCATCGTTGTCTCTTCGGGACATTATGAGCTGCCTTCTGGGCCCGGTGAGGTGAGGGACACCGGAGGGAGAGTCCAGCACTCCCGAGTCCAGTTTTGGGGTGGATGTGTAGCGCGGCCCGACATGGCCGATCAGCCCTCGGATGTCCCTATGAAGAGCCGGATCGCTTGGAACGGAATTGAGACGCGCCCCCTGTTCCAAACCCCCAGCATCCCGGTCCAAATGAGGGTTACTGGCGCTGCTGGGGGATTGGGGATCAGCACTGAAGTACAAGGTGGAACTGGACTCCGTGGGGCAGAAATATGGCTCCGGACTGTCTCCAAATACAGACTTGCCCTCAGGCGAGCTGCGCTTGAAATCCGACGCGGGCGACTCCAGCGGACTCTCCATCTCCAGACTGTCATCCTCTGCTTGTTCAAAGGAGCTGGGTTCACTCACAGTCTGGAACTCGTCCTTACAGTCCGACAGTGGCGCCAAGCCCGGCCCCTGGGACTCGGACGTCGAGACGCCCTCGCAGTTGCCCTCTGTCGAGCAGGGGATGCCTTCGCTACTCTTAAACTCCTGGTTGTACTCCTCCAAGTCCAAGATGGCTGCCGCTCCACCCGCCCCGTACGCCCGGTTGATCTTACCCAAGTCGCCCGTTTTGAGGGCCAGTCGGATGAGAAGCCAGTGATGGTGGTAACAGGGGCAGGAGCTGTTGGGCCTGCCTCCGCATGTGCTCGGATGCTCCAGCAGTGAACCGGCCACTCCGGAAAGGGAGAAGCTGCCGTGGTTTTGCTCGCTGCCAACCGGAAGACTTTTGTCCCCGAGAGAGAAGGACGACTCCCCTCGTTCGATGCACGTGCTACTCATGTGGTTGTGGTGGAGACCCTGGGCTATCTCTGTTGACTTGGGATGAAGGAACCGGTAGTAGACAACCAGGGAGGTAGCGCCTGGTGACAAGAAAGATGTCCAAATTAGCATATAGCTACTTATGCCATTTTTTTTTCAGGTCACCTAATTAATAATAACCCACCCAGGGTAAAGCTGCACAGGACAGTGATGGGGAGGGTCATGTTGTCCCACGATGCTTCGCTAAGTAAATCGGAGGCAGCCAGCAACAATGTGGTGTTCTCAATGAGCATGAACTGAAAGAGGAAGAAAAGAAAGAGGCAAGAACTTAGGTATTGAAACCTAGCTCGACTGCTTCTTACGGTATAAAAGCTGGCCATGCGGAAGCGAGACGGTCCGTCTTTAACGTTGAGAAAGAGGAAGACGTGGACTAGCCCCAGGAGACCGTTGAAGGCACGCCAACACCAGGGCCCGGTGCAGATGTCTGGTTGCTGTGATACCAGCCAGAAGGAGGCAGTCAGCCAGTGAAAACCTGCAGACCAGCATCTTGTCAAGACGAGTAGCGTAAAGTGAAGACGTTTGATTCTAATGTGCTCCTCACCTGCTACACCGCAGACCCACCAGTTGAACACCCTGGCGAAGAACATGAGGCAAGTCACCCTGGCGCCCAGCATGCCCGCCCTCCACACCAGCTGGCAGAGCAAGGCCGCCGGAGGCATGGCGAGATGGCCCGGCCGGATGAGACAGCAGGCGCGGCTGTACAACACCAGGGCCCAGGAAACGGACAGCACGCAAAGACCACAGCTGTAGGCCACTATAAGGAAAACGGAAATGTTTGCCTGCCTTGAGCTGGTAAACACACGGGGGCAATTCGGGCTTACCCGGGGACATGATACCCACGTCGGTGGACACGACGATATACGCTTGCAGGAGGCTCTGGGGCAGGCTGAGCACCAGAGCCTCCAAGAGCCAGAGGGCAGCGACATCCGCCTGCAGCATGACAACAGCGCCGAGCTCTGCCACCGAGCCGTACATGCGTGACACGTACCTCATGCAGTCCCACAGCCTACCAGCAAAGGGCGACATAAACACAGCTTTCCATAGGAGGACTCTGCATTCCAGTACAGTGGATAAAATTGATAGTAACTTTCGTTTCAAGGTTGGTCCTTTTGCAATATAAATTATGTTGATGTCTCACGTGACTATTTCTCCCCAAATTATTTGTTGAGTTTTCACTGGATAACACGTCACATTTTGTTTCAGGGGTTCTTACCGTTTGAAGATGCCCAAGTGAAGAATATGTATGGTGGAGAGGTACCACCTCCTATCGTCACCATCGTCATAGTACCATTTGACGCTCAGCAGCTGCACCGCGGTAGCCGGAAGGAAGAGCCCGAGCGTGAAACCGGCCCAGCGTGTCTCATCATTCCAAAGGTAAAAGCCTATACAGTAGATGACTGGAAAATACAAACAAAAAAATTATAATAATTATTATGAATGAATAAATCTGACTAGAGTTGTTGTGTTGTGACCAGGGTTGACCAGCGTTGGTGCCATTGACTGAAGTCCCATTTCACATTCAAGCTCCACCTTCATGTTCTGTCCTTGGACCATCGATTTACTTAGTCAGCAAGTCATCCATCAGATCCGTCCTCGGTGTAGAATGATTGTTTTCGTCAGTGTAGCGCTCGTGTAATTTCAGCATCAAGAAAACATGCTTATTTTTGGAACCTGCACAAAGTGCAATGTCTCAGATTCAAACCTCAGGACTGTCAGCGAGACAACCACCCAACCATCTATGTTTTTATTGGAATGTCATTTTGTTGAGCTGCAAATTGATTTTATTTTTATACTCCAATATAACCAGGCTCTTTATTGACACCAAGGTATTGTTTGTTTGACATTCTAACTGGGAGGTGAGGACCCCTAAAGGTCAACCCCGACAGACCTAGAATAGAAACCTGCATCGCGTTAGCATCATCACGCGAATGGTGGTCGAATCAGTACCGCCCTCGCAGCACCGTGCCTCCATTCATTGCAGATAAAACACGTCATTAAAATCGATTCTCCATCTGAGTCGAATGTATGACTTGGAGACGGTGTAGTTCAGCTCCCTGCAAGCTCGAGCGCGTATCCACACGGACGCCCCTCCACTTACGAGCGCTCCTCTCGGCCGCGATGACCAGCGCCGTCACGCCGAGTAGCGCCGCCTGACACCAAGCGATCCAGCGCTCGCTCCGCCGGGCCGCCGACGGCCTCCTGCGGCCTACGGCCTTGGACGTGCTAATCATGGTGCCGGGCGGCGGAGGAGGAGACTCCCAAGCGGCGACATTATGGTACGCATCCTTCGCCCTCGGTGCGCCCGCTTCTTTCTTCACCCGCTGCTTGCCAGCGCTCTCAAAATAGATGACGTCACTGCGCACTTTTAAAGGGCCACGCTCATGCTGTTGTCCCTTGACATCTTCTCCTCCTTCGCACCTTCTTTGCTAAACCTAAACATATTTTGATCCTCAGCATATGCATGGTCATTTGGTGTTTGCATGGTTTTGTGCAAATGTTTTTAATCACTCTGTGGCTTTTATTACGCGTGCTTGAACATGAGCCAGCCTCAAATTACACGTTTAAAGGGTGTCAGGTGGCCTATTGTCCACGCAGGCTATCCAATGTTATGATGGAGGAGCTCCTCCAATTCACTTACCGGGTAACATGATGGTAAATATTAAAGGCGTAGGTTAGGTCTAAGCTTTGGTTAGGGACATTACAACTTACTACCCAAAGTCACGTGACACAACCAAATTCAGCATACGTTTCGCATTTTGTCCTCTTATGCAGTTAAGAGAAAAACATTGCAGCTAAGATCAAAATAAATAAATAATGAATAAATAAAATTGTGACTTCAAGTTGACGTCAAGAAATAAACATGGAAATGCAAATCACTCACTGACTCGTTCACGCACAGACCCGTTCCGTTGGCGAACGGGAAATGCAATTCACAACTTGTTCGTGAACGGAAAGTTACGTCATTTTCTTCTTCGTTTTGTTTTACGGCGAGGTGACACCAGCTTCAATGCGCATTACCGACACCTACTGGTTGAAGTCATGAACTGATAAAAAATACGAACTAACCCTACACCACTGGATTTCACCCCACCCCCTAGGTAGTGGGCCACCTTATGTATTTACCCATAAATACTTGCATTTGTTTGCACATGCGTACACTTACACAAAGCGAGGTTCCAATTCTAAAAGCAGATTTGGGATCCGAACCAAGTTCTTACCGAGCAAGAGCCCGTGCCACTAACCAGTCGGCTATTTCGATCTGGAAGACTCTAGCGGTCGGCACTCTTTTGTACTAGTAACACAAAACACACCCCTCGTTAAGTGCAGGTGCGTGAAAAGTTTTAGCTCCTTTTGAACGTGAAAGAAGCTAAAAGTTTTCACGCAGGTGCGCTTAACGAGGGTCACTTGGAAAACATATTGGAACGCGGCCCCAAGGACTAGAGTTTGATACCTGTGACCTTTGACCATGATATTTCCCTAATAAAGTGGTCTGTTATTAGGTACACTTGAAAATGGCGGTGTACCTAATGGAGTGTCCGTGTGATTCCCTCGTTAAGTGCAGGTGCGGGAAAACTTTTAGCTCCTTTTGAACGTGAAAGTGGCTAAAACTTTTCACGCACCTGCACTTAACGAGGGTCACTTGGAAAACATATTGGAACGCGGCCCCGAGGACTAGAGCTTGACACCTGTGACCTTTGACCATGATATTTCCCTAATAAAGTGGCCTTTTATTATGTACACTTGAAAATGGCAGTGTACCTAATGGAGTGTCCGTGTGATTCCCTCGTTAAGTGCACCTGCGTGAAAACTTTTAGCTCCTTTTGAACGTGAAAGAAGCTAAAAGTTTTCACGCAGGTGCGCTTAACGAGGGTCACTTGGAAAACATATTGGAACGCGGCCCTTTGAGGACTGGAGGTCAGCACCCCTGGTTGAAGTGAAAAGTGCCACACCCGCCCTCACCCCCACTTTCTGATTGGCTGTTTGATCTGTGACGTTATTCGGACACTTGATTAGATACACTGCTATTTTCAGTTTATTTCACGAAGATTCACGAGTGAGTGACAGACAGCGTTGCTGCTATGCCAGCCGACACACGTTATGCCGACATTGATGTTTTAATTTTGTATTTGTTGGATTGTAGTTGATGGTGTTATTATACCGAATGTGTTTGTGTTTGAATGAAAGGTAGAAAAAAAAAAAGAGCTTGAGATGTTTGTAATATTCACTCGCACCCACTATGAGGTATCAGGTTGACACATTTTGTTGTAAATATATCCCACAGCAAATAACAGGAAGTTTATTTATTCACGTCCTCAAGCACCTACGTCAGCGGAGGTTGCTCACAAAAGGGCACACGTCACGAACAATGGAGGTTTCCTCCTCACACAGTCATACCTCTCCTTTATTTGTAGCTTTAATGAGATGACAAACACACATCCATTCTCACTCTTACTAGTAGGAATAAAAAAAAATATGCATGATGATATGTTTGTCTGACATGACAATATGACAACACAGTGATGCTGAATGTGACAAAACCCTGTTTTTTATAAATCCACAAGAACAATTGAATAAATTATTAACTTTTTTTTACAAGAAACCAACAAAGTGTCAGGCTGTGCAGGTGGAGTCTTGCTTCTTCACATGCAACAGATGAGGCTTTACCTCAAATAGGGCAGTGCCAGACAGCTGCTGAGTTGACCTGTAAGGATTATATGGCTGGATTAGAAAGGCCGTCTTCAGGCTCCGACATGCAGCCTGACTCCTGCTTGATACGCCTCGGACACAGAGGTAGAGGAGAGCCGAGGCAAATTTGCGAACCGTCGTTCGCCAATTCAAAGAGTTCAATGGCGGCCAAGGCGCCGTCCAATTGTTCGGAGCTGCGAGCGTCCAAGCTTTGTATGAGGTGGAGCATATCCCTCTTGTCCATCTTGGCTTCCGCCGCCATGGCCTCGAGCTGCTCGGCCGCCTCGCTCACGTCGAACCTCTCGATCTCCGAGTTGACTCTGTGGATCTCCTCCGGGGAGTGCTTGCGTGAAGGCAGAGGCGAGAGAGGGCAGAAGCCCTGGAGGTGCACCTGAAGGCTGCACTGGTGGAAGTAGGCACAGGGGCAGCAGGGGCAGCGGTGTGGACGTTCTCCGGTGTGGAGGCGCTTGTGGAGCTTCAGGTGGATGAATTGAGTGAATCGGGCCGGGCACAGTTTGCACTGGTAGGGCCGCTCGCCCGAGTGCAACCTCTGGTGTGTCTTTAAATTACTGGTGCTGCTGAATCGCTTGTGGCATACCTGCGTCAAACAAGAAGGTCATTTCCAGGCCAAGTTATAGCGCTAATCGAGGGTAGATTGAAATGCTTACTTTGCACTCATGGGGCTTCTCTCCAGTGTGGACCAGGTAGTGTTTCTGCAAGTGTGCCAGCTGAGTGAAGTTCTTGTTGCAGGTCTGGCATCTGAAAGGGCGCTCGCCGCTATGTACTCGCAGATGGACCTGAAGACAGCACTTGTTAGTGTTTACATACTTTAAATAATGTCACGGAAAGTAGTCATACCTTGAGGTTCGACAACTGGCCAAAGACTTTCCTGCAGATGTTGCACTCGTACCGGATCTTTCCGTTCTCCCTGGTGAGCGGGTATGACAAGGTCTTGTAGCCCATCACGTGTTCCTCCCGTTTGGCTTTCCTGAGGTCCGATGCATCCATTGTGCTGCTTTGCGAGGCCATCGTGGGTTTTGAGGGATCACGGTTCAATGAAGCTGCCGTACCGAGCGGTGGAGAGCATCCTCCATGTGCGAGCGAGGGCTGCGCTCTGCACTTGGTGGTGACCACGGATGTGGCACTGGACGAGGATGCAGCTCCAGGATACTCAGAAGAACTCTTGAGGTAGTTTGTTTTGAGGGAGATGAGGTTCTTTTCATCTTTGCTCTCGCCATTTGGAGAAGGAATGAGGTCTTCTTTGGTGTTTGACAGTGCTAAGTTCTTGTGTTCCGGATGGAGGAGGTTAACATAGCCATCAAAAGGCAGTAAATGAGCCGAGAGAGTCAAGTAGGGTTTTAGTCCACTGGTGTAGGACAAGTACGGTTGAGGTAGAATGCTGTCATGGCAAGGCGAGTACTGGGGTAGAAGATAGGGAGCAGAATACACTTGCTCTGGTACTGAAGGTTCTGGGTAAGCTTTGGCTAGAAGGTGGCTTGGGCTGTGCTGGAAGCTGAAGTGCAAACTGGAAGGAATGTGGCTGCTTCGAGCTGTCCTTTTGGCAGCCGGAGGACTGCAGGACGGCAGAGGGGGCGGGGCTACATAACTGTGGACGGCTTCGGAATGGGACTGGATCGGGTAGACCATGGGGAAAACCGGGAGGTTACCCTGAGATAAAGAACCGTCCATTTGTCGGTAAAGGCCAGCGAGCGGCTTGGGGGGCTCTTCTCGGAGGATCTCAGTCACGCTGTGTCCCCGTTTCGCCGGCGTCTTCTTCTGTGATTGACCACGTGCTGTTGGTGAAAGAAACAATGATTTTTAAAATATACAGCAAGCAGAACTTTTATTCTAGAAAGGGAGATCAAATTGGACTCAGAATTGTCTCTTTTTAGATTTTCAAAGATTTGAAATAAATATTTATGAATCTAAAACAAATCCACATCAACACTTTATGAGGTCATTGCTATGCTATGCTAACTACGCTACATTTGCCTGCACACGTGTGTCACCTCTTCTTCTTTAACATATTTAGGCCTTATCTACTATTTTCCCTCGTGTGACCCCCCCAACCTTGGGCAAACAAACAGCCCGACACTCAATGAGACATCAGTCTGTCAGCAGGTCGCCCCGTCAGGAAGTTCAAGTAGTCACTGGACCGCTTCCTACTTCTCCTCCTTCTTAAGAGCCAAATAAATAAGACAAGTTGTGCCAGAATGCTGTCAACAGCTCGGGCGGACATACAGTCATCTATGTGTGTGTGTGTGTGTGTGTGTGTGTCATTGAACGTGGATGCCTTTCACTCAGGAAGCATGTGCGCTCTTTGTGTTTGTGAATGGTGAGTCGCGGGCTTTGTGCGGCCAACGAGCCGACAGCTTTGTCTCTCCGTGGCGTTTGAGAAGAAACTGACACAAGACCAGAAATTGGTCTCGTCTTACCTAGGAGGACTATGGCCACACCTGGGACCGGGCCCTCCATTCAGGGGGTCTACTCTCTTTTGTGTCCCCCCCCCACCCCAGCTAACAAAAGCTTCCGTGGGCGTGACCCGCACAAAAGGTCGGGCACTTGTTTGATTGGGGACAATTTATTTTTCCCTAGTTCCTCCAAGAGCAACCATCCCTTTGCCTCCTCAATCCATTTTATTTAACGCATAGCTACTTACCAGCACAGTCCATAGCAAGCTGCCCCAAGGGTGGGTAGTTACAACGCCGGGCTAGTTCCGAGCAGTACCACACCAGCAGCTCCTGACCAGGAAGAAGCGGCTTAACCGTGTAGAAGTAGATGTCCAGACCACTCTGGCACGCGATCAAGTTCTGCTCGTCCACGCCGCAGGCCGGGTTTACGTATCTCATCCAGTTGCTCTTGTCTTCATTCAAACCGTCTAGGATGTGGTGTAAGGTCCCATGGGAGAAGACCTGCAAGATGGGGGACGCAATCACACGATGACTAATCAGCTTTATGACGCGCTCTCAACCCGAAAGTATGAAGTCACGAAGCAGCCCGATGCTTTTATGGTAAATGCGATAGAATCTTTCTTGAGATAGGCGCCACGAGATTGTGGCAAGAAAAGTTAAAGAGGAAGTTTATTGAATGTGCTGTTTACACTCTCATTCGCTTCATCATGCATGAGTCATGAATTTTATTGGCTCTCGGAAATTCTCAGTAACATTTTATGCGTCACATAAAACTACTTCAAGCAGATTGCAAAAGTTATTAATAATATAATATAAGCAGACTTGTTTCAGATTGACAACTTCTGTAGATGTGTTGGAACGTGAGTGACATTTGTCCCGAGTGTTATTTGGAAGGTGACGGTTCTCAGGCTTAAAAGCCACTTCCTTTTTTTTGCTGCTTCTGTTTGCAAGCGTTCGCTACACTGGAAAAGCGCGGACATTTAACACGGTATTTACTGGCAGAGACGAGCGAAGCGAGCCGAGAAATGCTGCGTCACTGAAACCCAACAGCTGTACGCTCGCGACCTCATACAGCCGCGGCTTGTGTATTGACATATGTCAAAATTCACAGCAGGCAAAAAAACCACAACGGCTCATAAGCGCCGCCGCATCGAGGTCTCAGACGAAGCATGAGAATGTTTTTCAGAACAAAACGTGCTTACCCTCCAGAAATACTTTCGATTGGCGTCTTTCAGCAGCGTTTCATTGGTGTATCGTTCGCCCACTAAAGGCCCAAAGCGTGTCCCCTTCGGTATCAACTCCTTGCTGGTCACTCCGAGCACCTGTCCAAAACAAAAGCAGACTAAATGACAGAGTAGTTTACAGATTGAAGGGTTCCCAGACTAATTAGAGGCATGGAGAACCAAAAGGGTTCATTTATGACATTATTAAGCACTTTTAAATACAGGCCAAACTAACCCTTTTGTCCAAACTAGCCTGTGTAGCACTTAAGCTAATGCTTACGAACGAAGCAAATGTGGGATTTTGTCAGGGTTTGTAAAAGATTACATAAATGTTCAGTTTGAATTTTCCCCAAGCAAAGAAATTTCGGCTTGTCTCCGATATTTTCGATTCATGTGACCACAGTTCCTTGATGAAATGGAGCCACTGATAGCATTGGCTACCGTCATGCTAGCATCAGGCTAACTTAGACTATTCTCCCAGAACAACAAAGTGACACATTGTGCTTCTCCCCTTACTCATACTGAATATTTCAAAAGTTAATCATCCCAAGTTGTCTTTCCTCTGCATTAAAATTTCACCGCTACTCATGTTCTGTCACATCCAGGTGTGAAACGTGCCGCTTTCGACCGTCCAGGGTGGGAAAGAGAGGATCGAGTATCATGGGCATCCCCTCCCCTGCTACCCATGCATCATCTACGAGGTTAATCTTTTACTGTCTTGGCTTACTATCTACGATCTCCTGCTATGGGGTTAAACATAAACCACCTTACAACATGCTTGCAAATAAAACCGCGGGTTCTTGGTGCCTCTACTTTACGGTGTAATTGAGCGCTGGAACAAAAAGGGGCTGAGAATCCGAGGTAGCTACTAATCACACGGACCCCGAGGCTAAGTGCCGAGGGGCTCGGCAATTGTCTCAAAGGTTGAAATTAGACAACATGTTGAGTATTTCCCGCCTGGTGATGGATGAGTTGATGGAGGAGTGACGCAAGTGTCTTACTTGTGCTGAGTCCAGGCGGCGTTTCAAGGCCAAGTTCCTAGGCAAGGATCTCTCGGCTCGCGTCTTGCTGGAGTTTTTGGACACTTCCTCCAGAGGTTGATCCTTGACGATGTACGTGCACTTCTCCTCAAAGTCAGCCTCGCTCCACGACGTCACGTCCGAGTCCGCAGACTCGTCCGTTGCAACCGCCGTGACCTCTGACCCTTCAGAGGTTAACATGACCGTGCTGCACCCAGAGGACCAGGCCTGGAGGAAGCAAGATTTTCACGAGGTTATTTCCCAAGAGTCCCTTTGTGGGAGTCGGCTACAATCGTGACCTTAAGAATGTGCTAGGGTGTCAAACTCAAGGCCCGGGGGCCAAATACGGCCCGCCACATCATTTTATGTGGTCCTTGAAGACTAATCAAAATCATGTCAGTACTAAAATTGCAAATTGTCTTCACTGATGGCCGGATGATCGATGGTTGCTATAGAAACAAAATGGTCCTTATTGTTATTTCTCCATCCCAGGAAACGTGGATCTAAAATTACAGCGAGGAGAAGCTACTTACTTTCCCAGCCTCGGCTACTACCGGACAAACAAACTTCAAAGCGGGGCCCTCATGCTCGCTGCCCCTCTGCCCCCACTGTCCCATACATCCTGTGAAAATCCCAGTCAAAAACCCCGGAGCTGCGAGGGAGGTTCCTGTGCGCGTCATTCCCCACGCAGAAAGTCCACTTTCACAAGGAAACCAGCCAACGTTGGTTCTCACTGAATCCGCCAGACTTCCTCCGACACCAAATGAGGCTCTGTCCTCTCGTCCTCGCTTGTGTACTGTCTCTCCCGCCGGTTCACATGAAGATTGTAGACAGATATCTCGCCCGCAAAACCCTCCCACCCGCGACCGACGGGATGAACCAGAGAAGACAGAAGAAGCTTTGATTAAGAAAAACCAACAACAATGCTGGGATATGCCCTCACAGAATGGCTTCCTCCTCAGGCTCCTTAAGTTGCCATGCAGGTGATGATAAGATAGTAAACAGTTCAAAAGTGCTTTTCGGTTGAAACAAATCTTGGATTGATTTATCTAAATTTTAAAATTAAAACAATGTTTACAAACATGCCCAAGACCCAAAATAAAAAAACTTTGTGTGACTGCATAGTGGCAAAAGATTTTAAGTGGTTTCAGGCCTGCTTATTGTTGATTGCATTTGTAAAAAAAAAAAAAATAATAAAAAAAAAAAAATTAAACCAGGTGAGGCTGACTTGCCTAATTATGAAAATGAAAATTCTTGTCACCATTTTAAATGATTCTACCATGTAACGTTTTAAAGCAATCTAAGACTTAAAACATCAGTAAATCTAATTTACGATTTGTAAAAATATGTAAAATTATTTAAAAATTACTTTTAAAAATTAAACATTTGTCTGTCCTTTTTAGGCAAAAGACATATATTCAACAACAAATGAATTAATTACTATAACTACAAAAAAATGTTATGAATAATTAATTTACTCAAGTTACAGTGCAACTTAAATGATAAAATTAAAAATAAAGCACACAACCAACAAAAATTTCAAACCTGAATCAACCACGAACAAAATCCAATTTAAATGACCTTCGGTTCCAGACAATATCCGACTCCCCCCTTGAATCACACTTCTAAACCCCGCAAACAGCATTAACTTTTCACCCCATTTGTCTGTCAAAACGCGCCTGCCTCGAAATGAGTGTCACAAAGTTGACACCTCACACCGAAACCGTGGATGCCGGTGGTGACTCCGCAGAAAGCAAATTATGAAAATCAAGACATGACTCAAAGGCGCCCAGCTGTCACCTCTTGTCAGTCAGCACACCCAAAAAAATAATTGCCATTCTCTGGAAAAGGATGTCAAGTACTTACCGTGAAGCCTTGGGAGGAGCCGCACATATGTGAGGATGTGGGCCGAGCGGGAGTGTGCGTGAGCAACCGGTGGCTCTGGAAAGCTCTCTCTCGCTCTGTCATTCACTCTCTCACTCTCTTGCTGGCTCGGCCAACCTCTATCTACCTGTTTGTGACTGACTACAGGCACTTTACCGCCCCATCCTCCTCCCCTTTTGCCCCATGGCTCCTCCTTGCAGTTGTGTGTCACTCACTTGCCCCAAGGCGTGAGGCTTTCTCTAAAGTGTGTGTGTGTGTGTGTGGGGGGGGGGGGGGGGGGGGGGGGGGGGGTCTGTCACCCAGCTATGTCCGGATCAGACAAATACGTCTTCATTCTCTCAAACATCGACTTCCATCCGTCTCCGACAAGCATGCTGGCTTTGTGTTTTGGAAGAAGAGGTTGTTAATAGGGGGGGTGACATCATTTGACTGGCCCGGTAAACTTTGCTAACCATGTGACCGGCTTCAAAAAAATGTTTTATGCTTTATGATATTGGATGATTACCAGGATTAGTCCAAAAGCACAATTGAGTAGATTGCCGCCATATTGTTTGGAGCTTCTTTCTGCATTGCAACAATAAGCGTGTTGTCGGCCAGCTTTCACTCACGTCCCCCACTCCTCTTGTCCTGCCTTCCAAAAGCAACATTTACCTTGGCGCCGCGCCAGCCCATTCGAGAAGCGCCTGGATTTCCGCACACATCATTCTCGTGCTTGACACGCGACACGCCGCAAACAACCTGCCCCGTGTTTCCATTCAGCGTTGCTCTCGCCCCGCGCGGCGGAGACGTGCCTTCTGTGCTATTGTCTTTTTTTTTTCTTTTTTTCTTGGTTGCTTTTCTGACACATCCTGTCCTGCTCGCCACACCTGACTAAGCTACTAATTACAACTGCTGACATGAGCCAGCGTGTAATTTAGAATCCGCTCCTGCGTCTCACTGTTTGGCTATTTCTCCTCGCCTTGGGTCATCTCATTCATCACCTTCTATTTATCTCCCCTCCTCTTCCTCTCCATGGCTTCCCTATCACACTCTCGTCTGCCGACCTTTTAATACATTGTGTGAGTCGTCCACATGCGGATTTGTGTGTTCGTAGTTCTTGCCTGCTAGCTTTGGGTGGGACAACTTAATGTTTGATGAGAAATGCTTTCATTGTGATGGGACAAACCTCACAAGCACAAAGTTTGCTCTTGCAATGCAATGGCCTGACGTTTTCTTTTTTTTTTTTGTTCCAGATTCAAGGCACCAAAACATCCACCACCCACTTCGACGTCCGCCAACTGTCTTTTCTCCACCGGCGGATGATCCCTTGTTGACAGGTTATTATCATAGTTTTGAGGCTGCGAGGAATGTCACTGTACCACACGCACACGCGCATGACACGCGGTTTTAAATCATGTTCACACCACGGACAATCCTTTATTGTGCAAACTATAAATGTCCCTAATTTAAATTTAAAAATTGTAACAACTAAAAATACTTGTGTAGTCGCACTAGTGAAGGAGCCGGTCTTCTCATATGTTTGTTTTGATGAGGCGTGGGCGTCTTGCGCTGTCATTTATTATTGAGCAAGAGGACACGAGCAGAACAATACGACTTGATTCCGAAAGGTTTACAGCTTCTGGAATGGCGTGTGTGTTGTAAACGGGGCAACTTTGAAGGCGCCCCGGTGACAACACGGGTGACATCACCAGGTGCCGCCGTGTCTGTCTGCCTGTGACACTTTTACACAATTGCACAGACGCACTCTCTCCCTCTTCTCTGGGGAGCAGTCAGACGGCACTGCCCTCCACCTGTCTCCATGTCTTACCTGCCCTAGTCATTAACAGGGTCCTGGAGCCCCACTGTAAGTGCACATGTCAACAGCAAAATTACAGGGCGCACCTCACCACACATATTTGTTTTGCTTTTAAAAGGTAATATCCGTCTGCACGCAAAGCTTGCTGCCTGGTCCACCTTTTTTTTAAAAAAAAAACAAAATGAGGTTCAAAGATAGAGGAAAAGGGGGATGATGGACACTTTGAAGTACATCAGGGGTCTTCTTTTGTCCTCTTACTGAACTCTGTAAACCAATAATTAATACGCAAGAAATAGTATGAAAACAATACAAACTGCAAACTTTTTGGATCTCTCATCTTAGGTTTTGAAATATAATGTCACATTAGGACAGACAAATGCCCGCTATGACAGTTTTGCGTGGGCAGCCCGGCTGGTTTGACGAGTCGGAAAGCGCGGTGCCAGAGTACAAGATACGAATCACTCACGCGATTCTCTTTTTTTTTTTTTTCAACCATGACGTCGTTTCTTTCATGGCAACATTTTAAAGCAAGTGTAAATATCAATGAATATGTGTCATGTATTTTTTTTGTACCAACTGTCCCTTTATCCTGGCATCTTTCAGCAGGCCGCCCACGAGTGTCTCTGACTTCCTTTCAACGTTATCAACGCAAACAATGACAAACTTCCCTTCCACTCTGGCTAATTGGCAGGTTCTTGGTAATGTTTTTTTATTTTCTTTTATGTCTGACGTACGATGGCATTAGTACACAGAAACTAATCTTCTAATTCGGTTTCCGCATAACTTTGATGGACGTTCGAGCCAGCATGTTTTGACATCTCGGTTCTTTTTTTGTGAGCGTATCAAGCAAGTCAAAACTATCAAAAGCTGATGACCTAACGTCTCTCCAAAGCAGACTTGAAAGGAGATAGAAAAAAGGAACTGGACTATAACTTTAGGGTTTTTATATAGGTGACTTATTATGCAGGTCGGAGAACTCAGAAGTTGCTATTTGTAATTTCTCGCGTCCTGTTGACATTTGACGGGACAGGTCATCCTGATCTTAGACTGTCGCCCGGGCCCTCGTGGCTAATAACAGCCCGAATGAGACAAACAAGCAGGAAGCCGTCCTCTGTGATCACACTTAAAAGCATCCTTGAGTATTGTTGTGTCGCCGTGGCGACCTCCTCTCGAACAACTGCTATTAGAATGAATGGATAACTTCAAATTAGCTGAGGTCATGTCATTTGTGCTATAGTTTATATTTAATACAGAGCATTGATTCAATCTTTCCTCTAGTGCTGTTTGTGGAAGTCATTCCGTCCGTCTGTCTGACTTCCTCTTCCTCTTCCTCCTGTTGTTGTTATTGTAGTAGCCGCTTCCACCGGCCTATACATCAATTCTACCCGGCAACAAGCGACCAACATGTGACAATTTGATCTATTATTTGTCATTGGTGCATCTGAGTGAGCGAAGTTAGTAGTAACCTCGCGATGACCTTCGCCCAAAAACACAACAGGTGGTCGTTCTTCTTCATCCGCTACAACCGAGACAGGTGCTTCCTCCTGCGATGAGTTTGCGGAGGGCTGGGGGCTTGTCCCATCTTTTTCTGACACCGGATAATGGCGTAAAAACCACGGAAGGAGGAGGAGCTTTAATTCGTCCATTTCCGGCT
The DNA here is from genome assembly GCF_024217435.2 of Syngnathus scovelli. Classification (NCBI taxonomy): domain Eukaryota; kingdom Metazoa; phylum Chordata; class Actinopteri; order Syngnathiformes; family Syngnathidae; genus Syngnathus; species Syngnathus scovelli. The sequence continues at coordinate 9,698,796 of NC_090866.1, read as the reverse complement.
CATGTCAAAAGCCACTTAGTCACTGAATAAGAGGCCATTTTCTTTTTTCCAACGCAAAGACCCTCATTCAAATTGTCAGTGTTTGTCTCCCCCCCTGGTTAGAGGACAATGGTTTCCCTGACCCATATCCGACAGAGGCGGACAGGAAAACATCCTCTCGTTGGGTATCCCCTGGGAAGAAGAACAGAATTAGGACCATTTGTCCCAAAATGTGCACCTTTAAGAATTTCCATGAGTATGGCTCAACTTGAGCCATTGAATTCCATCTCCCATCCACTTTCGCTTTGCATAATTCCAGCCACCACCGACCAACCTTTTCTTTTTGAAGTATGACACACATGATGATAAATCTGAAAGTAAGAACTGCGTGGAATGCACCAGATGACATCTGACCGTCTTGATAAACCGCGGTATCCAAACAATGCACTCCGTTTTTACTGCCGAGACGGCGCCGCGTCACAAAAACCTGTTTCCAGGGTCTTATCGACATAGCTGCGAAGAAGCCAATAAGTCGTGGCGCGCAGTGTTGAAACCGTTGCTTAGATGTAGCCGACAACAACGCACCAAATTTCTAAGAATGACTCATTTTTATTTTAGTTCTGAGAGCTTGACCCGAACGCCTCAAGTTACGTGTCGCTTCGTTCTTCCTTATCTGCATGCTATCGATCTTGTGCAAGAATGGGCGCCAGTGATAATTCTCACCAAATCAAGATTGATTGATCAAGTCAGGCGAGGAAGGAAGGAGGAAGGGAGGGGTAAGGGGGTGGAGATGAACAGAAAAAAAAGAAAGAAAGAGGAGGTTGAGGTCTCTCCTTCTCTGTCACATAGATAAGACTTGATGATGGAGATTCCCGGTAGACCCACATAGCCTTTAGCTAAAGGTGAAAAGGTCAACATTTATAACTGAACCCTTCACACTTAAGTGGACTACCGGGAAATATCCAAACTTAAACTACACAAATTTTTCGTTTCATACATTTTCATTCATTCCTTTCAGTCCAGTGCCATGCAATAGACACTTTGTGAAACATGTCCAAATGAAATATTTTACGCAATGCCTTTTTAATAAATTTTAAATTCATAAAAGTTCACAAAATAGTCTCAGAGGGGGGAAAAAAAAGCTTAATTTTGTTGGATAAACTATTAACGCCATTGTCACTGTGGCAATCTTTTTTCCTGATGACAGGGGGCGCTCTAGATTTTCGCTCACGTCCAAGCAGATCTAATGTCACCTCTTGACAGTGCTTGTTGACTGCTCTATGTTAGCGAAGCTTCTAGAGAGTCTCCTGTGCCAATTTAATTTTTAATCGTCTCGAATTAATGTTCTACGTCCTCCAGAGAGCCATATCAAAACCTCCGTTTCGTACACTGGGCCATTTTTTTTTCTTACGCAATTCCCAAAAAGTGTCATCCAGAATGGCTTTTCAGTACCCTACCGCTTACCGTGACGATGCAGTTGTAAGTAAAGAGTGTTAGCCCGAATAGGCTTAGCGTGCTAATCAACCGGGCTGCTGTCATTATGCTCTTCCATTCATTGAGGAGAACGGCTTCTTTTGTTAGCATGCTAGTTAGCTTAGCAGTGTTATTGAAGCTAACTTCGATTAGCGCACTCCTCATTTCAGGATGAATTATGGACAGTTCCTTGCTACTTCTAATGATGTGATTACATATTTTTTAACATGTTTATGTATCCTAGGTGGATAACTATCATGGGTATAAAATACCCGATCCATACAGCTGGCTGGAGGACCCCGACAGTGAAAAGACGCAGGTAGGAACCTGGTTGGTTAAGTCTGGTTGACTGTTTAAGTAGACCAGAAAGATGTTTAAGAGTTTTAAAAGCTAAATCATGTCATTCCATTTGATTTTATAGGCGTTCGTGACTGCTCAGAATCAGCTCACGTTGCCGTATTTGGAGCGCTGCGAGGTGCGGGATCTGTTCAAGGAGCGCATGACTGAGCTGTATGACTATCCAAAGTATAGTTGTCCCTTCAAAAGGGGAAACAGGTAAGGATGGAAACAACAGAACCCAGTCATTGCCCAATTCTGGAATGATTTATGTCAACCGCCGTCATCTCCAGGTACTTCCACTTCTACAACACTGGCCTCCAGAACCAGAGTGTGATGTATTTGCAAGAGAGCCTGGATGCAGAACCTACCATCTTTTTAGATCCCAACACGTTTTCTGAAGATGGCACAGTTGCCTTGCGAGGTAATATCCGAGACTTCATTTCTTCACATTCAATTCTTAAGAGACAAATACACAAACATTTTGCCTCCTCTTGAAGGCTACGCGTTCTCGGAAGATGGAGAGTACTTGGCGTACGGCACGAGCGCCAGCGGCTCGGACTGGGTGGAGATGCATTTCCTTCGGGTGGAAGGTGCCGTGCAACTGGAGGACCGTCTGGAACGAGTCAAGTTTAGCTGCATGTCGTGGACGCATGACGGGAAGGGCCTCTTTTATAATTCGTACCCCGAGCAAGAGGGAAAGAGTGATGGTGAGGTCATGAGGTCGTTCTGTCCTCTTTTTTTTTTGTGACCTTATCGACTTGTGTTGCAAGTTAGTAGTGGGAATCATTGTTTGTATTTCAACATGATTGAAAATAAACATGATCCCTTCTAGGCACTGAGACATCAACTAACTTGGACCAGAAGCTCTACTACCACATTTTGGGCACGCCGCAGTCTGAGGACGTGCTTTGCGCCGAATTTCCCGATCACCCCAAGTGGATGAGTGGAGCTGAGGTAATTTGTCAAACTTTTTTTTTTTGCTTGGTTATTTCTATTGACTGAGAGATGACAACTGTGGGCAGGTTTCAGATGATGGCCGCTATGTGCTGCTGTCCATCAGGGAAGGCTGTGATCCCGTCAACAGACTCTGGTATTGTGACCTCAAGAAGACCCCTCAGGGCATTACAGGCATGTTTGATATTTGTGTGTGCCATTATTGCTTTTTTAGTTTCTCGAAATGTGTGCGTTTAAGTTTTCCATCCTCTTTTCTGCAAATCCAGGCCTTCTGCCCTGGGTGAAGCTCATCGACAACTTTGACGCCGAGTATGAATACGTCACCAACGAGGGCACGGTGTTTACGTTCAAGACCAACCTGGACGCGCCACGTTACCGCCTCATCAACATCGACTTTGCCTCGCCGGCGAAGAGCAACTGGGCGGAGCTCATCCCTCAGCATGACAAGGACGTCATCGGTGAGCGGCGTCACGTGCGCTTGAATCCTCGAGATGCATTTATGTAACGCGTCGTGCTGTCTTAACGTTCGCAGTATTCGCCACCTGCACCTACTCCAGCTACCTGTTTGTGTGTTTCCTTCACGACGTGAAGAATGTGTTGAAAATGTATCGGCTCGCATCCGGGGAGGAGCTCAGGACCTTTCCGCTCGACGTCGGCTCCGTGGTCGGTTTCACGGGAAGGAAGCGCGACTCTGAGATCTTTTATTATTTTACTTCCTTCCTCTCGCCAGGTACTCAATTGAACTCTGAGCATGTGTGTGACTTCAAAGGTCTTTGTATTTTCTCATCGAAGAATTGTTCTCATTTTTTTTAATCCAGCCATCATTTATCATTGCGATTTGACCAAGGAGCCTCTGCAGCCCCACATCTTCAGAGAGGTCATAGTCAAAGGCTTCGACCCGTCGGACTACCAGACCACCCAGGTAACGTGCATAAACTCTGCCTGTTCGATTTTCCCACCTCGTCATCATTTGCCTTCTACTTCCTGTCCAGATCTTCTACGCTTCTAAGGACGGCACTCAAGTCCCAATGTTCATAGTCCACAAGAAAGGCATCAAGCTGGACGGCTCCCACCCGGGCTTCCTCTACGGCTACGGAGGCTTCAACATTTCCATTACGCCCAGCTACAGCGTCTCGCGGCTCATCTTTGTACGGCACCTGGGCGGAATCCTGGCCGTCGCCAACATCCGGGGAGGAGGGGAATACGGCGAGACCTGGCATAAAGGTGGCGAGAGTTAGCAGACACAATTTGACAGAAAATGATCCATGCGTGACGCTTCTTCCTCTTTTAGCGGGCATGCTAGCCAACAAGCAGAATTGCTTCACAGACTTTCAATGTGCGGCCGAGTACCTCGTCAAGGAGGGCTACACCTCGCCGTCCAAGCTCACCATCAACGGAGGCTCAAATGGCGGCCTGCTCGTAGGTATGCGTCACCCGTAGATGCTAACAAAACAATATTCTCCCTTTTACCGCGGCACTCCGTGATGTGTTTTTTTTTTCCCCTCTCCCAGCGGCGTGTGTGAACCAGCGGCCGGAGCTGTTTGGCTGCGCCGTTGCTCAGGTGGGCGTCATGGACATGCTCAAATTTCACAAGTTCACCATCGGCCACGCCTGGACCACCGATTTTGGCTGCTCGGAAGAAAAGGAACAGTTCGAGTGGCTTATCAAGTGAGTGAAACGCATGGTTGCTTTCTTAGTTTTTAGGTTGACTTGCCAGAGTAGTTTACATGTAATTATAATACATTTAGAATGAAAATATTTTCCTTAATCTACAAAATAGAAGTAATATGTTACATACAAAAAAAATACAGATTTCATAATATTAATTTCAAGAATCATTATCAGCAAATGCTGACATTGTGGTGTCTCTCTTGAAACAACAGTGCCTCCGCTGGCTGTTGTCAAGTAGTGCACTCCAGTTTGCATCAACACAATAATCAAAAATCTATTCCACAAAAAAATTATCAAGTAATCAAAATATGATTATTATGCCAAGAGCAAGTTGAGCTAAGAAAACTTTATAGTCTTTTAAATTTAATTGTGTTTGTGTATTTCTCCAATTATGTTCACATACATTCATATATTAATTTTTCCAAGGTATTTCAATATAACTTTTTAAAGTTTTATTTCAAGGTCCATTTTGAGTTAATAAATATGATTTATTTAACAAAGCTGCTGTTTAAGAACAAATGTCTAATATTAGTTTAAGATTTGATTTGACAAGATCAGGTTGCAAACTTCCTGAGAACTAATACGAATGAAGTCTTTAAAATGGCGTGCACTCAAAAATGTCGTCTCGTGAAAGGACTGAGATTCAAAGTGCAGGAATGGAAATCAACTGAATTTTCAATATCAACGACTACTAATTTGCCGTGTGTGAAGAGAGAAGAGGCAACTAATGTAGCTGAGTCCCCCCCACCCCACCCTTTTTTTTTTTCACAACTCTTGGAATATGTCTCACCCTCCCGCCCCGCCAGATACTCCCCTCTCCACAACATCCGAGTCCCCGAGGACAACGGGGTCCAGTACCCTGCCGTCCTCCTGCTGACAGGCGACCACGACGACCGCGTGGTGCCCCTTCACTCGCTCAAATACATCGCCACCCTTCAGCACACGGTGGGCCGCAGCGGCAAGCAGTCCAACCCCCTCTTCATCCTCGTGGACACAAAGTCGGGCCACGGCGCCGGCAAGCCCACCAGCAAGGTCATCCAGGAGGTGGCCGACACCTACGCATTCATCGCCCGTTGTCTCAAAATCTCCTGGGTCAAATAACATCCATCTCCTGTCGACGAACCACAAGCTAATGTGCAAAGGCCATACGTGGGGGGTGGGGTTAATGTGATTGGCCAATCAGCTGCTGTCATGAGGCTTGAGTGGCAACCCTTTACATGGCGGATGTTCTGTATTATTTATTGTTGTTAAATCGGCTTGCACATTTCTCATCAGGCTGCACCGTTCAAATGGTGTGTGCATGTGTGTATGGATGGAATTCTCCACAAATTCACAGATTTCTACCTCTTGTCATTAGCTGATTGTTACAAATTGAAAGGGAGCAAAACACAATAAACATCTTTTTTAAGCACTGATACATCTGCTGGGTGGTTCTTCAATGTGTCGTTGCAATAGTAGAACGTTTCTGCTTGGTAAAAGATGGTAAACATCTTAATATTGCAGCTTTTGGGGAACTGGCCACGTGGTGGCGCCATTGAGCCTTGAAATCAAATAGCGCTTCTACGCATTACTGCGCATTAAAAAAGAAACTTCAGCATGACGTAAATACTCGTTTCATGGACTTACATGAGTTATATCGTCTTAAAATAATTGTGAGTACCCAATACTGACTTTTATTTGTGTCAACAAGCTTCCGTAAGTTCTGTTTTTTAATTTCCTCCCAAGTGCAATTTTGCCCCCTTGTTGGTGATAAAGCAAAATGCCACCAAATGGGGGCGCTATGTCGTTTAATGCCACCTCAATGCACAATATATACCTAAATAGAGTATCAATGGGCAGTTAAAATGCATGCAAAACATTTTAATTAAATGTGTAAGCAAAATGTTGTGAAGCTCGGGAAAGGGAGGAGGAGTGAAGCCTGTTGTTGAGGAACCTTTGGGACACCATGGAGTTAGTTATTTTGCACCTCGTTATCTCCTTTTAGGTGCAAGCCTAAGGGGACTTTTTCACTGTTGAAACGTTTGTTAAATTTAAACGTGCAGTAAAAAAACAGGACGTTTTTAATTCGACCCACCTCTTTAAAAAGAAGTTAAAAAAATGTAAACAAATTACACTGTTGTGGTAAACAGCTGCTCATCTTACCTTCCGATGTGGCCATTAAATATTCATGCATGGAAAATGTGTTTAATTGCAGACGGACAGCACAATGCAAAACGCGGCTGGCAATCGAATTTGTGCACTTTTTTATTCGCTTTGCAAAAAGCCGCAGGGAAAATGTCGGCGCCATCTCCTGCAGGTAAGTCACTTTTATATCCTCAATTATGCTCCAATATTACAAATGTTGCTCCAGTGAAACACCAAAGACTCGCCAAGAAACTGTTTAACTTTACGTGTTTGTATGTAAAGATCATTTTAAGGACGCAATTCAACCCTGGAAAGACCATAATCGATCAGATTCGAAGGGGTCCCCTTCCTGACAATCAATTTTAAAAAAAACATTTAAAAAAGAAATAAAAGAGTCGACATTTAGGTAAAACGATAAGAAGATGACGCACTAACCTTTTAGGTCCAAAATATAACCGAAAAATTGATTTAGTCATCCGGAAGTGGTTAGTTTCTTTACCATTGTGCGCTTTTTTCCCCTCTGCTCTGGTCTGTCCTAAAACGCCCCTCTACATCCTATGACGTCACCGATATTGCGTTCGACCATGAATCCTGTTTGTCAATACTATTTATTCTTTGAGAAAAGGTTTTATTTCTCTCTTTCGGGTGTTGTGAGGCCATTTAAACCAGTCGGGTAGTGGGAAAAATAAACTTGTTAAGATAACTCCCGGTGCAGACTATTTTCTTATGTCGGTTTTGCAAAGCTCGTTTTTAACCCCATGAAAATAACAAATGTAATTTTCAGAGTCAAACGATTCTTTTAAAGTATGTTTGGAAAATTGTGAGCGTGCAACAAAGTTTGGGCGACAAATGCGTGCTGAAATAAGCATCCATGCTAAGCGCATGCGCGCTTTTAAGGACGTATGCAAATTTTTCGTTTGTTTAATTTTGTAATCAACGAAATATGACAATCTGACGTATAAAATCGTTCTCTACCTGCATTGAAAAGTTTTGCAAAAAGGAAAAAAAAGTCTTGACTAAAATTGTTGTTCATTAAAATTGAGACAATTAACTGGGATTTATGGGGGAATTAGGGGGATTATTAAAATAATCGAGAAAGTAATCCCATTTCTGCTTGGCAAAACGGTCAAGTGAGATTAGAAAGACTTGTGGGAGCGAGCTACCTGCTTTGCCCCCAAATGTTTACACATCTCATGGGGTGGGATATAAGAAAGGTGAAGGATTGGTGGCTGGAATGCATGAAATAAGCGACAAAAACAACCCCCCCTGCTCACTTAAAAAATGAAAAGCGAGAAACGAACTCAATGAACCCCTTTGAAGTGCATTGACAGCAAGTGAGGGTAGAAAAGACACATTTCCTCTGGGAGCCTACCCAGGCTTGCCTGCATGCATGTGGGGGTTGGGTCGGGTTAACTGGGGTGAGGGAGTCCAAAGTTGGAATAGTAGTCAAGCAGCTCAGGAATCTCCATGTGTGCCCCAATACAACTTACTTGATGGTACTTACTAAAAGGAAACATCTTTGTGCCAGGTGACATCACCTGGTTTTTATTTAATGGGAATCAGGAAAAGCTAAATAAGACTGCTAGGGGTGGCTTCTCTTATGAGAAAAAAAGCATTGTTCATTTTATGTAATACCCCCCAAATGCACTTATTGAGCAATTAAGACATATGTGGCGAGAAACATTTTAAGTTTTGCTCCGTGTTTGTATAGTGCTTTATAAAACTTGAGAAAATGCTGATGGAATGACGATAAAAATCTAACAATAATAGTTAACTTGAAAAAATGTGTTTGGATGGATGGATTTTGTCAATGTCATTAATCAACACAATCCAAATATATTATTTTTATTTGAATTCACCGTATATGAATCAAATCAATTCCTAACGGATTATAATGAGTCGCAAAATAAATGATAACTATCATGTTTTGTATCATCCACCCCGGTAATCGATTTGCTTCCACTGCAAGCCTCTTCCAAAACGGGCCTGCGTGAGCGTGTGCGCGGGGGCCGGCCCGGGGTTGGGCCTAGGCGGGCTCGGGCCCGGGCCGGGGCCTGACTGTGTGTGGGTGGCTCATTGGCCGATGGGGGTTGAACTTGTGAATTCCGGAGGGTGGGCTTTGAGCTCTTTGGTGGGTGGAGATGGGCTTGTTGTTGTTTCACTCGCCATTCCTTGCAGCGTGCCCCCTCCTTTCTCCTCGTTCCTCCTTGCACGTCTTGGGAACGCGCACACCGATTCTAGACTGGGTGATCAGATGGCAGGTTTCCTCATCCGATTTCCGTATTGACTTCCTCCATCACAAGATGTACAACTTTACACCTTGCATTCATTTTCCCAAGCAGGAAAATGGCATGTGTGGAATTTGGGGCATTTGCAAGTAACTATACTAATGGAGAATAACATTAGCTTTAGGAAATGTTTATAAATAGATTATTTAATAATACACAATATTTATTTATGTACAATTGGATGGGAATTGCAGCAGATAACGTTCCTCCCGTCCCAAGGCAGATTTGAGAATGACAGGCGACTAAGAACGTCACCGTTTTCAGCAGGTTTGTTTTTCTGGGTTTTCCAGTCACATTCCAGAGTTGTGAGTTCAGCTCTCCACTGCAGTGCCCACTAAAAAAGATACAAGGAGGTGACTTGAGCTCGCCGAGGGAGCTAAAAAACAACACGGAGAGCGCACACAGGAAAACAGACCAGATATTTAGGGAAGAAATTGTAAAAAAAATAAGCAATGGGACGCTCCAGGTTTTACTCGCTTCCTTTCTGTATGCATTTACAACATAACAGTATGACATCCTTACAGTTCTTTTAATCTTTTATTGGAGGGATATACACCCCTTAAAATAAATATATTTGTTTCTTGTCATTTAGTCATACATAAATAAATATTAAATTTAAAAATAAAGAAAATGAAGCATAAATAGAATACTATGCCATTTTTGTACACATTTATTGCCGCTAAATCCAACACATGCCCCACGTCACGTGCTCCAACATCTTACTCTTAAATACCTGCAACTTAAAGAAGGTTGCTAGTTTAATTTCTACACTAAATAGCATAAGGAGTTGCTCAGTGGAAGTGGGGGAAAAAAAAGAAAAATACTGCAATTGGCAAGGTCACGTGTTCTTATGACGAAAACGGCCACAGCCAGGTTGGTAGCCAATCAGAGCGCGGAAGTTCTTCGGAGGGGGCGGGGCCCGTTGAGAGAGTGGGAAGGCGAGTGAGTGAGAGAGAGAGAGAAAGAGAGAGAGTGGGTTGTGGATGTGGGTGGCTCACGCTAGCACAGAGCAGAGGTGCAGCTTGCTAAGAGGAAAGCGGGGGGCTCCGAGGGAAGCCCGAGGGCCAACATGACAGCGACACCCGGCCGAGCCACGCACGCCGCAGCATGCGTGGCCCCACAACGGGCATGACGACGTCGGATTCATGGTGACCGCTGCAGCAGCGCTCGCTGGCTCCACAAGGTTCTCGACCGCAACTTGGCCGCAGAGGGTCCGCGGGGAAACATGGCCGAAGGTCCCCTTACTCTTATTTTCTCTCATTTTAAAACCGAATAACGTGAACGAACTGGCCTGCAAATGTTTCCAAAGTGTCCACTCGCTTGTTTGTTTGTTGTACGTGCGCGTTCGCGTTTGAACGAGCGCGCGAAAGTGTGTATTTGGGAGTCCAGTAAAGCACGTCCAACATGTGTGCAGTACACCTGCATTTTGGACCAGCATCGCCCAGAACTCCCCACGAGGAGTACAAACAACGTGTACAAAACAAGGGGGTAACTTTTAAGCAGGGCCTTTGCTCAAACGTGGAACTAAACATACTGTTTTATGAACGGCGTGACGACTAGTTTCGAAAATTACTACCGGCCACAAACGTCACTCAACCTCACCACCTCCACTTCATTGAAATTGCTCACTTTTATTCTTCTTTTTTGTTCCCAAGGAGGACCCACCAGGTCCACTGAGCAGGAGGAACGGGCTCGACCCCACGTCCGGTCAGGATCTGGCTTCTGCAAATGGTTCAACGTCCGCATGGGCTTTGGATTTATCTCCATGACCAGCAGCGAGGGGACCCCCGTCGACCCCCCTCTGGATGTTTTCGTCCACCAAGTAGGTGGTAACACACGCACACACACACAGGCGTTGTGGCGATCATAACAGCATTTACTACAAGCTCAGATGTTTTGCATCAGGGAAACGTGTGATGTGATCACGCGTTGTCCACGGCCTGAAAAAAAAGGAGACAAAACACGCCTTATTTCCTCTCCTAGCCACATGCTGCAAGTGTAGTTTCCTCCTCCTCCTCCTCCCTCCTGCCTGCAGAGGGAGGAGAAGTGTCTCCCACTTGGCCCCGCAGGGTTCCCACGGGTGCTTGAAATTCTTGGAAATGCTTGAATTTCAATGCTGGAATTTGGAAGGTTGGAAAAGAATAGTCGTATGAGTGCTTCCTATTTAGACGTAGTGGTTTGCTTGTTAGATGGAGGCCTGGATTGCAATATGTGGTGTTGAGACTGCCCATAAAACTGATAGGTTTGGAAAGATATATATTTTGCATGATGTGGAAAAAACGTTTTGAGCATTGGTTAAAAAATTACAGATAGTGCTGCTTTGTGATGCAAACTAAACATAATATACACAATAAATGTTTATGAATTATATTAGTAGTTCTAATTTTGAGTGGAGTAAATCTGCCATTAGGATGCTGGAAAAGCTTACAAGTTGATGTTAAAAGCGCTTTAAAATGTATGAAATTATTTTTGGGAATAATTTCTTTCTATTATGACGTCAAAGAAATTATTTAAAGAATGTGCACAATATGAAAATATGACAAATTACAACTGTTTGATGCTAAGGAATCTTGAATGGCATACAAGATCATCTCGGGTTACAACTAACGATTATTTTGTCGATGAATCGGACAAAAAAATTATTCATTTTTGTCCCTTTATTTAAAATCTGGAAATTATTTCATTTTTGCAGTGTAAGAAATGCAGAAATGTAAATTCTGATTCGGTTACTGGTCTGAAATATCCATAGGAAAATTTTACAAAAGCAGATGTTTGCAAATGTATTATTTTTGTTAAAAAAAAATATTGCTGCTCTTTTTTTTTTTGCAGGCTTTTTGTTTAGATTTTGTCTCCCTTCTCGTATCTGCTCGACTTATTTCGCAGCCAATCTCACTACATCCTATTTCCTCTGTTCAATTGCCCTTTTTACGGCCTTGTTTTTAAAGTGGAAATTAGAAAAGGAAGGCGGAAGAATGCCGAGAGGCAGTTTCATCATTTCATTTTCATTTGCCTTAACTTTTTTTTTTTTGTGTGAGTGCACATTATGGTTGAGATAGAAGCAGCCATGTTGTAACATCACCCCAAAAAGTCAAATCAGTGCTATTTATCTCGTGGCAAAACATAAATCTTAACCGAAATCTTGGCGTGGGGTGGCCATCGACCTCCACCGGCGTTGACGCGGTGCTGCATCGCTTTCATGCCCCCCTGGTCCTCTTAATGGACTCTGTGTCTAAAAATAGAAAGTGGCTCCAGTCAGAGGAGTGCGTTACTATATCCGATCTGACCGATTGGCTTGTGTTGTTTTTTTTGTTTTTTTTGTCCTCTAACGGATAGATAGAATTTGATAATAGGAAAACGGAAATAAACCCACAAGCAGAGGCAGGAAGAAAAGATGTGTGTGTGTGTGTTTGTCAGAGAACGGGAGGTCTCTTCATCTAGGCTCTTCTATCTGATCACTTCCTTTTCAGTGTGTGTGCGCACGCTCGTGTGTGTATGGGCTCCCGCTGGGAGATGGAGGGGTGCGCGCTCTCCTCGGGAATTCTTTAAAGCGAGAAGAGGAATTTCTTTAAAGACAAAAAAAAAAAAAAAAAAAGGCAGGAGGGTCAGCTATGGGGTTTTGAGGTGGGGGGGGGTTGCCCTTTGTTGGTAATCAGTTTGAAAAGTTGAACAGGGAGCGGACCGTTCCTCCAGAGTGTGTGTGTTCAATTAACAGCGCCTCTGTGTGTGTTTGCAACCAGGTTGCATGGGAAGCTGTCTCAGGTTCGGTGTGTGTTTGTGTGTTTGCGTGCTAGTGCGTGCCCACGAGAAGAGCCGAGAGTGTGTTTTTGTGCAGTGAGGTTAAAGTGGGCCCCTAGTGAGATTAACCTCTGGTCCATGTCACCGTTTGGCATGCAGGCCCCGCCCCCTTCCCCGCCTCCAGATAGCTAGCGGCAGGCTTTGTCTCTCGGCTATCTCACCCAGGGCCGCGCCGCCACTGAAATATGGCCGAAGAAGAAAGATGTGGTCACGTGACCGCCTTCTATTTTGTGGGAGTCGTGTCGGCCATGTTTTAAGCGCGGGTGGTTTTTGTGCAATTTTCCGGTTTGTCCGGTTTGCGCAGTCTGCGTGATTTCCTTTGAGGTGTATGAAATGTGTTGGTTATACTTAAAATAGTAGAACTTATCAGCAGTATGGAGATAAATTACTATTTTGACCCAAATGACGCATAATAGCATTTGAAAACAATTCTCTATTAAATATTCAGTGTAAAAAGAAAAGAAGATTTCTGCATTTTTTTTAAATGAGCATTGATTATTAGCCATTCACGATGAATAATACATCGCGTGTGGTGGTGAGAGTAGGTTGACTTGCATGACTTTCTACCCGCAGCTATGAAATATGAAATGTCGGTAGCAAAAAATCGATAACAAAACACCGAACTTCAAATTATTTGTCTTCTGCGGCGGCTCTTATATGGTGTTTTGATGCTGTTGTTTTTATTTTTTTCTAGGTTTGTAACAACCATGCTAATTTCTATTAGCCCATCTATGGTGCATCACATTCTGTAGTTAGCATTAAGCTAACTTATCTTCCATAGCTGCTGATCGGCGTTGCAAAATAATTGCCAGAATCAGCGAGTATCAAAAGAATCATTTGCTGCGGCCCCATTTTGGAGTCTTAATGGCAGCTGCTGAGGTAGTGGAACACGAAGGCTTTGAAGTGTCGGATGGGGGTCGTGCGGGAGTTCAAAGGTCACGGACGCTAATGCCGATATGCCGAGGCTTCTTAAGGGCTTTGCGGGTGGTTTTGAAATGCACGTATGTGTGCGTCGCTCTCATCTTTCTCATCTTTGCTTTCCACATCCGCCGATGGCCGTCACCCTCCCGACGCGGCTATACTCTGATTCCAAGCATCCCATAATTAGCCTGGCAGTAGCGGGTGGTCGCTATGGAAGGAGAGCGGCGGCGGCGGTGGGGGTAATGGCGGTCATCTCCGCTTCCACCTCACCCCCTCACCTTACCGCTTCCTGTATTGATTGGCGGCTCTGGTGATGACGAGGGCCCGGCTGGTGAAAAGGAAGACTATTTCGAGCCAGCACGGATCGATGGCTCGCTGCGCGCTCCTTCCCACACACGCGGGTCAAAATGCACAGCTTTGCATTTATTTGACAACGATAGAATGTACGCCAAGGCCTTTCTTGGCTTTCCGAGAAGTTGCCGGTGCGGGGCCTCGGGCTTTGAGGCTTCCGCCGTTGACCTCCTGACCAAATGGGGGAAGGGGCTTTGCAAGGCTCAAGATCCCCTCACCCACTCCATCAGCGCCGATCAGAAGTTGCTCCTCCGCTGGAGCCGAACAGAATGCTCCGGAGGCGTTCCTTCGCCACCCTCCTCCACACTCGGTCGTTCCTGCTCCCCCTCCCCTTCCGTGCCCTTTCACGACCCCTGCGCGTAAACTTTCAGAGCAGGTCAGGACACCCACCAGGTCATTCCGGAGGACAGTACTCGGGTTAGAGGCTAGAAGTGTGTGTATGTGTGTGTGCTCTTACGAAGGAAGTCATGTTTTTGGATAAATGTGTTAGCATATTTAAGAACAGCCCATTAAATTGATAAACAATTTTAAAAAGAAAACAAAAATCATATTTGTTACAGGCCGTAAAACCTTGATAATAACTCATTTGATTACCTTTTAACAAATCAAAAGTAGTCATGGGTTTCAATATATTGTAAAGTAATTAATCAATATTTAACAATAAAAAAAAAAAGGCAGTGTGAGTGATCCAGATAAAGATGCAAGTTTTTTTTTTGTCTTTGTGCCGTCCATTCTGAATTCCCACCAAAAAATCCATTCAACTTCATTTCAAATATCAGTTCTATGCGAATGTTTGGATTTTTTGCCGATCCAGCACGGATCCCCTTCCAGTTGCGTCATTTTGTGAGATGCAAGCCCACCGCGGACAGGAAGAAGAGACGCTACACATCCTGCGCGGCGCTGCCGAACAAAAGGCCTCGTGTGGCTTCCTCACTGCTGCATTGTGGAAGTCGCTCGCGGTTGGAACGGCTTGTTGTTTTACGGGCGGTGGGGGGCAAAGCATTCAACTTTGACCTGGTGAGGAGTGCTGTTGATTGCCATCCTCGTCATGTTTTGTTTGTGTAAAAAAATAATAATAATCATGTTCAATCAGTAAAAGGGTGGAAAAAAATAACCCCAAAAAAATCTTGTTTAAATTACTCACCAAAAAAATTAAGTTACAGTACACAAAAAATGTAGAAAAATAAATTAACAGACCAAAAGAGCAGACAGGTGAACGTTCACAAAGCATCTGTCGAGTACCCTTGGCTTCATGTATAACGTACTGTCGTCATGGTAACGGCCATAGTGTGAAGGAACACGGCTGAGCATTTTTTTTTTCCTTTCCTTTACATTTGACATCATTTGTCTCCTACTCACACTTACACGCGTGTGCTGCAACCGTGAGACGTGTCACGTTCTCGCCAAGGTCACCGAAGCAGGGCCTCTTTTTATCCTCCGCAGTCAGGAAGACTGAAATCATCGTTCAGTCAATCTCACATTTCTTCAGTCATTCCAGAAATCCACTTCTAACCAAGCCTTTTGTCTCTCAGAGCAAGCTGGTGATGGAGGGCTTCCGAAGCTTAAAGGAAGGTGTGCCAGTGGAGTTCACCTACAAGAAGTCCTGCAAGGGTCTCGAGTCCCTGCGGGTGACCGGACCGGGCGGGGGACCCTGCGCTGGCAGCGAGAGGAGGCCCAAAGGAAAGGTCCCGCTCCAGAAGCGTAAACCAAAGGGAGACCGGTAGGTATTCAACACAAGTGTATGTGAGAGGTGCATAGACAGAAGTATTGGGACACCAGATGTTGTGGGTTAAATGTACTGTGGTGAGCTTATATATAATTTTTTTTTTTTTAGGTCAGCCTACTGACTACATACGGTCCATGACTGTTGCCATGGTTATTGTTGCCCCCGACACGCTTCTTTAAGATCAATTTTGCAGCGTTTCACCTAGGCGTGATTTGCATCCCAAATGCAGCGCAGCACAATCAATGACTTCAATCTAAATATGGATCTCCTTGAAGGAGGTCGTTGGATTCCATCCCGTCCTGGTCTATAATGTAAACGGAAAAGATCACACCTGTTCTGTCAAAGAAACCGTCCGGTCGAAGGTCATTTTACACGGCTGAATAATTCAGCCGATTTGGGGACAACCGATCCGGCGTCAGTGGTCAAGTGACTGTGCCTCAGGTGCTTGATCGGCGGCGTTGAAGGCATTAGGTGACATCATCCTGCTTGTCTTTGTCACTCTGGTCGGCACCTGCGGACTTCCATTGAGCTTGACACATTCACATCACTCTTATTGGAGGGTGTGCACACTTGTGCAACCCCATTATTTCACCCCTTTGTTTTTTTACTTCACGTCTAGGACAGTTTTGTCTCCAGAGGAAATGTCAGAGATCCATATGGAGACTCAAGTCATTGATTGTGCGGCACAGTACTGCATTGCGATGCACAGCCGAGCCTTTCCTTCAATGTTAATGGTGCCTGAAATTGTATTCAAGGCAGCTTCGCTCTCCCTTGTAATGAACAAATCCTCCAATGCCATTTTTTTTTTTTTTTTTAATCAGACCCAACCCTTAACCATTGTGAACTAATTCATTTGAATACTTCCTCATGGCTTTCTTTGTTTGGCAGAGTTGCTTGTATTGATAATTAGAACGTTTTCCCTACATCATTTAAAAAAAATGACCTTGCTTAAGTACTTAAGTACTCTTCATATGAATTGCTTTAGATTTATATTCCTAATTGGCAGTAATAGTTTCAGGAGTAGTAGTAGTAGCAGCAGCACAACCACCCCAGAGTTCCCCTTTAAACTTGTTCTTATACTGCCATCAAGTGGTGAATTGTGGTTATTGCAGTTCCAGATGTTTTACAGCCTTTATTGATCCAAAGTAGTATTATTCATGTCATGAAATGACAATACTAAAATATTGATTTAACTCAAAAATTGATTGAGTTTGAAAGTTGTTTTAAATTTTAAGGATTATTTAAATGATCAGTTTCCTTTTTTGTGTTGGCAGCTGTTACAACTGTGGCGGTCTGGACCACCACGCTAAGGAGTGTAACCTGCCTCCCCAGCCAAAGAAATGCCACTACTGCCAGAGCATCACGCACATGGTGGCCCAATGCCCCCACAAGGTGCTGGCGCCCCCCGCAGGCTCTCAGGACCAACACGCGTCTACCTCCGCCTCCAGCCCGGGGTCGTCGACCTACCTCGCTCCCCCGGAGGAGGATGAGCGCTACGGCGCCTCTTCCCTGGGAGGTTCATCCTCGTCCCCCGAAGAGCCTCAAAGTCACCGCGGCCCCCGGACCCAGAGGTGGAGGAAGTCCTAAAAGAAAGTCTCTTCGTCCTCGACACCACCGCTTCATCTACCTCACACCTGTGACAAAATGGGAGGTTTTCATTTCTTCAGCTCTTGATGTGTATTTGTCGTTATCGTCCCACGGCGACTATCCGAGGGAAGCCACGGTGACGATCCGACGGCTACGGATGCCGACTTCAAGGGCGCCATCTTGTGTTCAATCAGGGCAGCTCAGGAGGCAAACATGCAACGATCATGGTTTGATTTCCTCCTTAGTCTTATTCTTTTTTTTTTATTTTATACCTACTGTTCACAAATGTCATCATGCTCAATTACTCTTTTTTTTTTAACACATTTTAAGAAGGGTCATATGGGAGTCGCAACCCTTAAGCTGTAATCCGCACATAAATGACTGTTAAAAGCCATCTTTAGGGAACCTTAATGGATTCCAGATGGATCAGAAGATTTTTTTTAACCCATTTTATATACTCTCCAGTCACAATCTAACGAGATCCAATTGAGAGGTGAATGAAAAAAAAATATGGGCGATGCGTTTGCATGCTTGCAAAGATCAACGCCTTTGTCGTCCTAGATGGACACGCCTTTTTATTCCACTAGCTTAGTTTAATCGGAAGAGTTTCATTATGTTAAGACGACCGCGACGGCTTGAAAATTATTAATATATATGTGAAGTCCGGATTATATCTATAAATGAGAATTTATCAAGTCATTTTTTTTCCAAGATCTAACTTAGATGATATCCCTCTTGTGTGTGTGTGTATATCGTGGGGTGTTTATGTGGGACCTCAATCTTCAAAATTCCACAGCACATAAAAGACAACATGTTTACTAACGGACCTTCGAAATTATGATTTGTCGAAAGACTCGCTGACATTGCTCGTGGAGAATGAAATTTTTGCGGGGGGGGGGGGGGGGGGGGGGGGGGATTTTAGAATGTATGCGTCTGTCACCAATGCAGAGAACCAATCAATGACCAAACCACGCAAAATAATAGCCTTTTTTTTTTATTTTATTTTTTATTTTGTATCATGTACTTTTTTTTTTCCCCACTCTCGGGTTGATGACTGTTCTCAGGGAATTTCGCCCAAAGGAGCAATTGTCTTCTTTTTGGGAGTCATCCACTCAACAGATAGGAGAGACCGCTCCGCTCCTCTCCGTGTCCTGATATCATGATCTACCTCTTGAATTTTTATTTCTTTTCTGACCTGTTGAATACTTTTTGTATAGTACTGGGATTTGCAAGTTGCCGCAAACTCCAAGGTCTTCCGTTTCATTTTTGATTAGTTTACAGCAAGACACCTACCTCATATGTTCAGCTTTCTTTTTTTTTTTCTTTAAAATAACTCCTGACCTCCCACATCTACCTCTTTTTTTACGTTTGTAACACAGTGGGCGGCGGCTTCGCCCCTCTGGAAAGGTGTTGGTCTCGCCGCATTTTGGGACGACGCAGTTTATCAGAACTATCTCAGAAAATGGTTCCGTTTTTGTCTTTGACCAAATAGTTGCGCCGCCGTTGGTACCAGACGCTTTTTTTTTTTTTTTTTAATAGTTGAGGATAATCAGTGGTGACACGCCCTTTTGTGTGGTGGCTCGCGTTTTATACAAATGTAGACGTTGCTTAGGCATTGCAAAGTGGTTTTTTGAAATTTTCCCCGTTGAGATTAAGAAGATCATACAAAAAAAAAAAATCATTCTGTACAGATGACCTGGTGTGAGTGCGCCCAACTAAAAATGTCAGCTTTTTTTTTTTTAAATCATTATTGTAACGCTTTTGTTTAGTTTTTACCAATCAATGTAACTACTGATTGAGCTCCATGTTAATGTAAATTTGTAAAGTTAAGCACAGTCAATTGAGCTGAGTAATAATTGCATTTGTGTTTTGGAAGGGCTTTTTTTTTTTTTTAATGGGAACAAATTAGTGAGATTTTCATTCCAGGTTACCCCAACGACAAAGTTTGATGTACTCTTTGCTTTGCTCTTTGCCAACAAGGTCATTGTCAGCGGTGAAATGAATGAATGTATACTGTTTTGCTGAACAAATATGCATTTGATCAGTTTTTTTTTTTTTTTATCACGGCTTGTTAACCGAAGCTCTTACTGGTCCGCTCCAAAAATGAGTTTTATTGTGTTTTTACTCGATAGCCTTACACGTGTTAATTTACTTTCACGTCCATTAACTATGGCTTTACCCTCACTGACTCACTCGAATGTGTGCAGTTTATTGTTCATCATAATGGCCTTATTATGTCCTCGAACATGAAACGATCTCGGTTGAAGAATTCCAACTCGGGCAGTCCACCGCATATATACCTCCTCATGCTGACAAGTGACCTCGTTGTTGTTTTTAATCGTGATGTTGTTGCTTGTTGTTGTGAGAGTCATACGAGCTCGCTATATTTGGAAAGATGTGTAAGCACTGATCAGGTGGGGAAACGTGCTTTGGTTGCAGATCACTTATTTTAACATATATTCTAGGTAAACAGCTTTTTTTTTTTCCCATTTCTGTAAATCTTGCATTGGATTCTTAAATGATTTGAAATTTCTGGAATGTTTTACTGGACTGGAGAAAAAAAATATTATTTTTGGCATTAAAGTATGTATACTTTCGTATTATCTAAGTCTCCTTTTTTTCACTTCTAACTCTAAAAATGTATAGTAAGATGTTTTGTTTAAAAGACATTTCCCTAATGTAAGCTTGTAGTTTGTCCGCTAGAGGGCAGCAATGTGCCACTTATCCTTCATGCTGGCGATGCGGGTGCGCTCCGCTCACTCAAACCGCACGTTGTTCTTTATGACATGACAAATTCTAACGTCTTTTATAAGCACTTTTCTCACCAATCCTCCGATTTAAACATGTATTTGTTTACAGTTCCGAATAGAAACGGCTAACTTGATTGCTAACTTGGGATGGGCTATTCATTTCAGAAGTTGTGGTCAAAAGACATTATGTGGGGTAGGTGCAGTACAACATGTGTCCCGCAGAGGGCGCTAATGCTCTATAGTTGAGTATTCTGTTACTGTTTCGGTCCTTTCATAGTTTGTGATATTCGATGTTAAGTAAAGCCTCAAAAATAAGAGAGCGTATCATTAAAGCTGTCAAGGAAATTGTTTAACAAAAAGAACATTTGGCCCATAAACTGAGTCTTAGACTTTGAAACTTGGTTGAGGTGCTCATTGCATGTCACTTCTAATGGCAGACAGTGCCTGCCACCAGGGGGAAGGTGAGCACATGCAAACGTCTAATGACCAAAAAGAGGAAAATGAAGGTGAGTACTGTTAATCTTCTGGATTATAAACTGTTCTTGTTGTTTTTCTCTTGTTTTTTTTGTAGTTTCTCATTTCCCCCAGTTGGTGTTTTGAGTTTTTCCTTGCCCTCCTGGAAGTTTAAAATCAGGGGATGTTTGAGAATATTTGTCATTTTTCACACATGTCCTGAGTGTTGTTAGTCACCTGAATGTTGAACAGAGGCTGTGATTTATCGAAGTCAAATTCCTTGTTTGGCACGCTCAAACATGGCGAATAAAAATTCGATCATCTTGAATCTTAATGTACTCACTTGGAACGAAGTGATGGATAGGGGCAGGACATGATAAGCTAAGGCTTCTTCCTACTCCTTTTCGAACAGTGATGTATATTGTTTGTTTTTTATTCTTTAAATCATGTTCAAAATATAGATTCATTCATTCAATATGCAGGAGCATCATTACGACACGAGCTCCTCGAGTTTGTTTGTTGCTCGCTAGCTAGCTAGCTATCGTAGAACAATATCAACAAAGGTGGCTTGTCAGCGTCCCCGCCCACAAGTCCCACTCAGCTGTCGATCAAACGTTAATGAGGAAAAAGCGTTTGACCTCCATGTTGTTTTGTATGTTTTCCACGCAAAAGCTGATGTCCAAACTCCAAGAGTTGAGGCTCAACGTCGGTTGCTGGTCGTCTATCAGAACATCTAGACGCCAACATATTTTCGAAAGGTACTGCATGTTGTGTTTCCTTCTTTTTTATAGGGAGTATTATTCCTTCGGTGACTAGAGAAGATCATGAACAAGTCTGAGACGTAATATTATTTTGTAAAGATAATTTAATGCGTGCTTTGAGTTATTTGACGGTTTCCACGTGAATTAGGTAGTGGGTAAACAGCAGATGGGCCGGCCATTAGTTTCAGAAGTTGTGGTCAAGACATGGCATTGTGTGGGGTGGGTGCAGTACAACATGTTTCCCGCAGAGGGCGCCAATGCGCTATAGTTGCGTATCCCATTACTGTTTCGGTCCTTTCATAGTTTGTGATACTCGATGTTAAATAAAGTGTTAAAAATAGGAGAGTGTATCATTAAAGCTGCCAAGGAAATAGTTTAATAAAAAGAACATTTGGCACCTAAAACGAGTCTTTTTATTTTGAGGACTTTGAAACCTTGGTTGAGGTGCTCGTTGCATGTCACTTCTAATGGCACACAGTGCCTGCCACCAGGGGGAAGGTGAGCACATGCAAACGTCTGACATTGCTCACTGGGCCAAAAACTAAGTGCCACTTTGCTACTGCACAACTTAAACATCAAACACCTCTAGATGTGTTTTTAATGACATTTATGCAAACCAGGTTAGTCAGAAATATACATTTGATTTGTACTCAACTAACTTGGTTTGCATCAATGTCATTGGAAAAACACATCCAAAAGTGTGTGATGATGTTAGGCAGTAGCTGGCACTTAGTTTTTGTCCCGGTGAGAGATGTCAGCTGTTTCAATGTGCTCACCTTCCCCCTAGTGGCACTCGTGTCATCAGAAGTAAGTGACATCTCACCTGAGCTCATCAAATACTTAAGCTGCTTCCATGCAAGTCCTGTTAATGCCAATGTTTGAGTGCAACTATATTAGTCTCACACAAACATTGACTGCTCAAATGTTGTCAAATTGCTTTTCTGTCATATAAATCAATCAACTGGAATGCAAGTCTTCGTGTTTTTATCAGCAAATTTGCTTCACTCATTGGAAAATGTTCATGTTGGTTGTTGCTGCAGAGGCACTTAAGGTTTTCAAAGGCAGTCTTGAGTCTTGAGGTGAGCGTTGTCCTTCCGTCACTGCCATGGACATGGGTTTTTGACTGTTACTCTCCATCTCACATGACTCAACGTGACAGGAGTCCTGTGAAATGGAGAGTAACAGTCAAAAACCCATGTCCATGGCAGTGACACAAGGACAACGCTCACCTCAAGACAGAAAACTGCCTTCAAAAACCTAAGTCTCACTTTCCCCGCCTCCTACTTCTACCCAAATTCAGTCTGACCAATCGCAGTGCAGCATAAATTTGCATAACCACGCCCACTTTTCCAACAGCCAATCAGAAAGCAGTATTTGCCAATCTGACCAATCAAATTGCTTCAAATTAAGAAGACCACGCCCCCTTAATATTCCACCAATCACATGTCCCCTCATTTGCATACCCACGCCCACTTTTCAACCAATCGCTCGCCTTACTTCTCATTGCCCCACCCACTTTCTGAGCCCTCAGCCAATCATGAAGCAGTATTCCAGCTTTGACCCGCCTCATTTAAAAATATGGGGGAAAAAAATTCAGAAAAAAATATTCTGGAAAAAAATTCAGGAAAAAAAAAATCCGAAAAAAATTTAGGGTTTTTTAGGGTTTTTTAAATTAGGATATTTTTAAAGTTGAGAATAAAGAGTTAAGAGTTTGAGTGTTCTTTGTAATCAAACTTTATTTCTTTTGCAGAGTAAACATTCAATCACAAAACAGTTAGAAATTGCATGGTAGCCAAGTGGTGAAGTGGTCGGCCAGCGGGACGAGTGGTGAAGTGGTCGGCCAGCGGGACGAGTGGTGAAGTGGTCGGCCAGCGGGACGAGTGGTGAAGTGGTCGGCCAGCGGGACGAGTGGTGAAGTGGTCGGCCAGCGGGACGAGTGGTCGGCCAGCGGGACGAGTGGTCAAGTAGTCGGCCAGCGGGACGAGTGGTCAAGTAGTCGGCCAGCGGGACAAGGAGTCTGCGCCTGGAGGTAAGAAAAAGAAACCTGTAAGCCTAAAGTAAAGTTGTCATGGGGACTGTGCAGTAATGAGCATATTACCTTAAGTGCAAATATTGTCCACTTCTCAGGTTGACTTGGAGGCAAGGACGCAACAAAAACGTATGTCTTGCCAGCATGCTGCTGTGCTCTGATCCTTGGCCACCGCTGGCTGCAAGCAGGTACTTGATCGTGCACCACCCTGGACACAAAAAGAACAATCATGCCAATTTTGGAACATGGTGGCTGAAATGAAATGTACTTTCCTTCTCTTACCAGCAGAGGGCTCTCCAGGCAGCAAGAAGGTACCCCTGCCAAAAAGATGGCGACTTGAAGCTTTTAGCAAGTAGCATACCAGGAATGTCTCATTTCACCTGCAACACCCACAGGTGCTTCTACTCCACTGGTAGGTGAATGAGCTCACAGAATGGAGGCAAACTGGCAGGTTTTTCCACTTTCTGGACCAGGATTTGCCACTTCTGCCTGTAAAGAAAAGGAACATTGACTCCATTTAGGGTTGCCATTTTTATTTTTAACTGTAGACAGGAACCTTCTGCTGAAGACGTTTCTTATGAGAAACATCAGGCCAAGCTCTTGAAATGATCCTCTCCTGGACTGACACCTGCACACAAATGCGGAAACAGTCAAGCAAGTTGATTTGCAACACTGAAAATGGAAACAGCCTTGAAACCTTTGGCATGGTTTTGGAGAATTTCTTGGCCCAACAGGTGGAGGGTCTTTGGAGCACTCTTACTGGAAGCTGCACTGCATTGAGACAAAGAAAAAGCAGGTTAGTGTTCTCACCATGCCACATTTGCTACGTTTTGTCACCTGCCAGGACTGGAAGATCATGACTCCTTGTTTTCTGACTGCCTGGACCAGCACCACCTGAAACAGCAAACTGGTCAAGCACTTTGATTTGTCAAATTTGTCATTGCAATAGTTTCAAACCTGGCGCTTTGACTTCAATCCATGCAGCGGACTGGTACCAGGTCCTTTGGCTCCACCTGGTGGACAAAACGGGAAGAGAATGCACACGCTGAAATAAATTGGTCAAACAATTGTTCACGTGCGAGTGTACAGGTGTTTCACCAATGAAGAACGCAGGAAGGAACAGCTCTGCTGAACGTCTCTCCAACCGCAGTTCGTTGGCCTGAAAGACAAGGTAACGTTGTAACCCACGGAGTGTTACATTTTTAGCTTGTTTGATAGCAAGAGTAGACTTGCAAACGTCTCATGAAGTCGGGGCTCTCAGGACTGCAAGCCGGCCATTTTGAAACCTGCACACAAAAAAGAGAAGGTAAGTACTTTAGTCTATTGTCCTTCAAATAAAAACGGTTCTTTTGCCTTTTTGCAGTCAATCTGGGTCGTCTGTCGCAGATGCAGACCTGTGAACAGAAACGGACAGTTAGATGCAGTTGATTAAATTCACATTATTCGAACAGAAAGTAGGTTACTTGAGGCTCGTTTTGAAGAGTCGCACCTGTAGACAGATATTGGACAATTTGACTAGATTCTGTTGTGAATTTCTGTAAACGTTTTGTCTTACCTTGGGCAGTAAAAGTGCAAGTTGACGCTGAAAGAGAGCAAAAGCAGTTAGTTTTAAAACGTTAAGGAATAGTGAAGACTTACCTTTGAAACGCAGCATGTTGTGTAAAAGCCGGTGGAGCAGCACGACGTGACGCTGTCAGAAATGAGCAAGAGAACGATTGTCGCGTTTGTGACGTCTTATATAGGCATTTTGTGATGACGTCATTAACAAGCAAAAGGGAAAAAAATAATAAAAGCCGCCTGCGGAAGCGAGGGAAAAATGGCAAAGTGCAACATTTAGGTAAGGTCGGGTCTCGAACCGTGGTTCCATTGCATCGGAGGCAAGGATGGTAACCACTCAACCAGAACTTGCTTGGAAATGTCAGCTGGTTTTTTCGTATTGATAGTATGAGTATCTAAACATTGCCGTAAAAAGTCTAAGGTGATACCTAAGTACAAAGAAGTGAGTAAGCATAATTGTGTCTAAGGTGGCCGAGTGGATAAAGATTTTACCTTGAGTTCAGGAGACTCGGGTTCGAATCTTGGGTAACGCTCTGTTTGATGTGTAAATACTGGACACAGCGGGTCTCGAACCCTGGTCGACTGAGTACCAGGCCAAGTGTTATACCATTCGGCCACATTGCCATGAATTTTTCGAAGTTTTATCATGTATTTAACGTCTATGGCACTACTGATCTACAAATACGTAAAAACTGCCATGCTATCGTAAGATACACAGATGGTCTGATGGTTTTAGCACTTACCTTTGGTGCCGGCGATTCGGGTTCGAATCTTGGCAATTGCTCTCTTTAATTTGAAAATGTTGGACAGAGCTGGTCTCGAACCCTGGTCGACTGAGTTCCAGGCCAATTGCTTTACCATTCGGCCAAATTGCCATGAAAATTTCGAAAAATATTTATGTATTTAACGTGAATTGGTCGACTGATCTACAAATACAGAAAATCGCTTCGTTAGTCTAAGATCCAGTGATGGTCTTGTGGTTAAAGCTTTTGCCTTGAGTTCAGGAGAACCGAGTTCGAATCTCACACATGGCTTTGTGTAAGTATATACACATATATTATAGAGCAGGACTCTTTCACTCGTATTCTGTCGAGTCTTGCACATTATTCCGTGTAATTTCAAAATGTTACACAGAGCGGGATTCGAACCCCCCTCTCTTGTACTCCAGGCTAATATTATTTTATTTGGCCACTTCGGCACAGAAATTTCGAGTTTCTTTTGGGTGGTCATTCAAAGCACCTAAAGGTATACGAGTGAATTGTATTTCCATGCAGCCCTTCAATGAAAAAATAAACAAATGCAATCAGGGAAAGTGCTTGGTGTCCCTTATCAAGTGCTCAACTGAGACCGCTCATGTCCCTCCTGTGACTACTATTGGTGGCTAGATTTGAGGAGATGGGCGTGATTTATTTGCGAACGATTACAGAGAAACCTGGTCGTATAGGGTGAAATAGAACGGAGTGGCAATTCTATTGACAATGTACTGTCCATGTGAGGCAGTCGAATAAAATCCCGGACAATTTTTGAATTTGGGGGGGGGCAATGACATACATACCAGCTCTGCCGACTCACCGAACCCCTCGGGTTCGACCGAACCCAGGTTAAGAACCACTGATCTAGACGCCAAGTTAGTTTCAGAAGTTGTGGTCAAAAGACATTTTGTGGGGTGGGTGCAGTACAACATGTTTCCCGCAGAGGGCGATAATGCTCTGTAGTTGAGTATTCTGTTACTGGTTCGGTCCTTTCATAGTTTGTGATATTGATTGTTAAGTAAAGTCTTAAAAATAAGAGAGTGTATCGTTAAAGCTGTCAAGGAATTTTTTTAAACAAAAATAACATTTGGCCCGTAAACTGAGTCTTAGACTTTGAAACCTTGGTTGAGGTGCTCATTGCATGTCACTTCTAATGGCACACAGTGCCTGCCACCAGGGGAAAGGTGAGCACATGCAAACGTCTAAGTACCAAAAGGAGGAAAATGAAGGTGACTACTGTTAATCTTCTGGATTATAAACTGTTTTTTGTTGTTTTTCTCTCGTTTTTTTTGTAGTTTCTCATTTCCCCCAGTTGGTGTTTTGAGTTTTTCCTTGCCCTCCTGGAAGTTTAAAATCAGGTGATGTTTGAGAATATTTGTCATTTTTCACACATGTCCTGAGAGTTGTTAGTCACCTAAATGTTGAACAGAGGCTGTGATGTATCGAAGTCAAATTCCTTGTTTGGCACGCTCAAACATGGCAAATAAAAATTCGATCATCTTGAATCTTAATGTACTCACTTTGTTGCTCGCTGGCTAGCTAGCTAGCTAGCTATCGTAGAACAATATCAACAAAGATGGCTTGTCAGCGACCCCGCCCACAAGTCCCACTCAGCTGTCGATCAAACGTTAATTAGGAAAAAGCGTTCGACCTCCATGTTTGTTTTGTATGTTTTCCACGCAAAAGCTGATGTCCAAACTACAAGAGTTGAGGCTCCACGTCGGCTGCTGGTCGTCTATCTGAACATCTAGATGCCAACATATTTTCTAAAGGTACTGCATGTTGTGTTTCCTTTTTTTTTTATATGGAGTATTATTCCTTCGGTGACTAGAGAAGATCAACAAGTCAAATGAAACGTAATATTATTTTGTAAAGGTAATTTAATGCGTGCTTTGAGTTATTTGACGGTTTCCAGGCGAATTAGGTAGTGGGTAACAGCAGATGAGCCATTCGTTTCAGAAGTTGTAGTCAAAAGACATTATGTGGGGTGGGTGCAGTACAACATATTTCCCGCAGAGGGCGCTAATGCTGTATAGTTGAGTATTCTGTTACTGTTTCGGTCCTTTCATAGTTTGTGATATTCGATGTTAAATAGTGTTTAAAATAGGAGCGTGTATCATTAAATCTGCCAAGGAAATAGTGTAATAAAAAGAACATTTGGCACCTAAAACGAGTCTTTTTCCTTTGAGGACTTTGAAACCTTGGTTGAGGTGCTCATTGCATGTCACTTCTAACGCCTGCCACCAGGGGGAAGGTGAGCACACGCAAACGTCTGACATTGCTCACTGGGCCAAAAACTAAGTGCCACTGTGCTACTGCACAACTTAAACATCAAACACCTCTAGATGTGTTTTTAATGACATTTATGCAAACCAGGTTAGTCAGAAATATACATTTGATTTGTACTCAACTAACTTGGTTTGCATCAATGTCATTGAAAAACACATCCAAAAGTGTGTGATGATGTTATGCAGTAGCTGGCACTTAGTTTTTGTCCCGGTGAGAGATGTCAGCTGTTTCAATGTGCTCACCTTCCCCCTAGTGGCACTCGTGTCATCAGAAGTAAGTGACATCTCACCTGAGCTCATCAAACACTTAAGATGCTTCCATGCAAGTCCTGTCAATGCCAATGTTTGAGTGCAACTATATTAGTCTCACACAAACGTTGACTGCTCAAATGTTTTCAAACTGCTTTTCTGTCATATAAATTAATCAACTGGAATGCAAGTCTTAGTAATTGTACTAAGATCATCTTGTTTTTCCTTCTTTTAAATCACTTCACTGGTTTCTTTTATATCAAACAAATTGTTTTAGGTTCATTACCTGACATGTTTCGGCGTTTTCTTCCGCCATGTCAGGTAATGAACCTAAATCAATTTGTTTGATATAAAAGAAACCAGTGAAGTGTGCAAGTCTTAGTGTTTGTATGAGCAAATTTGCTTCACTCATTGGAAAATGTACATACTTGGTGGTTGCTGCAGTGGCACTGAGGTTTTCAAAGGCAGTCTTCAGTCTTGAGGTGAGCGTTGTCCTTCAGTCACTGCCATGGACATGGGTTTTTGACTGTTACTCTCCATTTCACAGGACTCCTGTCACTTTGAGTCATGTGAGATGTAGAGTAACAGTCAAAAACCCATGTCCATGGCAGTGACACAAGGCCAACGCTCACCTCAAAACTGAAAACGGCCTTAAAAAACCTAAGTGTCACTTTCCCCGCCTCCTACTTCTACGGAAATTCAGTCTGACCAATCACAGTGCAGCACAAATTTGCATAAATTTGCATAACCACGCCCACTTTTCATACAGCCAATCAGAAAGCAGTATTTGCCATTCTGACCAATCAGATTGCTTCAAATTA
The DNA here is from genome assembly GCF_024217435.2 of Syngnathus scovelli. NCBI lineage: Eukaryota > Metazoa > Chordata > Actinopteri > Syngnathiformes > Syngnathidae > Syngnathus > Syngnathus scovelli. The sequence goes on along the minus strand of NC_090866.1, from coordinate 9,669,928 downwards.
ATGAGACCACGCCTACCTTTTATTCCACCAATCACATGACCCCTCATTTGCATATCCACGCCCACCTTTTGACCAATCGCTGACCTTCATTCTCATTGCTCCACCCACTTAATGAGCCCTTGGCCAATCATGAAGCAGTATTGCAGCTTTGACCCGCCTCATTCACAAAAAATGTGGGGGAGAAAATTCAGAAAAATATTTTGTAAAAAATTCCGGAAAAAAAAAAAAAAAAAAAAAAAAATCAGGAAAAATAAAATCGGAAAAAAATTTTAGGTTTTATTTTTGTTTTGTTTTTTAAATTAAGATATTTTTAAAGTTGAGAATGAAGAGTTTAGAGTTCAAGTGTTCTTTGTAATCAAACTTTATTTCTTTTGCAGAGTAAACATTCAATCACAAAACAGAAGTTGCATGGTAGTCTGCTCGGTGCCAAGTGGTGAAGTGGTCGGCCAGTGGGACGAGTGGTGGAGTGGTCGGCCAGCGGGACGAGCGGTCAAGTGGTCGGCCAGCGGGATGAGTGGTGAAATGGTCGGCCAGTGGGATGAGGAGTCTGCACCTGGAGGTAAGACAAAAAGAAACCTGTAAGTCAACGTTTAGTGCAGGAAAAAGTTTAGCATGAAACTTACCAGTGGGAAAGATTTGTTGTTCATGGCATCAATTATGGAGAGCTGCATGATCAGGAAGCTGATCTTGTTCCTTGCAACCTGTCAGGAAAAAAAAAAAAATAGAACCAAGTTGTCATGAGGACTGTGGAGTGATGAGAATATTACCTTAAGTGCAAATATTGTCCACTTCTCAGGTTGACTTGGAGGCAAGGACGCAACAAATATTTACGTGTTGCCAGCATGCTGCTGTGCTCTGATCCTTGGCCACCGCTGGCTGCAAGCAGGTACTTAATCGTGCACCACCCTGGACACAAAAAGATCCAATTTTGGAACATGGTGGCTGAAATAAAATGTACTTTCCTTCTCTTACCAGCAGAGGGCTCTCCAGGCAGCAAGAAGGTACCCCTGCCAAAAAGATGGCGACTTGAAGCTTTAAGCAAGTAGCATACCAGGAATGTCTCATTTCACCTGCAACACTCACAGGTGCTTCTACTCCACTGGCAGGTGAATGAGCTCACAGAATGGAGGCAAACTGGCAGGTTTTTCACTTTCTGGACCAGGATTTGCCACTTCTGCCTGTAAAGTAAGGGAACATTGACTCCATTTAGGGTTACCATTTTTATTTTTAACTTCTGCTGAAGAAGTTTTAGATGACACATTAGGCCAAGCTGTTGAAATGTTGCAGATCCTCTCCTGGACTGACACCTGCACACAAATGCGGAAACAGTCAAGCAAGTTGATTTGCAACACTGAAATTGGAAACAGCCTTGAAACCTTTGGCATGGTTTTGGAGAATTTCTTGGCCCAGCAGGTGGAGCACTCTTACTGGAAGCTGCACTGCATTGAGACAAAGAAAAAGCAGGTTAGTGTTCTTACCATGCCACATTTGCAAAGTTTAGTCACCTGCCAGGACTGGAAGATCATGACTCCTTGTTTCCTCACTGCCTGGACCAGCACCACCTGAAACAGCAAACTGGTCAAGCACTTTGATTTGTCAAATTTGTCATTGCAATAGTTTCAAACCTGGCGCTTTGACTTCAAGCCATGCAGTGGACTGGTACCAAGTCCTTTGGCTCCACCTGGTGGACAAAACGGGAAGAGAATGCACACGCTGAAATAAATTGGTCAAACAATTGTTCACGTGTGAGTGTACAGGTGTTTCACCAATGAAGAACGCAGGCAGGAACAGCTCTGAACGTCTCTCCAACCGCAGTTCGTTGGCCTGAAAGACAAGGTAACGTTGTAACCCACAGAGTGTTACATTTTTAGCTTGTTTGATAGCAAGAGTAGACTTGCAAACGTCTCATGAAGTCGGGGCTCTCAGGACTGCAAGCCGGCCGGCCATTTTGAAACCTGCAGACAGAAAAAAAAAAAAAAAAAGGTAAGTACTTTAGTCAATGGTCCTTCAAATAAAAACTGTTTTTTTACCTTTTTGCAGTCAATCTGGGTCTTCTGTCGCAGATGCAGACCTGTGGACAGAAATGTTAGATGCAGTTGATTAAATTCACATTATTCGAACAGAAAGTAGGTTACTTGAGGCTCGTTTTGAAGAGTCGCACCTGTAGACATATTGGACAATTTGATTAGATTCTGTTGTGAATTTCTGTAAACGTTTTGTCTTACCTTGGGCAGTAAAAATGCAAGTTGACGCTGAAAGAGAGCAAAAGCAGTTAGTTTTAAAACGTTAAGGAATAGTGAAGACTTACCTTTGAAACGCAGCATGTTGTGTAAAAGCCGGTGGAGCAGCACGACGTGACGCTGTCAGAAATGAGCAAGAGAACGATTGTCGCGTTTGTGACGTCTTATATAGGCATTTTGTGATGACGTCATTAACAAGCAAAAGGGGAAAAAATAATAAAAGCCGCCTGCGGAAGCAAGGGAAAAATGACAAAGTGCAACATTTAGGTGGGGTCGGGTCTCGAACCGTGGTTCCATTGCATCGGAGGCAAGGATGGTAACCACTCAACCAGAGCTTGCTTGGAAATGTCAGGTGGTTTGTTCGTATTGATAGTATGAGTATCCAAACAGTGACGTAAAAAGTCTAAGGTGATACCTAAGTACAAAGAAGTGAGGAAGTATAATTGTGTCTGAGGTGGCCGAGTGGATAAAGATTTTACCTTGAGTTCAGGAGACTCGAGTTCGACTCTTGGGTAACGCTATGTTTAATGTGTAAATATTGGACTTGGCGGGTCTCGAACCCTGGTCGACTGAGTACCAGGCCAAGTGTTATACCATTCGGCCACATTGCCATGAATTTTTCGAAGTTTTATTATGTATTTAACGTCTACGGCACCACTGATCTACAAATACAGAACAACTGCCTCTCTATCATAAGATACACAGATGGTCTGATGGTTTAAGCACTTACCTTTGGTTCCGGCGATTCGGGTTCGAATCTTGGCCATTGCTCTCTTTAATTTGAAAATGTTGGATAGAGCTGGTCTCGAACCCTGGTCGACTGAGTGCCAGGCCAAGTGTTATACCATTCGGCCAAATCGCCATGAAAATTTCAAAAAATATTTATGTATTTATCGTGAATAGGTCGACTGATCTACAAATACAGAAAATTTCTTAAACATTCTAAGATCCAGTGATGGTCTTGTGGTTAAAACTTTTGCCTTGAGTTCAGGAGAACCGAGTTCGAATCTCACACATGGCTTTGTGTAGGACTATACACATAATATATTACAAAGCAGGACTCTTTGCCTCGTGTTCTGTCGCGTCTTGCACATTATTCCGTAAAATTTCCCAATGTTACACGGAGCGGGATTCGAACACCCCCTCTCCTGTACTCCAGACCAATATTATTTCATTCGGCCACTGTGGCACAGAAATTCCGACTCTCTTTTGGTTGGTCATTTAAAGCACCTAAAGGTATACAAGAACTTTCCATGCAGCCCTCTTTTAATAAGCATTAAAACCTGTTAAAACTTGTCTGGTGGTTCATTCCTTGTTTTTATTTTTTGGGGCATGAAAACAAAAATCTGACATTTGGTTAACTGCTTTATATGACCATATGTATATGTGTTTTACGTTGTGTAATATGTTCCAACATATTTTCCAAGTGACCCTCGTTAAGCGCACCTGCGTGAAAAGTTTTAGCTCTTTTTACGTTCTCCAGGAGCTAAAACTTTTCACGCAGGTGCACTTAACGAGGGAATCACACAGACGCTCCATTAGGTACACCGCCATTTTCAAGTGTACCTAATAACAGGCCACTTTATTAGGGAAATATCATGGTCAAAGGTCACAGGTGTCAAGTGCTAGTCCTCGGGGGCCGCGTTCCAATATGTTTTCCAAGTTACCTTGCAAGTGTGCATGCTTGTTGTGTCTAGGCGAGTGTGTATGTGTGTATTTTGCACTGCATAGTTTTCCATCTTATCCTACTCCTCATTCCTAAACTGCACGATGACCTTTGTTGTGCCGCCTGCAGGCTGTATGCTTTAACCTTTCCGGCAGCGGCGGCATTGAAAACAAGGCAAATCCTCAATGTGCTGCGTTTGTGCAGACAGTGATGTGCGGTGAGGTTCATGACTGGGGAGACACTAGCTTGAAAACCTAGTTTGAAACCCTGACCCTAGCTTTAAACCTTAGAAAGTAGAGGGGGGGAGAGACACACGTAAACATGCAGATGGCTGCCTCTCCATCAAAGCGCCACCATGGTTTGCAGGACGATTCCATCCACCTGAATTATTCATCCCTCATTAAAATGCACTACGAGTAATGACAGGCAAGAGTGTGTTTTTGGGGGGGCTTATTCTTTCCCAGGCTAAAACGCAGAGGTCATTATGAGTCATTTGTAGTCAATTTGCTGTGATCAAGTATGCTCCCGAGGAAGACAAAAACAGCCAATTTAGTGTGGCTGCATTCAGAGAACCCACGTATGAGCACATCAAACGATACATCCCTTCTTGTCCATTTGGTTGGCCAGTAAGAGGAGGGAGAAAATGACTCGGATGAAGAAAAAAAAAAGCCTGATGGAGCTGAGAAGAGCAACCCGCAAGGAGAGGAAAGTTTGACGGCAGCCTGGAGGTCAAAAAAAGAAATGCAAAATAAATACACATTTCTTTCTCACTACCCGAATTGAAGAAGACGCCATCCGTGGATTGTGTTGCGAGCAGCACTTAGGAAAAGCAGGAAGAGGACTTAATATGATGGAAACAAGTGTGACAGACATAACCATCGTCTAACGCTCGCCGTGACCTTCCGTGTCACCGTGGAGGGCGGCCATTACTACGCTGCCGGCGGCTCAAAAAAAAACCCAAAAACAATAATTAGAAACCAGAGAATCGGTTTTAAAAAGCAGCACCTTTGTGACTTCAAGCATAGCTTTATTACATAGCCATAATTTCTCCAGACACGCAAACACACAAAGAATGAAAAGAGTGAAAGCGGAAATGCGGCATAAGTAAGCGGGATGGAAAAACTACAGCGCAGCGTGTGGTCTTCGTTTGGGTCCGCTGTCCGCTACATGTCGAGTCCTCGGAAGGGGGGGCTACCATGATACAAAGTCCTATAAAATGATCTTGTACAAAAACAAACATTATTATTATCATTATTTTTTTTTTTTTGGTAGAAATCCTGCGTTAAAACAACAGCTTAGACGTTAGAAGCGAATTACATTGAGGCTTTTGAACCAAAAGCTTTGGCACGAGGAAAAAGACGGTACGATGAGTCAGCAAAGATGAATCCGAAATATACACACCAGTTCATAGTAAAAGTGTTTGGTGATGTCTACTCATCATCTTCTTGATATGATTTTTTTTTTTCTTCTTCTTCAAATAATCCTAAAGAAACTAACGGGGAAGGGGCATATGGGGCTCACACAGAGGTTGGACGTCAACAAAAAAAACTACATCCTGTGTCACTTGTGTGTGTGTGTTTGTGTGAGAATATGTGTAAGAGAGTGACTGAGTGTGTGTGTGTGTGAGTCCACTTTGAGCATATACAGTCCTTTTCACATCCGGTTCGGTCCGGTCCGGTCCAGCTGCCTTCACAAAGTGACCAGCGCAGTGAGCTGACACTTCCCACTCAGCTAGTTTGATTTCCACAGGAAACATCTCTCTACATAACAAATCAATGGGGTCCCCTCCCAAAAAATTAAAAGACCGCCAATGAGGTCAGCCATGATATCACCCAGCTCCAGTTTTGTCTTTTCACGCCATGGTTTCCTTTCCGGGGAGTCTCCTGTCATTGAAGGTGTGCATGTTGATGACTTCCTCCGTCTTCACGATGACGGGCGGCTGCGGTTTCTGTTTGAGACGACGCTGGCATTTGAGAGACACTCGCAGCTCGTCCATCATGGCGCTGCAGAAGGATCTCTGCGCGGAAAAAACAATGCTTAGATGTCAAAAGTTTTAAGTCGCAATAACAATGTTCACCACTAGATGGCTTCAACACCAACAAATCCGCCATCTTAAAGGCCACAGGTTATTTGATGACAAGAAATCCTTTCTATAAAAACGTTATTATGTCTGCTCGAAGAGCCCTGCCAAGCCGTTAAACGCCTTCAAAATCACTTTTAGATGATGCCCAATCCAATTTAGATGTAGGAGTGTGACACGGAGGCGGCTTGGACAACAGGTAATTTTTCTTTCACTTATACACACACCATTTGACTGCTGCATGAATGACATCTCACGGAAGAGGGTGATTATAGAAGAAGAAAAGCCAGCGAAAGGAAGGGGAAAGAAGAGGCGGATTTAAAAAAAAAAAAAAAAAGAAGGTTTCATGTGACAGGTAGAGCGAAGAGAGCAGGTGGGAGGGAGGCAAGTAAATGAACAAGCACCTCGCCGGCGTGGTCGCTGTGGCATTTGAAATGATTCAAACACTATCTTGATTAATGATGGCCGAGACGTGTGCGAGAACGAAAACACAAACTAATCAGCAGCTGCGGGAAAAACAAATGCGTCAAAACGCCGCACTGCAAACATCGGGAGAAAAAAAAAAATCAAAGCTGCAATATGACACGCTACCTTCTCCAGCTGGGCGTTCTGCTTGGACTTGTACAGGACCTCCCCCACGGCCACAAAAACCGACAGCACCAGCCCGGCGGCGAGCACGATGAAGATCCCGCCGATGTTCTGCACCCCTAAGGCGCTGGCCTCTTTACTCTCTTCCTCGGGGCAGCCGTTCCCTCGCCACCATTTCTCTTTCATCATGTGCAGCTTGCCCTCTTCCTGCAGCTGCAGAATAGCAATGGTGATCTTGTCCCTGTACGGAGAGCCTGCGGGAGAGGAGACGGCCATGATGATGTCATTTACTACTTTCCTAAAACTCGAGTGATGGAGTGAGCCCATTTAAAGCCGTCTCGTTACATATGGTCGCACACAAGGGGGTCCCCCTTTTAGCTCCCACTAATCCTCCTCATCACACAGTGACTCCATGCAACCTCTGCATTCCCATTAAGGCACAGGAAGTCGGCAAGAAAATATCCGAGGCGCCGCTGTTTGCACACACGCGCTAAACAGGGGCCCAGCTGGGTGGAATATTACACAACGGTGGGATTATATGTGTGTATTCCAAGTGGGGGTTCGTTATTTGTGCTCGGTTGAATGGCGGGATGTGTTTGTGTGTGTGGGGGGGGAGCAGGGTGACGGTATTAGTCGGAGCTACTGGGGTGATCAAAAGAGGAGTTATTGTCGCACAGCCGCCTTGCCGCCACTTGCACTAAATAATGACACACACACACACACATATTCCAGAGTGAGATTAATGCTCAGGGTAAGCTCGTTTCATTCATTTCTAAACGGTGTGAAAAGCGCGTTACATCTGTTTCTATTCCTGACTTATAAATCCAAATAAAAAAGGGATAATACATGTAATCAGTTTATGAAACACAGGCAGGCTCATTTACATTTAGACGTATCGGGGGAAAAAAATCTGCAACGCGTATGGTTGATGGAGGAAATACCTGAAGCACGATTAAAAAAAAAAAGAAGTGAATTAATCATTTGGTGGTGATGAGTGTTCGGAATGTTGGCAAAAAGCATTCTTGCTGTGCTTAACAGTCTTCCATCTGTTGTGGGCTCGCCACTGCAGGATGGGCTCTTTTTTTTATTTTGCACTTTATTCTCCGTGTCATCCATCATTTTCTGTTATCATCCATCATCCTTTCATCTCTCAGACTCCATTTATTTGGACGCACAAAGGGCATCGGCAGACAATTACGCAGACGTTTTTTTTTTTAGGCTGACTTGAGGTTTTCGAATCTTTACCTTTGTTTTGTAAAATAATACAACTTTATTTATGTTTCATAAAAGCTGCAGCAAAGGGCTCTTTGTTGTCAGATAAAAATGGTTTCAAACGAGGGTTAGGGTTTTAAGGCCATCGATTCTTCTTCAAGCATTTGCGTCATTTGAAGACGGGAAATCTCCCAACTATCGCAGACTCCTGATTGTTGCCCCTCCCCTTCCCTGTTTCCCCGCCACCAACCTCTCCATCATATTTCAAATGATAAATGATGGCCTAACAAAGGAGGCCTCGGATAAATGCTAATAGGATGAGTCCTCAGAGACAAGGATAGAGAGCCGCAGCCGCCGCAAATGGAAAAGCGCGACGCTTGACGCTACGTGCATTCATAACTACCTTACAGATGTTGAAAGGCGCCAGGCATCCATCACTCCCACGCAGCCGACTTGCTACGCTACGCGTTAGCTTTGAGTCGATAGCGCTGCTTTTGGGGATGGGACTTGGGAGGAGGGGGCATCGACAAGCAACGACAACGTGGCACAACATTGCTTATACTGTTCTGCAATCATCAGAAAGTATTTTTTTATAGTGGGATAAGGTAATGGTAAATCAGGGGCGGAGCTAATGGTGCCCAGGGGGGGGGGGGGGGGGGGGGTCAAGGCCACCCTTGAACACGCTCTGGCTACTCCCACATAGAGATGATTTTTGCTGTCATTTTCACATGCTTGCAGTATTCTTAAAGCTTCTTGAAAGCATATTGATTTAAAATCTACTTCCCTACTTTTCATTCAACTCGATTCAAATCCAAACGAACGAACTGCGCCGAGCCGGGAACAAAACTGGACTTCGATCCAAACATATTAAACAGACAAGGACGTTCAAAGTCGAGGAAAAAAAAAAATTCTTTTCTTTTAGGGAGCAGCTGCATTTAGTGATTAAAAGCTACATTTTTTTTGATCAAAGAGGAAACATTTGAGCGAGGGTAATCAGCTTTATTCGGAACCAGTGAGTCACGAACACTCTCAACGTGAGCGGCGAATGAATTAGTGGCTAGTAATAACTCCTGCAGCAGACGTCCTAATCAGTCGTTTTTATGCATTTATCAGTGTAGCACTTATCGGGGAAATGAAGGATTTGAAATATAGCCGGTTATGGTTGATACGCCGCCGCCGCCGCCGTGTGGTGGAAAAAAAACCCAACTGATGTCCATCTCAAGGACGTCGGTGTAAAGCGTTCGCCGCGGCGGGGCGATACATCACCGCGCTGCCTCGGCTTTGTTACAATCACGGCATCTCTGCAGATCTATAACCGCGCCGCGCTCATCGGCACTAGGCAGCTCCAGATGTGGACGGCCGGAATTAATCATCCGTATTTTGATGGCCTTCATATCGCCCGTGATGAATGTGGCCATTAGCCCCCCCCCCCCCCCTCCCTCCCTCCCATTGGCCTCGTGGCGACCACTTTAACCTTTACTGCGACCGGGACAGAAATCAGCCACGGCTTTGCACTCCGGCACCCTTGGGATACATTTAGCTAGCCGCCGGCTGCTTTGCATACAACACAACACGACGTGACAAAAAAGATGAGCGTCGCATAAAAAGTTGAGATACTTTGAGAGTGTCTCATTTTTGGTGACAGGCGCAAACGTAGATTAGAGCGAGCGGTCGGATTGGCGTCTGATTGTTTGCCGGCAAAGTGTTTTGTTGAGACGCTTTAACGCTCAGCTACAATTTACGCAACGTCGAGCGAGATGTGAGGGGGGGGTCTGCAGTAAATTCACTTTGGAGCCGCTTTCCACCATTCTTCCCCCTCACAGTCGTCGCTCTTTGTGACATGAGAAATAAGCTAAATCGCACCATTAGGGGATCTTCGCCAACATTAAGCTTTTGCTTCTCTGTCATTGAGGAAATATGGAAAGACGTGAGTCAACCTCTCCATTTTCTTGGTAAATATTTAGAATTTCACATTTGGACAAATCACATTGTTGTTCAAACCATCATCCTACAAAATGGTTTCAATTCACTGTTAATTTAATGAGAGAGTTAATTAGTCGCCACCTGTACAGATACCAAGTATCGATACCAGTAGCATAAAATTAAAAAAATAAAATAAAAACAAATAAAATATATAATAAAAAAATATATATAATAAAGGCTTTTGATGCATAAAATTAAAAAAAAATAAAAAGAAATAAAATATATACTAAAAAAAATTATATAACAAAATATAATGGAAAAAATAAAAAAAACGACAGCTAATTTAAAAGAAATAGCCATATAGCCATATTTCTATTTTACTATCCCCAAAAGATGGATGAAGTGGCTCGGGAAAGGCAGGTCTGACCCCCCCACCGGCTAAGTGGAAAAAATTAAATGGATGAAGAATCCATCCCGGAATGTTTTGAATTGCTCTGTATTGACGCCGATGTTGTTTTGAGCAAAATAACGCTGCCTGGAGTCACTTTAGCCTTTTTCATAATGTCATGTTCTATCGACAGGAAAATTTTGAGACGGAATCAATAGCGCCAAATATGATGCAGATCAATTCCACGTAATCGTATGGAATTATTTTTTGAGCCAAGCGCTCCTTACCCATGGGCGTCCCCACGCCGTAAGCTTTGGAGTCGATGAGACCGCCGATCTGCGTGAGGTTGCAGTTACGCTGGGTGACAAACTCGATGGTGGTGGACTCCATGAGGAAGGCGTACTCGGAGGTGAGGGCGCGCTGGATGCCCTCCTGCACGTTTTTCACCATCACCGACTGCCTCCTGCTGTTCATGAACTCCCACATTTTATCGTAGGTGGAGATCTTTGTCTTCTGCGCGTGACCGACGGAGAGGAAAATCAATCTGGGTACAGAAGAGCAATTATTATTTTTTCCTACCTTGAAAAATGTCATGGTGGCGCCATCCTCCACCACGCCGTAGAGGATCTTGGTTTGCTTGGCGAGGTCGTCGGCGGAGTCGATGGGTGACTCCATCCTCTCCACGGTGAGGAAGGCGGCCAGGTTGGCCGTGTAGGAGGAGATGATGATGAGGGTGAAGAACCACCAGATGCCTCCCACGATTCGCGTCGACAACGCCTTGGGCATGAGCTCGGAGCCTGAGGTGAGGGAGGCGGCGGGAGTTAAGCTGCCCCAAATATATCCCCCCACCCCCCACCCACTCATCCGCTATTCACATAACGACACACAAGATAACACCGCTTGCTCGGAAAACAGTCAAGAACTCTCTTGAGATTTTTTTTTTCCTCGCTTTTGTTTTGTTTTTCCACCCTTCATTCTATTCAGCCGATACGCCTGAGATGAAATCACTTGAAAAGAAAAAAAGAAAATGCTCTCGGAAAAGATAATTGTTGGATCCCCCCACCCCTCGCTAACTGACACAAGTGGGTGCTTTGAATAATGCAAAGTGGGGAGGGGGATAAAAATAGCGCAATTCCTGCAGACAGGTCGTTTCCATGCGTTGGATGCTTTCGGCAGCAGAGTGTGGAGAAGTGACGGGCTGTTTGGGCCAGAGAGTCATGTACCCAAGGTAACCTCACGTCCTGACTCCACACCCCACTGGTCTCTAGGCGCTGATGGGCCGAGCACAGACAGAGAGAGGACTATCACAGTGGTATTTTTTTTTTTTTTTTTGTGGGACACACCAGATGTCTTTTTCTCTGTCGCCGCCGGCTTAGATGCAAGAAAAAAAGAGCCCAACCCTAAGAGACAGTGGGATATCGAGAGCTCCACAGGCTGAGGTAACTACCTTGCTGCATGAGAGCCCCAACTCCAAACCAGAAACTATTGAGCAGCGTAAAATTGTTTTCCACCACATCCGAATCGGGGTTGCACGGGTGCGGGTTGTACCATTCGTAGGGGCTAAACCTGTAAAAAGGACAGAAAAAAACACGTCAGTAAAACGGCTATAGTCAAATTAGAGATAAATCAGATTAATAAGAGAATAAAGTCTTATTTTTACAAGGAAAAAGTCGGGGCTTTATGAGGATTAAGTCGTTATTTTTAACGAGACAAAGTCCAAACGTTATGAGAATAAAGTCGGAAATTAACGAGAGCTCAGGTGGGGGGGGGGGCGGGGGGGGGGGGGGGGGGGGGGGAAATAGAAGACGTGTTACAAGCGCGTAAAAGACGGAAAGTAGATAAACATATAATTAAGCGACGCCTTTGAGTTGAGAGAACTTTACGTGGCACTTTGAATGGCGTCGACAAATAAACCTTTGTAGGAATACTGGAATACAAATATTTTTTTCTTTACGCATTCTGTTAAAATCCCGACTTTTTCCCCGATAACTTTTGTCTTCTAAAAACACATCATCATTCATAGCAGGAGTTCTAAAAGTTTATTCCTGTAATAAAAAACTCTTGTAAAATACCTTTCCATAATGACTTTTCCCCTCATAAAATTACAACTCTAATCTAGTTACGTTGCAGTGCAATAAATAAAGCGCTCGAGTGTGTGTGTGTGTGTGTGTGTGCGTGACGCCGTGGGGTCAGAACTTGCGCCGAGACCAAATCATTCAGGCTTTCACCGACATCAACGTATTGGCATTCTCAAATGGCTTCACTTTATAGTGAGAACGGATCAATAATGTGGAATAACACTGTCACTGGTGATAATGTCCGAGTGCGTGATGATCTTAGGAGCTCGTTTGGATTCCCTGACTCAGGAGCTGTTGTCTTCCGGACAGCAAGTGCGCTGGCTATTACTCACACACACGCACATACACACACATTCTAAATTTGAGCTCAGCCTTCTGCAGGGCTGCTTTGGCTGAGTGTCGGTGTCTCGGGGTCAGCCGTAGACGTCTCCTATTAATTAGTTTCGGTAAAAGTGGCGTGGCATTAGTGGGAGGTGAATGGGTGAGGGTTAATCATCAAGGAGCTGGTAGAGTTTGTGCTCAAGTGCTTGATACATGGCTTACGCAAGGTTGAGGAGCCCTTCAGGCAAAGTGCAGCACTATATATGTGTGTGTGTGTATGCATATAGACGTATAAAATATTACATATATAAAGTATAATATATATATGATTATTATTACTTTTATTATATAGATTATTTTTTCATATTATTACTTTTATTATGTATATTATTAGAATATTCTAATTATTTTTATAATATATTTTTATGTGGGACTTTTGGTGTGAAGGAACTATGGGGAATGATTGTCATTTAGACTGTCAAACAGAAAAGTAGTGCTTAGCCGCTATCCTGCGACATCTCTAAATGACCCATTTCGTCACTGACTTCTGCCACCTACAGGAAGCAAGCAGAACAACACTATTGGCATTGACAGGATTGCTTTTCAGTCCCACAATTTCCTTCATGTCCCCCTTGAAAAGCATCTTTTCGGAAAGGGCCGCCTCTGCACGTTATCATTCTTCCTGTCAACGCCATCCCAGCTGCTGATTTGTTCGAATGTCAATGAGCTCCGTCTCCTTGGCGGCGCAGCTAAGTGAAACTATCAAATGACCTCGTGGCCATATATGTACATTTGTCTTGTGCTGGAATCAGCTAAATGAAATGCAAAGTCAGATCTTTAGGGGATGCTATAATGCACATCTGCAGCCTGCGGCTTTGTGAACGGGTGAAGGTGGTGGGTGTAAATCTGCGCAACACGCTCTTGATTGGATTGGCTCGGTCGACGCCCGCATGTTTATTCGCCGAGTGTCGGGCTCCTCTGCGTGACCTTTGCCTGAAGCCGCTTCTATATTCCCGGAGGCTGTGTTCGCTAGGAAGAAGCGCATGAGGAACACGCGGACATTAGGTCACCTCCACGCAGCTAGCGCATGTCAAATTGCGCGTAGAATGCTAAAAGGATTCTCTTTCTGGCGGCCGTCTCCTCGCTGGCTCGCTGGCGCTTCCACAATAGCACAACGGGACTACTTTTTAACTGTCCCCCGGATTCAATTACCTCGGATAGCTTTATAGATCTGTTGCCTCGCGCTCAGGCCAAGTGAGGACTTAATGTTCAGGGTGTTAAATGTCCACTCAGTGGACTTGAAAGACGCACTAGTTGCAACTAAAGATGCCATTTAAATCATCCGCTCTCTTGGGCGGGATGACATTTTCTACCTTGAAAGGGACTTGTGATGTGAGAAAATATCATTTGTTGCTGTTAATAAAGAGAGAAATATGTTCAAGTGCAGACAGCTCTGGAAAGATCCGTTGGGAGAAGTGTGTTTGTCTCTCTCGCTTCAGATGGGATAACGCATTCAGGCAAGAAAAAAAAGGGAGGGGAGGGGAGGGGGGGTGGGGGGGCGCGTGTGTGTGTTTGTGTGTGTGGGAAGTGCTTCAAAGATTTGAATCCCCAGCAGGAGACTGAAGTGTTCTGTGTTTTATTGTGCAAGACCACAATTTCATGAACTCCAAACAGTTTATTTGCAAAGACCGGAGGAGGACTGAGGCCGGAAAAAAAGGCAATGTTGTGAGGATAAATGATGCTAGGAAAAAAAGTCGGACGTTTACAAGAATATTTGGACGATGAGAAAATATTTGTTATGTTACCGGAGGGGGGGGGGGGGCAAATATTCATATTATTATTGTTGGAGTAGAGTACAATAATATACCTGAGTAAAAAAATAAAAAGTGCAACACAAAAATAATGGCACAAGAAAAAGGTCCTCACTTGAGGATGATAACAGGAAAGATAAGACTAAAAAAAAAAAAAAAAGTCACTGTCCTATTTTTTATTTCTATTTATTTTATTCTTATCTTTATTTTGGTAAAATTCAGACTTTTTATCTCCTAACATTCTGTTGTTATTATTCCTGCAGCATTTTTCTCCCCAAATCACACCTTTCTTCTTCTTTTTTTTTTTCTCCCGCTCTCAGTAAAGCCCAAAACGCTTTCCTGGCAACGGCTTAAAGAAAAGTTTTGTTTCTTTCGCGGGGTTGGGATCCAAATATGAAAGAACAGAACGTCACCTTCCATTTTAAAAACATTGTAGCAACTCCATTTGATTTTTTTTTTTTTCCCGCTGTGGTTTGCAATTAAAATCATGATGCATACACAATTAGATCAAGGCAATTTCATGAGATGAATATCAATATAATTGCATGCTCGTCACTTACCCGGCCACCGTTGCTAAATACGCGCTCAAATTTGCATATTCTGAACTAACTTAGGTGACAGTTGCTGTTTTTTTCCCTCTGCTGTGATCATTTTGCCGGTAACATTTGGCCAAATGTGCGTTAAAACCTTCGATGGGGGCGGGGCTTAACACGCATTTCTCTGTGTGTTGTTGCAGGGATAACTTTGTGGAATGTCAGCAATTTATTTAGTTCTTTCCCAAGCGCTGATGAAGTGCTTTGCCTTGTTTTCACCCATTTACTGCCACGAGATCAGAGTCATCAGTTATTCGTCTTGATTCGTACCTTCAAAGCGTCTCCGTTAAAACTGTGCTTACGCCGCAAGTTGGAAAATGTTTTGAGCCTAAAGTGCTTATTTGTTTGTGTGACTGTGAGATTACACAAAATACATCATTATTACAAATGTTGTGGAGTGGTAGAAAGGAGGACAAAACCATAAAAGCTAGTTTTGAACACCACCACCTACAGGGCTGGAGTGGAACTGCATTAGTCAGATTTTTTTTTCTTAATGCCGCTAACAGTGACATGAAGTGAGAGGGAAACGTGTCATGTTACCTGGCTATGACAAACAGCACGCAACTGACACCCAAGCAAGCCAGCAGAATATACATCCAGATATCAGGTGAGAGCGGGTTTAGGAAGGAGAAGACCCCCGGGTTGGTGCCGTTGGGCTTGCGGTACAGGATACTTATCCCCAGCGTCATGTAGGGCTTAGAGAAGTCGATGACCTTCTCCCGCACGTAGGTGATGGCCAGGGGAGCGACCGCCAAGTCCACTTTCTGCAGAAAGGGCAAAGCGGATGAGGCCGGAGAAGACAAAACCATGCCGAGTTGACGAAGCAGCAGACTCACGTGGTCCATGAGCTCGCGCACCATGCCGTTCCACTGGCCCGTGCTCTCATCCAGGGCGCCGTACTTGTTGTCTTCGACCAGTCGGACTTCGTATTGGAAGCCCAAGATTCCCGACAGCTCCCTCAGCAGGTCGATGCAGTACCCTTCAAAGCGGTCGTTCCCGGACAGAGGTTTGTCCGACTTCTTAAACATGACGTATGGCTCTTCCTGTCCAGGGCGGAAAAGGTCATCTTGTGAACATTTTGTATGGCTCTCACTTTTATTTATAGCCGATTCGCTCTACCAGTATGGTGGATACGCGCAGAGATTTGTTAGCCAGCGAGTCGGTGATGTTGGACGTCTTGCTTTTGTGAGTCTCGGACATATTCAAACCGCTCGGAGGATCCCACGTGCCGATCTGTGGAGACAGTCGCGAGTCCTGGAACTTTTCTGACGCACGTCGTATCATTCGGGCCAGCAATAACGCACCTTTTCCAGGCCTTCCTCCTTCAGGCTGATAACATCCAGGTCGAAATCCGTCCTCAGTCCGTTGGTCTTGTTGAAGAGAACGCGGCCGGTCAGGCCATCCCAGTGAGCCTATAAACATAATGTTGATGATGATAATGAAAATCCTCAGGCCGAGAGCGCGGCCGCTCCATCAAGCCCAAGCGGCGTCTTTGCCCACAATATCAATCTAACCTCTAACCACCTCATTTTATTTCCGAATCATGCACCGCGCCGAGCTCCCTCCTCTCGCTGTCTGCCGCAGTAATTTAGCGCTAGACGACCGAGCTGCTAAAAGGGAGACAACAGTGACGAGTTCATCATGCGTTCGTGCTTCAACTTGCACTTTGAAGCAACAGAGAGGATTTGATAGCGGAGAGGGGCCGGGGGGGGGGGGGGGGGGGGAGTCTGCCGGTATTACCGACGGGCACATTGATGATCGTGAAAATTACCTGCAATGATACCGTCCTCGGAATGAAAGAGCGGCAAGAACAAAGCAAGCAATCTGCTGACCCGAGCGAGAACCAAGACGCTTTGATGTACGCGGCGAAGAAAGAAAAGGGTATAATGGAGATGTTTAAGATGTATTCACGGCTTGTTCTCGGCAGAAAACCAGAGTGTAAAAATCAGCCATTCCGCGCACTAGCCCCATCAAAGTAACACGGCTCGGCGGCCGCCGGGGTCAAAGGTGGACGCCGCGCTACCTCTTTGATGAGGCCGATGAAGCGCCCTCCGAAGCGCCACGGCTTGTGGCGATTGCACTGCAGGGAGCTGACGGTGATCTGCGGCGACTGCTGGACCGCCACCGCCACCACGTGCACGGCGTCGTACATCAAGGCCGCGTCCGTCTGTCGGGAAGGACAATGATGTCACGAGCGAGGCTATGCTGCGTACATTCCGAAAGGGGAAATAACAGATTATTGATCGTCATCCTCCGACTGCCGTATCCATTCACAAAAAGCAAAACAAATTGACAATGATCCCCCCAACTATTCTCGCGTTTCAATAAATATATACTCTCACATATCCCGTTATTGGCTTTTCCAACAAAAGCGTGCAACAGGGCTTCTAACTCGACGCTCGATATAATCGTCCTCATTGATTCCGCACATCTATTACGGGAATGGGAGAAAGCATTCAAAAATGGCAAATGATACGATTGGAGCACTTTCAGGACACTTGGTTAAGTACGCTCAATACTGTATAAGAGCGACACAATGCGTCCTAATCCAATTTGAAAAAAAAAACGGTGTGGGAATTTTTCCCTTTCTAGAAAGGCCCGATTTGATTGACAGAGTTCCGCCTAAGCCACACAAGTTCTGAAAGATGTGGCTCATTAAAGTCAACGCCTCCGAGGGACAAAAGGCAGCAATGTGTTCATCAGTCTGGGACTTTACTGCTCCCTGGTGTCTCCTAGTCCATTGTTAATTATTTAAAAGGCTCCTGCTCGTCGCCCACGTGTTTTAAACGTGCGCGTTTGTCGTTTCGGCGACCTCCCCCCCCCCCCCCCCCCCCCCTCGCACTTCACGGTCTTTGAAGAAGAGTAATTCCTCAACGCATTGGTTTGTGATGGGAACAAGGGCTCGGTAGCATGGAGCGAAAGAGGGACGGGATCAAGGGAGCAAACGTGAAATGATGGCTTACATCTCTGGCAGATTGCCTCCCATTTCAAAACAATCCAAGTGTGATCTGGATATTTGTTTCAGCGCCAAGCGCCGCTGCGGAGTGCTCTTTTAAGTGCTTTAAGTGAAACCAGTCTCCAACCAATGGGGACGCTCGGGGCAAGGGTGGGGGGGTCATACGGGATGGCAGGCTCTCGTGTCGGCTCGGAATCAGACAATCGGCAAACATGAACATGTTTCTTCATTTGTAATAAAAAATAGATAAATAAATGACAATAAATCCAAATAAATGATAATAATAAATAATAATCATAAAACAACAACAGTGGTTGGCAGCGTATGAATTTTTCGACACAAAAAAAAAGCACATATGTGAGAATCAAAACAAATCGTCGCCACATAAGAGGTGCGAACGCCGCACGCACACACACACACATCTACTCGGCGACAAAAGTCTCTGGAGACACGCTTCATTTACCCAAGGTGCATCCCGGCTTCCTCATTTGGAACAGGAGGAGCGAAAACGCCGCTGTGTGAACATTTACACAAATATATTCCTTCCTGCTCTCTCAGTATTCACGCCATCCATCCACCTGTGCATAATTCCATAATTCTTCCGCTAATGTCGCACTCTGAAAAATGACATCCCTCTTTCTCATTTCACCTCTCCGCACAAATGTGCAACCTCACGAGCAGGTCCGGTGATGGACGGCAAGTGCATCTGCAGTGGTTTCTCCGTATCTTACACATCTGGTTAGCCTTAATGAGATGTAGCCTGACCTGTTATTCGCTATGCATCAATGCTCTGCAGCTGCCATCCACATAGCAGCAGCGACACACACATGGAAGACACACACACACACATAAACGGCAAGCATCAGCGTCACAGTCTGCCACCGCGAAGGAAGCTGGCTGTTTCCTCGCTTCGCAGACGGCCCCGTGGGACCTGATGATTTACTAGACGAGTGGGCTAATTATTCATTTCATTAGCAAGTTCATATGCACGTGCGTCGCTCCGCTAAGCGCTGGATGCAGGCATTTAATTCACAAACGCCGCTGTGATTTTTTTTTTTTCAAATGTATGACTTACAAGTTTGTCAAGACGGGTTTTCTGTGTGAAAAAGTGAAATGTGAGAAAGTGTTAAGCTAGGATGTGGTGTTTACACGCTGAGATGTCTGCACACAATCACAATTTGGCAAGAATACCGACTCCCGCGGTGGAGCTAATCAGACTCCTGCACATGTTCGACTCCTTAGCAAATGGAATGAGTGAATTAACAAGAGATTAAAATGCTTAAAATATAATACATTATTATTTAGCATATTTTATGCTATATGTTGCTGAAATTTAAAATACAGCACTGGCTTATTTAAAAAGTCTGCAGTTGTCTTAACATAAAAAATAAGCTAACTACTAGCCGGTATAGTTTGTAGTTGTGTTCACATTACTCCAAACATCCAGCCTCATGGTTTGTTGTTTTTTTTAGTTGGCCGGCTTCCATTATCGATGTAGCCATTCAGCCGTTGAATGTCGTACTGTGTGTGACTCACATTTCGCCCATAAAAGTGAGTTGCTGCATTTGCAAGCGTTGTAAAGCAGTGAAAGAATGCGTGGGGGAAAAAAAAAAAAGCTGAAATGTGAGAAAAACAAGTGATTTATAAACCATATTGGGGCTCTTTCAGCTTTCCAAGCGGGCACTTGTCAGATGATTTAGGTAAGTAATGCAGCATCATGCAGTTCCATCTTGACTTCTCTCCGGTCTTCTTTTTTATCTATCATCCTTCTCATTACGTGAACAAAGGGCCGTTGTCATTATCGCCACTGACATTTCGTTTTCAACATTCAAAGCAGCCTTTTTAGTTATTTATGCGAGTTGTGATTTTTTTGGTTTGTCACGGGAAAATAAAACTTTTGCCACGGAGGAGCCGTGGGTAATATATCTAGCGATGGCGCCGAATTTATGTGAGAGCACATTCACGGTTCCACTCGAGATGTAAGCATACTTGAAAGTGTTTAAAGCAGCGCGGAATCCTGCGGAGTTCTCCGTCTAAGGAGAGGCTCATGTGGGGATAGAAGGAAGAAAATATGATTATTTTGTCGACACGCAATACATACATACACAAGTTGCCTCCTGACATTTCCACTTTACATGCATTTTTCTTTGATTGATTTCCCCGTAACTTTCCCCGCCAGCCAAAACAAACTTTTCTAATTTGATCTCGTCGTTAAAGTCGATCTTTCAAGTGGCAGCTGGTTGTCCACTTTTGGCCAATTGGAAGCACGCCAGCGCTTATCAAAACACGGTTTGACACGAGGACCTTTTTTTTTTTTTTTTTTTTTTGGTCAGCTTGCCTGCGGGCCATTTTAGCTTGAAGGCTACAGAGACGAGTGGCTAGCCTTGAAAAGAAGCCAATTTGGATATTTATGTTTCTTCATGTGAGAAATTCTTAGTGGTAAAAAAGTCTGAATATATTTAAGCAATAATGGAAATTTCTCATTATTGAATATCTTAATACTTAGTGTTACGTAATTGTGCTTTCAATTAAACATTTCAAAATAAAACCCCAAAGGCCCAAAATATTTTTTTTGGGCTTGTTATCTCGTCCTTCCTTTTTCTTCTCGGTGTGAAAATGCTCCATATTCTGCGCAGCGTGACGTGGGTGCTTGTTTTTACGAGGAGGTGGATGGGAGGGCTGGCTCCACCGGTGATGATGGCTTGTCACGACCGCCGCCACTCCCCCTCCCCCTCCCAAGGCCAGGCAATATTCCTGAGCATGAGTGTGACCGTGACACACATGCCCTCCCCGTCTCAACTCGTGCGCCACAGAAAATCACAAACCTATATCGTGTGTATACACAAATAAAAAAAAAACCTCTTGACTAATATGGATTTTCGCTTTTCTTAGTCTTCTGAGCAGATAAGGGAAATTATTGAATGAATAACCGTCGAAACGATTCAATACGATTCCGTTATTGCGGCTTTCCGACGCCGACTATTATATAAGACACCAGGACACCGGGCAATTTTCCTTAGACTGCATCTTCCTGCCTCTTCTCCCCCACATAAAGGCGTCTATTGGCCGATGGAGCGTTGCCGCTAATGATGTTGATGCTGCGCCAAGCCCAGCTGGTGGTGCCCGGCACAGGGCATCGAGTGTCTGCTCTCCACAGTCATCGTCTTTAAAAAGCTTCTCGCTCTCCTCGGGAAAAAAAAATCCCCAGGCGACTTTAACCTCACCGAATTCAAGCGACGTTGTTTTCTGTATTGCTGTAAATGAAACTAAAAAGTTGACTCGGGTGAGACTTTTGTGTATTGCCGAATAAGGCTCACGGTGGAATGTTTGCTGACAGGGTGGAATATATGATAAGCTTACACGCCGGACTGATAACAGAGCTGAGCTGTCAGTCAAGTCCCCGCTTCTTAATGTCTGGCGAAATGATATTAGGTGTGGATGCTTTGCGCGAGCACACCCAGTGCCGTGTAAAACTTAATTTAGGCTGCAAAAGCTTTGAACAAATAAAATAAATCCACCAACCCCTCAAATGCTGAATCTAATAAATCCGATTTGTGCATCGATTTATTTCAGGCAGAATTGCAGAATATGGCTTCTGCTGACCAGGGGGGGTAGGACCAGAAGGGACTAAGCACCTGCAGATAATCGTAATTTGCTCGAAATGTGTGAACGGGCGTTCGGTGTAGCGCCACCATAAAATGGAATCCGACTTTAGAGAAAAGCAAAACGAGTGTGATTCGTATCCAGATGAGCCAAGAGTCTGCGAATAAATTATTTTGCTAGCAGGAATGCAAATGATGGCCAAGTCTTTAACAAATAATAATGATGGGAGGGAAAAAAAATCTCCCTGCTAAGTGCGCATAAATCGACACGCATCTCGAGCGTGAAAGAATTGAGTGCCCAATAAAAAAGGGAGGGGGGGGGGGGGGAACGTATGTTGCAGACTTGGTGCAATGGGACATCACAAGTGCATGCATCATTTCCCGAGGATCCCTTGAAAGCAGGAAGCAATTTGTTTCCTATGGAGGCACACGCAATGACCGAGGGAGGCAGATGCATGACGACATGAAATCGTGTTTACGCAAATCTGCTTGGCTGTAAACGGCGCCATTTCCTCGCGAGCCAGAAGTGAAACAAGCACATTTAGCATGTCGAGAAGCGAGCTGACAGTTTACACTTCGACGGTTCCAGACCTGCTTACGCTACAGTTGGAAAAATGTGTGTAATAAAAAATATATAAATATAATATATAATAAAAATATATATACAAGATATACATAAATGAATAATTATAAATAAATATGATAAAAGTGCATATTTATATAAAAAAATAGGAAAAATAAGAACGCTTACATTGCCGTTTCCGCTTTAATTTAGCGAGCACGTTAAGCATCGGCGCGATCCATCTACCATGGTTCCAGTTTAACAGCGTCCCATAGGAAGCGAGCCCCATCATGTCATATTTATTATTCAAATAACTGATCTCAATTAATGAGCCAGTCATTATAACGAGCTATTACACCAGAATTTCCTATTGTGCAGATGACACCGGAGAACGCCGAGCCCGATGGGTAATTATAGCTCAATGAAACCGACATAAGTGCAATGATGCAGATGAAGAAAATGGTTGGGCTTTAATCCTTGGCGAGGAACACATCTGGGAATCTGCTTCTTTTTTTTTTTTTTTTTCTCCGCTCGCCTTCAATTAAATCCGAGTATATACTGAGCTGAGTGAAGGGGGATTTAGAAATGGAAAAAAGAATCTGAATCTTATTAGCTAAAGGCAACAATTATAGGCGGGCGAGAAAATAATTATCAGAATGGATCCGTCCATACGTCCGTTCGCAGCTTGTGGGTCTTTAATGGACTTTAATTCACGTTTGATTGGCTTCTCCCTCGGGGGATGCTTGGGAAGGAAAAAAAAAAAAATCCACAAATGAAGCGGACTAATCAGTATCTCAGGTCCAAAGAGACTTTGCTTGTTCATGGCTGCAGGGGCAAAGAAAGGCTTCTCATTATGCAGCCTTCTCTGACACAACACTCGGCCTCACCCAAGGCGCAGAGTGTCACTGAGATTATACACCTCTCTGCATTCATGTCAGCCAAACGGCGGGAGAGGAAAAAAATTAAAAATATAAACACACAACACGTGCCTTTTAATGCTAGCGATGCCCCCACCCCCCCCCCCACCCCCCCGCCGATTAACAACTCCCCTTTCCTCGCGGTCAATCAATCCTGAGAAAAAAAACCCCACAAGGTGACACCGGCACTGGTTGCCATGGCAACCATCGCTATACAACTGTTGCCTGCCTCTTGGAGCCAGGCTTGAATACGAACAAGGCACGAGGGAAAGGAAATAAAAGGCTCTAGGAGGGACAAGGGTGAAAGGTCACGCAACATCTCCCGCCCCCCCCTAGCTTTTAATTGAACGATACCCTCCGAGCTAGCTTCAGGGTACATTTGATAAATAATAATACAAAGTCTTCAAATGAGGAACTGAAAAATTAAAAACGTGATTATTACATGTCGCGCCCCCCCGGCCCCACCTCAGCAGGCCCCATTTATTATACCATTAAAAGTAGCTTTTTATATTCACCCTCTTATCTCTGTTGTCACTCATTATAAAGGGTCGAACACTCTAAAGAATAAAATACGTGAGCGGAGAGCGGCGGGATTTATAAATAGTCGGCACTAATGAAATCGTCTATCGAGAGCCTCTGGACTTATGATTATTTAAAAGAGCCCCACCGAGCCCAATGTCTTCAGAGATATGCCAATATGTGGCAGAGAAGCTGACAAATGATTCAAGCAAATGCTAATTTAGCGGCTTCTCCACTTTCAGTATAGGCATTTAATTCAGGGGGAATTATGAAATATTCATGACGGATATGCATCCTCTGCCTATGGATTAGCGCGAACGTGCAAGTTGATTAACATTGTTAAAAAAAAAAAAGTGAATGTGAGTTAAAAAAAAAAAAAAGGATTATTTTAGTAGTCATTTCATGAACCACTTTGACCCGGCAACAATCAAGCACCTGCCGCTTTAATGTTTGTTTACGACCTAAAATAACATCAGTGGGATCGGAGTCGTGGTGGTGAGATCAGACGTTTGACCTTTTCGGTTCCTCGAAGGTTCCGTCTTCAATGGCTGTGATCTTAAATATGCCAAGATGAAGGGCAGACCCGCTGAAAGCCGCACGCGCTTTGAAGGCTGGCCGACTAAATCGACTGTTTCCGACAACAAACGGCGAAAGAAGGACCTTGATTGTTCCCGACGAGCTCCGTATCCTCTTTTTCACTTTCAAACCACCTTATCCCACGCCGACTTGGATAGCGTCCCAAAAAAACAAGGCCGTAATTTACATCCGATGCGGCTAAACTCTCTCTCTCTCCGTTCCCGCGTGAACATTGACAGATTGTCATATTTTGGCCGGGCTCCCAGAGGAGGGATGAGAGAAGCAGGAGGGCAGATAAATGCCTATTACCATTCACACCGGCTCATTACTGAGCATTTAAAACCCAGCGGCACCGACACAAAGCTCGACTGCTGAGAACCGTCAAGCGGCGTAAACACCGTAAACCACAGAAGATCAAATTTTATGAATATGGGTGAAAATATGCGGAGGCCGAGAGGTTATCGGCTGGATTGGAGCTCATCTGATAAAAATAAAATAATAAATACAAATTAAAAAAGAAAATGCTTTGGGCCTACCGTCATGAATCCATCCAGTAGGCCCGAGTCCGGTTTGGGCGGAGCTTGTAGCCGCTCCATGGACCATTTTTCGATAATGGATGACACCTGAGAGTTTTCAGTGTTGAGGATGCGAAAGCCGGTCATGTTCACGCCGCTGAAACGGTACGGCTCCATATCCAGGGCGAAAAGGTCCTGGAAGGGCAAAAGTTTCATGATGGAAAATCTGTGCGCTTAGCAGCAAAAAGTAAAGAACACGAAAAGTACAGTTGAAGGTTTTCCCATTATCACGTTAGCTCTTGCTGAAGCAGTAGCTTTTTTTTTTTTTTTTTTCCCCCGCCATTCTTTCAAGGTTACAGGTAGGCGTTTGGTGCCTTGCCATTTATCACACACACGTAGAAGGACGACCGAAATGTCCATTGGCATTCCAAGTGCTGTTGACAGAGCGTCCGGAAACGGAGCGCCGGTGTCACAGTTTGCTGCCTGAACCTGAACGCAGCACGCAATTTTGGCTAGCCACCAACAAACAGCAGCGCCGGCCTCCAATCTGACACAATGATGAAAAAGTCGCCTGAAAAGCTGCAATATACTGCACACAAAATATAGACAAAAGTATTGGGACGCAGCATAAAAAAAAAATCACGTTAAATCATACGTCCCAATACTTTTGGCCGTATCCTTTGGCGTCGCGCTTTAATCACCAATCATCTCCTGATGAGGTTGGCCGTGCTCTGTCACATGCCATTTCCAGGTCGGTCTTGTTCAACCCCCGTCTTTTAGCAGCCAGGTAACAAGAGTGTCACATGTTTATTAGGACCATAATGGACCTAATAGCTGACAGTACCATCTTGTCAGGGCGATTAGCCCGCTTTCCAAGACCTCTTCTCCTCGCTCGAGTTCAACCAAGATGTGCCTTGTTTCATCCACGGCTATCTTTGTAGAAGCTTGATCAAACAAGGACGCTGTCAGAAGCGAACTAAAATATTTTCCAAACCATTTTCTTTCCTCCTCTTGAGATTCCGGGATGGCGAATTTGAGTGCAAAAGGTCGGCCGGGGATTGAGGAGAAAAAAAAAAAAAAAAAATCAATTGAAGTTGAATGTGCTGGAAAATTCAAAAGGGTGTATTTATAGTTAGCTGCCTGCGTTGGGAAAGTTCAACCTTGTCAATCACAACAAAGTCAGGTGATAGTTTAAATAATGGGGAGTTGTTTTTGAACTGGCGCTCGGATGAGTTATTCTCAGAAAGCAAAGACGCACGCAGCAGGTAAGCAGATGGAAATTGGACAGCGCAATTCTACTAATGGAACAGAACAAAAATAACAACATCATTTAATCACGGCTATATAAAAGAAAATGTCAGTTGACTCACCAAGGTGGTAAAAATATAATGATAGTACTCCGTCATCATCCCCATGGCCAGAGCCTACAGATCAGAAAGATTTTTTTATTCAATCTGCAATTACACGCCAAATCCAACCCCCCAAAAAAAACTTGGGGAAGGATTACTTAAGAATACCATCACGTCTCTTTATTCAAATAATGTACTTTTTTGTTACTAACTAAATCTGACATTCAGAAGGATGGAATGAAAAACATTAAAATGAGAGAAGGCATATGATCTTTAAAATGATCATTTTGTTTACTTACAGCCGCAGCTCCTTTCTCATTGCCAATTTTTTAAACTGACATTTTGGGTGAGTTCGTAAACAAGTCTGACGTTTTAAATTTAATTTTTACATTTCATCAATCATATTTGTTTTGGATACACTGTCGGAAATTAAAGTGGCAGTCGTGGTGCATTTTAGTGCCTCAAGGCGCGATCTTAAGTACCTCACAGGTTTAATTACTAGGACTGGTTCATTTTTTAAAATTCGAAAAGTTGATGATAAATTCATAGCTTTGTAATCATTTCTACTGTGTTGGCTCGTCATTTATTGACATACTTTAATAATTATGTCTGTTCATGAATCGCCTTCAGCGTCTGTCAACTTGTTCATAGAAATATGACGTCAATTATTGTTTACTAGCGAACATTACAATTCGCAACTGTTGGGGGAGCCCCGGAGCAAAAAAAAAATGTTCCTAACCGCTGCTTTAATTCTTCGATAAATAATCATTCTTGTTGTTTCCAGTCGAGACGCCGCTGTAAAGGCAATTCAGTCGACAATATGCTGCCGGGACGAGGTCCATTCATTAAGAAACCCCGCGGTTCTCATAAAAAATGTGCCCCTATTAAACCAATTTAGCATGCATGTGAGTGAGATTAGATATTCTAATTAAAACCCTCTATTGTGCCATGAAGACGGGCGGCTTCGTTGCTAAGATCTCATATTTCATAAAGCGATTACACATGCGAGGGGCCGAGACTCCATCTGAATCATTTTTTTTTTTTTTTTAAAGAGTCATAACAGGAACTTTTGGTCAGATTCAGGACTTTATAAAAATGAAAAACGGAGCGGCAACATCGGTTACAAATCGTCTTCTCCCTTTGTTGACGATTTGTTTTGACTCCTCAGTTATAGTTTGAAGCTCATTTCCCCAGGAAGAGTTTTTTACAAAAGAGAACATGATGACAACTGCCCCCCCCCCCCTCTTCCATTATGTAAATTTCACATTTAATTGGATTCAAAAATCAGCTGGATAAAATGTCCGCTTCTTCCCTCCGGCTGCTGAATCTTAATGAAGCACTCGTACCTGTTTTAATATCCAGGCAGCCATCTCGTGGCCGCAATCGAAGATGACGTGGAATTCTTTTGCTTTCTTCATCTCTTTGAGAAGCGGCTTGGCGTCCTTGGTCTCCGTGGGCAGCTGTCGGATCTTCAAACGAATGTTGTATCGTGACGGCGCCTTGATCAGCTCCTGCAGTCGTATGAGTCCTGGACAAAAGGAGACGCAACAATGCCGGAGCGTTTAAAAAGACGCCATTGTGTGCGCATTGTTTGATATGCCGCCATTTTGAAGCCATAGCGACGAACGCCGTAAAATCGTAATATACTCCTCGCTCGATTGCGCGATTCCTTAATCCACACTATTGATCCTCCTCCTCAGACTTGAAGAGCAAAAACACCAGTATGGGCCTATCAAGAAAATTCCACATGAGAGTCAGAAAAGAAAATTGCAAGTTTGATTAGTCGGGTTGTGTTTGTCTAGCTGGCACCTTTGTCATCTTCACCTTTTTCCAGTCCGGACCACAAGCTCGGGTCGAAAGCTTTCTGAGATGAGATGACAATGAGTTTTCCCCCGGTGAGAAGAACTCCAGAGTTCAGTGATGAAAGCGCTCGGACTGATGGGAGAGATGATTACTTGTCATGGTTATAAAAATGGATGGAGGGCCGAGGGTATTTTGAGAAGTGGCGAGAGATAGGATTTTCTTCTTTTTTTTTTTTTTTCTTTATAGAACCACTTTAAGATAGCTGAGCCTATTTCTTATGTTGAAATGAACTGCTGTGTGAGCACTTTAATGGGGTCCCCGGGAGTGAGTCTGGATTTCTGGATGGGGGGGGGTGTGAAATAGCAACATGGATGTCTTGTTGGGAAAAATAAAACCATGGTGGCGAAGCTCCCGGAAGCTCTCCGAGGGGAATCCACGACTCTTGCGTCATCGTTCCAGATGCGGACCGGTTGCCTTCTATTCTGGATTACCTGGACCCGGACGGTCGAGACAAAAGTCTGCTGTGTTGTTCGTACTGCCACTCTGGGAGGTGTTAAGCTTAAAAAAAAAAAGTCTGTCAAGGGAGCTGAACGTTTGCGAAACACTGTCAGTGTAGATATTTGTGGGTTGGAGCTAATGCCTTCAGACATTCCCCCTGGATCTTCTAACGGCTGTGTGTGAATATTTTATCCCCTCCGATAGTCTTTCCCGCCAGCCGTCAGATAGGCTCCAAATCACTAGCTAAAGGCTCTGAAGCATGAAGTTGTGTGATTTGTGAGCCCGGGGCCAGGTGGAGGTGGTGGCGATGGAAAAAAAGGGGGAGGGGCGGGGCAACACAGCTGTCACACTTTTCAAAGCGTCAGGTGTAGTCAACGCAGGGCCTAAATCCTCCTTTAGAGGGAGTCTCCGAACGGGACGGGCAAAAGTCACCTTTCACGCTGTGGCGGTTTGCTGGATGACATGCTGAGCTCCCGGGTAGCGTGTGTGCGGAGGTCAAGGGGATGAATGCGGCCATATCATCCCAGGTTAACGCGCAAAGGGCTAGCATGCTGCGATATGACATACAAGCACCAGGAGTTAGCGTATGTCATCCAACGATACAATTGTGTATTCAAATACTTCCTAGTTGGCGACCAAGATTTCTTTTCAGGTTTTGGAATCGAGAGAAGAGATGGTTCCATCCCCAAATAGCAAGGACAGAAAATAGGCCTTCTCGCACGACACCCCATCATTTAGGAAATTGCTTTTTTTTTTTTTTTTTTTTTTTTTTGCTGCAGTTCTGCAGAGAAACACTGATCAAAAGCGTACGTGCCGCCACGGCAGGAGGATCTGGAGCAGCCCTCGTTAGACGACCGACCGCTGTCAACGTGGTCATGTGACTCATCCAAGCCAACCGGTGAAATTAATCGTATTTCTCGTTCGCTTTATTTAGCGACGCGGGCTTTTAGATATTAAGAAAGCTATTTTTTTTTTGCGAGGGGGGATAATTTTTTCCACCGTGTCACTCGTCAAAGCTCCTCATAACTCGCTCTATTTTCCTTGCATTAAGCTGCCATCCCGGCCCAAAAGCTCGTAAATTGTGTACTATTTGAATGCCTTCGCTGGGGCAATTACCTTTTCGCCCATAAAGATATCAAGAGGCTAAAATACAACTGCTCGCTTAAAAGGAACATTATGAGACACTTCACAAAGCGGACGGAGGGAAAACAAAATGGCTCATAGCAAACGGAGATCAAGTGTCTGTGCGTTATTAATGGCGGCTGTCAGAGCACACGTAGCACAGTGCGCCATTGCATTAATCCAAAGAGACACTGGGTCATTCTGGGTAATGTGGTCTTCCCTCTGTTCTTTTATTTATTTATTTATTTTTTTAAACTCTGTACTGCAACCGCCGTCCTTGCAAAGAAAGACTGACACGAGCTGCACCCGGAGGAGCGAACCAGAACAGTAAACTATTGATTTTGGAATTAGCCTGACAGGTTGCAAAGTACTCGCCCAACACCGAGTGTCTCTTTTGTAGATTCCATCTGGTCCCTCTCTCGCGACTAACGGCAAAAAGATTAGCACTTTTAAGCATCATCAACAACAACTACTACCTCTTGTGACTTTTACCGGAAAATTACTTTTTTTGGGGGGTTTAAAGGAAAGGAGAAACGGAGCAGCGGCCGTTTACCTGTACCTGTGCTGTCGTCGTAGACAACGGTGACGGTTCTCCATTTGAAGAAGTGAACCAGGTCCAGAATGGCTCGGCTGAGGGACGAGAAGTCCGGGTAGAGGCTGACATAGTAGGAATCCCTGTTGTCCGACACCTGGTGTTTCCATTTGGTCTGGACGTGGGGCACTCCCAGAGCATTGCAGATGGACTGGACGGCGTTGGCCGACGAGCTGTGCGATGGCCCGAATATGGCCGCCACCCCGAGGGACAGCTGGTCACATGCTGGGTGAGGACGAGAGAAAGCCAGAAGAATGAGAACCAATAATAACTGCAGATTTTTTTTTTTTCTGAGAGTCCACCTGCCTAACTGACCTTTACGGGAGGCCTCGAAGCTGTCAAAGATGTTTATTCTCTGGATGTCGTAGGTCAGCGTGGTGTTGGGGAGCAACGTGCGGTTCCTGTTGATTGTGTTCAAGGCAAATTTGAAGGCGAGTTCCTCGGCTCCCGAGGGGCCGCTCTCGATGGATTCGAATATCCCCCCTGCAGGCGGACAAACGGACTTAAAGCATTTGCTGAATTCAATTCCCATGATTTCCTCCGAGAACAAATTGAGGTGGATACTTGAAATAGCGCGTGAAGGTGCCGAGCGGGACGTTGACAGGCGACATAAGCGCATTTGGTTACCAGCGAGCGCTTTTCGAGTATAATTAATAGCACGCGGATGAAAGGTTGAGTTCAGCGGCGGGCGACCTTGCTTAACAGCCTCACTCGGCCTTGACAAGAAGGGCTCG
Source organism: Syngnathus scovelli (assembly GCF_024217435.2). Classification (NCBI taxonomy): domain Eukaryota; kingdom Metazoa; phylum Chordata; class Actinopteri; order Syngnathiformes; family Syngnathidae; genus Syngnathus; species Syngnathus scovelli. The sequence continues at coordinate 9,639,283 of NC_090866.1, read as the reverse complement.
CTTTTCCATTTCCCGCTATTGATTTCAATCAATCATCAAAGCAGGAATGAAAGAGGTAAACTTAGCATAAATTTTGAGATTTGTCATTTCTCCTTATAATGTTAACGAGCATCCAGCAATAATAAACAACCAATCCAGAGTGTTTTGGACTAAATTATCACCACGGAGGTGTAGTTAATTTCCAAACAGCTCCCCTCGGACTTGTTTATTATTTTGAGCTGAAGCGAAGCTATTAAAGCATCAAATGGTCCCCTCAGTGCCGTTCGCAATGTTAAATAAACCAAATGCTTGCATTGATTTTTCTCAATGAGTTTTCTTTTTTTACAAAGAAGCACCAAACCAACATTTCAGGGCTGCGTTTAATGATTTACATTACCTGTACATTTTTATTTCCCCCTCAAGGCCGACTAGAGAGGTTAAATAGATGAAACGTGACAGCGAATGAATTTGAACTCATCAAGTCACAAATGTACGGTCTTTTTGTTATGCTGTCATTACTGCTGTAATGGATTTTTTTTTTTTTCCTGTCTCGTCTCACATTCGTTTAAGAAAAAAATAATAATAAATAGAAAAAAAAAAGGCTTGAAAGTTGCAATGGGAGATGATTGGATCCACGTCAGTGGTAGCTAATAGACAATGATTACGCTCTTGCCTCGTGGCCTCTCGGGAGACGGCAGAGCTCGCTCGGTGGATTCCAGCAGACTTCAAATGAGTATTAGGGGTGACACATCCTGCACGGCCCCGGACATGAAAGTGGGATTGAAAATGGCTGGAAAATTAACAGCAAATCTTTTTTTTCATGGGTTAAGTTGGACAATTTTAGAAATAAAAATACATTTTGACAGTAGACCGCTTATCCTGTTTAAGGTTGTGGGGAGTTCGTGACTATTTCAACTGACTTGAGGCCAAAAGTGGTATAACACTGGTCGCCAGTTAAGTTGCTATGAAAAAGTATTTATTTTAAATTTTTGGTTTTATTGTAATAAATTGTTTTAATTGAATCTATTTGTTCTTTTTAATTTTCTGAAATTATGGCGGCTATATACTCGAAATTCCTACTTGTGTTTGCTTAAAAAAAGTGGGATGAGGATCTTGAATATAAAAAAAAATCATAATCAATCGCAATATTGAGGGACAAAAAAATCATACAGGCTTAGTTGTAACTCGAGAGGATTTTTCTCGACAAGTTACACAAGTGCGCGTACATGTTGCTAGGCAGATTTTATGTAGCACAACTATTTTGTGATTTCAAACTATGCTCTACTATCTATAACCAGAGTAACACAATTGGAGAAACCTATTCAGCAACAGCACTATTAAGATCTAATTAGGAATAGCAATTTTGTTTGTAAAATTGAACCACTACTATTTAATAATTAAAAAAAAGAAGCCATTCTTAGCGTGAGACAACCTCATCCAAAATCGTTTAAGGTTATTCACACCAGTGCGGGGAAAATTTCATTTAGTCCTGTCCTGAGAATTGAAAATGAAATTACTTGGTAAAATGATCACATAATAACTTGCTAATTCAATTCGGGAAAAAACTTCTTCGTGTTGGTGCGGCACCTTTCAAAGAACCAGATGCAGAATTGTTTTTATGTGCTTAATTTATGCCGAGGAGCTGTTTTTTTGTTTGTTTTTTTCCACAAGTGCACTTTCGTAATTGAGGCAAAATAGCCTGTGTCCCATGATCAACCCATCCTTTCACAACATTTGGTCCAAATGACTGCAGGTGTGTGAATAACAGCGGAGAGTGCCGTGTGTGTGTGTGTGTGTATAAACGATAGAGCCACCATCAGAGGGACGGGTGTGAATTATGGTGCAAATGAAAGCTCGGCGTGAGTTATATGTGAGATAATCACCCTTGCGAGAAAACAGGCCTGCCCATTTGAGTGTCTCACTATGTGTGTATGGGCTCTCCTGTTCTCGAGAGCAAGTGTGTGTGTGAGTGCAAAGAGTGAGAGGCGAGTGGAAATGAAAGTGCTGCGTGGGAGGGTGTTTTCATATGTGTGCTTTACTCCCTCTAATATGGGCACGGCAAACTGAGCGCCTTGATGTGTTGCAGAGAAAATTGCCTTATTATCTTTTTGTTTTTTGAGGGAGGGGAGGGGGGGTGATAATAGTTAAGACACAAATCGAAGTCACATTCATTACTTTGTAAAGTGGAAGTTGACTTGATGCGTGGACAGCCAGAGGAAGGTTAGCCGGTACACAATGCATGAAAGTACAATTAGTTTTCTTTACTCAAGGATTGCTGACGGAGATTGAGTCAGATATGTTGCCATGGCGACTGCCGCATGTACGCCACGGCTGAGAGGCAGCGGCACTTTGCGAGCGCGAGCGGCTGATTGGTAGAGGAAGGACGTTAAGATAGTGCGGACGGCCTGTCTCCGCCTGCCTGTGTGACTAATGACCGGCGGTGTAGCTGCAGGATGGCGACGGGGCCCGCGCTGCCATGGCAACCGGTGAGCAAAAAGCATCGTTAGGCTAAATGGCCCAGGTGAGAGCACGCTGTAAAAGCCCCTCCGCCGCCACCCATTTCTAGTGGGGGTCACAATAAGTGGAACCCCCCTGTAAATTCCCAGCAGGAACGCTATACGAATATTACCCTGCAAATGTGAGGCGATGTTTGGAAGAAAGGGGAGAGGAGCCACTCCCAACATATTTAAATGTATTAAAAACAATTTTTAAACACACTCCAAACCAGTAATGTCGGTCTGTGCGTGTCTTTTTAAGAGGCTGGGCCGCTAAGTGGCGCGTGAGTGTGAGCTGTGGCTGACAGCAGCTTCTACTTTCTGTCTTTTATCGATCACTGCTGAAAAATGGTGGAAAAAAAAACACACAAGTCAATCTCACAACTTCTATATAAATCTAATGTGTGCACCGCAGATCAATAGTATTCCACTTGACTCACCAGTGCTCAAATTTTCCCGTCATGGCTCAGTCCGGCATTATGATAAGTGAGCAGAATAACACAATCCCTCCTGTCAGTCGCGAGCATTTTGACAGCGAGCTCAACTGTCCCCTGACACTCGGGGGGCCGCTAAAGCTCCGGCTGACTCACACACTTGAAGTGAGGAGGCATGCGAGCGCACACAATCACGCACTGGCAGCATTGAGCCTAAACCGAGCTGTCAGTCACAACACACGTCCGGCCGGGAGAAAAAAGGGGGAGACTTTCAAGACCTCACCTGTGGTGCTCGCTAAAACTCTCAGGTAGTTCCGTCGGAATTTATGAGAAATATTTAGGGCCTATTTTGAAGTTCTCACTCAGGGAGGGGGGGGGGGGGGTCCTTAACGAGCTGGCCTTTTTGCCAAACGACCCATCTCATCAATTTCCTATTAGGACTGTGTGCACACTTCAATTAGAAAATGCGCTGCCAAGCCGAGGCGATTCCAACAAGAGGCAGCGGCGATCGTGTATTCACGGGGAGCGCCGGCAACAGATGTGCTCATTTGCGCGCGTTGGCGCCGCTCGCGATAATGTGCCAGCTAACTCCGCTAAATACGTGCTAATTTGCAAGGCCTCGCAGTGGCTGCGCTAAACTACCAGCTGACGTTTTCTGTGCTAATTTGTCAAGGAGGCAGCCCCTTTTGGTACTAATTGTGCCAAATTGTGAGTACACTTCTACAGGCCCCCGCGTGCCAGACTCTCAAATGACTTCGTGTCCGCATGTAAGCTCTTGTCTGCACTAAAATTATGAATGTCGCTGAAAAAGAAAAAAAAACATGATTGATATCAGTACAAATACGTTATGTTTGTACTTTAAAAATGACCCGATACTAGGGTATCGATACTAGTTGTCGGCGGAGCTATTAAAGACACAGATGAGAACCCATTTGACAGTCTATGTTGGTCCAAAATATTTTTGGGGGAGTTATGGCAGGTAAGTCAGTGTATTTCATTTCAGGGGTATAAATAACAAAATGGCCGCCCCCCCCCAAGATGAACATGAAAGGTGGATTTTGTGACTTCATTCATGTTCCATAAAGTGTAATATTAATCAGAATGCCTTGTTTAGACTATTGGGGGGGCTATGAAAGAAGGTTCCGAATGTTTTCCTAAATTGTAAATTTGGCAGGTGCAAGCACAGAATATATGAAGAAAAAAAAAGTTAAAAGAAATCCCGGATCACGGGCAGGACCCCGTCCGCCGATGAAAGAAGACGAGCGGAATGATTGAATATGGAGCAGGCGAGTGGGTTTTGGAAAAGTCGGCATGAGAAAGAGAAGGACCTGGGAGAGATGATATTGTGGAGTGCAACATTCCATGTATAAAAATGAGAATTGCCAATATGGTAGCCTCCGGGTTGCAAAGTTCAAGTGCGTTTCCTCCTAGAAATGCTACGCTCGAAGCGGTGAGATGTCAAAGCAGGACACGACACGCCGGAGAAGAACCGAAACCAATGTTAGCAGAATGGAAAACAGGGTTAGCATGACGCTAACACATTTCTTTTCATGTCCCCGTGTAATTCTTATCCAATGGCCGCCGCATCCGTATGTTCCCCGACGGCCTCCGCAGGTGACAGATGGCGACCTCACAGCACGGCTCGCGTTTAACTCGCTTTTAATCAAGAGCGATATGCTAATTATCCGCCGAGAAGCGGCGAGTCGGTCCATCCTCGACAACATTGTTTTTATTTCCTTTTTAATGATGTTTTTCGCTGGATTTTAACGGTCAGGGTTTCGGCCGTTATGACGCCGTCGGGGTACTGTGAAGTATTTACGGCCATGCGAGATGAGCCCTGGATAGAAAGCTCAAACAAGAGCATAGGTGACTTGGTCTTAAGCTTGAAAAGGGGGGCGGCGGGATTCTGCGGGGATTGCGACCTTGTGCAGTCAGTGAGTGACCAGCATCTTTTTGTGTTGTGTGGGAAAAAGTTTTGATTTGCTGTAATTGGACAAATTTTTGTTTTCTATTGAATTGGTGAACATTTCTGTTTTTGTTGTAAATTAATTAATTTCTGAAAATTTATTCATTTCTCACTTCAATGAGATACCACTTTATTCAATTTTAGAAAATACTGTAACCAAGAAACCTCAGAATTTTCTACATAAAAAAATAAACCCATGCAAATATTTTTGCATTTAATTGTTATTTAATTATTCAAAAAATATTTTAATATTTAACAATGATTGATTCACTTTTTTTAGTTTATTTCCTTTACATTACTTATTACCACTGTTCAATTAATATATGGTGATATTTTTTTTTATTCTACAGCTCATCATCACATCATTTTATTTGACATCTTAATCATCTCTCTGCGTGTCTACATGTCTATCATTTTAATTTTGTTCCACTATAAAGTAAAAAAAAAATCAAAAAATCCATTCACGTTGCTGCTTTTCCTTTATTCTAATTCTCACTGTTCCCCTGCTCATCAAGCCATCCATGTTCCGCTCTCCTACGCGTTGTAAAACGAACAAAATGGCTGTAAAATTACACTTTCATTCTTGTCGAGAGGCAGATGTTATCTAGCAGCGGAGCCAAGAGGTCACAAATTAATTCAGGAGGAAGCTCTTTAATGCTCACAGCTGGTTTGGGCAAAAGGGAGGCAGGAAGTCATGTATATTTTACACGCATTCATCCTTACTCTGAAATCACCTTGTTATTCAAATTGAGACGCTACGACTTATTCATTGGCTTTTCGAGGAACACCCTTGATGGACTGTCGGTAAAGTATCAGGTGAAAAATTTTGTGGTTGATATTGAAGAGAAGGAATGTATGAGAAGTTGGAACAGAAGGTAATGGCAGCGAGTACAAAGAAGCCGGCCGAGGAACCGAGACAAACAAGTTACAAAGGACAGTGAAGGACAAAAGAAAATCAGAACCCTATCCAAATTCACGTTTCAAAACCTGGACCAATCAAAAGCCGACTAAATTCCCAGAATAAATCGTGTTCAACTTTAGAATCTCTGAGGTGATCTAGTTGAAATCCAATTTCCCAAATACTTTCCCACTTCACCATGACCTCTGTAACCTCCCGTCTAAATAGCCTGTTTAAAAAAAAAAAAAAGGTTTCTATACCGCCCGGGTTTCAACACGTCTGTCCAAAGACGTGTGATTTTGGGTATTTATTTACGCTGTCTGAAAAAGCTCGCCTTCGCACCGTGTCAGCAGGTGATGGCCAAACTCCGAGTAAGCTGTCAGAAGAAATAACCACTACCCCCCCGAAAATAAATATTGAACGGTTCAATGGAGAGGGGAGGGGGGTAGGAAGAAAAATGGACAAGAACAAAAAAAAAGGTACAAAGAGGTCACGAAAGGCGGATTAAAGACGTAAGATTGAGCTGACCAGATATGGACACAGAAAAACCAAAAAACATCTTCTCACTTCTTTCAGCCCGAGGGCAGGAAAATGTGAGTTGCGTTGACAAACGCGACTCCAGGTGCAAGTCGATAAGCTGCACTTTGCTGCAAAGGTGTGTCCGTTTCTCATTCTTCGCAACAACAAAAGGCCAATTGCGGCAATCTGCGCTAGGGCGGCCCTGATAGAAATGAAAGAGTCACAGGCGCTGATTTAATGGAGGGAAATAAGCCAGAGGCGAACAGATCCGGAAAGGAAAAGGAAGATAAACGAAAACAGTGAAATTGGTGGAAAATTAAAGATTTTCTAAGCTCGTGTGTCTCACATTGGTTACCACCCTGCTGAGTGGGAAATGGAGAGCTTTTTGTCTGAAAGAAGAAAAAAAAAAAGGTGTGGGGGGGAGGGGGCACATAGACGGTGAAGCCGTTTGGTCGATTAAACACTTCAAGTTTTCTTGGAATTCAAAAACAGATTGAAGGGAAAAGTTTGCCAGACTAGCATCACGCTAAGTAAAGGTAAAACAGTTAGCGCTTGTTAAATACAAATATTTTAGGAAGAGTGTCGGAAAATTATTATTTTTATTATTGTTCTGAACTCCTGTTTGTAAGAAGCAGAATAACACTGCCTGTAGGATTTAGCATTTAGCTTCCAATGCTAACATCACAGCTCCTCTGCTAGCATTTAGTTGTTATATACCATTATTAATTATCAATCAATTCCACAAACAAAAAAAAGGAAGCACAAATTCTTCTTCACGAATAATGCCGTAAGTATTATGCTTATTAAAATGCTGGGTGAAAGAACAGCGGACATCCTACTTGACATTGGATATTGATTGAATGAAGATGACGTAAATGAATGGGCCTGAATGGTTGCTGCTCCTGCGCCCTTGCTTCGCTATTCAACCAGCTAGCGCAGTCAACTTTGCGTTTCATTCTTATGCCGGGAATAGATGAAGGTGAAACTTGCTCGTGGCAAGCGTCATAGCAACAGCGGGCTAATCAGTTGACCTTGGATGCTTTCATTTACTGTACTATGCCGTTTCTTGTTTCCCCGGCTTCTTGGATGTCACATAATTGCCCCGGTGTGCGGGGGCCGACCCTTCGAGCGCTGACGTCTCCGGCGAGAGGCAATCAATGTCACTTTTTAGGTGTAATAATCACAACGGAAGTGCAGGGCAAACATTTTAGCGTGGCGGCCAATTAGCGCTATTGGCGGTGAACCGTTGTCAAGCCGTGTTTGTTTTGCTTTCTTCAAGCAGTCATCATATAAGTTTAATTACCACGGAGGAACAACGGGTCCCTTGTGTCCTCTTTGTGAATCACAGTCATGGAATGCTAATAGTGGCGGGAACAGAAACTTGACTTATAATATTCTACCCACTGAATTTTTATATTGGCTACATGAAATTATGTTTATTCACTCCAGTCTTCTTTTGCTAGCATAAATATTAGCTTTTCTTCACAATATGTCATATCAATGTATTCTGCCCAAGGTTTTATATTTTTGTTATATTAAATATTGATTCAAAACAGCTTCCGATGATGTTATATGACCAATTTATGTGAGCTAAGCTACAAGCTAGTCCACATTCAAACCTAGCTTAACGACAGTGATGCTAAACTGCCAAAGAAATGATGATTTAATGGAAAGTTTACGGAAATTTACCGAGCTCATGTACAAAATGGCACAAAGTCTGTCACAGCTACAAGTGATTAGCTGGTCCAAATGTTTTGGGGGTCTTATGTAGAGCAGTGACGTCTTGATCAGCAACCAAAGTTCCGGCGGCTCATGGCGAGCCACAACATGCGGCGGGTTTTTAATCCAATCTCTCACGCTTGTGCCTTCTTCAACGCGTTTGCGTTCTCACAGATGGTAACCTGTGATAGAAGCACACAAGCGGCGCCATCCGGGACTTGGCGCCGTTCACTCGCCGCGGCTGCCAGTTTTTTATTTATTTTTTTATTAATTCCGCTTAGCAATACAAACATTGATTTTTTTTTCTTCTTCTTCCGATTCCTAATGTCTCACAGCCATGATTCAATATAGAGAAGCATGTGGGAGGATGATAAAATATAAATGTGGGATTTCGAAGGTTTGGAATCCCTTGCTTGTTTTTAGTATTTCTTTAAATTGCAGTCGACCCATTCTTAATATTGAATTTAGTTTGTATTTTTCTGACTCTGTGAGACTGCTGAACAGCAAATTGACCTTCACTTTTTTTTTTTGGTATCTGCTCTCACTGAACACGCTCTCCTCTGGCTTCCTTTTTTCCTTCCAGCCCAGCGTGACATAAAATTTCCCTCCTCATGCTCATCTTCCTAGGACAGCGTAGCTGGACAGATCCACGTGTCTCGCGTTTCCTTCCATGTGAGCGATCTGGGCTTTTGACCTTCAGTCAGCGCTTGAGCAGGACGGGCGAGGAAGCGAGATATGCGAGCAGCGGCTTCTCTCGGGGTAGGGGGGCGCTCGCTTAGGACGATCGCATACATAACCCTTCACCCTGCGGGGGAAACACTTGAGTCGCGACCACCTCGAGTGAAAGGTTAAAAAAAAAAAACGTCTTTGGGGGTCGGTTTGATTGGATTAGACGCTTGAAAATAAACCTTGGTGCCAATGGTGAATATAAATGCGTAAAAATGTCCCGTTCGGATGTCTGTAGCATGAATCTGTCATCAATGCGCCGTTTGAGGCAAGACCTTCAAAGACGGTAAACACGTTTTAGAAATCCATCCAGATAATATCCGCCGCTCCAGGTCCATGTGTGCTGCTGCATGCTAATGTCAGCGCAATCTCCTCTTTGTTCTTGAAACCCACAGTAGATATTTTTAAACCGTGGAAATCATTTGCCAGCAGAGAGGAGATGGTTTCATATTTCTATAAGCTACGCCACGCAGGGCCAAGTGACACATGAATATTCTAAGCAGCTTTGTGCCTCTTTAAATGTATTTGCGCTGAATGTGCTGGCAGTGGGCCCGGGCCGGGGCCGGGGCGCCGGGTGTTATCTCTAATTCTTGCAATCCTAAACTAAACTCCGCCATGGTGATAATTCAGCAAGGCACGCAGCAAAAAAAAAAAAAAAAAAAGCGGAGTTAATTAACTCCAACTACTCCCTTCGCATTGCTTCTTTTTCCCTTTACGTGTCCTCGGAACACCCTCAATTTCACGCAGAGGCCACGGGAGGGCCCCCCTTTCCCACGACATGATACTGACTCGGGGAGAACTATTTATGAAAACGACTGAATTGCGATTTTTCTGACATATGATTTCAACAAACAGATTTTTGATTGCAACCCCAAATGCTAGCTTGCTAGCTAGCCCCAAAGTCCACAGCACATATCATTAAAAATGCTAAAAATAAAAAAAGCACTTTACATAAAATCCTCGATGTGCATTCAGCCACTATTATGTTATTAGTTAATACTGACACAATTGGAGCACATTATGCCTCTGGACCTCACTTTTGGTCAGACTATGGCCGCCCTGGATGCTAACATTAGCCTCTTTGCTAAGCTAGCTCTGGACGCCTCAGTGTTTTCCCACTGTTACGAACCACAAATAAGTGGTTAACGAATATATTTTAATACATTTAAATATGATTAAAGCATATATGGAAAGAGACTGGGGCAACCTTTGCTGCAAAGTATAAAAGTCACTACTTAGCGGTGGAAAGGCCATTTATTTTAGAACCAATTTGTGCTTTAATCCCGCAGACAAGACGGAAAACATAAACATAGGCAGGGAATAAGCAAGGAAAATATGCTTGGAGCAGTGTTTGAGGTTGATGCTATCTGTCTACCTCCCAGCGCCGCACCTTCTTTGGTCATTGCAATAAAAAGAAACGTCTCAATGTTGACTTTACGTCTTTTTCTCATCTTCCAGAGGCGTTTGATGAATAACAAGTCTGCATGACCCTAAAGAGAAATTAGATTACATCTTCCACTATGTGACTCATTTGCTTATGTGAATGAATAAATGAGCTGTGTTTTTTTTTTTTGGCCTACCAGTAGCTGCCACCCCTCGCTGCATTCCGCCTCATTTGACTCATACGAGTCGAAAATAAGCGAACGGCCGTGACTGCAACTTTGAATCTTAATGATTTCCGCCAAAGCGGACATTTTCCAGTTTCTTCCTTTTTGGGCAGCGAGCGTAAAAGAAGTGGCTAAATATTTACTTGAGCGACTCCGAGAGACGTCCTGGCCGTATCCATGACTACAACATCCCGTTTAGTGCCCTCCGTAGGCACGAGCGAGCAAGATATAAAGGCACAAGTGTGTTTTATTACGTCGTGTAAAAAGCTGCAGCAGCTCCTATAAAAACGCATGTATCTTCAGCTGATGACTATAAAAGCTCGTCAAGCATTTTGCCGCGACAAGGTTAGGCCGCCGCTACAAGACGCGAGACAAAAGGCCACTGTTTGGTTTCATGTTTCAACACGGCCCGTGCGCGTTTGCGAGGACGAGCGACTGACAGCCGAACAATACTACGGGCGCCGTGCGGGGCCCTGCCTGTCTTGGCGGAACACGAGCGGGCACCGGAAGAAAACAGACAGGCCCAAGGGGAGCTGACCTCCTCGGCTTTTCTGCGGCTGGGATTATATGCTGACTCAGCACATCTCGCTGGACAGGACATGCACTGGAAAAGGACCAACGGTACTCTAGAGGCTCTTGGTACATTTTTCCTTATGTGATGGCCCCACCCTGTAGCTGTCATCTATTTTTGGCTGAGAGGGAGACAGCGCTGTATGCAAAATAGTATTGTTTTTTGTCCTTCATGTCAGTTCTCATGAAATGAAAATAACATGGAAACTAGGCCTTTGGAAAAGTCGTATCTTGCTTGAAAATATGACATGGGTCATGGCAATGGAAGCAAGGGGAACACGCGTGTAATTGGATATCCTCGGATCCGTATCGGGACTTGATTACTGTTTTTTTTAAAAGTGCTTATTGTGTTCAAGGTCGTAGGAGTTTGTCACAACTAATTTCATCTCTGCCAATGTGGATCTACTCGGAAATCTGCTTCAGCCTTTAGGTGACACTTAATCCAAAATAAGAAGCAGCCTCAATGAGGGCGGTTGAGAAGAATGTGAGAAGAGATGAACAATATACAATAGAAATCTGCAGGCGGACTTGTTGGCAAAGGGAAATTGCTTTGTTTGTCTCCATGTTTGTCTCCTCATATTTAACAGCTGTTATTTTCTTTTTACACTCGGGTGACGATTAATAAATTAAAAACAGCGAAATGGGGACGGCCATGGAAATTACCATTATCTCGGGTTCAGTATTAAGAATGGTTAACTTATTTTTATACTTTAATATTTTTTTTCCATTAGGAAGTGGAAAACATTATCATTATCCAGTGTAATGATGCCAAGTAGAGGATAAAGAATATATGCCTGTGAGTGTTCTTACATTGTCTGTCTACATATGTTGCTCCACCATTAGTGTTCAAATATATGTTGCTGAAAGTGTTATCAGACAGACTCACAGATGCTATTCATGAACCCATCTATGTAGTTTTACATTATGTGTTAGCATTAAGCTAGCTGACTTTAAAGTTTGAGCCACACATCTTGTAATTTTCTTTATCTCAGGGCTAGTTTGACAGTTCATTTCAATTGCTCGCGGAAAATACAAATGTTCTACATCAGCTTACTTGCCCTGCTGTCCCAAAAAAAAAAGCAGCCTGTCGCTGTCCATGGTGCTGAAAACAAAAAAAGCGTCTCACGAGCGTCAGACTGACATTTTTTTAGCGGGTTTTATGGTCTGGCACCAGAAGAGGGCCGTGGAGGAAAACGATTATCAGATTTATCCTGCAGCAAAATGTCGCCGGTGACACGAATCAGCTCTTATCTGCCGTGAATATTGACTGTGATGCCTGTCTGATGTAGCCTACGCACGGCCCACATGCTTCTCATCAAAATGCACCGGACGACAAAAGCCAGGCTAGATCTTATCTTCTGTAATTACACACATCGGCCACAACGTTACCAACACCCCTGATAAATTCATTTCAGTACAGGAACTGCTGCTAAAAATAAAATAGTCAACATCATACCTATGTGATCTATATAATTGTCCAATAAGTTTTCAACAAAAAAAATCTGAAGTTTAGAAAGTTTGTGACGTAGCTGTAGGAAATTACAACTCGACAGACCTCAACTCGGAAGTGGCTGGACAGGCCAAGGGAGACAAACCCAGTTTGTTGTCATAGAGGCGGCTCGTGCAGACGTCGCCTGACTTTCAAATAAGGCCCCCGGGGTGAAGGGGCTTGCAAGGACGTGCTGTCAACACTCGCCGACACCGACTGTCATGGCTGTCACTCTTAAAAAGCGCCCTGTCCGCTCGACGGTGTGTACCACCAAGAAAAAGACACGGCAAAGATGCCGGGAGACCAAACAACACAACTGCTGCTCTGCATTAATTATAAAAAAGTCTTCCATATACATGTACCATGTGATTACTTTTGAGTGTAGCACTTTTACAACACCTTCCAATTTAGCCAATTAGCTTCAAAGGGATGTCGATGCCAATAACGTTAAGTAGTAGAGTGTATGGGGGGGGGGGGGGGGGGGGGGGGGGAGTGTGCCAAGACAATTGATTGCGTAGATGCGCACCTGAGCTCCTTGTTTTCGCACAAACATTCACTGCGGAAGACGTGTTGGCATTTCAGAGTAAGGAAATGACCAATTAGGGTTTGACAAAATATGCCCCTGATGCCTTTGTGTGGGGATTTGACTTAATACTTTAAACAGCAAGACTTTAATTTAAAAAAAAAAAAAAGTCTATTTGTCTGGTTGCTATAGCACTTCTCCCCATACTATATATATATATATATATATATATATATATATATATATATATATATATATATATATATTTATTTATTTATTTATATAATAAAATAAAAATCTAAAATAACACACACACACACACACACACACACGCACACAGTAGCATTGCAATCGAAAGTAAAGCAGCAGCAGCAGCAACAGGGCTTTGCCAACTCTGGCTGAGATGGAAAAAGAGTCTGAACAAATCGCCCCCCCCCCCCCAATGTCATTTCAATGTGGACGACCACCACCACCACACCGGCGCGGGCGCACGCATTGTTTACAAATAAGTGCGATCTTACCGAATCTTAGGACGTGCGGCATCCCGCGAGAGTGACCGAGAAAGAGCAGCAGAAGAAGAATGACGCTGAGCTTGGACCTGAAAACGACACTGCTTATCATCAGCGGACGGGAGGTAATCTTCATGTTGTTTGCCGGGGGTAATAAAACAAATGCACCGTGGTTTTTTAATCCCGCCGGCGCGTGGGTTCGAGCCCCCGATTTTCCTTCCGAGTCACGGTCGCTGTTGCTTTCTTAATTTTGGAGATGGCCGCGTGAAGATCACGGCATGGTCACTCGCGCTCTCCCCAAATCCATTAGCAGTCCCGGCATGGTCCTCCTTCGTCTTGCTCACTGCACCAACGCGCAACAATCCTTCGGGTCGAGGAACGACGGGACATCCATGTCGAGGGAAGGGGGTGGGGGTCCGAGTGGGGAGAGGAGGTGTGTGACTGAGGTGCGCGTTGCTTTTTTTTTTTTTTTGTAGCGCTGGCGGCGGCGGCGGGGGAGAAGGAGCCCGAGCACCGGCTTGTAGAGGTGAGGATGCGGGAGCGGGGATGACGAGCGCCAAGCAGAGGACACAGCAGCGATGTGCAGCAGCAGCCCCCACTCTCCTCCTATGAGGCACTGTGGCTTGCATGCACTCCCGTTCTACTGCACTGCTGCACAGCCAGTGACGTGGTGCCAAGGTTAGTCGAGAGAGAGAGAGAGAGAGAGCGAGCAAGAGAGAGATAGAGATGAGAGAGCGAGTGGAGTGATAGACGTGAACAGCGCTGAGAAGGAAAATTCCGATTTTGACCGACACAAAGTTCCCAGATTCCTTCCCGGAGTTCGCATTTTCTCCCCCACATCCCCAAAACAAATCAAAGTACGCCAAAGATTCACTCAAGTGAAACTGTACAGAATATTTCTCGGACTTTTCAAACCACTATGTTAAAAATATCCACTCCGTCACTCCGCAGGGAGGGAAAAAAAAAAATATTCGACCAAAGCAAATAAAAGCCTCGCCGAAGGGGACTGTTTTAACATCCGAGGCATGATTGTTTACGTTTCAGGAAACAAAAGCAGGATCCGCGGAGGTGGCGAGGAGGCTTATCGCTCTGATTAACGACTTCAAACAGGCCGTATCCAGCGGATATGTCGCTTAAAGATGCCTATCTGCAGTCCTAGCATGGGCCTACATGTTATTGATTTAACACTCCCTGCACCTTATCAGCTTCCACCCCCAATGAACATCTCCCAAGTGGGTCGATGGACCTCCACCAGGGATCTGTGCAGCAGTCCCCGCTACCAAAGAGCGGGATTGTATTTCAGTCCGATAAATACATGAAAGGAGCTCTTGGATCTGTAGTTTAACGTTTCAATCGTTGATGGGTTCTTGTGACATTTCAGTATTATGGTAAGAATAATCATTTTGTAACCAGGACACAATCAATGTATGAATTAATATTAAAAACAACAAGCTACTGTAGCCCATAAGTGATTTAAAAAAATATTGTTGCTGTCGAGACCGCAAAATATTATCCCGCGGGCCGCAAATGGCCCCCGAGCCGCATGTTTGAGACCAGTGCTGTAAATGTATTTGAACACTACATCATGGAATCACCAACATTTTTGAAACTAAGAACTATCAGCACCATGAGATTTGATTTTTTTTTCCTCATTTTATAATAATGCAAAATAAAACATGGAAAAATGCAAATTCAGCCGTTATGAATGCTCAGCTGTCATCATAACCACACGGAGATGACAAAATGTGTCAATAAGGACATCATGCTGACGCCCACTCCTATTTTTTTACAAGAAAGGCTGCAGAATCACCGAAAAAAAAAAAAAGATTGTAGTCGTAGTAATGCTGGTGGCGCATATGGAAATGAGATTCCCTCGCAATGGTATCACAAACGCGGCGTGAACATTGACTTTGAGTGAGTGTCACTATGCGTGGGTCTACACGGCGGCCATCTGCGGCGGCAGAAAAATCAAAAGAGAATGGAAGCCATCGTGTCGCCATCTGGACCATTTGCATAATTACGGAGAAGTTGAGGATTTAGGCGCAAGTCGGCGGAGCCTCACAAAGCATGAAAGGAATGCTCATTGCGTGCCGCCAGAAGAACTCTTAAAGTCACAGCAGCATCGAGTACAGGGGTCACCGTCCGTTTTGAATCTGAGAGCCGCTTCCCGAGTCCTAATTCATGTGAAAGGCGACACAAACTAATATTTAGTCGAACACGGTCACTCTTGAAAATTGACGACACGGCAAAAATCTTTTTCTTCTACTCATAAGCTGAGCTGAAGCAATGCAACACTGCCATCTACAGGGATGTGTTTGTCATTACAGTGGTTTACAAACCTGAATTCCACATTATTATTATGAAATCTAATGTTCTACAAAAAAACTAGAAAAGTTTACTTGCATCTCTAATTTAAAAATAATAATTGAAGGCATCTCTGGATCTGATTATATCGTGCAGGGGTACCTAATGATGTGACCGGCGCAGCTACATTCGTTAACAGCCGGAGCAAATACTTGGATATCCTCGAGTGAATCTCAACACCGGGCTTTCAGATTGTCTTGTCGAGTAAACAGATGGCAGGGGAGATGCTTTATGAATACACAGATTCCAGCGACTTTGCATCTTCCGGAGTCGGCTGGCACCAGAGTGGATCCACTTATCCCAAATAGGACGCTTGAAGCCAGCGTCGCCGTGGAACTTAACGCCGACTACTCGCATATTTCACAAAAGCACCTCGCCTACTGGATGGAGGCTCGCATCTTTCCGCTCAGCTAGCGCCAGTCTAAGGATGATAGATGAGAGCCAAAGTGTTGTGTACTCAGGTGGGGACGGCATAATGCGCCCAAATTTCTCAGCTCATTATTCCGCAGTCGGTATATGGATGCTCAGAGTTTGCAGGGTTGGTCAGAGTAGGGAGTAATTCAAGCTATATAGGACAATGCTCACTGTGAAAAGTGCCCTGGCCTATTTTGCTGCAGAAAACAATAGATCTAGATATACAATTATAGTCACCAAATGATTATGTAACCAGGACGCAATCAATAACTTACAGTATGAACTAACTCAAAAGCTATTGTAGCCCATAAATGATTTTAAAAAAGAAATGTTGGTGTTAAATCCGCAAAATATCATCTCGCGGGCCCGCAAATGGCCCCGGAACCATGGGTTTGAGACCCCTGCTGTAAATGAATATGGAACACACTATATACACATTATAATAAATAAATAAATAACCCCAAAATGTTGACGTGCTAGCAGTTCACGCGGAGATGTTGTCCCGCTGATTGACTAAGTTGCATTGATTAGCGCTCTGTGATTCTCGTGACTCGGAGGGAAGCTCTCCGGCGCCGTTGGAGAGGCCGTATCCCATTTGCATCCCTGATCAAACCGTGTGGTTTTTTTGAAGGAGACTGCAAATGAGTTTACATGAGTCGTATACACGGCGGCTCAACCGCTGGCCGTATACGAGTCTTCGTAAAGCGTTCTCGGGCTGCAGAATGCAAAAAGGGGGGACTTTATGCAAAAACGAGATAACCGCTGCTAAAAGCCTTCAGTCGAGCGTCCCCCGCCACCCCACCCCACCCCCTGATCCCTCCATCCATCCATCCTCGCTCGCTCACTTGCCCGGGCGCGAAACGTCGACAGAGAGGAGGGTGCCATGGAAACGAGAAGCTGACGCACTTTGAATGGTAAGCCCCGACAGAGAGGACTTTCATTCACTTCAATTGCCCCCCTCCGCCGGCCGCTGCATTATTCAGGATGTCACAATTGCATTTTAACACGGCAAAAAAATACTAACAACCGCCCTCCTCACCTGCCTGTCATGTCGGGAGGGCTCCGACTAAAAGACAACCCGGCTTTGTGACCAGCTTTACACAAAGATGTCAGTGGCCTGTTGCACACACACCGACTGGATTTTGCACTTTAGAGGGTCCGGGGCGGATGGTGAGGTCATCAAATTATTCCTTCTCTCAAAGACCCCCGTGGAAATACATTCCTCCGAAACGACAATTAGTCAAGTGAGACAGTTATTAGGACCTTTCTGCAAACTGTCACTTTCTGTTAGTGCTGACAAATGCCTGGAACCCATCGGCAGAACCCCCCCACCACCCCTTTTCGAAGGAAACAGACCCGAGATAATAAAAAGAAGAACTTCATAAGTGTGACACTGTACTGTTGATGCAAATATTACGGTGAAAATATATCAAATAGTCCAGGGGGGAGAAAATTTTTTGGGTTTGATGGCTTAAGTCGGAATATTAAGATTTTGCCTCTGTTCTTGTCGACTAATCTCTTCTCAACCTTGTGGTTTGTGATCTTCAGTAAACATGCACACGCAAACACTCAGCAGAAAACTAGCCGGATTGGTCGGAGGACGGCTGGTGTCGGACGATTGCAGAGCATCCGGAGCCGTCTGGTCGACGGGATAAGGATGTCCTTACAAGGCAAGTCTCGGTGTGAATAATGAGGAAATCTGTGTGTGTGTACGTGTGTGGGGAAAGGAGCGAGAGGGCAATGGCGATAGAAAAAGTCTGAAATCGAGCCAGACGTAAAAGTGCAAAGAATATAGACACATCCATCTAGCTGCTAATACATTTTGGTCCTCACATGGTGGTTGTGTGGGGAACCCTTTCTCAACTTTCCACAATCTGCACGGGAGAGCAGAAAGGATTTGCCGAGCAGATGGCTTTGCATATTAATGCATCTTATAACACAAGTGATGTGCATAAATCCAACATCACTTGCACTGCGCCAATGTCTATTGATGATGTGTTTACCACGCCCGAAGATAACCTCACTTCATCGCGAGTCGGACTTTGAGGGAGTCTTCATGCTTTTAGCGCGGCTCTTGATGAACTGTAAAAAGTGCCCTTCGAAAAAAAGCCCCACTTCAACTCGAGACCACACGTCAACTATTCGTGTAAAAGTAAACATTATGCAGGTGACGAAATTCAAAAAGGCTTTTAGAGTGTTTCATTAAAAGGCATTTTGCGCCAAAGTACACAATGGGGGAAGGATCACTTAATTTCCGCGAGTCATACTTTTGTTGCCATGACGATTGGTGGCGGAGCTCGCTGACTAGTGCTGTCAATTTAGCAATTTTCTACTTGAAATAAAAAAAATATATAATAATGAACTATAT
The DNA here is from genome assembly GCF_024217435.2 of Syngnathus scovelli. NCBI lineage: Eukaryota > Metazoa > Chordata > Actinopteri > Syngnathiformes > Syngnathidae > Syngnathus > Syngnathus scovelli. The sequence continues at coordinate 9,620,703 of NC_090866.1, read as the reverse complement.
ATATATAAATATATACTTTTTTAGATAGTTTAAAATATATTATATATGTAAAATATAATTAAAAATTAGGTATAAATATCATATATGTAATGTTTTTTTTTAATATTTTAAAATATTATATATTTATTTATTTATTTATTTTTTTACACATGTACTCTAAGTATATAGTCAGTAATCCCCAGCCTGATGACAGTGGGAAGCCGCAGTGACGAATAACCACATGGAAGCAGGACAACGGGCAGTAAACATGGCGTTGCCGGATATCGTGCTGATGTGGCTAATTGCTAAATTTGCCTTTTCCGTCCGTCTGACCCGCCGACAGACTTTGACAGTCTAGCAGAAATTGTCAACAGACCAAAAGTCCTAGCCAGCGCTCGATTATTGACAATGGTGCTGATTGTGACAGCGAGCAAGGGAGGAGGGAGGGGTGAGGAAAACAAAACACCAAGCTCATCACACTCCGGCTAAAAGGATTGCGAGTAACAAAAGAGCTTTCACAAACAGATGTGACTCCGACGGATGAAGCTGCCCATACGATAAACCGAATCGCAAAAATTCTAGTTCTAAAACACAGCCAAGTCTTCTTCCTGCATGATCCTAAAAATAGCGCAAAGTTTTGTGTTCATCTCGAACCTCAGCGCTCCAACTCACAGAGCCGTTGTTACTCTAATGGTTGCCAGGGCCCAGCCAGACATTCAAGCCGGAGCGATTACAGCCGGCCGTGTTTCCACGGAGGAGGAGGTCAGCTATTGTGACTTCTTATATTCAAGACAGCTGGAGAGGCAGGCCAATGTGAAAAAGAGTCTTCTATTGTTCTCACTCGCTTTAATGGTGCAGGAGAAATATCTCAGGGGTTCTGCTCTTTAAGCTCCTCGGCCTTACATTTTCTTACTTTAAGAGGGAGAGAGACGAGCGCGTGCTCAAAATTCAGTGCGAATATGCTCAGTGGGATCATTTGGATGGAAAATATTCCGTTGCATTTCTTTTAAATAGACGCAATACGTTTGTGTGTATCGATTTAAACGTGATATTCATTTTCGGAAGAATTAAGAAGCGCGTTAGATGAAATATTAGCCACAGTATAGCGCCACCTACTGCTGTGGAGGACTTAGCAAATGATAAATTCAAAGTCGTGGAATAATAATCATGATTTATGTGAACGAAATCATTTTAATTGGCCGCAGACTGCAAAAAAATGTATCATCATATGCCGATCAGATACTTTTCCGCAGAAATCTGCTGATTCATCGTAGCGCCACTACTAAAAACAAGTTTCCACAAAACAAAATAAATAAATACACCTATTGGAAGCTGAAGAAACTATTGCCTGCATTCATTAGCGATAAAGAATCAGCCGCATAAACACTTTGCGACAAACCCGGCCGTTGAAGCACATTTATTGTCTTCTTAATTAGTTTCTACGGCATCCTGCATTCTCGGTCCTCCAGGAAAACGGAGCCACTGAAGCGTCCTTTAAAACAACCCAGAAATATCTGAGGGCTTCATTTATTGGACTCCTCTCCTGTGCCATTAATCATCAGCGTACGCATGGAAATGAGCTTAGTCCCTTTTTCCTGCTCCACATCCACTCAAGGACGACTCGCGGCGCAAGTGTAACTAGGATCGCGCCTCATATTTTCTTCCTCTTTGTCCGCTAATAGGTGCCCTTCAAGCTAACGTCGATGCCGTAGCGCTGGAGGGAGGGGGTGGGGGCAATTAGCATTTGCATGGCGGTTTCTAAGTAGGCTCCAGCGGAAAATGGCAAAATAAACAAAAGGTGGTACATAATGTATGTAAAGAAAGAGAGAAGAAGAATCAAATGAGCTTGGGTCCCATTGTGGCACTTGTGCGTCGCTACTTAATCATCCCCCGGCCTATAAATAGGCCGTCGCTGCTGTAGAATATTGGGGAGATTAATGGATGAGAGAGGAACACCATCATGCACTCAAGCTGCTCGACTTTAGTGGAGAAGATTTGATATCAAGTCGCTTTACTTCGTCGTGATTGTTTTAAAGTTGTTAAAAATGACTAGCCTCCCGGTTAGCATGTTTAGGTCGAGGCTATGTGACACCCACATAGAGCGAGACGTCGATGTAAGCCCGCGAGCTCTTCCCAGAGCGGCGTTGTCGAGAAAGTTTTTCTTTGCACGCACTTTATTCGGTTCGATAACGCTGGGAACATGTAGATGAGGGAGGGGGCGAGGTTGAGTCACTGGACGTTTTCCAGTCACAAAGTAAACATTGTTGTTTTTTTTTTTACTTTGGCTCACCCGAGGGGAAAAAAAAAATCCATCCTCGCCATTTTTTGTTCCAATTTACTCCTTTTTTTTTATATACATTATTTAATAGTGCAAATTCTTCATTTGAAAGGATTTTCCTCATGATGTCACACAGCACACTAATTTGCACGAATGAATTGCCCTTTGAGAAAAATGGCTCGCTCCCTCTTGTGTCTTCATACATCTGCATTACACTTTTGTCACCTAGCACGGCTGCCGTAATATTTTACACTCAATTGTGCTTTTGACTGGATGCCAAAGTACAAGCGACAGACCAATCGACTCATTTATCATCGGCGAGAAACATGCTCGGTGTTGTCTCCATCGCCTTGTAAGGGGGGCCGAGGGGGTTACTCTTGTCATTCCGTCGACCTTTTTATCGTATTTACATGTCGACGGGACACGAGCACGTGACTTCACATTATATTCTCCCTTTTTTCAATCTCTTACCTTAGAATAAAATATAATAGTGAACACACGGGTGACCTTGCGATACTCTCTACGCGGCGTGATGAAGCGCTCCGCATCGGGACTCATAAAGGAAGCAATAACATTAGCGAATCACTTCACAAAGTGTCGCTCCCACTCACTTACTGATATTACATTTTATTTGAGACGATTATTGGACTGTTGTGATTATTCTCCACTCTCGTGAGCAGATTCTGATGGAAGTCATCAAGACTTAATTGGATATTTTCACTGGACTAATCTGTTATTAAATCCAAAATGTATGTAGTCTTTTTTTTTTTTTTTTTAATTATTATTCATATAGCCTGTGCACTTTTATTGTCCCTTTGAGTATGGGTTTGTCTTCTGGATCCTACTGTGTGACTTCGCCTATACAGTGGAAAGTTAGCCTGAGGCTAATTATGTAAAGTAGAAGTATAAGAAAATGCAGTGAGGGCTTAATTATCACAAGAAAATGAACTGGCGGCGAGGACAAAGAGCACTTAGGAGACAGATTTGGCATAATCTGACATTTAAATGAGTCTCTCTCTGTCTGGCTTTTCTTAAGGTTGCGTCAAATCTTTTTGAGCGTGGCGCTTGCGTATATATTTTATATGCATTATTAATGAGCGAGCGAAACGTTGGGAAGGAAACGGCGGGATAATTGAAGCCATCTTGCGGGAGTGACGGCAATCTTTTCCCCGGTGGTATTTATGAACCTTTGCGTCTTTTTGTCAACAGGTAGTACGGGGAGGATTCACACACATTGTAAAAATATTATATTGTAAAATTAGCGGATATTCTGTTGATACAATACCGTGACAGAGCTATATTTCGCAATATCTATATTTTGATGAATGGTGATAGAAGTTGCTAGCAATATCTGTCGTTTTTAAAAGTGAAGATTGCAATTTTATGATTGACACGTGAAGTCGATCCACAATTCGTCTTTGCGGGCCACGTAAAATGATGTGAGGGGCCGTATATGGCCCCCGGGTCTTGAGTTTGACACCTATGCTCTAAAATCTTGTTTTTAATAGTGTGTGTGTGAAGTGTGTCTGTCAGCGCGTCCCGCCATACGTCATCATTTGTCTCGCGTGGTGACAACAGTTCAATCAAACGCCAAGCCTCGTGGGATTCAACTGGAACCCTCCTTCCATTGGGACACTTGTTACCATAGCAACTGCGCGAGGTATGAAAACCTACCAATAAGCCCGAGATAGCAGTGTTTGTTTTTGTTTTTAAACTTGGAGGACACGCATATAATCGTCGAGATTGTGGGTTATTTTGTTGTTAGTTTGTCACACTATAATTCGTATGCCATCATTGTTTGGCTTGGAAAAATCTTTCTGGCGGTTTTCCTACATGGCCGCATGGAAGGTTAGCCTAAGCTGCGATGATAAATCGAGGCAAATATATCAAACCATGCCGGCGTGCCTGTTTTCCCCCCAAAATTGTGTGTGTGTTTTTTAACTACGGCCTATACCGTAATTAGACTCTCAAAGTTGCCTCGTGTGATGGATTGCATGCACGTAGAATTATTTCCAGAAAGTCGGCTAGCCCGCCCGCCCGCCCGCCCGCCCGCAGCAGCAATCATCCGGCGCTTCTTGCTCGGAAGGAGCCTTACTTGCTATTTTTACTTTGACATCCTCTTTTTCTCGGCGAGTAATTAAAGGGAGCGTTTGGGCATGGGCAATGACAGGAGGTCCGCTGAGATAGCCGGTGGTCTAATTAGCGGCGCGTATCGCCATTCTTTTCTATGAAAACATTAGTCACTATGGTGCTTTTTACACCAGCTGCGATTTAAGTATCCTGCTGCGGGATTTGTCTTTACCGGGCTCGCCGCAAGAGTTCCGCCGCTAGCTTGCAAACAAGACATCACTCAGGAGAATAATTTTTTTTTTTTTTAAACATTTTTTCAAAATGATGATGAATTAGCGTCGAGGAGAGAAAACAAGCTAAGCGTCACGTCGGCAACAAACTAGCATATGGTCAGCGCTCCGCCGCCGGATGCTGGTTCATCATATCGCGGCGCTTGAGCGAGACGTGAGGAAGGCGATGAAATATTAACCGGGGAGGAAAAATTATGCATGCGTTTTCATTTATACCCAACAGGCTTGTGTTGTCAAGGAAGTGCCATGAACTGATTCATTACGCCGGAGGATGCTGTTTACGCGGCTCAGCTCGGCTTGTTATTTCTCATCCGCGGCCCCGACGGCGTCGATGCTCGCTCGCCTTGAACGACGCCGCCTCCCCGCTGCCAATCCGAGGAGACTCTTTAGAGGGACTTTAAGCAGACAGCCTGGTGGTGAAACAGCTCAGGAACAATAGCGAGGGTAGCCCGAGTCAGAAGTGACAACTGTCCGTTTTGACCTCTCGAGTAAGCCATCATGCAAATTGCTCCGCTCGAGGTTTTAACCTGTAAGCAATAAGATTGATTTTAAACTTGGCTGGTTAATTATTCAAGTCAAAAACTGTTGAGTCTGGTTGCGATTCAAAGGATGGTGCGAGAGTGCAAAGGATCAAAGATAACCTTGATGTTTGATACATGGTGGAATAAACTCAAAAAGTCAAAACGGGATGCACGCAGGGAGCATACATTTTGCGATGATCACACGAGGAAGGACGTGTCCGCTCTCGGCTTTAAAGGGAAGGCGAATCTTGAAAAACTGACTTTTTAAATTGTTTGTAGACAAAAAAAAAAATCCCCGGAGTGCCAGCCCGGCAATCAAGTGTGAAATTGAACAAGCGAGTAAATCCTTTTGTTTGCCGCCGATTTGTGACATCATAGCCAAATTGTGATGTCATGACGAAGTAGGTTGGAATTAATCCGACTAAGTTTAACAATAATAACGAAAAAGTTCAACTTCCACCCCCGAAGGAAGGCCTGCCCCAAGATACAAAGTGTGCAGCAGCACAAGAGGTTACGCTCGAATAATAAAAAAAATAAAATCATCCTCGCTTCCCAAAGTCACCCAAAGTTAACCTCTCCCTCCGAGAATCAAGTGTCAGGAGAACCTAATTTCACCAATAATTTTTAGAGACAGTTCTTTTTTTGGTTGCATCCCGCAGCAAGGACTCCCGAGTATTACGCATTCACCTAAATAACGCCGCGGCGCTCTCACACTGCACACTAAAATGGCGCTTCACTGTAAACATCCCGCGGTAGTGCTCCAATTTCACACAACTTTTGTGTGCTGACGCGAGAAAAACCAAACACACTTCGATATTTTATCTGGTGTTCGAGCACGTATGTGCCTTGCTTACATTTTAGTACCTTTCCACCCGGATGGCCTTTCGACTCGGCGACGGGACGAATGTCTCACTCCAGGGATGCAGAATTGCATTGTCAGAGCTGCGTGATAGATATTAATGTCATGGAAGAGCGTGATGGATGGAATTTCGGTGTGATGCTGCGTTCTATCTCCGGCTCCGTCTCTTACGGCTCGGCGGGACTCCGACAGCACTTTAATGAGCTCTGGAAGCAACTGAAGACGCTGACAGCCCCTTTTCCCTTAACGGCCGCTTTGCCGGAAAATGCTCCAGTGGGTACTGACACCCGGGGAGGTGCAGCGGGGTGGTCAGGGAGGAGCTATTGTATACTTGATTGGAACACGGAAAGTACCGGTTCCTTATATTTTATTGTGCTAAATTTTAGGAATTAATGGTATCGGTACTTGGTATCGGTATCATTAACTAAAATAATTGCATCAGATCTAAAAATATTATTTTTGAATATTTTCTTCATACGCAGTAAATTTTATGCACCAAAACTACTAATGGTATCGGTACTTGGTATCGGTATCATGGGCTCTCACACACACTCTTCAGGCCTGACTGAAAACTACAAATGCAGCGATGACAGATGGTGAGATGGACAAATAATAATCACATGATAGAGTACATCTCATTATGCTGATCATGACTGCACACCTAATGACGACAGGGATATATGAGAGTTAATTAAATGAGATGAGAATAGACTGATGAATATCGTTATGTTAATATCAATCTTTGACTGTCTGGTTAAAAGCACAAACGCTATCGCGAGTCTACGCCGAGAGAAGTCCGTCGATAGAATGACACCAAATGTTTTGATCGACTTGCATTCGTGATGTGTCCCGATACTTCTGAATCCTTATGAAATCCTCTCCGCTCCTTTTGTCTCGCCATCAGCTATGATTTTGTAATCTAGCGAGCCGCTCCTCATCATTTCCCGCGTCTCCTTGATATTCATGTCAACTCGTCCTCTTGCTTTGCTCATTCAACGCGCAACTATTGTCTCCACTTGTCGTCTATCATGACGGATGAGCTTTTCCAAATCAAATTCAGCACTCCTTGTAAATAACTTTGATGAGGCAGTTTCCCCCTGCCCGCCCCAATCTGCTGCTTTATTGTATTCTAGAGTGCTTGATGGTCTAGGTTGCCAAATGCTTGTTCATAAACACCATGAAAATCATTTTTAAATGTGTGTGAGGTTTTTATTTCTTTCTTTCTAATGTTCTGCAATGGCACAAGGTTGAAATTCTGTCCCCAAAATCTATGATGGTACACTCGATGAAATATTTATCATTAATATCAATTTGCATAAGCAAACAAATGATGGATGCCACGGCAATAAATAATTACGTGCGTATCAAGCCTTCAAGCTGTCTTTTTAGCAGTAGCTATTTTGTACACCTATACTGACACCTAGTGGTTAAAGTGCTTAATTACATCAAGCTATAGTGCACCGTAAATTATTTTGCTGGTGAACTGTTTATTTATTAATTAGTTCAGGTAATGTTCAGTGTTTTAAACCTGATTCCCACCATGCTAAACTATTTCTATTTTTTTTTCTGTCCATGTGAGGTTACCAAAATATTAGGAACAACATTTAGTAAAACTGTGCAAATACACATTGCAGCAAATCACAAGCTTGATTTTAAAATAAAAAGTTAAAATGACGCCTTTCAAACAACGGAGGGATGGACTGATGTGAAAAAGGAGAGATGGCTAGATGACAATCGTGATAGAGGCCACAAGAGGGCGCCATTGCGCAAGGCTGCGCTCACGTCAGGAGGCCTTCTTCACGTGAGAAGGGACAACTTGTTTTAGTTGCTCACCTCATGTATCTCCATGTCTGCTCACATGGAATTAACAATTCAAAACCCAACTTGAGGATAGCCCCTGGCTCGTTGGAGGTCAGCGGAGCGTACGTCTATTTCCTTTCCGGCAGGATATCAACATGTCGAAAATCCTCCACTTCCTGCGAGTGCCCTCACATGCCGCCTTATTGTTCATTGGTGATGTGCGGCGGCGTGCATCCAAGGTTCTCTCTGCTTTGGGCCTGACCCGACAGTCAAACATGTGCATATTTACACCTGAGCCATTTGAGTAAAGAGTTGCGCTTAATGGCGGCCATTGGAGGGATGAGGGGATGTGTTTGGGAAGAAATCATTTTTTTTATGAAGTGCTGCTTCCATGAGTGAAAATTTTCATCAATTCTTGGCCCAGCCATATAGGTGGCAGGGTCACGCGTGAACAATGAGGTCATTAAGTTTTGTTTTAATAGAGGTCATTTCTGTTTATAGTCAGAAGGCGAAAAACCCGCCATTTTTCTCGGAACCAAAAAACGATCAGGAAAAAAGGGGAAGGCTCCAGGTGCTGGAAGCAGAGGGTGTAAATATTTGTTTTGTAGTTCCTCCTCGCTACGAAAACTGTCTCCCACACCAGAAGCGGGAAAAACAAACAATCACACATCGCGCCGTCTGTCTTGCTACCGAACGGCGAATGGGTTGTGTTTGTTCAGACAGACGCCATGACAGACGTAAGGAACGCTGAGAAGGCAAGAAGACTGATGAAGGGCAGAGAGGGAACAAGAGTTGAAGATGAGGAGGAGGAAGCTAGGTTGGGGTGTGGGTGGGGGGGGGGCTGCTCTTTGATGCAATAGAGGATGGATGGAGGACTACACCTCACAGATGGTGCGCTTGTCCAATTCCCAAAGCTTGGCTCTGCGCAGACACGGGTCAAACAGTATTTAAAGCTAATCTGTAGCACATGTCGTAACCCGCTTCACAAACAAAATGCAGCTCGCAGGACAAGCAAGGCGTGGGAGGGGGATCGCACCATTCACACACTGACACCACGTTTGAAGAATTACAATGCGGGAGAGAGAGAGGTGGAAGGACGCTTTTGTCCGATTATTTCAATGAACACAAAATGGAGAACATGATTTTAGTCGACGTTTTTAGCACGGTTGTTGTTGTTTTTTTCTCCCCCCCTCCAAATTGAATTGGTTTAGCCTTGAGCCATTTTTGTTTCAGATTTTTTTTTCTTCTGTAAATCCCATCAGCTTTACAGATGCCACGTCTACTTTGCAGGTTTGTTTGTGGTGAAGACATCTAAAACAATAATTAGTGGGTCGTATGTAAACACACATTCAAAAGAAACTATTTTTTTTTTTTAAATCTCTCTTTGTCTTTTCAGTTTTGGAGCTTGTAAGTACGACAGAGAATGTTTTTAAACTAATATAACAGCAGCCAAGCATTGATTTTGAATTCTGGCATCTACACAGGTTTGTGTGTGTGTGTTTGTGTGTATCCGAGGGGCTTGAAGGAGCCGATCTAAGTATGCTGAAGAGGCTCGCTGAGCACTGGGGTAAGATTAAGCTCGCTCACAGAGAAATCAAACTGACCTGGGAGGCATGCCATCAGAAGGACAGATGGATAAGAACTATTGACCCGTTGACCTGCATCACATTCTCACTCGCTCATGCTAATTCTCATGCAAATTGCCACAAATACCCACTTTGACTTTTTTTTTTTTTCTTCTTAGCGTCTATCCGAGGGGCAGTCGTGGCTCATATTTAACGCAAACTCACGAAAGTCGTAAACACGCTAGCCTCTCTCCCCCCCCCCCGGTGGCGTGCCCTCATGGTGGTCGGCCGCACTTCTAAAAAAGCTTAATCTGTCCGTCCCGCCTCCCTGGTTAAGAGAACAAAGGCCCCTCTCCCCTGACACAAAGGCGGCTCACACAACCCGACACACACGTCCAGACGGACCACCCATCCTTGAAGACCGCTGACACGCACACACGCAACAGGCCTGATCTACTGACGTCGCCCGGGCACATTAAAATCTCCTTCTCCCATTATCTAGTTCACACACCCTTTTGGAAGAGGGGCGGGGTGTTTTGTCCCTGCGGTGGAAGGGGGCGTCAGAGGGGGCGCCACGTTGGCAGTCTTTGATCCGAAGCTTCTCTCGAGGATCAGATTATCTCGCCGGCCGCATTCATCGTAATGAAAAGCAACAGAGAAGCAATTTGCCGACACCACTTCAGGTCAGCGCAAACTACGGAGGGTGTCATGTCACGCTGGAACGTTTGCATTTTGCAGCCATTCACACACTAATCCAAAACTCACCCTGGATTTGGCTCGCGCTAGCCACACCGCATGCTAAATAGCGCCCCGACGTTAAAACGCCGTGATTTAGCTCGGGTAACGTTCGGTCGGTTTCGGAGTCATTGGAGCTGTCGGCCCCGCCCACTCGGCGCAGCTAGCTGGCGGGAGCGATTTATTAGCCCATTAAAAGCACATTATCGGTCCACATCTGCAGTATACATTTGAAGGAGGATTCCGCTTGTCTATTCCCTAAGCAGCCTTTGTACTAATGTTTATTGAACGCACCGTCGAGAGGTTGGCTATGATTGACAATCATCCTTTTAGCTAGTTTCAAAATGTAATATTAAAGCTACGGCTAAATTAGCTGTAAAACCGCACAGGGAAAAAAAACCGACGTGCACTTGTATGACTTTGACATTTTTACGTCCGTGTTTGTCTTAACGATTTGAACGACCTTTTCCGCAGAGGCCTTTCGGGGGGCCCGGCGACCGGGTATCTCCCGGCGGATCACGGCGCCGTGTGTGCCATCGGGCTTACGACGCCATTGGCGGAGTGAGTGCATTTGTTTGAGCTGAGCTTTCTTCCCGTTTACTCACAGCCTCCGCCGAGTCGCCAGACAGATCTCCATAATCCGCAAACAATTATCATATTTGCCTCGGTGGACGACTCGGCTTTTTTGTTTACTGATTCAAAATTAACAATTTACACAGCTGGGTTTTGTAGCGAACACCTTACTTGTCAGGCAGAGCAGCGTTTGGAACGTGGACGGGCGGAGAAAAATATGCTCCGTTTGATGATGTAAAACCAAATGCTGTGATTTAACATTTTAAAAGACAAAGATGATCAGATAGCGCTCAAGGAGTCCATTTTCCATTAATGCCAAAACCAAATCCTCATTAGCACCTGAACACTTGTTTTCCTCCTGATTACAGACGGAAAAGTGAAATTCCGTGCCAGTCGCCCTCGGTTCTACTTGCTAACTGCCCCTGAGAGCTCACTCAACCTAAACCTGTTCATGACCGCTCATTTGAAATGACCACTTGTTCCTTACGTTCTCATACATTACGTCCAGGCTGTAATCTGCCCCTAAGACCTCGTTGGTGATTCTCACCTTCACACTTCTCTCGAGTCACTCAATACACCCCATAAATCTCATTTCCAGGTTACTGACTGGATCGCAAACGAGAGAACAATTCTGTCAAACTAAATATAAGAGATTTACATTTTGTGTATGTAAAACAACGACGTGGCTTAGCCTGTCGGTCTGTTAGCTTAATGCTAACGGACTGCACAACAACATGTGTTACGGCAAATAGTATTAGTGCCGTACTGGTGGGCTGAGGAAGGGTTGAATACTGCCCCCAGGTGGTCAAGGCAGGCATAATACTTAAGTCAAGGTTCTAAAGAGCTCCCACACTGCTTCTTGACTGCATTTGCACACAGAGATTGATGATGGAGGCTTCTGTGGGTGTCTCATATAAATACACACTATGTCTTCTGCCACACAGTCATGTCTCAATTCAAAACTAAGCGCGGTTTTTTATTTCCTGGGCACAATTGCACGTTTCGTTGTTTCCTTTTGGCATATCGGGGAAACGATGAGGTCGCACTGACATGCCGGTATCCTTTGAATATTTTAAAGTGTAACCACCAAAAAAAATGCTCTTTCCAAAAATTACAAAAGCAGCCCAAGCCCTAACTTTCTTGGAAAGTCAGTCAACTCTGGCCAGATTCAATTTTATGGATTGTGAGCTGAAGCATAATGTATTGCTTTAAATATAATGAGTGGTGATACCACATGCACATTACAGTGCCATGTTCATCAATCATCTAATATTTACCATGTTTGCTTTGTTAGCTGGGATACAAGGTGACACATCTTCTCATTATAATTCTTGCATATCTATAAATAATGTCATTTATTGAAAACAGGAATATATTGTTTATGATTAACGCAGCAGAGGGTTCATTTGCTTGCATTAAAGAGTCACCTTTTTAAATAAAGTTTTAAAAACAGTTTAAATGTAAGTCTATGAAATAACATGCGGTGTGCCTCAAGGTTCAAGTTTAGGTCCCTTACTTTTTAATGTAAACAATATAAGGTTGTCATTAGGAGTGAATTCCAAAAGTACGCTGACAACATCTCAGTGTCTACAGATGACCTAAGTCCGATAGATGCTCTTTTTTTTTTTCGCTTAGTCATGTGTCTCGAGGTAGTTAGAGTCTAGTTTGCGGCTGTCAAAAGTCTTGTAGTGACACAAGCGTGTGAACTCAATTAAGTGTGTAACGTCAGCTGTCTCTACACTTGCAAGTCTAACAAGAGGCCAGGTCTGGGTTTTGTCAAACAAATAGCGAGCTGGACCGCGCGTGTGTGTGTGTGTGTGTTCCAGTGATTTATTCAGCTCCCATGCTGCTGAATGCCATGTAGTGGCTGGACACCCCACTGTTCGCAATGACAGGCTCCATAGCAAGCTGCCAGACACACAGCAGGAGAACACAAGCGCCCCCCCCCCGCTTCCATTCTGGGCTGCGGAGTTGAATATCCATCATATTGCTTTTTCGCACAGACATCCTCCATCCCGTTGGCTGGCTTTACTCGCTTGCACGGATTCGGTATTTGCATCTTTTGTGGCTCACCGTTGTACAGTTGCACTGTTCAAACACGGAGTAAAGCAATTTTGCTGTCTTTTGTTTATTTTTGGGGGTGGGGGGTTTTATTTAGTTGATTTTTGAGGCCTTCTATGAAAGTGGGAGGAAGATCCACACAAGCAAGGGGAGAACATGCAAACTCTACACCGGAAGGCCTAAACCCAGATTCGAACCCACTTTTTACTGTCGGATTAAAAGAAAGTAGATCCTCTTATGGAGCTTTAGTAAAAAATGAGAAAAAGCAAGCAAACCCTCCACTGTTCCGAAACACACGCATCCAAACAACCGAGGATGCAATTACACATATGGCTTAATGTATTTCGCTGCGGAAAACATGACGCCCTGTTGCTGTAAGCCTTCCCCATTCTCACCACTCAGCCTCCTCTATAATGACAGATCAATCACGGCGGCCATATGTGGTGATGTCATGTGCCAGAGAGAGAGAGCAGAGGTGGGGGGGAAAGGGGAGGGGCTTGCCAAATCCATCTGTTCCAGTTTGGGGAACATTCCAGCGCTTGAACATTTGCATGGCTGTCGGACGGACGATAAAACCTCATTTTTTTAGTCACGGGGGAAAACTAAAGGTGGTGGGTGACCACTTTAAAAACTGTCTGCTTTTATTATAATTATTAATTATTATTATTATAGACAGGTAAATAAAAAATATACACTATATTAAGATATTGGGGGGGGGGGGGGGGGAATTTTTTTTTGTTGGTAATATAGTCGACTGCATAATGCCACGGCTGCACAAAAAAAAACACAACACACACACTCCCCATGGGATGGATCACTGCAAGAGTGGGAACAACCCCAAGCAAAATACTTCCGCTCATGCTCCACGTGCCATGAAGCTATTACCGACATTAAAGTACTCGCCACCTGTTAACTGCCATGTAAATATTCATCTGCAAAGCAGGGGACAGTATGCGGGCCCGCCGGGCTGCATGGAAATGACCTGTCCCCTAAATCAGCCCGGCGACAAGTCAATGCCAAAGGCCTGGGCTAAAAAAAAAAAAGGTTAGCCAGCTCATGAAATGTAAATGACATTGTCCCGCTGGAAAAAAAAAAAAAAAAAAAACGAGCGTGGAGAAGAGAGTTGAACTCTCGCCGATTTGCATGACACATGGGAGAGGTTGTTATTGTTAGCAGCGCTTTTTATAGTGGGCCACCGTCTATAAAGCGAACTCAAATCACGGCGTATTTGTATAGAAAGCCTATAAAGGAAGCGGTTGTCGACAACATGGGACGCCGGCGTGATCTCACGTGGAAGCCTTTAGCCGTCTAGTGCGATAAAGTGGAAATAGAAGCCATACTTGGGGGCCGCACCTTGCGTGCCTCAGCACATGTGAGCGTTTTAGTGGGCCTTAAAAAGGTAACGCGCTTGAGAAGTGTTAGAGAATACAATTTTAGGTGTTAGCATAATAGCAGTATTTATTATATTTATCTAATACTGAATTTTTTGGGACATTTATGGAAAATCTAATTTTATAATAAATATATTCAATTAGATCATTTTTTATTATATTTTTTAATTATGCTAACATGAAGTTTGAAATGATTACAATGCATAATCTGCAGCTACTAAATTAAAATGTGTTTCCGCCCCCTCAAAAAGGAAATATCCGGAAAATGCTAGTTTTAGCCTAAAGGCAGTGAGCCGAAACATTGACAAACAAATGAGTAAAACGTTCCCTGTTGTCTAAACACAGCCTTTTCTCGCCTGATTGTTCTTCTGCTTTGACTAATCAGCATGCGAAGACGTTTGGATGGCGACCAATAAAAGCACAGCGAGAAGATTGTTGTCTTGATTTTATACCAGTAGAAGTAATTGCCCTATTAGAACACATTGCCCCACATAAAAGGACCTAATAACACTTATTTATTATTTATTTATTTTAGAAACACAACTCCTCACAGAGGATAAAGAATATATGACTTTAAGCGACATTAAATTGCTTAAAGTCCAACCATGGCTCATATCTTGATAAAGTCTAAAAACCGTACACGATATCTCCGCTGGTGCTACCGTCTAGACGCGAGGACACCCAAAACCAGTCCCCGGCAGGTCTCAAACGTTCCCGAGTCATGCTCAGCGGGCCTGCTGAGAAGCCTGTGCGATTTCCTTTACGGGTTCAACCTAACGACCCGTGACCGGGTGGAGTTTTACTGTGCGGTTTGTAAATCAATATTACATTAAAAGAATTCCGTCTCCCACAACTCTCCAGCTCAGGTTTTACGGCGTGTGTGGTGTTTAAAGACGGTCGGGTATAACGCTAGCGCCATGAAGCGGATTGGGTGAACCCGATTTTATTTCACACGGTGAGCAAATAACCACTGAGTTGCGTAAAAATTTTTTTAAAAAAATCATAAAGCAGCGGTAAGGAAACCGCACCTCGACAATAAGGTGGGAGCAGTTATTAGCATTTATTCCAATCATTTCTTTATTCCCAACGAGACCACATATGTCTCCGTTCACGATAAACACGCTTTTACACCATAAAGCACTGCCTGTTACGCACACACACACACACACACCGAGCCGTGGCCAATCTCATGCCTAATTCAAAGCCGCCTTATGAGTCCCCTGACACATTCACACCGAGTCGTCTCGACACATGCACACAGACATTCAATCACCGCAAGGGAAAGCGGGCCGCATATAAATCCATCCGGGGGAAGCATCTTCTGGGCCGAAGGCGACGAGGCCCAGCCTTATGGTGTTGTCTGCTCGCCGCCGATGCGAGGATGTGATCTATGCCAGCCTAATTGTAGCAGAGGGGGATGTTTTATAAGCACATACGGGACGGGGGCAAATGGAGCGATAAATCTGGGAGCTCGTTTCCTCTTAGCGGAATAACAACAAGTGAAAGATAAAATGCAATCGGTTGCTTTGATTGAACGGTCGGCGGAGTAGACGGCCGCAAAACGCGGCTAATGTTCAAAGTCGTATGGTCGGGCGGTCGTGGAGAATTGGCGTTCACGCCTTTGGTGTGTTTCTAGATTTCTTTTATAGGTGTTTTAGATTACAGAAGGCAGAGTTCACATAGCGTGCACGGGTTTGGGAAGAGAAAGGCCTATGTTTGAGTTAAGCGTGACCTTTTTTTTTTTTTTTTTCTGTGTTGAGTCAAGCTTGGTATGGCACAAGAGTCTTTGTTGGCTGTAATCGCAAGTAAACTGGAACAGGGCTGAAGAATTGAGCGAATTGAAATCATCGTGGCGATGCTGTAGAGTGCACTTTTAAAATTGCAAAAAGAAATATTAGATTCCAATATTTAAAAAACAAAAAAATTAAAGGTGAAAAAAAAAAACAAGATTAATTTCAGCTAGTTAGCAGGGCCGATGTGCCTAATTTATCAAACCAACTAATTTATGAATAATAAATCTGATATTGTAATAAAGATTAATTTATTGCCTGTGTTTTTAAAAAATAAATGGAAAGAGGCCTTGAAAAAATATTTTTGTTTATTTAAATAGTTAGTGTATTTTGATTAAATCCTGTAATATTTTTCCCATTTTTCACAGAGGAGAAAGAATATATGCATTTCCTGTCATGTACATGTGCGGTATTAATTTTATATTTACATATTAACACAATATTAACTCAAAATTGTTAACACAACCGTGAGGCGTCCTGGCTGGTCTAATCATTTTATAGGCGACTAAAAAAAATAATTTTGCTGATTTTAAAATGACTTATTGTTGCTTCAATGTGTCATGTCACAGCATGGACGATTGACCCCCGTCCGACACAGGCCGCTGACCCCTGGCTGACCCCCCGGGCCGGTGGCTGGGTGTTAATGTTCACCCTGACTGGGGTCGCACCCTGCATGTTTGTTTAATAGACATAGAAGAGGGGGGGTGGGCTCACCGCAGTGACCCCCCCGCCAAAAACTGTCCCGCCTTCTTTTGGGGAAGAATGCATACAGTGTGCTACATTTTCTTCCGTTGTCATTCACTGGCTCTTTGTGGATTTGCTTCATTTCGATAGGATTCAAATGTTTAATGCAGCATGTCGGGAATTTGGTTTGCAAGTGAGGTTTTGTGAGCAGGCAGCTAACCACCACATTTCTTGTATGCAAACGCGCACACGAGGCAGCGTAGCCCGCTGAGCCGCACGCCGTCGCTGCTGCTTTGCATTTGTCGTCACGCCGCGCGACCGGCGCTGCTCGATGAGGCTCAAATTGGCCAGCGGCGGGCTTTACCGAGCGCCACCGGCGGAATGGAAACTGTCGCCAAAATTGTTTGCCTGGATGCTGTTGCACATTTTGTTTTTTTTACTGTTTGACTCTGGCGTGGATTTCCTGTTAGAAATATTCAACAACTTTTCTGAATAAACTCGAGTTTTGTTTGGTTTCCATTACGGAAGCATTTGACGCCATAGGTACGGTTTTTCCTGCTTTTTACTGGCCATTGAGATGCTATCATTTAGAAATGGGCGTCTGCGCCGTTGTGGGAGCGAACACTGCCGATTTTTTGTTTTTTAGCCCCGTTTTTGTTCATTTGAATTCACAAAGGAGATTGAAATATGCATTTTGGATTCCTACGTTTTTTTTCACAACACACAAAAACGGTGAAGTGGACCAAACGGCAGCTTAATGGAAACAAGGCTTAACGGTGTGTCATTGCGCCTCCGCCTTGTGCACACACATGGCCGAGACGAGCCTTGGGCCATATTTCCAATTCCGCTCAATTTCTGCACGAATCTCTCGTAATCCCGCTGAAGAGCGGCGCTTCTCCCACAGTGACATCCCATAATGGCACTAACGCCAAAGTGGCGGGCACCCAGTTATGACTCCCGGGCTCCATTCGGCGCACGTTCCCAATCCCGCCTAGCCGCCCGAGCTGTCTGTATGCAAACAGAGCCCCCCCTCTCGGAGGAGAACGGTGATCTGGCAGCCTTGGGCTGAGCCCCGTGTAGACATATTTAATGCCTCAATAACCACTGCTTAAGACCGAGTGATGAACGTCAGGGGTTTCATTACGGCGAGAACTTCATACGCGCCCGACGATAGGCAAATAAGTCCTCTGTCGTTTGCCCATCGGGAATGTCAAGCTGTTGTTGTTTTAACACAAATGCATATGGCGCCGCCTCCGCCGCGGCCCGAGCATATGGCGCGATGATTGGCTCCGGCGAATTAATACGTCGTCGGCCAGACAGATGATACTAATCTGCCTTTCAGCATTACAAATGTATTTTGTGGTTAACATTTCACAGCCTGTTGACAGCGCGGACGTGTGAAATTTAGACGCGACGCTTTGTTTTTTTCTTTTAAGTGTCATGTAAGGAAAAATGTAATATCGCCTGAAAAAAATTCTTCTCGATGTGCGTGCACTCGCTGCTGACGACGAGGCGCTCTAACGCAACCACAGGAATAGACTACATTTTCGAGGCTAAGCTAGCTGTCAATAATGAGAAAAAAAATCACAACAACACACACAATTGGCTTTTAGCTTCACACAAATGTTTTTCTTACACTTTACTAAGTGTCTCCTCCCTTTCCCCCCGACGCCCGTTGCCCTCAGAAGGCGAGAGTTCACAGAGGGACTCGTTTGTCCGCCCAGGAAGGAAACTGTGTAATGTTAATCACAACTTTAATTTGGGCCGAATTAGCATTTTGATGAACTTGCTCGTCTGACTCGTGCACTCTAGGCAACTTCAAATGGTGGCTGCATGAAGGAAATGGCAGCGTACTTAATTAACGCTCGCATACAGCAGATGGGCTCATTGGAGGGCCTGGCGCCGACACACACACACACACACACACACTCAGAGGTGGTGGATGAGAGTCACTGTTAATGTGATGAAAAGAACACATTAGAGGACATTTCCAAACAAGACTCCCCAAATAAAATGGTTGGAATGAAACCAAGTGGTACCTTGCGCTGAATAGCATTTACGCCTTTTTGTTGAAAATAAAAAACAAAAGCGGCAGTAATGATGTTCAGAGCACAACTGCGGAAACTCGGACAAGCGGGCAGCCTGTTTACATATACCCGACCGTTCCAATCTCGGAGCACAGAGTGGAACTCAACATGGTGCTTTGCTCTCATTCCCTTTTCACTCGGATTGATTTATAATGGAATGCGGAGCTCTTTTTTCCACCTGCCACAACTCTCGCACTTTGAATTCTCCCATAACATTGTAACGTTAGATGCAATTAAGATTATGGCAACCCGCTCGTAATGACGTCACTATAACGCTAACGGCGCTTCGTTGGTTTCACGTTTGAATATTACACGACTTTTTTTTAACACCTACACGCCCTCAAAGGGTTCTAAAGTGTTAATAAAGTTTTAATGGTGGCGACAGTATGACCCTGGAATAGATTCGGGTAGTTCAGTTTACAATTGTCCCACCTTCCCGGGTTACAACTGGCGCCCGGCGTAGGAATACGTGGTCACATGGTATATATGAATATAATTAAGACATTTCCATCATACGTATTCATTTACAGGGGCCACAATTGTTTTTATATTTCGTGTAATTATGACATTTCTTGGTTCCACGCATCCCACAATTAACTCGTTTTCGCAGTTTTTGATTGCTCTCACTTATGAGCTGGAAGTGTTTTCCATATAAATGCACGCCATAATTATGACTCCATAATTGCGTTAGCCCGTAATTATAAATGACGACGTTCTCTGATTTACGTACAAAAACGGGTTACGTCGCCGTTCTACAATTATTTTATTTTCCATTATATTTTGAAATCTGAACAAATAGTCTGTAATAAAATGAAATACCTTTTGCATCGTTATTTTTTTCTATCGTGGCACTGGTGAAAGGAAAAACGATGTGAGATGAGTGCACCTTAAGTTCCTCATTAGTCATAAGCAAAGAAGACCCCTATAAATAAAAAGCACATTTAGCCATTAGAAGAGCTCAACCATGACAGAAATACAACTCCCATCCCTTCGTCCTCCAGCTTTTCCTTCCATAAATAACCTTCATGCGCTCCCCCCCTGCAATACCAAAGCTTCTGTCGCACGCTGTGGAGAATCTCCTGCCTGCTCTCCAGCTGAGAAGCACAATTTGTACAAACACAATCAAAACCAAGAGATGGGTGCAGGGAGTGGGGGGTGGGTGGGCACAAGTAACAAGGCGGGCTCCCCCGTGGTGGGACGCTAACAGGACATCCAACGAGCCTCTGGTTGCATTGTTGATCGTTATGAAAAAAAAGAAAATACTGCTTAGATAGCGGCTGGGCGTTTCGGAAAAGAACCGCAGCTAATTGTTTGCACCAAGAGGAACCTTGAACTTGCCATGGTGACCTACGGCCTGTGACTCATGTCAAGAAATTAGCAGGGATATTAGAGCGGTGCTGGGGGAGGTAAGACTGGAAGATTTTTTTTTTTTTTTCCCAAAGAGGCTATATAGCATCATAATACACCACTATATAGTCCACTTGGCATCTGTGGGGCCTTCTTCTAATTTCCAATTTCTTCTCTTTTTCCTCTGTGTCCGAAATGAGAAAATAATCAAGAGGCGGTACATTGTGAGGCTAATTCCGAGTCCGGCGGAAGTCATTAAACCCGGGCGCTCCTGCGCATGCGTACACAAGAGAGAGTCAGAAGGAGAAATCTCCAATTATGGCTCAATGCAGCATCAATTTCAGGGCTAATTATGCGCGTAATGAGCTCACCATCATGCATCCGAGCCCCCCCTCCCCCCCTCCCTTCCAACTGCCCCCCCCTATCCAACCCTCTCACCCCGCCTCCCCCATGCTCACACAGCAGCTCTCCATCTGAGCTCGGGCTAACTAATTAAAAATGTCCATGCGCGGCGGCGCTCTCATCTGATTCCCGCAGTGGAAATTAATCCGCCCATAAATGTGTTTGACGGAGGCCCAACTATAGTGCAGGAGATCCGGACCTGGCCCGCACTGCTCTGCTCTCCATGACCGCGTTTTGCATTTTACTTTAGGAGGGGGATATAGCAAGTGAAAAAAAAAAAGAACTTCTAAAGTGTGGTTAAATTCAGAAGTTGTGAATATAGTTAAATAAAATGTTGGATGGATTGGATAGTAAGTGTAACTTTAAGAGTTGATTTGAAGGATTATTTCAACGTGGAAAAAATGAATAAATAAAAATATTCTACACGAGTTACTTGCAGAGCAGGAAAGAATAAATTAAAAGTCAAAGAAGAAGAAAAAAAATGCCATAGGGTGCATTTGTTGAAATTTTCCGTTTAATTTGATGTTCGAATGTTAGACTGCATACAGAAAATCTATGTACAAACACCAAAATATGTTGATGATGGGGTGGACAATGACAGGGTGGACATTTTTGGCTACACTTAGCAGTTAATGAGCAAATGGTGGGCCTTCATTTTGCAACGTTGCACTTAGAACACTGCTGTACAGTGTAAAAACTATGTTGGATGAAGTCAAAATTTTTAGGGGAAAAACTTTGATCGCATTTTAAAAGGGCAATTGAACTAATTGTTTCATTTTTTGGTTGGGAAAAGTGTTTCTCCTGCACTTCACCCCCCCAAAAAAATAAAATTTTAGGTTTTCTTGCTAAAATGGCACGTTTTAGGCCAAAAAATAACAATATTTTCCGTTTTGTTAAACAGTCTGTTTAAAAAATATAGTTCTAATTTTTGAAAGGTTTCTTGTTAGAGTTGTCCCAAAGTTACAACATTATGACAGAATGGGAGGCAGTTTCAGGGACACATGCAAAACGTTCATATAATAATAAAAATAAAAAAATAGAATATTCAGAATGACTTCTTTTATCAAATTGTAGTGAATAAAATCAAATATTTCATTGCGATAGTATCATTGAACTATTTATTACACACTGTCATTATAGCAGAGCTGTATTGTTATAAAACAAAGAAAGGATTTTGAGAGACTTACTGTATAGCACGTAAGGGATAATAATAATAATAATAATAATAATAATAATAACAATAATAATAACTTGCTGTTTTCTACTCAACTTTGCATTTATATGCATTGCCATAATCTTTAATTCCTCTAATTCCCCATTTTTTGAGAACATTACTATGTCACAAAAATACAAGGCTGACAAAATGCTGGCTGTATTTCTTTTTGCATCAAGACTAATTTGCATACTAATGAATAGGAATAACACCATTAAATTGGGCAAAAAAAAATCCTGCGCACTTGATTGAAAGGACCTTACTTTTATGTTTCCTTTAATAATTAAATATTCAATTGTTTAATAATCCCCCAAGCAGACTTAACACACGCATACCTTTTTATTTGATGTCAGCTAATGACAAAAACGCAACAAAATTGTCAGCTCAAGCTCACTTGTGTGTTGTGACACGGCCACAAGTGGCGTGCACGCGCATGGCAGATTTAAAACCACGCCCACAATGGGATTTACCCAATCGGGTAGGAGGTTTAGGGGGATCGTGGCCAATGGGAAAGAAGGGGAGGCGTGTCCCGAGCTGCTCCTGAGAGGCGCAGTGAGGAAGCGGAGGCGAGGAGGCTTGTCAGGGGCACGAATGCCACTCGTTGCGCGCGCCTGTAATTTGGGAAGGTGTATGCAGCGCACGGCCGCGTGTTCGCCTTTCCAGGTGGAACTCCGGGAGGAGCTGAGAAAGGGGAACCAAACTGGGACGACTCGGCCGAGCCGGTTCAGGACAGGTGAAATTCCCAGCAGGCGAGGTAAGATCGATTCGCATGACTGATGTCAAGCAATTAAGTTTCTGCCTCCACAGCGAATACAATAGCAGTGTTATTTTAAATAAGATTATTTGATCAAATTATTATTATTCAAAAAAGACGTGCAAGGGACTTTTCAAAACGCATGTGCATAGCCGATGTTTTTTAAAATTTATACAATGTAGGGGATTATTTAGGACACGCGATTAAATTATCATGTTTACAGCCATAATATTAGTTACAGCTGATAAAATAAATTAGGGCGTCTAACACAACTTTCTTTTTTTAAAAAAAAAAAGGAAAAATAAATGCTTTTTTTGTTGCTTATTGCTCAAGAAAAATATAGAAGTGTAAGTTTGTACGTTGCCGTCTATTTTCTGCTACACTAAGTGAATAATTACATTTGTATAATAATAATAATAATAATTTTAGGGGTAGGCCTCCATTTATTTTGGACAATATTTTCCCTTTACTGTGAAGCAATATTTTCTATGAAATGAATTCAAGCAAGAAAGGCACAGGCACATTTTTTGAAATATTAATGGGTATTTATAAAAATGTGCATAAAGTGCTGGTTAATAGTTCTTTATGTTGAATCGTTTCTGAACAGCAGAGATTTTTATTGATGGCTATAAGAGCTTTGATTGATTTATATTTTAAATGAATTTCGTTCTGCAGGTGATGGATTTAAGCCTCCACATCGGACGCAGTCGATCTAAGGAATACCGAGGATATCTAAACACACACACGCTGGATATCTAATATTTCAAGTGAATCTTTCCTTCAAAACTTAAAAAAAATATATATTTATTCACCATGTCGAGGAGGCAAAGCGCGTTGCTGATGTGAGAGGAGCGCATCAGGGGCCGCATATGCAAGCGAGGAGCACCAGCATCATCATCACGATTATCAGCAGCAACAACAGAAACGAACCGGCACCGACATGAAGGAAAAATCGAAAACGGCGGCAAGGACTAGACGGGAAAAGGAGAACAGTGAATTTTATGAGCTGGCTAAAATGTTGCCGCTACCGTCGGCAATTACGTCGCAGTTGGACAAAGCGTCTATCATTCGACTGACCACCAGTTACCTGAAAATGAGGATAGTCTTTCCGCAAGGTGAGCCAACACAACGTGTTCTGCCTATAATATTTTTATCAGCCATATAGTGGGGCTCTATGTTTTTTTTAATAGCGACCAAAAAAACACGCCGACAAAAATGCATAAGCTCGATTTCGCTATAAATCACCAAGAACAATTGCACAAAATCAAATTCACAGCAACATTTCTAAATAGCAACATCCAAGGTTCGTATTTTTATAAAACAAATAATATTTGCCTAATGAGCTCAGTCACTGCAAGTTGAGGACTTGCCTGGTGACATTGATCGAGCTCGCAGCTTTGCAGAAGAAGCAAAGAAAAGACCTCTATCGTCATTTTTTTTTTTCTTTCTTCCTTCGGCAATATAAGCAGCTCTCGGCAGGTTGCGTGACTGCGAGCAAGGCGCAGCTATTACGACGAGGGCCCTGCAGGGCTTGTAATCACCTTAAGCCATATGAGCGCCAGGAAACGCACACGATCGCGGCCGTGCATGCAAGAAACATGCAAAACGATCGCCGCTTTATTTCGCTTTTTTTTTTTAATCGGTTACACGTGAAAAGAGATGCGGTATTTTTATTTAAAAAAACCCGCACACTTGTCATCGTTGCTGCGCATTTGCACGATTGTTCGATTCGTACGATGACGTCATTTATTTCAGTTATTCATTTTTATTATGATTATTATTGCAGGTTTAGGTGACGCGTGGGGTCAAACAAATCGAACGAGACCGTTGGATAATCTTGGACGTGAGCTGGGCTCTCATCTACTACAGGTCCTATCATTTCCTATCCTCACCAGTTATGTTCGTCACGATTATTATGCAAAGCGGTTTCTCACAACTGCTTTTTGTTTATTCGTAGACATTGGATGGCTTCATATTCGTTGTGGCTCCAGATGGGAAAATAATGTACATTTCAGAAACGGCGTCCGTGCATTTGGGACTATCGCAGGTTATTTATTTATTTATTTTAATTAATGTATTAATTTTTTTTCGAATTTATTTATACCAATTTATTAAGTACGTGTTCATGATCGGAGTTGTTCTCCACAGGTAGAGTTGACCGGAAACAGTATTTATGAATATGTGCACCCCGCTGACCACGACGAGATGACAGCTGTACTGACGCCCCATCAGCCCTACCACTCCCATTTTGTACAAGGTTAAAAAAAAAATAATAATAATCACTAATCATTGCATCCGGGACCAAAGCTTTTTCTATTCGGTCTGGGTTTCAAACTCATTATTCTTGTCTATTTGCTATGTCATGAGCGTGTCGAGCGACGCAATCATTGGAACAGACGCGTCAGTGTTAAAGTGACGCATGATTGACGCACTGTGTGCGCAAATGTCGCCAAAGTACACACATGGAAGTATTTAGTTGATTTTCTTTAGCCCCCCCGATTGCTTACCTTAGTAATTTGTGTTCTATTCAATATAGGCTTGAATAATTTGCATTTTGTGTTTCGTATATAACTTTTGCATTTCACAATAGCTAGAAAGTAGCATTTTATTCTTAAGCATTTTAATCCTCCCATTTTATTTATTTGCTACGAATGATAATACACAAAATCAGAAATGATTATTTTCTTTTCAGAATATGAAGTGGAGCGCTCTTTCTTTCTGAGAATGAAATGTGTGTTGGCTAAAAGAAATGCAGGCCTCACCAGTGGTGGATATAAGGTAAATGAATTTATGAAATTGTTCCATACTGTAAAAAAATAAATATAAATTGTGATCACTTCAGATTTTAAAGCAAAAAAAAATAAATTTGGCAAATCAACAAAATATTTAAGATTTCTGCAAGTGCGACAAGTGGAACAAAAGTTTATAGAACTAATTATACCCTTAAATTAAACTATAAAAATAACTGCTTGCTTTGTAGTGCTAACTACTATTTTTGTCATAAATTGTGTGTTCATGTAAAACGTATCCCGTTCCAGGTGATCCACTGCAGTGGCTACCTGAAGATCCGTCAGTACAGCTTGGACATGGCCCCCTTTGAGGGCTGCTACCAGAACGTGGGCCTGGTGGCGGTGGGGCACTCGTTGCCCCCCAGCGCCGTGACCGAGATCAAACTACACAGCAACATGTTTATGTTCAGAGCCAGTTTGGACATGAAGCTCATCTTTCTGGACTCCAGGTGAACGAGCAGATGTTTCCAAATGACCATCATTAGCTTACTTTCCAAATGCCACCTAATAATTACAACCAGGTTTCCCATCTTTTCCAATCACAGTTAAAACATGCAAATACGGCGAGTTTTTTATTTTATCTTTTTAAATCCAAACATTTCTCCGCAGGGTTGCCGAGCTGACGGGTTATGAGCCGCAGGATCTGATTGAGAAAACTCTGTACCATCACGTACACAGCTGTGACATCTTCCACCTCCGCTGCGCGCATCACCTTTGTGAGTACGCCGACACATGCGGACCATTACGCCAGCACAAACACACGCACACAAACACGCTAATCTCTGTCATCTGTGTGATTCTTTAATCTCCCCCAGTGCTGGTAAAGGGCCAAGTCACTACTAAATATTACCGTTTCCTCGCCAAGCACGGCGGATGGGTGTGGGTGCAGAGCTACGCTACCATCGTCCACAATAGCAGGTCATCGAGACCCCACTGCATTGTCAGTGTCAACTACGTCCTCACGTGAGTTATAAACCCTTAAAACTGACGTTTTTGGGGTCCCCTAAAAAGGTGATTATGCCTTTAAAAGGCGGGGCCTGGTGGAGTGTCACGTGACTTTGGCGAAATTGTCACGGTGTGAGCAAAGACAAACTCGCGTCCTCCTGTATGTTATATTATTCTTGCAGCGTTCAATATATCGGCTGAAAAGTGCATCGGCGACGTGTGATGAAGCTGGCGTGAACCGCGGTAGAGCACAGGAACACTACATCAATATCAGGCCTCTATACAAATCTGATTTGACGGGGACTGCTGTGTAAGACGGCAGACTGGATACAGTCCGTAATCCACACCAAACACAAATAAAAACTCAAGAGGTGCAAAGGGAACTAACACTACATGTAGCCTAATTTGTTTGTCTGTGTTGTTGTCACTTACTTACTGCCATGTAGTTATTTATCTAAATCTAAATGTGCACCTGCCTGGTGTACCTGGTGGTTAGACTCAATACAACTTTTATCCCCCTCATGGCACCGTTTGGATAGGCATCACTACAAAATGCATGGGGCTCAAACTTGAACCCTGTGGAACGCCATACAACAGTGAGACAGCTAATTAGGATCTGAACCACTCTAGAACGCGCTAACTAATGCCCACGTGATGCTGCTAATTAGCCAACAGAATACTGTGGTCCACCGTATCACACACTGCAGTCAGATCCAACAAAACAAGTGTAGGGTCATTAAAAACTTGTCACATGGATGACATAGCATTATATTGAAAACTGACTGGAAAAACCTCTATGAAATTATGTTCATTCAGGAAATATTATATATAACATATAGATGATTGCATTTTGAAATAGGCGCTATTTGTTATTTGTTAAATGTTGCCTGAATGAGGCACGTCACTATATAGCCTCTGTTGACAAATCCACCAAAACACTGTGGCAGCAGGGCTCGGGGAAGTTGTTGTTATGAGAGCACAAATCACACACAGACCCTTCGAGACGGCAAGACAAACATCGGGGTTGAACCCCATCAAAAAACCTCTACTGCCGCCATCGATCGGCAGTGTAAAGAAAGCAAAGTCGATCGAACGGGCGACTAGGAATCAATAGCTATCTCCCGGCTAGTACACGTTGGGTTTGCCTCGTTAGGCTGGACACGTCCACGTGTAACGTTTAAGTACATGTAATGCAAGCACGTGCATGACGATTCAGTTCTTCGCCGCGTCTTGAAGAAAACAACACGACTGCGTTACATTTGAGAGAAAAAACAATTACTAACAAGCAGCCAACAATGGCCATTAATAAAACATGTCGGGAGCCACACCGGTGGTGCATTTCAGGCGCGAGGTGGTCTGACATTGACCCCGAGGTGGAATTCGGCTAACACAGCTGAGTTTGCACAATGGCCCGGCATTATTGGCTCAGCCACGAGTCAGCGGGGGCGCAGATAGGATGCAGCGCCGCAACTATACCTTGCAAGAGCAAATAACACTCACTCGCTGGTGGCTATCCAAACACAGCCTTTCTCCTGAGGTGTTGTACATAAAGAATGGGTCATATTTAGAGTCCTATTAAAGAGGCTGGCTACGCGGGGTCAGGGATGGGCCACGGGGTTTAAAATGCCAGCCAGCTGCTATTACATACTGTTGATGTGATAAGTTATAAAAGGCTCGTGTTTGCCGAGCACTTGACACGGGAGCCGTGTCGCTCCCCCTGCACGGAGTTCAGTACCGGGACACCCGGTTTAAATTGTCAAAAGTACAAGCATCAAAGTATCGGCCCTTACTTTGAGGCAATACTGGAAGAATAGCTTTTGAAAATTGTGCCTCACATCATAGGGTCAACCCATGGCGGGTTCTTTGGCTAAATATTAGCTTAGCGCCTATTTTGTGTTGATGTGTAAAAGGGACACGGAATACAAGGGAATGCAGTTGTCCCTGGACCAAATGTGCCCCACCAAGCCGGCCTTTCCTTACACCGACAGTCTGAACGAGGAGAGGAAGAGCACAAAGTCACGTCTGACCCAGTCAAAAGCGAAAGCCAGAGTGTCGCCCTACCCACAGGTAAGACACTTTGATGGAACTAAACAAAGCGAGACAGGCTCGAGAGCACTTCTAATCACATCTTCTGGCTCTGCAGCAGTTCTCAGCTTTCAATCCAGAGCGCTCGGAGTCAGACCAAGACAGCCAATGGGGAGGAAGCCCCCTGACGGAGGCCGCCTCGCCTCAATTGTTGGATTCGGGCGAGGCCGCCGAGGCATCGTGCGCCTACCGGCTCTACCCGGACTCTGGCTCCCTGTGCTATGGCTTGGGTCTTCTGGAAGAGGACCTCGCTCACGCCCAGACCCGTCCTCACCCGGCCACGTGCGATCGGGTCCGATGTCCGAGCGGACGATACTTTTTGGGAGCCCCCCAGTCAGGAAGAGAGGTGTGGTGGGACGCCACCCGCTCCGTGCTGGCCCTCCCGAAAGCATCTGGGGATAACGGCGAGGGCTACGAAATCACGTCCTACCACGCCGCCTTCCACGGTGAGGTGTTAGGGTTGAGGCCGCAACCATCTGTCTCTGCAAATAGCTCGTTGAGCCTGGTAGCTGTTTTCCAAATGTTATTATGGGACATGCTAAGTTGTTTATGCCGTTTCTTGCCAGTGTGTCGATTGCTACCATCTGTTCAAAAATTGCCTCAAATTGGAAGCCAAGTAATTTCACAATGCATGGCCCCAAACCACTGTTGTTTGCCAAGACCTTGTATGATTCCATATGCACATTCAGAGCAGAACGCAATCTTTCCAGTGAAATATATCAAAGGTAAATGCAGGCAGGAACACGGTATACCTTCTAACGAGGTTTTTCTTTGATTGAAATAGGGAGAGGCCACTGGGATGAAGACAGCATCATGAGTTCACCGGATGGCGGGGGGTCCACCAGTGATTCCGGCGAGCGCTATCACGGCGACCAATTCCAGGCCAGTCCCCGAGAACCCAGTAAAATGGAGACCCTAATTCGTGCCACGCAGCAGATGATCAAAGAGGAAGAGAACCGTCTTCAGCAGCAAAAACCGACGCTCGACGTCTCCAAGACTCACAGTCCGTGTTTCAACTCGTCGCTCCCGCATCACTCACAGATCAGCATGCCCAGCGTGGTGTGCCGGGGTCCGGGAGCCCCGAGCATTGAGCTCCCCTCCGAGCGCCTCCACCACCGCGTCAAAGTCCCCGGTCCTCTGGACAATGACGAAAACACAACCAGTCCCGGCTCCCTCTCTCGCCTCAGCAGCCCCAGCTCCGACGTCATCCCCAGGTCCGGACTCCCCCTCACCAAAGACTACATGCAGACGGATCTGTCCCCTCATCAGTCACAACCTCAAGGGAGCCCTCTGCTCTACCCATCCCAGGAGAGGCAACCTCTGGACAGGCAAGCAGCCTACGCATTGACTGGCTATTCCCTGGAACACCTGTACGACCCGGAGAGCCTAAGGAGTTACTCCGGGCTGGCCTGCGGAGGAGTCCAGTACGACGTAGCGGCTCACATGAGGATGCAGGCCGAGCAGATGCAGGGACACAAGGCCACGTCTGTGATTATAACCAACGGGAGCTGACAATATCTGATTCTGATGGGTCTCTAAGCAAGGACGCTCCGAGCTCCAGACAGGTGATCTACATGAAGGAGCGTTTTATTTTCCAAGAATAATGACAAAGCGATGCTGGCAGAGCCAAGAGGCAAAGGCCGCCGCTATTTTTCCACTAGAAGGCAAACGAGTGTTATTCAAACGGCGGCGAATGAATTCCCTTCTTCCTGCAGAGGCGACAAAGGTTCTGGTTAAACATCAAGCCGGTGTTTGCGGGCGAAATGTCTCACGCCCAATTGGCTTCCTTGGTTAATCTGTCTTGGATTTCCATCGGCCGTATGAGAATGTGTCGCTCCGTTGCCCCTTGGCCTCCAGCGCGTAAAGACAGAAATAATGGTTGAGCCAACATGGGAACGGACCGGCACATCCCTGGTGTAAAATATCAACGATTCTTTGTATTTATTTGTCGGTGGGCTGTTTCATGAAGTGCCATTTATTTCACGCTCTTGGTGTTTGACTGACAGCAAGTTGAAGGCTTCTGTTTTGTCCAACTTTTTGTTTATGTAAATCTCTTTGAAAAAAAAAAACACCTTGTTTACATATCAGGATATAAATGTTTTTACCTCATGTAGCATAAGTACAACACGCTTTAAATGCCGCTTCACATGCAATCTGTATGGGGGGAAAAAATACGCTGAATGTTTTCTCTTATTTAATTTATATTGTAAATAGCTCACAATGAATGATGGGAGAAGAAGTGAGGAGATTATTTATTGGTTTGAAAAGCTCATTTGAATCTGAATACAGTTTCAAAACAAACAAGTTGTCTGTGTCGATTTTATTCAACTACTTTTTGCAACCGCGAGCGCGCCATGTCCGATCTAACGAGATTTGACACAAGAAGTGTATCAAATAATATTATAGATACTTTATATTGTCGGCTTTAAAAATTTCCACAATGCAGAAAAAAAATTGAGACTTTTTTTGATTTTTCTCAGTCAATCGGTAAAAAAAGATAATTATGGGGAAAAAAAATGTCTAGTAATAAGACTTTATTTATTTGATTTCCTGTGACGATTAGATGACACGTCTGGCTCCTTTCACTCTCACAGTTTCCATGACATCAAGCGCTTTGATTTGCATAAACATAAGACCGCAAGCGCTGCTCACAACATGTCGGCAAGGAGCAGCCAAACGGAAAGGAAAGCTGACGTCCTCGCGTTGCGTGCCCAGATGATGGATTTTCAATTTCTCTTTTGTGGCTGTGGCTGGATATAGAAAAATATTTACTCTATTATGTACATCCGCTTGTAAGCTCTTGTTTGGGATGTCATTTTAATACAGGAGGAAATTAGTTCCACCAGTTTACTATTTTTATGGTTCTGATATTAAAGGATTAGCCAGGATACCAGACGCCCCCTAGTGGTAAGACATCACCTGCAAGATGTAAAGGTATCAGCAATCATTCAGATGAAAATAAAAAAAGTACTATTTCTCTTTTAGAATATTTACATTTATGTAGCAGAGTTGATTCTTTTCTGTGGGGCGCCAGAATTTAGTTTTGACTGACTTTATTGTTTTTGTTATCGTCATATAGCGCTTGACAACGCAATGAAGTTTTTATATACTGTGAACTCGGTCATTTCAAGGAGGTTTGTTCACAGTAAAAGAAATACGCTGTAAAGTTTAACTCGACACATGCTTTGAAGGACACTGTGACCTCTCGAATTTAAAAAAAAAAAAAATTACAGAAGCTGGCTTTCTTCATGGACAGGTTCTTCCAAAGCAGTAAAAATCACACGTGTTACGCCTGCTCTTCGCATTTCTACCGAAATGTGCGAATTATCTGCGAGTCTGAACCCGGACGCAGTCTGGAGGCAAAACTTGCATCAGTCACGTCTGACACGAGCATGTGAAGCTCTGCCAGATATCACCGCTGCTCCACGAGCGGGATCGCAGATGCTAAAGAACGGCGTAAAATTGTAGCTGTGTGAGGATTGCGCTCGTATTTTGAGCTGATTTGTTGGAATATTACAAAAGCTTTTTTTTTTTTGAGTGATGTGCCCTCCGTGCTTTTACACTTGGCTTCACATGGGGCTAAACGTGGGCCATTTGCCCGGGCCCCTTTTCTTCCCGCGCACCCTCGAGAGCACTCAACTACAAGCCTTCTATTGTAATGCAATAAATGAAGGTACTTCCAGAAACAAAAATATCAGTAGATTGAATCCAAAATTGCTCCTCCGAGGGAGGTATGATACAAAGTACGGAGTCGTTCGCCTTTCGAGAACGATGTGCTTAAAGCAACAATATGGCAGGATGGCGGTTAGCTAGCGTTAGCATTTAAGCTTCAAAGTTATATACAGAAAATTTTTTTTTAAATATATTTCCTCCACACCTTATTAGACAAGTTGGGCCCACAGGTGGCAAGTCTCAATGTCAACTTGATTGATTTCAGGACCGGCGTTGAGGGACGATTGCATATTCATACGTCAATTTAAGCCCGGCGCTCGGTGGGGAGTCGTCCTCAAGTCGCCGCTCGACCGGAAAACGTTTCAATATGTGAGCTTCCGTGAAGCATAAAAATCTGATTATTGATTTTCTTTTTTGCCTTTTCTAGGAGTTTTTGTTTCGTACACAAGTGCATGTTCGGAAAACGAACGAATCAAGCGAACGGGTCTTGAATAAACATTCAATCGGGGGTAGCCGGCGAAAACCTCGGCCACAGGCCTCGCTGCACCCCCGGCCCGTTCAGTTGTTCTGATTGGCTGGAGCGGGATATTGAGGTCATGCGGTCGATCTAATTGGCTGAGCCGGGGAAACCGACCGGGGGTGTTTCTCCAAAGGTTCCTGGGCGCTTGACTTACGACTTTGGAAGTGGGTTGACAGCTCCGAAGTTATTTGTCCATGTCATTTCCGCCTTTAAAGGTTTTCTTCAATTTAATTTGAGATGAACTAATCCTTCACGTGAGGCTATTAAAGACGATACAATACCTTCACACACACACAGACACCCAAAGTGTGAATCTAATGCCCTGCAATCCCTTTGTTCCTGATTTCATGCTTGATTTGGCCCACAGCTTGAGTCTGGCTGCCAAGCAGCGCCGCTCTCTGCTTTCACTCCTTGCCAAAATCAAACACCGGTTGCATCCCGTCGGAAAAAAAAAAAAAAGCTCCGTGTCTCGGGAACTGTTTGTTTGTTTGTTACTATTGTTTGCATCTCACCAGCTTTCTCTCTCTGCAAACATGTCATCAACGTGTGCCGTGAAATGTAAGCACAATAAGCCCACCGGTCACACTTGAGTGGGATAAAAATAGAATATGATTAAATGATTTCCCAGAGCCACGAGAGGAATCCCGCGGCACTGCAACGTCGAGCCTGATAGAAATCTTCTAATAGCTATCACGAGAGGCCTTTGCGTGGAAAATATTCCGATGGCGCCCACGTCGGACTCTCGTTCCTGGTTCCCCTCCGGATCTGCTGGAAATTGTGACAGCTGCGTGATGAGGGCCAAGAGGGAGCGAGCCGGAGACAGACAAGGAGAAAGGAGGAGAGCGTCCCCAGAGAGCCAGGGAGCCGCTGCGACGCAACTCCGGCCGCCGCCTGCATGCCAATGAGGAGATTCCCCTGCAGTGACAGCAGAGGCGGTGTTGGAAGGGGGGTAGGGGGGGTCAGATCAGCAGGAGGGGGCCCGATGCTGACGTTGGACTGCTTTGATTGTGACATCGCTCACAAAGAGCTCAACACTGCGGGCAAATAATTCCGAAGTGATTCAGTCAAGGTGAATGTGGCATATAAAAAGGTAAAAAGAGTAACGCCTTGGCTGCTGGCAAAATGCCGACTGGCTAATTTTTCCTTACGGGGGTTTTCCTGACTCAAATCGGGGCAGATCACAGCGGTCGGCCTAAAAACATCAGAAGGGGAGAACTACTGTTTCGTTAAACGCTCATATTTTAAATTCAGAGCAAAATCTGAAAACCGTGCACTGAAATTTTCCCGATCCGCTTGAATCGTGGTTCTATTGTCTATATTCGTTTAAATTGAGCCACCGATGCTAACAGAAGCGCCGCAGGTAGAAGCGTTAGCCGAGCGAGCGCTCCCCCCCCACCCTGAAGAAGAATTAATAACTAATTATGTCAGGTCACTCGTCCAGATGGTCCTCTCAGATGGGCCCGCAGCCCGAACCTCACCTCCAACAAGAACCTCTGACCCCTTAGCTCGCATCACCCATGGCAACATGAATTCTGAGGCCTGCACGGGGATAAACAAGTGGAGATAGAAGGGATGGTTATTTTTGGGGAGGGCTAGATGGGGCGTGGCGGATCAGTGCTGGCTGGCTGCCTTTAAAGCTCCATGAATACAAGACTCCCTGCCAGGGGCTCTGATCTCCACGGTCATGGTTCCGCTATTACCCGCCACGTTTCTTGTAACGGGCAGATGGCTCCGAGTTTCGGCGCACACATCCATTCAGCCCGAGCCGCATCAATGGACACAACCTGATACTCCCCTTTCTTGTCTCATTAGGAGGCTATAGAAACATAAGAACATAATAGCGGGGGAATTAAGTGCCCGTGTGGATGTCAAAGGGGATGCGGCGAAAGATTGGGACGAGGGGCTAACAAGTGCACGCCGCGCAGCTTCGGCTTTGCGCCTGATTAGCGCTTTCGACCAGGCTGATGGGTAAAAGACAAGTCCTCGGGGACGGAGGGGATTTTTAAACAGGCACTTCAACAGCCAGACCGGGCAACAAAGCTTTCGGCTGACAGGAATGGCCAAATGGGGAATTTTGGCATCACGCACATATCAGAATTGAAAACTCCAAAATGTTTGAGAGTGGTGAATTGAATTAAAAGCCGTTTTATGTTCTAATCAATCCAATTGAAGGACTCGAGTCAATGAAAAGATTCTTAATTCGTCCATCTCGCCCCGCACCGACTCCGGTGCACATGACTGCTTTTCTTCTCGCCTCTTTTGCCTTTTCACGACGCTCCATAAAAGCTCTTTTGACAATTTGTCACATGGAAGCTCCCCTAAACTCTTCAGCAAACAAGAACTTTAGCAAAGCTCCTCAGTGTGAGCCCGGCAAGACCAGATGATGTCTCGGGCCGGTGTTTGAGCAAGAGACAGAAGGACAAAGCAGCTAAGAAGAAACCAAACAAAGACACCTTAAAAAGGATTTGAGATGTTTAACCACATCTCATTCACTCGGCCACTTTCTCCTCCGTCTCCGAGAATCGAGATGGAACAAAAGCACAATTCCTTCCCCAGCCTTTTTTTTTTTCTTTTTCTGTTACGCTGTTGGTATCATTTTGCTAAATTATAAACAGCGGAGAAGAAGCTAGAAGACTCGCTGAGTTGCTGTAAATGACCTGACGAGATGTTGTTAAACACGGATAATTACTCGCGAAAGGGTTCATCATTCTAATTACATTATTACCTTATTGCCTTTCTTGCCGCTAAGAGTCTAACGAGATTAGTCTGCCGGTCACGTTTCTCCTCTCAGACGAGAGCAGACAATAGAAAACTTCAGCAGCCGTCGGGGCTCTTTAGGAACGCAAGAATTTTTGCCACACCAAAAAAAAAAAATCTATGATTTGATTAAAAATCCATAATATTGATCCATGACATATAAGTTCCAAATCATTTGGGCTACACAGGCTTGTCATGGGAGAGAGCTCCGTCGTTGCCATGGCAACTAAGAAAACCCTACTTTGATGGCAGCCAACTCTGTGCCACTTCCACTTACAACCCAGACTAAACTCCACTGTTACCATGGCAACCAAGCCATCTCTATGCCACTTCCGCTTACAACCCAGACTAAACATGGCTCCTCCCCCTTTTTTACGCCGAGCTTGTCTTCCACGTCATTTTTATTTTAATACTTTAGTTCAAACGAGCGCGCCGAAACTTTGCTCCCCCGTGGCGCGTTTCATCGACGACGTCCACTTTTGGCGTGCTGTGTCCTGGGCGCTTTCCGAGGCCTCCTATTAGCTAGTGCTCTGTAATCACTCTGGTGATATATTAGCACAATGCATTGATTAACCGATAATCCAATCACTCGCCCTTTATTGATCTTTTATAAAGCCCTCCCCCCCCCGACAATAAAGCCGCAGACTGTGGGTCAATAGGCGCACGAGGAGAGGAGTATCCTTGCACCTAATTGGCTTATGAAATAATACAAACATTTTGCTTTCCCTGCACCAGCGGAAATCAAT
This sequence comes from Syngnathus scovelli, assembly GCF_024217435.2. NCBI lineage: Eukaryota > Metazoa > Chordata > Actinopteri > Syngnathiformes > Syngnathidae > Syngnathus > Syngnathus scovelli. Next base: position 9,584,790 of record NC_090866.1, on the reverse strand, counting down.
GGCGGGCTAAGCCGGCGCATTCAAATCGATCGGCTCCAGCCGCACGCTTTGCTTTTCGCCGGAAAATAACTTGCACTTAATGCCTCTTTGTTTCTTTAGCACTGTCAAAGCGGCGTTGTTTAAATCCTTCTTCTCCAGCTACCATTTCTCTGCCTTGCTATCACTTTCATCTTTTTTTTTTTTTCCTCCCAAGGTTCAGTCTGGCCACTCCATCTTCCTCCCACTCGGTCTTCGCTCCTCTTTACCACTGATGTTGGGTTTGCCAGATAAGTTTCTACTTACAGGGGAGACCACATCTGACACCCAGCTGTGTGGGTCACGGGCTGCAAAAGCAGCTGCTGGTCATAAATCACTCCAGCCGGAGGAGTTCTGGCACTTCTTCTGTCAGCCGTGAAACAAAGACGTAGAGGTAGAGGCGGGGACGGGAGGGGGCGAGGGGAGAGGGGTGGGCTAGAACCGACCTGACGAACAACAGCAGAACCGTCCGACACCTTTGTCACGGGGGTACCTGCTATTTAAAAAGTCTACTGTAAGCGGCTTATTAAAGCCACCGAGGGAGTCATGCAAATGGCGAGTCGAGAGGTGCTGCGGCGCGGTATGTAAGCAATTATCCTTAAACAGGCCTCGCCGATTGTCAGCGCGAGGTCAGAGGACAGACGACCCCTTGCCGAGTTACTGTAGCCGAGGAAATGCAAATAATTCGCTTGACTTTTTTTTCTTCCCCCAAACATATGCGGTCAATTAATCTGACAAATTATCCTGGATATTGCTTCCCTCCTTTCAAATGACTTTTTGTTTTTCTGCTAAATTAGATTGTGATATAAGAACAGATTATAAAAGAACTACGCAATGACGTAAGAGTACGATAAAAGTGCAACAAAACGATCGAATGTACTATTTGAAAAATTCAATAACCACGTTTTCCGTGCATCTGCGGGAGTGTTGTAATTCAACACCTGCTTTGCTCTCAAAGCCGCCGCCGCCGCCGCCGCCGCCGTGTTTATACTTCAGCCCACACACAGCTGGCCCACGATGGAGATTTGGATAATAAATTGGGTCTTATTATATGAGGCGCCAAATCACCGGCAACGGATGAGATAAAAGTGAATGGGGTGGGACTGCAGGGGATGGATGAGTGTGAAGAGATTTGACTTCGAAATCGGTCTTGGCAATGAAGGGGGAAAAAAAATTTAGGTTATCAGTAAAAAAGGTCCAGTTGCCGATGATAAAAAAAAAAAGTGTAAACCAAAAAAAAAAGAGAGTATAAAATGATCACAGGAGAGCGAAAGGCAAGAGAGAACTTCTTTGGCCTTCTCGGCGTGCGATCGATAGCGGTGTAATGAGGCTGGTATTAGCTGGGGTGATGAGGGACCCGAGCAGGACAGAAAGAGGGGGGGCGCTCAGGGTCAGACTCCGATTCCAACAGCAAACAACACCTGAGAAGGCCGATGACACATTTCCGACTGATTCTGTGATTTATATGCTCATTACAAAAACATCTAAGACCAATTAAATTTCCCCATCGCCGAGTGAAACTACGAACGCAAGCGAGCAAAACCGACCCTAATCCTGACTGAGAATAGGAAAGCACTCGGCATTGCGGCCGCCTTTTGATACAGATTGGCAAACAATGGCTTCTGCCACTCTCCTAAATCCACTACCCACCAGCAATTTGTATGAGAATGACAGAGATTGTCTTCGGATGCTCGCAAGAGGGCGAGAAGGGGAGGGGCGGCGGAGTCGGGGAGAAGTAGGGGGGGTGGATCACCATCAGGTACACTCAAAAGCAATCTGTTGCCTCGTCAATGGGCTCATTCTGTTGGAGTGCCATGTGCGCCATGACCAAAGTCAGCAACCGGCCACAGACTAGCGGGGGGACGCCCGGGGTCCTTTCATTGGAGGGATCAAAGTAGGGATAGAGAGAGATGGGCCCCATCGCTTTGTGCTTTCGTGTCTCCCAAAACAAACTCTTGTCGGCAGAAGGTGGTCTCGGTTTTTTAGAGCAGATGGTCCAGAAAGGTGCCAACCAATCTCCAGAACATGTCGTTGAAGATATAAAACTGAAAATTCGAAAGAACCGACAAACCACTTCCTTTCGGGTGAATCGACACTTTCTACCCCGTGCTATGCTAATGGCATGCTAATCAGAGTTAACGCCGTCATAGGGTCCGATACTCCAGATGAATGTATCTGTCACATGTTCACGTTCGCATTAGCATAAATCAGGTTCACCCTGCCTTTGTAATTAGTGTTTTCATGTGAATGCTAATACGATATGTTGATTAGATCGGCCTACGAGAATGGAAATGACTCGCCGGCCTCAAACAGCACCCCCCTTCGCGTCAAACTATTAATACGTGCGGCGGCCGGAGAAAAAATGACTGATGCTGAAATATAATAGCCGAAACATTAATCAGATTTCTGAGGTGTTTCTTAATCACGTAGTTATTTTTTCATCAAAGAGCTAATTGAAAAAGGACTTTTTGAACCGCCGGTGTGTGTTACTGTTGATTTATTAACACTAATTCTGTCTATCTCAAGAGTTGGGTGGGATTAGTGTTTGGTGGCCACTGCGGAGATGACTGTTGGGGGAAAAAAACAGATATCCTTAGCCTAAGGTTTTAACCTTACTGGAAGTCAATTAAAATTATAATTGTAATCATTTACACGGTTCTTCAATTGGACCTTTTTAAAACTTTGTCATGTGAATCTTTACACGGATGCAGCTATTGCTCTTTTTTTTTTTATGGGGATTTTTTTTTTTTCTAAAATATGCCTGATATTGTTTTCTGTCTACATGTGTTGCTTCACCGTTTGTCTTCAGATATCCAGTTTTGAGGTTTTTGATTATGGACATAATAATATTTTATGGTCTGTTAGCATTAAGCTAGCACGGAAACTTGGATTCACTAACCCAACACCACTGGATTTCTTTCCTTAGCATTTTGGCCCAGTGACAGAAATCACAAGCCTCTCGATAAAAAAAGAAAAAAAAAAGTTGACTTTAAGGGGGTCCGGTAACATACAAGGTCCCACCTATGCCCCCACTAATCAAACAGTGAGCACGCTAGCATACAAACTACACCTGTGTAACTTTGATGGCGGACGCCACACGTGCAGCAAAAATCAGGCCGAAATGTGGTTTGGGGGTCTCCCGGGGGACCTCCTTGGCACCCCTGACATGCCGCATTCCCCTCAGACTGGTGACCCTCCGTGATGGACGGCAACCTCCATGCCTATAAGCCAAAACCTTCCCCCCCACTGTCAGGACAAAAAAAATCTTTTTGGGATGAAGGAATTTGCTAAAAGAGTCCAAAGGGACGGAAGCGCTTACGAATTCTTGGCTAATAGTGTCTGATTCCGAGTGGGGACTGACTGATTGAGAAGGCCAAAAAAGAAAATCACACCTCGGGGGTGACTAAATTTGTTTTCGGCCTAGCAAATACCGGTGTTAGTTCCCTGCCTTCAACCTGATTCTTTGGTAATTTACGAGGCCTGACCTGTGAATCCAAACATCTCGGAACACACGGTCCCCCTCGCGGGAATTTAAAGCAGTCTTTCAATTGTTTTTGGGGCAGCTTAGGCAAGTTCCAAAGTGGGAAGAAAATTATGTCATAGGAAAATACCAGCGGCACTAAATCAAAAGTGCTGACTAGCGCAATTTAATTCTACTAAATTCTACGTTAAAAAAAAATCAACTGTACAGATTCTGCTTTTTACTAGCCAGCGACGGTATTCTGTAAAGAATTTCCTTTTTTCCTCCAATCCCATTAGGGAGAGGACTTCGCCTCACGCGGCTTCTCCCGGCAGAGCGAAAAACCGAATGAGAGATAGTCAAACAAGAGGCCAGTAATTTGCGCTGTGTTTCTAAGTTATTCCAGCTCCTGGCAGCCCGGCAACGGCTGACCCCTCTTCCCCTCCCGTCTGCTAAGAGGCCTACGGGGAGGAATCAGCCCAAATTATCTTTTATTGATCCAGAGACGCAGGTGAATACAAAGCAGGCCTCGTCTCTCCCCTCCGTTTTTATCCTCCCCTTTGCCTGCCTTGCAGCAGGAGCCGCTATAAAAAAAAAAAAATAATCAACAGCTTTTTATGTAAGAGGGACGATTCCAAGCGACACCACGCGCCATTGTATCAGCGTTGATTTACTATTTGGACCGGGCCCGCTTTGATTAGAGCTCGTCTTTCATTGCTAACCGAGCGGAAGGCGATGGCGAGCGTCTGTTTTTCTGCCTTCAATCCGCCGTTGTCCTTTCGCCCCGGCATACAAATCACTGTGGCGGCGGCGCGAGCTACTCCATTAGCTCCAAGTCGCTGTTAAATCAATGCGTGACTTATCAAATGAAATTGGGGATTATGAGGTAATCACCTAGCAAATGTTGCCGAAATTGTAATTATCTCTAGTCGACGCATCTCAAAGAGAGTAAGTCGTTAAATGGAGGCTATGTCTCTTTGATAAAGTCTTGTTTGTATCATTTAATAGTGCTAAGACATAAAATGGACACCCTGAAACATCGTTGCACTAAAAAAAAAAAAGAACAATAAGGTTGCCGGTGTTTAAATGATTTTTTTAAATATATTCTTATCAAACAGCTTGTATTCATTCAATGCTTTCAAAAGAGTCAATTTTCAAAATATATCATTTCTGTTGGTAAATAGTTGAGGGGGACCCCTGGCAAATGTAAAAGTGCAACACTGCCCCCAAGTGGACACACTAGAAAGTTACATCACACAGCCACAAATACAACTTCATTTAGTTGCTTCATCAAATCATCAAATATGCTATTTAGTAGTTTTAAGCATTGCATCAAAGTCAAGTCATAGGAAAAAAAATATTTTAATCTTTTATGCATCTGAACCAGAATTTTGTAACTATGAGACGGATATGCTAACCGTCACATACACTTTCCATGATCTTCTCATTACTAAATCTACTGGCACAAACAAAAGCGTGCAAACATTCCAAAGCGGCAACCTCAGACATAAAACCAAAAGGTGTGAGCGCGAGAAGCATCTCCACCGGCTTCAGTCTTGGACTCATCTGGGTCACACTTTGTCACCTCTGCGAGTGTCACTGCTCGCACCGCTAAACTCGGTCACAGAGTTCACTGGAGCGGGCCGTCACTCAAATAATCTCAATCGTAAATACACTGAAGTTTTCAAGAATGATCATCTAAGAGCTTCATGTAAGTTCTGCTAAAGACAATAGAGACAAAACAATGTTCATACACTAATAAATAGAAATGCGGGGGTTTATTTAGAGGTATGGTATTCGTCCCCAGAGGTCAACCAAGGGGCCGGAGAGTGTGGACTGGGGGGTCCGGGCACCCTTAGGTGTGTCTTGCTCACACCTTCCTAATTTACACCCACCCTTGAGAAAGGGCAGCATGTGCCGCAAGGGTGAGAATGGTGCAAAGTCCACTCGGGGTCTCAATGTCACGCTGGGATTGAGGCAATACTCATTATTTGTAATTTTTCTTTGAGCCAAGAAGTGGCGAAAATAATTATTAACAAAAAAAAAAAAATAACAGAGCTTGACACAAGTGTATTAAAAGGGTAAAGGTTCATCAGCTAGGGCATCAGTGCTTGGTTTTATATTTAACTGCGGAGGTTTCACACCCAAGTAGGTGACAGTGCTGATAGCATTAAAAGTCTGACACCCAAGCCTGGGAAAGTTCCAGGCAGGCGGTTTTAAGTTGAAGAGGTTATCAGAACATCATGATTTAAAAATGTTGTGCTTTCATTTGCACCTTTTAGCTTGATACGCTTGAAACTATTTTAACGTCACGCATTTGAGAGAAAATACAAATATATTCCAAATTTATTTATATTCAGACGTAAATCCGGAATCAAACTGAGTGAACGGGCCTTAAAGGTTTGTGGACCCCAAAATAAACAACCGACGGGCCCGATGCAGCCCGGGAGCCACAGATTGAAATTCGTTTTTTATCTTGAAACAGACAAAGTTGTATTCTATTTTATTCTAATATATCAAGTTATATTTTAATATTAGAAAAAAAATGCAGTGCAGTTGGACACCAGCCCACATGTTAGACTTTCCTGTGAAGGCTGACACCTCCATTTTGTCACGCACCATGCGCACCTCAGGCGACTTTGCAGAGGAAGTGGGAAGTTTTTTACGACCTTGCACTTATCGTTGCATGGGAAAGAAACTTCTTGTGAGCCGTTAGGGAAAGAAATTGGAATGTCCTAAGTTGCTAAATATACATTTCACTCAACTTAATTCAGAACACAAACAAGAAAATTAAGTTCATTTCAACGTATTTTATTGCAGGGTGCACAAAATACAAAAGAGGTAGTTGACAAAATAATTTAAAAGCAATAATAAACTTTTTTTGGTGTGGTATAAAAAATGATTAATGGGCTATATACAATTATTTACAGCAATAAATAGGAATAGGAAATATATTAACACATTATGCGCATCATTGGAAATTAGTTGAGCTCCTTTGGCATCTCTATCAGCACTTCTTCCTCCTCTTCATCATCATCTTCATCATCCTCGTTTTCCTCTGTATCTTCTTCACTGGAGGAAGAGTCTTCACAGGGGCAGATGGTGGCTTGGACCGGGTAGTTCCGAAGGAGTATCTCGGCTTCCCGGTACAGATAATCAAAGCATTTTGTTTTGGGCCAGTACAACCTTTAAAATATGATATGGAGAAAAAAAAAATTAAAACACCGTTGGAGCATTAAAAAAAAAATCATTAAATTAAAATATTTTAAAATAGAATTATTTAAAAATTTACTAAGATGTAAAAAAATAAAATTACTTGACTGGATGAACGAAAAGGGCTGGTTTGGGTTGCGCTTCAGCAGGATTGAAAGGAGGAGGCTGAAAGTTGAAGGTCTTCATTAGATTTTTCCATCCATGCAAAATAACTTCACGAATGTGCAATTAAGTCAAATTTACCATAAGTATGGAAGTTGTCTCGGTTCTAATCCACGGTCTCCACATGTTGGACGCTCGGTTCGCGTCGTTGTCGTGAGGCACCAAAAGATTAAATCCACCGCGAGCGTTCATGTTTCGAAGATGCCGCTGGCGGTCCGAGCCGAGTTCGTCCCGTCAAGAAGTCGCGATGTTGCAAAGTGGGTGCGTCATGAAGCGGATGCGGCTATTTAACAGGCTGCTCGAGCCGAGCGCCAAATTGGACTTTTGACGCGTCGCCAAGTGTCTCCATGCGCCACGGTGCGGAGGTGTGAAATCACACATGAGCAAACTCCGAACATATGGGCCAAACTTGCTTTACTTTAGGACATTTTAAATTGTTTTCGATTCAATTTTACGTCGCGTAAAACAAATCGTCCACGCTCTGAAGACTGAGAGTGTCACAAACTCCGTGCGTCAAAAGCAGCAATAAAATCTCAAAGTCGCAAACTAAATCTGACACTTCCCAGGGCGTGTTTGGAAATTATTATTATTATTATTATTTTGAACGCGTTTCGACGCATTAAAAAGCTCACCATATTACGCGTAAAAGCATTTGGGTTGAAAAGTGCAAAGATACACGCGCCGCTCTTGACAGCCCCCTGCTGGGTGGGTGACCAGGGGAGGGGGGGTGAGAAGAAGTTGACACGCGTCAACCTTTCAGCAAGACTTTTAAAATATATTGATGAACTGCAATTGAGTGTAAACAAACTGGGAAGAGTTTCATAACAGGTCATAAATATTACTTAAGGATTTGAGTGCATTGAAAAGCACATTGCGTAACGTTCAAGTAGGAATTGGTTTTATCTCCAGGAACTTTTGCATTAAAGATAAATACAAAACGGATTGAGCAAATTGTTATTTTTTAATTCTAACTTGGGTGTAAGAAAAACTTTTTCCGCCAAAGTATGACACACACACACACACACACATCCACACTTCATTAGCCTATAATGACATTTAGGATAAATACAAAGCCGTTTGACAAATAAAAACAATCGCTAATCTACTGATTTAATTAGTCCCATTTGGGGGTGGAATTGTGCTGTTCTGTCCCAGTGTGTATCAGTAGGGGGCAGTGCAAAGCTACATGCTGGGATTGGACTTGATTGATGGGTAAATAAACCTCAGTGAGGGGGTAATGGTTGCCACATTTGCTAGAGGTCCCATGGTGAGGAGTGTGTCTTTATAAGTACAACTTCAAAACAAAAACAAAAAACAGCACAAGATGAATGTTAATTAAAAAAACATGGATCCACCTCAAGTGAAGAATTTTTGGTAATCTATTAAAATATTACTTTTGTTTTTAAATGCCATTTCATTTTGCACCCTTTTGTAGACAGTTCTGGGGGCTAATTTGAAAGGTTTTCCACCTTTCGATGCTAATTGAATAGCAGAATGATACAAAGACGGGAGAAAAAAATCGACAGCAACCTTCAAAACTGAAAGCTATCTGGAAAAACAAACTAAACAATATGAATGTGTAACTGTAAGAGCTTTCTTGGTTTCCCATAGATGTGTCAGATGGGCTAATTTATAATTAAATGGGAATAAATCGAAAGACTGTCATCTGCTTTGGGGGCTGTTACGTCAATGGAGCTAGCTAGCTAGCTAGCCATTTGTGTGTTGGTGTGAAAACATGTCATCCCGTCAGTCCCCGCTGTTTGAATGATGGAAGAAGTGCAGGGGATGACGGCATGCGTCAGCCTTGCGTACACAAAACGACATTTGCGGGCTAAAGCGGGGGCCTCGTGCGTAAACAAGAGCAAATGCAGAAATGGAGAAGAAATGCCATTTTGTTCATGACACAACACACAAATGGGGGACAAGTTGGACAAAGACGTGGAGCCAGATGGAAGTGGATTCTCAAATGTTGAGCGAGGTTGGCCTTTTGGCACCGTTTTGCACATTTTGTCAGTTGACATATGCTGAATATGACAAAACAAGCCAGATCGGGGTCGAGACAACATCAAGCTAGCAAGTGAGCAGGTCACGTTGTTATGATGCTTCACTTGCACAACTGACAAGTACATGTAGGCACTCAAGAGCTGGCCAGCCAGTAGCATCCTTTTAATTGAAGTCCTGACTGTTACCGTGGAAACCGAAAAATAGGATGCACTACCGTTTGCAAGCGTTGGAAGAAATCGAATAAAAATACACAATGTACAGCAGCGAGCAGAATTAGAATTTCAATAGAGCAATCCCTGCAACTATGATCTATAAAGATGGCAACAAAAACCAAATAAATTAGGAGAGGAGGGGGGAAAAAATCTACATGAACTCATCACTTTGCGGAATAAAAAGTTAATTCAGTAACTCCATGGCCACTCGCCTTTATGCTGCAGTGATGAGTCAGAGCCACTTTGTCAAGGCTACAGAAGTGCAGCAGAGATTTTAGTATTTTTTTTTTAAACAGTCTGTCAAAGGCTGTGTTTATTTCCCGTTTAAAATATTTGATTTTTTTGTTCACCCAAGTTGAGCAACCACGATTTGACATTGAAACCAATTGGGTGTGAATAATGTTTTAAGTTAATTAGCCTATATCACTGCTTTAGTAAATGTGACCCGTGGTAAAAAAATAAATTACTTTTTTTCAATTGGTTGATTATATTATGAATAATATCACCTAGGGAAAACAAGTGTTCAGATTAAAAACGTTCCCACTCAATGCCACTAGAGGGCGCGATTGTGTGACTACGATGATTTGCACCGTTAACTACGCAGCGGTACATTTCTGCCTTTGGAGATTCATCGGACTGACACCTCCAACCTTATTTACGCGCAATTTCAAAAGACGTGCCTGCTCAACGGCTTTGTTGGATGCTCCGCTCAAATTTGATCCTCAACTGAAGAGTGGTTGCGAGGTGGCAACCGAGGATGCGCACCGAGGTGCTTCCATGCACAATAAGAGGGAGGGGTGGAGAATTTGCAATCATAAGCCCTAAATTACTTCCATAAAGAAGAAGGTAAATTACTGAGCTTGTTGATTTGACGTCATTGCGTCGCCCGTGACAAGGTTGGATGACATGAGCTCGCACAACCGGAGCCAAAGCAGCGCGCGGCGCAGTGACTACGAGTGGCAATATGAATACTACGACGAGGAGCCCGTCTCTTTTGAGGGACTCAAAGCACACAGATGTAAGTTTGGCATGTCAAATTCATCTTCTCACCTTCATCAAATAGTCAATAACCCGGCGGTTGGTTGGTGCATTAGGTTTTACGCACGGGGCGTAAACTAATCATGGTCACAAATATGGCGCTGCGCTCATATTGTAGAATTCAAACTTCAGAACGACGACAAATCCTTTTAAGGGTGGTCGTGTTTGATTTTTTTTTCTCTCCTCCTTTCATTGCAGACTCCATTGTAATCGGCTTCTGGGTTGGACTTGCAGTGTTCGTCATTTTCATGTTTTTCGTGCTCACGTTGCTCACAAAGACAGGAGCGCCACAGCAAGAGTGAGTATCGCACAATTTCCCTTCTCGAGTGTTTTTATGGCATTAAAAAATATATACAAATTGTAATGATGAGTGCAATTTACTGCAAAACATGCAACAAGTGCTGCAGTCATTTCCTTTCTCCCTAGAAGTACAGACATCGAGAACCTGCCGGGTCCAGGCAACGGTCTCGTGAACATCATCAGTCAGAAAGACGACACCGACGACATGACAGTTCCTCGTCCCTTTCTGGAGGAATCCTGCCCCTACTTTAATTCCTACATCAGTGACGGTGAAGAGGCAAAGCAGTGGCAAAAGCCCAAAGGGAAGCCCAACGGACCACGGGGGACCTTCAACGGGACCGGAAGTACCACCCGTGCGGTGACTTCACAGGAGGAGCGCTTAGATGAGCGGAAGACAGAAACGGACTTCTTGCCTCACTTCAACATCCCAAACTTTATCACCTTTGAGCACAACTCGTTGGGAGAAGATGACCTGCTGTGTGAGTCACCCATCACGCCGGAAGAGAACATTTGAGCCATCCTCCAAAACGATACCTCGAAAGATTATGGAGTCGAAGTCAAGATATGAAAAGATGCCTTTGTCTTTCTAAAATATGAATTTGAAATGTAAGAGAGAGCGTGGTGATAACAAAAGCTACAGCAGACAAAATTTGGATTGTTTGGGCTTGCCAGATGTTTGAATTCTGCTGAGTGCTGAAGTAGCTCACAAAAGGATGACTGAGTCAACACACAGTAGCCAGAGTGTGACAAATGGCTTTTACTGGATAAATGTGTCACAAGGGTGGTAGAAAAAAAGAGAAACCTCTCAGTGGATGAATAAATGCTCGAAAGGTTCACTTTCCGCTTTTGATGCTTTCATTCCGAGTGCTTTCCCTGAGCTCTTACTAAATTGTAAGCCTGATGTAGTCATGCTTAAGTAGAAAAAAGATCCATTTCCTGCAATTCGAGTATTTTGCGAGAACATTAAAAAAAAAAAAAATGTTGCTGCGAGAGAGAAACATTTCAACGGTTAATTTGGTGAACAGCGAGTCAGGTGTCAGTTGGACATGAATAAATTACGTGGGATAAACATGAGTAACGTGCTATGCAGGCCACTAAAGCAGGGATGGCCACAATTAGGTCTATTTTTGTAACCTCAATTATATTTTTCAGTGGGGCAAAATATTAGAAAGTGTGCCAAATAAACATAATCTAGCAAAATGCCACTTTTGATTTTTACTCCTGCAGGGGGAGCCATACGTTACCATTTTTACTTTGTGTTTTTTAATGGCATCAAGAGGAAGTTTGTTAACTCCTTCGTCCTCACTATTCAGATGTATAACAAATTTATCAAGTCAAAACGAATTCTGTGTCAGGATATTTTTGGATAGTGGCACAACAAACCTTGTGCGTACTAGTGCGCGCGCGCCGTGAAAGGACGCCCCGGGGTGTGTGAGCTGGGCCGGCCAGATTCCATCGGCACCCGTGCTCCCTCATTACCGCGGAAGACAAGTCACACTGCTTTCAAAAGATTTATACACTCCTAATGACACATAATAGCAACGAGCGGCGGTCGGCCGGAGCTTGAAGCCGAAGCGGTTTGGTTGCGCGAGGCGCACTAAATATTCATCAGGCGTAGCGGACACCAAGGGAGACGCGAGTTCAGTTCATGAGGGCGACTTGCTGGAGACCAGTTTGATCATGGTAAGAACGTCGAACTTGCTCGTTTGGAAAAGAATTAACTCGATTTATTTTTTTTACATGAATTGCGCAAGTTTGTTTTTGCACGCGCTACTGTACTTTTTGCAACTTATCGTGGTTGTTTTTACGGTCTCGCCGAAACTAAGCTGTGCAATGTTTAAACTGTAAACACGACTCGGTGTGCAATAATAATTAACAGACGCTTTCTTTAGACTGGTGGTGGGGGACAAAAAGTTGCACGCTTTATCTCTTCTTTGTTTCGTGAACAAATAGGGTTGGGGGTTAAGGGGTTAAATTTTGCTTTCTTCTAAACGGCAGACAGATTCAAAGCGCCAAATAAAACACAGCACGTTGGGAAGAAGTTGGTACCGGTGCGTCATTTCCCCCAATGGAAAGGAGCTCTGCCTCTTGCTGCGTTCAAATACTCGGGGAGAAAAAATTTGAATTGTTATAACAACTAGTAATAACGCGATGAATTGGTGAAATTGCAGGCTGAAGATATTTGAAGTTGTCCTATAAATAATCTTACTATGTGAATGTAAGTGAAACATTTCTTCAGGTGGGCATGACTGGAATATTCGATTGTGTTTTGCCAAAACACAATCTAATTTATTGTTTAAATTTTTTATTTTTTTGGTGGTCGGTCCAATGTTTAACCCAAATTGGGTTGTTATTTAACACAGCATTTTTGAAATTATGGCAATTTAATCCAAGGATTAAGAGAAGGCATCTTTTAAAAGATATACTTTAAAAAAAACACAAGCACTGACACCCATTAGGTCCTTGAAGTACCTTGAAGAATGTTGTCATTTGCTCAACATAAACTACATACCTTGCTAAACTTTTGAAGATGAGCTTCACTGTCTGATTGGCCCAATAATTGTTGGACCGGTTTGAGTAGAGGAAGCCGTTAGAACAAGGCACAGTGAAGGCATCACGCGAGCACACAGCTGCATGAGCTGGAAAAGGGGGCAGAACTTCTAGCAGCAGTGCATTTCTCACATGCCACACACACTCTAGCGTTCTTATACAGTTGTGGACGGGCTCGAGCAGATGGACTAAAATGCCACACGTTCCTCCGTCAGTAATGAGCCCGAGTGCGGAACGTTGGCCGCACTCCTTGGAGGTAAAAAAAAAAATATTGCAGGAGGAAGGAAAACTTTACAAGTGAAGTTTTGATCAAGGGTGAGTTCCTCTTAGATACAAAGTTATGGATGATCTATCACTTTGCTCTGGCAAAATTGCCTGGTTGGGATGATTTTTCTGCTCTTTTATCACTTCCATGTGTTTTTTTATGGTCTGTAGGAGTGTATGTTCTAAAGCAAAATGTTCACAACCTACATAAAGAGTCTGAATGATATGGTATTTACCACGGTAAGCTTTCAGGTTATATGCTCTCCTGCATGTTCTTTCTATGCCGAGAGATGCATGGCCATACTAAAAAAAAAAAAAAAAAAATGGTCTCAAGAAAAAATCTCCTTAAACCTGCACCGCTTTCAATACGACAGTATGCGCTAAATGCTCTTTTCAAGTAATGCATTAAAAAAAATGCATGTTTTTATCCCCGTTATATATTGTATTGAAATTCAATTTAGGTGAATCATTTATTTGTTTTCTTTGCCATAGTCTGAGAGCCCAGAGGAGCAACAGAGTCCAGGAGTCTTGGGCCGAATCGGAAGCTGGTTATCTCCATGGAAGGGAAGGAGTCCCAAAAGTCCGACTGAAAACCCTTGCCAGCAAGCCGTTAAGTCGGAGGGAGAGCCTGGTGAGACCGAGGCGAAGAAACCCAAGCGGGAGGAGAAGGAACAAAGATCCAAACCCAATTCGCTGGGTCCCGCTGGAGACATTTTCCACTTTGGAGAAGAGGACGCCACGGAGTCTACCCACAGAGCAGACTCTGTTGTGAGAAGTAAAGTGACTCCTCCTCAAGAAGAGGAGTGTTTACTCAGCAAGAAGAAGCCAATAGGGCGAGCCAAGGAGGGCTGGCATGGTACTTCGGCGAGCGGGAATTCTGACAGGGTTGCCTGTCATTTGACGGATCTCTCCGCCGCTGCCGCCTCTTCCTCTGAGCAGGGTGCGGTATGGACCTCTGAGCGGGTTAACGACACCCAGCCTTTGACCCAGAAACCAGCACAGGCCCATCCGGTGAAGAAGCTTCACGTGTACCTGCAGGAGACCAGTGTGACTCACTGCGGGCAAGATTCTTTAACGGGGAGGGAAGTGATCCGCACCACGCAAAAAAAGCTGCCGGTATTAGCCAAGTCGAAATCCCCAAAGTCGGCGAGTTTTGATTTGTCGCCGAGCTCGAGTTCAAGAGCGGACGGAAATGCAGAGGCAAATTTGAAGCCTGTGGTTGGGCCGCAGGAAGGAGTGTCACAGAAATTACATAAAGGCTGGCAGTTAGAGCTTGAACTAGACACAGAGCAAACGGAGGCTGGCAACATGGGGCGGAAAAATTCTGCTAAAAAGAAAGCAAGGAAGAACTCTCAGGGGGATGGACCGTGCAGCCCTCAGGGAAAATCGTCTCCCGATGAGCAAGCGGGTCGAGAAGGATTCCGCTCACCTGATAGCTCAACGGCCGGCCCACAGGGAGAAAGTCCACAGAGTCAAGAGCAGAGTTTAGACTCCGCCTCCGAGCAGAGCCTCACCTCAGCGGCCTCACCTGGAGGTGGAGAAAATGAGACGTCCGCTCCCAAGCACGCAGACGAATTCCTGGGCTCAAGCTCAGTCACCCAAACCCGTCTTACATGTGCCATGGAGGACGACGACGGTTTTTACAAAGTGGAGAGGAAGACAGAGACCCCAGAATCCAAACGGAGAAGTATCAAGGTTTCGCGGAGTGAAGTGAAACTTTTTCCGAAAAATGTGCCTTTCAAAGCCGAGAAAAGGATAACAGAAGAGGGGGCGGAATTCAACTTGGCACCGGACCGAGACAAGAATGAAGCCAAGGAAAAGCCCAAAACAGAAGCTGATCCAAGGTAAGTTTTTTTTAATTCAATGTGACTTTTCGAGATCATAAAACTAAACAATATTTAAAGTAGATGATAAAAAAAATGACCATGATTTAACTGAATGTTTGCTAAATACAATGCAACGGGCGTGGACACAAATTAAACAGACTATAATTAAGACTTTAATTATAGAGCACTTGGGAAACAAAGTGCATTCCGTAAAGTCACTTCAAACAATTTACATTTGTCAAAATGTATTTCTAATTTAACTCTTAAATGTGCATGTTTCCCGTTGATTCAAATTTTAATATCGTGCGCAGGGTGCAAGACAAGAAACCAGAGGAGAAGCCGGTCCTTGGCCGAATTACAGACAAGATCAGCTTATTTGAGCGCCAAGGAGCTGTGACGGGCCTCAAAAGAACTGTCCAAAGTCCGAGGAGCGCTGATGTCTCTCCTGTTCGGAACGCTACCGGGAAGCTCAAGGCGGAATTTTTGTCAGCCACGCAGAGATCAAAATCAGCAGATCGATACGGCGCCGTCAATTCCAGCCCTGCGCCGGACGAAAATGAGACTCCGCTGACGGTGAAAGAGAGAGCGAGGAACTTTGCCTCAGAATCAAGCAAACATTCGGAATCAGTGCTGCCTGAGAAGACGGGAATTCCAAAGAAATCCACCACATCTGTGGCAACCACTGCATTAAAGTCATCCAAACCCGAAAGTCAGGGTAAACTGGATACTAAAACAATGACAAGGATAACGGTAAAACCCGATGGACAGGATACCACTGCTGTGAGGGTGAAAGGTTCCACACCTCCAGAACATGGCACAAAGACCTCAAAGACCGCAGATCAGGGTACGAAACCTAACACCATAGAATTAAGTACTGCAACGAAAGTCACGGGTGACAACGTAGAAGTGATCAATAGTTCACGGGCTAAAGCCACTAGCAAATTAGGGTCTCGCTCAAAGCGAAGAAAAAGCAAGGAAGCAACCAGTCCAGTTCGCGAAAATCGGGAAAGCAAGCCAGATCTAAGTCAGCGAGATGCCTCTGCTGTAAAAAGTCCGATTGATGACGTTTTTCTAACACCCGATGAAGTCGAAGGCATGAAATCCAATAAACGTACATCAGGAGAAGAATCTGACATTTCCGATAAATCATCGCTTCGTGGTAAAGTCGTTGATAAACGGGTCAACAGAGTGGAGGTTCTACCAAAACCGACGTCGGGCGAACCTGACAGGAAGACGACTATTGACAAGGTTTCCATTCGTTCAGCTCAAAAGGAGGCAAAGACAGACAAAGACATTCTTCCACCCAAACAGGAAATCAAAAATGCAGCAGAGGACAAATCATCTTCCCTCTCGCAGTCAGCTGAACAGCATACCAAGCAGCCTGCCCCAGTGGAGCAGATCCCACCAAATCCAGATGCAGAACCACCAAAACAACCTTTACCAACCACCAGACCAAAAGCAGTTCGGCCCGGTAAAAAAGAAACAGAACAGGCGCAGCCGCGTCAAAACTGGGAATCAAAGCTAACAAGTCAGACTGAGACTAAATTTGTGGAGACATTTAAAAAGCCACAGGGTAACAACAACCAGGCTGAAGACAAAAACAAAAAGGAAAGTGTCGCAATGGTTGATCAGAAAAAGCAGACGGAGAGAAAAGAGGACACAAGTGCAAATAAAGCCAAGATGGAAAACACTCAAGGAGCCGCCAACATCCCTACTTCATCACAAACTGTCAATCAAACGGATTCCGCAATGCCTGAAGTCACCGTTGTCACTCAGGGGACTAGCAAAAAGAGTTTTCAGGGGTCTTCCAAGGAAGGCAAAGTCTCTGAGAGGCCAAAAGAATCTTTAGATGGGGTCACAAGAGAACTGAAACCACCAGCGATAATAATAGACCCACAACCCGTGGAAACCCTGGAGGGGTCTCGCCGTCAGGCCTCAACCAAACCTGAAGGCAGTAGTGATGGAAAGCCTGACCGAGGTACCGCCATGGTCTCTCATGACCCCCCTGGGCTGATAAGTGCACGGACTGACAATGCGGCAACTGTTAAAGAGTCGACTCATATTTCTGTTGGAAACAATGATGGCAAAAGCCAGGGCAAAGAGTCTCCAAGCTTGACGGAAAACCTAGAGGCTGCGGAAGATAAAGTCTCTCAAACAAAACCGAGTCGCCCTCAGTTTCAGGGACTAAATACAAAAGTGAGCGTAGGAGATATTCCTCCATTCAAGGGCTTGGATAAAATTCAGTCAAAATTTTCTGACAGCAGCACCGCAGGAATTGCGAAAGGGAAGGCGAAGGAGGACGAGATTGATTCAGCGAGACTCAACGGTGATCTTTCTTCACAACTCGACAAAGTCAAAGACCAATCGGTAAATAATAAACCCAATCCAACTTCCCCAAACTTTAAAAAGCTAAACCAAGACTCACCCCCTAAGAGACTCCATTCGCCACGCGGACTAAGCAGAGACGATTCCTCGTTTCAACAGGACGCTCCGTCGAGTTGGCTTGACGTGGACTTTCCCAAACAGAGACTTAAAGTCTCAGGACCCAAGCTCAGCGCTTCTGTCAGCGAGAGTAATCTCCTGGACAACGATGAACTGGATGACGAAAATTTCATCGAGAAGATCCAGAAGCTTTGCGCTCCCTTTTCGCTCCCGCCTCGTAAACACAACCCACTCAGGCCACCTCAGCCTCCGTTCGCAATGCCAGCGATCAAGGAAGACCACTTTGAGAAAACGTTTGACCCAGAAGAGTTCAAATTTGGCCTTAGGAAGAAAAACCGAGCCTTTGACACAGGCCCGAGCCTTTTAGCTAAGCTCCAAAACCCAGAAACCAAAAGTGTCGCTAAGCCCGCTAGGGTGAGTATAACCGACCGGTGTCTTTTGATCAGTAGTCTAGATCCTTCTCATCAAAAAGACAAGACCCCAAAGAAAGATCAGGAGAAGAGCACCGAGGAGAAAGACATTATCGTCAAGTCTCGCTTGGAGGGGAGCTGCGTGCTGAGCAGTCTCAGCAGCCCGAGTACCAGGAGAGGCAGAAACGGGGTCCAGACCAACTCTCGGGATGAATCGCCCCAGCTCAGCCCTTCATCGGAGTCGGACTCACCGACTCCGACTACCTCCGGTTCGTTTGCTGAGAATCTCAGCGCGCAACAGAGAGACCAAGTCCAGCCTACGGCGGCTGCGGTCGGTGACTCAGGTCCTCCGTTTCCTTCTTTTAACGACCTCAAGCTGCCGGACTATTTAGAGAAGTACCTCCCGAGGGAACCGACAAATTCAACGCAGAGCGCGGACGGACGACCGGAGGTTTGTCTTCATGGTCTTGTCTTTGTAAAACACGTTTCAATAAGGGCAGGGTGGTTGTCATAGTGATATGTTTGTGTTTTGTTTTTGTTTTCCGTTAGGTTACTGCAAAAATGTCAACTGCAGCTTTGGTCACTGAAGCAAATTCAGTTACGCAACCGAGTTTGACGGTCCCTAATACCGTGCCTCCAGTTTTTGGAAATGGAAATAAAAATTCAGCTCAAACAATTCAGCAGCCTCTGACTCAGAGGATACGTACTCATCATGTAAGTATGCCGGGCAACCACGTTTTCTTTTCACTAACGAGCCAATCTGTGAATCCGTGGTTTGTTTTTTCTCGGGAACATGATCGGCTTTTGAGGGGGTTATTGAAACTGCAATTTGTACGTGGCAAAGCGCCACTATTACACCGTTTACTTGTCGTGCCAAGAGTCATTATGAGTCACAACATAAGCTTCTCTATTAACACAAACAGCGGGATCTATTGTCCCGAGGGTGGGGGGGCGAGGGGGCGGGGGGGGGGGGGTCTTTTGGCCATTGACAAAGACAACACTGTGCTGTTGCCTACAGCTCACAATCATTTGCATTTCAACATGTTGTGTGACAATATGAAAAACCTCCTTGCCAACATTTGTTGCTTTGACCAAATGCTAGCTTAACATTTCCTCATCAATGTGATCAGAAGTTCCCAAAGTCACCTTAAGTCAACCCGCATGTATTCTTGGCAGTAGCTTAAAAATGTTAATGCAATCAGTGGCGCTAAAAGAAATCCAGTCCGACCTCCCTGGCAAATAAATGCCATTCTGCACTTACCGTGTCACGCTAACGCTTCTGCGTTTTTTTGTTTCCTAGGCGAGGACTCCCAGGGAATTTCATAGGCGACCTGGAAAGGTTAGTACTCGCAAAACTGACTATATTCAATTGTACCGAGTTTGGAAGGAACTCTGGAAAAGACTGACTTCGCTTAGGCGTGCCAACATCTGCTTTTCATATGTTGTACGAGCGAGCGGGTATAAATACATTTGAAAAAACATTTTGCTGCAATGCTGGACGTGATTACTGTCTTGCCAGTAAGCTGGTAAACATGTTCATTACTCTGGACTGAAGTCCAAACATTTCAGTTGCATTTATATTTACATCTGCCAGGAAGGTTTTAAGAACTTTTTCATCAACATATTTTTGATGTCTCCCCCCCCCCCCCACCCCCACAGATGTTATTGTTCCAGAACGCTCAGTTCAGTGGGCAAGTCTACGAGATCTACAGGGATGTAAAAGATGCGACTGACCTGCAGTTGTCCAGTATCATCTCCGTGAAGGTCATACGAGGATGGTAAGTCGTGATCAATCAATGCACTTCAGTGCTCCAATTTGTTTTGTTGGATGTTGGTTTTTTTATGCATAGCATTGTTGCCTGAAAGGATGAGACACTGAGATAAGTCAACAATCAATCATCGTCCGACCAGTTCGGAATTTAAGTTTAAAGTCTTTGATTGAATGTTGTGGGGGATATGCTGACAGGACTTTGAGCTGGAGTTTGCTCCCTGTATTGTTGCAGCTTGATTCAAATCAAGACGAATAGCGCTAAACAGCGTGCCTGGCCAACTGCAGTTATTTGCTGAGGCAACCAAGAAAGAACCTGGCCAAGAGCCTGGTCAGCCTTGCAGAACAATTCCAAGGGGTTGTTCAAACTGTTTGAATCGGAAAATGCCTTAGCTCAATCATTTTTATTTTTACATCTTACAGCTGGATTCTCTACGAGAAGCCCGATTTTCAAGGACGCTGTATCGCTTTGGAGGAAGGAGGCCTCGAACTGGCCAATGAGTGGTCAGAACCAAACACCTCGCCCATGCTGATTGGCTCCATTCGACTGGCCGTCCGCGTGAGTGATTCCACCTCACCTGACCTTTTGGATATGTTATCATGACTACACGCGGCCGCGGCCGGATTTCTAATCGACCAAATTGACACATTTGTATTCACCCGACGACTACATGTTAAAGCGGATCCTGGCACTTAATTCCAGTTCCGAGAAAGTGATTTAAGGTACGCAACGTGGGGCCGGCGTTGATAATCTGTTTTCTTCTATCTTCTGCCTGCAGGATTATTGCCCCCCTCATATCGATCTGTTCACCGAACCGGAGGGCCACGGTAGGGTGACCCCTTACCACGATGACACCATCGAGACTGGCTCATTTGGCATCCCGCTGAGCACGGCTTCCATCCAAGTTCACTCCGGGGTGTAAGTAGCTCCAAGTTGCCCCCCCCCCCCTCCTTCCCACATAGCTCAATTATTGAGATTAATCCACAGGAGAAATGGCGCACGTGTTTGATCAATAAGAACGCTCGCAATGTGACGGAAAGTCGTCACTTGCTTCCTCGTTCTTTGTCGTCTGGTGCTCGTGCAGGAATGCGTGTCGTGCCGATGCCTGTTGGTTGAGGTGGGGGGTATTTGGAAAGTGAGGAGGTGGAATGAGAGTTACTGATTAAAGGTGTGGCGGAGAAAGGAGAAAATGTTACACCACGTGAGTGAGTCAGATGTGAGACATTTTGTGTCCAACGCCTGAAGGAAGTTCGTTAGTTTTCTTTTTTTTTTTTGTATTATGACTCCCTAATATTTAAATTGTACCTTTAATATGCAATTTGTTAATTTTATCCTCAGGGTTTGCAAAGGACAATTTTAATAGGACCAACAGAATATTAGAATGGATTTTGAGTATTTTTAAATGAATTTGATCAATTTAAATAATTGTTTTTATTTTTTTGTTCTGCTGTCAGGTGGCTAGTATTCAGTGATCCAGGGTTCCAGGGAATGCTGGCTGTTCTCGAACCCGGAGTCTACCCTTTCCCTGAGACCTGGGGCTTCCCGTCGCCGTTTGTGGGGTCTCTCAAACCCCTCAAAATGGTTTGTAGCATTTTCAAGTCATTTTGCATCATGAGTAGCATCATCGATTTGGATTAATAATAGACAAAAAAAATATCAATGACGCGTTGTTCATGGAATTGTTTTTTTCAGGGTGGTTTCAAAGTGGAGAACCCAAATGAAGTTAAGGTAAGGCGGCTAAATCCAAAAAAGTGTTTGCTCTTACATATCCCACGGGTGTCCAAATGCTTCTCATTTACTCAGCCTACCTTTGTCAACTTTGCTGAAAAGATCATCCTCGTCGTTTTTTCCAGGCCTTGGTGTACGAGGAGCCTGGACTCCAAGGAACCTGTTTGGAAATCGACAGTGATGTTTTCAGCTTTTGCGACGGCGAAGGAGCCGAAACAAACGTTGATACTCACAAGTTGAAGTCTGTGGGCTCTTTGAAGATCATTGGAGGATTGTGAGTTTTTGGTTGCTAGGTGATATTTTGCTCACTGTGGTTTCATTATCTTCAGGCATCAAACCTGTGGCAAATATGATTTTTCAGATGGGTCGGCTATAGCGAGGAAGCGTTTGAAGGGCAGCAGTACGTGCTGGAGGAAGGAGAGTACCTGGATTGTAGCGACTGGGGAGACTCGGGGCGGATTCTGTCACTGCGACCCATCCTGTCTGTGAGTAACTTAAATTGATTTTGATTCAGTTCCTACTTTGGGTTGAAATGTGTCGGAAGTTAAAGTGATAGGGGAATAAAAAAAACAAATCTCTGTCACAGGATTTCATGTCACCGCACCTCAAAATGTTCAGCAATCGAGATTTCAGCGAGCGGGGGGTCAACATCGACTTGATCGTGCCCGTCACCAACATGGACGACACGGGTTACGGCACCAAGACGCAGTCTGTCGATGTCCTCAGCGGCATGTAAGTAGACTTTGGCGATGACGTGGGTAATTCTGTGAATAAGGTCAGCACAATGTTTTTTTTTTTTTACACATTCGTAGTCCAAAATACAAAGTACACACTTAGCAGTAAATTCTTGTCACACTTTGCAAGGACAGAGCAGGTGTGTGAGGAGCATTACGGGTGCCGCACCCAAGCACATGTCAACACAAGTCTTTTCCAGTCTGCCACACCTCAACTTCCTGTCTAGTTTAAGTTGGCTGTTACACTAACCTCTTGAATAAAGATAACATGGAAGAGGAGCGGGTTGTGTCCATGGTTCAACTGTCGTGGATGCTGTTCAACCTGCAATTCCAAAAAATAATCCGTTATTCATGATCGGGAGATATTTCTTCTCAAATGACATTAACTGTAATTTAAGACTGAGTGGAAAATCTCGTTTCTGAGCTATGATCGGACTGCGCAACAAACGCGGAGGAAAATATGCAGTGGGCATTCTGATCATGCAAGAGTAATTACTGCCAGCCCAGTGAGAGTAAATATGAAATAAATGTAGAACATTAAGTTCGGTTGGAGAGATGTCACGACACTTTACTCTTGCGTGTCGCGCAGGCACGCCCTTGTCATGCCGCACTTATTTGTCGTGCCTGTGCCAGACTAGTCTTGTATGCTAGCGAGCAGAAAAACCCTGGAAAAGTAAACAAAGCCCTTGGTTGAGGGAAAAGCAAAATTCAATGAGTCATTCCTAAACAACACACTCCGGATGTTTGCTAAGAGGAGACAGACACAGGGGAGGTTGCTGCTACCTGCAACCAGAAACATTTGAGTTCAGAGATGTTGCGGTTATTTTTACGGTTTACTTTTACCATTAGAATCAAGTTAAATTAATTATGGTTACTAAGCAAAGATATTCCTGGCTTTGGTTTGCAATAGTTCTTTGTTGTGTATAAAGACCAAAAGATGTTATTTTAGTCATATTATCTGAAATGAGCGGCCATTTTGTCAGAATTTGACTTATATTACAGCCATAGTGTGACTGTGTTGGATTTATTTTGGATTCTTGAAGGATTTGAGGCAAATATGTAAGGAAATTCAGTCAAATTACCCAACATATTGTGCCTAAAGAGTTTCTCTGCTTTCAGAATGAACGTTTTAATTTCTTTTCTAGCTGGGTCGTGTTTGAAAAGCCTGGTTTTTGTGGGGAGTCTTACATCCTGGAAAAAGGCTTATATGGAAACCCAGAGGACTGGGGGGCTCTCCAAGACCGGATTGCCTCAGTAATGCCTGTTGTGCTGGTAAGGCAGTACTTTTTTTGTACTTTATCTTAATTAAGAGAGCAGTATTTTTACTGTTATTTAGTTGTTTTTTTGTACAAGTATCATTACGTTCGACATTTCAGTAACGCTCAGTCGTCAGTCAAAACAGAGCAATATTAAATACATTTTTACCTCACAGTCTAGTAGTTTATAGGACGCTTAACTGCGTCCAACAAACATTTTATTTTCAAAAGTCTCCTTTTTTTACCGTTTTAGTTGTCGACGTTGGTATTTGGACGTCACTTCGTAATGAACTTTTGAAAAGACCGCGTCGGTTTGCGCGGTAACTTAATTGATGACGTGTGGAGAAACCACTTCCGGGTTCATGGTGCGTTTAAAGACTTCGCTTGTCACGTAAATTCCATAACGACTTCAATGACGTTGGCATTCAGTGCATGTGACCTGTCACGTTACTGCTGCTTGTCCTCATTTAACATGGGGAAGTAACACATTTTAATATTGTTGATTCTCTTGGGAAGCATGTGACATAGAAAAATCCAGAACAAATAAAATGCCTTTTAAATGAGGAAAATACATGTCAGATGCTTTTGATGACTCATTGTGGGGGGGGTTTCTTCTCCAAAACACATGATGAGTCTCCACTGCTTTTCCACTGTGTATGACTAACAATGTAGTGAAAAAAAAGCTAAATAAATCTTTTTCTATTTCAGGATGATTTTGAGAATGTGGCAAAGTTCAAAGTAAGTGATACTTGTTTATCTATGGGAGAAACTCAAGAGGAACTCACAGGAGTGTTGTAATGCGTCACGTGCTCCGTGTCCTCAGGTGCAGCTTTTCTCCGAGCCAGATTTTCAAGGAAGCGTCCTCACTTTGGAGGACAGCGTGGCTACCTTGGAACAAGGTTTCTCTGTAGCTTCCTGCAAGGTCCTCGTGGGCAGGTGTGCATTTTAAAGCGTTGACGTCACTATTCTCCTTAGCGTGGATCATTTAATTTGACGTTCATGTTTCTTAGCTGGCTGGCGTTTGAAGGCCAGAACTTCAATGGCAGGATGTATCTCCTGGAGGAGGGGAACTACCAAGACGTGAGAGCGATGGGTTGCATCAACGCAAGTTCCACCATCCTCTCATTCCAGACTGTGGGCTTTGTAAGTTGCTCACGAAATCTGTTTTGTAAAAAGTAACATTAAATTGATACTTTCCAAACCTACACATTAAAGTAAAAAATAAATAAATAGGGGCAAACATTTTGTAGCTGAGCCACACATGTTCTACTACAAAAAAAACAAAGGTCTTAGTGTTGTCTGTTTCCATGGTAACGTTACAAAAATCTCCATTTGGCTTTGCATGACCCACAGTGTTCCACCCACTGTATTTTTTTTTAACCCTCCACTCCCACTTGCCAGGAATTCTCTCAGCCCTCCATCATTCTCTTTGAGCGTTGTGGTCTGCGTGGAAAGCGGGTAGTGCTGACTGATGCCTGCGTCAATCTTCAGCTGGCTGAGGGCTGCACCCGGGTCCAGTCGATCCTGGTGGAGGGGGGCATGTGAGTACAATCATCACAGCCTATAAAGCTGTCACTTAGAAACCCTGCAGGAGAAATTATACTCAATATGTTTTCTTAAAATGAAACCCAGCGGAAGCAAATACACTGAAAACAGCAGGGGCTCCTAAATGGAACCCTGTGGGACACCACTATATATAGTACATGCAGTTGCCAGTGCTTCTTTTTGAGCATAACACTCTGTCAATGATGACGCTGGAAATCTGCTGCTGATGTGTGACATTCAAGCAAGTGGTGTAAACCCGAGTTGAGGAAATACAAAAGGTGCAGTGTAGGAGAGAACTTCAGCAATCGTTTTCTATCCCAAGTTAAACGATTATTATGTTAGTCCACAACATTAGCAGATTGGTAGCTAATTGTTGCTTTGGTTTACTTCCTGTTGTTAGGTGGATATTATACGAGGGCATCAATTATCGGGGTGCTCAGATTCTGGTCAAACCCGGTGAGGTACCCGACTGGCACCAGTTCAGCAAGTGGAATAAAATTGGATCACTCCGCCCCCTTTTACAGGTATGTAAATCCAGACCTGCTTCATTTGCATATACGCTATTTCGCTCCTCATTTCTGAAGCTTTATTTTTTATTCTGTGTAGAGGCACGTGCACTTCAGGTTAAGGAACAGACAAACGCGGCTTTTGATGTCCGTGACGGGCGATCTGGAAGAGGTTAAACTGATGCGGATTCAAGAAGCCGAGGAGACCAACGGGCTGGAGCAGATCTGGGTCTACCGCGGCGGCCATCTGCATTGCAAGGTATTCATTCGTGTGACTCGGCTAGCAGAATGTCGACTGACGAGAAGATGGCGCTTGTGTGTTGCAGCTCCTTGAGGAGTGCTGCCTGAGTCCCAGCGGCAGTGTGACCATAGCAGGAAGCCGCGTGGGCCTCGTGCCAGAGATGGATAACCACGTGTGGAGTATCACCCCTGAGGGTTTCATCCGGTACATCCCGACTCCTGATCTGGTCTTGGAGGTGAAAGGTGAGCTTCTACTGGCTGCTCGGTCAGAAAGTACTTGAGCATTAAACTTCATCAAACTTTTTAAAGTTGCCACATTATCTATATTTTAGTCTCGAGACGTCACTTGCTTAGTGATTTCAAGCTTGCAGGGGTAAAAGTAGTTTTTTTTCTGGACTCCAATTTTGTGTATCATTGTCAACAGCGACACCTTGTGGAATAAAAAAAAATCCACTGCTTTTGTTGTTTTTAGGACACGTCATTTTTAGAGTAAAACAGCTCATGGTAGTAAAATGAAACTGCAAAAAAAATTTAATTTTTAACTCACACAAGCATTTTTTATTAATGCACAGCATAATGAATTCAAATATGTCTTTTACAGGAGGGCATCATTATGACAAAAACCAACTGATTCTCAACACCCTGGATCCAAATAAAGTGCACCAAAGGTGGGATGTGGAAATTATTTAAAATTATTCCACACAGCAAAGCAAGCATTTGAGGACTATGTGCATTTTTTGCTGCAATGTTCATGGTGGGAAGAATATATTGCTGCCTTCTTAAAATACAAGCAGTGAGGTTTGAACTTGACTCTCCAAGTACTACAACGCACGGTTCATGTTTTGCTTTTTCGATGAAAGAATCGGTCTTTGTAAATTAACTTAAGCAGTGTTAATGTGTCTCATGTCTTTTTATTCTGAATGTCATATAACATTTTATTCAGCAATAAAGCAAAGTTCTACTTTCATTAGCTCACCTTTATTGAATTTCTGTCAATTTGTTGTGTTGCAGTATAAATTATGTAAAATTGGTTGTGATGGCCGTTTGAGATGATCTGAAAGGTTGCCAGGTCTGCTCTTGGTAACCATAGTAACCTCACAGTAATAGGAAAGCACACATTTAGGTAGAGTACCTTGTTATATGCTAAAAATAGTCTTGGAGCAGGGTGGTTGAAGAATCGGCACAGCTTCGTTCTTCGTCGTTTAGTTTTGCGTTACCGTTTCCTGCGTGGTGTTCAGGTGCAACTCTCGCTCCGCCCCGTCTTGCTTCTCGGCCACGTTGACGACCGTCTTGCCTCTGGCGTGGCCGGACTCCAACTTCTGAAAAGCCTGAGGCACCTGGCTGAATGGAAACTGGGCCTCCACCACGGGCAAGATCTGTCAACAAATGATTCCATTTATTTTATGGAAAAAAGATGGTTTGGATTTATTGCCATTTTTAATGTCTACAATTCATTTCCACAGCTACTTTCTGATTTAGCGGTAGAATTCCAGAATTCCCGAGCTTCCAACGTGTGAAATGCGAGGGCGGGGGTATAGAATGTGATGAGGCAGGACAATCCCGAGCAGGTCCGGCCTGTTTTGGTCAGCATCTCTCGATATTAACAATGAACGGCGAGAGAGGTCCTGTCGCACAGGAAAGACTTCTGACTGATAGCGACGCTTTTTCCCGCCACTGGTCTAAATCAGCTGCTGGCTGTAAGCCCCCAGGACAAAAGATACAAATAGCTGCTCAGCACTGTGGAAAAAAAAACCATTCAGCATCTCTGAATCCACCCCGAACCTAACCCACACAGCAGGAATGTCATGCTCACTCCGAAACAAAGCTGAGAGGGGGGGGGGGGGGGGGGGGGGGGGGGTTGATATTGAACATGTTTTCGGTAGTGACTCGATACAGTACCTTCCCGGCATCCACCAGCTTGCTGATCTCATCTAGCCCAGGCCCATCTGGGACGTAGAACCCCCAGCGGTAGAAGATGCCATTTGATGTTATATTCTAGAATGAAAAAAAAATACATATTAATTTATGAATTAAGAGATTGAAAAAAAAAGCCTAAAATTGATTCCATTTTAAAATTCTGTTTAATCCTAGAATGATTTAATTGAGTGAGTAAGAGTTTGAACAGCAGAGGGCTCAGTTGAGCTGCGGTATGGGTGAGAGGAGCCGTGAGGGTGTGACCGCTGTGGCCGAGGCCTTCTCAACTGTCCAGCTGGTGGCTGCCATGGACAAAAGGCTTGGCAAGAAACACACATTTGCCGAAGAGGAGGGAGAGGGGGGGCGTTTGGCTGAAATCTGCACAAACACCGCATACTGCTGCTTCAGCACTGGGCCGCAGGCTCGCATTAACTCCCCGAATCAGAACTAAACAGCCGGATGGTTCTAACCCATTCAACCGGATTTCATCTCAGAATTAAGTCGGAGTTGGAATTATTATTTTTTTATTCCAATCATATATACCTGTATGACCTTGGTGTTCAGGGTGCATCCGGCGCGAATGAGTCCATCCAGCAGACCAAGGGTATCCGTTTCGGAGAGCAAAGGGGTTACCAGCGTGACGTACTTGGCCCCGGACCAGGGTTTCAGCAGGCCCACCGCCCAATCCTCGGTGTCCCCGCCCACGCCGTCTAAAACCACGTCAAATCTGGCAACACAAGCGCATAAGATGTTTTTTTTATTTTATTTGCTATATTGGGAAAATGCCACCGCAGCACTCGTTCATTTGGTCTTCAAAGCTGGCTTGACCAATTTTGCACTCTGGCCTTAAGACTTGGTATCCATGGAAACTAGAAAAATGAGAGGGAAAATGCGCAGGTGTATGGGGTTGACTGCGAGATGTCAGCAGAGAACATTAAGAGGAACCCACTCTTGTTTTTGGAGACACCGCCTAAAATGCAGATCTGATCTGAAATGAATCATGTAAAATGATTTCAAATATGTCACACACCTCTCCATTGTTTCTAGTTGGTCCACCGCATCTTCCGTGGCGTAGTCCACCACCTCATCGGCTCCGAGACCTCTGACGAGGCCCTCGGCATTGTGAGAGCAAGTGACCGTAACGTGGGCACCCCAGGCCTTTGCCAACTGGCAGCACAAATGGAAAAAATGCTGAAATAAACAAAGTGAAGCAACTTCTTGTGATGCTTTACCTGAATTGCAAAAGTCCCGACACCTCCTGATCCCCCGGTAATCAAAACTCTGAGAGCAAAGAGCATCAATTAGTGAAGGCTGTTAAATGTGCACACTTTCAGCTCATTATATTTAAAAAAAAATAAACATTAAAAGCAGAGCTTACCTTTTATTGGAGGAGTTATCTTTGCAAAGACCACCCGCAATACCAAGTGCAGACAGCACAGTGCTGGCTACGTAGGGGATGGACGCCGCCTCCATGTGACTCAAAGATTCGGGCTTGTGGGACACCTTTTGGAGATCACCAAACATCAATACATTATAAACAGCTTTCTCAATATACTTGGAAAGATATATGTACCACCTCAAACTCTGTTAGATTGACAAACTCCGCCAGGCTGCCTTGTTGCCACGGGGGAACAGTAGCCCAAACCTGGAACATTGTGATAGATGACCACAATAAATCCGAATCAAGGATGCTTAATAATGTCATGCACCTGTGTACCTCATCTCCTGGAACAAAGTGAGCAACCTCAGATCCACAGTCCACTACAACACCAGACACATCTCGACCCAGGATCAGAGGAAAACCACTATCATTGTCCATTATAGAAAAAGGGTCCTTTCGTAGCTTCAGTATTTTAGCACCATACCCTCCTGAGATTAAGAAAGTGATGGTTAATTTAGCAGAATTTAGCCTGGTTTTAGTGAGTTGACCTCTCACCTCTCATGGCCACATCCAAAGGGTTGAGACTGGCAGCGTGGACTTGGATCATCACCTGGCTGGACGAGGTGATCGTAGGCACTGGGATGTCGTCAGAGTACCTGAGCACTTCATTAGTGCCGAACTGGTCGATGACCCAAGCAGACATGCGGCTCTGCGATCGCCAGGCTGAAGTGCTGACATGTTTTCGGAAGCAGCGTCCACCCCCGGCGACTCGCGTTTGGGTGGAACTTTTAGCTCTGATGAATAAGTGAAACAGCCTGGTGTATGCCATTACTAAGGAAATAAGCTTAAGATCGTCCTTTAGCTGACAGTACCAACAAGGTCATATTTGACACATTACTAGATGGAAGACGCCAGCCGGTATGCACGCTAATAGCTCAAGTTCCTCCCTTCACAGCGAGGAAGGATTTCAATACAATTGTTTTATGTCGCCAAAATGACCGAGTATAACTCACTTGCACGCACGAGTAATAAACGATGCTGTTACGGTAGTAGAAAAGACAAACAAAACGCTGTAAACAATCTTCCTGCTAGCTTAGTGGCTACATAAGATGTTAACCTTTCACCTTTCAGCAGCAGCGAATCACATTTCTTCATGGCAATACTCAGACCAATGGGGCCATGAGCTTGGCTTGACGTCACCACCACTGTATAGTAGGTTTCCTTCCATTATTATTATTAAAATTAAAATCACAACAATTTAAAGATTTTAGCGAGAGCCTGTTAAAATAATGTTAATTTCTCTTATTAGTTTGTTGATTACATTACAAGCATTTATTAGATTTTCTGATAATATTCTGACCAATGAAGTCACATGTTTAAATCTGTTTACATCTGACGTCACCACCTCTCGGCAACTACTACTACAAATTATATTATTATTATTATTATTATTATTATTATTATTATTATTGGTATTATTATTGGTATTATTATTGGTATTATTATTATTATTATTATTATTATTATTATTATTATTATTATTATTATTATTATTATTATTATTATTATTATTATTATATGAACCACCCAAATTTAAAAAACTGTGAGAAATAAAGGAGTAGGTGCTGATTGACCAATTATTATCTGTTTATCCTAATGAGTTGATTCAGCACGAAACCAGGCAACTCACAGTGCTGTCATTATGATCACAGCTCCCAGGAGAAAGAGGACGCACTGGAAACTGGGTGCTTTGTCTGCACAGGCTCATTACAGTGGGCCGGCCTGATGAATTATTACCCCTGACTGATGTTCACATAAATAGAATCCTGCTTTCCTGATTGTGCCATGCTAAACAACCTCTTTGCCAGGTTGAGGCCTTAAATGGACTGGTTAGAATGAAATGCTCACTTAAATTTGTATATAAGATAAGCAGTCATTAAATCACTTTATATTTTTCCTTTATGAATACACGGGAAAAATAAATTCATACAAACTGCAATTTGACTGCTCTCAATCCTTGCAGTTGGTCGAAGTCGGACTAATCAAAGCATTTCTCCCTCGTTTCACATCAGTTGTGCAGACGTGAAAATGAGCCACATTCATTATACAAATGTCAGTGCCTGCTGCTGGAGTGGAGGAAGGAGCAGAAGGGGGGGGGGCAGGTGGGCAGTGAGTCAGGTTGCAAATGAAATACGATCTTTTAGCGCAACTTTGAACACAATGTTCTGATGAAATGACCCTTCTTGGGTTTATTTCATACAGAATATAAAAACCTGTTCAGACAGCTGAGTAGACCCCCCAAAAAAAAGACATTGAGCAGATGGTCCGGTCGACTCTCACTCTCACGCGATATTCAACAGGCATTGTGTTGAGGATTATTCATGTCTGCTGTAGGTTCCTGTCTTCTCATGTGGCCTTCTTTCAACGCACCCTCATGCGTGTGGACGTTATTGCCATGCTGCAAACAGCATCAGGTGTCCTACCTAAAGGTTATACAAGGATGGGAGGATTCGGCAAAAGTGAGGGCCAAGAGGGGGTGTCCTAGTTATGCAGTCACTCCCCGCGGTACCTTTAGTTTGGTTGCCATGGACGGCAAGAAGGCCATCGGTGCTCTAAATCGGGGATCCAACCTGATTTGCTTATGAAATCAGGTTAGCCCTGTCGCGTGTTAAACAGGCCACGAGAAGAGCACAAAAGGGACAGCGTCACTGGTGGCAGAGTCAATATTCATTAAATATATTGATTAAAAGCTTCTTGTGATGTTTGTGTTCACTATTGACAAAAGGAGGTTTCAAATCAGCTTTATTGTTCTCAAAAGGAAAACAAAACAGACATTTCTAGTCTGACTCAAGGCGTATTTTGCAGCAGCTTTACATGAGGAGTCTTTCCGTTGTTTGGTTTCCATGGCAACCGGCAAATTGGACTCCCTTCAAGCCAAGCCGGCGAATGAGCAGCAATAATTGGCGTCTGATTATTTAGCCACTTGCGATCGGTGAAACCAACTAAACAACTTAGATTGGAGCTGATCCACTTAAGCTGTCGGTTGATACAGCAACCCGGCGGGGACAAAAAGGAAGTGCAAGCAGCCATCTGGCAGGAAAGACCGTTCAACTGTCCACGCCTTGAGTTTGACATACAGTAACGGACCAACTGTTCCTGAAATCCGCTTACGCTGGATAAAGTTGGCTTATTATTTTATTTCAAAACCTGATGCGTCCACCGACAGCTGTCAAAACGGCCATTGAGGAAATAACAAGTAGGCAGTGGGAGTGTCCAGAAAATGCAGAACATACTACACCACAAAAAAAAAAAAGGAGGAAGGAACATCATTGACCTATGACGTAAATGAAGAAGTGGTCGGGGTTGGTTGGAAGCAGAAGGAAGTCAGTTTGTACATGTGAAGTTGCAGCGACTTTTTGTGACACATATTGTACATACTATAATTTTGATTTCTTTCTGTTTAAAGGCTAGTAAGTGTTTGAAAGTTTGCTAGCATGGCGGCCTTGCAAATGTGCGAGTTATTTGCTTTGCAAGAATTTAAATGTGTGCAAATGGCCGCAGTCCATGCGCAAACGTCATGAAGGTCTTTGAAAAAATTTGGGTTCGCTGGGATGGATATTTAAATAAGTTCACTTACTTTTTTGCTAAAATTTAGCCAATACCAAACTAGGCCTGTAATTGGTCAACGTATTGCTGGAAGTGAATGAAAAAAAAACTTCCGGATCAACATAAACATTTGTTTACCAAATTAGTACAACTCATTTTTACATGAGTGGAATTGTTTTGTTACACAGCGTGAACTAGTCTTAGGAAATCAGACACTTATCTTTACATTTGGTAATTATGAGTCAGCTCAGACATGTGACACTGAGTCTTGAATTATTCACAAACTTCAAACTTGTACCTTAAAGTCTACAGCCAAAATAATCCAAATTTAATATTTGGTGAACTTTGGACTATGAAGAATTACACGTTATTATAAATTAGAAATACTTGAGTTTTTTATTTTAACATAAAATTGTCGACTGCAGTTGAGAAATTAAAAAAATTTAAGGTTTGTATACGATCTTAGGTGTTGGATGCTTTTATATACGGTTACGTTTTTAAATCGTCTCTTGGCTCCCATTTCCCAGCTTTGCAGGTATAAGGGGACTTCGGTTTACATTGTCTTTGCTACCACGGCAACCATCTGAATAATTCATGGAGACACTCAATGATTAAAGGTTTTTGGATGTTGCACATCACATGTATGTTAGTCACGCTGGTCAATGAGGACATGAGATATGAAGTCATGTCGAGTATTAGTCATCATGGAAAATTGTTGTGTTTACTGTTTTGATGATTCTTAAGAGTTTTAGATCAACATTTGGAGAACTTTTTGAAATTATGCAGCTTGTTATATTTGGCGTGAAACTATAAACTAAAAAAATGTGACAGTCTGGGGCTGCTTTGGTAGTTCAGGACCTGGACGACTTGCCACAAGAAAGAAATGGCCAAGTCAAAGGTTGGTCTTAAATTAAAAGGTCTTAAAGTCCACATTTGAACAAAATTCAATAATGTTAACTAACAGTTGAATATGGATGAGTCCAAAAAAAAAAAAGGGATGTTTCATAGACTGGGGGAGTCGTTTGCAGAAGTGAATAGTGCACAGAGGATTGACAGACAATAGGTCGGGATAATGAGTCACGAGGCCGGCTTTACTGGTACCGAGGCAATTCCGAGCAGCACCCTACTCGTCCGCTACACGTCTGACACGGTTTAACATCCGCTGACTCGGTTAGCCTCTATCAAGAGAACAAAAGCAATCGCCTATAGGGATCGTTTATTTTGAACAATGCCCGCGCCATTTTGTTTGGACTTGTATTCCCAGAACGCCATCACGAGTATAGCATGCATTCTGGATGTGATCCAAAAGAGATCAGTGGCGCTATCAGGGAATGCAGAGTCCATCTCTGGCCTTGTGGTCCACCAGCTGCCAGTCTAGACTGTCTGGCAGCCCCCTTTAATGACATCCAAGGCAGCTAGACAGCCTATTAAAGCAGCTCATCATTACGTGCAAAAAAAAAAACTCAAAGAAATATTGTTCTTTTTCAGCAATTTATTGTACATAATTCATAAGTCAAACTAATACACAAGACATTTTGTACAAAATAGAAGCTGTAAAGGGGAAATCTAATATTAACACTGCCCATGTGGTCGGTCAGTCATTTCCTGGGTCAGTTGGTAAAAGAGGAAATGGATATTTTGGAAAAATAAG
This sequence comes from Syngnathus scovelli, assembly GCF_024217435.2. Lineage (NCBI taxonomy): Eukaryota > Metazoa > Chordata > Actinopteri > Syngnathiformes > Syngnathidae > Syngnathus > Syngnathus scovelli. The sequence continues at coordinate 9,550,564 of NC_090866.1, read as the reverse complement.
TCCCACAACGGACGAATTGCTACATACGACTGACATTTTGACTATAAAGATGGCGGCGCCAAATTAAAAGGGGGAAACAACTCATTTGGCTCATTCAGTTATTAAAAACTTTAGAGCCAAAAGCTACCGGAATATTGATAGCCTGGGTAGAGTTGAAGCCACAGAACAAAAAAAAAAAAAAAAGTGGTTCACAATTTTGATTGGGGACATTTTAAGTGTAGCCCAGAGCATCTCCAACGGAAAGGTCAAAGGTGCATTTTTTCATGCCCTGCAAAAAAGGGAGCATTAGGGGTCCCCCCGCCACAACTCCCCCCCCCCCCCCCTTTCTTGATTACATATTTTGGTTAGGAACATTACTTCATTCGTCCATGTCTGATGCAGTGTTGGGATAGTGGGGGGGGGGGGGTTGGTTATTTGGAATCAGGGAGCTTTCAAGAGAGGCTCTGCAAGAAAGAAGTCAACGCGACTAGAATGGGGAGCAGGGCGGAGGAGGAAGCGGAGGTGTGCAGCGAGATGCCCGCTCCGGTGGGGGAGGGAGTGGAGTTGGTCGAGCCGCTGTACATGTCTGTGGCCATGGTGGGTGCGCTGTTGTTGGAGGAATTCATCCATGTACTGGTGCCTGTGCTGTTCTGGGAGAACACCTGTGGGATAAAGTTATATTATATATATATGTATATTAGAGTCGTTAAAAAAAAAAATGTTGAGAGTTTCAAGTTAAATTCAAATACATTTCAAAATAAACGGTATTCAAAAAAGTATGCAAAAACGTTTTAGCTGATTAGATTACCCACGCGAATGTGTCAGGTTTCTTTTGACACTCAAAGTAACTTTAGACCCTGTCGCCACATTTGCAAAGGGCGGGGGTCACACAGCATCCCAATCATCAAGTTTTAAGTGTAAGGAGAACGAATTAAAAAAAAAAAATCATATTAAAGCCAGATCTTGATGCATCTAATTTGCATTAAATCAGGATTAGAAAAATCAACATAATCTTGTCCTATCAAGTTCCGATTGATTTTATATTTTATCTTAAAGGCTTTTCTACATGTACAATTAAAGAAACAGCAATAATTTTAATATATACAAACAACAACAAATAATAAATATGCAGGCTTACCTGTGTTGCTAAACAAATGGCATAGACAAACACTCCCAGGTGGACGATGGTCATTTTGCACATGATTGACTTTGCTGTAAAGAAGAGTGCCGTTGCAGGATCCGGTCAAATCCACCTCCTGTGGTCGATGCTGGTGCTTTCAATGGTGTCAGCTGCTTCCCAACCCACCCATTTTATACCGGGGCGCAGCCTCCATGACGTCACCGGTAGAAGGAGAGTGTTGAAGACTAGAATGACGCAAGAGTTTAATTGGAGACAATTGGAGCGTCAGCTGAATATACAACTTCTTTTGGGGGTATGATTCATGTTTATTTTGGTTTGATTTTCAAATTCTGCACATGTTTTTTGCTGTAGTAAACAATTTATATTGCAATTGCCAAATGAGAAAAGGCTTCTTTGGTCCCAATTAGCCAATTTTGCAGCAATTGTTGCCTTGAAATGCTACGCATGTACTGTAGATATGTAAATATTGTTGTAACTAGGAAACAGGACATGCGGTCTCAGCAGGTGATGCAGTCGCCCCCTGCTGTTCAATCCCTTGCATGAAATTATATTTCATTTGAGCTCTAGTTTTAGTTCTTGGACTTTTTCCTCCAACGTGCAGAATTTTTGCTTGGGTCTTTTTTTGAAAAAAAAAAAAAAAATTGGTAGACAAGTCACAAATAAAGTTAGCAAGACACAACTCGTGACTCTTGCTCACTCCTAATAGCCAAATGTCAGGGCTGGATTTGCCAACATCTGCTTTATTGAGCAACTTTGCTTTGTTGCTCAACATTGCCCTCTATTGGCCACTCTATATAACCCTAAACGCTCTTTCCTACAATGTGTTGCTGTTCATGTTGAGGACAGGCTCCACAAGATGTTCCAGATCCTCCAAATTGAGAACGTAAACTCACTGCTATCATGTATCCGTGGACATTTTCTAACGCAATCCAGATGTTAGGGGACTGAAACTTTAGCCCCCTTTGGACAGCGCCGCGTCCCCTGTCATTTGTGTAATTGGATGGCTGAGGAAACAGTGCTTCACTGCTTAACCCCCCCCCCCCCCCCCCCCTCCCCTCTCTTAGAAAAGACCATCATTCCCTGCAGAGGCACCAGATGTGCGCTGTTATGGAGATGTGAAGAAAGAGGGGCCCTTTTGTGAGGCATCAGATAAGCCCCTGTTCCCAAAGCAGGGCCGGATTGAGTGTCATCAGCGGGTCTACGAGGAGGCTGAAACCCAAAACCGGCGCACCGGGTCGGATTTCTGTTTACACGAGCGTGCTGCCCAGATTCCTCCTCCAAGCAGAGCAGACTGGGCAAGACAGCGGAGAAAGCTCTTGTCTTCCTGTCTGTCTCCCCTTACTTGAAAGTCCATTTTTAAAAAGACACTTTAAGAACATTTGGAATATAAATACAAACTTTCTTCTTAGTGAGACCTCCAATTGGTGCCGTGAACCCGGATTCTGCTTCTACAGTATTGCCGATAGCTCATTTAAAAAAAAAATGTGACTGATGGGGTGAGATCCTGAACTTCTTGCACGAGACGTTAATTCAACAAGAATCACAGACGGTGTCCAGTAACTCGCCCGATGGAGTACATTAGTGTAACCAAAGGAACAGAAATGGACCCCCTCCTGTATAATCCCTATTCCTGAGCACACATGCAAAAATAACCAGGTAAAAATAATTCCGCTCAAGCAACACAACACGCTTCACGCTCATGTTTATGTTACCGAATGCAACTCGATCGTTCCCATCTTTTCCTCGCCGACTGGGGAAACACGATAGGCGCCAGTTCCCAGCGTGGCCTTTAACATCCAGAATAACCACAAATGTTTCTCTTCAAAAACCGGACCGAGACTTCACCTGACTTTCACCTTTTACTTGACCTTGTGGACGTTTCATGTGTTTTACACCAGACATGGTCTGATCAAAAGGATGCCAAGTGGAAAAAAGGCCACCCCACGCCCCCCCTCCCGCCCCCCTGGTATCGTTTAACCCGCAACGGCCTTCTCATCTCCTTCCTTAATTTAGGACAAGAGACAGTGTTTGTACTGTGTCCTCAGATAAAGCACAGTCTTTGCATTCCTTATGAAATGTATCTGGTGAGTTTTGGGAGGCAAAGGGGGGCGGGTGCCGGGTGTTGGGTTGCATCAAATCAGAAGGCCTCCCTCTTCCATCCTGAAAGGAGGGGGGGTACGCCGCTGCGTCAAAAGAACGCAGTTAGACCAGGAGCAGGTCATTTGACTTTCAAAATAAAACCTAATTGGTCTCATTTTCATATCAGAAGATTCACGGGTATTATTTATTATAGCTGCCAACACTGAACCTCAGAACTGTGAGCCACTCATCGGCCTCAAAAAATAAAAAATAGAAAAAAAAATTAACTAACTTTTAAAAAATATAAATAAAATATAAAAAAAATTAACTAATTTTTAAAACATAAATCCGTTTTATTATCAGTGTGACAAAACAGCACTAGTTGACAACTAAATGTTAATAATTGCACATCATTTTCTAATGACGATTTATTTTCAGAGCTAACAGGAAACGCTCCTCCCTCCATCAACGCAAGCTTGACGACGGTAAAGCTGCGTGAGCGCCGCTGGTCCGCCAGTGGAGCCTCCAGCACGGAGCGCGTACGCATGTCCCACGGACTCTTTCTACGCGGAGCCCAAGATAAGGAGCTCCCACGTTGGGGAATGACAGCCGCTGTCACCTCGTGTGACAGCTTTCAATCTGGCCCTCTCCACTGATGCACCGAATTTCTCGGACTGCTTGACACATCTGATTTTGATCCGGACGGGATCCAACACAGACCGGGACTATGCCAGAGATGGAGAAAGGGAGACCGCCAGAAAGTAAACGCAGCAGGAAACCCGCGCATCCCGTCAAGAGGGAAATTAATCAGGAGATGAAGGTGAGAAGATGTTGGGTCACTTGGATGAGGAATTTTTTTTTTCCTATTTTAGATTCAACTACTTATAAATCAGAGGACTTCTAATTCATTTAATATGACAGCTCTTTTCATCAAGTGTTTGAATATTATCTAATCTACACAGACTTTGAATTAGATGTTAGCAGAGTTAAAAAAAATAAAAAATAAAGTAGTGACGCAGCGTCAGGCCAGCTGTGGCCCCGACTGCACACAGTTGTGTCCACTGGAGATCCAGATGTGCGTCACTTCTTCCCAGCCCCCGCTGGAGTTGAAAGATGGGGGCGGGTGTTCACATTTATATTCCCGAATCATTTGCATTATCCCCACGCTGGGTGGCAAAACACGATAGAGATGTTCCTCCTCAAAGGTTGTTCTTCTCAAGTCAAATCACAGTCAAAGGTGCAATTTCCCTCCCACCATTATTACTGCATGGAAACCTATCCACCGATTGTGCGCTTTGTTTGGGTTCGGACATTGGTTATTTGAGAGTGTTGGTAAGGGATATCCAAGGCTCCTTCCCTGGGAAATCAAAGTTTTTTTTTTTCACGAAGGAGGAGACGACTCTGGCAGCGTGGGGAGGAAACGTGCTCTTTTTTTACTCTAAGTGGTTTGGACTGCGGAGTTTTGATATCCAAGGGAGGTGTAGTGTTACGAGTTCCCCTAATTTTAATCAAAACATGTGAAACGCTATCCTCGCTTGATGTAAAGCCTGCCCCCGGTTGGCTCTCAGGGTCGGCCCCGGTTTGTTGGCTTTGGACGCAACTCTGGCTGTGGTTTAGGATACGGCCTGTCACTCTCACAAAGCAGATGTTTGTCTGGACTGCCAAGAAGAAACACAAACAACAGTGTGGGAACGGTGGACAGACAAAACTGTTAAATGGACGTCAGGGTTGTTGACACAGTGACACTACAGAGCATCATTTCAGTTTCAGGGGTGTAGTGGTCTGAGACTGGAATTATACCCTTGACAAGTGGATAGAAAATATCCAAACGTTTTTTAGTCTGAGTTCAATATCAAAAATAGATATCGCTAAAAGAGTTTGACACCCCTCCCTTAAGGTGTCCGAAATAGGTTTTCTTGTAAGGGTCGATTTCTGTCCCTCGAGTGCAATCGACATTCATGAACCACTTGAGGGCGAATCACCGGGGTCACTGTTTGTACAGGTAACATGCGGTACGACTGTAAAGGTGAAAAGTCAAATGTCAATGTGATCAAATCTTTACCTATGATGGTACCACCCCAGGGCACCAGAGTGCAAAGGGGCATTAAGGTACCTTAAGGTACTGAAACGGACTCCAACTATACGCTTATATCTGAACGTCTGAAACCAATCCAATCAGTGGACTCTAAGAATCTGCCAATACATGTTGAGATCTTGAGCTAGCAGAGGTATGATGGAAGGAGAACTGATTTCTCACTCCGCTGAGGTCCGGCCCAGTGTTGTCTCTGTAATACATCTGTTTCAACACTACATTCGGACTTACTCCCTCTACGCCGGGCCCTGAGCGCAAGCACCAGACACCGGATACTTGACTTTAATCATCGTTAGGCACATTTAGCTGGATATGATACCGCTGCTCTCACTCACACACATACGCAGCAGAAAGTGAGCAAGTCAAGGGAGCGATCCGATTCTTTGAGGGCCCCGGTGCAGAGCAGAGGTCGGAGTGAGGAAAGCGAAGGGAAGGGAAAGAATGCGTAGTCGGTACTACGCCGCTTCATCGCCGCCACAGCAGACTGGCTGTGCTGGAAAAGGGTGAAACCTGAGAGGCCGGGCCGGGTCGGGTGTCAGGGCTGGAAGGTGTCGGGGTGGAGGCAAGGACGCCGAACATGGGGGGATGGATGTGAAAGGGCAGCAGAGGGAGGGAAAGCTGGGAGAAGGAAGAGAAGCGGGGCATTTCCGAGAAGCGTGGGACATCGCTGTGGTGTTGGGTGTCCCGCTCTGATTTCTGCCCATTCTGGATCAGATTTCCCCTCCAATCCGGTTCCTCCAAAACCGCAGAGTGAGGTGGGTGGATAAAGAGAGAGACCTTTGTATTTTGATTTTTTTTTTCATCTGGTCGTAATAAAAAAAGAGGGGGGGGGGGACCACACATCTGCAGGGAACAGTTTTCTTTTCTCCCTCTTTTTTTCTAATTAGATGAGATAAACAAAGGATGATTCACAGATCTCACACTGGTGTCGGGTTTTAAACCTTTCCGTCTCCGATTTAGTGAGGGTAAACAACATGAATACATCATGGAAAAAAACGTCATACTGAACTCCACTATGCTCGGATTCAGTTCTGTAACCAGGCTGGAGCTGAGAAAGAATCCCTCTCATTCATTCCGGGTAATACGGTCTGATTATGTTTAGCATAGGATAAAAAGTTCCACCAAAACCGCACCATAAACAGTATCCTATTTGTGGCTCAGACTTTATACATATAAAAACCATTTTAATCTGCCACTTATGTTTTGTCCCGTGTAGACTTTTGCAGAAAGCACCATGAACGAGCTCCTGGGATGGTACGGCTACGACAAAGTAGATCTTCGAGACGCCGAGGCCAACGAGATCAGGAACTACAGGGAGAGGCGCCAGCATGTATCCGTGTTGAAAGGTGAGGGCCGTTACCTCACTGAGAAGACTTTGACAACAGGTTCTGCAGGTTGTACTGACATTGAGTCATGAGAGCGTCTCCTCATCTTTCATTCAAGATCCATATTTATCAGTATCACCACTCTGGTAAGTTGATACAATCACTAAAGATATTTTTTGATATGTCTGCAGAAAACTCCTTGCCAAAACCTAAAACCGCCGACAGCAAAGTCAGTCACTCGGTCCTCGCTATGAAGAGCATCGAGAGGGAGTCGTTCAGCGTTCCCTCGAGTTCCTCTTCCTCGTCGAGTACCTCCTCGAGTACGCCAAAGGAGCAGAAGAGTGCACCCGTTATTGTGCCGCTCATAAAGCCATCAGCAGGTATGAAGCGGAACTTTTGCAGATTCACTTCATTGATTTCTGGTACGTTTGAGTTTTACAAACAACCCCAATATTTTTTTTGCCCTTGACTCCGCAGTGGACGATGTTCAAAATGTTCAGATAGTCTGCGTTTGGTGCCAGAAGGAAGGCGTTAAGCGCTACTCTCTCTGCATGGGTTCCGAGCTCAAGAGCTTCTGCAGTGAGAAGTGTTTTGCCGCCTGCAGACGGGCTTACTTCAAACGCAACAAGGTGAGCAGAGGCAGAACACGTTGACCCCTGACCCAACTCTTGACCCTAAACCAGGGTTCTCTCCAAAATCCATGATTTAATCATCCCAACTATATTCTTTTATCTGTGCCAGTGACAAAGTGTCTAGGATTAATTGTTGTGAAAAATATGGTGATGAGGTCAAAGTTCATCCAGGACACTTCGTATCGGTTTCTCGTTAATGGAAGGGGGGAGGGGGGGATCAGCCATTAGAGTGGATTTGGTGTTGGGGTAAGACCACAACAACCACTGTGAGGGACCGCTCGGATGCACACGGCATGATTTGTCACCTTCAATTAAGACACGGATATACCATCTAGCGGGGTGGTACGATATCTCCTTTCGCCATCGTTGTTGTCTATACCGCGATGGGTTATTTCGCAAAACGACAGTCTGAGCAGACTGAACGCAACACACCCTCTACGCTTTCAGAGGCGGGAAGGTTGACTTGTTGCTGCTTGTCTGAGAAGAAGGCCAGGAGGCCCTGGGGCGAGGTGTCCACTTTCAGCGCATACCTCACCTTCAGCTGCCTCATGTGTCGTAACTTAACACGACTCGGTGGGCCGGGAAAACACTCGGATCCGCAAAAAGATCATCTTACGCGAATCGAGACAAATTCCCATATTCATATTGACAACTTTAATATGACAACACATCAGCGGCACTACTTGGATGTATACACGGATCAATTTCACCACATAGTGACCTTAAGGGCTTGATGCCATTCATGACAAGCTTTTTTTTTACACTTGTTGCCAGACTTTTTCAAAATTTCTGGCTAAAAATCAATGGTTTCTACCAATTAGGCCAGAGATGAAGATCTCCATGGGGAGAGATCCCCCCAGCACCCCCAAACAGAGGACTCATCCAGGGTGGTGATGAAGATAAACAGCAATGTCAGAGTAAGAGGATACTTAATAAAGAGTTTGACACAAGTAATCGGATGATGGATCACCTTTGTGACCCTCCACAGTCTCTATCTCCTGTGTTGCAGGTGTGCGATTGGTGTAAGCATGTCCGCCACACCAAAGAATACTTGGACTTTGGATCTGGCGAAGAGCGACTCCAGTTCTGCAGCACCAAATGCCTGAATCAGTATAAGATGGATGTGTTCTACAGAGAAGCTCGAGCGGCTCTTACATGCTCTAGTCCTGCTAGAGCTGGCCAAGAGGGGAGATCAGACCACAAAATCATCGGGCAAAAGCTTCTCACGCCAGAGTCTTGGAACAATAGTAGTAGCACAGGGGAATCACATCAAAGAAACATATCTCCCAAGGGCCCTACACCAATTGTGGGATCATCAGAATCCTCTTCTACATCACCTGAGTCATCATCATCTTCTAAGCTTCCTGTCACTGGGCAGAGAACTCTGGAAAGGCCCATCCACCCTCCTCCACCTCATCCTCCTGCTGTCGAGGTGTCAGCTCACCCTACACATATTCATCCTCCTCCTCTTCCACGCCACTCAATAGATCATTCACGGATTCCTCAAATGCAAATGCCCTTTATCAGACCTCCTCTTCATCCCCAGGGCCTCAGAAGTCCTCTTGCCAATGCCCACCATCCAAGACCCCCTGGGCCTTCTTCCAGTCCTATCCACAGACCTGCTCATTCTCCACACCTGCAGCCTCCCACTTCCTCCTCCATTAACCCCCCAGGATTGATGCATCCTCTCCCTCGGCCCTACTACCCTGCCTTGCACTCTCCTCCACTTATGTTACCCAGAGGTCCTGTCCCAATGCCTCCCTTTATGAACTTTGGCATTCCTTCCTTTAGTCCTCTCCTACCCCAACCCACAGTCCTAGTTCCATACCCCATTATCGTTCCTCTACCTGTCCCAATACCCATTCCAATACCAATTCCAGTCCCTCCCAAAACAAATCTAGAAACCCCAAATCACACTGGTGTTATACAGCCTGTGCCAGAGGGAGCAGACCGATGTAGATCGATACCTGCAAGGTTTCCATCTCCCGGGATCCCTGAAGGGAACAGCCAATTGCTCAATCACAGATTGAGTGGAAACTTGCCTCATGGTCTCCCATCACCCGGTGACACCAATTCCAAGGACATAGCTTGGGTTAAATCAGAGAGGCCATTCTCATCCCCATCATCAACGTGCCACAGTGGGACATTGTCCCCTAGAGCACAGTACAACACCTCGCCCTCCTCAACACGCAGCTCAGAAGGACTGACGGACTATAAACAACAACAACAGCACTCAGAACGACAAGTTATACAAAGGGTTCTACAGAGAACCCAGGTCAAGCTGGAACCCAATGTCAAGGGAGTAGTGGACTTCTTAGGGCTAGAGGAGTCAGGATCTGTGCAGGGTACCAAATCAGGCCCACCCCTACAACTCCAGTCCCCTTCGCATGACACTGTATACCAACATGAGGACACTCCCACCTCACCTTCACACTCTCCACCAAGCCCGAAAGTCAACAACCACCCATATGATACCATGGGGTCCGTCCTAAAATCTCAGAACCATGGTCCTAATGGGATTTCCTCAGTGCTATCCATAGCCAGTCCAAGCTCACCTTTACCCCAGAGAGCACCTACAACTACAGATCACGCATTAACCGAATTGGAATCTATAAAAGAAAACAAGTGCTCGGTTGTCTGCTCCGTACGGGTTGAGGGCCCAGTCAATCAAACAGAAGAACCTTTAGCAGTAGTTAGGGATGCAGGAGAAGACCCACACTTGCCAGATGAGGACCACGCCTATGCCCTACCTACTGCACCAAAGACAGGTGGGACCACCACCCCACTACTCTTGCCCAAACTCAGGGACAAGGGTAGCTTAAGGAGCCCTGCTACTATGCCCAGTGCTGGAGACATGGAACCAGCTCTGAAGAGGAGATGCCTACGAATCCGTGATCAAAACAAATAAGAGGTAAGAAATCACAGTCAAGGCAGGAGAGAGTACCAAGACATGGAAAATAAAAATACAGAGGGAATGACATGAAAATTGGGATAACTACTCTGTATTGGTTTTAGAAATCCCATTGCATACTACCCTTTCCTGAGTGACATTCCATTTTATGAATTAAAAACCACCAACTATCATTTGACCAAGGACCGGAAAGTCTGTGCACAGTCTCCCATAGGAGAAACTGAATCACAGGTTTCACATGGTCACTAAACAGCATGGCGCCAAACGGAGAGAATCCTGGTTACCTGGCACTCTTCAGGCCTCTAAGGTTACAACAGGGGAAGGAGGTGAAGGGCACGGGTAGTGAGAGTCACTTTGAAAGGCGATCACTTTCGACAACCTGACAGTCACAATGCTTTGGTTGCCTGCCAGGATCTCTTTGGCTGTCTAACATATACTTTTATCCTAGGGCAAGAATAGATGACTGATCAAGCAAGCGTGGAGTCAAACTCCAAATATGTTTCAAAGTCAATGTAGACGATTGTTAGAAAGACTTAGCGGAAGACCCAGCTGGAATACTGCTCTGGGGCTTTTTTCAAAAACATATGGACAAAACCAGAGTGATTCAATTATGCACGTCCCGGTGACACCCTAGCTTGGCTGACTCAAGCGCTCTCCTATCATCCTTACCCCCCCCCCTTGTCTGCACTCGCAACTCCTGTCCGTTGCCAACCAGATGTTAAGTATAGCAGAACAGCCTCCTTAATTTCGGATTTATCAAAGGAGCCTCTTTATTTCACTCGCTCAGTTGGTAGTCCAAACGGCTGTAACACCACCCGTCCGTCCGCGCCCGCTGGTGTCTTGCCATGGTGAGCTCATGTTACCGTTTCACTGTATGCCCTGAGATTAATCCCGCTGATATTTCAGACATGGGTTTTTAATTTCAACTGCTTTGCTTTTCCGCTGCGTTGTCCCTCAAAAGGTCAACAGTCAACTTAAAAAAAAAAAAGAAAATTACATGCTATTGATAGACGCTGCACAAAAGCGTTGTCTTTTAAAATAATGTTTTTGGCACAAGCGTTGGTAAGATTCCCTTTCACTAAAAGTGAGTGTTGTCATTTGTTGTGGTTTCAAATGTTCCCCTAGTAACCGATACATATGAAATCACAGCGTGCTGCCTGTGTCGAGCAGACGGATTTATGGCCCGGCGTTGTGTGTAACGAGAGCCGGCTGCTGCCCTATGTGAATGGCTTTGGCTCGCCACCTCTACTCTCCGAGAGCAACGTTAGCGTCCTACCTTCATTGTCTTTACCTTCCAACATCTTTTAAAATATCTCTCACTGGACAGAAACGGCACCCGACGAGCAGTTGCTTTTTCTGTCTAAATTTCCTTGCGTTTATTTGGGCTATTTTATAGGCTTGTGTAATCCGATGCCACCACTTGAGTATTCGCTGAGCTTTTGAAACTAAAACGCAGTGAGACCGAGGGAGTATAGAACGTTTGCCTTCACACGAGTGCGTGCCTGTTGGCATTTAACATCCACGTGCGAGAGAGCGAGGCCAGATGTTCTCGGTTTGATTGTGTAAGTTATCGGTAGTGTCGAGTGGACTCCAAGTGTTTATATGACATGGGTGAATAAATAAATGTGATATGTTTAAAGGATCTCTTACATCTTATCCTCAACTCGCCTTCTGGTTTTTTTCTTCCCCAGTGGATGAACAGCACCCCTGTTCAACATAGTACGGCAGTGCCAGATTCAGTACCCCGCCCTCGTGTGGACGGCGCCAGTGCTAACACCTTCCCGCCACAGCCCACCAGTGTTGACCGGCCTGTGGACCAGCAGGGTGCCAAAGCAGGAAACCCAGTTGGTCTAGGGTGGAGGGGGGAGGTGTACACAACATACATTTTGGACCAAAAAGGGTCACTAGTGTATTCTGTTGTGTCCAAGGACTGTTTGATACGGACCATCTTTTCACATCTTGTCAGACGATCCGCTAAAGTGTGTTTGTGCACTCATCTTCCTCCGCCCCCCCCAATTCCTTACGCCGCACAGCAGACAGGGCGCTGATCAGCCCTGTGTGGTCTTCTCAGATGGAGCCTGAACATGATCTCTTTCCAGGGGAAACTGCTTGTTTTCTCTGCCCAACTTGCACAAAGAGCCACATTGTTCCTCTCCCCATATACCACACGGACTCCCCGATCCAGGTTTTGGGTTACCTGACCAACGGGGGCTCAGACTTCAGGAGGGTTTTATTTTATTTTTTGACCGACAGCTAGAAATATAGGATAACCTTCTCTTCTCCATCTCCCTTCCCAATCTAAATATTTGAGTTTTAATCTCTTCCCAAAGCCATTTTGCCTTTTAGGGAGGGGTGAGATTTTTTTTTTAATCATCACGGAGGAATTTTGGGGTTAAAACTGATGACTGAGCATAATAAAATAATGTCCTGTAAAATAATGTATAAAAATCATAGATTATAATAAGTATTACCGACTTTTGGTCCTGATGATGCTGGTCCATAAATGTGGTTTAAAAACCCCACCCATTGATTTCCCTCAGCAGATGTTCTGGTGGACTTCTTTGCTTGCAAATAACTTGAGACTGAATTAACAGCACCCCTGCTGGTTGCAGCCAAGTATTGCATTCGCCTCAGTTGCCTCAAGATGCGATGAATCAACAATGAATCAATCAAACTTGTTTTGATTTGTTTTTTTTTTGTTTTCTACTCATGCTGTAGTGGGACAAATTGTGAGCTATAGATTCTGCCTTTTTGTAAAAAAAAGTCTGTTATCAAATGATTCCACCAAATAACAGGCTTGTAATTATTACCAAGTGTGGTGTTATATGAAACTATCAAATGCTGTACTATACAGCGATCAGTATTACAGATCCCTCTTTTGGGAACACATTCTGAGATTTTATCCAGCTAGATGGTACTGTACGTCCAACACTCTTATTTGTTGATCACAGATATAAAAATTTGTGTTATAATAACATATGGAATCACATCTTGAAGTCTATTGTGATAAAAAATCTGTCACTGTCCAAAATGACTTCCTGTAATCTAACTCTATACTGCATCTCCACTAGAGGGCAGTGTATGCTTTGGAAAAATCACACCAGCCTGTTTGTGTCGAGACAGCACCAGGAACGTTAATGCCACCAGACTGACATTGAATGCCAAATACATGATATATATGCCATTAATTTACTTGTCCTACCCACGACGCATGGAAAAGAAAAATGTGTCGTCCTATTTGATGGGTAAAGTAGCCAAGTGGAGAGTTAGAATAATCACATCCAAATGTGACCCCCGCCTGTGCCATCATTCCAGAACTGTGTGCTTGTCCAAGCGTAAGCATGACCCCCACGTCACGTCACATCACCCCACGCTCATTCCAGCCGCCGATCTGGTCATGCCGTTATTAATGGAAGTCATCCTTGGCTGGCCAGGGAACTTGGACAACAGATTGTGTGAGTCACTACAAAAAAATAATCTATTCTCACACTAACGGAATAAAAAAAAAAAGTCAAATAAATGACTGCCATTACTGATTTTATTGCACATTTGAACTATTTTAATGCCCTTATGCTTTATGTGTGCTTACTGAAATTTGCATAAAAGTACTTTAGTGCCACTTTTTTGTTGCTATATCACATTTAGCTCACTGAATAGATATCACAGGTTGTTTGTATTTTGAACTCTTTGTAAAGTGAAATAAAAGTTATTCTAAGAGCATCGACTTCTCTTTTTTTATTTCAGTGCCAATCTTAATCGTGTGTTTACATAATTAAGTAATTCAGCCCAAGAAACATCCAGAATCTGACTTTGTTTATCTATTTTTAGCTGCAGCAGCATGTCTGTTAGGCTGCGCATCAACATTCCTCAAATACCCAAACTCAATGAGTGGAGGCTTCGAAACAGATTGATGAGATAAGAGGGCAGGAATTCGGGCTGGGTGGGGGGGATGTGGGGTGCAGGGTGGGGTTGTTGGGGGGGTGCAATGGTTAAGAAGACCTGGACATGGCGGGGGGGACGACATTGATGGGCAGGATGCATGAACTAGTGGGATGAAGTCCTCAGAAAACTATTACTGATAATATTGTATTTGTAAGGTTGGGAAAGTGGATAAAAGTGGAGTAAAATAAAACTGAGCCCTACCGGAACTTTCAAAACAAAACCAGGAAGTAGTGTTGCATTAATTGATAATAATTTATTGTGGGGGGGGGGAATAGAATTTTGATGGGGCAAATTATTTGAAGTAAATCAAGTTAATTGATAGATCACAGAGCAATGTCAAATGAGAAGTCATTGTATAAAATCATGAAATTTATATATTTTTTCTTTAGTTAAAAAATAAAGTTAAAAAAAACAAGCATTACAGACACTTATAGATTTCATTTAGCCATATCATGCAGATAACAAAACTAAAAAAAAACCATAAAACCACATCAAAATAAAATTTAGAACGAAAATAGAAAGCTTTTAATGTGATAGTCCTTACCGGAAGTCTTGTCGCATTTCAGTTAACGGTTTCGTGTGTCTGTCACGTAGGACAGGCTGACCTCGGATCAGTTTGGTGGGGCTTTCACCTGGAACAAGACGCGAGCTCACCTGAGCACAACAAAGCCCGTCTGCCATCGCCCCCTTGGAGTCTCGGGCCGGTTCGCCAGCCTGTGGACCCTTTTAAGGACAAAATAACGATATAACTATGGAACTTTATTTGTGGATTAATTAACCAGGCAAACTTTTAACGACCGCTTACCGGACTGCTGGCACGAGGAGTCTAGTCGTGAGTAATCGAACCAAGATAAGGGGAAAAAAAGATCACACTTCCGGTGTGTTATTATTTTATTTATTTATGATCGCTGAAGAGGAATATTAAATATGCTCGGGGCGGAGAGCCGACTGGAAAGTCGGCTGAATAAGCTGGAGGTCCTCATGAAGAATCCGGAGTCAGTGTTAAACCTGGGAACACTGCTGGTGAGTTCAAAAATAAAAGAATTCTAATAAAGTTATATTGAAGTTATGACGTCATACTGCCGTGTCATTAATGGCCGCAGGTTAAACGAGCTCATTTGACACCTGTAAACAATATCAGAATGCTAAGTTGTCTTAAATACACTACCACATTCAAAGTTTACTTTTGATCATTGCTGATCAAATATAATTATCATTTATTAAACACAGTTTGGTGCGCTAGTGGTGTTTACACGTCTTGCTCACAGTTCTGGGTTTGAATCTCAGCTTCCTTCCTGAGTGGAATTTTCTAAGTACTTCCTTCCATATTACAAAAACACGCACGTTAGGTTCAGTAACGACTCCTAAAACATCCTTAGGTGTGATTTTTTTTAAATATTTTGTTTTGGATTCAACTAATGTTATTATCAGTGAGGCTTAGTCTACCTTTGACTCTTTGTTGTGCCAATACAAAGTTCACTTGCCATTTATCAGGAATGCAGCCCTTACCCTATTTGGCAATATTTTCCAGTTTATTCATTCATTGAGACTCAGCCAGTATATTAAGCATCTAAAATAATTTTTAGATGACAGTTCCAAGTGGTTGCCACTGATCCCCCCCCCCCCCCCCCCCCAGCTTCCTCATACTCAAACTTGTCACACTTGTAAATGACATAATGCAATAGAACAAAAAACACTGCACGTTTGTCTTTACAAAGACTGCCACCGGGCCTGTTTTTGTTTTTTTGGGAACTTCCCACGCAGGAAGAGTGAGGTCACATCCTGGAATTAATGTCGCGATAACCCACCCTGACCTAACGTCATCCCCCTTCCCGTTTATTCACAAACACAAGCATTTTCGATGTTGTGCTCATCCGTTAAATAAATAGGACTGAAAATTTGGCAGGTCGTAACAGTTTTCGTCAATGAATAATGAATCGTCACGGCTCAGAGCAAAGACTTGAGCCGTTCGTGTTGCTAGTTGTCTTTTGTCCGTGTATTAATAATCATTAACAATGGAGGCGTTTTCTTTGCTAGCTCACAACAACAAGAATTCTGGATTCCAGCAAAAGTTCAAATGTTATCTCGTCAAAGTGCAAAGCTGAAGTACGAGGAGGAAGAGCATCGAGCAGTTAGCTGTTATGATTATTATCAGCTCTAATCTGATCAAATCTTGTCTCCTAAACTGAATGATGTTTCTATTTTACCTGTCACTCAAATGAAAAAAAAGTTTTTTTGGTTGTGATGTGGACTTTGCAGCATGTATAAAAATACGTCAACCTCGATTCATCTATTTTGGGAACATCAATTCAGCGAAACCATAGCGTGCGTAATGGCAGCGTCAGTCCAAAGCCGTTAGCTGTTTGTCCAACAATAAATAGCATGTGAGCCTCCATTTCTATTTCCACCAGTGGGGGAGGGGGGGGGGGGGGGGGGAGATCTCTCCCCACCGCTGCTATTTAAAGGTGCAGAATTGTTCCGGATGCCCCCTGCCTGCCCAGGCACATGTCCACCGACAAACAGGCGGAGAAGATACCGTGGGGTTTTGATTCCATATTGAAACCCGATGCGGTTGATGACACTGCGAGGCCACGGCGTTCAGCCCCCCGGACCCAAAGGGAGGGGTCCTATGTCGAAATGAAAATGGCTGTTTTGGAGCACTGTGGCTCGGAAGGGTCAAAAAAGTTCAAAACAGGTGTTTTTGTTTTCCAGGATTCGATAAATGCCTTGGCTCACGATTTGAATTACCCAGCTCTGCGGAAGAACAAGAACATCGAAACGTTCCTGAGTCGATGTAAGCGTTGCCGTGTTTCGCCTGACCTTTGTGCGATAAGACGAACGACGAAAGTTTTGACATGGCATTGTTCGCAGATGAAAAAGCGGTCAGCCAGCTGCGCGAGCTGCAGGTCAAGCTGGAAGACTTTGAGAAGGTGAAGCTGATCGGAAGAGGTGCTTACGGAGAAGTACAGCTGGTGAGAACCTTCTAATGGACTCATTGTCGCTTTATTAGGGACGCCTTTGCATTCTATTGGGTTGTATAGGTCTGTTCTTTACTTGGTTTGTAAAAAAATTTGAGTTATCGTGTAGCTAGCTACATAGCTATTTTAGTGTGTGCTAAAAGTTTTATCTTCCAAGCCTGTCTGGACAGGAGCAGCATGTGGGACGACAATGATGGAAAGGGGGGTTGCTTCGCTCAAGTTGAAGAACATGTGCCAGCATGTCGTTCTTCAGGCGTGCTCCTGTAATTTCATCCTCACGCCTCGTCAATATTCCTCATCATTGTGTCTCATTTTTTCGCGCCCAGGTGCGACACAAGGCCTCTCGGAAAGTTTACGCCATGAAGAAGCTGAATAAGTTTGAGATGATCAAGCGCTCTGACTCGGCTTTCTTCTGGGAGGAGAGGCACATCATGGCCTTCTCCAACAGTCCCTGGGTCATCCAGGTGTGTGCATGAAGTTCACAAGGATTAAAGTTGGGGAGAAAGTTTTAATTTTTTTTAATATATTTTATCTGTGTCGTTTTTCCGTAGCTGTGCTGCGCCTTCCAAGATGACCGCCACCTTTACATGGTGATGGAGTTCATGGCGGGCGGCGACATGGTCACGCTCACCATGAACTACGACATACCGGAAGAGTGGGCTCGCTTCTACACGGCCGAGGCGGTGCTGGCCCTGGACGCCATCCACTCCCTGGGCTTCATCCACCGCGACGTCAAACCGGACAACATGCTGCTCGACCAGCACGGCCACCTCAAGCTGGCCGACTTCGGCACCTGCATGAAGATGGACTCTGTAAGTTCCCGTCTGTGCTCTTCATAGCTAAATTGCCCCATCTAGTGTTCAGATTAGATAGTGTTATTTTTCAACAATTTTTTTTTTTGGTGGGTCAGAAGACAGGCATGGTACGCTGTGACACCGCCGTGGGCACCCCCGACTACATCTCCCCCGAGGTGCTGCAGTCTCAGGGGAGCGAGGGTCACTACGGTCGAGAATGCGACTGGTGGTCCGTCGGGGTCTTTATCTACGAGCTGCTAGTAGGTGAGTGACCTCTTGTGGATGTAATCTGTTATTACACTCACTAAGCGCAACCATTCAATTCTCAAAATGTTTTCCCACAGGTGTAACACCTTTCTACGCTGAATCCCTCGTGGGGACCTACGGGAATATTATGAACCACAAGAATTCCCTCTCCTTCCCGGATGATGTGGAAATGTCCCAGGAGGCCAAAAACCTCATCTGTGCCTTTTTAACTGACAGGTTTGCCATTTTATAGACAAATGATACGATTTGTAATTGCAGTAGAGAGAACGGCCAGAAAATAATTGAGAAAATGTATCGCTCTAGGCTCCTGCTGGTAAGCTTAGAAATTTATTTTGAAAATGTTTTTACCTGCGTGACCTCCTATGAATCATTCCAAAGGTTTCAAAAATACCCAAGAAAGTTTTCGTGTCAACACAAGTGTTAAAGTTAAGTGAGTGTAAAAATGTCGTGTCAAGGGCCCTTCCCCTGCAGAAGAGAGAACTTCCTATTGACATTTGTGGCCCTTCCCCCCCACCTGCAAGAACTCGGACAAGAGCCTTTCTACCTCCATACAGAGGAGCCTTTCACTTTTTTTTTACTCTTTATTTACCTTCTCACTCGCCGTTCTGTGGGAGTGAAAAAGTGAGCTGACCTCATGCAAAGATACCAGTCTTTCCTCCACTATGACAGAATTTAACTTTTTTTTTAAGTTAGCTGGGGGGGGGGGTTTAAAGCCCACTCTTTTGCCCTTTGTGTTCCCGCCCCTGCGATTTCTTCCTGTTGGCTGAGTTTGGAATGTCCCACACGTGGCAAGGCAAAGCTGCTACGCCCCTCCGGCCGCGCAGTAGAAGAAGCGTGGGGTGGGAGGGGGGTGGGGGGGGGGGGCGCAGGTCGAGTTTCATAGAAGTGCAAAGGGGGGAAGGACGCTTGGGAGTTAATCCGATTTTTATGATTTCGAGAGGTTCTAGTGCGCGTCTAGTTGATGTTGACGGCGGGAGGCGTTTTCACTCTGATTGTTTGACGCCCCTCCCCTCCATGCCTGCAGGGAGATTCGTCTGGGCCGCACCGGAGTGGAGGAGATCAAACGTCACCCGTTCTTCAAGAGCGACCACTGGACCTTTGACAACATCCGAGAGAGTAAGTTGATATTGGAACGCTGCAAGCAGAGGCAGAATGTTTTTTTTTTTTGAAGCAGCCTGATAAGTGAGTAGATGCTGAGGTCATTTTATCTGGATTATACCAAGATTAGGAAGGGTGCGTTGGGTAAATACATTTATCACGCTTACTCAAGAAGATTATATTTGTAGGCATAACTCAATAAAAGTTTAAAAATAACAATGCACACCTTCGGGCAAATGGATGGACTCAGCCGGCAGACGCCCCCCCTGGTAAGGGGTGGGGCCATGGGTGCGGCGGGGCCTAATGAGAAGGGATGCCCCACTAACGGGTCTCGCGCCCGCTCTCTTGCCGTCACTGTGGCCTGGGCTGCCTGTCATTAGCCGCCTTCTATCAGGATGCATTCTGGGAAACGTCGCCACAAGGGCCACCGCTTGATGGCTTTTTTTAGCCCAATTTCAATTCTCCCAAGCTCGACGTTCACGTTTGTCAACGTGAGAGTGAAAGTTTTGCTGTTTTGTGTCATCCTGTGATGGATTAAAATTTTTTCGCCCCCTGAGAAGAGTGCAGGCTATATTTGTGAAAGCCGCTGAGTGGACGTGTGTGTGCGCACAAAGTGAGCACTGTGCGTGAAAAGGAGCGGTGGTCACGCCAGCCTTGCCCAAGTCTAACTTTTTTTTTTTTTCCTTTTTTTTTCTCCTTTTTTTTTTTTTAGCAGTGCAGCCAAAAGTTGCTCGCTTTTGAAGGCTTTCACTGTGTCTCTCTCCAGCTGTGGCTCCCGTCGTACCTGAGCTGAACAGCGACATCGACACCAGCAACTTCGATGATTTCGAGGACGATAAAGGAGCCGCTGAGACCTTCCCGCCGCCAAAAGCATTCGTGGGCAACCAGCTTCCATTCATCGGCTTCACCTACTTCAAGGAAGACCAGTAAGTGTTCTTTCTTTTATGGTGATACACGCTTGCTACCTTTCTATTTTTTATTTTATTTTTTATGACATGAGCAAAGGCTCTGACACTGGAAACACGGCCGCTACTTTTTTTTTTTTTTTTAATAGAGCCTTCCAAATTTCACACACTGTACGCTTGTTCACTCTTCACACTGAGCTGCCTTGTTCTGACACTCGACCCAAAACTGCCCTCACTGTTTTTTCTTGAAGCCTGCATGCAAAAAAAAAAAAAAATCTCAAGATAGATGTTTGTGTTTAGTCTACCGCTGAAGTAACAATTGGGCTTTTTTTCTTTTTTTTAACATAAGTGTCAGATGTGCAGATGAAAATATTTTCTAATATTCTCTCTGGAAACCATTTTTCCATCTTGTTCTAGTTTCCCCAAAAGGTCATGTGATGATTTCCAAATATTAAACGTCTCCCATCATCATTTTAATCAGAAAATGAAAAAGCTTTAACGTCTCACTTAAGTTATAAACATGTGGTTGGTTTATTTAGAAGCCTGCAACCTGTCGACTTTTTTTTTCTTCTCCTCTCTCTCTCAGGCTGCTGAAGGCAAAGAAAAACATCTCCGAGCCGGATTGTGAGAACGAAAAGGAGAAATTAGAGGAGAAGCAACAGCGCTCTGACAACAAGAAAGAAGTGAGTATTTATTCACGAGTAATTTGAAGATGAATTAATCCAAGTCACATTCTACTCTGATTTGTTAGCAACTGCAGAAAAAACTGAATGAACTGGAGGAGCAGCTGGACCATGAAATGCAGGCCAAAGACGAGCTGGAGCACAAGTTCCGGTAAGAATGGAACTAATATTTTTTTGGAGTCCATCTTCTCTAATTATAGCTGCTCTGTCTCGACAGAAATGCCACCAACCGTTTAGACAAGTTGGTCAAGGAATTAGACAAGGAGGTGAGTTTTTTTATTTTTTTTTATTTTCCACTTGTCCTGAGTGTGTTGTTCCGATTAGATGAACAACAGACAACGGGTGGAGGCCTCGCTGAGGCAGCTGGAGTGCGAGCGAGCTCTGCTGCAGCACCAGAGTACCGAGAACCAGCGCAAAGTCGATATTGAGACGGACAGGAAACGCGGACTGGAGAACGAACGTGAGCAGCCTGATTTCACTTTCACTAAAATGTGTGAAAATAATTTTAAAAAAAATCTTTACATGCTAGTGAATACCCTGAGGGACCAGTTAGAAGATCTGAAGAAGAGGAACCACAATTCACAGATCTCCAACGAGAAGAACATCCAGCTGCAGAAACAAGTGAGGAAAGCGTGATCGAAAAGTAACTCTTCCAAATCCACAGCTCGCTTCGGAGAACAACCATCCACGTAGACCGTTGACATCGTTTCCTTCTCAGCTCGAGGAGGCGGCCGGGACTCTTCAGGCGGAACAGGAGGCCACGAGCAAGTTAAAGAAGAGCCAGGCGGAGATGCAGAAACAGGTCCAGAGCTTGGAGCTGAGCCTGAGGGAGACACAGGAGAAGTGCAAACAGCTGGAGGAGACCAAAACGGAGCTGGAGAAGCAGCTGACGACGCTGCGGGCCGAGCTGGAGGCGGAGAAGAGGGAGCGGAGCGTCAAGATGGATGTTATCGCTGACCTACAGAGTGAGTATCAGTAGGAAAGTATCAGTAGAATTATTTTGAAGCCAAAACTATTTTGGACATATTGAGGACAACATCTGTTAACATGCACGACTTGGAGCTGTGACAGGGAAATAGGATGTAAATTGTTTATTTGGAAAATCATTCAGTCATGGCTGGAAAGATCCGTTTTTTTCGTCATGGAAGCCAAATGCTGAAAACGTCTTGTGTTTGGAAACTTGATTTGAACGCTCATTGAAGAACAATGTTTGGCTTGTTTTCATGATACCTTCATTTTTTTCCCTTCTAATGAGTAAAAAGAAAAAAAATGGGTGGAGATAGGGAAAAGTGAGAAGTATATTTATGACGTACTTTGTGGATCAACGTTCAGGAATATTATGTCATCTTCGAATGTCGGGTTGTTTTCCACATGCTGCTCTTGATTTTTTTTTAAGTATAAGTTGATGTTCTTCTTGTATTCACCTACCTCAGGGCAAACATCTGGGCTGAAAGACGAGGTAAAAGAAATGAAGTCATGTCTCTCCACCGCCCAGACTGGAAAGAACCAACTGCAGGAGAAGCTCATTGACCTTGAGAAGGTGCCTTTCAAAGTTCTTGTAGCTTTCTACTTAAATCTGTGAGAGGCAAACAATTGGTCCAACCAATAAATTCCGCTTTGACTATTTAGGAAAAGAGCAACCAAGAGATCGAGCTGACGTTCAAGTTGAAGTCACTCCAACAGAGTCTAGAGCAGGAGGAGGCCGAACACAAAGCAACCAAGGCCAAGTTGGCGGATGAAAACCAAACTTACCAGTCCCTGGAGGTAGCAAAGTCTACGGCTTTAAAAGGTGAGGGGAGGGGGGAACCTTTCGTCTGCTTTCAAAGTGTTTATCATTCAAAGTTCTTCTGCTGTCATTCAGAGATGGAGCGCAGCCTTCAGGAGGAACGCACGCTCAAACAGGAGCTGGAAGCCAAGCTACTGCAGCTGAAGAAAGATTACTCCATGCTGGACTGCGATTACAAACAGGCACAGCACAAACAGGACGAGCTGCTCACGAGAAAGGAGAAAATTTCCGAAGAGGTGCGTTGGATGATTCCCGACGCAAAGTTATCGGGTACTCCTAGCGGCAGCCGATACCAGCCGCCGATACTTGAGTCATTTGATTCATTTTTATGTAGGTCAAGAACCTGAGCCTGCGCTTGGAGCAGGAGGTCCACGCACGCAGTTTGGCCCAGAGTGACCTGAAGATGGAGAAGCAGCAGGTGACCGTCCTGCGCACCTCCGAGAAGCAGCTCAAGCAGGAGCTCAACCAGCTGCTTGAGATTAAGCAGGTCTTGGAGAAACAAAACCAGGAGATGCGCAGGTCAGCTTAACACACAGAAGATGGAGCGTGCTGGTTTTAAAGCACTTTTGTTGATTTCAAGAAACCATTGTGGGCATGACAGATTGATGGCGCTGTTACAGGGAGAAGCAAGAGTCGGAAGCTCTGCTGAAAGATTTAAAGGACCAGCTGGAGGCGGAGCAATATTTCACGGTAGAGTTTCTTCGCCTTTTTTCGTCCGCGCTCTCTCAACAAAGTCGCTTAGTTAGCAAAAATTCTTAACAGTGTGAATTTTGTGAGATGAAACAAATCGTAAATCCTCTTTCTGTGTTAGACCCTTTACAAGACCCAGATCCGAGAGTTGAAGGAGGAGTGTGATGAGAACAATAATTTGTACAAGGAGGCTCAACAACGTCTGGAAGAATTCCAGGAGGAGAGGTAACTTCTGGTGTTATTTACTTTTATGCCACTAGGGGGTGTTACAAATGGACACCATTCGTTTGGAGGAACTTAGCCGTTAGCATTGACGCTAATAAAAAATGTCCTGTGGTATTTATTGAGCTAAATTTTGACCCACAGGGAATCGCTGGCTTCCCAGCTGGAAGTCAGCCTGACCAAGGCCGACTCGGAGCAGTTGGCCCGCTCCATCGCCGAGGAGCAGTACTCGGATCTGGAGAAGGCAAAGATCATGAAGGAGCTGGAGATCAAAGACATGACGGCCAGGCATAAACAGGAACTCGGCGACAAGGAGGCCACCATTAGCTCGGTGAGATGCCACCAAAAATAGACATAATTAATATGCTTAGTATTTTTTTATTTTTATTTCAACTCGTCATTCAAAGCTGGAAGAGTCCAATCGTACCCTGACGGTGGACGTGGCTAACCTCGCTAGCGAGAAGGAGGAACTCAACAACCAGCTGAAAGAACTGCAGCAACGTGAGAAGAAAAAAAACTTTCTATACATTCTGTAAATAAACCTCTGACGTCAAACATCCTGCTCTTTCTGCAGACCTCGAGGATGCAAAGGATGAGAAGAACAACCTGAGCACTCTCATTGCGGGCTTTGAAAAACAAGTGCAGAATGAAAGGACGCTGAAGATTCAGGTGCGGAAGTCAAACCGCCTACACCGAGCCAATGTTTTCCACAAATAATTGTCTTCAGCTGCAGCTTTCGCTCGAAATGTTCTTCACACGTTTATCGTTTATATCGTAAATATTGGAATTGCGTGCCGTGTCCCGCAGGCCATCAACAAGCTGGCCGAGGTGATGAACCGGAGGGAGCCGACGAGGATCGGCCACCGAGGCCCCGACACGGAGGTGCACAAGAAGGAGAAGGAGAACAAGAAGCTGCAACTGGAGCTGCGATCGGAGAAGGATAAACTCAACAGCACCATCATCAAATTCCAGCGAGAGATGTCGGAAATGCAGGCGGTGAGTTCCGCCCACTTTTTTTTTTCTGATCATAGAAATTTCCTAGCATATTTGTCGCGCAGTTGATAGCTGAGGAGAACCAAGTGCGTCAGGAGCTTCAGATGACATTGGCTAGCAAGGACAGCGACATCGAGCAGCTCCGCTGTCAGCTGACCTCGCTCAGCGTCCACTCTTTGGACTCCACCAGCATCAGCAGCGCCAACGACCTGGACGAAGGCTACCCAGGTTTCCATCCCCACCGTCAAATTAGCATTTGCAACTTTTCCTTTCTTCTCTTTTCACTTGTGCACCTCCTCCTTTGTTCTTCTTCACCCTCTCGGCCACAGTTCGCATTACTCAATCACACACTTCGGAATCAATGTCCTTCACCTACCAGCGCACACACAAATCGGTGCGCGTCGACACCCGGCCCGACATCCGCTCGGCCCGTTCTCTCTTTGATTCTGACTCTGAGGAGGAAGAAAATGCTGAAAGTGACGAGCGGGGCCAGCGTCCCTTGGCTCTCACCTACCAGCAGCCTGAGCCTGACCTTGAAGGTGACCCCAAACTAAAGCCAGGCTTGAACCTTCAACTACTACTAATTGATTTACATTAAACGAGAAAAAAAACCTGACCATGTTTGAACTCAGCATGATGTCAGCTAATCCCACGAGTGCGTTTACTCTGATTCCGCTGCGTCTTAATACGCTTGATGTGCACTGATGCAAACTCACAGCTTGACCTTTGACCTGTTTTCTTCCAATTCCATCTAAAAAAAGAGGCACGGGGTTTTGTTTTGGATAATCCATGAGGAAAAAGTCATATTGAGGGAAATTTTATTGAACGAATGCACGCTTGCTGTGTTCGAACACAATAATGAGTTTATATGCGAGATAAATATTGCTTAAAATATTAAATGAGGATCTTTGTTTTAGATTCCAGACTCGAGGGCTGGCTTTCAATCCCCAACAAGCACACAAAACGGTTCGGCTGGGACAAAAAGGTAACCTAACCTAATCTCATACATTTCCTTTTTTTATTATTTTATTTTGAATCAAATTTAACTTATGTTTCCCTTCAACAGTTTGTCGTGGTTAGCAGTAAAAAGATTCTGTTCTACAACAGCGAGCAGGACCGAGAACAGGCCAACCCTTTCATGATTTTGGATATCGAGTGAGTCGATTTTCATTTCGACTTTGAAATCAATCTACAGCCAGATTAGTCGATAGAACAGAAAGAAGAAAATAAATAAAATATAGGCTCACATTCAACGTCTCACTGCCAAGAATATTATTCTAGTTCCTTACTGTTATTCCAACTTTCTTTTCGCCCACTCCAGCAAACTCTTTCATGTCCGACCCGTCACTCAGACCGACGTGTACCGCGCAGACGCCGCGGAAATCCCCCGGATATTTCAGGTAAGGCAATAATACAAAATGAATAAAACATTTTTTTATCCCTTTTGATGCCCCATGTCAGAGCTGGATTGCCTGAAATTTCAAATCCATCCATGTCTTCCAGATCCTGTACGCCAACGAGGGCGAGAGCAAGCGTGATCAGGTGGTCATGGAGAGCACCCCCTTCGGCGAGCGCCCTTCCCACATCAACCACAAGGGGCACGAGTTCGTCCTCACGCTTTACCACTTCCCGTCCAGCTGCGAGGCGTGCACTCGACCGCTGTGGCACGTATTTAAACCGCCGCCGGCCCTCGAGTGCCGCCGATGCCACGCCAAGTGCCATAAGGACCACCTGGACAGAAAGGAGGAGGTCATTGGGCCCTGCAAGGGTCAGTGGAGAACTTAAGCAACTTCCCTTAGCTCTTTTTTGTCCTTTATTCGATATTTCTTGTCGTGGACAGTGAACTACGACATGTCCACGGCCAAAGAGTTGCTGTTATTAACCGGGAGCCGGGAGGATCAGAAGCGATGGGTCAGCCAACTCCTCAAGCGCATCCCCAGGAAGCACCCGCAGGTCGCCGCCGCCGCCTCCGCCCCCGCCCCGGCCCATCTACCCGAGGCACCGGCCAGATCCTCCCCCCGCGTTTCACCCCGGCCATCACCCAGGGGCTCGCCGCAGATTTCCCCGCACCGCGGGGCCGTGAAACTGTCGTCCTCCAGAAGTCAGCAGCAGTCCGGGAAAGCCAGGTGAGGATGACTCCATCATCATCACAAGGGGTTCCTCAGAAAGTTTTCCTTCATATGCTAATCAGGATATTTTACCTTATTTATTTCGGCCGCATGCTAAACTGGCTCTCGCCCCCTCACCAGCGGCCCTATGCTACGCATCATCCTCCACTGACCTCTTCACCCACCATTCTAACGTTTCCCATGCTTGGGAGACTGTAAGTAGCTAAGCTAGCACCCCCCCCAACCCACCCTCGTCAGCCCGCACGAAGCAATGCCAATTAACCCCCTAATCGTTCTACTCGCAGCTCCCTACTCTGCCCCCCCTCACCTGATTTCTTGTTAGCGCTCAAGTTGAACTTCCTACTTACCGTTTCAGATTGCTTGATTTTGACCTGAAAGACTTGAGGTGGTCGTTGGATGACACCGACAGTGATGATGATATGTTCTTCTGAAAGAAAGGGGGGACGGAGGGTAATTGGCATGCTCGCAGTGTGTGCTGTCTGACAATTGCAGTGATTTTTTTTTTTTACCTACTTCATGCATTGTTTTCACTCGAGGCATCCATTTGAGAAGAAGCGTATTTTTGGACAATTTAGTTGAACTGAATTTGATTGTGTGGATTTTGTGTGGGAGTGTGCCGTTATTACAGCATGTGTGTGTTTTTTTTTCTTTGAATATAATTTCATCTCTATTTCTTCCCTACAGTTAACCCTGGCTCAGCGAAGAGATTCTTCCTTGCGGGATGATTGACAGCAGCGTGCCAAAAAATGAAACTGAACTTTTTTAACCCGAGGAACAATCTTTTTCAGGATGCCATGTTGTCATAACGACATGGTGAACAAAATTGGACTTTCACATTTGGGTTTGAAGTGCAAGGGCTGTGTGTATTGTATATATATCAAATGAAGAGGACTTTTTTTTTTTTTTTGTGGATCATATCTTAGAATGTTTAGAAAACACGGATTATATTATTTTTTATGAGCGTTTAATATTACACATCAGCACGGCGGGCTTGTCTGGGAATTGTTTACAAAACAAAATTGCACATTCATTTTGGGTCACCAGTTCAGTTTATCAACAAAAAAATTATCTTTTTAAATGGAAACTCAAACAATCCCGTTTTTATTTTTTCTCTCCCAATGGTCAAATAAAATTACATATCCATCCATTTTTTGTACTCATTTGGGTGATGGCTACATCAAGATGGCTCACATCTAAGGTAAGGCCAATTTTGTCTTCACTTATACCTCACTCCAGCATTTTTTTTTTTTTTTATTCAACCAGAATATTTTCATTTCCCTCCAAGGTTCTGGTGAAACGAGTGGGCTTCCATTAATCTTTCAAAAGCGCCTAAAGCCAACTGGCGCTCATTATACATAATGTAATAGCTCATCATATTGCCCATCTGCTAAAAAATTCTATTTCACACCGCACTTTGGATTTTTACTCTCAACCAGTGTGTGACTGACGAGGTCCCGGGCGAACAACAAATCATCAAAATGTCCGGTTGTTTTCGTCCGAGTCACATGATCAGCCGTCCTTGACTGCAGCGTGAGCGGCTTGTTTGCATAACAAGTAATGATTACATTGGGGTTGTGCTCCTCGTATGACTCAGTGCTTTTGCAGATCCTGCAGCCTGGCTGACACTCATCCACCTTCAAGCAACAGTAAGTTGGATTCTAATTTCTTACCAGGGCAGTGATTCATCGCGATTGGTGAACGATCGGAAATGATCAAATTTAATTGATTGACTCATAAATGACTCCATTCTTCTTGTGTCTTAGTAATGAAGGCGTTTTACGCAGTTATCTTCTACCTGGCCTATTTCGGCCATGCTGCTTCAGCCTGCCCGTCGCTTTGCAAATGCTACCCGAGAAGAGCCGAGGTGGTCTGCAATGAAGTTCCCATGACCGTATTCCCCTCCGAGGGCCTCCCCAAAAACACCAGCATCCTCACTATCCAGTTCACCAACATCTCATCCATCTCCGAGCAGGATCTCAACGCGGTCCCTCAGTTGAAGCAGTTGCACCTGTTCAGCAACCATCTGAAGAACCTTTCCTCGCACCTCCTTAGAGGCCTGCCTCTCCTCACGACTTTGGATCTCACCGGCAATAAGCTGAGTGACTTGCCCGCTGATGTCTTCAGTCACGCTCCGCTTCAAATCCTGGTGCTCAAGAACAATCTGATTGAGAAAGCTGAGTCCGCGTGGTTTCCGGATAACTCCAACCTGACCTGGTTGGACGTCTCTGGGAATCGTTTGGCAAATATCTCAGCAGATTTTCTCCAGAAATTGCCGCATTTGGAAAACCTCGAACTTTCCAATAACCATCTGGTGAAGTTCCCAGCAGATTCTCTGGATCAACTCACCAAACTTGATCGGCTGAATCTGCGCAACAACAAACTGGACAGTCTGGCGGCGTCTTTGCTCCATAACACCCGGAACCTCACCTACTTATTCCTCTCCAAGAACAAGCTCAGTCATGTTCCCCAGAACTTTTTTCAGGAGCTCACTCAGCTCAAACATCTCAGTCTGGATGACAACCAGCTTAGCAGCATCCCTCCAGGACTGCTCGACAATTTGAACGCCCTGGAGGACGAAGGGCTGGACCTGTCCGCCAACCCGTGGGTTTGCGACGAGAAGATAGAGTACCTCCTCGGATGGCTCCAAAAGAACCTGAAGAAAGTGTTCCTTCCGGAGACCATCATTTGTTCTGCTCCTCAGTCTCTCAAGAGTCGCACGGTGATGTCGCTCACAGAGACTGAACTGAAAATCTGAGTCAAGGTTTTTTTATTTTCCAATACCTACAGGATGATATAGCAAAATTTAGACAAAAGTAGTTACTGCTGCCTGGGTTTAGTGAAAGGTGCTAGAAGATGTAGGAAATATGTAAAAAAAACAACTAAAAGCTACACACGAACACTTTAAAATCATCTTAATAGCTTTGTGTGTCAATTCTTTAGCGGAGTTAAGCTAGCAACGACTCAGACATGTTTGTGATTCATGACTATAAAACTTATTTCAAGCAGCAAAACATGTTCTCAGCTTTGTCCATGTTGTGAACTTACAAATAAAAGCAAAAATGTAGAAATAGCTAAGCTAATGTTGACAAAAAATAAGTTCTTTTCAACGCCATTTTGAATGCGCCAGTCAACAAGCTAAGCTAACAATAACACTGTAAGAGAGCAAAGGTCTCCTTTATTGAATTTATGTGGTGGCTGCTGGTGAGGAAACATTTTCTGAGATAAGAGAAATGACACTGCAGCAACAAGGTAAATTATTTTTCTTTTTCATTTCTGTATGAACACTTCTTTCATTTATCAAATGTTTCTCCTCAGGAAAGAAGACCATGAGGCGGTAATATAAAAGACTTCGCTCACTGCCAACAAGTCTCGGATTAAATTCTGCAGATCTTCACGCGGTCCGGTAAGTGGAAAATTCTCAACAACTACTTTCGAAACCATTTTTGGTCTTTTCTAAAAATAAGACCCTCTAATCTGGTCTCGGGGTCATCATTGGATGACTCCACAGCATTTCCAAACCACAGCAAAACCCGAACTCCATCTACCTCCATTTCGACAGACATTTTTTGCCGCATTGTTTTTAATGATGTCGAGTGTGTATGTGTGGGTGGGCTGAATCTTCCAGCTTGACCTCTAGATATTTTTTTTTCCCACCCGCATTAATTCTTCAAGTTCTCCTAACGATATGAAACCTCTGCATGGGTAGTAATTCCTATTGAGGATAAAATATAGTCGACTGCTCAGGGAACCTTCACTTATGAAAATGAAACATCATTCATCGTTGATTTTAATATACAAGCCAGGCCAGAGTGCAGCTTTGAACGCTACGAGGTAAATGTTGATGAAAAGAGTCGGGGAGTGGGCTTAGTGTGAAAGCAGACATGTTCACGCGCCTCCATTGCTGCAAGGAAACGTTTTTCATCGCCGGGCTGTCAGGTTTCTCACATTTAAAAGTGAGCAAGGTGCTAAGACGAAATGACAAAGAAACCTTTTGCGCTTGACATTTTGCCTTATAGATGAAAAAGCACAACGGGGGAGTACAAAAGGTCAAAATTTAAAATCTCGCTACCCCGTCTTGTGATATGAATGAAATTTTTGTTTATCCTATAGGTAGACGATTATTCTTGAAAATGTCAGCAAACACCTTCGCCCGAGAAAAGCAACAATAGCTGATGAAATCTTATTTATTTATTTATTTATTTATTTATTTCCTTGAATAAGAAAAGATCACATGAGTTTTAACTTACACATCAATGTCGCGTTCTGTTCGTTCACCATTTTTTTTTCTCCACGTCCAGCTCAGGTTAAATGTCCTCCTCATTAAAATGTAACCTAAAGGTGGAAAAGAGAGGCCGCTTTGCAGACGCCATTAGCGAGCAAATGCTCCTACTGAGCCTTTTATCAAGCTTCCCACGCACGGCGACTCAAATCGCATGTTCAAGCTCCGCTGGATTTTTCACGTAATCGCTTTGCAGCGGGAGAATCGTGTAACCGAGGTGACCGATTTGAAAACACAACAACATCCCGTGCATTAACCTCCATCCTCATTTGTTACGAGCCATCCCCGCCTCTGACTCATAAATCATCTCACCGTTTAAATCCAAGGAAGAGGCGAAAAGATACTTTTCTCTTTTCTGACACTGAGACCCGAGGAGTCGTTCATAAATCCGCGTTGAACAGATCGTTACGTTCAATAAGGGAGATTAAAGACTCCGGGATTTAACACCGAAGCAATCCTCATGGAAAGGGATCGTGATAAAAAATAATCTGAATATATCTATAAAAACAAATAGTGTTCTATTAAGCTAAAAAAAATATTTGGACTTCTGGGAATGGATGACATTGGACAAAAGGCCACCTTTTGTCCTCCTCCTCTCCTTGTCCATTGATTTCTCCAAGTGATCACTCACGCAAGGGCACAAACTGGCCTGACAGAGTTTAATTACCTCCAAAAAAAAAAAAGAAGAGCAGAAAAACACCACGCAGCATTTCATCAGTGAGCGACATCTAAATCTCCTTGATGGCTCCTCGCATCCCTTGCCATGAGTCATTTGGATCCTCTAACGATTCTTTCGCTTTGATGCAAAAGGGATTATCATCTGCTTGCAACTGTCCCCGAAGGGGCTTTATGCGGCGTCTATAAAAGACCTTTCACCTGTTGTTTCGCGAGGGTGGGTCAAGGCGGCCCGGCAAGATCATGTATCAGGGGAGCGGGTGGGGCAGAATGTTTTCTGAAGGTTGGACGGCGATAAAGCCAACAAAGAACGTGTGTCGGACATCAAACATGAATGATCGCAAACTAGGATTCATCAAAACGTTCGCCGCTATTGAACCCGCACCGTTCAGTCCGACGAGATAATCAACCGGCAAATGCATCAGCAAGTTTCTCCGGCCAATTTTCCTAATGAGATGTCCATACAAGTGATCAGCGGAGATGATGCAAGATCACAGAAGCGAACAAAAGAAAAAGCGCCGTTTCAGCGATTTTAGCCTAAAATGTCGTTTTAAAGAGCCCAGTTTGGTGATGTCCTCTTTAGTATGCAAGCGGAGAGACACACACGAGAGCCATTTTTTTTTTTTTTTATGTGCCAGCTGCTCTTTGTAACCCTCGGATGAAAACTCATTTGCCAAGAAAGTCAAGCAATGGACGGATTGATTTTAGAATAAAGCAAAAGCGGCTTTGAACAATTCATTTGGGCCCCGTCAGCTCTCAAAGGCTCAATTGAGTCGGCGCTTGGCAAGGTGCTCGTTCAAACTGCCAGATAAGGTGAGAACCAAAGCGCCGTTTTAAATGGACGACATTTTAAGCACTTTATAACAAGAGGATCAAACAAACAAGAAAATCCTCATTTGTTAGACTTAATTGTGCCGACTTCCATGTCACTGGAATTTTGTCTTTCATATTTACAAATTAAGTGTGAAATTGCACTCACATTGCTTTCCCTGAAGCAGTTGTAATAACAGTCTTCACCAGTAGGTGGCAGACAGAGGTGTAAAGACGAAAAGAGTTTGTTGTTCCACGTAACCACAACAAAACAAAAGTGGCTCTATAATCTGATTTAGTGCGTAAAGTTTTGCCGCATCCGCGAGCGCGCGCCAGCACACCTTATCTTCACGACTTTTACGGCCTTTGGTGTTTTATGAGCAAATGTAAACAAACACTCACCGCTACGCCGCTAACACCCCTTAGCAATCCGATGACTTGCCGTTTGGAAGCAATCTAATCCTTTACAAGGACAATAACGCTCAACCCCGAAAAACACAACGGAAGGAATTCGCTTTAGTGTCACTTTACGGTTTACGAAATGCGTTATGTTGAACAAAGCGTTTTATTTCCCAGTCTGAATTTGCACCTCATCTCAATTTTTCCACGAGGTCACGATTAATCTTGGTAATTGTTGTCTCTCCGACGCAGTCATAGCACTCCGGGGTGCACTTTGACTGTCTCCACTAACTCCTCCAGCAGACGAGAGAACTCGTGGAGCGTTCGTTCTCCATCGCGGCCGATTGTTATACGGCTTTGTTCTTGCAGCGGAAAATAAATCCCCAGACGACCGCCGGTGAAAGCGAAGCACCGTTGCACATTATCACACGCTATTATTCAATTGAATAGGTTTTTTGGATGCAAATCGGTTTCAATATCCTCTTTGGACTACTCCGGGGCATGTGATAACGCTCTTCTTTTCAAATTAGATCACCCGAAGCAGGTGTTTTCCTCGAGTATGTTGGAATTTACACATTATTATTATTTTTTTAATATAATAAATTCAGTTATATGGCTTAGTCATTAAAAGCAGAGGCGGCGGGACCGGGGGGGGACTAGGGGCAGCCAACCTCCCCTCTGTTTTTAAAAAAAAGGCATATTGTGAGGTAAAAGATCTTTCATGCAATAAGACGTATTGTAAAATCATGACCATAAATCATATATATTATTATTTTTCCTGTCACAGGACCACTGGGATGTCCTGCAAGGCGAGGCAAAGGGGAAAGTGCTGTCAAAAAAACGTGAAGTGCAGGTCAGCTGACAGGACTTTCAGGAATAATTGCCTCCTACAGTCCACGGGTAAACATTGCCTTTCAAATATAGCTGTGGTGTCATTATTGTCCACCCTCACACAAGCAGGACAAAAAAAAAAAAAAAAAAAACACTCCTCACAATAAAAATAGACACTAACAACTGTCAACGCCAATGATTTCTTTCCGGACTAAGTTTGGATGGGTTTTATTTTTTGAGTCTTGAAATTTTCTAGCTGCTCCGTATCTCGGGCACCCACAGAATGCCACAGACGAGCAACATGGAGGAGTGAAAATAGTGATTAGCCAACAGCCCACAGTAGGTCACAAGCAAAGGAGCCAATGTATGCACTTGTTTGTGTGCATTGGAGGCGGGCTCGGATATTTGTCTCGGGCTCCAAGCGAGTGAATCTATATTTGAACTTGAAGATGCGTGTATGTTTGTTGTATATTTGCGTGCTCGCAGTGGAGAAGCCAGGGTCACGACCTTAGAAGCATTCCACCGCCCTGGATCGTGTTTATATCCGATGCCTCACAGTCACTCGACCCAAAATGACAGCGACAGACGCATCGTGAACAGCTGTGAGGTTGCGTCGGACAACACGGCGAGAAAAAAGGCCTTTAGACTCTTGTTCACTCACGGGACACTTTATTAGGTACACTAGCGGAGACGTAATGTAATAATGTTGTGGGCCGTCACACACCTTCCATTTTGACACAAAAAACATTCGGATTTATACAGAGGAATAATAACTTTTTTTCTATATTCTTTAGTCCTTTTTTTTTTTTTTACTACTTACCTGGCTGGAACGGATTAATTGCATTCCATTCATTACAATGGAAAGCATGACTTTACATTTTGATTTGGTCACAGAATGGATTCACAACCCGAGATTCTACTGTACATCCATGATGAGATACATCTGATTATTTTCTTATTTTGGACACCCCCAAAGATGGAGACACATGTGAGGAACTGTTCAGAGAACTATTTGATTTCAGCTGTTCTCTCCAAGCTTGTGTTCATGTTAGGGCCCTGGTTGGCCGCCCCCCACTTGCGGGGGCTCTTCAGGAGTGTCCCACACACATGTTTGGGGGTGCCTTCGTCGTCCTGGTCGGAACGCAATGCCATCAGTTCGATCTCGTGCTTGGCGGCCGTCTCCAGAACCTGCTGCTTATTGTAGAACAGGACAAAATTGTTGATGATGGGATGGATAGGCAAAGCGATGGCGATGACGCCGCACAGAAAGCTAATGGCGGCGTTACAGCGGCCTAAGGTAGTCTTGGGGTACACGTCGCCGTAACCCACTGTGGTCATGGTGATGACGGCCCACCAGAAGGACTGCGGGATGCTGGTGAACAAAGTCTCCGGGTGGTGCTGCTCCACGGTGTATCCCAGCGCCGAGAAGAGGAACACCCCCACGCCCATGTACATGAGGAGCAGGCCCAGCTCCTTCAGGCTGCTCTTCAAGGCGCTGGTGAGGGTCTGGAGTCCCGAGGAGTGGCGGGCCAACTTGAAGATACGGGCGATGCGCATGATGCGTAAAGCCTGCACCGCCTGCTGCACGTTGGCCAGCTCCATCACGCCGGCGCCCAGCGAGGTAAGGAGGAGCACCACGAAGAAGGGCATGATGGCCATGAAGTCCACCACGTTCATGAAGGCCAGCGCAAATTTGACTTTGTTCGGGGACGAGAGCAGACGCAGCACATACTCGATGGTGAACCAGCCGATGCACACCGTCTCGATCCACTGAAAAAAAAAAAAAGAGTGTTATTCATCTAAAGATGTTTTCCAGTTTCTATTTTTTAAGTTTCTTTTTATCAATGTGACCTCCATGGTGGGGTTCTCCGTGAGTTTCCCCTCCTCGTCCTCCACCTGCAGGTCCGGTATGGTGCTGACGCACATAACCACAGAGGAGATGAGGATGAAGATAAAGGAGAGGATGGCGATGATGTGAGCGGCCAAAGACGACTCGGGCTTCTCCATCAACCTCCACGTCCACGTCTGGAAGCGCTGCCAGCCACTGACGCTCGGGTCTCCATCCCGGTCCACCAGGATGGTCCTCACCTTCTCGGCGATCTCCTCCAGCTCGTCCTCCACCTCCTGCAAGTGGCTCTTGCAGCACTCATCCAGGTAATCCGAGTCAATTTTCCAAAAATCCATCTCCTTCATGAAGCAGATGGGGCAGATGCCTCGCTTGATGTGGATCTCGCCGTAATAATAAAGCTCCGTGATGCATTTAAAGGCGTCTGGATCCCTGTCGAAATAAAACTCTCCTTTATCAGGGTCGTAATCATCACACAAGGAGGAGATTTCCTCCGTAGGGACGGGTGACACCGAGTTCACCAGTTCAGCCAGTCGGGTCTCCGGAAAACGGTCGAGAACGTCCCGGAAAAACACCTGTTTCAGCCCGCCGATGTTCACCACAATTTCGGGCTCCTCGCATGCTCCGGAGCCGCTCCGGTACCGGCTCCTGTGGATTCCCCACATTGTGTTGCACTGGGGGCGCTGAAATTGTTGTCCAAGTCAAGTAAAAGTGTTTATTGCATAAGAGAGATAAAAAGAGAAAAAAAAAATCGGATGCGGTGAAATGTTCTTGCATGCACGCGCAGACGTTTGGCGTCTCTGAAAGTTGGATTTGAGGAGCGCAACTTCGTCAAGTCACTACTACTTGAACAAACAACTTCCGGTAAGTCACAAAAATAAGAGTAAGCTTTTATTTTTTAAGGTTGGATAAAAACGACGTATTTATCCGGTGCTGAATACCTGTTAACGCGAAAGGCTACACTGCCTTTAAAACAAACAAAAAAAGAGAAATAAGAAATATGCTGGTCAACATTTTGTTAACTCTTTTGTTTATTGTTCTTTATTTGTCTCAAGAGTGATTTAAAAATAGGAATACAAAAAGGTTTGCGCGCAGGGTTTGGTTTTGTCTCCATCTAGAGACAAAAAAGATACATTGTGAGCAGAGGAGTGGTTATACTGTATTTGAACAGTTGTTTTGATATACGTAACGTAAATAAAAGTAAGTCATTTGATTTGATCAAATTAATATTATGTCAAGCAACCCTCAATGCGTGATAATAACTTAGTAATAATAAAAATAATAAATAATAATAAAATAATAAAATTCCACGTATTGCCTTAAAACGTGGGGGATCAACTTTTGGCACGATTTCTTAGTGTTTTAATTTCTCTATGACATTTTTTGTTTTCCTTTTTTGTCACAATGACAAAATAAAAAAACTCATTTATGATCTTAGTTTCTTTACTCGTCACTTTTGCTGTAAACATACGCTTCCCTTAAAACCTTACACGGCGCTTTCCGATTGGTCGTCCACACGACTGCTCGTTTCAGCCAATCGGCGTTCGCCATTAGGTTGCAGCGCTTGGGTTCAGCCAATCACCGTGGGCCACGGTGAATCTCCTCCATTGACATTATTGCAGGCTGCTAAAGAAAGCGGCTGCAGACTTCGTAGTGTTTGCAACTAGTAAAGGTGGCTTAGACACTGCTAAAATAATGAAACCGTTACTTTCTGGTAAGTACAACCGCAAATTTATTCTTTAAAATGGGATTGTTAGGTTGCACGATTTTTGAGTTTGTCTTGTCGGCTTGCTGGAATAACAATGGCACATAGGTTGGCAGGCCTCTTTAATTCTATGACTTTTAAATCTTTCCCACATTGAGTGTGATGATGTGCTTATACAATTTAAATTGTGTTTGAAAATGGCTGCCTCCCTGATTACCTGTAAATGTAATCTTTTGTGCAGGAGTGTTCCTGGGCTTTTCGTTGCTTGTTAGTGTGCAAGCATTTTATTCTCCCAGCGACGATGTGGTCGAATTGAACCCGTCCAACTTCAACAGAGAAGTGATTCAGAGCGATAATCTGTGGCTGATCGAGTTCTACGCTCCCTGGTGAGTGCATTGACACATCATGAATGGGCCTAATACAGCGCCCTGGGGTGTCCCGTTAGCGAAATGGTGCTGGAATGTTTCTCGTGTGTTGTTGACATGTTCACCTTGTCTTCATCAGGTGTGG
The DNA here is from genome assembly GCF_024217435.2 of Syngnathus scovelli. NCBI lineage: Eukaryota > Metazoa > Chordata > Actinopteri > Syngnathiformes > Syngnathidae > Syngnathus > Syngnathus scovelli. The sequence continues at coordinate 9,512,863 of NC_090866.1, read as the reverse complement.
CCATTGTCAAAGGTTGACGCCAGACTGGAAAAAGGCAGCAACAGCCCTTAAGGTGACCACGACACAAATCTATAAGTACCTCTAAATTACAATACCAATCGTGATTAACACATTACATATAAACTTAAGTTTGGATTTTATGCCTGTGTTCTCTCAGGGTATTGTCAAGGTTGGTGCAGTAGATGCAGACCAGCACAAGTCTTTGGGAGGCCAATATGGCATTTCCGGATTCCCTACGATTAAGATTTTTGGCGGCAATAAGAACAAACCTGAGCAATATCAAGGTATTTACGACAGTGGGTCTTTGTGTTTCTGAATGATGAAATTTAAATCACTTTTTTGTATTCCTCAGGAGGGAGAACTAGCCAGGCCATCGTGGAAGCAGCCATGAGCGCTCTGCGGGAACTGGTTAAAGACCGACTTGGTGGCAAGTCTGGGAGCTCGGGTTACAGCAAACCGGTATGTGCCAAAAATTGATGCCACAATATGAAGAATAGCTCAGTGAGACTTTACACCCAGCAGAGTGGAGGTGGCAGTGAAAAGGACGTGGTGGAGCTCACGGATGACAACTTTGACAAGATGGTGCTGCAGAGCGATGACGTGTGGTTGGTGGAGTTCTTCGCTCCTTGGTGTGGACACTGCAAGAAGTAAGTAAAGCTGTCCTTATGCGACAGATTTGACATTTAATTTAATTAAAATTTATATGCAATCACCAGCCTGGAGCCCGAGTGGGCAGCTGCAGCTTCGGCCGTCAAGGAGCAGACAAAGGGCAAAGTTCGCCTGGGAGCCGTGGATGCAACTGTGCATCAAGCTGTGTCCAGCCGTTATGGGGTCAGTGTCACACTTGGATTTTTTTTATGACTGATATTCTTATCCTATACGTTTTGTCTCTGAGCAGATCCGAGGTTTCCCCACCATCAAGATATTCCGCAAAGGGGAGGAGCCCGAGGACTACCAAGGGGGACGTTCCCGCCGTGACATCATCGAGAAGGCCTTGGATCTGTTTTCTGATAACGCCCCTGCTCCAGAACTTCTGGAGGTTAGTCGGTGAACGTAAGTTGAGCACATATCGTGAAGTCCACGCCGTCAATGAAACGATGTCTTGCAGATTCTTAATGAAGATGTCCTGAAGAAGACTTGTGAGGACAGTCAGCTGTGCATCATTGGTATCCTGCCACACATTCTGGATACAGGTGCCTCTGGGAGAAACAGCTACCTGGACGTGATGGCAAAGCTGGCTGACAAGTACAAGAAGAAGATGTGGGGGTAAGAGCAAAAGCAGATTTTTTTTGGACTCGGATCTTGTGAGAGAGCTCACCTCGTGACACCCCCCCTCCCGCCTCGCTCTTCCCCTCATCAGCTGGCTTTGGGCTGAAGCTGGTAGTCAGATGGACCTGGAGGCCTCGCTGGGTATCGGCGGCTTCGGCTACCCCGCCATGGCTGCCATCAACTTGCGCAAGATGAAATTCGCTCTGCTCAAGGGCTCGTTCAGCGAGACCGGGATTCACGAATTTCTCAGGTGAGTTGCGCAAGAGGGGCGTGGCCAGACAACGGCGGGGAGTAACTCGTGGTTTGCAGGGAGCTTTCTGTCGGACGAGGCTCGACCGCCACGTTGGGAGGCGGCGTGCTTCCCAAAATTCACTCCGTTGAAGCGTGGGATGGAAAAGATGGACAGGTGAGAAAAGATTCACGGCTGAATAGTAAGAATAAATGATAAGTGTCTTTTTTCTCCCACCATCAGCTTCCCGAGGAGGAGGATTACGACCTCAGTGACGTTGAGCTGGATGATGACTTTGACAAGAAGATTGAGTTATGAGGCTCAGAATATTTTTATTTAAAAAAAAATGAGGCTGCTGGGATTTGACCCAGGCTGGATGTGATCTGGTCCCGTGCGAGCCATGTCCCCTTCTCCTGTGGATGAATGGAAGGCCCGGTAGGTTGCAGTTACTAAAATACTCCAGACGGGGGGGCGGGGGGGGTTCATCTTTAGTCAAGTCACATGTACACATTTTTGAGGAGGGGTCACGTAACTTCTGACACTTGCAATCCAAGCTTTTTATTGTCCCTTTTTTTTTTGTGTGTGGACTGAAATAACTTTTGTCAAGCCCCTCACGTGACATTTTTGTTTCCTGGTTTTCAATCCAGCGGTATCAGGATATAAGGTGGGGGGGCATCTTGTGTAGATTTTTCTTACACAAACTTTATTTCAATTGTGTGAAAACATTTGTTACAATAATAAAACAATAAAAACAGCCACGGTCTCTATTTTTAAACTCACTACTTGATTATATCACAAAGTGCATGCAATACTAAAAGGCATATTCATCTTTTATGTCCATCGAGCATTCCTGAGCAAACACGGTCAAAGTGAATGAAATTTATAACGTAGTGATGTCATGAGTTCCCTCTTTATGTAACATAGCTTGAGTCGTAATACTTGCCATGCAAGGAATCCAGTCAATATAAATACAATATGGCACTTGACTTTTGGAGTAAAATCCATTTCAAGATCAAAAAGATTTTGAGGACAAGCGCAACAATCCACAGAAAAAGCCACAAAAATACAATTATAATAAACAGGGTTTCCAAAATAAAGGTACGTTTTGTGACTTTGCTAATAGTCACATTAAAATAGGTTTATTTTTTTAGCGGAGGAACTAAATTTGTAACAACTGGATGTTTTGGAAACCCTGGTGTAAACATTAGGACGTCATGGAGTGCCGCGGCGGGCTTGCGAGCTTTTCGTTTCAGAACTGACGAGAGGTTGACTGATCGGACTGCAGGAGTCGCACGATGGACGGGTCGCTCTTGGCACCTTTGATGAACTCCTCCAAGGACAAACGACCTGGTAAGCACACGGAACAGAAGCCGCTTCAGTCATGTGGCTTGTTTATGGCAGTTAATTACTTTGGACAACAGGGGGCGCTGTTGACTTAGCATAATGAGTTGTACAACTAACATGGAGTCTAAAATAAAAATGGTCTCACCGTCATTGTCAATGTCCATCTGCCTGAAGATCTTATCCGTTCGCTTCTCCGGCGTGGATTCATCCTCGGGCATCTTCATCACTGAAGACACCATCTTATAAATGGCCTACAAAATGTTGGAGGAGTAAATATAACCACAGAAAAGGGTAACTTTGATGAAGTCAGAGAAAATGTGAAAGACTAAAAATATGATTTTAAGCTTCTCACCTGGACTATCTCCAGCATCTCCGCTCGGCTTATGTAACCGTTCCCGTCCAGGTCGTACATGCTGAAGGCCCAGCGCAGCTTCTGCTCCAGCCCGCCACGCGACGTCACGCTCAGGGCGATGATGAACTCCCTGAAGTCGATGGTGGAGTCGCCGTTGGTGTCGAACGTGCGGAAGACGTGCTCGGCAAACTTGGAGGCGTCTCCGTAGGGGAAAAAGTTAGCGTAGATCTTCTTGAACTCCTCCACAGTCAGGTGGCCGGTGGGGCAATCCTTGAGGAAGCCGCGGTACCACTCCTGCAGCTCGTGGTCCGTGAACTCCGTGTTCTCTCGCAAATCGTTCAGGACCTCCGGCCGGAGTTTACTGTTCTGTTTTCCCATGATGCAGTGCTCCCGGCAGCCGGCTGGGCTGGTCCTTCTACACTCCCGCTGATTTGGTTTTGGACAGCGACTGGCTTCTCTCACCTGTTGGATACCACCAATCATTAGTATGAAATGATCTCTTATTTGTCTTTAGTATCTGTAACTGGTATCGGCATCCTCTAAAAGTACCCGAAACCTTCAAATAAAAGATAAATTGTTGAAATTGCTGAACTGGAGCCAAGAATTAGTATGCTCAGGCTGCAGGCAAAAAAAATAAAAAAATCATTCCTGCATTTATCTGCTTGACCAAATTTGGTCATTTCCTATGAAAAAACATTGCTGGCATTCATAACATTTTTTTCCAAAACAGAATATGACTCGTCACGATAAATTCCAAACCCCCCCTTGTGCTGGTCTACTTTTTCCAGTGGCTTCTCTGCTTAATGAGTCTGTTTCACACACTGACTGGTCTCTGTGTGTGTGTGTGTTTAAACGAATACGGATGGTGACGAGGCGGCCGACGTAACGTGTGGGAACAGAATAATTTTATTAAGGGAACGGAACAAATGACAGTTGTCCTTGTTTACATCGTCATGACCATATTTCCTCCAATAGTCACCCGTTGGCTTGAATAAAGACCTCGCCCCGGCGGCTATAATTATTTTTATTACTGTCTGACCTCTGATACCAACTTGCAGTTGCATTTTCGTTGCCTTATCACGTATTAAAGAGAAATGACTTTTAAATGTGTCCTCGGAGATGAAAAGAACTCGGGATTCAGTTTGCTGCTGTGTGTGTTGAACGGAATTAATTGGGTTGCAAACCAAAAGGATAAAAAAAAAAACAGCTTTCGCGTTATTTCTCGCTTTGTGCTTTTCTCTGAACTACCGCGGAGAACATTGTGCACCGGCTCACGATGAGGTCCCTTGACACACCAGTTGCCATGGCAACCCAATAGTAGCCAAAGTCCTTGGAAAAGGGAGGCAATGTAACTTCCAATCTGGTGCTCGTGCAGGACGGATGATTTTTGCGTCTGGCGTACTCTGATGCAATTATCCAGGCCTTTACAAACAAACCATAAAGTCAGTTTAGCAAGACAATTGTATGCTTGGTCTGAACACGACATTCAAAAAAAAGCTAGTTGTTATGCGGAAACAAAAATAGAAATTCCAAATGTGGCATATTTCCACGTATTCACTTGTTGCCGTTTATTTTAAGACCTTTGGACAACACAATTTAAGGGCAGCCATTTTGTATTGCTACTTACTATCAATTGAAAATGACATCACAGCACCTTAATTGCTGATGTCACATGACCAAATGGAGACAACAGGTGAGTTACCTGAATATTTTTTTTTTCCTTAGGATTTTTCTGATTTTAAAGCCTGCGTTGTAATTGAATACATGACATTTATATCAACTTCCTGTTTAGCTGTAGTTTAACACAAAAATGGTAGAATTTTACTACTGAATTGAAGTATACTGCTGGATGGAAAATCTCACGTAGGTGCAATGTGTGGGTGGACTCGTGCCGTTGTCCATCGTGTATTTTTTTTCCATTTCGTCCATTTTTGTTATATTGACTGCTGTATAGAGAACACAAATAGGCCAATTCAAAAGTTCTGACTCAAGTTTTCCATCCATATACACAAATGTAGCTGGCCTTTGTTATTAATTACTTTGATGACATTTAATTGTTTATGAAAGCCCGCAACAAAAGAAAAATGATTTTACAAAAACATGTTTTTTACTACGGTGTAATGGACTGACAATTCAATGTTTTGATGGTGCATGATAATAGTTTCCACGTATCATTGTTTTTCGCTAAGCAAATATAATGTGTATTTTAAATGAAATAATTGTGAATCATAATTTCCTCACAGCTTTGACAAAAATAGGAAAAGGAATGTGATGCAGTCTTAAAATGGGTGTAACCCTCAAACTACCATCGCGTCTTGCAAGGGGGGGGGGGGGGGGGGTCACGACAACCGATCGCAGACTAGGAAAGACTTTACGTCCCAAAAAGTTTATTATTCAAGAAAAAAAGTCAAATTACCTTCGAAGGGAGGATTGGTGAGTGTTGCGGTAGAAAAGTCCGCTTGTTCTCCGCTTCAGCGGACCGAATTCACCGTCAACTCCAACGTCTTCTGATGACTAAACCAGCACGGGGGAAGAAAAAAATAAATAAAACAGATGTTTTTGAAGCTAAGTTGTAGTAAAAATGTTGTTTACTTACATTTATTTGTTTTACCACAGGCTGCCTGCGATGCTTATAAGCTTTAACGTCTGCTGGAAGATGTGGCATAAGCTCGATTTTCATCCGACTCGACCAAAAACAACAATGGGGTTTGCTTTCTATTTATGACTCGAATATACGTTATTCTCCACAATATCTTGGGAACTAACTCCATTTTCTATACTTGTCCTTCCCTGCTAAATATTTAACGTGAATCTTATGAATAGTATAATGTTTTCTGCTGACGAAGAACCTTTTTTGTATATCACACTCTCCCTACGCACGGAATGGATTATTCCACACTCTCCTTGCTGCTTCCATCGGAGAAAAAGTCGCAGCGTCCGGTGGAAAATTATCTCCGTCGACTATTATTAGCTCTCTATCTAAAATACACGTTTGAAAAAAAAAAAAAATCTTACACAACTCTCAGTTTAAGAAAAAAAAATTGCAATATATTTTATGTTTTTATACCAGCATCCTCTGTTGAATAAAAAAAAAATCCATCACGAGCCTTCTTTAATTGAATTATTTTGCCCCAATATTTCAACACTGAATTAATCAGGTTCTTTAATCATGGATATGGCGTCTGTACCTTCACTCATGCACTTCAGGAAATGTGGTGTGTATGTCAGCATTTCAGTCAGTAGATTAATAATTAACTCTGTGTATTTGTGCGTGTGTGTTTCTGAAGCCTGACACCTGTTTCCTGTAAGTTGCAGGTTTATCTACCTGAAGGCAAGGATGGCGCGACACCACGGCTAGGGGGTGCTATAGTTCCATCAAAAATCTATTGTGACAAACAGAACAATTAAATGCTCTTCCACTAGATGGCAGTAGGTATAATTAACCTCTATGCAGTACTCACCTGCAAGACATAGAACAAAATTGCTTGCCGGAAATTGAAAACCTCGACACAAGAACACATCAAGAACCAAGTCAACCCTGGGGTCAAGGGTCAGTGCGTCATAGTGTCATTGTATGCTCGCAATTTGAATTTAATGGTTCTGCTTGCAACAAGCAACATCTCAACTTGGTGTTGACTTTTTTTCCCCCATGAATAGGTCAGAAAGAGTCCACTAGAGGGCGCCAAAGGTTTACAATTTGGAATAACTGCTCTACAAGTGCAAAATAATGTTTAACTGCTTGTCTTTGAGAAATAATGACCCAAAAAAAAAAATGCTTATTTGTGCATTATGGTGAGAAAACAAATCTACCAGAGGGAAAAACACGTGACTAAGCTGAAGCAGTATTGACATAAAGGCAGAGTTAATATTTAGGGGAAAACATTAAGTTCATCATTGGACTATGTACACCACAGCATCATGCGTTCAAAAAGTTCATGTAACGGTTAGGCGGATAACCAAACACTATACTGTTCACATGCTATCTTCGTGCACGATAGCATGCACGTCTAACTGTACATGATAATCTTTGACTTCTCTGAATCTCAGTGGTGTTTTATTAGGTTTGAAAAGTTTTACCACCCTCTGATAAAGTGGATGAACAATCTTAGATCAGGAGAACATGGCCATTTATGACGCAGCAGATACCCTGTGCATGACTCGCTTGTGTCTGGACTTTCAGCCAATGTTTGCCCTTTGGAGATTGACCAATAATTTGCTAACAGGCCTCAGGTACGTTAATTAGGTCATGAAAATAGACGACTGTAGATGTAATATTTTACAGTTAAAGCAATTTGTAATGATTTAAGATGCAAAAACGGTTAATAGTGCGATTGGTTTCCTGATTGAATCGCTGAGAGAAATGTAGCTTAGCGTTTGAGTGAGTTCGAGGGGCCTCCACCACCTGAAACCGCTTCGATACGAACTGTGTCGATCAATACGTATATTGATATAATGACAAATATGCTTCCAGAATGAGAACGAAGTTGGGAAAAAAACAACAACTGGTCAGCCTTGAGTTAAAATGTTTGTTTGTTTGCTTGAACAGCAAATAAAGCCTTGGTAGAACCTTTGAATATTTGTCGATCAAAGTTCATTATCCGGCTAGTATTGAATTAGGGGGACTGTTTTCAGGTTGAGTTAGTGGCAGTCGGAGTAGCAACAGAAGAGCAAGGTAAAATGTTGTCGGGACTAAAATTGTTTTATTTGTTATTGTGATTTGTGACCGTGGGTTTTGAAAGTTGTTTTTTTAAATATGTGAGTTGATGTGTGGGATAATTAATTTTGCAATTTTATAATTCCTAATTAATTTTATTCATAACGCTTGCATTTTTTATTTTAACTTGACAGCAGATTGAATCCAACGAAATTAGTTTGAAACTTTTCGTCTTATAGTAGGAACAATATTTGACTCGCTGGACCCATCTTTGCATTGAGTTCGAAAACCAAGCAAATAACTTGAACTCACTAACTTGTCTTGATACGATCAAACAGTTGAGTGAGGGTAACGATTCTAGAGAATCTGTTTTGTAAGCTTTTGCTTCGAACAACGCATATCCTTTCAAACCTTTTCCCTTTGGCCCTCCACACTGCAGGTCACAGTGGACTTTGAGCGTTCCTCCCAGTAAGTGTTCTATAAAAGACTCCCGAGGATCCGGACAACTCAGTCTCGTTTGAGTACTCGCACAAGTCTGAAAGGATTGAGCTTTTCGAGCCCATCATGAGGGACTCAAAGCTCTGCCTTCTGCTGATCCTCGGCACAACGGCCTTGGCTGGTGAGTATTTCCGAGAGGTGTTCTTTGCTTTCAATTTAGAGTGTTTAGTCATCTGAATTTTAAATTTAATTTTACACATAGTGTTGTTAGTTCTGCAATCTAAACACATAATAATGCTATTAACAGTTTTTAAAATGTTACATTTATAACAATGCAATATTTTTTTACATTTTATTTGTATTATTTTATTTAAATTTCTTTACATTTCATGTTTATAATAATCTAAACAAATAATAGTGCTATTAACAGTTTTCAAAATGTTAAATTTATAACAATGCAATATTTTTTTACATTTTACTTGTATTATTTTATTTAAATTTCTTTACATTTCATGTTTATAATAATAGTGCTATTAATAGTGTTCAAAATGTTAAATTCATAACAATGCAATATTTTTTGACATTTTATTTGTATTATTTTATTTAAATGGCTTTACATTATAGTGGATTAAAATATGTTTAAATGTTCTTATGCATCTTATTGCACAATGCAATATTTTTTACATTTTATTTGTATTATTTTCTTTACATTTCTTTACATTTCATGTTTATAATAAGAGTGCTATTAACAGTTTTCAAAATGTTAAATTCATAACAATGCAATATTTTTTTGACATTCTATTTGTATTATTTTATTTAAATGTCTTTACATTACAGTGGATTAAAATATGCTTAAATATTCTTATTCATCTAAGCCACTTCTAACAATTTTTCTCTTTTAAAGTTGCACAAAATGAAGATCAGCCAAGTTGTCTGCGTAAGTTGCCCTGATTACCGTACAATTTTATCACACAACAACAATGAAGGTCTTACCAAGTTTGTTCTCCCCCTAGTGGCCAAAAGGTATAAGACTCTCCACAAGTACGAATACCAGTACGTGGCTGAATCTCTCAATGCTGTCAATGGAGCCTCAGAGGTCCAGAACGGACCCAGGGCAACATGCAAGGTACACTTTCATAACTTGGGGTGAAGCCGTGACAAAAAATTGACATAGGTCATGTGTCACAGGTTGAAATCGAAGTTCCCCAGACATGCAGCTTCATCGTCCGCACCACCGGCTGTGCCCTGAGTGAAGTCATTGACGTCGACACAGATGGCAAGCCCACGTTCGCCGCTTCCCCCAGCTCGGATGCCTTTTCCGCCGAAATGGAAAGGTACCGCGTATTTTCCAACGCACTCAACCGATATTGCGCAATAAAACAAAAGTTGACCCAGTTCGTGTATCTTTTAGATATCCTCTGAAGGTTGTGGTCGAAGGTGTCTATGATGTGAAACTGTACCCTGAGGAAGGTGAGACGACAACCACGCTGAACATCAAGAGAGGAATCATCTCAGCTCTGGCTGTTCCTTTGATGGAAGAGGACAAGAACAAGAACATGGTACGATAATATTTCATTTGGAGAAATCCTAAAGCCACAACAGCGATTCATTTATCGCTTTTGCATTTTTAGCCAACAATCCACGGCACGTGCAAGACCTTCTACACCATCAATGCTCAAGAGGACATTGTAACTGACATCAGCCTGGACCGGGACTTGTCCACGTGTGACCGATTTGTCCCAGTGAGATCTTACACCAGCCCCTTGGCGCTCATCTCTGGCATGGTAAGACAATCGAAAGATTTCAAATTGAAGGAATCTCTTGGTTACAAACGATTTCTTTTTTTTTTTAGCAATACCCTCTTTCCAAGCTGATCAGAAGCTCTCAGACCTGCAACTACAAGTTTGACAACGAGAAGAAGCACATGACCTCCGGCTCGTGCACAGAGAAGCACATCCTGATCCCGTTCTCCCACAAGTAAATCTGAAATTCCCTCAAAAAATATTTTCTGCCTTAATCTAGTTCCTAAAGTGACGCTTAACAATTTCAGGGGTGAATATGGAGTTAGAAATGTCGGGAAACAAGAACTGACCCTCGTGGAGGTTTCCACCTCAAACGACAGAGTCTTTGATCACGGTAAATCTACGATTTTAATTTCCACCTTCGAAATAAAACCTCTGATTTCTAAATGTATGGTGTGTCACAGGTGACAACGCCCAGGGTCTTCATATGGACACTGTGGAGCACACATCTGCCCAGGAAAAAGACGCTTATCTGGATCTGCTGAGCGAGCTGGCCGATCTGCCAGAAACCGAAGGCGAGAAGAGGGCACACCTCTTCCAACAGATCGTCACCATGGTCCGCGGAATGAAGACGGAAACCCTGAACAGCGCCGTTCCCGAGGCTCTCGTCGTGTCTCGCGTCCTGACCTACCAAGTTCTGGCCCAGTGCGGAACTCCAGAGTGCAGCAGTGCCATCATGCAGATCCTCAGGAGCTTCCAGACCACGGCAGTTGAAGTTGACGCCACCGTTTTCGCTTTGGGACTGGTTTCCAATCCTTCCGCCTTGCTGATCAACGACATGCTTGAAATGGTCAAGTACAAGCCTAGCAAGCCCATCATGTACGGACTGAGCAATGTCGTCAAGAGGTAAGCTAGGCTAACTTTAAGTTATGGGATTCAAAGATACTAAACGTGTTTTTCTTGATTCCAGATTTTACAAAAACGAAGGAAAAGTCATCCCTGAGATTCGCTCCGTCGCTGAGTTCTTGGCTGGTCATTTGGGCGACTGCACCGGAGATGACGAAAACACTTTCCTGACATTGAGGGTAGCTAATTCCCCAAAACGGTTCGTTTTTAAAATCTTCATTCGATAAAATACTAACTTTGTCGGTTTTAGGTTATTGGCAACATGGCTCCCGCTGTGGTGCCGGCGAGTCCGGCGCTCAGAGCTTCAGTGATGCAATGTGTGAACCAACCAGAAGCTTCTCTGGCCGTGCAGCAAGCTGCCATCCAGGTTTACCGACTGACTCCCATCTCAGATGAGGTAAGTGCTGATGTTTAAGATCAAGTCAAGTCAAGTCAAGTCAAGTCAAGTCAAGTGACTTGACTTGATGTTTAAGATCCTTTCAATCTCATCCTTGCTAATCCGATTGTTTTATTTTTATCACAGGCCAGAGAAATTCTCATCCAGGTGGTTTTGGACAACGGCAGCCCCGTGCAAAAGCGAATCGCCGCATATCTCGTGCTGATGAAGAACCCCATGCCGAGCGAGTTGCTCCGTTTGGCCACCGCCCTGCCCACGGAGCAAGACACCCAATTCAAGAGCTTCGTGGTGTCCCACATTACCAACATCCTGTCTTCAACCGACCCTAAAACCGAAGAGTAAGTTGTATTTTTTTGTCGTCATCGTCAAAGTCAAATTATATCTTTCTTCTCTCGTGAAGACTCAGACAAAAGATTCGTGACGCCGTCCAGGACAATGAGATCGGACCCATCATGAGCCCCACCAAGTTCTCACGTAACTACCAGATCGGTTCTGTCGAAGGAAACATGATCTTCGAAGGCACCAGCTACCTGCCCAAGGAAGCCATGTTGGAAATGACCCTTGACGCGTTCGGCTTTGACATTGACATGATGGAGGTAAAGCTTCTGAGAAGAAAATCGAAGTAAGTTTAAAGTTAACTCGCGTATCGATATTCCAGATCGGTATCGAGGGGAAAGGATTCGAACCGACAGTCGAGGCATTGTTTGGTGACGCCGGATTCTTCCCCGACACCGCCATGAAGACCATGTACTTCGTCTCAGATAACGTTCAGGCAGTCCGTGAAATCATCCAGCGCTTCATCCCTGCTTTGAAGGATGCTGAGATGAAGAAACAGGTATTTGATTCGACTCATTGATTGCATCAAACAATCCAAACTTCATCCAAACATCTGTGTTTTAGCTCTCGCAGAACTTGATCAAAGAAGTTGGACAGAACCTCCACATGTTGATGAAGAAACTGCAGGCCTCAAAGTCTCCAGAAGCCATGATGTATCTGAGATTGTTCGGAAACGAGCTGGGTTATCTTACAACCACCGACGTGGAAGCTCTGATGCGTTCTGCTGCCTTGATGGCTGAGAGCATGTTCAAGATGTTCCCCGCTGATGTAAGGAACGCAAATGAGCCTTGAGGAGAACCAAAATAAAATGTGTGATTTAAATCGGACTTGTATTTCCACAGATCTTGAAGGGACTCATGACAAAGGCTGACAACACCATCTTCGCCCACTACATCTTCATGGACAACGACTTTTTCCTGCCAACTCTCACTGGTGTTCCTCTGAAATTCACATTGTCCGGAACCTTCAACCCCGGTATCAAGGGTGGACTGAAGATCGCTCGTGATATGGTGAATATTTGCCAAATGTGTTTTTTGAGTCATGTTATCACTACTGAACATTTTTTGGTTCCTCTAACAGAGTGAAGTGGCTTTCATGCCCTCTGCTGGCATTGAGTTCAAAACCCACGTCGGTTCCTTCATTCCCGAGTATCTCAACTCTGGAATGGAGATGTACTCCAACTTCTTCCACGAGAGCGGCCTTCAGGCCAAGATCTCGATGAGACCTGACCACGTCAAGCTGACCATCCCTGCTGCAACGAGCCCGACCAAGCTCATCAAAATGACGTAAGATGGAGAAAAACAAGGTTAGAAATGAAACATTATATTTGAACTCCTTTCTGTGTTTAAAATTTAGAAACACGCTGGTGGCAGTGAACGACCTCAAGGTGGTGCCCCTCAGGCCAATGGCGACAAAGAAAATCGATGTCAACAAATGCACCCCCGCTTTCGCTGGGATGAAATACTGCACTGCTCTTCAGTACATCGATGCTTACTCCCAAGAGACCGCTCCCTACTTTCCATTCACTGGTGACAGCAAGTGAGAAAACACACAAAACTACATTGTTTTAATTATTATTTTTAATTTAATTTAATTTAATTTAATTTAATTTAATTTAATTTAATTTAATTTAATTTAATTTAATTTAATTTGGTTTGGTTTGGTTTGGTTTGGTTTATTTTATTTTATTTTATTTTATTTTATTTTATTTTATTTCATTTCATTTCATTTCATTTCATTTCATTTCATTTCATTTCATTTCATTTCATTTTATTTTATTTTATTTTATTTTATTTTATTTTATTTTTCTTTTGTTTTGTTTTGTTTTGTTTTGTTTTTATTTTATATTGTTTTATTTTATTTTATTTTATTTTATTTGACTGATATTGTGAATTTTATTAGTTTTGCACTGCAACTCCACCCTTATTTAATTTTGTTTAATTTAATTTAATTTTATTTAATTTGACTTTATTTTATTTAATTTTATTATATTTGACTGATATTGTGAATTTTATTAGCTTTGCACTGGAACTCCATCCTTATTTAATTTAATTTAATTTAATTTAATTTAATTTAATTTAATTTAATTTAATTTAATTTAATTTAATTTAATTTAATTTAATTTAATTTAATTTAATTTAATTTAATAATATTGTGAATTTTATTAGCTTTGCATTGGAGCTCCATCCTACCGGTGACGTCACTGAGTACACCGCCACTCTTGCCTACGAGCTGGAAGGAGACGAGGTCGACTCTGTCAAGTTTGTTCTGAAAGCTGAAGGTAACATCACACTAAATATTCTTCTCGGAAAATTTCATGACGTGACGTTATGGGCTTGGATGGACGATAACAGGCGCGGAGCCCACGGAAGCCCGAGCAATCGTGAAATACAACAGAAAGAAGCACGTGCTCACCACTGACATCCAGATTCCGGACTATGACGTGGAAGCAGGATTGAGGATGGGTGTTATCGATGGCGATACCGACGGCAAACGAACCATCTATCTGGATCTTCTCAACGACAACATCCCTCAGCTTTCCCTCATTGGTCGAGCCAAGTAAGAATTATAGAGGAACTTATAGAGGAACAAATGTGTCGTGGAGATTTGACTGATTCCTTGGTGTTTCTTTCAGGCTTGAGATGATGAAGAAAGGGATGCTTCAAGTTCAGCTTCTGGTCCCCACACTCAGCCTTGATGCCTCAGTCACGGCTGACGTGGAGCGAGAGGACGAACTGGAAGTGAAACTCACGAGTGACGTGAGGATCATGGATGCTGCGTCCAAACAGGAGCTGGAAATGAAATACGGTAATCTATTTTTAAATTTGAAGATTCTTCTGCATGTCTTGAGATGTTTCCATTTTTGTTCTCTGTTCTCCAGATGACAGCAAGGTCGAGGTTGAGTTCAAATCTGACATGAACACCAAGGTCACCTTTGTACCATTATCTGACATGGTTGAGAAGTACACACAAGAACTTCTTGACATGGAGGTGGGACAGACTGACATGACGGTTGCTCACATCTTCAAGAAGTTAGGGGAGGTATGAGATCTAAGTCTTGTGGTTTAAATGTGGTACTATTTTTGGAAATTAATCCGTTTGTCACTTAGGCTACAAACAACTACGTGGAGAAGTATGGCGCTGAGATCCCGTATCTTCAGAACTTCAGAGTTCCAGATATGCCTGAGATTTCCATGCCGGAGTCACTGTTCCTGAACACGTAAGTTGGAAATATTATTTGGTTCCTCCAAAATGTTCCAGATCTTTGACTTTTGTATTTTTTAAAAGTGAAACCAAGGCCGTCTACTACTTCAACAAAGACCGCTACACCATCACCTTCCCTCTCCCTCTTGGAGGAAAGTCAACCAAGGAGCTCAACTTCCCACCAGTTTTAACAACACCTCACCTGTCTCTGCCCAAGTTTGGAGTGGAGATCGTCTCCATGGAGATCCCAATCCCAGAGATGTTTTTCCCCGAGAGCCTCACTTTTAGTGTTCCTCTCTTTGGCAAAGCTGAAGTTTCCACAGAGATGAAGAGCAACCTGTACGACATAGATGCCTCCATGGCAGCTGGCAAAGATGTTGAGGATGCTCCGAGTTACTCCACCAAGTTTGACATCACAGGAACATCTCCATTTGAAATCCTCTCGGTCAAGATGCAAGGTATTTAGAATTTGTGGGATCATACGTGAAATGAGTTTTTTTGATAACTCTGAATTTTATTTTATGAAGGTTCTGGAATGATGGCCGCCACTGATTCACTGAAAGCCAACGTGAAAGGTTCATTTTCCCACAAGTTCCTCGACTTCAGTGTCACTTTTGCAGAAGCTATCCCCATCACCGATAAAGTTTACCTGCAATCGTATACCAAGATCGACGCCACGAGCCCGTTGAGCCTGAACGTTGACATGGAGCACAGGTCTCTGGCCGCGATTGACACTGAGAAGATCACCATGGATAGCAACTTGAAAGGAATGTTCAAGGCTGGACCCATCAACGCCAAGACTGTTTCAACTCAGTCCTTCGAGGTTACTCCATTCCAACCAAACGGCAAGATCGAATCTTTCGTTCAATTCGATTCCACTCTCGTTCGGGCTAAAAACCAAATCACGGCAACCTTGGCTGATGGTGACTTGCTGGTTGTTTCCAACACCAATGTCTTTGAAGACACCTTGACGCATACCGCTGAGCTTTCTTTCACAGACAGTAAACTGTCTCTGAAGTGCCATTCAGGTGCTCTTGCTCTTGGTATGAAGCTCAACAACAAAGTTGAAGCATCTGCTGGCGCCGGAAAACTAGCTCTCCGAGTGGAAACGAACGGAGACCGCTTTGAAGATCAGATCTACTCTCTTCTCACTTCCTCTCTTGATGTCAACGGTCTGAGTGTGAACAGCGATGCCCTCATCAAGCTTCTTCAGAACACGGCCACGCACAAAGCTTCCTTGACCTTGGACAAGAACGGCTTGACCACAAGCGGATCAAACACTCTTCAGAGTCCTCTGTCTTTGGAGAACACCTTCAACGCTGGCCTGGACTTCACAAAAGCAACGCTGGCCATGACGAACAAGGCTGCGTTGTTTGACTTCAAGTTTGATAACGGCAACGATGTGACCATGACGATTTCTAGCCTTACCTTAAATTCCAAGGCTAAAGCCCAAGCTAGCGGGTACGCCTCTTACAAACACGATGTCGCCGTTGATCTGACACCCTACACGGCATTCGCCAAGGTCAGCAACGACCTGAAGATTCTCAGCGCTAACATCATCAATGACGCTCAGTTCCAGGTAGGGTCTTACAAGATGGACGTGACGGGAACCCTGAAAACGACCTACGATGAGTCCGAGATCAAGCACAGCTATCAGATTAACTACGCTGACATGTCCGCCAACGCAAAATGCAGCACAACCGGAAATCTTTTCGGAACCCACATGAGCCATTCCTCGGAGCTTGACGTTATCGGTCTGGGCGCTAAGTTTAGCAACCAAGCTCGTTTCAACTCGCAGCTTTTGCGATTCGACCATACCCTCCATTCCAGCGTCGTTCCTTTCGACTTCAACCTTGACGCCATTTTCAATGCCGACGGAGACGTGGTGATGTACGGAAAGCATAGCGCCCAGCTCTACGGGAAGTTCCTCATGAGGGCACAACCCTTGGCTTTTGCTAGCTCACATGAATGCAGAGCCTCAGTCAGCCAGGCACTTGACAACGGCGTTTCTTTGGAGACAACGTTGGACAACAAGATGGATGTCGTTCTTTCTACCAATGAACAGAAGGCCATGGTTAGTCTTAAGTCAAAAATCAACAATCATGCCTTTAATCAAGATCTGAATGTTTACAACACGGCTGAGGGAACCGGCATGGGATTCTCTTCTAACATCCTCACCAACATCATCAACACGCAATCCCCAGACAACCAAGAATTTGGTGTCTCAGGTTTCCTCAAGTATGACAAGAACACCAACTGTCACATCATTCAGTTGCCTCTGTTGGAAAATATACCTTTCTTCGTGGAAGGTATCAAAGACACCATTGTCCAAATTGCAGAAATGATCCAGGACTACATCAAGAACGAGGAGATCGTGGAAAAACTTGAAGCGATTCCTCAGCGAGTCGGCGAGTTTGTCGCTCAACTTGACATCCAAGGCAAAGCCGTTCAGTTGAAAGACTACTTCAGTGATCTGGCCCCAAAATATCTGATTGCCATGGAAGATATGGATGCTGCTTTCCGAAACCTGAGATCTAATTTTGAGACAGTCATCAATGACGTCACCTTTTTCCTTCAACGCTATTATACCATGATGGAGAAGATCATTAATGATAGCAAACTATCTGAAACCATCACGACAAAGATCGAGGAACTGGTGAATGCCCTCAATGATAGGTATGACATTAAGGGAATGCTTCTGTATCTTATTGACACCATGAGGACGATGATCCGGGAGATTGACTTGGAACAATTGAGAGGCACCAGTGTGGAATTCCTGCAGAATCTCGAGAATGAATACCGATTCCTCACCGATCTGAATCATTTGCTGAATTTTATCCATCGCATAGTTGAGGCATTTGATATTACGACCTACATTGCCGACCTGAAGGACTTTGTTACATTCGCGGACATTAATGAGATCATCACTGATTTGAGCCAGGCTACAATTAAGGCATTCAATGATATAAGCCAGCAGATTCAGGATCTCAACATCTTTGACAGAATCAACACATTATCCGCCAAGATAAGAGAGTTCATCGTGAAGCTTGAAGTGGACAAAAAGGCCCAAATCGTTTTGGAAAAACTAGTGGAGGTCCTGAAGCAGTTTAAGATCGAAGAGACCATCAACACAGTCGGCAGGATGGTCAGGGACGCCGAGATCCTGGCTAAATTCCAGCGCTTCTCCCAGATGGTGATTGACTACATGAAATCCAACCAAGTTAAGGACATGATTCAAGACCTCAAGTCCTTTATTGAGTCAATCATGCAGAAGGTGACATCACTGGATTATAATGACTACGTGGATTACGTTAATAGAGTCACCGCAGGCTACACGGTTTATGTTAATAATCTCATCCAGGCTTTTGAAATCCCCATGAAGTTTGAAGCTGTCAAAGATTTCGCCAATGTCGTTTTAACCTCAGTCAAAGGATCTGTGGATCGTCTGAGGGAAATCCGAGTTGCAGAAATGATTTCATCTGTGAAGGAACTGATGGACCCGACGGCTATGTTGGAAGATATTAAGAGAGTTTTCGAATATGTCAAAGAAGAAGTTGCAAAACTCGACATCCAAGGTGAGGTTTCATCATTCCTGAGGTTAGTGAGCAGGAGATGCAGGAGAACCATGGCCAATATCATTCGCATGTGCAGTGATATGATCGAAAGTTTGAAGTCAGTCTTCCCAGACCAGAAGATCATCGGTGAGATTCAGCAAATCTTTGATGGTCTGATGAGCGAACTGAAGAAGTACGAGCTGAATACTCCGTCCTTCACCCTTCCGCTCACCGACCTCGTGGTTCCATCCATGAAGTTCAACATGGAGAAACTTCAGAAGTTTGAAATTCCCACACAGCTGAATATCCCCGAGTTCACCATCCTGTCCT
This sequence comes from Syngnathus scovelli, assembly GCF_024217435.2. NCBI lineage: Eukaryota > Metazoa > Chordata > Actinopteri > Syngnathiformes > Syngnathidae > Syngnathus > Syngnathus scovelli. Next base: position 9,494,108 of record NC_090866.1, on the reverse strand, counting down.
ACCATACTATCAAAGCCACCACCATTTCCTTTGATGACATCAAGCAGAAAATCCTGGAAATGATTGATTTCATCTTGAATATCAATTACAAAATGATTGACGTCGATGCTTTCTTTGGAGACCTCAACCTGAGCTTCTTGCCTTCCATGCCTGAGATCGACTTCTCCGAAATGACTTTTCCCGATATCAGCTTCCCTCTTCTCCCACACTTCCCTGTAGATAAGCTTGTCAAGTCTCTCTCGCTTCCTGACATGACGCTTCCAATCATCCCAAGTGAAATTATCATCCCATGCTTTGGCAAACTCTCTGGCGAGCTCCAATTTAATACTCCCATCTACACTTTGAAGACATCTGCTGAGTTCCAAAACTCCACCGAGAAAATCTCGACACCTCAATTCAAAGCCATCATCAGTTCTCAAGGCACATCGCCCATCTTGGAAATCCTGAATTACAAAATCGACTCCACCGCTCAAGTCGCTCTTCCAAAAATGAGCCGTGTTGTACTCGCCGAGACCTTCAAGATCAACCATCGTGCTCTTGTTGTTAACCACCAAGCCTCAGCAGCGCTCTACGGTTTCTCCGGCCAGGCCCAAGCCAAGACTGGAGTGAAAGTAAACACTCCCATCTACAACGCGGACATTGCAAACATTGCTTTTATCGCGATGGAAGAAGGGATGACCGCTTCTCTCGAGACAAAGTACAAACACGTTGTGGACCTTCCAGTCGTCAATATCAACAACGATGCCACCATGAACCAGAAAGCGATCATCCGCCAAGAGGGCTTCACCTTCACTTTGACCGTTGACAATGTCGGCAAGTCCGTTGCTCAGGAGGCTGACCATACCAGCAACCTGTTTTTCTCGCTCAGCCCGAGCTTGGCCACGCTGACCTTCTCCGGCAACACCGACTCCAAAGCCTTGACGATGAAGCAGCAGCTAACATCTGAAGCGAGCCCTCTGCTCTACAAGTTTAATATCCTCAATGAATTGAAGGCTCCGATTATTAAGAACAGTGTGATCACCGCTTATGGACACGTCAACTTTAATAACATGAAGGCTGAGCTGAAAGTAAATCATAACACGGAATTAACCGGCATGAGAGGAAGCTTCTCCAACCGCATGCACGTTGTCGCCCATCCTTACGAGGTCAACGCTGACATCCAAAACAAAATCAGTAGCAGGGTTACAATCTCCGGAGCGCCCACTGCTAAGTTTGACTTCCAGAACGATTATTCTACCACCCTGACACCCCAAAACCAGAAGATGAACACAATCTATATGGCTCGTCTCAATCAAGGTGGGATGACCTGCAACTTCACCGCTGACAACAACAGAAACGAGGCTGGTGTCTTCTACGCCATGGACGGTAATGTCAATCTGGACTTCCTCACTACCCCCATTCGCATTCCTGCCATGGAAATCCCCTTGGTTGACATCCGTACCCCGGAGATTAGTGACGTGAACTTGTACGAGCTGATGGGACTGAAACATCTCCTGGTTTCTACCGAGCAAAACGTCAACCTAGATGCCAAGATTGTTTACCAGAAAAAGCAGGCTGGTCCCATCGCTGTTATAATGAACGTCATCGAGATCCCCCCTGTAGGTGACCTGATCACGGAGCTGTCCTTCAAATCTGCCGTCATCAACGTGAACGCCAATACCGGACTTTACGCAGGAGATGATCTTGTATTCCGTCTGGGAGCTACAACTGCCTCCGTGTTTGAGAGCTTGAAAGCCAAACTCGATGGTACCACCAGCCTGACCACCAAGAGAGGAATCAAGTTGGCCAATTCCATATCCCTGGAGAATCGACACATTGAAGGTACTCATGACAGCACCTTCAGTGTGAGTATGGAGACTCTGGAAGCCGCTACCTCCGTGGCCACCGTCGGACGGATTTCTCTGCCCATACTGAGCTTGGAAGTGAACCAGAATCTGGTTGCCGACACCAAATCCAAAGCCAAGGCTCACTCCACGATGAACATCAAGAGCGATTTCAACATTCCCGTCATCAAGGCTGTCGGAAAAGCAAGCACCGAATACAGCCTGAAGCTGGAAGGAACCGCTGAAGACATTTCCGTTGAGGCTTTCACGAACGGGAACATGGACAGCACGGTTCTTGATGACTACGTCGTCCTGGGAGTCCTGGATAGCGACGTAAACCTGTTCTTGATTAATGGCCTGCGCTCCACCGCCAAGGTCATCGCTGACGTCAAGCTTAACCGTGGCACCACCAAAGTGATCAACTTTGATTTGAGCGACAATCTGTCTTTCCAAGGCTCCTTCAGTCGCATCTACGCGATGCTGAAGCACACGAGCAACAACGAGATCAACCTGTTCGGGTTCAACACCAACGGGAAGCATTTTGCTCAAGCTACCTTAGATATGGCACCAGTCTCATCTTTGACTGCTGATTTTGAGATCAATCTGACCCAGCCAAGCACATTGGGTGATTTCACCATCTCGGAAAAAGCTGTGGCTGATGTCACGATGGCCAAACAGAAGATCTCCACCAACGGGAAGTTCATCAGCCCACTGTACACCTCAAATTTCGAAGCAGTCCTGGAAGGAGATGCTCCAGTCTTCAAAGGCGCGTTTAAATCTTCTGCCACCTCCGCTTATGTCATCTTGGATTATGATATGGATGGTGAGTTGACGACGTTCCTCCCTAAGATGTATATTTTCAAAAACTGAATTCCACCAAACTTTTCACCCTCAGCTTCCTCGACTGTGAACTTTGAGAACGCTGACGTGAACATGGTGAACAAGCTCGCCCTGAAACATGCCGACATCAACGTGGATGCCAACCATGTCGTTGACCAAGGCGCAAGGTGAGATGATCTCATACCTTCTTCTCATCCAATCACAAGAGTTCATTTTTAAAATATCTTCTCTTTTTTTTCAGTGTTTCTCGCCAGACCCTCAACGTAGACATCACCAGCCCAACGTTCACTGACGTCAACCTCCGCTATGCTGCTCGCAGAGATGTTCTTAGCGCCTCGCTATCTGCTCCATCTGTCGGCTTTCTGGGCTTGCAGATGAACGGCAAGATGCCATCTCAATTTAACGCAAGAGTCTACGGACGTTATCCCGTGAGTCGACTCAACCTGACGGTTTTACAAATTGAAAAAATCGTTTTCGCTGATGTCTTTCGCATTCTTGTTGACAGGCCGCACCAGAAGCTGATGTTGACATCTTCGTCATCAAATCATCTCCCAAGGACGACAATAGAATCCAAATTGTGTACAACACAGAGGCACCTAAAATGATGCTCTCTGAGCTGAAGCTCCGACTCCCTTCCATCATCTCTACCTTCACCGAGTTCCTTCGCAAGTATCAGATCACGACCAACATGGAGAAGTTGAAGAATGTTGTCGTTGACCGCATGGTCGATATCTACGACGCCGCCATCAACTACGATATCCAGATGAGCCAACTGTCGGTCTTCTTCAGAAACACCATCGTCCAGTACCAGAAAAACATCCAGGTTGTCACTGATGCTATCGTCAGGTTCTTGAGAGAAACCAAGTTCAAACTACCCGGGTCTGACGAAATGACCACTCTTCCTGAGGTTCTGAAGAAGGTCACCACCAGCATTGCGATCACTCTGGACCAACTGATCCAGATGATTTATCAGAACATGGAGATATACTACAACTCATTCGTTGAGAAAATCAGCACCGTGAAAGTTTCCATGCCATTAGGTGATGTCGCTACTTTGGGTCAGATCTTTGAAGATGTGAAAATGTATGTTATCAATACCATGAATGGACTAGTGGCCTCTTTGAAGAATATGGAGAGTTTTGAAACAATGCTGGAGAAAATGAGTGAGACCCAGGCGGCCATTGTTGCTAAATCTCTGGAGTTTGTCGACTCAATCAAGTCTGACTATTTAGATGAAGTGTTCTTCCAAATCAATGACATCTATCGCAGTATTGTGAAAGCCATGAAGGTTGTTTTTGACAAGATCTCCGCCTTTGATATGGAGCACCTCACCAACGCATATGATTCCATTTTTGATACGCTCATCGAGGTAGTCGATCAAATCAACGCAACACTTTTTGATCACCTGACCCAAGTGTCACCCGATGTTCAGGTGAAACTCGCAAATGGAAGGCTTGAAATTGACCTCCCCTTTACTTACCAAGTTTAAGGAACCAACTGAGGTCTGAACCAGCTTAAAACACTCCCACCTGTTTGGACGGAGTATTGCCACTTTGATTGCTATCCATATTTATGACATCAAATTTTCAAAGATCTCGTTGAATCTGTTGCCCATGTAACATTTACATACTCATGCAATAAATTTGTCAATAAAGTATATTAAAATGAACTTTCAATGTCTAATGTTTTGTTTACATATGAAACACTTAAACAAAAGCAGTTTCTAGAACTCTTAGCTTGCTTAATTATTATTATTATTTTTAATAATTGCTTGAAAGGGACATTTTGTGGTATTTAGTGACACCGAGTGGTAAACTAATAGATTGCAATCGGATTTTTTAAAGCGCGTGCATTCGTTATTTTTGTCCCCTTTGGGCGATCCGTAGCAGCAAGATGGCGGCGAAACATGTCAGCGTCCTGTATGGTGAGCGATCCTTGTAAAATAATAATAAATTAGTAGTTTAATTACTATTAAAAACGTACGTTGATGTGATAAAATTTATTTTTTACATATTTATAGACTGAAAACAATTCGCGAAAAAGCTTCGTGAGACGATGATAACTCTTAGCATCAATTGCAGTTCAAATTGTACTAATAATGCTAACTAACATTTACGTAATCATTTATATTTTTCCATTTAGGTTGTTTTTATTTACTGTTACACAACACAATACTTGTCTTCCACTATCTGGTTAGGTTATCTTGAGTGCAACTCTCACGATCCTGCTTAAACAGCCTTTACTGGCTTTTTTTTAAATAGGGGAAAGGTGAGCCAACAGTTTATGGATTGACAGGTGTAACACTCACCCATAGGCTTAGTCATCATTGGGATTAACAGTAAGTAGACATTTACAGTCTAAAATCTAAATAAAATGACTCAAGAAAATATTCCCAGTATGATAAAGTGCAGTACTGCAACCATAACAGTACAGTGATAAAATATAGAGTACTGGATTGTATGTAAACATATTTATTACATTAATTTTATAATATTAAAATATAAAATTTTATAATAATTTTAATTAATTTATTACATTATGTATCATATATTGACAATCATAACGGCCTTCTGAAGGAAACTATGATTATGATGCGGCCCTAAACAAAAATGAGTTTGACTCCCCTGCATTAGAAGATGAGTCACCTTTTTGATTCATATCGTTCAGCTCAAAAACGGTTTGTTTTGAAATGTATTCAACACTATGTGTCGTCCATTTTAATAGTCATTTTAAATATTTTTTTAAAATATATTTTAATCACAATGTTCATGTTTGTGTCAAAAGGTTGTCTACTGTCCCCAAAAGGACCATATCACAAGATTCCGCATTATCACGATGACCCACCCCCACCCAATGCTGACATCATGTCTTACTTTGTGAAACATTTGACCTTTGGCCTGCCACAAGGACTGCCAGACTTTGGAACCAGGGCAACACATTTGCAAGTCCCGCTAAACACATCCAACGGGAGGTTCCGAGATATAAAAGCCTTCGAATAAACCACGCGGGTGAGTCTTCAGTGAAAGAGGAGGATTCATTTGACCTCAAGGCTTCCAGGTGCTTAGCCCAACATGGGACGTACCAGGATCTGCCTTCTGTTGCTGCTAGGAACATGCGTCCTAGCCCGTAAGTAATCTTCAGTTTGATGATATTTTTATGTTTTTTTTAAATAAATGCAGAGTAAATGCATTATTTTTTGGGCGGGGTGCTTTTCTTTCCAGAGCAAGATGGAGGAAGTGTGGATGAACAAGCTCCATCATGTCTCTGTAAGTTTGATCATTGGTATCGTACCGGTCTGTCAAATATTTCGAAATTCACAGTGATGTAGTATAATATATATAATAAATTTTTAAATATACATTTCAGTGGCTAAAAGGTTTAGGAACTTCAGGCGCTTTGTGTACGACTATGAGGCTGAGACCTTCAACGGCGTTCCCGGAGCCACCGACAACAAAAGCGGCCCCAAAGTCTCCTGTCAAGTACGTCTAAAATTCTTCACCCTGTCACGAGCGTGAGGATTGTGATTAAACATCATCGACTGCGCAGGTTGAGATTGAAGTGCCTCAGACCTGCAGCTTCATCCTACGAACCACAAAATGCTCCCTGAGCGAGATCTTTGCTGTGGATGACAACGGGAATGCGTTGTACCGCCCCGCTGCTGGAGATCAGGTCTTCAAAGCTGCCATGGCGAAGTAAGTCTAATAAATATTTTTAATAATGTTCATGTAGCAAGACTGATATCTGTCCACCTCATCAGGAACCCACTGAAGATCACAATTGAGCAGCACACCGATGTCAAAATCTTCCCTGAGGAAGACGAACTGGTCAACATCTTGAACATCAAAAGAGGAATCGTGTCCTCTCTCCTCGTTCCCGTTATGGAAGAAGAGAAGAACAACAAAATGGTGAGAGAGCCACGAGTCATCCAACGATAAACCTGTTGCGCAATGACTAGATAATCTGGAACAGTCATGGCTGATAAATGTACATAGGTCATTGTGTTCCCGTGTCAACATGCGGGTCAAAGTCTCAGATAACTTTATCACTCGAGGAACGTCACCTGCTCATATAATGGTCTTTTAATCTGGTGTGTTGATTTGATAATCTGATCGCTGTAAACCGAAAACATGTTTTTAACGTCTTCATTTTTTTCTATCCAGCCCACCGTGTATGGCCTCTGCTCCACCGACTTCACAGTCAACGCCAGAGGAGACATCGCCACCGACGTAACGATCAGCAGGGACCTTTCCAGATGTGATGGCTTCAGCGCTCACAAACAGGCCACCAGTCCCCTGGCTCTCATCTCAGGAATGGTATGGTGGTTTCTCGTCAAATCCAAACTCCACTTCCTTCTTAAAAATCTTTTTATTCCATCAATAAAGCCAATGTTTTATGAGAATGTTCCTCTCCACTTTCAGCACTATCCTTTATCCAAGATGATCAGCAGCCACCAGACTTGCAACTACAAGTTTGACAACCAGAAGAAGCACATGACCAGTGGAACCTGCACGGAGAAACATCTTTTCCTGCCCCTCTCCCACCAGTAAGTAGACAATCATAACCAAAATTTAATAAAAAAAAAAAAAAAAAGGATATTTTTCATCTGAATGTTCTTCCTGTTTCGACATAGGAACGAATACGGGATCTCCACTCTGGTGAAGCAGACTGTGACTCTGAGAGAGACCACCAAGATCAACGACAGAGTCTTCGATCATAGTTAGTGTTTCTTCTTTTCTTCTCTCCAATATTGCCCATAACACGCCATGTAATACTTTGTGAACAGATGAAGCCCTCGTCCGGTTCTTGCCCATGGAACTTGTTGACAGCAAGTCCCCCGTACAAACCAAAGACGCCGCCTTGACCACAATGCAGCAGCTGAAGACCCTTTCCAAGACCAATAATGGCGAGCAGCGTGCTTCCCTCTTCCACAAATTGGTATCTGAGCTACGTGGTCTGAACCCCGACGTCTTGGGTTCTACTGCGCTTGAAATGATGGCTGTATCCAACACCCTGACCATGCAAGCTCTGGTCCAGTGCGGTACTCCGGAGTGTACCAGCGCCACGCTGAGGGTTTTCAGATCTTTCGATAAATCCACCGTTGAAGTCGACGTAGCAGTTTATGCCCTGGCAATGCTGCCCAACCCCTCACGCCTCATGGTCAAGGACATCCTGGCCATGGCTCAGAACAAGAAGAGCAAGCCCATCATGTATGCCTTGAGCAATGCCGTCAAGAAGTAAGTAAACATCAGGAGGGTTTCGTTTTGTGAAGAACCTAACATCAGATCTTCATCACTAGGCTGTATCAGGCTGAGGAGAAAGTCACTCCAGAGATCACGGCCGCTTCGGACTTCATGGCTTCCCTTCTGGGCCCAGATTGCTCTGGGGATAAAGATCTGACCTTCTTGACTTTGAGGGTCATAGGGAACATTGGAGATGTGATGGAAGCTGCTGACCCCGCTATTAAGGACACCCTGCTGAAATGCATGAGGCAGCCGGCCACCACGCTCGCTGTTCAGCTCGCTGCCATCCAGGCGTTCAGAAGAATGTCTCTGACAGATGAGGTAAGAAGACACTCGGCAATCTTTCACTTTTCCACAAATGTACTGAGAAACTTCTCGCGCAGGTTCGCTCGAACCTCCAAAAGGTCAGCCAGTATCCGAGAGGAGCCGTGCAGAAACGTCTTGCCGCCTACTTGATGCTGATGAGAAATCCTCAAAATAGTGATATTGAAATGGTGAAGAAGATCCTGACCCAGGAGGAGAACGAGCAGGTCAAATCTTTTGTGAGCTCCCACGTCTACAACATCATCTCCTCCACTGATCCTGAAACCAAAAAGTAAGATTCATTATAATTATCAAACGATATCCAGATATGTTAAGGGAGATTTTTTTTTTTCTTCTTTAGGCTTGGCAAGAAGATTTTGGATGCTCTGCAGGACAACGTGGTGGACACACATAATGACTACAGAACAAAGTCTCGTAATTACAAGCTGGGTTTGGCAAATGAAAACTTGCAGGCCAATCTTCAGGGCAACGTGATCTTTGACCCGAGCAACCAGCTGCCAAGAGAAATCATGATGGAATCGACCCTCAAAGCTTTTGGCTACAACATGGACATGTGGGAGGTATGATGATCATTTGACAATCGTTGGACGAGAAACTGCAAAAAATGAACTCAACCTTTGCTGTTTCCGAATCTTCTTCTTGGCGATAGTTTGGAATCGAAGGAAAAGGCTCGGAGCCCTCTATTGAGGCTTTGTTCGGAAAGGACGGGTTCTTCCCAGACACCTTGTCAAAAACTCTGTACTGGGCAGAGGATAAGATGCCAATCAAGATGATGGAAGTTCTTGACAAGTGGGTTGCGCCCTTGAAAGCAGAAGGACAGAAGGTAAATAGAGGTTCGATTGATTCCATTTTCGGTACGCGTTAACCTGGCCGTTAAACGATCCCAAATATTTCCCCAAGGCCCCTGAGAATCTGATGCGAGAAATTGTCGGCAACTTCAACAAGCTGGTAAAGGATTTGCAGAATCAAGAATCTCCAGAGGCCATGGCCTACCTGAAGATGATGGGAACGGAGCTCGGCTACATCAAGCCCAACGATCTGAAGTTTATCGCTGATAATGTTCAAATGTATGCAGAGACTTTCCTCAAGATTCTTCCTACCCAGGTATGACTTTTTTTTTTTTTAAAGAACGAGATGAGAAGATTTGAAGGTGTTCTTCTTTCTTTTGATTAGGTTGTGGCTAAACTGATGTCCAGCACAGACAATGAGATGTTTGTCCATTACATGTTCATGGACAACAAATTTGTCCTTCCAACTGCCTCTGGTTTACCTTTGACCTTTTCTCTATCTGGCACTTTTACTCCTGGAGCTAAGGGTGGACTTCACATCTCCTCAAATGTGGTAAAAAAAAAACATCATTAGCCAAATATATTGATTGTGACCATCTGTATCACACACAAACTTTTTTTGTCCATTCAAACGCAGAATGAACTTTTGTTCAAGCCGTCTGTTGGCGTCGAGTTTGTGACCCAGATGGGCGTCCACGTCCCCGAATTTGTTGTCTCTGCCGTGGAGATGCACACCAGCTTGTATCACGAGAGCGCGCTCAACGCTAAACTATCCGTAGAGCAAAACCAGGTCAAGTTCTCCATCCCGGCTGCACAGGGGCCAGCAAAGCTTTTGAAAATCAGGTAAAACCCCCCAAAAATGGTCATTAAATATTTGGGTATTTTGAGTTGGAATTAAAATTTCTTTTTATTTTTTATTTTAGCAATAGCGTGATGATTGTTGGCGACGGCAAGGCTGTCGTGATCCCGCACAATTTGGGTGACGCAAACTGCGACTCCTTCTTTGGATTCAAGTATTGTACTAAAAAACTTCACGTCGATGCACGCGGGAAAAGTGACGTGCCTTACTTCCCTCTGGCTGGAGAGACGATGTAAGTTGAGAAATACGAAATGACAGCATTTGAGAAGATCTAAATCTTTGGATCGGTCTCCTCAGGTTTGAAGTTGACATCGAGCCCAAGGTTTCGTACACGGCCACCATTGCGTACGCGCTCCTCAATGAAGGAAAAGATGGCGACCAGAAGGTTGATTCCCTGAAGATGACTCTGAACGCTGAAGGTAAGCGTGTCATTTTTTTCTTCTGAGAATAGTTCCCTCTTCTCTCAGCATCAAGCTTTTCCAACTTTGCAGGAGCTCAAGCCGCCGAAGCTTCGGCCACCGTGAAGTACAACCGAAACAGGAATGTCTTCACCGGCCAAATGGAGATCCCCGACCTCGATGTCCAAGCTGGAGTCCAGGTCGGCTTGACCGACAGCAGCACCAAAGGCAAAACCGTCACTGTTGAGATTTCCAACAAGAACGTGCCACAGATCACTCTAACCGGTCACGCCCAGTGAGTAAACCACAAACCTGGTCCAAAACTCCAAGATCTCATTTTATTTTTTAAATCTATTTTCTAGGCTTCAGACCATGACTGAAGGCATGCTGCAGGTTCAGTTGGAGGTCCCCTCTCTGAAGACAGATGCTACCATCTCAGCTACCATGACTGACAGTGGCACCAATGGTCAAGAATTCACTTTGGAGATCAAAAGCGATGTGAAGCTCCCAGAAACTTCCTCCATTCAATCAGTCACATTCAAATATGGTATGTCCAAATTCTTATAATGTGTGTTCCTTCCAGATGCTAAAAATATTCTGTACCTATTGCAGGCAAGGACGAGGCTGAGGTTAAGCTGAGGTCAAACATGAATGCTGAGACCAAAGTCCTGGTGCCTTACACTGAAGCTCTCAAGACCTGGATCGGACAAATTGCCAAGGATGCTATGGATCGTCAAGTCGTCAACAAGGCAGTTGAAGTGAGTTTGCTGGTTTTTTTTGGAGACTTTAGCTTAATAAGCTTTCAAATGTAAAAAAAAAAAAATCTCGTTGCTCTCCTTAGGCCAGCAACACCTGGATGAACAAAATATCAGTCCATGTTCCTTATGTAGAAACTCTGAGGAACAATATTGCCAAGGTGGAAATGCCTTCCATGCCTGAGAACCTATTCATGAATATGTAAGAGAAATATTCATTTTTAATCGTAAAAAAAATATATAAAAGCTACCATCGTTTTACCAACTTGGTTTCTGTTCTTCAGGGAAAGCAAATTCCGATACCAGTTCAACAAGAACTACGTGACCATCCGAATCCCTCTGCCGCTTGGAGGCAAATCTTCCGAGGAGTTGTTCAACATACCCTTGCTTGGTGGAGAGCTTGCGAGGCAGCGGATCGAAATTCCCAAATTCACCATCCCTGCTGAGCGAGAGGTCACTCTGCCGCTTCTTGGGATGGTGGACGTGTCCGCGAAGATGAACAGCAACTATTACAACTGGGAGACAACGGCGTCAGCGGGTAACAATACCGTGGACTCTCCAAACTATCTGGCCAAGTTCAAAGTTCAGGCTCGCAGTCCGCTCAATCTTCTGTCTTTCACGACTGAAGGTAGTTTGATTTCTTTGAGCATTTAAAAAATAATTTTAATAATGACACCGTATTATAATGTCGTTTTTTTTTGTTTTTTTTTGAAGGAGCTACAGAAGTTTCTGATACAGATGAGAAAACGCTGAGATTCACCCTGAGCGGCTCGCTGGGTCACGAATTTGTGAGTACAAGGCTAAACATCGAGGAGACCATCGCCGTCTCAGATAACGTAACGTCCTCGGGAAAATACAACATCCAAGCCGCTTCCCCGCTGGGTTTGCGAACATCTCTGGATCTCACCAAGAAGTTCACGCTCGATCCAGCCAAGCTATTGGGCGACATCAATGCCGACGGAAGTGTCAGCGTTGGATCTTTAACTGCTAGCACCACCTATCTCAACACCTTCTCATCCGACCGTGTAAAGAAGGAACTCCGACTGGAGAGCATACTGAGAGCAAACTCTGACCTCCTGAAAGTTACCAATAAGATCAAGGCTATATACGCAAACGAGAATCTCAATATCGAGTCCAACACGAATATTAACAGCGACCCCGTTAAACACTCGACTAAAATCACCCTCAACTATAAGGATGTCAAACTGAGCCTTCTCTCCAACTCGGTGACAAAAGCCGGTAAGAGAACACTCCAGAGCCAAGTTGAGTTCACAGCTTCTGAAGCTCAAGCCAGCCTCCGGATCGGCACTACCGCTGAAGATACAGTCAACCGTGCCTACTCTCTGCTCACTGGTTCCTTGAATCCCTCAGGCTTAGAGCTCAATGCTGATGCCTCCATGAACATCTTTTCCAGCCTGGCTTCTCACAAAGCAACGTTGGCCCTCAACTCCAATGGCCTGACCACCAGCTGCACCACGACCGCTCAGCACAACCGACTGACCTTTGAGAATATTTTCCACAGTGGACTTGATGCCAACGGTGCCACCATGTCTCTCACCACAAAGGGGGGCATCCAAGGCAACAAAGTGGACTTGAACGTGGAAGGAAAAGTCGCAAGCTCCGAAGTCTACCTCAACGGGATCTTGAACGGCGACGTCTCGGCGTTCAACACGAGAAACACCATGAACTTCAGAGTAAGCGAAGATGGCCTCGTCTTGTCCAGCAATATCGTCGGATCGTTAAACGAAATGAGGACGGAGAATTCAAATTCCCTTTCTCTTACGTCAAGATCTTTAACCCTCCACACTAAGACCGACAATGTCCTTAGCGCAAGGAACTCCTACATGCATGACATCACAGTTACCATGGAGAAGCTGACAGCCTCTGTTATCATCAAAAATAATCTGAAGGTCATGGAGGTCAACTTTAACAATGATGCCCAGTTGAAGGCTCGACCCTACAACGTGGAGCTGACAGGAACTCTGATGGGAGACTTCTCAGGCGATGAACTCAAGCACACTTATGAAGTCAAGTTTATGGACATGACCTTGTCTACAAAGTGCAACACCAACGGTCAACTCCTGGGATCTCAGATAACACACGCCACGGATTTGGAAGTCGCAGGTCTGACTGTGAAATTCAACAACGTGGCAGATTACAAATCTCAGTCTCTTCGTTTTGACAGTAAAATCAACGCCGCCGCCGAACCCTTCTCCCTTACCATCGACGCCTTGTTCAACTCAAACGGCGGAGTGTCTTTTTACGGAGAGCAGAGCGGGGAACTTTACAGCAAATTCCTCCTGAAAGCCGAACCCCTCCTTCTCACGCATTCGTTCGAGTACAGAGCCTCGACCAGTCACGAGATGGAAGGCAGACCCGCAATCAAGACCAACGTGGACAACAAGCTCAGCGGCACCATGAGTCTTCGAGAACAAAGTCTTCACCTGAAAGTTAAATCCAAGGTGAATGAGCACGCTTTGGATCAAGAATTCGAGGTCTACAACAAAGAGGAGAGAATGGCCATTGACATGAGAGGAGCAGTCACCACAAACCTCTTGAGCGAAGACAGTCAAGTCTACAGTGTGTCTGGGTTCGTCAAGTACGACAAGAACATGGATAGCCATTTCATCCAGATCCCTTTCACCGAGGACATTCCAGCACTTCTCGAAGATGTCAAAAAGACGGCGATGAAGCTGCTCGACAACAGCGTGGAACTGCTGAAAGACATCAACACCAAGTATGACATCAGTATGACGATCCAGAAGAAAGTAGAAGGCCTGAAGAAGGCCATTGACAACTTTGACCTAAGCCTTTTTGCCCAAGACGTGAGAAAACGTGTCAACTCCGTCGAAAATGTCCTGACCAACCTGACAACCAAGTTGCCGACAGAAGTCATGGATCTCCTGAAAAGAGTCAAGGAGGCTATCACAGCTTGGATCGAGAAACACGGCATCGCTGATCGATTCGCCGTCATTTACAGAAAAACCGAGGAAATCCTGTCCAAGTACGAAGTTGAGAAGATGATCGGACAAGTGATGGATGAGGTGGTCAAAATGATGAAGAGGTATCAAGTGAGGGAAACGATTCAGTCTGGATTTTCCCACCTAAGGTCGATTGACATCAAGCCTTTAATCAAAAAGGTTCTGGTCCCTATTCAGGATCTTACCAACGCGCTATACTCCTTTGACTTCAAGCAGATGATTGACGACATGAAGGATTACGCCATGAGAATGGTGCTGAAAATTCAATCCTTTGATTACGACACGTTAACGTTGGATCTGAAAGAAAAAGTGAAAGATATGAGCAAGATTCCCTGTTTCGGAAAACTATACGGACAGTTTCAAATCAACACGCCACATTACAAACTCAGGACGACGGCAGATCTGGCCAACACCACCACGACATCAGTCACACCGGAGTTCAAAGCGAACTTTAATTCTCAGGCCACATCTACTTTGAAGGTCCTCCAGTTCACCGTCGATGCTAACGCTCATTTGGCTGTCCCCGAGATGAGCCGTCTGGCAATTTCCGAGTACCTTAAGATCGATCAGTCGTCTTTCAAAGTGAACCACAAGGGAACGACGGAAATCGATGGCCTGTCAGGTCAAGGTTCTGCGGACACGACTGCAAAGATAGCAACGGAGTTGTATTCTGCTGATCTTCTCAGTAACATGTTCTTCACCTTGGAAGATGGACTTTCCGGAACTGTTAATACAAACTATAATCATGACCTCAACATGCCACCCCTCAAGATTTTCACTCACGTGTCATCAACTCAGAAGACGAATCTCGCAATTGGAGCAGGCTCCGCCCATCTGAAGATGAACACCCTGGCCAATGGAAAATACGCAATTCGGGGTTACGCAGATGAGGTAACTCACAGCAGCGACATTGACGTAGTCCTGGATCTTCACACAGCCAAAGTGACTTTCATCGGGGCAACCAGCTGCAAAGATTTGAAGTCCAATCAGAACGTGGTTGCCGATATCTGCATTTTCCGCCACGCCATCGTTACTGCCAAAGTTGAAACGGAAACGCCTGTGATGAAGGGCAGCGTTTTTGACATGAAGTTCCAAGCTCGTGTTGAAGACATGCGAATTGATCTTACTGCCACCCACGAGGCAAACCTGATTGAGGGAACTCTCACAAGCTCCGCCCTCGCCTTGATCACACCTACCGAGCTCACCTTCGACACCAAGAATAAGGGAAATTCCAAACTTTTCCTTCCGTTCAAGATGTCTGGAAAGATGGAGTTCGAGAATGACATCTCTCTTACCCTAAACTCCGAAGTCCAGCAAGCCAGCTGGACTGCAATGGCCAGACTCAACCAAAACAAATATTCCCATGACTTCAAAATGGATAACGGTGAAACTGAAATTAACGTCATTTGCCAGATGAACGGAGAAGCAAATCTTGACATCTTGAGGCGACCAATCACCGTTCCTGAAATTGCGATGCCGTATTATGGAATGGGGACTGCAAAAGTGAAGTACTTCTCACTGTGGGAAGATGCTGGCCTCAGGAATCTCCTCACTACCACTAAGCAGACCTTTGACATGAGCTCCAAGATGAAATACATGAAGAACCCAGAACCCAAAATCCAGATTCCAAAGATGGGCGATTTGACCTACGAGTTTTCGATGAAAGCACCGATGATCACTCTGAAAACCGACGCGAGCGTTCTCAACAAGGACAGCTTCATTGTCAAACTCGATGCGTCCTCCTCATCGGAATGCGAGTTTCTGACAGGAAATATCCAAGGCAACACCAACGTTAACCTAGATGGTGGTTTCAAGATGGCCTCGGTCCTTGTTGTAAAACATACAGTGTTGGAAGGAAGCCATGGTAGCACCATCATCTTGAGTTCTGAAAATCTTGACGCCTCCATCAGCAATTTGCTAAAGGTCAATCTTCCTCATGAAACCATGGAAGTCCACCAAGAGATGACTGGAAACAGTTTTGTTTTCACTCTCTCCACACCATCTGCTGGTCACATCGGAGTCCAGATGGAGACCGAGAAACCCGCACAAGCGAGAGCAAGACTCTATGGTCGCTACCCCGTAAGTACTTTTTTTGTGGGTCACATTTTCATTGAAACGAAATTCTAAAATGTTCGAACGATTTGTTGTTCTACAGAGTGAACCACAAATGGACATTGATATCTTGACCTTGAAGATGTCCGTGATGAACTCCGAGAAGCTGAATATTCAGACTTCCTGGAACACGGAGATGCCGTATGAGATTATGCTGGGACTGAAGAAGAACGTACCTGCCGTCGTCCAAACGGTCACCACTCCTGTTGTCGCCACACTCGAGCAAGCCAGAAAACACGGTACGGTGTGGTTGAATAAGGCCGTCGACAACTACGCGGCAGTTAATCCCGCCGATATTATCACATCGGTAAAAGATCAGGCTATTGTTATCGTTAGAAAATACCAACATAGGATCGAGACTTTTCTGGACGCTGCCATTACGTTCCTGAGAGAAACCAAGTTCCTAATCCCAGGGTATCCACAAAGACTGTCCGGGTTCGAGGTCTATCAAAAATGGCGTAGCTTCATCACTGATGTATGCGAGGAGGCGTGTCAGAAAGTCTCAAAGTTTGTCTCATCAACCAAGAAAGTCGTTTTTGAAGCAATTCCTGCTTCCGGAAGAGTCTTGCTGACTGACTCGTTTAACGCTTTGATGAATGTCGAGGTGGGTGGCAACACAGTTGAAGATCTTCTCAAGGATTTTTCTCAACTAATTAAGAGGTTGCTTCAAATTCTAAAATCCCAAGATGCGATGAAGATTCCCGCCTTGATGACCGATTTATACCAGGAAGTCATCGACTCTCGTATCGTTACTAGTATCGTTGAGCAGATCGAAACGTTCCATCGTATCATTAGCGGCTATCTTCAAACTGTTGCGACAAAAATCCAGAACATTCCCACTCAACAGCTTCAAGCTGACATCAAATCCTCCACTGACTCGATGCTGAAATATCTGGATGCTTTCCGTGCCGACGTTGTTCGAGTCCTAAAGGAGAAAAGTCAAACTTTGGAAAAATTCGTAAGAGTTGGTGACAACCAGGTGGAATTGGATATTCCTTTCCCCTTTATTTCTCAGTTTAACTAACTTAACGAAAGACCATTCCGAAAACGAAAACTGTACACTAAATGTCATCTGTATCTACGATACTGGTCAGCCTTGATTTTATTATTACGTATTTTGTTCATTTCACACCGCCATCTTTTTTTTTTTGCCTCATTTGTATGTTCTATTGTACTATTTAAATCCTGTTTCCGTCATTAAAGACATTGTCAGAGTATTCATATTGGCGAATATATTTTTGACAGAATATAATCATCTACTGCTAACTCATACAAACCATCTGATTTAGTTTTTAATCAAGTATTCAAAAATATTGACTGCTTTCACTTTTTGTAAACGGGAAAAATACATTAAGAAAAACGAATGACATCATTTACATGGCAACCCACCACATCATATTTTTATTTTCATCAAATAAATTTCTGTTTGCTTACAAAAAAAAAATACAATGCTCCAAATCGCCCATTAAAAACAAGCTAATATTATAAATATAACACCCATATGCATAAAATGTTACACTTGGCACATACTCAGCACTTTTCTTCAGCGTAATTGTAAAAATGGACAAATGCAAACGAGACCATCTGAGTAAAACGTGTAAATTCAAATCCACTAACAATTACAGGACACAAGAGGGGAGCTTGTGTGGGGAATAATCAGGAGGTGCCACAATGCATTCCTGCCCTGGAAGTCAGCAAAAATCTCAGCAACACATGGCAGGCAGGAATGTGACTTTTACATAAGTCTGATTTATTTATTTTTTAAAAATTGGGACAATACTCCAATTCTTTCCGAATATCCATCTTAAACAAGCACCCCTATTATCTTGTAAAACGTTACACATTTTATAGTCGACAGTGATTTGCCAAAATGATCAACTCAAGACAAAATAACCGAAAAGCATGTATTATTTATCCACAACAAGGAAATACATTCAATAGTCTTACTACTTGGCTCCAACAATATTTTTCGATTTAGACTCAGCCCTCCCAACACCAGTGACGAGAAAAAATATGCTTAAAATGTACCTGAATGACCTAAAAAAAATGTAACCCATTTTCATTAACAACTGCAAAAACTGCACTGGACTGCATTGTTGGTCCTGAGTCCAAAATATTACATTTCGGTGGTACAATATGGACTGAGAAAATACTACACATGGTCTTGAAAGCTAGGCCATACTATTTTTTTTCTTTTACATTCTGCAGCATTGACCAAAATGACCAACAATTATTCATTTCCCCCAAAACTTTTGTTTCGTGCCCATTTGTAAAAGAACACTATTATAGTGCATCATTTCAAAACAAATAACTGGGTAGAATGCTGTGCAACTTATTAATTAAAAATAACAAGTGGACATATGTGCAAAAGATTACTGCTTCAATTTGTAACAGTTGTTGTGTATTTTCAATTGTTAGCAGAAAAAGTTAGTGGTCCAAATACAGACCTTTGAGGAGCTCTAATAATCTGTGAATCATAAGTGACTCTGACTCTTATTTTCTAATAATCTGTGAATCATAAATGACTCTGACTCTTATTTGAACGCAACTGGTGAGTAATAAGGGCAAATATAAGCTTGTGTTTCAGCACATAAAAGCCTCGATCCTGTCTAAACCACTCCCTGCAGCATTAACAGACGATGGCGTGGACAAAAGAACTTCTTCCGAGCCAGTATTGTCTTTTTTTGGCCACGCTTTGTAAGGGTGGGGCACTGCCCGAACGGGCCTTCCGTCTAGGCGAGTCCCTGTATGGCGCTTGCAAGTCACATCAAAACGCATCGTTTGAGAAAACCCGGCCTCCGGATCTTTTGTTTTTGCAAAGCTGCCCTCGCTGCGGTCTCGAACACCTCCCAGATGCCTTCTTTCGTCCTGGCCGAGCACTCCAAATAGTCGTGTGCGCCAATACGCATGGCCATAGCTCGGCCGTCGTCAGGCCTCACCGGCTCCAGCTTAAGTCGGGACAGCTCGTTCTTGACGTTCTCGTCGTTGCGTAGATCCTTCTTGTTGGCCACCAGAATAATGGGCACGTTAGGGCAGAAGTGTTTTACTTCGGGTACCCACTTCTCCGGGATGTTTTCCAGCGAGTCCGGGCTGTCCACGGAGAAGCACATCAAAATGACGTCAGTGTCCGGGTAGGAAAGCGGCCGCAGTCTGTCGTAGTCCTCTTGGCCCGCGGTGTCCCACAAAGCCAGTTGGACCTGCTTGGTGTCCACCTCGATGTCCGCCACGTACGTTTCGAAAACGGTCGGTACGTACACTTCGGGGAATTCGTCTTTGCTGAAGACGATGAGTAGACATGTTTTACCGCATGCGCCGTCGCCCACCACGACAAGTTTCTTGCGGATGTCGACCGCCATTTGCGTCTCCTTCCCCATGGTGGAAGTCCACAAAGAATCGACTTCAAAACCGGCTTCCGTGTCAACTACCTTTTGTCGTGCTCTGAGAACTAGGCGAGATCTCTTTATAAACCTAAGAGAGCTTTCCTAAATATAGAAGTCCAATCGGAAATAGGGAGGGGAACTTTCCGTTTGTGAAGCAACTGGTGATTGGAGCTCGCTTGGGTTTCCCCCCTTCTTTCGGGGAGGGCTCTTTTGAATGATTGCATATAAATGTTTACTTTCATGCACTTAAAATATCCACATATGTCATATAGGCCGTCGAGTATAACACGGATTTTTATAATGACGCAGCATTAAATAATTTTGGGTGGAAAATTAACGGAAGTAGGGTGGGTCGTTCGTCAACGAGCCGGTTAAAAACAGCAAGGAATCGAATCACCAAAGCTTATTATTTACTACTGAGTCTGCAAAAATGATAGAAACAATCAAATCTCTTAAGGCACGCTTTAATTATTTTTACACCATTTAAAATAATTACAGGGTAATAAATCCCTGTGAGATGCTTTCATCAAAAATAACCCAACGATCATGAATTATAGTACACTTCTTAATGATTTTTTTTTAACTTGAAATGTGAGACTAAGATTTAAGTACATTTATGCATACGTGACCGTGTTTGTTTTGTTGTAAAACTAGTTTGGCAGCTTTCTCCTGGGTAATTTCTTTTTTTTTCCCCCAGCAGACTTTTAGTTACAGCGGACCAAGTAATTGAGCAATAAGACCAGATGACTTAAAATCAAAGTAACAAAGATTACACACAAAAAAAGAGCCAGAATATACCTCTATAACGAACAAAGCAGTTGAAATGGGAGGAGACTTTTCTTTTTACGCTGCTGTGCGCACGACGGTGCACTTCACACTGTTTACATGAAGGGGGCAGCATCACGGGCCAACTATTAGCCGAGGCTATCAAAGCCTTGCCAAAAAAAAAAAAAATCAGCGCTCTCTCCAAGGAAACAAAACAATATAGAATCTGGTTTACGGCGTGCCTCAAGCCCGGAGCCTTCCTCCATACGACTACGCGTAAGTATTCTGAGCTCTTTTGTTCAGTGTCGATAAACGGAACAAAGTGGCGCCGCGTGTGTGTTTTACACACCGACGCCGTTGTGCGAGCATTTCCCCTTTTGTTTAGCGGTTAAGGCCCCTCTGTTTGGAACTTGAAGGGGTGCCATGTTGTTTAACCGCTGAGTGTTTGCTTGCTTTTTAGCTCGCATACAACACCAACTAGGCTAGTGGCGCTAGCACAGCAACCGATGCGAAATGTCTGCTTGTTCCGTGTTATAAAATCGACCGTACGAACCGGTAAAACATCACCCAACATCAAGCACTGCACCCAAATGCTCGTTGTAAAAATTGCAATGCTGATTTTCGAAAGTAAACTTTGATGTTATGCACAGACAAGCCATAATAAACAGGCCAGGCGTGTCGAGCTCTACCCTGGCTATCCATGGAGCTTGCTAATGCAAGAAAAACGAGCTAACATGTGCAGCTAAATTGGACTTTGGGATGAAAGTGAACCAAAACACCGGAATGATCAAACGAAGAGTCCACGATTGATACCCAGGCGTGCAATCTACCAAATTAGCAGCGTTTAGCAGCTAGCTTGCTAGTTAGCTCGTCTGTCGAACTAGCCTAGCATCAGTTTGCCGCATCGCTTTTGAAAATGTTTCAATTATGTATATCGCATAACTAAAACTGTCACTTCGCTTGCCAATGTGTGTTGCTAAGTCGTTATTACACATTTATACACTCCTCGCCCAGTTGTAGCGATGCAACAACGCCGCTTATATGAGCACGAGCGAAGCTAATGCTAACAAGCGGCACTTGTTTTGTTCTTTTTCCGTTTCCTCATTATCTATAATTTGTAATTCAGCACTCTCAGTTTGAAATTATTGTCATCTTAATAGGCCAGCTATTGCTGCTTTGGTCATTGGACTGTCAATTTAACAAGCTATTTAACTCTTTAAGTGGAAATAGCATTGTTGGGTTAACAAAGAAAATGCTCAAGAAATTGCCATTTTGCTTACAGGACTGATTTATTGTAGTTGATGGCGCCTCTTGAAATGATGCAATGTGAAAATTAAGATGAAACATTTGTTGTGAAATCCCTGCTTGGACAGCAAAACAAAAGTTTTGCAAAACATTTGCAGCAAAGACAATATTACAAGACAATGGCATCAGTGTCATAAATACTGAAGATGAATATGTCACAAGATCATTTTGAATGGATTTTCAATGACAACATAAAGCAATATGACAACAACCATCACAAGATGCTTCTGTCATTTAAAGTCCAAGGACCTGCTAGTCTTTACAAACAACAACTGTTCACCTTGAAAGTCTTAAAGGGGAAAAAAAAGACACCTTGAATGTCTTAAAGGGGGGAAAAAAAAGACCTTAATGGCGAGTTTTTGTTCTCTTTAGGCTTTCCCGTGGAATGAGCATTCCATGCAGCATCCTAGGTATGAATGACGTGGCCTGGCAGGAGACGAGAGGTGGGATGCTGCATGCAAATGGAACTCCTGATGCCGGAGTTGTCAGGGTCCACAGCGGAGGGCCCCTCGCCGCAGTGGCTGGCCAGGCTTCAGGAGGCCCCCACTTACAAGGGATGGACAGGGCAGGCAACCCCACGCCGGGAACGCCGCAGCCGCCGCTGAGCGGTCGTTCGCAGGACGACGCTATGGTCGGGTACTTCTTCCAGAGGCAGCCCGGGGAACAGCTGGGGGGTTGCGCGCCGAGCAAGCATCGCTGGCCTACCGGGGACCCCAATCACGTTGATCAGGTAGAACGCATTTGGCGGAGAAAGTCGGATAAATCGTCATTAAGTCGAATTAACAAATGTAAGCAATAGCAACCAAACTCACGGATGATTCGTGTTCCTTTTTGTCTCAGGTCCGCGCTGCGGATGAAATGAATTACGACTTTCAAGCTCTTGCTTTGGAGTCCAGAGGAATGGGAGAGGTAAGGAGCCTTGGTCACCGTAGTAGAACTCAGAAGCACGGCTTGATGTCATTTTGTTTCGTTTGCAGCTTTTGCCAGCCAAAAAGCTGTGGGATTCCGACGAACTGGCGAAGGATGGAAGAAAAGGAATGCTTCTTGGAGAGGAGTGGAGGGATAATGCATGGGGCTCATCACGTGAGTCATACCCCCCCCCCCCCTTTTTTTTAATCCCATTCGTCTGTAAAGAACTTGAAATATTCTTTTTATTCAGTCGTAAAGTTTCATGTCCAGCTTTGTAGATCTTTGATGCCAGCCTTTTCCTTTAGACCACTCAGTCTCCCAGCCAATCATGGTCCAGCGACGGCCAGGTCAGGGTTTCCACGGCAACGGCGATGCCAATTCCGTGCTGTCGCCTCGCTCGGAGGGCGGCGGTTTGGGTGTGAGCATGGTGGAGTACGTCCTGAGCTCGTCCCCTGGCGACAAGATGGACGCCCGGTATAGGAACGGCGGCTATGTGAGTTGAAATGCACTTTCTCGCAAAATGAAAATGCCTTACTGGCACCCCCGCTAAGCTTTTTTTTGTCACTAATACCAGGGCGGAGGCGATACGGACCAGGATGGGAGAGAGAAGAACGATGGCACTGAGAAAGTTTCTCCTTTTGAGGAAGACAAGAGCCCAGAGTTGAAAGTGGGAGATGACGGAGATGCCACAAAAGCCAACGGAAGGAGTTTACTAAATGGCATGGACAGAGACTGCAAAGACTTCAAGTATGTTATTTTTTTTTTTAAGCAAAATATCAAACCGATTTTCTCGCGTCCTCACGGGATGTCTTTGCCCTTCAGTCCAACTCCAGGAAGCCGTCAAGCTTCTCCAACTGAGGCTGTGGAGAGGATGGGCCCTAACCAGGCGGGACTGGAGATGATGGCCCAGCACCATGTCCACGCCCACGTTCACGCACACACCCTTGCTCATGCGCTGCAACAACAGAACCACAACAAGGGCCCAGTGGAGGACTTTCAGAACCAAGAAGCCCAAAACATGGGTGGTATGGAGCAACAAGCCGGCGTGGAGTCCCTCCAGTTTGAATATGCCGGGAACCAGATTCAGGTGGATTCCTCTGGGACGCCAGTGGGGTTGTTTGACTACAACTCTCAGCAGCAGGTGTGTTTTTGAACGAAGAACGTCATTTGTAAGTTTGCTCTTAACGCTCGTTGCTCCATTTGCAGTTATTCCAGCGGTCAAATCCCCTCACCGTTCAGCAGCTCACAGCTGCCCAGCAGCAACAGTACGCTCTGGCGGCGGCTCAACAGCAGCACCTTGGTAGTACCATATTTGACGTGATCCACCGTAGCGCTATTATACACCCTTGCTAATCATCTTTTTTATCTTCTTGGACTTCACTTAGCTGGCCTCGCTCCTGCATTTGTGCCAAACCCTTACATCATCAACGCCGGACCCCCTGGAACTGATCCGTACACCGCAGCAGGCTTGGCGGCGGCAGCTACTCTTGCAGGTGATCACGTGACACACCAGGTCTTTTGCAATCGGTCCCACGTATGAAGTGTTGCATCTTTCCGACGACTCGGCAACGCCGTCGTACTCCGGTGTGTTTTATTTTCCCTCTGCAGGGCCCACGGTGGTTCCGCCGCAGTACTACGGCGTTCCTTGGGGTGTGTACCCAGCCAATCTTTTTCAGCAACAAGCCGCATCCACTGCCAATCACTCTGCTAATCAGCAAGCATCCAATCAGGGACCAGGGCCAGGCCAACCTCAGGTAAGAGCTCGAAAGCTCTTTTTACACGATTCCCACATGGAGTTGACAAACCGTTTTTTGCTTTGTGCGTCAATTATTTTTGACATTATTATTCCCGCCAGCAGGTAATGCGCACAGGTAACAACCAGCGTCCTCTCACGCCCGGTCAAGGTCAACAAAGCCAGCAGGAATCTTTGGCGGCGGCGGCTGCTGCCGCAAACCCCGCACTGGCCTACGCGGGAATGTCCGGTCAGCGCACGTCCTCGAATCCATCGTGTGAAACTCAGCTTGCATGTTCACAGATTTTGCTGACTTGCCTTTTTCTCATGCGCCCTCTCAGGTTATCAGGTGTTGGCCCCTGCAGCTTACTACGATCAGACCGGGGCCCTGGTCATGGGCCCGAGCGCTCGAACTGGACTTGGAGGACCGGTTCGTTTAGTGCAGACTCCTCTGCTCATCAATCCTGCAGCAGCGCAGGCTGGTAAGTCAACATATGGATAAGTGGTTCGAGCCAATCAGGAAATGATCCATTTTAGCCTCATCACAATCTTCGCTCTCTCCAGCAGCTGCAGCGTCTGCGTCAGGTTCCGGCAACAACATGTCGGGCCCGCCGGCAAACGGCATGTACCGCTCCATGCCTCAACCCCAACCTCAGCAGCAGCAGGCCCCCCCGCAGAACAGCGGCCTGCAATCGAGCTCCTTCTACGGCTCCGGCTCTGTCCCCAACACCTCTCAGAGCAGCTCGCTTTTCTCCCATACGTCCGCTCCGCCCCCGCCGCAGAGCTCTTCGCTGGGCTTCAGCAGCACCGGCAGCTCCCTGGGCGTGGGTCTGGCGTCTGCTCTAGGAGGATTCGGCTCTTCGGGTCAGTGCGCAAACGCTGGGGGTTCCTCGCGATGTTTGTTTTTGCTTTGATTCCAACCCCTGGCTCTTCCTTCTCCTTGTAGTGCCGAGCTCTACAAGTAGCAGCGTGTCTCGCAGGGACTCCCTGTTGACAAGCTCCGAGCTTTACAAGCGCGGCAGCAGCAGTTTAACTCCCATCGGCCAGCCCTTTTACAACAGCCTGGGCTACTCCTCCTCACCCAGCCCCATCGGACTCACCCCCGGCCACTCCCCTCTCACTCCCCCACCTTCTCTGCCCTCCTCTCACGGGTCCTCCTCCAGCCTTCACCTCGGTGAGAGCATAAATATAGCATTTTCCCACAATTGTATAAACTAACCTGATTTTTTTTTTTTTTTAATGATGATGCTATTCTGTAATCTCAGGTGGCTTGACAAATGGCAGCGGGCGTTACATCTCCGCAGCACCCGGAGCCGAGGCCAAGTACCGCAGCGCCGGCGGGACGTCCAGCCTATTTAATTCCAGCAGCCAGCTCTTCCCGCCGGCTCGGCCCCGCTACAGCCGCTCGGACGTGATGCCGTCCGGCCGCAGCCGCCTCCTGGAAGACTTCAGGAACAACCGCTTCCCCAACCTTCAGCTCCGAGACCTGCCTGGACACATGGTGGAGTTCTCTCAAGACCAACATGGATCCAGGTTTGGGAAATCTCAGTTTTAAGAAGTTTGAGAATCCTTTTTTTTTTTTTAACTTTTTCTCTCTCTGGCCAGATTCATCCAGCAGAAGCTGGAGAGGGCCAGTCCCGCTGAAAGACAGATGGTTTTCGGAGAGATTCTCCAAGCCGCCTACCAGCTGATGACAGATGTGTTTGGCAACTACGTCATCCAGAAGTTCTTCGAGGTGCGCAGGAGCAATTCAACCGCGACTTTGTAGAGTCGTTTCTGATTTCGACGTTGTGATTTCCGCAGTTTGGTAGCGCCGACCAGAAGCTGGCTTTGGCCACTCGCATCCGCGGCCACGTCCTCCCGCTGGCCTTACAGATGTACGGCTGCAGGGTGATTCAGAAAGCCCTGGAGTCCATTTCTTCTGACCAGCAGGTAATTGTAAGTGCGATTTTTCTCGCATTGATTCTTTTTATACTTGAGGTTTTCATCTCAATGCCGCCACAGCGTCGTGAAAGAGCTCAACTTTTCCCTCGCGAAAACGCTTTTGCTTTCAGAGCGACATTGTTCGTGAGCTGGATGGCCATGTTTTAAAGTGTGTGAAGGACCAGAATGGAAACCACGTGGTGCAGAAGTGCATCGAGTGTGTGCAGCCTCAAGCGCTACAGTTCATTATCGATGCCTTCCAAGGCCAGGTATGTGTGTTATGTTAACGAAGGGTTGAAAGCTCGACTGAAATGGCCGCATTGTCGCAATTAATCACTGGGTGTGTCGTCGTCTGCTTGAAAAAAACCTGAACTGCACCTTAAGCACAAATAGAATTTCCCTTTGTTGATTTTTGTGCGGTGTGTGTTTTCAAAACAAACAAAAACCTTTTTTTTTTAATCGTGTGTTTTTCTTTCTGCTGCTCTTGCAGGTTTTTGTCCTCTCCACGCACCCCTACGGCTGTAGAGTCATCCAACGGATTTTGGAGCACTGCACCCAGGAGCAGACTTTGCCAATACTGGAAGAGCTGCATCAGCACTCGGAGCAGCTGGGCCAGGTAAGCACGACCCGCCTTCTTCTAGCAATTACAGTTTTGTCGTCATTGCTGTGCTCGTGGTTATATGCATGTCTCCAACATTTCATATTTTAGCCTCCTAGTCAGTGTTTGCTAAATGTAAAAAAAAAAAAAAAAAAAAAATGCATTTGTGCTGTGTTAGCTTTCATTACATCTGACATGTGAATATTCAAACACCCCCCCCCCCTCCCTTCCCCTTCACTTATTCCATCCAGAAATATCAAGGCGTATCATTGGAGATGACACCCAAAACATATTATACAGTGTCCCGTGATGCACTGTTCAAGGTCAGAGCAATTTGCCTCTCTCAAGGATGTCCATGTTTTTGATTTCTTTCTTTTTCTTCACTCTTCTAATAACCTTAACGTTACGATCGACGGAGTTGTGACTTTCTAAGGGTCCACCTAATCTGCCGAGCTGTCATTTTATTTTCTCGCCTTTTCCCCTTTCTCACTTTAATACCACAGAGGCATCGCTTCTGTCCAACGATCCTCGTTTGCCCGTCGCGTTTCTTGTTTTGGTGTTGCCGAGCTCGCTCGTATGAAATCAATTGACAAAAAGTGGCTCCAGAGCAAATTTGGAACGGTTAACGTCCGCTCATCTGATCGTGGAACAAATTCCGAGTGGTGTTGTCTCCCTTCCGCTCACACCTAACTCATCCCCATAACTGTCTATCACCCATTTCCGAAGGGGCAAAGATGCTGCCGCTTTTCTTTGTACAAAACCAGCGGCATCTATTTTGTCTGACCTTCCGCAGTGATGACATCATAGTCCACTCGAGGCCGTCTTCATTTATCTCGCCGTGCATGATTTCCTGACCTCACCGAGCACCAGATGGAATAGGTGTCTCGTGATTTTGACAAAATCATTGCCGTCGTTGATCTTGCCCCCACCGCCTCCCCTTTGCAGGATCAATACGGCAACTACGTAATTCAGCATGTTTTGGAGCACGGGAGACCGGAAGACAAGAGCAAGATTGTAGCAGAAGTGCGTGGGAAAGTCCTTCTACTCAGCCAACATAAATTTGCAAGGTAAATCGTGACACCATGATTTCGCCTTTGGCATATTTGTGTCTCATCTCACATTCTCGGGCGTGGCTCCGTTCTCCGAGCGCTAATTACCGAGTCACCGTAATGTCGTTTGGCCATCAGCAACGTGGTGGAGAAGTGCGTGATCCACTCCTCACGTGCAGAGAGAGCTCTGCTGATCGACGAGGTGTGCTGCCAGAAGGACGGCCCCCACAGCGCCCTCTACACGATGATGAAGGACCAGTACGCCAACTACGTTGTCCAAAGAATGATCGACATGGCTGAACCTGCTCAGCGCAAAATCATCATGCACAAGGTAGGTGTGCTAGTAAAGGCTGAATTATTATTGTTATTATTCATACCTTCCCTCCTAGATCCGGCCTCACATTGCCACCTTACGCAAGTACACCTATGGGAAACACATTCTGGCCAAGCTGGAGAAGTACTACATGAAGAGCGGATCGGAGTTGGGTCCCATCGGTGGCCCCACAAACGGCCTGATGTAGTCAAATCCGCCATCTTGGATCCCCCCCATAAAAAGAGGCAAATGTTTCTCAGCATGTTTAAATTTTTCAATTATTTTTTCCCGTGGGGCAATTACCCAAAAAAAAAAAAAAAAAAAAGTTAATTTCACCCTTAAATGAATGCTGTGACAGCTAACACGTGGTGAGGTCCCAGGCTTATTTTGTTGGATAAAGCACAAGGCCATTGTTAATTATGTAACTGATCTATTTCATATTGTACATTTTTTTTTTTTTTTTTTAACCTTGTAAATTCTTTGTAGAAAGAGAAACACATTTGCTGAAACGTAACATTCACACCAGCAAGTGACCTATCAATCGCTGAAACAGAGTGACAGAAATTCCATTCACTTTCAAAACCGACTCGTCTAAGCCCAGGAATATTTACGTACGACCCCCACGTGGAGTTGGTTGAGACCCCCACCCACACAGTGTCCCCATGCCAAAGCAACTGATTTCAAACAGCATAGCACAGACTCAATGTCACAAACGCCAGGTCTGTGCTAATGCGTGAGGTGCCACGGGTCTTTTGAGCAAGACCTTTTTGCTTGCTTGAAATGGGGGAACAAATCAGTGGTAGTTTTTTTAAATGGGGCCTTTTTCCTGCCTTGTCCTCCCCCGGCCCCTTTTGCATCCTTTCCTCCCTCGCCAGCAAGAGCGATTGACCTTGTCGGTCAGCTGCTCAAAGTTGTTTTGGTACCCAAAGAGAGACTGGCTGAGCCCAAAGAGGCTCCCCCCCCACTTCCATTCGTCACATGATGTAACAGGTACTAACAAAAAAAAAAAAAGGTATTAAGTTATACAGCGACGATTTAATGATGTGGTGAGGCATTGGCGGCATGCTGTGGTAGGTTGAACTATTATGATTTTTTTTTTTTTGCCCCTCTTGAAACTTTTTTAGTGTCTTTAAGAAATGAACACTGCTCTGAGCTAATTTTATGTACTAAATAATCATCTCTTGCTTAAAAAGTAGTTTAGTGTAGCATCTTTTTTGCGTGATTCTTAATCGTTGCTTTCCGGTCGCTGTGATGGACTTAACCCCCCCCTCAACTCATCCACCACCTAAGAATAGTCAAAATTGTAAAGGGGAGCTTTATCCCAGCATTGTACATGAGATGGAATTATTACTGGGGACTTGGAAGAAGGGATTTTTAAGTCAGATTTTTAAATCTCCAACGTTTGTATTTTTCAACTCTTTTGATTGGATGCCGGTGGGGCCATCTAAACCTTATACAACTGTTCTGTAATACTTGTAGTGATGGCTTCTTTGAATTGTAGAATATATGTAGTATATGTGCAGTCAGTAATTGTAAGATTATTATTATTATTATCATTATTATTAGCCTAAGTGAGAAAAATGTCTAGTGGTGTTTGACAGGCCTTGCAAACTTGTAGTGATGCTTTTATTCCCTCTGTACAGTTGTACATTTGTAACTGTTTATGCTGTAAATGGGATGTCTTCTACATTTTAGTGGGGAGGAAAAAGGCAAAAAAGTGTGCATTTTGACGTGTGTATATTCATCACTCCTTTGGCCCCTTTGAATTTTATGTATACAGTTTTATCTGAGCAAGTGTTATTTTAAAGAGCAAAAATCATTTTTAAGGCTTCACAATCTGGCGTGTAATTTTGTTTTTAATCTCCTATGGGAAAAGGCCAGCCTCTTATTTGTACTGGAGCTGCTGTAACATCCACTGTTGATAGTCTTTCTGATGTGTGACACTTTTCAAAGAAAAAAATGGATTTTAAAAACAAAAAAAATCCTCAAAATCAGAGGCTGCCTTTTAATTGTCTGCTGACCTCACAGGATATGACAAATATTTTTGTACAGAAAAGGCTGTATTTTGGAACGGCTACTACCTTGTAAGCAAAAAACATTGTAAAATATTGTCAATTATATAAATATGAACATATGAGTTTTGTCACACTGTCAAAGTCATGTACATTTTCAGGTGGCCTTATGTACATTTCCAGCTGTTAGATGAAGAAAACAAACTCATTTTTGGAGGCAGAATTGTGACTATGTATGATTAAACTGTTCTTCTAACATTTTACCTGCATTTTGTGTTTTTTTTTAAACTTTTTTAAAGAAGTAATTTAGAAATTTTCTGGCAATATTTCATCTAATTTGGTAATGTTTATTATACTCTGCCACTTCCGGTCGCTTAAAGATGACATCACATGGTCAGCTGATTTAACGACCAATCACGGCTCACTAGTTTTCTGGGTCGCGTTATGTGACGTTTGGCACTTCTGTATTTAGTGTTTTCTAAATTTACAAAAATGCACGTTCTCTTCCATAGTCCCAACTAGTAGTTACCGATTAAGCGGTTGAGTTTTTTTTAAAAGAAAGTTTAAATACGGCTTCATTTTACAGATTTTGCCGTAGGCGTCTTCACTCAGCGTGTTAGCGGAGTATCGAGGGGTCAACTGGAAAATGAGGTCTGGTCTGAGGCGTAGTAAATCGGAATAACTGTCTTCCACGAAGAAAACATGAGGAAAACGCTAACGGCTTTAATTCTTTTCTCCATTTGCACAGTCGATAAAACGGTAAGCCTGAGTTCAGCTTCTCTCAGAGATGTTTTTAAACGCTTCTTTCGTTGTCTCATATTCGTTTCATTTCCGTAAATCACACGACATACACTAACCACACAGCGCTATTAATTTAACAGAACATAAAGTGTTACATTGTGGTGTATAGTTTTGTCAAACTGTACTACATTATACTCCTAAGTGTAATTTTTATTTCTTGTCTAGCGAAATGGGCTTCAAAATGACCAACAAACACAATAAAAGTTACTAAAATAATACCTAGATGAGGACGTCAATCAAAAAATAAATATATTTATTTGAAATATGTTGGCTACAATGTCTTGTTTACCACGTGGTACGTGTTTACCGTTTCTGCGGTTTTCAAAGAAAATCAGTTTAAGACTCTCAACGGTTTCGAAACTCCGCTTTACCCTTGGGTGGAGTTTGCATAGTTTCTTCGTGCATACGTTTTCTGCGGCGTTATTCCGGTTTCAAACCACATTCCAAAACAGTTCTTATGCGACGTCACATTTACTGTAACATTTACAAAACAACCTAATGAGGGTGATAATTGGTGAATTAGATGGCCTGGTATTTTGACTATCCCTTCCATTGCAGTTCCAAATGTGGAGGTGCATCAAAATGGTTTAGTAATATTTAATATTTAGTAAAGTCAAGATCAGCATTGATGACACCACATTATGTTAATAATTGTTTCCTTCGTTGCATTAGTTTTGTGACGGAACTAAAGACCTCGTTGGATTAGGCAACAACCAGGATAGTGCAGATAAAGGTAATATTTGATTTTCCATTATTAAAGTCAATATGTACAGTCATGCCTTTTCTAACATATTTTTTTCTGTGTGACAAATTATGATAATGATTGCTCATGTTGGTTTTGTAAATTTATTTTTGTTACCTGTAAAAATATTTCAATGAATTGAGATTTGCCTATTTTTGGTAATTGTAAATTCCCTTTTCTCTACCAGGTGACAAAACAACGGATGGAGAGTTGAAAACCGAACCCAAACATGTATGACTCATAACACATTAAATCCATGTTTATTTATAACTTAACAAAAGCATTACGCTCACACCCTACCAGTTGTCTTAGTGACGAGCTTATAAATATTTTTGCATTATTTTTCATGTTGTTATGGAAGTAGCATTCCTTGTAACTTTCATTTGTTCAAGCGTAATATTGAGTTTGTGTTTTAGGGTGGTTCCGATCTGACCTTGAGTCAGTTAAGAGAGATCGCCCAAGACACAGAGTCAGCCGTTATTATCGAACGGAAACACAAGAGCTTCTTGGAATATAAGGAAAATTTCACAGGTACTACAAAGTGAATTTTCCATTTTGACATAGACACATAATACTATTTTTTTTTTGTTTTATGCACAGCTATTGTTGCAGGGGGAGTTTTGGGTGCTGCATTTGCCACTCTGCTGGCAGGACTATTCGTTTTCAAATGGCACACATGGGACAGTGGAAGCTACACCACTACAAGTTTTTAAGCCAGTCTATGATTTTTCATTCATTTACAAAACTCATCTCAACTGTTTTTTTTTTTTTGCTGAAATTTGTAGATATGTATATATGTATATATTTTAGATATATATTAAAAAAATATATTTTTTTACGTTAAAATGTGTTTCTGTATACTATATATATATTTTTAAATGTTGTTAATCAAGCTCACTTTTTCAAATTCACTTATCTGACAGGGTTGTCTAAAAATACACAATGGATTTAATATACTCTAAATCCATCCAGGTAAGAAAAAAATTGTTTTGCACAGGAGTTTTTTCTTTTTCAGCAATCCATTCATGCATAAGATATTTATTTCTGTACATTTGTATCAATTCAGGATGCATTTCAACATGCACACACATAATGAGATTATACCGTAGTTCCTTGACTGTATATTATGGGATGTTTCCATTTTTCTCACCCGCCCTGGTCTTGCTCAAACATATCCACAGTAACATACATAGCTAGCGATGCTGTCAGCTGCTCATGCTTGTCCGAAATCAGAGTCTGACATTCTTTCTCAGTACCACGAGTGGGGCTTTTGACGGAACCCTGACTCCGGTACGGGCTTAATTGACCGCTGCTTTCAGAGAACAACGTCGTGCATTCTTTGGAAGGAGACAGAGTCGACGTCTCTTCGGGTTCATCCGGCCTCTCGTCGTGCGCGTCAGGCTTTACGGTAAAACCAGAGCCGCTGTCTTCTTCTCGGATGGGGTCGAGGGTG
The DNA here is from genome assembly GCF_024217435.2 of Syngnathus scovelli. Taxonomy (NCBI): domain Eukaryota; kingdom Metazoa; phylum Chordata; class Actinopteri; order Syngnathiformes; family Syngnathidae; genus Syngnathus; species Syngnathus scovelli. The sequence continues at coordinate 9,461,006 of NC_090866.1, read as the reverse complement.
GAAGTTTGCCAGGGTTCTTCCATGTAAACGCGTGCGCAGATGCTTTCGGATGAATAGTTGAATAGCCGGAAAGGGAACAACCCCTGGGGAAGAGCAGGCCTTTGTGATGTTTATTTTAAAAAAATAACATGCCATAATTGAGCAAAACAGAGTGATAATTTTTTTTTTTTAAAAAGAAAGACTTTTTGTCAAACTACTGCTCTTTCTCCCTGTTCTTCGCAGAGGATAAAGAATATATGAGTGCCAATTTAATACATCATAATCCTGCAGTTTTTCTATTCAGCTAAAGTCACCTTTTGATGGCCTCCTGATGGCCACAGCGCAACGGAACTGAGGCCTGGGTTCGGAAGTGGCTTCTGCAGGAATTTCCTGTACCTCAAGAGAGGAAACACCTTGGTAAGTAGTTGATTCACAATCCCTACCTCATACGATACAACAAGCCTTGAATTTCTTATCAAACAATTAAAAAACACTTACTGTATAGCGCAGCATAACCCCGTGGATAACACAAGGACTATCATGATGCTTCCGATAACGCAAAGTCGAGTGACGAACTTCGGATCTATCCAAAGACAAGCACATTTGTTAACCCCACAAATAACTATTATTGCTTTACCATATTTAATTTGGTATTTGTTGGGAGTATCGGTGTAATCATGTGGGGCAAGCAGTGAAATGACCCACCAGGTCCAGCAGATGGCGACAAAAGTGATATTTGAAAAAGGAAGTATCAGCACCAGTTCCTCACTCTGTTGTTGGTGAGTCATTTGGAAGTAACCCGAGTTCAATTTGACCAAATAAACAAAAAGGATGAATAGACTAGAGGTCATGAGAAACTATTCCAAAGTTACTTACCAAATCTTTTTGTATTAAAATGCCTGACGTTGCTTTCGCTAGCCCCCGTTAGCGCTACGGCCTTGACATACACGCTGTATTGGGAGTAAGGAATCAAATCCTTCAAAAGAATCTCCTGTTTTGTAGCATTAACTGTGACATCTGGAAACGGACACATTATTCAAAATCAATTATACTACAAGAAATGAAGTGGCTAACTTGAACTTACTGAGGTTTGCTCCGTGGCCCGTTCCGTAGAAAACAACGTAGCGGACAATCACCCCGCTACAAACATCCTTCCGCTGCATATCCCAACTCACAATGGCGCTTTTGTCACTCACCTCCACCTTGATGGTGGAGAAATTGGCGGCAGCTGTCGGGAGCATAAGGTAGCTTTTCAACATCGCCTTAACTTACTGAACGATAGATTCAAACCTGCGACTCTTGAGCAGATCCGCAAGGCCCTCGTGCCGAGACCCGTCTTGTCGCCAAACAGCGGCGTGACGGTGATGTCATACGGCTTATTATCTAGAAGACCTGGAAGGATGATAACCGGAATCGACAATGATGTCACTCTTCCTGTTAAAGCGCCGTCGATAAAGCATTACAGACGATGAAACATAAAACTAATGGGGCCGTTTTCATGGACGGAAGACGGACAACCACATCCTTTTCTTCGCCTACCCGACAGCGGAGTGCTGGTGGAATTGATTTCCTTCCAGTGGTAGCGACCCCCATCGTGGGTCCAGTCGATCATGTAACCCCTGACGAACTGAGAAGGAGCGTCCCAGCTGATCAAAATAACACCTTGGCCGCTTGAACTTTGCATGTTTGCAACTTGAGGGAGGTCAGCTAAAAAAAAAACACACTTGATAAAAATCACAACTAATCTTTCCAATATGTCTTTTATATTGAATACATGTGGCGAGTTAATTTCATGAAAACTTACTTTCTCCAACTGCTGGAACATGAACCGAGTCCTCTGCCAGCAAGGCCCCGTTGTGAAAGACTTTAAGATTTATTTTGTGTGCCTCTTGATTCACAAGAAGAGCACACGTTGACTTCTCACATAAAGTCTGAGGATAAGCTACGCGTTCCTTGTTGGCAGACGCTTGGATAAAATATGTAAATGTGCCTTGGCACGCTGACGGGATCTCCTGCAAAGAGAAAATGTTTTTTTTTTTTTTTTTTTTATCTGGTGATAACTTCATCGCATTGATTTGAAAAGTTTCCGTACCGTCCACATGACATCGATTTTTCTTGTGCCATTTTTGTATGATTCTCTTATTTTCCTCCACAGGCGCAGCTTGACATCGTTCTCTGCCAAGGTAAGTTAACAATTTGAACACAAACAAACTTCTTTTTTTTTTTTTTCTCCTTTTAACGACTTACTATTGAGTTGGCTCAAAACCGTTTCCTCTTGGCTCCATTCGCTCCATGGAGCTTTATCCCAAGCGCAGCGGACTGAAACTTTGTAATAAGTGCAGGACTCTACATTTTCGATGGTCACATTTCCCTTTTCTCCGGGTTCTAAAGTTTTATTGAGCACCTCCTTGAGGACAAAAAAAAATATTTTCAGCAAAAATAGAGTAATGTAATAACATCAATATTAATATATGATTAATATTAAAATAAATGAAATCTATTGGCATGTCGCTGGTACCTGGTTATATTTAACTTGACAGTAGTGTTTATTTGATGATGTGGATGTGGTCCACTTAGCCAGTAGATGACCAGACAAGGCCTGGACGTTCAACTTGGGACATCTAATTTGCACTAAAGAAACACAACATTAAATCCAGTCGTGTTTAAATTTTAAATAACCTTCATATGACTTACATATGTGACGGGGGTTAAATTCATAAGGGTCGGAGTAGACCTCCCAATGTTTGCTTTTGGCTCTCACTGTAACGCTGTGGTTGCCCACCAGAGTCACGTAACCCGACAGGTGCACGTCTTCCGACGTGCATGTTCGTACGTTTTGGCAGCTGCAGATTTCCCATTGGGGAGTGTTTGAGCGAGAGCTTGAAAAAAGGAGCGCACGTTTAGTATCACACATTTTATATTAAAATGATTATTCAACTCACATCAGTACGGTGTAGTTGATTTTCTCCGAGGACTCGGAAAGTTGCTCCCAAGCGCACGTGAAAAGCTCGGGTACGCCTCCCGACGATCCGTTTCTATAGTGCCAAACGCAGCCGACTTTGCTGGGTTTTGCTACATCGACGAAAAACAAAAAAAAAATCTGCATTCTTACACATACATCATGGCGGTGCAAAATTCAAATAACTAAATCTTATTCTAAGATCCTAAACACTGATTTTCTTTGATTTAAAAAAACATATTGGGGGTCATATTTTAATTAATCTATTGTCATTTTGAAAATTATTTTAGTCAAGGTGAAGGAATACAAAGACTCACCGATACTAAGTACCGATACCACCTATATTTTTCATACCCCAAATTTTCCCCTGAAAAATTGCCAGATCATTTTATCCCAATAATTTCTTCAAATTACATCAAATGAGTGTCTCCATTCTTACAGTATGTCCTGACGATGGTGCCTCCGAGTACGACCCTGGTATGGTCATGGTGGCACTGCACCGTGGCTTTGCTCAGCGTCACATTCCTCAGGGACACCATGCTATGTGTGGAGTTGATGGTGCTCATCCAAGTGTCATCCAAGACTATACCGCCCATCGTCCAGTACACGCTACCATGCATGCAGAAGCTCTCACACACTATCCGAGTATCAGATCCCACTTGGATGTACGGATCTTTGGGTACGACATTGCATAGTTTCTTACTCTTCCCTGTGGGTGTTAGTCCACATGGTAGAATGTTAGCCGCTATTCCAGAAAAAAACAATTCATATTTGAAAGAAACTCCATTTTTAAAAGAGTCAAAAAGAGGGAGCCTTTCATTGCGGAACGGAATTTTGACAGCACTTCTGCATTGTCGCTTGAAGCTCAGAAAATCAGATGTTCTTACCTTCTGAAACGGAGGTTGTACTAGTGGCAATCAGAAGCAGTACATGCAGAAAAAAATACATTATCTAGGAATTACTCCACTTTTAAATTTTTAAAGTCGAAAAGGATCACTGCGATGCATTTTCTGACCCATATTCCTGTAGATCCTCATTTCAGCCGTCCGCCAGAGAGAGACTGAGGAAATGAAGCAAACTGCTAGAGAAGAAGGAGGTATTACCCAACTGGAGACAAGGCAACAGGAAACGCTACTCTCTCACTCTCTCTTGATTCTCTGTTAATTCCCTGAGCTACTTTAGATAAAGACAGATTATTATCATTGAATGCATTAGTGAAAAGCAAGTGAGTCAGAAACAGTATCATAGCCTCAAAGTAGCAGGGAACTAAGGAGGTCCACTTTTAAACTTTTGCACATGGAAACCCAAAACCTAAAAACTGACTTCACAAAGGATGCCCAACCAGTTCACTCTGTTGTTTTTCCTTTTACCCAAGGAAATCTTCCGTTCCTTGAATGAATGCGCAATCAAATGGTGAAAATCTTCCTGCCAAAATGGACGAGTGGTTTAATATTTGGTCTGGTGTCTGTGAGACATAGGTTCGAGTCCCACGCTGTGTTCTATTTAGAAGTGAACACAGCACAGGCGTGAGATTCGAACTCGGATTTCATGTACGCAAGGCAAAAGCTTTAACTATTAGACCACAACAGATCTGAATTTCATTTGAGAATAATTCGTATATATACAAACCTTTGAGTACATGCCTAATAAATACGGAATTATTTTTCGAAATTTCTGCGGCAAGTTGGCCGAATGGTAAAACACTTTGCCCTGTGTGCGGGCGACTCTGGTTCGAGCCCCACCTCGCGCATTTATATTTGAGAATAAATTAAGTTGAGCCCAAGATTCGAACTCGGGTCTCCCGTGTGGAAGGTGGAGTGTTAATCCACTACACTATTTAGGACACTTGTAATCACTTCGGATTTCACTAATAATCGTCAATCCTACTCTACTCTACATATGGTGTGATAAACCCTACTGGCAAGCGAAATTTTCATGGCACTGTGGCCGAATGGTATAATACAAGGTTTGGTATTCGGACGGCTCGGGTTCGAGTCCCACCCTCTCTAGCATTTTCAAATTAAACAGAAAGATGAACAAGATTCGAACCCGAGATCTTCTGACTTTAAGGTAAAGTCTTTATCCATTCGGCCATTCCAGACACAACGAAATCATTTGCTTTGTTGCACTTTATTGTTGTTATACAATCGAAATCTTCAAGACGATCTACAAATACGTAAAACCCCGATTCGGAACTCAACAGGCTATAGTCGAGTGGTTACCGTCATAGCCTACGAATAATGGAACCATGGTTCGAGTCCCGACCATTCCCTGAAGGTATACTTTACAATTTTCTTCTCGCTTCACCATTAAGATCTAGCTTTTATATTTTTTCCCTTTAGCTTGTTAATGACGTCATCACAAATTTCCTATATAAGACGTCACTAACGCGACAGTCGATCCCATGCTCACTTCTGACAGCGTCGCGTTGAGCTGGTCCACCTGCTGCTCCCTCCGCACGCTTTTCCAAAGTCTGCAGCGCTTAAAACTTTGACAAGGTGAGTGTTCACTATTTCTTAGCCGTTTTAAAACTAACTGCTTTTGCTCTTTTTCAGCGTCAAGTTGCAGTTTGGACGTGCTTACACCTTGCTAACATCCAAGCTAATGCTAGCACTTAACGTCCTCTGCGATGCATCAAACGCCGGTATGCTTAAGGTAAGCCAAACAGTTTGCATAAATTCACAACTGATTTAAAATCAAATATTTTTCTCTGTCTACAGGTGCGACTTTTCCAAATGAGCCTCAAATTCACACGTAAGTCCTTTAAATCAACTCCATCTAATTGTCTAATTTCTGTCCACAGGGCTGCATCTGCAACAGAAGAAACAAATTGACTGCAAAAAAGGCAAAAATCGCGTTTTTTATTTGAAGGACGACTGCCTCATAAAATGACTTTTTCCTTTTTGTCTGCAGGTTTCAAGATGGCCGCCTTCATGAGACGTTTGCAGGTCTACATTGCTAAGCATGTCCACCAAATGTCACGTTGCTAAACAAAACTGGTAAAGCTCAAAGTTGACAAGATTGGTTAAAAGGTTACCGTGTCTTTCAGGCCAGCGAGCTGCGGTTGGAGAGGAGTCCGGTGCTGCCCTGCGCTCTTCACTGGTGAAACACGTGCAAACCTACATGTACAAATGTTTGAAACATTTATTTCAGCGTGTGACTTTTCTTCCGCTTTTGTCCACCAGGTGGCGCCAAAGGACCAACTTTCTGCAGCCTGGATCGACTGAAGTAAAAGCTCCACGTTTGAAACTGTTGCAATGACACTCTACTAATCAGTGCTTGACCCGTTTTTTTTCAGGTGGTGCTGGTGCAGGCAATCAGGAAACGAGGTGTTATGATCAACTTCCTGTCCAACATAGTGACAGGTGACCAAATTTACCCAAAACTTTGCATTAAGAACACTAACCTGCTTTTTTTCTTTCTCAGTGCAGCTTCCAGTACGAGTGCCGTTGAACCCTCCACCTGCTGGGCCAAGGAATTCTCCAAAATCATGCTAAAGGTTCTAAAGGCAGCCTCAATTCTCATTGTTGAGACATGCAAAAAAAAAAACCTCAACATCAGCTTGACTGTAACCTTGTTTGTGTGCAGGCGTGGCAGTCCAGGAGTCTTTGCAACATTTCAGGAACGCGGCCTGCTGTGACTCGTCTGGTCCAAGTCTTCAGTGGAAAGTTCCAGTCTACAGTTAAAAATAAAAGGAGTAAACTTAAATTGAATTGTCAATGGGCTTTTTCTTTACAGGCAGAGGTGGCAAATCCTGGTCCAGAGAGTGAAAAGCCTGCCATTGTTTGTCTTCAGCCACTCTGAGCTCATTCACCTGCAGGTGGAGTAGAAGCACCTGGAGCTCAAGCCAAATTGTGGCACGCTGAAGATGAGTCCTCTGCTGGTAAGAAAAGAAAGTACATTTCAGCCAGAATGTTTAAAAATGTCAATGACAGTTCTTTTTGTGTCCAGTGTGGTGCACCATCGAGTACCTGCTCACAACAGAAGCCAGAGGAAAGCCGCATGCCAGCTACACTTGGGTTTTCTTGTTGCGTCATCTCCAAGGCAACCTAAGAAGAGAGGCACATGTATGCTCTTTAGCTGCTCCTCATTGCACAATCATCATGACATTCATTCAAAAAAAAGTTTCCCCTATTTTCTGACAGGGAGCAAGGAACTGGTCATGCAGCTTGCAACACTCGGTGCCATGAACAACTCTTCTTTAGCACTGGTAAGGTTAATGCTTTATCTGCACAAAATGTTGACTTGACTTTTGACTTACAGATCTCTTTTTGTCTTAGGTTCAGGCACCACTCGTCCCGCTGGCCGACCACTTTACCACTCGTCCCGCTGGCTGACCACTTCACCACTCGTCCCGCTGGCAGACCACTTCACCACTCGTCCCGCTGGCAGACCACTTCACCACTCGTCCCGCTTGCCGACCACTTCACCACTCGTCAACGAGCAGACTGCCATCCAACTTGAAACTCTTGTGATTGAATGTTTACTCTGCAAAAATAAAGTTTGATTTCAAAGAACACTTAACTCAACTCTTCTATCTCAAACACATCACAAAAAACAAACTTTAAAAATATCTTAAAACAAACTAACAAAAAATAAAACCTAAACTTTTTTCTGATTTTTATTTTTTTATTTTCCTGGGGTTTTTTTTCGAATTTTTTTTTGCCAGGATTTTTTTTTTTTCGCCAGGATTTTTTTCAGAATTTTTTTTAAATGAGGCGGATCAAAACTGGAATGCCGCTTCATGATTGGTTGAGGGGTCTAAAACTGGGTGGAGCAATGAGAATAAACGGCTGTGATTGGTTGAAAAGTGGGTGTGAATATGCAAATGAGGTGCTCTGTGATTGGTTAAGGTTTTAGTAGGCGTGGTTCTTCTAAAATGAAGCAATCTGATTGGTCAGATGTGCAAAATGCTGCTTTTTGATTGGCTGTTGAAAAAGAGGCGTGGTTATGCAAATTCCAGCCACGTTGTGATTGGCCGGGCTGAATTTGGGCGGAGTTAGGAGGCGGGCAAAGTGGCACTTAGGTTTTCAGAGGCAGTTTTCAGTCTGGAGGTGAGCGTTACCCTTATGTCACTGCCATGGACACAAGTCTTTGACTGTTACCCTCATGAGAAGCATCAGAAACTTCAAATGAGTGACGCAAATTTGCTCTTAAAAGCACAAAGACTTGCATTCCAGTTGATTAATTTATTTGACAGAAAAGCAATTTAAAACATTTGAGCAGTCAATGTTTGTGTGGGACTAATTTAGTTGCACACAAGCATTGACAGGCCTTGCATGGAAGCAGCTTAAGATGTTTGATGACCTCAGGTGACATGTTACTTACTTCTCATGACACGAGTGCCACCAGGGGGAAGGTGAGCACATGTAAACAGCTGACATCTGGGACAAAAACTAAGTGCCAATAAAGCAAATAAAGCCATGAGCAACATTCACTTTTTTTTTTTTTTAAAGATTCAAGTCATATTATTAGAACAGCGTGGTATAATTTCACTTTTAACATGTATATTTTTAAATAAAGACACCTTCCAATCAACACAAACTAAAAAGACTGTTTATGTGACAAAATACTGAGGTGTTCAAAATTGCTCAAACTACTGCAGTGGGCAACAAACTGCTTCTAAAAAATCAATCATTAACCTCGCCTTTTAAATATACTAATTCAATCTTTTAATTGTACAATATTATTCATTTTGAAAATTTGTTTCTATTGAAATAAAATGCTTTTGTCAAGGAAAAAAAAAGACAGCTCGATGTAAGTTTAGAACTTTAAATCTTGTATTGCATTAATTTAGTTCACTGTGGCCCAAATATTTTTTTGCATTACAATTCTTCATTTTGGAGTGTCCAATAATAAAAGTTGAGATTCTTATATAACTTTTTGTTCCCCCCAGGATCAATTTATACATTTCACGGCCTTCAATATTTAAAGGAGTTCTATATATTCGTTAAATTTTGCATTTGCTCAATGGCTTATCTATTTCATAACTTTTTATTCACTGCACCTCTGCAGTGCTTACACGAATGTTTGGCTAAGTTGTTAATAATGGGTTGGAGGCGGTTTCTGTTTGACAACCTCATGGCCCTGCACGGTATATTATTTTAACAGCATAGAATTCGGTGGCTGATTAAGATCACTAAATATTGCAAAAAAGGTGAAGATAAGAGGAATAGTCTGAATTATTACTTACCAGGACCGCACACAGGTGCCAGAAGATTCCGACTCGAACTTCTGCTTCTTTGAGTTGGGGATAGTAACACTCAAAACTGAAGAGTGAATTTCTTTTTTGTTAGTTAAATAACATTACAACTCGTGTTAGAGTCTAGAAAGATACAAAAGTAGTAACTAGCAGCGTAGCGACCTCTATTCTTTTTACTTCCGGGTTAATGTAGGTCCGAGTTTGTTTACTTCCGGTGGCTAATTGCCTAACATATCACTACGCCCGGTTGAGTCAATGGCCACTGCGGTCTTGATCGCTGCCGTCGTCGGTGGCGGGGTCCTTCTCGTCATGCGCCGCTTGTTCCCCCGTCAGAACTCAGTCAAGCTTCTCCAGTACCCGGCGGGCTTGATGCGAGGGAAAACTGTCATCGTGACAGGAGCAAACAGCGGCATCGGGAAAGCCCTAGCCGGGGAACTACTGAAGCTCCAGGCACGCGTCATCATGGCTTGCCGGGATCAGCAGAGCGCCACTGAGGCGGCCCGGGACATCCAGGGACATTCGGGCTCAGAGCTCGGGGAGGTGGTCATCAAACAGTTGGACCTTGCGTCGCTCAGATCGGTCCGTAAATTTTGTCAAGAGATTCAAGAGGTGAGCTGTAACGTCTCCACTGAGTTGTTGCGCAATGTTTAGGTGAACTGTCCATGGTGCTGAACGCTTAATTGTTCTTGAGCCTTTTAGGAGGAGCCCAAGGTGGATGTCCTCGTCAACAACGCGGGGGTCTACCAGTGTCCCTACTCCAAGACGGAAGATGGATTTGAGATGCAGCTAGGCGTCAACCACCTGGGTCACTTTCTGCTCACTCACCTACTGCTCGACCTCCTGAAGAGTTCCTCCCCCAGTCGCGTGGTCGTGGTCTCCTCTAAATTGTACAAGTACGGCCGAGTCAACTTTGAAGACCTGAACAGCGAGACGAAATACAACAAAGCATTCTGCTACAGTCAGAGTAAATTAGCCAACCTGCTGTTCACCCTCGAACTGGCGGAGAGGCTGGAGGGCTCTGGGGTGACGGTCAACGCGCTCACGCCCGGCATCGTGAGAACCAGGCTGGGCAGGCACGTTCACATTCCCCTACTGGCGAAGCCACTTTTCTACCTGGCTTCGCTGCTATTCTTCAAGAGTCCACTAGAGGGTGCGCAAACGCCTCTCTATCTGGCTTGTTCGCCGGAGGTGGAAGGGGTGTCGGGGAAGTGCTTCGCTAACTGCGAGGAAGAGGAGCTGCTCGAGAAGGCGACGGACCGACAAGCTGCAAAGAAGCTGTGGGACGTGAGCTGCAGCATGGTTGGACTTGAGGACTGATTGGATTCAGAACATTCAGATGATAGATGCAAAACAGAATCTTACAAGGATATGTTTTTCCTTCCTAGTTCCTGTTAGGGGACATTATAAAACCTTCTGATCTGGACTATGACGTTGTTGTTTCATCTGCTGAAGTGCCTTGTGTACTGACCACCATTAAACAACCCCAAGATCTTGCAAATAAAGAACCAAGTGTTACTCCACATCTTTTTGTTTTCCTTGCTCAATGACGGACATCTTGAACAAAACATGAATATTGTCAGAATTCTATTTTTTAATCTACACAACACACCATGTGTCAAGACCTCCTATTCTGTTTGTAAGTCCAAGTTGTGCTATTTGAAGGAAGGCCAAGTGGAGCACACTTGCGGCTGAGCGAATCACTTTAAAAGATTAGGGCCGGTCACGTCGGGTTTCCAGGAACCAGCTTACCTTCCCATCTGTTACCTCCAACCTTTGGACATAAACTCTCAGTTGGGAACGACTGAAGGCTTTTAAGATTTATATAGATATGTTTTGGATAAAATTTCAATTCTGTTGAGACTAGAGTTCATAGTTCATACTGCAGTGCGTACGCTTACACCTACACGCAAAACCAAACCATGATGTTGCTGCACAGTCAAACTAGTTGCGCAATGTGGCATTTTATAACGCAGGCAGGCCGCTACTCATTATCTCCAGGAGGCTCATTTGCATCCATGTGACCTGCTGCCCATGTTTGATCAAGCACCACATCCCCTTTTTAAATCTCTCTTCCTTTTATCTGCCTCTTCATCGCTCCCCCTCTCAGCTGATGGCGGTTATTGTGGACAAATAGGCTTAAGCCGGTCACTATAGCAACAGAGAATTGCTGGAGAAAAAAAAAAAAAAAAGGGACATAAGCACTTCTTCATCAGGTGCCTCAATCTCCCGGTGGAGATGCTGGAGCCCCCGACTTAGCGCAACAAGTAAAGGCAGGCCGCCTCCAGGGAGGAAGAGGAGTAGGAGGGATTCAGAGAGGTGAATATAATGGAGCGAAAGAGAAAGAGAGAGAGAGAGAGAGAGAGAGAGAGAGAGAGAGAGAGAGAGAGAGAGAGAGAGAGAGGGATAGATGATCCATACCGTGTCAGCCAGGCTTCTCATATCATCGGACTGACGCCTTCACTCACAATTTTGTCTTTTGGGGTGGAGTTGTCGGTGACATCCTAAACTTTCAAAGGAAATAAAGAGGTAAGAAACAATTGCCTTTTATTATTTTAGAGCATTAACTAATTGGAACCAAATTAACAATATTCCAAAGAACATTCAATAAGATGCGTTCCATTTATGTCATTTGATTGTGAGATCAGATGAAAAAATATTCCATGTCTAGATGTGTCTTGTAAAAATAATAAAATAAATATAATAGTGATTGTATAAATAGAATGTGTTAAACCAATGTTAACAAGTGGAATGTTTTTGAGTTGGACTCGTTATGTGAACGGATTAACTCGGGATTAAAGAGAGGACAGTTACAAAACAATGTGGCCACCTGTGTGTGTTTGTGGACAAACGAAGGAACTAAATTCAGGACAAATAGACGATGGATGATAATTAAAGTCAAGAGAGTAAAGGTCTCAACCAAAATTTGTCACAAATTTGGAAAAAAATCAATCTCACAGGACACTTCATTAGGTACACCCACCCAATCTAATGCAACAAAAATCTGCATTCACAAATATAATTTTTCATTTTGATTGACACTATGGGATTAACAAACTACGATTTTGATTCTAAGTTATTAGAGAGTGTTGTGGCGAGTGAGGAGGACCGCACCATGGCCTCCTGGTTCAGCTGGAGCGAGCCTCACCAGCGCATCCCCCGCAGGGAGCCGGCCGACGTGGTCACTGACACGCTAATGGTCGAGCTGAGCTGGCAGCTGAAAGAGGCGGAAAGGCAGCAGAGAGAGAGGGAGAGTGAGTACCGGCGCCTCAAGACCGGAGTGGACTACAGCTGGTTGGCCAGCGCGCCACGTTCGTCTTATAACATTAGCACGGGGGAAAGGCTGGGCCTAGAGGACCTCTGCTCCAAGGTGCCGCCATCTTGCTGTGGACTGGTCATACTCAGGTACGAGATTGCCTTGGTTTGTCGAAACAAAACGACAGATCTCTTGTTTTGGTTGTCCGCAGGTTCCGCGACGCAATCCAAGCCAGCGAGCCGGAAGTGCAGGAGGTGTCCACCCTCTTCCGCTCTGTCCTTCTGGAGGCTGTGGAGCAACTTAAGGAGGAGCAGGAGGCACAAAGGCTTGCTCGCCAGTGGAGCAATAAACGCACCAAGAGTATGTCGCTGGTGAACTTTAGGTCCCGCATCAAGATCAACCCCTTCGGGAGCACGGCAGGCCTGATTTCGGCTGAGGGGACCCGTTTGAGCGACCTGAAGACGGTGTCGGAAGATGTGGAAAGAGGGACAGAGAAGGAGGAGAGAGTTTGGAGCATGCCGGACTTCCGATTAGGAGCAAGCAGTAGTAAACCTGTCTGACAGGAGGACCATGATGTGGAGATGGGAGAATTGAGTCACATGACCTGACTCGAGTCGGACTTAAGTCAGTTTTTGACTAAAACGTACTTGACTCACAAGCTTGAACTCCAATGACTTGATAAGTCTTACATTGTAAAATGTCAGTTCTTATTTTTGACAGATTTTTCTTTTTCTTTTATCTGTGCACTGTATTTTTGTGTCTAAGCAGGAAATGATGTCCCACCCCCATCACTCTGAGGATGAGTCACTCTTTGCACTCTTTCTCAGCACACAATGACCACGCACAACACTCCCACACACAAGGTCAGCCAGCTGAACGCTTTGCTTCTCTACCTTCTCTTTACAAGCTGCAAATGAATGAATGCGAATAAAATATTACAGGAGAATCGGTTTATTTTCATTTTGGTCCATGAACGCGTTCAACTGGTTTGAATCAATAACAGAATATTTTGTTTTACTTATTCATTCACGTTGAACACAACGCCCACTTTATTAGGTTCACTAAAACCACTAAAAGAAACTGAAATGATAACTTGCTGACAATCCAAACCGAGGATTATTATCAATGCATGTCAGATATTTTATTGCATTGGATTTAATTATGGTTGGTTGGGGTGTATTCTTCACGTTCGCCACTTGGTGGCAATATGAGTACAAACGACGAGTTCTTATACTGGCTACGTCACTTCCGTCGAATGCCGCAAAGAAGAGACCCTTACAAGAGCTACACTGGAAGTAGAAGTCATAGTAGCATAGTTGACACTCAGGGTAACTTTTGACACACCCGAGCAACTTTAAGCACTTTTGGTCGTTATATCTACGCAGGGTTTGGATTTGATAAAGCATTGTGGAACGTTGTTGTCTCGGTGAGTTGCGTGGCAACAGCGTTAGCATGCTAAAGCTGTCAAAACGGTGACGTCACATATAAACAATATGGGGGCTTTTCAGTTTTTTAACAAAAAAAGTTAGCAGGAGCTATCACACAATAAAACTTACCTATCGACCAAAACGGGTTTCTTCAACGTTCGAGTTGTTCCACACGAAGTTTGGCAATAACATGGTGTTGGAATGTCGCCCTCCTTTCCAACTGTGTTTGCCCGACTGAGAGCGCTGCTGAATATTCATGAGCGAACGTGACGTCATTTGAGAAAAGCGCTAACTTGCCTAACTTTTAAATAACACAACGTTTAATGCACTAGATATTCAGATTAATCTCATTCCAATTAATGCTTTTTTGCATGTGAATGTATTTTATATGCCAAAATGTAATAAATATAAATTCTCATTTCAAAAATATTTGTTGTGTGCTTCATTTGCTTCTTTTGTGCAGCTTACACATCAGCATTTTGTTTTAAAGGTATAAATGTTGCGATCGTCAATGGAGACATTTTTTTTCTTGCTACATTTAAATAATTGATTAAAATGTTAAACATTGGTATGTGTGTACACTGCTTCAAGGTGTGCCCTGCCCTGGTTTAATTAACATCAACCTTTATTTACATTTCTTCCCCCTTGGACAGCCCACTTGTAGTTTCCTGAGGTCGGCGGTGGTGTCCACTCGGGAAAAATCACAATGTAGAGTTCAAAAACTCCAGAAGTTCGGCTCGATTTTTGTCCCGCTGTGGTAAAAACAGATACGTGAGAGCGAATAGTAAAAAAATAAAGTCGCTGCTAAAGACATTGAAATTACCTGTTTATCCTTTTTTGACTTCTTTACTTTCATCTTGATCTTCTTTCCTGAAATCATGCTGTACTTCTTGCCTTTTTTCTTTTCCTTCAAGTACTGAGGAAAAGAACAAGCAATGACATTTGTCACCACAAGCCACTTAGGGAGATTTGGGTAAAATTTCAGGATCCAAAAACAAAGTTGAACAAAATCTTGCGTAAACAACCTTGGATATCTGAACAGGCCCAGAGTTTTCTTCCCCTCCTTTGGATTTCTTTTCCTTTTTCCGTTTCTGTCGCTTCTCTTTCTTTGCCTTTGGCTGGACATGAAAAATGATAAGACACAAATTTGAAAAGGATACTGTCAATTCATGAGCAAAAAACATAAAATAGACAAATACCTTTTTTGGTTTGTCCCTTTTCCGTTTCTTTGACTGCTTTTTGGACTTACTTCTCGAGTCTGGTTAGAAATTGGTGAATAATATTTAGTTATTAAAAAGGCTAAACAAATCAAAGCTTCCAATTCAACTCACCGCTGCTTGTGGAACTACTCCGACTGCTGCTGCTGGATGAGTGCGACGAGCCCGATGAAGAAGTGGACGAAGCTGAGAGCGACTCTGACGACGAACTGGAAGAAGACGATGATGAGGAAGATCGACTACGGCTGCGTTTACGCTTTTTTTCTCTACCTGCATGAATAGAACACTGTAGTCAGCATGTTGCGGTGGACATTTATTTTCAATTTATTTATTTTAGATTCAAGCAGCCTTGCCTCTGCTCTTGTCGTCCGTCCTGGAGGTAGAACTGGAAACTCTGCACTCGGCTTTTGTGGACTGGAAAGGAAGAGGATGCATATTGATTATTCAGATGAATCTGACAAACCTAGAGAAATAAAGGTATAGCAAGAAAGATGACAAATGGGAAGTTAGTACTTCTAGGGGATGTTTTTCCTTATTTCCCTCTGTAAAGCGATACTTTTTTGTTGTATCAGTGGATTTATTTGGGGTAATAATACAATAGGATAAGAAAGATCCGATTAGCTGTGACAATATTAAAATCATGATCTAACATACGTGTTTTAATTTAAAGCCCCCTATGATTGAAATATTTTTTAATATTATGACTTCATTCCGTTAATTCAATTTTTTTTTAAACAAAATAAATAAGTGGGGCAATGCACAACATTAATCGTATCAAATATACCTTTTAGCATTTGAATATTCTGGCGTCATCAATTTAACCACAACGGGGACATCCTTTGAGCAACACCGATCGATCGTCTCAATTCGATGTAGCTACATCAACAACTACAACAAACTGTCACGCAGAAGCACAAATACATCATCAAAAACGGAAAACATTATATTTAATGGATTTTTGCCGCAGCAGATTTGAGTCCGAGACTCTAACCAAACGCATCATTTATATTTGCATATTTTAAACATGCAATGCGTTTAATAGATGACGGATTTATTACTCACCATAGCAACAGTACAGTCTGGTTATTATCAAAGATACCTTGATAATCCTACAACATGCATAGGTGTAGAGATAATCGTAGCGATGCTCCGCGAATTAGCATTAGCTAACAACCATTGGAGACATTGCATCCCAGAATGCACCGCCGCGACGTCCCTCCACAACAAGGAAGTGAAAAGAGGAAAAAAGTACGATTTATTGAATATAAAAAATAATACAAACGCTCAATAATTACTATTTTTCAATTGGAACAATATACATATTAAATCTGGGTTCATTGCAGCAACTCAAAATGGTACGGTAGTTCCAAATTTGGATGCGCTTCTTTGTGGTGTATGTATGCTCAATAGCGCCCCTCCAGCCACCTGCGGTTGATCTTATTAACTACAGCTAAAGAACAGCCACTACGACGTATATCAGAAGTTAAATACGTGGTGCTATATTTTAATTTAAAAACGTTTTTTTTTTTTTTTTTTTTAGCAGACAAACTGAAGAAAACGCAAATGATCCTATAAGTTGCATCAACATTATGGCAGAAGGAACATTAAACACCTTATTTTCTTACTAGATATTGTTTGGATTTTAAAATGTGTTTAACTTAAGGCAAAACGGGCAATTTAATCAAATTTACAAATGCTTTATTTATGGTGACCCTTGACCCCTCTACCCTTATCATGAAATATTTTGAATTGAAATACTTTACCTTTTTTATCATCTTTTTCAACCAGCAGTTTTCAATCAATCTGTTAATGCATTGTTGACAATTTAGAAAAATTAAAAATTCATAAAATCACCACAAACCAGACACACTTTTATAATAATGTACAAAACATTTATTGTGGCAGTGTTCGTACATTATACAAAATACAAGCACTGGATGAAAATATAAAATTTGGATACGTTTCATTATTCTAGGAATTATAAACGCCCCCCCCCCCAAAAAAAAAACAAAAAGCAGAATTGATGAGTAACTATAAAATGTAGTCAGTTTGCCCCTTGTTGAGAAATAACACAAAAAATACTTATTTGTCTAATAGAAATGATGACCTTTGTATACAAAAATATTGCTAATATAATATTTATATATAACATCTAATGACACCTGGAAAAATAAAAGTGGTGTACCGGCTGTTTCAACACTGCAGGGCTACAACCAAACTGACCATGTCGATCCATCAAAGTGTCAAATTATAAGTACATAGAAGAATACATTTGATGTCATACAAATAGTAACAAAATAAACCTCAGTGGAGAGACACATGCATACATGTTGGTTCATCACAGGAACATTGAACGTCTAAAGGTGATGAGGTCACGTGAAGCCCTTTCCCCAAATTGTTCTTCGTATGAAAGGATAACATAATGCAAAAACATACAATGTAAAAAAAAACAAAACATGCCCTTAAATTTATTTAGGTAAATACAGGGGGAAAAAAACCCTGAAGGTTTTTGATACAATTTCCATTTTTTAAGGGTTGACCATTTCTTTTTCCAAGTTTTTAAACATCTACTTTATTCTTTGGGAAATCTGAATGAGCCAAGTTCTCCTCATTTTCCTCTTCTTCCGCAGGGACCTAAAAAAGACAGATTTAAAAAAAAAAAAAACACCTACTGTATAATTGTTTTTTAAAGACTGTTAATATTCGGGCAAGTCGAATTTCGTACCTCCCAGTAAATAGAGTCATCAAAGCAGTTCTGGTCAGGAGGTTGCCCCCAGATAGGCAACTTCATTATCAAGCCTTCGAAACCAGAAAAAAAAATTAGATTCAACATGTCAGATACATCCAGAAGATGTTTTTCATCTCTACCAACCTGTGATAGCTCCTCCGACCAAAGCAAAACCAAGAGATGAACCCAAGGCAGCGGCTTGCATGGTAGCTTTCCCTCTAAAGGTGAACAATTAATCAAACCACCAATTGAATAAAATGATATTTAAATCCTTACCCTTCTTTTTTCCCCAAAGCCACAGCCACAATCCCAGCCAAGCCTCCCAAGATGCCCGGCATGCCATGAAGATTGTGCACCCCACAGGTATCTTGAATGCCCAGGTTAGATGCCAGAACAGGCTGGAACGAAAAAAAAAAAAAATTAATGGAATATTATGTGCCATCAGTTGTCATCTCCAACTCACAGTCAGGAACTTGAAGCCCAGCGTGGAAATGATGCCAGCCACTAAACCGATCAGCATGGCGCCAAAGGGTCCAATGTTCATATCGGCGCAGGTTCCCACGGCAACGCCACCGGCCAGGGTGGCGTTCTGAATGTGCACCTTAAGATGGCGTGACAAAACAAAGTCAGTTGAAGTCACATTTGCACGGAAAGATGATCTCACCATGTCTAATTTTCCTTTGTGCTCCACCAGGCTGGAGATGGCGTAGGCAGAGAGGACGCAAGTGGCCAGGGACAGGTAGGTGTTGATCACCGCAGTGAGCTGGGTGAAGCCCGGATCGGCGATGGCGGAGTTAAAACTGGGCCAGAACATCCAGAGGAACACGGTCCCTGTTGAAAAGAGCCAAACTCAGTTCATGCAAATATCAAAAGTAGTTTATGAAGCAGTCCGTAGAAAGTTGCAGTTCAAATTAGTAGCTTTCAGGTGTTTTACCGATCATAGCAAACAGATCCGAGTGGTAAACAGAGCCGTCGTTCTCGTGCCCGTTCCTCAGACCAGGTCGGTAAAGTACTCGAGCCACGGCCAAACCGAAATAGGCTCCGTAGGCGTGGATGATCATGGAAGCCCCGACGTCATTAGCCTGGAAAGAAAAGTCAAGTCTTTTCGTGTGCTATCATAATCTATTTACTCGGATCTGGCCGGTGATCTCACCCCCATGATTTCTGCCACCAGATGCTCGTTGATGGAGAAGATGGAGATCTCCAGGATGGTCATGATCAGCAACTGGAGCGGACTGGTTTTACCAAGAACGGCGCCGAAAGAAATCAGAACCGTGGCAGTGCTGAAGTCCGCGTTGATGATTCTACACACAAAAAAAAAAATCACTGTGACTGAAGTCGAGATAACATCTGAGGTCATCTTGACCTTACTTAAAGATGTTGACTTTAATCTTGCCGTCATCCAGGTGCCAAATGCCTTGCATGAGGAGGCCCCACTGGAGGCCGAAGGCGGCCAGAAGTAAGTTGATGCCCACGCTGCTGAAGCCATATCTCTTCAGGAAGGTCATCAAGAAGCCAAAACCGATGAAGATCATAACGTGAACATCCTGGAACACTGGAGACACACAGGAGTAAGCCTTTTCACGCTTGGCTCAGATATTAGATTAGGTGGAACATTTAATTACGTGATGTGTTCAATTCCAAACAAACCTCACGCTATTAATTTCCTTCATTTGAGTTATTGAAATAATTAATTGAGCGCCGGTGGCCATCTTTCTTACACAGGAGCTGTTTTGTCAGAATTCGAAAAGCAATTCAATCACTCAATGTGATCTTCTCGACTCGTTCTGCTTCTATGAAGAGCATATGACCCTACTAAGTTTAAACGGAGTATGGAAGTCTGAGGCAAATAAGCAAAGCGTTTTTTTTTTAGTATGCAAGTTTTTTTCCCCACTTGGAAACTTCGAAACAATGTTACACCCATCTCAAGTAGAAAAGCTTATTGTTGATGATGAGTGTTCCCCTGAAAGACAGGAAATTAGAACCTTTAACTTAATGTGATGACCTCCATCCATGGAAATAACAGAGCAGAAAGACAATAGAAGTAATTTCCTTTTACTAGAACACATTTAATAGTGGCCAGTATTGTCCCACCATTTGTTTGGCATTGGCTTGTTCAGAAGGTAAATAGCGAAGAAGGAAAATAAATCTATAAATAAAATAAATCTATAAATAAAATAAATAATTTTAAAAAATATATGATATATATATATAAAATATATAAATAAAATAAATCATTATATATATATATATATATATATATATATATATATATATATATATATATATATATATATATATATATATATATATATATATATATATATATTAGTCCTCAATATTTTCCTCCTTCTATATATATACAGAAGGAGGAAAATATTGAGGACTAATTCCTCAGTATGACACATTTTTAAGGGAAAAAAAATGCAATGGTCACAACTAAAGCTTTCTAAAAAATAAAAAAAACACCACAACATAGTTTGACCTGCACACTGAATATATGAGGCCTGGCGTTACGCCCAGACGTTAGATAAATTGGGATGCTCCCACTTGGCCACGACTATAAAGCCAAATTATTGTAAGGAAGGATGCTTGAAATCATTTTGCTCCATAAAACTGTCATTCAATATTGTATTATTTATTTTGCACTTAAAGTCAGGGTTGTATCTGGACCGAGACTTTCTACAAAACATGGCATTGTGTTTTGTTGTTTTATTTAATTAAATAAAAAATAAGAACTAGAAGATTAATTGTGGCCAACAGGTCTCCCAAATTATCAACACAATTAAAGGGAAGATAATCCTTGAAATTCAATAAAATGACGCCAAAGCTCTACATTTAAAACGGCAGATATTGCGCCGAGCTTATCTCTGCGCTTCACGCCTGCCACGCCCAACTTGTGTGTCCGAGTCCCAAAAACCTTTGAATGATCTCTCTCTTAAAAATAAATCAATAAATACATGTAATCATTTTTTCATCTTAACACACATCCCTCCACAAACCAGTAGCAACACTTACTGGGATAAAGATCCATAGGCTCTTGGTGGTGGTCGGTGCCATTGTCGTGCGGGTCATGGCCGTGACCTTTCCCGTCGTCGTAAACCACAAAGACTGCAAACAGGATGATGGTGATAAGCTCCAAAGCCAAGGCCACCAGGGAGAACTTGAATCTCATGTTGGTGGCGTACGCAGGCATCCTGAGTCCCAAGTCGTCTCTCTGTGGCACTCCCGAGTGAAGGGAGGGAAGAAAGTGGCGTCTGCTTTTAAACTGATGTTGGATTTTGCTGTGACCAATGACAGCGCAGAGGACTGGGGGCCTCCTGGATGCTGAACTCCACCCCCCCTCCTTCCCCCACGTTAATTTTCAGGGATGGGTTTCCTCTTCAAAACCCAAGTGTAGTGATTTAAACACTTAACATTTATTCTGACAGACATTTTGAATCTGAACGGCTAACTTTTGTGGATTTAAGTGGACATATCGTGAAACCTGGAATCACTTCTTCATCATCCAGTGTTGTTCTTACCTCTTTTCTTTTCCCAAGCTGACAGCTCTGATTGGGCCTCGAGGTTCTGATCCACAGCTCCCACAGTGGGCTCTGGGAAAATAGCAGGCCAAATTAGCCAAAGTGCAGAGGTCTCTTTTTTTGCAACTCTTGAGACGATCATGAATGAGCCGAGTCGTTCATCAATGAGCCGAGTCGTTCATCAATGCCAACAAGACGTTTCTGTTTGTTTTGGAGCCTTTTTCCAAGCGCATGTAGGGAAATGACTCCCAAATGTTGAGCGATAACAGAAACACTCGTTTTCACGGATTTTTTGGCAGTAGATACAAGTATTGTTTTTGAGATAGGCTTGAACGGCAAGCAGGATTTAATCATTTATCCTTGATGGTTTGTTTTTGATCAGATCTTACTCTATCAATAAACAGTTCCCTTTCCTTTTCCAATTTTGATGGTGATTAATTCTGCCGCTGAAACTGTTACGGAATAATTTGTGTGTTGTGGAACTCCTTCGTGTTCGAACGCTGACAGCACGCATGCAAGCTTGTTTACTTCCATAGCGTGCTGTCTTAGCAGCTGCTCAAACATTCAGAGCAGCGACCCTTTCAGCTGCAGTCGTTTTTTTTGTTTTTCCCCCCCGACGAGCTCGTAGCAACGATAGCGCACCTAACCGTGCCTGCAGATCAGCAACAAATTGAAAGCAGTCGGATCTCGCTCGAAGAAGAAATTAACGTAAGATGGCTTTCCATCTTCTTGGTTGGAATGTGTCTGGAATGCGTCAATCCCAGCCTCTGCACGGTATCACAAACATACGTTCATATCTATACCTTGGAATCCTCCGGAATGTTGCGTTGGCCCCTAGAGGATCTACACTGCTTCTCACGAACACAGCCTTATCTAGTATGCAGGAACCTTCATGAGGCCTTTCTGCTCCTCAGTAGAATGACGACAAAGTGCTCAACCGAATATTTTATAACTTTTGATCTGCCACTTCGACCACATTTGGTTTTAATCAAGAAGCAATTAGATGAAAGGAACATAAAGCACGTAACCTCCAGATGACCTGTACATCTGGTTGGTTGGAGATTCCCGTCTGGTGATCCATCAGAAGACTGCCATGTTAGTTGAACCCTCCGAGTATCGTATACAAAAAGATTCATGGCCGCCCCAGATGGCGGAAAGATCACATGTCTGTATGTTGCGCAATAGTACAAAAGGCAAAAGAATAAAGTGTGTTTAGAACTGATAAGTGTTACAAAATATAGCGGACTTCCTGTTTTGATCGTGATGTCAGGTTTTGTTTTGTTTCTTCTAAATTGACTCTGTAGTGTGTCCTCATGGCAATCAATTTTTCTTAAGCAAGGTAACGATTTGTTTTCTTACAAACTATCAAGTGACTGACAACTGGAATACAAATAATAACACACACACACCCTTTGTGCATATACTCCAAACCTCGTTTCCTGTGTCAGGAGCTGAGGGGAACGCTTGCCCCATCCTGATAAGCAAATTTGAAGTTTCGAGGAGGAAAGCCTCCGCTGGCGGCTAATCAGCATGTTAGATGTTGGTAATCAAGAACAATCACCAGCTCTCATCATGTTGCAGTCGCTATTTACGCTATAGACGCTGTACAGTTATCTCCATTGTTTGGAAGATTGCCTTTTTGTAAATATAGAACGTGTTGAATTTATTTATATTGAGCGTAAAGAATATTCTGAATCTGCACGACCTGTTCTGTATTTTAAAAAAAAATCATATCAATATATATTTTTTTTGTCTTATTTGATCAAATAGATGCAAACTGCATACCATAGAAGAATTCAAAGCTTTGCGAACAACTCCAGATGGCGTTTGACGTTCATGAACACTAACCAGGTGCAGGGGGGGGGTTGAGTGGCGTGCCTATCGTGTTGCTGTGGAACGTATAGAAGACATAAGTCAAAAGTTGGGCCCGTACAGAAGTGCAGGGCTAAATATGAACGGAGGAAGCGAAACCACATGCGCGAAACGTGATGCGGAGAAATGAAAGTTATGTACGTTCGCTTGAACTTGGAGTCAAGTTGAAAGCAATTCGTTTTGGGAAGCGGGTCCACCTGTTCGGACGTAAAATTGCTTCATCCCAAGTAGTTAAATGAGCGCAACACAGGAGCCGCTTTGACTGGCCGAAAATGGAGTGTTCACGCCCACATTGGCGCTAACTACCCTTTTTTTTTTAAAGGCGCTAGCTCGCACTGGTCTGCGTAATTACTCAGTCGAATCCACCTCTGTGTCGATTTAAATGCAAGACGGGAGTGTCGTGGTGAATTTTCGTAATTGAGAAATTCATTTGCACGAATAAATTGGAGGTTGTCCAGAATCCCAGACTTTCAGTGCGCTTTGATTACAATTACGTAATCCCTTGATTACAACATTCCTGCCTGTAGGGTCTACAAGACCCTTGTTTACTGTTTGTGGCACATTTGTGTGTGTGTGTAGGCCAGCTGTGGAGGAGGTGGGCAGGATGGCGAGGTCTTAATTTGCAGCGACGTGGGATTTCTTGTGTTTGCTCGGGCACGCAGATAAGTCGTTGCTTGACTTTCTAGTTTCCTCAATTTGGAAGATAAAACAAGCCGAGCGTTGGTCTCAGGCCATTGCAAAACCGAAATGTACGATAAAGATCCGACAGTTTACCCGTCTGCATTAACTGACGTAACGTAAGTTGAGAAGATCCTAATGTGCAAATGTAGAGCCTTCAAACCAAACTTGTTTTTCGTTTTTTTTATTCACTTGAGCTTCCTCTGCGCTCCATCCTGACATTTAACGCTCCTCACCGCAGCGACATGTAATTGCTTTATCTCGCGTGGCATTCTTTCGACGGCCCCTAATTGAGGCCCCCTTCGCCGCACCCTTTCCTCATTCGGCTCCATGTGGCAATCAACCTGCCGCGTTATCACTGCATTCTATTAAAAACTCAAATGATTGGACCACAACCCTTCCCATAGATGTCAGAACACGCAGGGGAGGGTTAGGGTGGATGGGGGGGTTTAAAAAAAAAAAAAAAAAAAAACATCCTGACTCCAATAGCGTGGGGGGAGTGGACTTTCAATATACATCCTGTGGAGAGATCGGTGGGTTGAGGCATGTCGGCAAAGTAGAAAAGGGAGGGAAAGCAATTTTTTTTGTCACGCAAACGTCAAAGCAATGGGAAAAATTTCGTGCATGCCATGATTAATGGCTCCTGTCAAACATACTGTAAAACATTGCAAATGGTCAATCCAAACAATGGATTTGCATTCTTGGAAGGATTTTGATTAATGCCATATGAAAAAAAAAAAAAAAAAAAAGGATTATATTGATGATTTCTTTTAAAATTTTACCCACAAGGGAATTGTAGTATCGTGATCAAAAATTTTTTATTGCACATTTATTTAATCAGGGACTAAACAATACTTAACATTATACAAGGAAGGCTAAGTCGACTTTTAAAAAAAAGGATTATATTGATTTATTTTAAAATTTTACCCACATTTATTCGTTAAAGGGACTTGTTGTATCGTGATCAACATTTTTTTTTTTTATTTAATCAGGGACTAAACAATACTTAACATTATACAAGGAAGGCTAAGTCAACTTTTAAAACCAAACTACAAATCAACCGACGCATGCATTTATTCTTTATCTTCTGCAAAGAAAAAAAAAAAAAAAAGTTAAGGAGGGTTCCACCATATAATACTGACCCGAGAAGGCTTGACCCTTCCGTGACCACTTGTTAGCGTGAAGCTAATAGATTTGGTTCCTACATGTGTCTGACATACCAGCTAATGGCTACCAGGTCCACCAGGATGGGAAAAAGGAATGCCCCCCCCCCCCCCCCCCCCCCCCCTCATGTGTAAATGTCAAACGTCTGTGTCTGATTACTCCGCGGCAGCAACGATAAACAAATGTAAAGACCCGTCGGGGGTTATTTATTATTAAAGTCAAGAGCTGTGAAAAGATCCAGCAGCGAGAACATGCAAAAAAAAACCTGCTCTTACGCAATATGGAAAAGTTTCAATTAAAAACAATGATCGGTCGCTATTTACACGGAAAAGTTTTATTTTTATATTTTATCACTGCTTCTGATTTCCTTCACTTTAGGCTCAATTTATTTAAATGTACATTTCCAGAGAGGGCAAGAAAAAAAAAATGGCTTAATGGCTGACACGAAGCAGACGCCTTCGAAGCCGAGCATCCTGGGAGAGCTCCTTGTAAACTTGTGAAACAATAACATGACGTGAAGTTTAGGAAGCACGGCGCTTATACGACACGTCGGGTCCATCACTTAAGTGATCGTTTGGACAATATACGGAAACACGCGTCTACCTTTACATTCAGGCATCTGACGTGACTACAGTGGCCTTTTCCTCCTTATCAATGAATTTGATCTTTCTCCTCACGCGTCCGCCTCCCCCCCCCCTGCGTTGAAAGCTTAAGAGGCAAATGTTGTTGTCCTGAATATGGTAGAAGGAAGGAAGCCCCACGCCCGTCACGTTCTGCTCTCACGTTTAAAAGGTTCCTCGTCGATGATGGCGAAGAGCATGTGGCACCTGCTGCCATGTGAGGCAAATTTTAAAATTCATTTATATCAAATAGTCTGCTGCACTTTTTTTAAATTGAGTGAACTGTCTTTTTTTTTTTTACCCCCCCCCCCCAAACCCCCGACATCCTGTTTCTGATCCAGAGAGTGATAAAAAAAACAGACTAAATGAACATGTCTTCAGTCTGGACACACTGATGGTTAGATTTGAATCTGCCTAACTATTTTTTCTCTCCCTAAAGTTTTTTTTTCAGAACACACAAGACAAGAAGGACAAAATGATGCCATGATGCATTTTTGGCTTTCGCACCAACAGTCTGAGCTCACTGCTGAAGACGATAACGACATTATCATGCTCCGCCTCATGGGAGGACATCCGTTATCACTGGACACATTGGCAGAGGAAACCCCTTATCTCCATTTGGAACTCCACCCCCTTCAGGTGGTCCTCCTCATGGGGACGCAATACAAATAAGTTTGACTTTGTCTTCAGTGTAAAGTAAATTTTTCAACCTTGATTGTTTATTTTAAGTTTTTGTCAGGTAGGTGGATCAGAAATGTGAGAGCAAGAGTTGTGGCGTTAAATACAGAACATCATCTGACGAGTTTTGATTGTACTTACAGGCTCCGCATCCTTTTCCAAGATGGCCGACACTTGGAAGGCGATGCAGAGGCTGCAGAGGAAGAAGACATTCACGATTTATACACGCTGAGGCCATGCTGTCACATGAGTATCAAAGTTTAAGCTTTAAACACACACACAGACACACACACACACACACTCACTCACGGTGATCTCATGGAGGTTTTCCTGCCGTGTGACACCTGTGAGATGACCTTGATGATTTGAGTCATCTCTGTTTATGTAGTAATAAAAAATATAAAAATACTTATATATAAAATATATATATAAAATAGTAATTTAATTTAATTTAATTTAATTTAATTTAATTTAATTTAATTTAATTTAATTTAATTTAATTTAATTGATCTTCCCTTATTTAGCTTGGTTATTCCTACTGAAGAACAAGTCAGTTCGGGGTTATCATCTCAGAACTATATTTCTTTTGTGGAATATATAAAAAAAAGGCAAAATTAGGGTTAGACACACATCAATGACTTCAAGACTTTTTTTTATTATTATTTCTACTCAATGCAACATTTCACTTTTAGATAATCTGAGACGTGCACTTGCAGGAGGCGGGGCACCAAGAGGCGACGTTGCTGTTCTGGCAACCATGCTGCTTTTTCAGATCAGGACAGTTGCTGTATTTGTCAGTGTACTGACACGGGTTAGCTAGCGGGAGATGATGTGTTATGTCAATGGAAAGAACTGCAGGGTAAACATTTTTTTTTTTTTTTTTGCAGAGATAACTTAGGCTACTTACTGCACAATTTATTCTCACAGGCGTTTGGGCAGTCAGCACAGGTGGGGCCGGATTTGTAGGGGCGAGAAAGCTGGTAATTTCCGCTAAAATAATCCACAATGTTTTTTTGCTGAACCTGAATGTGTGTTTTTACAAATTACAGTTGTTTTATATACTTACGGTGGGCAGTAGTGGCAGACGTAGAAATATTTGTAACGAGAATTGGGACAGTGGGCCATGGCACAACCAATCTGATTGGAGCGGTACCAAACAATCTGGAGAGTAAAAATAGAAATGCGAACAAAATAATATTTCCATTTGAATCGAATCAAATCTATTGAATCTCAGTCCTCAAAGTACCTGTGTGAAATGTCCAACAACTCTCCCGTTAACAGAACCCACTCCATAGCGCCAGTCCTTCACTTCATCATACCACGCCTGGATGGCGCTGCTCCAGCTGTCTTTGGAGCTGGACATGTACAAGTTCTCACCACAGCCGCTAGCTGCAACACAGATTTTAGAAAAATGGCCATTTGTGAATCAATTCCCCCATTTCACACCCCAAAAAAATTAATTTGCATGCCAATAAACTTACTACTGATCTCCCTGTAGCTCTCCGGGCTGTGATTCATGGAACAGGTGTTAGCCCAATTCTGAGCATTGCTAGCGGCTTCTCTGTTCCAACTCTGTGGAGGCCAGACAGGTACACTTGTATGTCCCGATTGCGCAATGGATGATCATGGATTTACCATTTTGAGCATGTTGCTGGCAGTAGGGTTGACGTTTCTCCTCAGGGTGTTATGTTTGTTCACGATCTCATTCTGTTCGGTGGGTGAGGTCAGGACGGTTCCTAAAGTCAGGTGGTGTTAAAGGTTAATCTCGGGTGGCTGGAATAGGAAGAATAAACCGACTCACCTTCCTTCAGATCGGATTCCATCAGGAATGTGAGAGGAAGAGTTGTGGCGTTAAATACACAAAATACAAAAGATATTTTTGAGTTTTGATGGTACTTACAAGTACAGGCTCCGCATCTTCCTCCAAGATGGCTGACGCTTGAAGGGCAACGAAGAGGCCCGAGGCGCACAGGAAGGTAAAAAGGAAGGTATTCATTGCTAAATTCTGGACTGACACCCTTTTAGGGGCACTTATCGATTTATATACGCTGAGGCTTAAACACACACACACACACACACACTCAAGGTCATCTCATGGAATTTTTCCTGCTGTGTTGCACCTGTGAGATGACCTTGATGATTTGAGTTTATATAATCCAGCAGTTCTTAGAATAATTGACAAACACCGGCTTCCAAATGGCCTCGACTGCTAAAAACCAATTTTGTATTCCACTAAAGTTTTTTTATGCACAATTTTAAAATTATTATTATTTTTTTTAAATTCAAATATCTATTGCAACTAGCCTACATTTTTGGTGACGTTAGTCAGGAACCCCTCCTGGATATTTCCCCCTTGGATTTCCGGTGCTGTATTTTCACCTGCCCCCCTGAAAACCACCTGGATCATGAGCCAAAAGAGGCAGGTAGGGCTTCCTTCATCTATTGTTCTCCAAAGCAGGATGTCCTTCATTAACTGGAACGAAGCTTCGGTTCTGTTTCCTCATCCGTGATGTTCCTGTTGAGTGATGTTGATCTCACATGGATTCAAATGTATAGCTTTTTTTCCTGCAACAGAAAAGTTTTTTTTTTTATAAACGTGGCAGTGGTTATACTTTTTGACTTTTCATTAAATATTATAAAAGTTGAGACTTCTGGTGAATCTTGTGGATCACCTCACCACAAAATGGAAATTGCCCACCAAGATGGAATAAAACTCAATATTAAGGGGTGGCTCAAGTGTTATTTAGAGTTTAAAAATATATTTTACACTCACAAATTCAAAATAAATGTCAACTGAATTGACTCACGGTGTTTTTGCCTCCGCCATTCATTGCGCATGCGCAGCGTCGCCTAGTGGTACCCTATTTTTGTTCCTCGACATCACCATCACCATCGTCATCATCACAGGTTGGAGTGAACATCTTCCTCTTCCGTCGCGGTGGAAGACAAAGGGCGACGGGGAGAAAGAAGATACCATGAAGAAACGATACGTGGACGCGAGCAGGCTCCGAAAGATGAAGAAATTGAAAATAAGCGAGAGGCTGTCTGAAAGGTAGACAGCCCGCCCGGTGGTTGTTTTTTTTTTTTTTGTTGTCTGCGTCTTTGTGGCACACTCCACTCACCTGTCTGCATCACGTCACCGCCACACCGCCTTGTTGTTGTTGTTTTGCGTGCATGTGTGGGCACCTCATTGTTCACCCCGGTCCAAAAGATAAAATGCATTAAATTACCATCGGCCCTGCTTCTATCCCCCACGCATGCCATTTCATATTAAAATCACATTTGGAGTCATCTTTTTTTTTTTTTTTTTTTTTTTTTTAATTGACTTGTCACGCACACTGATAAATCCTTATTTTTAATGAAATGTGCCTCCCCAAAAAAAAAAAAAAATCGCTATTTATTTATAATATACAAATCAACTTTATTTTCCTGTTTTACGTAATTACTTTTAAAATAACATAAAATGACTATGAACAAATATTCTACTTATCTTGACAAAAGAAATATATTTTTATGGCCAATGGTATTACAATAAACGTACATTTTCAGTAATTGTGTAAAATACCTATTATTTAATGTCATGGCATTTTTTAAACCTTTTTTAATCATCTTTTTTTGAATGTTTCCTCGGCTCCCTTTTATCAAACAACTTCTCACGTGATAAGACTCAAACGCAAATATTTTTTTGTCTAAGATTCACGATAAATTAAACAGTCGCGCTGGAAAACAATTGGGATTGAAAGCATGTGCGGGAGGAAGCTGTGGCTCTCCCCCGCTGCCTCGCTCTCCTCCAGATGAAATATCGCCATGGTTACCAAACAAAGAAGGCCCGATGTGGTAACAGCAGCCTATGGACGAGCAGAACAAAGGGAGAAAACCACGGCTCATCTTCTGGGCTTTGTGGTGGGCTCATAAAACTAAATCAAGACAGTCGAGTGGCTTCAATTCATTATTCACTAATATGATCATAGCTTTGATGGGATTTACAATGTTTGATTATTGATCGATTTTGATGCATTGATTGTATGATTGCAGCGCTTACACCTTCCTGAAATTTATAGCCACGTGGATGTTGGTGCTACTGGCCGATTTCCTTTTGGAATTTCGTCTGGAATACCTGTGGCCATGCTGGCTCTTCTTCGGGAGCGTGTACACAACCTTCCATTGCCACGGGCTGGTGAGGATGACGTGTTGTGAGCCTTAAACTAGTTAAAGTTTGAAATTCATAACGTAACTTGACGAGGGTGCTGATCATGTGACGTAAATCAAATTAACGCCATCGTTTGTGTGCTTGCAGGTTATTTGTGTCGTTTTTGTATGCGCCGCCTTCACACTTGACATCTTCTGTTTGATTTTTGTTCCTCTGCACTGGCTTTTCTTCGTGGCCAGCACTTACGTGGTATTCAATTATATTTGGCACACAGGTGAGCGTGCACACTTTCTAAAAAAAATAACAAAATGAAAAAAATTCTTACCAAAGATTTTTTTATTCCCTCCTCAGAGAAGGGCATCTGCATCTCCACGGTGTCCTTGTGGATTTTTCTCGTGTACACAGAGGCTTCCCTTCGACTCAAAGACCTTAAAACTTCTCATGCTAATCTTTCTCATCTCTTTGCTGCTCACTGGTATGTTCAATTGGGATAAATTAGTGATGACATTTACCTCACCGTGTTTTCTGTGATGTAGCATCGGCTATCCAGTGGTGTATTTGGGCTTTGACGCCACCTGCTACTTCACCAACATCTTCAAGTTGCGTATTCAGAAAGCCGTGCAGAGCGACAACGACTTCCACATGCATCTGCTGCAGCATTCGCTCCCGCCGGGTTCGCCGCTCTACCCCAGGACGACAGTTGACAATGGCTGTAAGTCTGCAATGACACTATTCGTTTCTAGATAATAGTCAGTGCAAGGCACTTTTTTCCAGAGAGCTCACAATGAAGGTCTTCAAACTACTTCAACTTAGTTTCTTGGCACCAAGATGAATATCCTCCAATCACTTCAACATACAATAACAAATGAACTGTGTAAAATAGAAATAAGTTTCAAATCTACAAAAAAAAATGAAAACCTGACTCTTTTGCTTTTTCCAGCCTCCAGATGGAAGTCAAAGTCCGAGTCCAGTCAGTACCAGTATCAGAACGGTGCTGTTCTCCCTCAAGACGAGTCCAGCACCACAGACTGCCTCCAGATCTGCAGCGAGGAGCGAGTGGTTGAAAAGGCGACTCAGGAAATACGTTCAGCAGAACCCAATCGGAAGCTCTTGCTGTCCAAAGGCAGCTCCAGTGAGTCCAGAGAAGCACTCCGCAATGGATTAGATTCCTCCACAACCCCAGAAAAATTACCTCTGGAGGAACAGGCCAGCAAAGCTGCACGTGCAGTCAAGAACTTATCACCCAAAGTCCGAAGAGCAAACACGGCCACGCTCTCACCTCCTGCTGGCAGGATGGAGAAGAAACAACGCTCCTGTGGGAAAACAGTCAGCCCCATCCGGGATGGGAGTGCTGCCGTGACTCAAAACCAACATGCTGAGCAGCTGAGCAGGTGAGACACATTGAGAAGGAAAATTCTTCATCAGCACTCACCTTTTTACGTTTTCCTGCTTAGGCTGGAGCAGGAACTGAGGAAGTTGAGAGGCGAGCTGCAGGTGAGCCGACATGGCGAGCAGGAGCTGAGGAGTCACATCTGCAACCTGACCAACAGCGAGAGGAGCCTCAGGCCCGAAGTGGCCCTGCTGCGACAGTCCAACATGCTACTGCAAAGCAAGTGAGTGGACCACTTTCTTCTTCTCATTAAGATGGTGGAGAATCAATTTTTTTGTTTTCATTTTTTCGTAGAATAATGTGCTTGAACAAAACCAAGCAGCGGGACAAGCAGACCAGCGCCATGCTGGAGAAGAAGACCCGGGCGGAGACGGAGGCCAGGCTCTTGCTGGAGAGGCAGGTGGCCGAGCTTCTGGTGCACAGACCTGACGAGGCGGCCAGGACCATGACCACCAGGTTGTAAATTCATTCTACTCAAGCTATTTAAAGGGACAACACACAAATGTGTGTACAACAAAAGGGACGTGTGTACATCTCATGTGAAATGTAAATTTTTGTTCCACAGCAGGCAGGAAAACACTGAAAGCCAAATGTTAAGGAAACGAGTTAAAGATCTAGAAGCCGAGTACAAGCAACTGCAGCTGCAGTATCAAGTCCAAGAGAGCCGTGTGCTCGATCTAGAAAATGACGTGGAGGTATTTAATGACATATTTAATTTTAATATTACTCCAAAAATTCCTCTCAAATCTGCCAATTTTGCAATTTTCAGGCTTTAGGGAAGTACCGCGTCGTGGAAAAGGACACGGACTTGCTCCTGTCCACTCTGTCGGCCCTTCAGGATAAGGCTCAGCATTTGGAGTACAACCTAAGCGCCGAGACACGGATCAAGTTGGACCTGTTCTCGGCATTGGGGGATGCTCGCAGACAGCTGGAGATCGCTCAAGGTTTTTAGTTTCACTCATTTAAATTTATGCATCTATGCATTAAGTCCCCAACATGCATGTATTTGCAATATAGAAGAAAGCTGGACTTACTAATCAGCACCCTCTTGTGGCTATTACTTGAATAACACCCACATTAAAATCTACGTTTGATATCGACCCCGCCTTTCTTCTTGGTGTCTGCCAGACAAGCTGTTGAGGCAGGACAAAGAAATCAGCAGCATGAAACAGAAGATTGCCGAGGTGATGGCGGTGAGCCCCGGCGTGACCTACGTGACCCCTCGGCCACCCGTGCCTCAGTACCTCACCAAGCTTCTCAGCTCAGAGCGCTACATGCTAAACCCGCGGGCCCTCATGTATCAGTGTCTGAAGAAGTAGATACCAGCACCTCCGTGTGAGGGGGAGGGAGAGACGGGTTGGACAAGATCATGTCATTTTGTCCGCCTCAAGCCCGAAGAGGACTCCAAGCGGCCTCCACTCGGCAAAATACCTTGGGAGCTGCACAACCGGTGCTAATCGGACATCCCACTCAAGCTTAATCGGTCAATGGTGCGATTCCAACGAAGGGGTATCTGGAAGTAAGCATCTAATTTGGTCCATGCATGTAAGTCAGCTTATGTTTTTGCTAATTTTCCATTCGGAGCAATCTTTTGCCATGATTGGAAAAAGAAAAAAAAATGCAAGCAGAAATATGACATATTTTAAAAGGCCACCTGACAAATTGAGAATTGTGGAGGTGACAGAATGAAAAGCACAAGTTTTGCAAATTTTAAATAATTGCAACAAATTGAAAGTATTTAATTCCTTCATTATATGCAAATCATAATGCTCCATAACACAAACTATGATATATTATTCACATGTAAAAGCATGTGGTTCCAACTTTTGTGAGGTTTTGTATATTAAGCAAAACCTATTTTTGATTTTTGAACGTCACCGAGCTCAGCATCTTTTCGATTTTGAATCGATGACATTTTGTTTAGATCGAGACCTCGTCCAGGATTGGAGTCGGTTGACCTAAGATGGTCCACGAACTGAATTATTGTGCCTATGAACGTGACTTTCAAACATGAAAGTTAGACACGCAAGTTAATGTAAATGAGTGCTGTGTTTGAACTTGAAGTGCTATGTACTGTTTTTTGGAGTTCTGCTTTTTTTTTTTTTTTTTTATTCATACACATAATTGTATTGATATTTAAACCAACAGCTGGATGACATTCCGGAGAGCTGTGATGTCACCAATTTTGGAGGGTAGCTTTTTATTTAGAGCGTGTTTCTAAGGTGTTTTATATGAAAACTATTTTTTAGTCTGGCTTTACTTTTATGATGATTATTATAATAATACCTCTTTTTTGTCTATTTGTAAGGCGACGTGTTTTGTCAGCATGAAAGTGTTTGGAGCACACATTGTGACGTTAAGTACGTACAAGAATATACAGTACTTGTACAAGGGCTACCCTTTCTTACATCAACAGAGAAATGGAGAATTCAAATAATGTTTTTTTTGTATAAATAAATTGAATTTTGTCTCATTTGTGCGCATCATTTCAGTAAAATAACATCGTCACTACTCCTACGCTTTACTTATTGGTGTTAATAAATTATTAACTAATGAATGAATCACGCACACCTATAATTCAAATTTTACAACCCGGCTGAGCTTTAGCACTTTAGCAATTGAAGTAAAAGAATATCCGTCTTGATATTCATTAATGATTTCAAACAAACACAGAGTAATTGCTGACTAGTGATGTTTGTTTTTAATTTTCACGGGGTGAAAAATAAAAGGGGGGAGGGGGGGGGCAAACCATGAGCTAGCAGAAATAGCAGTGAAACTGCAAATCTGTACACACCCTGTGAGACGGTCGCAGCAAAGGCAACAGAAATATTCCCCTATCATGGCCTATTTAGCCAATTTTGTTTTTGTGGAGGCTGCGGGACGTTTTCACTCAAAAGTAACAAACGAGTGGAGAGAAAAGTGCAAAATGCGCCGCTTTCGAAGACACCCGCCGACTATTCACAGCCACAGACATTTGAAGTAGTTGACTTGACTGAAAACTCGCTCACGTTCATTCTCGTCAACAAGCTAAGCACGTACAGAGTAGACCAGTGTAAAAAAATAAAATTATCATAATGTTCACATTGATGGAAAAAAAAAAAGCAGCCTCTTGTGTAAAATGAATGCCACCTTCACGGACCTTCATAACGAGTCATGAGCTTGTCGAGAAAGTAACAGCGCCAATTCAAAGAGCAGCACTTGAGAACTGTTTTCCCATGTGGACTTGACTAAATTTGGAATTTCTAATTTGGCAAGAGATTGTGTATCTTTTTTTTTTAATAATGGTTTTGAGAAAAGGGCGAATAGAAGGTTACATTCACAACAAGCAACTGCAACAATAGTGCTGTAAGTGAATTACAGTCACGCACAAATAAATAGTTGGGATTTTTTTTCGACTAATACGACTCCACGTTTTTTCCAACTGTCTAAGTACGACAGGGAAGCAGTCCGTCAGGTTTAAATAACATCCGACGATCAGACTTTGACAACATTTCAGTAATCTGGATAGGGGTGGAGCGCTATTTAACAGTAAAAATGTTAAAAATACAGTTTTAATACTGACTTATGGAAAAACATTGCTTTTTTCGCAGTTCAACCTTTTAGAACTTTTACATTAATCAAACAAGCCCGAACGCGAAACGTGTTTTTTTTTCCTTCTTGTTGCAACGACCCTTGATGGCTGTACTGAATAGGAGGGAAGAACAAAATCTAAAAAAAAAAAAAAAAAAAAAGGGGGGGGGGGGGGGGGGGGGAGAGAGAGAGAAAGAGAACCACTTAGTGGTAGCTTCGTCTCACCAGAATATAGAAAGACTGCAGCGAGGGGTTGCAGTCAGAGCAAGGCTTTCCTCCTCTGTGAAAGAGAAAGAGGAAGGAGACGGCGGCCGGGCCGGGTTCCGCTGCTACGAGGAGACTGTCACAGGGTTGAGGGAACCGTTGCGGCTGTAGAACTTCGAGAAGGCCTCTTCGAGAACGCACGCCAGACGAGGTTGATCGCCCTAGAAGGTCACCAAAGCCAAGACAAATTTCCTCATCGAAGAGCCTAGAGAGTCTCGTGAGCAGCACCTATCAGATGAATTACCTCGCTGATGAAGCCGAGCTGAACAAGCTCCACGGCCAACTCTTGCACATTCTCATCTGAACCAAAGAACCAACACACAACGAGCTCAATCGAGAGAAGGCCGGCCGGTTACCTCGCGAGCGAGACGATAACGTACTTGGTAACAGATCGCAGCTCAAGTGTCGGTTGAGTTTGTCCTCGAGTTTGAGCAGTAAAGTCAGCTAAAGAGAGAGACGTGAAGTTTAGGGCGTGTGTGTGTGTGTGTGCATCATGTGTGCATACATGTGACATCGCGCTTACATGATGCTTGGCGCCTTCATCCACCGGCTCAATGTTGCACTGCATCTGAAGCACCTGCGGGAGAAGATCAGAGTTGTCGTGAGGTGACAAAGCAAAGGCTCGGTTGGCATTAGCCGTGTGGCTAGCCCTCACCTTCCTGGTCTCAAGTTCTGCAGGCTCTGGGGTGGGCGTTTTGACAGAGGGCGGCACGATGGGCGACTTCACCGCCTCCTGCTGAGGTTGTTGCGGACACGGAATGCCGAATGCCGTCAAGGGGTAGATCCCATTCCTGACACACACACAAAAGTTGAAGTGTCACAGTCGGCAAACAATTTGGATCACTTTGGATTTTTCCTTCATTTCTGTAGTCGTATTTTTAGTCACACTAATTGTGTTGAGACTCCAATCTCTTCTTCGGACACTTTCACATTTGTAATTTAGGACTCATTTGGTTCTTGTGATGGCAATCCTACCTAACGTCTTCCAGGAACTTGTCCAGCTCAAGGGCAGGAAACTGCGACAGCCTGAGCAGAGGCGGGGGAAAAAAAAAAACATCAGTCTGATTTTGCGTCCTCAACCAACCAACGACGCAGAACACTCACTTCATCTGAACGGCTTCCTTCCCCTCCACAATCACCAGGTTGGGGTCCATGTTTTTTGTCATCTCCTCTAACGCGTTCTCTGGAATCATATCTACGGGAAAATACGGTGTGGTGAGGACACAATTAGCGCTGGTGTCTCCACGGCCGTGTCCGTACTCACGCTGGTGGCTGACGATGCAGTGAGCGGCCAGCAGCTTGAGCAGGGGCACCTCGAACAAAGCCTGGTGGAACAGGAGCTCCCTGGCGGTGGGACGCTTGTCCGGGTCCACCTGCAGACACTTCTGGATGAACTCCTGGCAAAAGAGGAATAAAGAAATAAATCATTGACAACTTGAGCGGCTTTGTTTCTACTGCAGAAGACTGCTTACCCGTTGCAAGGGGTCCTCGAGGGACTGAATGGCACTATTTATGGCTTCTTGGGAAACGTATGACGAATCGCCATTACTTTGGATTTCTAACACGGCCATCTGTGAAGAGAGATGGGAAATGACATGCGGAATGAGGATGAGCGCGACAGAAAATGGATGGAAATGTATTTGTAGGTCAAATAGCTTCAAAGTTTCCCTCACCTCTAAGGCGCACATTCCAAAGGAGTAGATATCCACTGCAGTGGTGACATTGGCGACAGCTGGAGGAAAAAACAACAACCCAGTATAATCAATCAAGCAAAAATATATTTGTAAATCAAGGACAATCATACCGCCATATTCTGGAGCAAAGAAGTGAAGGCTCTTCTGCTCTTCCCGACATGTTTTTACATGGTTGTTAATAGTGTCGGGAGCCACTAGAACAATTGAAGGAAAGAGATGAGATCCATCGTTTGAACGTGGCAACATATCCCCAACGGTCGATTTCTTCTACCTGAGCCGATCTTGATGAGGCCGTTGTGCTGGATGAAGATGGTGTCGCAGGTCAGGTTGCCGTGAATGATGGGAGGTTCGCAGGAATGCAAGTAGCTGCCGTGCAAAACGTAAAACACTTGTCAACGACTAACGTGTTTGACAAGGCGCATTCCTCACTCACCTGAGAGCAGACAGAATCTGTGTGCACCAGCGCTTCCAAGCCTGACACAAACATTGACAACATTGCAATAACAATCGTAAATCTTCAATTTGCCGCCTTGATTTTCCCCCGTACCTTTTCATTCATGGTCTTGTGATTCTTTTTCGTCTTTTTCAGAAACTGTTTGAGACTTCCCGAGGACATGTACTCTGTGATGAAGATGACCTGTGGCAGTAAAAAGGTTAAGACGTTAAACATGGGTGTCGTGAGACAGGAATGCTTTTGGGAGTGGCGTCTGTGTACCCGGGCTCTGTTCTCTTTGACGTCAGCCCAGTACTTGTGGAACTTGACAATGTTCAAATGCTCCAGCTGGATCAAATTGTCAAACACTGCCTTGACCTTTTCCTGTTGAGAAGAACAGAAAGCACCACGCATTTGCTTTTGTTTGAATGCCGAGACGAGTACTACACGTGGAAAACTTTCTTCTGTATTTATTTTGCCCTACTTCCCCCTCTTAAATATGTGCAACTCAAGAGGAACAGCATGTTCTCCGCTCTTTCACCGCAGGCGTCAGGTTTGATCGCTTGTTTTAAAGCTGCTTAAAATCTCAAATGTAACTGAAGCCTTCAGTCTGTTGTTAGTGAGATTGTAGGGACTGAAATACACCCTTAAGCTAGGAAAGGAAATATCCTCAGAAACCACAAGGGAGTGATGTAACTCAATCACACTGACTATACATCCAGAAAAACATTTCGAAGCAATTCCTGGCCTTATACAGTAAGTTGGTGGATGGGAGGATGATTTTGAACGTGGTATGATCAAGGGGGGAATAAAAAAAGTTTGGAGTTCACCAACCTCTTGTAACTTGAAGTTTTTCCTTTCTGAAAACATAACTTCATTCCACACCACTTCAACTCCCTCCTCAGTGTCCATGGCCAAGTAGGCGTTATCGATGCCAGGTACATTTCGTTGATTCACCTTCAAGGAGAACAATCAAATCATGTGATGATCATATAGACTGTACTGAATAAATCTGTAGCTGAGGAAGTAAACGTTGCTTTTGAATGAGAGTACTGTGTAGTAACCTCTTCTCTTCGCTTCTGCCAACGTCCACACGGACTTTCCTCCAAAATCTCAGACTCGTCCTCGCTTTCCTCTTCTTCGTCCTCCGTGGCGGCGGCGGCCGGCTGGTTCACCACGGACACGGGTGGTGACACCGATGACACGCCTTGGCCGGCCGCAGCGGCCATCGGCTCAGGCTTGGCTTCCTGGACCACGTCCGGGGCCTGCTTGTTCTCGGAGCCCTCAGACATGTTGGCTGGTCACGCCGAGCAGCCTGCCGTGCGACACCGACGATGAGCCGTGCAAAAACAGGCCTATGCATCGCTCGTATTAAGCTAGCACAGGCGCCCGGTAATAACAGCTGGCAAGTTGAGTCATGCGACTAGCGTCATAAAGAAAAGGCTACGTTATAAAAGCATGCAAAATACGAGTAACTAAAGCATATCATATATTACATACGTGTTAAAGAAAGGAAATATGACGGTGTCAACTCCAGTTTAACAGACTTTCTTCTCAAGTCCCAAGCTAGCTTAGTTAGCTAGAAAGAAAGGAGGCAAGATCTTCTGGGTTCCTCAACGAACTTACGGCTAGCTTCCTTAGCTAGATAACACTACCAAGGCGACAATAACCACAACAAATCGTAAATTTATACTTAATTCACTTCGAATGTTTAGCAGAATTGCAAGCTAACTAGCGTTAGCGTTAGGAAGCAGCCAGCGCCCGCTCCTTGGGTTAACCTTGCTGCTACTCGCAAGATTAGTCTCCCTTGTACAAGGCTGAAAATGAGACACAATTGACACAGTTACAACATTACGACGCTGCTACACATATTTACCGACATATAACATAATAACGTTTCACTAGGAAAGCCCACAGATAATTAAATTGGTCAATTAACGTGGCGTTAAAGTGCTAGACACAAAGCCAAATGTGATGGCGACAAGTTCCAGATGCACAATGCACTACTCAAGCGCATACGTCAGAGTAGGCTCGGGTTGCCAGATCGTGTGGGCAGCATCCCTTTCTGGGGAGCTAGAATAGCTAAAACGAATGCTGAAAAGGTTTCACAATCTCACGCTTCTGAATCGCGTTGCGTCTAAACTAACTACAACAATTAGATTTTGTTTTCAATATTACGATATTTGTTTACATTATGTTAATTCAACTTGTTTTCTTTATATTTGAACTGCTTACGTCGCTCAAAGATATCTGGCAACCATCAAAATGGCCTCCTCCCATATTATTGATAATACAGTATTTTTATTTTTTATACAGATACGCATCACATACAAAATTATGAAACTTTTTAAAGTT
Source organism: Syngnathus scovelli (assembly GCF_024217435.2). Lineage (NCBI taxonomy): Eukaryota > Metazoa > Chordata > Actinopteri > Syngnathiformes > Syngnathidae > Syngnathus > Syngnathus scovelli. Next base: position 9,420,849 of record NC_090866.1, on the reverse strand, counting down.
GATAGTGAGGAAATCGCTTATCAAATCACAGCAAAATAAAAAGCAGGCTCGTTTTACTAAATGTATTTGCTTAACACGTCTGTTTTAACTGCATTTTAAAATGTGCACTTTGCTCAAAATGAATCATATTAAATAACAAATGTAAAAAAAAAAATACAGGACTGTGCACAGTGAAGACTACTAACACTAGTGCCTTATAGTTTTTAAGGTTCAAATCTGGGCCTTTTTGTGAGAACTTTTGTGTCCAGGGACTTCCTCAAAGACCAGCTGACCCTTGACCTTTATGAGGACAAGCACTACAAAGAATGAATTTTTTATAGGGTTCCTAGATTAATTTTAAGTGCATATTTTATTATTCATGAGATAGCATTTTATTAGTCATACAAATACTGTCATACAAATGCTGTGTGTCATGATTGTTTCTCCTGATGTGTATTTTTGGAAAGAGCCAACCAGACCCCCCCCCCCCCCCCCCTTTTTTTTTTAAGGGGCGTATATTTAGGTCCAGTGCCCAAGAGCGTGAGAGTTTACTTTACAGCTGATAAATAAAAGCAATCACAGAAGCTGCACAGAACACTTTCTTCCAGATTGAAATCCAGACAGCTATCCATAGGAGACAATATGGAGAACCAGGAGAATAAACGACCTCTCGTGGAGGATACAAACTTGCGAGTGGTTCGGGAAACAGAAACATCGCAGGCTCCTGACGACCAGGCAGACCACCCCTTAACAGGAGCCAACTCCATCTACTCAGCCATCCTTAGCAGGAACGAGGCCGTCAAGGATGCCAAGCGTCTCAAGACGTTCATGGAACTGCGAGACAAATACGTCAAGAAGAAGGTGCTCTTTGAAGACCCTCTTTTCCCAGCCTGTGAATCCTCACTCTTCTACAGCCACAACAAGCCCCCCATGACGTTTGTGTGGAAACGACCTTCAGTGAGTCACACCAATAGTGTGATGATGATCAGAATTTCAAAGGCTAAATTTGTCTGGTAAAAGTGATTTATTCATATTTTATGTTATTATTATTATTAATTAATATTATTATGAGAGACGTCCCTATTATTGTGGCCGGCGAGTCCTGATAAACACAACGAACATGTGCTTAAGTCATTTTATGCTTCTAATAATACCACAAATGTATTGTAATATTTCTTTTTAATAACACATGGCCGAGTGAGTGTTATCGAGCAGCTGCTTGCCACTGAATACGTGACAAATGTGTGAGAGCAGTCCAGAAGTCCCAGCTGGGGCTCGGATTAAGTTACACCCTCATCTTGTCTGACTCAGCAAATGTCATAATTAGCTTTGTAGACAAAGATATATAAATTTATCCAGATCCTTTTGCAAACTACTGCACCGCCATATTTTTTTCCGCCCCTCTCTCTGTAAACTATTTTTATAAATTAAATAAATCATAAACAAATGCATTTTGGGTTTCGAACACTAGCATAAATTAATTAATTCCTGAATTACTTTTCAGGAAATATGTGAAAGCCCGCAATTCATTGTGGATTCAGCCAACAGGACGGACATCTGTCAGGGAGAGTTGGGTAATATCGAAAATAATTATTTACAAATTATTCTGCATCACAAAATTAATTTGTTATAGCAATTAAGATGAACAAACGTGAAGTTGTTTGTATTTTTTACTGACAGGTGACTGCTGGCTGCTGGCCGCCATTGCTTGTCTGACTCTGAACGAGAAGCTTCTTTACAGAGTGATTCCTCGGGATCAGAGCTTCACGGAAAACTATGCCGGAATCTTCCATTTCCAGGTAGAAACTAGGATCTAAATTATAATTTGAACAGCCATCATATTTTACTTTAACATCCGTAGTTCTGGCGTTACGGCGAATGGATCGACGTGGTCGTCGACGACCGCATCCCCACCTACAACAATCGTCTGGTGTTCACCAAATCCTTTCGTGAGAACGAATTTTGGAGCGCCCTTCTGGAAAAAGCCTACGCCAAGTAATAACACAAAACAATCGGAAAAATGAGCTTTCTGTAATGGTGGTCTGCTCTCTGATTTGAGGCTGCATGGTTCTTACGAGGCCTTGAGAGGAGGTAATACTCTGGAAGCCATGGAGGACTTCACAGGTGGAGTCACCGAGTTCTTTGAGTTGTCTGAGGCACCTAAAGGGATCTATAAGATCATGAAGAATGCCCTGCAGAGAGGCTCGCTGATGGGCTGCTCCATTGATGTGAGTGCGTAAAATGACTCCTCTTTATTATTTATTTTTTAAATCCTTCCAACCACTGTATGTAAAATCATCTCATTTCAAACCAGGTTATCTCGCCTAGTAAAATGGAGTCCAAAACTGAACTTGGACTGGTCCAAGGACACGCCTACTCCATCATCGCCTTGGAGGAGGTAAAGTCATGCCAAATGTATTTTCTTTTTACTGAGAATGATGTTGAGATTTTTTTTTTTTTTTCTAGTGTGATGAGGTCGCAAAGGACAGCAAAATTCGACTAATCCGACTACGCAATCCTTGGGGTCGAGTACTATGGAAGGGACCGTGGACCGCAAAGTAAAATTTGGAAAAACATTCGTGTCTATAATGTGTCTTTTCCTTTCCTGAACAAAATGCATAATCAACAATTGCACCAACTCTGCTATTTTTTTTTTTTTTCAGTTCAAAGGAATGGTCAACTATCTCTATTGCAGATAGGAACAACCTTAAAAAGCAAACTATTGAGCAAAGTGAGTTCTGGTGAGTAAAATCCATGTTCTACTGCTTATCCTTTGGCCCCGCCCACAAATGGTGAGCCAATGGGAAGCCAACATAACTTAAGCAAATGTCATTATTACTGTAAGCATGCTAGCACAACATGACAAATTCTGGCTTGTCCATCAATATTATGATCTCTCATCATCCTGATTTTGGATTATAAAGCTAAATATGATCTAATGCTACGGAAACTACTACTTCCATGAAACCTCTTTTTTCCACATACCTGCCCAGGATGTCATTTGCCGACTTCATGAAGAACTACACTAACCTTGAGATCTGCAACTTGACCCCCGACACGCTGCAGGGTGATGAAAGGCATAGCTGGAACGTGTCCGTCAACGAGGGTCGATGGGTCCGAGGCAGCTCTGCGGGGGGCTGTAGAAACTTCCCAGGTGGGGAAGCCAAACCAAACTAAGTCCACTAGCTTAATGCTAACACACAATGCAAAACGCCACAGACGGGTACACAAAACTAGCATTGATGTTGTGTATACAGGCATATCTTCTTTATCCTCATTTCCATGCTCTTCTCAACAGATACCTTCTGGACCAATCCTCAGTATCACTTGCAACTGTATGAGGACCCAGAGGACCCGCAGGAACTCTGCACAGTTGTTGTGGCGCTCATGCAGAAAGGTCGTCGCATTAAGAAACAGCTAGGGCCAAGGTTCCTCACGATCGGATTTTCCATCTATGAGGTAATGATTGCGTCACTTGATTTGATCCATAACATCTGATATTCCCTTTATTTTCTTTGCAGGTGCCAAAAGAGGTAAACACAACATATACCACAAAAGCAATTAAAAATAATAATGAGGCAGCAATATCGTTCATCCAAATTAGCATTGTAGGCTTAAAGTACACATTGAACTACAAAAATGGCGTTCTGATTGAATATCTCAGATGCGTGGCCGGAATCGACATCTCCAGAAGGATTTCTTTTTGTACAACGCCTCCAAGGCTAAATGCAAACATTACATCAATATGCGTGAAATCACCGAACGTGTCAGGCTCCCCCCAGGAGAATATGTCGTCATCCCGACTACGTTTGAGCCTCATGAAGAAGGCCAGTTCATTCTGAGAGTCTTTTCCGAGAACAGGAGCACCTCTGAGTAAGGTTATCCGTCACTCAATGACTACCATGACATTATATTAATGATAATTTGTGTTGTTTTTGTGTCACAGGGAAGCGGATAACACAATCGGGACTGATCAAACCCGGGTTTGTCCCATAGATGTCGCTATAGTGCAGTTCTAGTTGATATTGTGTTAAATATTGCAAGGTTTGAATTTAATATAGCTTAGGATTAGCACAATTTCTCATAAAGTTTGGTGTGTCTTTTGCATTTTTCATGATGATGACAAAAGTATTGGGACACCTGGACTCACCTGGACCAAACATCTTGGGGTGTGGGGCGTCCCGATACTTTTGCCCATGGCATATATCTCTCTCGTATTCCCCTCTCATTATCTCACAACTAATTTGTTTCATCTCATCATCCTTGTCTTATTGATCATCAGCAAAACAAGAAAAGGCCCTGGCAGGAGCAAAATAAAGTTCAATGTCTTGCTCAAGGACATTTTGACATGATCCCTGGGCTTGAGGATTGAACTCACCACCTTCAAGTTGGTAGACCATCACTCTTAAGACTGAGCCACGTTGTGAAAAAGTCAATGGACGGCTAGGTAGCATTGTTGCTAGAAATAGTTCATGGCTAGGAATCTGAAAAAGTTCACCCCAGATTTTATAGGCTTCCCAGTATAATGCATGGTACTGCACGAGAGTGCCTCTAGTGGCATGGAGGTAAATGACATCAACGCAAAAAATGGCTTAAGGTAACGGACCTTTTGCCAGCTAATCAGAAAACCTAAGCCACGATGACGCAAGAACTAACACCTCAATATGTTTTATTCTTTCAGCCTATCGTGTATGTGTCCGATCGAGCATTCGCCAACAAAGAAATCCTGCATGACGGCATTCCGGGAGAGAAGAAGAAGCCCAAAGTAATTTTGTTGTCATGATTGCTCAATCATAGTTTCCATGCAGTGACTCTGGCTGCAAGCTGGGTCATTTATGGCTCCTGAAATGTAATCTAGAGTGGGTCAAATAATATCACTGGGGAGAAAAGAACTGACCTCCATGCCAGCTGATCTCGAGTGACCCCCTACACCTGTTTTTTCCCCATTCTGTGCTCATGATCTCGCACGTAGGTTGGTTAGGAAGGTGCTACAGGCCACCTTAAGGGGAGGAACTTTATTATTTTAATATTACCGTATTTTCTGCACTATAAGGCGCACTGGATTATAAGGCGCACCTTCAATGAATGGTCCATTTTAAAACTTTGTCCATATATAAGACGTATAAATTTGGCCCGCAGGTCGGACTTTGGACACACCTGCTGTAGTGGCTCAATATTGGTCCATATATAAGGCGCACCTGATTATAAGGCGCACTGTTGGCTTTTGAGAAAATTTGAGGTATTTAGGTGCGCCTTATAGTGCGGAAAATACGGTAGTCTCTTTTTAAATGTCACGAAAATGTTCATTTGGATGGTATGTACATAGAAAGATTGCATTGGTGTTAAAAATCGATGAGTATTTTCTTATGTTGACCAGAAAAAACTTCTCCAGGCTGAGGAAGAAACTGAAGAGGAAAAAGAGTTCCGTGTCATCTACAAAAAAATAGCCGGCGAGGTAAAAAAGCAGATTTAAATTCAGCAGCAATTATTGTGCTTAATTAACTAAATTAATGCACCCTTTAGGATATGCAAATCACCGCCAATGAGCTCCAGACCATTATGAAGGACGTGGTCTCCAAACGTGAGTTGAATTAAGCTAGGTCAGGTGACCATCATTCAAGCTACACTTCTTTTTTCGCAGTACACGAAAAGGCGATGGAGGGTTTAAGCCTGGAGACATGTCGAAGTATGATAGCACTGATGGATGTATCCTTAACACAATTTATAAAAAAAAAATAATAGTAATTATAGTCACTTCTTCCTCTCATTACTTTTTTTTTCTTTTTCCATAACTGAGCCAAATTCCAGACAGATGGGACAGGAAAACTAAATTTCCAGGAGTTTAAACACTTGTGGAGAAAAATTAAGCATTGGCATGTATGTTTATTTTCATTTTATTGTTGAAATATTACGACATGATTTTTGAAAAGCTGATATGTGTTTGCAGGTGATCTTCAAAAGTTACGACAAACAACAAACCGGCTCGATCAGCAGTTTCGAAATGAGAAACGCTGTTACTGACGCAGGTGAGCAGCATCTCGATGTAATACTGTCGATTGGTTTTTGTGATTTCTTTTTTTTTAAGTCAACATTAATTGATTTATTTCATGTTAATTGATCTCTGCCATATTTTTTTCCACAAAGGCCTCCACCTCAACAAACAGTTGTATGACATCATCGCCATGCGCTACGCAGACAAACAACTTAACGTCGACTTTGACAGTTACATCTGCTGTTTTGTCAGACTGGAGGGCATGTTCAGTATGTATTAATTTCCAAATATTTTTAAAGAATTTGCATGTATATATGCAAATATATATGTTCTGCGTCGTCCGTAGGGGCTTTCAATGCTTTTGACAAGGATGGAGATGGGCTAATCAAACTTAATGTGCTGGAGGTAACCATATCCATTTTTCACTTATTATTAAATTTAAACACACTTGTAAAAATATTATTATTTTTTCTTCTGCTCCCGTTTCAGTGGCTTCAGCTGACCATGTATTCTTAAACATCTCCACGCCTGACCCGGCCACGCTACAACATACAAAGTCTTAATGGACAATTTTCATTGGTCCTTATGATTTTGTAATAATTTATGGAATTATTAGTTGAGTTTCTAGAGATAATAAAACCTTTTGTTTGCTGAACAGTTTGATTGCCCCACATTCATTTCATAATGATGTACTAGAACTATTTCATTTTTGTCCTGTTTATTTCTAGAAATGAGCTGTTATTCTGAACACGTTATTTGAACACATTAAAACAAAATCAAGATGATTTTTAAGAAAAAAAAAAAGACCCTAAAGATTTACTTGAATAATAGAATAACAAATAATATTTCACGACATGTGTTCAACTGGAAGTACGAATGACGTGACCGCACGAGAACAGGAAATGGCGGAAAAACAACGGCACCTCCTCATGACTCCACCTTACTGTCCACATCCACGTGATTTTGCATATGTCCAGGAACCTCCTGCAGATAAAACCGTAAATAATATGAATAGAGTAATTACAAATTACAATCCAAGATATTAAATTACCTCCTTGACTGCCTGCTGTGTGGGAAAAAACTTGCTGCATCCTCTCCAGCGACAATTGACCACCTCCAGTTTGGGATTGGTGTGGTCTCTGGTGAGATGCTGGAGAAGGTGCTCGGCCATGCCAAAAATCAGACAGCAATTTTGCCACTGCCATGAACACAAAAAAAAAAAAATGGAAAAGAATCAATACTGTACTTCGTTGCAGGGTTGTGAGAGGGCAAAATAAATAAATAAAAATGCTTCTTGTCCAAGGTTTAAGATCCTTCAAGGAGGTTCTTACCCAGCAGCGGTAATTCTTCATCAGGTTGAGTTTGACAGCTTGAACGCTTCCGTCGTAACAACCCGTGTAGATCTGAATGAAATGACGGAGTGAAGCGACGGTGGATCGGTTCCAATCGGCCATCTTTCGAGTCCACTTACCACGCTCTTGTGCACGGCCATGCACATCACCATATCATTGTGGCCGCCGTACACCTGCAAGCGGTCGTGGGTCTGGAAAGCAACACAAATAGAATCGATGGAGAAGATGCAGCAATATGGCAAGCACAAAGAAATGTAGATGGCAGCTGATGGAAAACACCATGATTCCACAAGATGGCGCTAAAGTATTAATTATAGTCAGTCTACAACACAGACCTCTCTGCACACATATTAATAAATATTTTCTACCTGCAGCTCGTAAACACGGATCAGCTTGTCCAGACAGCTGGTCACCATCACCTTCCCCAAGATGACGATTGACGTGACGGCGTGACCGTGTCCCTTGTAGATCCGGATCAACTGACCCGTCTACGTGGACAGAAAACTAATTAGCTACTGATTAATGCAAATGACAAATTTGCTCTTCATACCATCGCCATTATTTATAATTAATGACATTTATGTGGAAATGTTTAATGATTGCAATAATCATAGATGATGTCACCATGTCACTTCTACTTACATGGATGTTGTGAGCATGAACAGAGGTGTCGCTGGAGCCACTGAACACCAAGTCGTTTACCACCTCGGAAAAAAAACCCAAACATGAAAAGTGAATCCTCTTGTCCAAAGTCAACTTTGATCACAAGCAGCATAGTAAATGGAGATCATTTTCAATTGTCCCGTCCCCTCACCTTCATACAGAGAACAGTCTTGGTATGGCCTTCCAGTGAGCGCAGCAGCAAACCGCTCTTGGCGTCTCGTACGCTGATGGTGCTGTCGTAGGAGCCGACCAGCAGCACCCGCCGGGCGCCTTCCTGCGACGTGCCCAAGCAGCTTACCCCTCGAGGCCCGTGACATTCAAACACATCCATCGGTTTGGAAGTCTACGTTTGAGATGATTAGAAAAAAAGGAGTGGATATAGAAACACAAAGTTGTTGACTTGGCAAGACTGACCAAGCTTTCAGGATCTCGCTCCATTCCATATGGCAGAAAGGAAATAAAAAAAAAGAAAAAATCAGTTTACCTTTAAATCAAAGGTGGCCACTGACCCATTGGCAAGACCAGCAAACACAGTGTTCCAAGCCATATGCATACACAGCACTCTGTCCGCCAGTGAGATGGTCTCCAGACACTTCTTCGTCTGGTGGCAAAGGGGGGAGGGGGGGGCACAGCAATCTACTTTTTCCATCTTCAAACGTGTCAAATGATGGCCTCTCCTAATGTTCCCTACCTTTATGCTGGAGATGCGAATCGTCAAGTCGCTGGAGCCAGTGTAGAGTCTGGCTGGCGTGTTTGGAGAAGCGGCGACCAGCAGGCAGTTGATTCTGTTTTTGTGGCCCTCAAACACTCCGAGGCATTCCAGGGTCTACAGCGAGGAATTTTGAAACAATTACGAGACTGGATCTGTAAAATATTTGTTGTAACGTACCTGCAGGCTGTAAGCCCGCGCTGTCATGTCCGCTGAGCACGTGTACAAGACGCCGTCGTGGACTTGCAGACCGTGAACAGCCTCCGTGTGGTTCAAAAAGGATCCCAAGGCTGACTCCGTCCCGTCTTCACCGACCATCTCAACAGCCTCTGAAATAAGATTGAAGCAACAGAATCAAGCGTGCTTAAAAAAAACAAAAAAAAACTATATAGTATAGTAGTTTAATTTACTTTATCACACAATACTTCACAAGAAACGTACTCACCTGGTGGAGGAGTGTCTTCCCTTTCCGACGGAACAGGGCTTGCCGCTTTCCTAAGCAAAGTTGAAAATAATATTTAAAAAATGAGCCAGGCGTTAATATATCGGTTTAAAAAAAAAGAGGCAAGCTCACATCTTAAACGGGGTCTGCTGAATAGTCTGAGTGCTTGTAGTACTGCACTCCATGTTAACGGATTTGGAAGGCAGCTCTTGAGGAGCTGGTGCCGTTGAAGACATCTCAGGTGAGTCTTCATTCTCTGATTCGTCAAGGTTGATGATCACCATTTTAGGCTCCATCACTTCCACCGAGTCAGCGTTCTTATCGCTATCTAAAGTCTTCACGTGGTTTCCTTGCACAGGTTCTATGGCGAGAGGTTCCTCGATATTTTCATTCTTCACATCGATGATGACAACTTCCTTTTTCGAGATGCTTTCGGTTTGCTCAGTCACGCCGACGAGCTTCGCTTGCTTCTTCTGCGTGCAGAGCAAATTGGCTGGGTTGAGTGGATTTGGATCATCGGCCTTGGTTTGGGTCTTCGGAGCGGGAGAAGCCACAGCGGGTAACGAAGTGGGAGGTGGGGAGAGCGTTTGGTCACTTGGTTGTCTCGGGGGGGGCGGGATCATGGCTTCTTGCTTGATGGTTGTCATGGTGGGTTTTGTAGCGGGCAAGGTCGGTTGAGGCTGATTGATGACAGAACTTTGGTGGATGTTGGTCGGACTGTGAGGGAGAAGGACCCTCGAGGAAGATGCCGAGGTTGGATCCGGATGAACGACATCCGTAGGTGATGCTGCTGAGGTTGTGGCGACCTGTTCAACATTGGAGCTTCCGGAATACACTTCTGGAAAATATAATAGGGAAAAGAGCCAATTTATATACTCCTTGGGCATTTCTACTTTCTGCAAAGTGTTTTAAAAAATGATTTTGACTCAAGTACAATACCTTGCATGCTCTGCAGTATTTCAATGCGCTTGGCTCTCAGGCCGTCCACCTCTGCAGTGCACTAAAAGAGCAGGAATGAAGAAAGGCATTGAGAACTTTGCCCTCAAGGTTTTATTTTTATCTTATTTTTTTTAAAGTACAGCTTTTGGTACCTGCTGCCTTAACAACATGAGCCTTCGTACTTCAGTGTAGGCCGCCTGTAAGGCATTTCGGGCGAGTACCAAAGACTTGTCGACATCCTGCAGCGATTGACTCAGCTCTTCTTCTCGGAGTGACATCGCCAAAAGTTTGTCCATTGGGTCCTGGTCTATAAAGAGATGTTTTTGCCAACGCTTGGAATTAGTATTTAGCAACGGGATTATTAATCGTTGAAGCGCATGTAATATTTGGGATTACCATTGTTTAATTTAAATTTCCTCCGTTTTACAACAACCTCCACATCAGGGACGTCGTTATCCTGCAGAAACACACAGAAACTTTCGTTAGCCTCCAAAGTTAGCTCACCGCTTCACTAAAACAAAAACTCACTTGTAGATGTTGGCGTTTCCTCTTGTTGGTGTCAGGATTTTCATGCTCAGCTTGCACCTTCACCGAGGTTGACGCCGTTGTCGGACCACAGGAGTTGTCCAGTGTGAAAGACCCCCCCTCCTCAGGCGCTCCTGTCGTTGAACGAGTCTCTCCCTGAGACGTGCTCGCTGTCGCGTCGCGGGTAGGAAGTGGTGTCGAAGTGAGACATGATGGAGGATGAGCGGGAAGAGAAGGAGGAAGGGGCATGTGTGCGTTGGAGAGCGACTCCCAGTGGAAGCCCTCTGAGAGGATCAGGTCTTCGTCGACACCCAGATCAAAAGTAGTTTTGCTCGGTTGAGAGTTTACCGACTCGATTCCAGACCTTAAGGCAAACACAAGATGGTCATTCATTAGGTCCCCTCGTGTGGTTCTGGGATTTTTGTTCACCGTTCTTGTGATCATTTTGACCCCACAGGGTGAGATCTTGTGTGGAGCATCAGCTCGAGGCTGTTATTGACCAAATACTTATTTCCCACCATAAGTTGCAAATACGTAAATTCTTTAAAAATCAGACAATCTGATTTTCTGGATGAAGCTCTTACCTTGACATCCTTTCTTTCCTCTTCTGCTTCCAGCTTTGCTTAAACTTGGGCCTGGTTACAGCGGGAGCCTTAGGAGTCAACTTTGGGGTCACCTTTCTCAAAATGTCCTCTGCTGACCTTTGATCGGCCGCTGCTTTGTGAGCGATCCGAACCTTCGCTTTGGAGCCGAGCTGCTGATGGTTTTGAACGCTGGCTGAGGGTCCAGGAGTGTTCTGATCAGCTGCGACGTTGTTCTGTGGGCCGCTTTTGGCAGCCTGAGCGGCATCGTCGCTTTGTTTCGCTGCCTCCTTTTCGAGGGTCTCCAGCGAGGAGCAAAGCTCAGACAGCTGTGCGTCCGCCTCGCCGCTTTGCTTTCTGGCTTCACGATCCGCCCTGCAGGGCTCGCGCATACCCATCGCTCGTCGAAGTTCTCGAAGCATGGTGCTGACGTTCATGCCTTGGATGATGACTGGCTTCGGTTGCAAGTTAGATGCGCTCGCGGTTTGCTTCGGTCCAGACGGACTCTCATCCTTGTTGAAGATGACGCTTCCTCGATCGGGGAGCCGATCGCTGGTGAAGTCGTCCAGCTCGGCACGCTGGTACGTGTAATGGCTAAAATGGGCCGTCGAGGACCATGAGGGCTGCGGCTCGGTGCCGAATGTTTCATCATATAGGGGGCCGCAAAATCTGGCAGCTCGGGGCGGATTCCTTCGCAGTTTGTACAGGTTTTTGTGGACGGGGCCAGTGTAGTTGCCTTTCTGCTGATGCCCCGGCGCCTGCTGTTTGAACGTATTTGGACCTTGATGCACCTTTTTCAGTCCACTGGCTGCCTGTTTCTGACCAGCATGGGTTTGGCCAGCTTGTTTCTGGCCAGCTTGTTTCTGGCCAGCTTGTTTCTGGCCAGCTTGTTTCTGGCCAGGCTGGTTCTTGGATGCAAGTTTTCGATTCTTTTTCTTCTGCTTTTGGTGCTCTTTTTTCCTGCAAAGTAAAGAGGGACATGCATTCTGAGTACTTAGAGCAAAACAGAAAAAACTAACCGGTTAAAACCGTACCTCCCCTTCTTTAGTTCCTTGTTTCTCTTGAGGATCCCCTTGATTGTTTCTTGGTTGAGAGTCTTGTAAAGTGAAATGGGTTGTACGTTTTGCCTTATGATCTTCTTTAAATTGGCTTGATGTTGAGGCATGGCGATGTGCTGGGCGTATTTTTCAAGAACCATGGAGGACAGCTCACATGCCTGGCAATCGTGACACGGAACTCTGTGGGGGGGAAAAATGATACCCGTGAAATCAGACAATTCTTAACCCTCCTTTTGTTTTTACTGCAGGTTTGAACGGTCCAACCACACAACAGGACCTCCTTCAGGTCCAGCAGAGGCTGGACTTTACTTACTTGCCCAGCACTGTGTCCAGCTCTCTGTGGTGTGCCAGGCTATGCATGTGCTCATGCTTATTCTAGTGCCACACAAAAACACAGATCCAATCACTCGTCAATTACAGTACAAAACAACATAACCTTTAATAAACAAAAAATGGATACTTACATGTTTCGTAAGCATCTCTCGACACAAAATGCAGTAATTACTTTTTGGCTTCTTCTTTTTCGTTGGCTGGCAATTGTTGTGCATATTTTGCGGAGTTGCCATGTCTGCTAAAGAAAACATAAATTAAGAAACATCAGTACAGTTCTTCTGATCAATTAAATAGGGGCAGGACTATTGGTGACATTACACACGTAGTCAAACTTACCTATTCTCAAGGCATATTAGACTGACAAAGAGATTAGGCCAGTAAGGGAATATATATTTTTATAATGTAAATATCACCGTTATAATGAAATGAAACGCGTCCGCTACACGTGGAGGTGTAAGGCTGGCTGAGCGACTGAACACGGGACGATAATTTGAGAAATTCTGCTGCAAATCTACAACCAATATCGAATTGTAACTCAATACGTAACAAAAACAATTTTAAAAAAAATAAGTGAATACGCTAGCTGTGTAATCAACAGCCGACATTTCTCTAAGTGTATATACATTCTTCTGGAATAAACAGCTCCAAGTACAGGGAATAAAAGAAGACACTCAAACGATTACACTCACCGGGATATTTTATCTACTTTCAAAGATGTTAATAGAGGACACAAATAAAATTTTACATGAAGGTTCACATGGTCACAAGCTTACATTGCCGTGAGGCCGCCATGTTTGTGACGTCACCCTAACCCCACCCACAGGCAAAACAGCCAATCTCTTTGCCCACATTAAAATAATACATATTACACATTAAAAGAAATAAATTTCAAATTCTGAAATTATCTAACAAGAGTGACTTTATTTGTGCATGTGTGTGTTTTGTCAGAAGAATATTCCGGAAATTTCAACGTAGAAGTTGTAGTTCGTTACTTCCTGTATCCAGTGCTGTATGGTGCTATGCTAAGCTAGCAGGCTGTCCTTATTTACGGAAGACGCAGTGCTTGAAATTAAAGTCTTTTCAAAGACTGCGCATTATTATTTTTTATTATTTTTAAAAAAAGAAAATGTGCAACGGCTGTGTGCAAAAAGAATACCCCGATCGGGTACGTTAAAATTATGTTATTAACACTAGCGTAGCATCTTTGAATCAGTAATGGACGCTAACATCTTTATTCGCATGTTTACAATATTAACTTTGATCAAACTTTTTTTTTGGTTTCTGCTTAGGGAAGCACTTGTCTGGAGAATGGTTCTTACCTTATGAACTACCTGGGCTGTGCCAAATGTCATCACAGGGACTTCGTGTTGATCTGTAATAAAGACACAGAGGATGATGATGGAGAGGAACTTGTGACTTATGACCGTAAATTGTTTTGATCAATTTGAATACTTCTTTATTCCGATGCCGTTAATCTATTTCCCTTGATGCTTTGTTTCCATCATCTTATAATGCTCACAAAATGTTTCATCTCTCATCATTTAAGAAAACATTGTTTTTCTTCTAGATGTCTGTAAAAACTGTGACCATGTCATCGCCAGGCATGAATATACATTCTCTGTTGTTGATGAATATCAAGTAAGTGGGAAAACATAATGAGGTAACCAGTGTTATGTCCTTAGTCCTTCTCCAAGAATTCATAAAACAGATTAATGTGTTAAAATTTGCATCATACCCTTATTGTAATCTATTACTTTGTGTCACTCAGGAGTACACGATGCTTTGCATGCTGTGCGGAAAGGCAGAAGACTCCATCAGCGTGTTGCCAGATGACCCCCGACAGACTGCCTCTCTTTTCTAGATCCCATACTCCAGATTAATACAAGACTCTAACTGGATTGGCATAAAAAAAAAAATCATAAAACTTGCAACAAACATGCTGATGACTTCGAGGTTGCAATCATTTGGACAAACATACATTTTTAAGTCAAGTATGTTGCTATATACCAACTTTTATAACCATGTCTCGATCACTGCACTGTAAATAGACATTCAGACATTCATGAATGTTTGAAATAAAATATTGACATATGTACAATGTGTTATTTGTAAATTGTTTTGCTCTATAGAATCAAAGCCAAACAAGTTTTGCTTGTGGATGTATTTTCATGATCAAAAGCAGCTCGGTAAAAATACAGAAATGTATGCTGGTTTACAAATGAGTAAAAAAAAAACAAATAAAATGACTCATGCACATTTACAATACTGAAGAATCAAGTGTGCTTATAAATACATTATAATATGCTGATGCGGAGCTATTTGTGGTAACTACCGAATTAAAATGGCTTTGCTGATTGATATTCTGGAACCTTCAAAGCGGAACACAATTTGTTGACTTGTAAAGTGCTTCAATTTCAATGAATTCAATTTCAAACCATCACACATGGTTATCGAACTTTTCCTTGCTACAAAAAAAGCCAAAGAAAAAGCAATCAAATATTTATCCATTGGCAACTTAGTAAGCTGATATGAGCCTGAGTTAAACTTTGTTGATTCCACAGTCATTTTTCATTTTAGCTAAAATAGAGATTATTTGAGTGTTCTTTTTTTTCTAGCATGACAATTTAAAGATCTAAATTTAGTGTATTCTACTAAATAGATGCGCTTCTTTATACACAGGCTATATACATGGACAAAACATGCTACTGGTTTTAGGGTTGCAACCAGTGGGCAGAAATATATCCAGTTGGCTCCACGTTGTAGTGTTTAGCGTGGCAATTTCAAATTTGGATTGAAAAAAAAGAGGACGTGAGCGCTCACTTTGAATTTTGCAAACATTCCTGAAGTGTTACGCACATAATGGCTTCATTTAAGCTAATGTAGCAAATAAATACATTTTTTTACAGTACACATTCTCTTGAGCTCATACTGTATTTACACATGCGATTGAGATCGATTGTTTCCGTTAATCATCGTTTCAGTTTCCTTGAGCCTTTATACTCCTCAATCAAACCTTTGCCTAGAGAGCGGGGGACCAACGGACTCTGGCCGGACAACCTCGCTTGCAGGGGGCCGCGTCGAGGAGGAGGCGTAGATGGGGAGCGGCTACGTCCTGGAGGTGGCGCCCTGCTGTCGCGGGGCTCCTGGCGGGACGGAGAGCAACTCAATGAGCGCTGAAGGTTGGGGGAGGCGCAAGGGCGGGGTGGAGGTGGGCTGACGAGCCGGCCGCCGCGGCCGCGGTCTTGCGTCGACTGGTTCTGACTGGACAAGGAATCGGCGTCGCTGGTGCTGCTGGCGCGTACTCGCAACCGCCGCCGCCTCGAAAGAGATTTAATTACATGAGATGATCATCCTCAAGGAGCGCTAATTCCTTCCTAAATTGTGTCCTACCTGTGGTCGGCACACGCGCCTGATGTCGGTTTCCCGGGAGGTGGGCGAGGCACGAGTCTGCCGCTTAGCTGCTCGGGAACAAAGGTGGCGCTCATGGGTCGTGGAATCTTACTTTTACCGCCCGATGACGAGGACAGAGAAAGAGGGTCTTCCCCTCCGCAGTCCGACTTGGAGCCTCGCTCCGAGGAGAGACGTTCCCGCGGGAGGGTGACCTGCAGGTTTTCGCAGGAAAGCGACGGGGAAGGGGAGTGGGTGGGCGAGCTGGGGACAGGGCTGCTCCAGCGGTTTTTCCTGTCCCGGTGCCGGTTCCTGCACGGAGAATCCGGAGGAGTGCCGGAGTCTCGTATTGGAATGCGGCTCAATTTTGGCGAGCAAGGGGAGTCTTTAGGCCTTAAAGAGGCGAGGAGCGAACAGATGGCTTGAGCCTGCTGGTTCAGCTCTGACGAGCAGTCGGGCAGACCCGAATCGCTCTCTGGGTCTTTAGCTAGTGGAGCAGTCGAACCCTTCAGCGGGCTTGATGACGGAGTCAAATCCGTCTTCCCTCCATCCTTCGGTTGTGCGGGAGCTTCATCGGATTTGTTCGACGGAGCTTCAAGGGGTATCGTGTCACTCTTTTCGAGCACAGGGGACTGCGGCGTGCCACTGGAGGACTGAAAACGACTTGGTGATTAGAGGCATGAATAAAAAAATTACAAGTGGCATTAGCAAGAGTAACTCTAGTTGAAGCTGATCCACACAAAAAACTGCTTGAACATGCCTACCTGATCCATGTGGTGTCGTCCCATGATGACCGAGGGCATTTGCCCCAGCATCCCCGGCAGCCTCCTGTGGCCAAGTAACCATGACCCGACGGAACAGTGTGACAAAACAGGACTGACTACTACAGCTGGGCCCTCCTGCGGCGGATGGTTCTCGCCGTCAGCAGGATTAGGGGTGGCTGCTTTGTCCTCGCGCTGGGCTTCGGCCAAAGGCTTGACGGCTCCGGAATTGGCGCCTTGCTCCATTTCCAGCACCACCCACTCCTGGGAGTCTCCCTCTTGGATGACAGGACTGAAGTTGACTGCGACAAAACCGCTGCTGACCGCGCCTTCTTCTGGGTCTGCCGTACCCGTGCCGGAATGATCGTCGGATAAAACTTTCTCGCCGATGTTTGAAAGACATGGAGGTGTTTTGCCTCGACTAAAAAAAAAAACAAAAAAACAGTTCAAGTTTGTTTTAAATGTGCGGGAGCGATCGAAGCACTAACCAGGACTCAAGGAAGCGCTCAAGAGTCGGCTTGGGTTCGGGCGCAAGTCTTCTTTCAAACGCCAAACTCTGACTGTGACGCATCTTTCGGAGCAGCGGCATAGCCCGGTCCAAGTGCATGGTCTCGGATCGTACCCGCCTTGGAGAACTATGCGCCGAGCCGGCAGGGCTTTGGTTGCCCTGGTTCTGACTATGCTCTTCCTCAGTCACCACCTGGGAAAAAAAGATAGCAGTTCAAACATCACAACTGTGTGGCGGGCGAGAGAATCCCGGCACGGCGCAAATCTGACCTTCCTAATCATCGGCTCGACATGATTCTGGGTTTGAATGCGGTTCATTTCGTCCCATATGCCTCTGGCGGGAACGGACGCAGGGGTGACAGGAGGGGGGCAGTTGTCAGCGTCGCTGAAGCGCTCTCCGAGCATGAGGACATCTTCCGTGTTCTCCCTCTGCAACTCCACTGGCAGCACTGATGCATTGGCCATGCTTTAGAAAGAGATAGAATGAGAAGGTCACCCAGGAGCTCATTTGCAAAACCTTTTTTTTTTAAAACCGCCAACTGGTTCTACCGTTGAGGGAAAAAAAAATCTGTCGGCATAACTACAGCATGACTGTGCATGTATATTTTTAGTCCATGTGTACCCCATGTGAGCTGGCGTGAGGCGGGTGAGCTCCTGGCCAGTGGGTGGTGCCACCGCAGTTGTCAGCATGTCCTCCGAGTCGCATTTCTCCCAATCGTAGGGATCGTTGTGCAGCACGTTGTGGCTTTTCATAGCACGGTCAAACAGTGACATCAGCAGCTGTCACGGGAGGGGTGGGGGGTGGAGGGGGGGGGGGCAAACACAGGTGTCAGCATTTTTGTCAGTCGGTAGAGGACCAAACGTGAAAAGCCAACCTCATAGTCTGGTTTAGTGTAGTAGTCCAGACTGAGGATGTGATCCAGGAATGTGCTAAACTCCAACGGTAAGTGATTAAGCATGAGGCGGTGGTCGTATGCTTCTTTTAGATTTCCTACTTGTTCCTGTTGGAGAGGAAGGTATATAAATATAATTGATATTTGATCATTGATAGTAGTTCCTACTATTTTAGTTACATGCTGTACCTTGTCTTTAAATTTTCTCCATGGGAGCTGACCGGACATGAATTCCACCAACATGTAGAAGAGGGACCATAGATCGTCATGACGACCAATTTCCTGCAGAGTAAAAAAAAAAAAAAAAAAAAGAACGTGACAACAATGCATACAGCCTAACACAATTAATCGATAAGTGATATTCAAATACACGCACATGTTGTATTTTGGGGGGAATGTCGTCAACTCAAACAATCAATTATTCACCTTATTTTTATGAGTATTGATTGAAGCATATCGCACAGTTCCTCTGAAGCCGGCCACAGATCGAGGCTGGAAGTGAAAAAAAATATAGTTAGAGGCTTTTGTGTGTCACCAGATGAAAATACTTGGTTCTCAAGTTTTGAGATTACTTACAGGACGAAGTTCTTGAGTGGAGGTCATGTACTGTCGGGCCAAACCAAAGTCCAGCATGTAGCAGCACCTGCAAGTACTTGCTAGTCTTCCCATCGCAAAGTTAGC
Organism: Syngnathus scovelli; assembly: GCF_024217435.2. Classification (NCBI taxonomy): domain Eukaryota; kingdom Metazoa; phylum Chordata; class Actinopteri; order Syngnathiformes; family Syngnathidae; genus Syngnathus; species Syngnathus scovelli. Next base: position 9,402,047 of record NC_090866.1, on the reverse strand, counting down.
CTGTGAGTGACCATAACAGAAAGTTCAAATATGAAAATATATTGACTACTTCGAGCGACTGTCGTCTTACTGGTTTAATGTCACGGTGCAGGAAGCCCACTGAGTGGATGTTTTCGATGCTTTGTAAAATCTGCTTGCCGAGCCGCAGAGTCGTCGAGACTGAGAATGTACCACGGATCCTGCTCCTCCGTAGATCTGCCAAGTTCCTCCCCTTTTGGACATATTACAATTATTATTGACCCATTTTAAAACAAAAATGACACTGGATGTTTATGTAACAGGTGTCAGTAAATAATAACAGATCATTAGCTGCGTTACAAGTCATTGGTTAATGTTAAGATGGTTAACATGACCTATAAAATTAAAGGAACATCGTAAAAAGCTTACCTGGAGTTCCATCACCACGTAGTTGAATCGCTCGTTTCGACCAGCGCTGACAAAGCGACACACATTATCCTTGCCTGTCAATAAATAATCAAAAATAAGAAAATGTAATACACAGATGTGAACTATCGGTTCTTGAGTCAGTAATTAGTCAGAGTCAAAAAGTCATATTGTATTTAATTATTGATCCAGATATCACGTTTCATAGAAATAAGGTAGAGCTGCTAACTTACAATTGATCATGCAATATTTCAATGATCAACACGTTCCTAATTTTCAATTGATCAACAAACACTTGCAAGTTTTTATTTGCGTGGCAAACCTTGCAGCTTCCTCAACACGGCCGCCTCTGTCCTCTGCACCGGTTTGGGGTGTGTGGCAGACTCCACCTTCATGGCAAGCGTGGCCTGGCTCACGAGGTCCAAGACCTCGTAGACCTCCCCGAAGCCGCCTCCACCTATCTTTCTCACCTGCAGAGCAATTTTACATGATGGTCACTTTGGGGGGTGACCCAATAAAGTGCACCTTGTGTCGAAATAATCTTATTTTTGTGAAATCTTACCACTCTCCATCTGTCTCGGACCACATCTGCCGTTGACAGGATGTCTATATGTTCTCCACTCATGGTGAGTGCTCTCTGCTGCAGTCACAAGCTGACATCAGTGGCACCAGCCCATCACTGCAAAGAATTTATTCACGATTAAACCACACCACCTGAAATCGTGACTTGCGATAGGTAAGGTGAAAATACCTTCATGTCACCAATTTGTGTATTTTAAAGTGGGAGAGGTTAATTTCATTGTGCGTGACATTCAAATCGGGAGGTAGCCAGAGGTTAGCAACTAGCTTTAGCTGATTTTAACCGGTAACCACAGCTTAATAATGAAAAGATAAGGGGGGTAACTAGGGATGGGATAGCTGCAAGGCAGCAAAAATTCGAGGTGGTGCTCAATGCTAACTAGCATGTTTACTCCGCGGTGGCTAAGCAGCGAGCCCCCCCGCTACTCCCGTCCCTGCGTTACCTCGCTCGGATGCACTGGTGAGACTCCGGGAAAGAGCCTCCATGGTTGACTTCTTGACAGCAACGTCATTCCTATAGTTCCTTTATCTTGCGGATGAAGGCCCGGTGATGGTAGGCATTCTGAAAAACGTGAGCTAAGCTAGCCAGTTGAATTATGTCCACAGCCGCTGCCTACATCGGCAACGGTGACGTCATAAAAGCTCCCGAATGAGCCGCAGAATCACCATGGCAACCGTTAACCCCGCCCCGTGGCCGATACAACACGATCACATTGGCATGAAAAAATGAAATTGCCTAAAATAGCCAAGTCAAACAGTTGGTGGATTTTCAGGTTGAAGATTTATAAAGGTTATATTCATGAAAACGTCTGAATTTTAGAATTTTATAGAAACAAATTAAAGGGAAGATGTACGTTCGGTTTTGCGTACCACTGTTCCCCGGTGCGTAAACACACAATTTAAACCTTGCTGCACACTATCAAATAAAATTGTCACAAAATGTATAAATTGAAATAATTATCTCGTCTCAGTATAAATACAAATTTACTCAGTGTGAAAGCTTGGCTTGTGTTTGTAATTTATGTAATCTCATGGAAGATTGTTGAATTTTTCAGAATTCTTTTTTTTTTTGTAGCTGTCATTCCTAAATGAGATCAATCTAAAGATTTTTTTTGTTGGAAATAAGTCATTAGACATTTTTACAACTGCTCACTTGATTTATACAGAATATTTTATTTTTTTAAATTTATGACGTCCCTTTTAATTTGATTATAATTAAATCACTTTTTACTTATAAAAAGAAAAATATAAGTGAGAATGAAAACATTTGTGTGCAATATTTATTTTATTGATTGATTAACCAATTACTGTATTTTTAGTATTCCGCTTGCAATTGACCCAAATATTGACGCAGCTTCGAGCTGAGCGGGTCAACAAAACGAGCATACACAAATGTAGTGGTGGGCGGGGCTCAGGCAGCAGGTTGGAAAACAGGATAAGCTCTGATCTGTAAAGTGGGTGAGGCGCTGTGCTGCGTTCGTTCCATTTTTTTTTTTTTTTAGTGTGCACCACTTTCTGTCCGTTTGCACACTTTTGCAACTAACATTTTGCGCGTAATGTTGCGCGACTTCGGATCAACAGCGCACTTTTATTGCGCGACGTTCCGATGTACGGAAATCGCAGCGTTTCTACACGCTGTCGCGGCGCGAGACTAAAAGTCGGTCAAGCGGAGAAGAAAAGTTGCAGAAGCGTTTTTCAGGAAAAGCGCAATTTCGCGAATACAATGTGGAACATTGTAACTGCGGCGTGAATCGCCCTTTGCAGCACGTCGCTTTCGATTATTCAGTCAACTCCCCTTTCGCCATGTTTGCGGGCTTGGAAACTCGGGGTGAAAGTTAAGAGAGAGAGAGCGAGAGAGAGAGTTATGACATTTGTGGCGCACAATCCCTTCATGGATCTGCATGACTTTGATCGCCACCAAATGGATTCTTCCGGGCCGCCAATGGAAAACCAACTGTGTCATTCATAAGGTATTGCATTTTACATGGTGGCTTGTGTTGCATAATCGCCCCAGTGCTTCCAGTGCTTCCTTATTGCAGTTTTTTTTTTTTAAACAGCTACCAGCGGCTGTAAGCTCGATTGCACGATCATCTTCATTTCCTGTATTTCTAGTTCGGCCAAATAGCAGCTATGCTCTCCAAGGTCCTTCTTTCTGCTGACTGAATCAAAATAATCATTTTTAACCCGACATAAACATGACCTAATGTTTTGGTTGTTGACTTTTAAGCGTGCTTGCTCTTTGACCTTTATGCCTGGGCCTCCATTTTCCTATTTACTTTATGTTTTCGTCCAGAGGTAAATAAAGTCTCCTGTTTTTAAAGGTGCTGCAACCTAAAGAGGATGTGAAGAACAGGCTTGAAACTTGAACTGAGATAATACGTTTCCTATTGGATTCATATTACCTTCCACATGCCAGCTGTACTCAAAAGCGCAGGAAGTAAAAGCACACTACGAGACCTGGACACCGAGATCTTCTCGACATGAGTCTTCCTCCTCAAATGAGTACTGACAAGAGCAGCAAGCATCCGGCAGTGGCGACCATGAAAGAGCCCTTGCAGCATTCGGGGGAGGCTTACTACGGACTGGGTCCTCCATCTTTGGAGTCGATCCAGAGTGACTCTGCCGGCAGCTCTGGTGTGTACAACCCAGAGAAAGGACCTCAGGTTCTGCCATCCTATCAGCAAGCCGCCCCGGTAAAGTGGGTGCACCAGGACTCCTTACAAGCTCCCGGCTGGCCTCAGGAAGCTCCTGGGCCAGGGTGGAGTCAGAACTTCGGGCCTTATATGAGCAGCGTGAACACCCGGGGGCAGATGGCGTTCCACAAGGTCGTCCATGACCCTCTTCAGATGGGCAGCGACAATCAGCAGGTTTACAGAGATCCCACTCGGGCTCCGGCTCAGAGAGGGTTGGAGTGGGAGCAGCATGCCATGCAGCAGGCCCAGCTGCAAGCATATCAGCAGAAAGGTGTGGAGCTGCAGGGTGCGGCCCACGTGCCAGCTCATAACACCCAGGGCTCCATGCTGCAGCCTTTCCAGACGACGTTCAACAAGCAGCAGTTCCCGCAGGGGTACTACTCGGTTTTCCAAGGCGGGAAAGGACTGCAGGGGTTGCCTTATGGCGAGCAGCCGAAAATGCAACAACAGCAGCAGCAGCTGCTTCATCACATGCAGCAGCAACAGCAGTTACAACAACAACAGCAGCAGCAACAATTACAGAAACAGCATCAACTTCAGCTGCAACTTCATCAGCAGCAGCAGATGCAGCAGCAACAAATGCAGCAGATGCAGCAACAGTACCACCAACGACAACAACTGCACGAGCGACAACAACAAATGCACAAAATGCAGCAGCAGCAAGCACAAAACATCCCACAGCAAGACACACAACCCCCCGATTTCGTCACCTATCAGCCTCCGGAACCCCGTCCGCTTGACACCGCGCCAAAAAAACAAGCGGCGCCGATAGCGGAGCCTCCGAAGGAGCTCCAACCTGAGCCGGAACCCTCAGAGGCAACGCCGGCCACCTTGAGACGCTCACGCCGACTTTCCAGAGACGGGCAATCCCCATTGGCGCCGCCTTCGGTCAACATGTGGCCTCAAGCAGCTAAGGAAACCGCCCAGAATGGAGTCGCTGTTCCACGAACAGGGGACGCCCCGGCCAACACGGGGGGAGTCATCCAGAGCACCCGGAGGAAAAGAAGGGCGTCCAAGGAGATCAACTTGGAGACTCTGGCCCAGAAGGCGTCTGAGATGCCCTCCATGCCTGAATCGCTGTCTGCGTGCAAAACTGAGGTTAAAAAAAACAAAAAAAATCCTTCCATACATTTATTCAGTTTGAAAGACATGCTTAACTGAAGGCTCTAAAATCGAGTTTAGTTAAAAACCCATTCTTACAAATTTATGTGGAAAGTTTGCTCGACACGCAGTTTAGTGCAACAAAAGACAAGATGCAGTTGTTTTTTTTTAAAGAGGAAGAACTCCCGATTTCGCTGTCGAACTTCCCCCAAGTCTTTCAACATCCCTTTCTTGACTTTTGTTTACGTTTGAATTTTGCCGTCTTCGATTCTTCTCAGCTCGCTGAACATCTAGAATAGCGCTCGTATTGTACACAAACTGAACACAACATTCGGTATAATCGAATTCGGTTTATCGAATGGTAGCTAATTATGCTCCGAAATAATTTACTGGACTATTACGACTATATTGAGCTTAATGAGAAAAACAAATTGACTCTATTTTAAGTCTTCGTAAATTTTATATTGGGTTTCTTTAGATGGTGCAAAGGGGTCCACTTAAACGTGTTGTGTTGCAACCGAGCCTTGTGTTGACATTGCCGCTTGTGTTTCGCACCTTCCCCGACTCGCCACAATCGCACTCCACGTCGACTGGGTGCAGCCGTACGATTTCCGAGGAGTGCAAGTCATCGTGGCGCTGCGCACGAGTGTGTGCAGCGGCAGCTGCATGTCTGCACACCTCCACATTCCTCAGGCTCTCGCTCAGTCATTGAGAAGTCCGAGGGAGGGGCCGAGCTGAACGCCCTTGTTGCCAAGAGCACATTAAAATGTTTGCCGGTCACGATTTATTTATTTATAATGGAAATCAAATGACTTCTCGTTGGATTACAAATCATTTGCATAATTTGTTCCGCGACAGGGAGATGTTCCTCGAGGAAAACCCGCCAACATGGTTCCTTTAATCATGCCCGTGTCGGTGCCGGTGCACAGGAGTCTGCCGCCGGGTCAGGGCGGGTCGGCACACGGACGAGCGGGCCAGCCTGAGCGACCCTCCGCGACCTCTGACTGCAAACCGTCCGTCATCGTGGCTTGTCGCAGATCTCTCCGAAACTCGGTGACAGACAACTTTGAGCAGGTTCCTTCATGGAGGATTTAGCTTTAGCTTTTTTGGAACTTGAATTCATTTTGAGACCAAATCCTGAAGTTGGTTTTTCTCCTTCCTCAATTTAGGATGGAGAGAATGATCCCAGATTGGACGAGGAGGGAAAAAACAAACAAAAGAGAAGACCCCGACCGGAGCCTCTCATCATTCCTCCACCCAGACCTTCCACGTTGATCCCAGCGTCCGTCTACTCCAGTATCAGCGCTTACCAAAGCAACCTTCGCTCTCCCATCCGCTTACCGGACAACCCTCTCGCCTTGCCCCCCTACACCCCCCCGCCCATCCTATCTCCCGTGCGAGAAGGCTCAGGACTCTACTTCTCCACGTTCCTCACCAACTTTGCCGTGAGCAACCAAATCCTCCCGCCGCCCGTCACACCCAAGACGGTCAGCAGAAGCCTCCTACGCTCCAGTAAGTCCTCCAGAATAAACCGGATGTCAAATAAATGTCGGAGCTTTGTTTAATTTCAATTTTTTTTTTTCTTCAGCAAGTTCAGACATCACACCGCCCGTTCTGCCCTTGATCACAGACGCCACGCCTGTTAGCCTCGAGCCGTAAGCTGGATAAAAGTAAAACCTTGAGGTGGCCACCATCTCCTCCCTCACATTGTTTCCGTTTGTGTGCAGGCGCATCAACATCGGACAGCAGTACCAAGCGGAAATTCCCGAGTTGCGACACCAACCTTTGGCTCAATTGGACCCGCACAAGGCGGACTTGGTTTGGCTTCCTTTGCACGACGGCCATCTTAAACACACGGAACCCGATAGCGGTTCGTAGCTCTCCTCGGACATTGATTTTTACTGGATTTCCATCTGCCCACTCACCGATCCTCCTCTTCCTCCTCCTCATTTTTTTTTAGTGGACAATCTGATGAACATGGCTTGCTCCAGTGTGCTCAGCGGAGGAGGAACCAACCAGGAGCTGGCTCTGCATTGTTTACATGAAAGTGGAGGAGATTGCATGGTCAGTACATGATTTATCAATTGTATGTAAAAAAAAATGAAAAATGAAGGAAGATAACAATTTGAACCGTTACGATTAATTATTTTCATTCCATATCTCGGAAACAACTGCAGGATGAATTAATGGGGCTGCATTATAAAAAATATTTTGTATTTTTCTGCATTGATATGTATTTTTAGGAGACCCTCAGACGTTTACTTCATCAGGAACCAATCTTCCATGAAGGTCATCACCTGGCTGATTATCACTACTCAGGTTAGTTGTGTGATCCAATACTAGAATTAAAGTTAGGCCTCATAAAATAACGCTAACTCATGCCAGCTAATGTCTTCAGGCGTTGCAACTGATTTCAAACTTTTTAGTTTCACTTCAACATTTAAGCCACGCCCACAAGCGCCCATATAAGGGTGGAATCCAATGTTGGAAGTAGCAAGCCAGGCCCTCGTGTTTTGTTTCACAGCTAAACACGAGTTACTCCTTTTACATGTTGACGATAACTTCCTTTTTGCGATTTCCTCGTAGGTTCCGATCACTGGAGTGCGGAAGAAAAACATTACTTCAATAAAGGGATGTCTGCCTACAGCAAGGACTTCATCTTGGTGCAGAAACTGGTACGCCTCTTCACTTCTGCTCAGGCAAGATGCCGTCTGCAGAGAGTTGTCATGTTTTTTTTTCCTTTTCAGGTGCAAACCAAGACGGTGGCTCAGTGTGTTGAGTTTTACTACTCGTACAAAAAGCAGGTGAAGATTGCACGTAATGGGATTTTAACCTACGGCCCTTCCGACTCGCCGACGGAGAAATACACGGAGGCTGTAGTGGACGTTAAGGTAAGAGGTGGCTTCGTTTTGGATGTCACTCATGAAATATATACACTCCAATGGGCCACAATTTGTGAATGTACCCCTCCCCCCTTCCATTACATCCCCACAAGATTGCATAATTCCCATGCTCAATTTCTAATTTGGAAAATATTCCAGAAATTCTTCCGTTTTAGCTTCGCATGGAATTCCCCGCCCCATTGCAAGCCTAGTCAGGAATATTTGCTGCAACTTTCTTCATACGGCCCAAAATGAGACGTTTGAAAAATGTTTTTTCCACGACTTGATGATTCCTCAGCAGTCGAAACCGAGCCACCTACAAATGGACGACAAGACGGAGCTTTCTCGTGAGCAGGAAACGAATCAGCAAGTGATGGTGGCTCACTCACTACAAACACACGACTATGTGAGTGCTTAATCCATAGCGCGAATTTGTCTTTGATTAATTACCGTATTTTTCGGACTATAAGGCGCACCTAAAAGCCGACCTTATAGTCCGGTGCGCCTTATATATGGACCAAATTCCTAAATTTAAACTGGCCCGAAGCATTGTGTCATGAAACCAATCATAAGTGGCCCGCTGAAGACTATGAATCATGAATCAAAAAGACTATGGCTCATTATTTTGTGATTATAAAGTCATTTGTTGTGTCTGAAGTTGAAATAAAAGAGATAAAATGGAGAATGATTTGGATTAAAAATCGGACATGGTGCGCCTTATAGTCTGGTGCGCCTTATATAAGGACAAAGTTTTAAAATAGGCCATTCATTGAAGGTGCGCCTTATAGTCCGGTGCGCCTTAAGTCCGGAAAATACGGTAATGTCATTAATTCATGTAAAATGTGCAGTCTTCTCTGCAATAAATAACAAACCGACTTGTTCTCCAAGGCGGGTAGCGCGCTGCTGGTCAAAGAGCCAGAGAACATCGTCAAGGATGCTGCCTACACATCAGCTCCTCACAAGCCTCGGAGTGACTCGGCAGCAAAAAAGGCCAAGGTGCCAGTAAAGCCCACGCAAGATCCTGACGCAGTATTTCCATGCAAGAAGTGTGGCAGGTACGACCTTGTGGATGATTGAAAAATAAAGCACTTGTGTTTTTAAGTGTACTCCATGTTCCAACTGTTGCATCAGGGTGTTCAACAAAGTGAAGAGCCGCAGCGCCCACATGAAGAGCCATGCCGAGCAAGAGAAAAAAGCTGCAGCTTTGCGCCAAAGGGCGGCGGAGGAGCAAGCGGCAGCGGCCGCCGCACAAGCTCGCAAGGAGGCTCTGCTAGCCGTAGCGGCGGCGGCATCTCACCGAGGCGGGAACGGAATGGAGAGCCAGGAGGAACTGAGCTCACAGGAGGACTCATCGGAGGGGGACGAGGACAACAATGACAAGGACTGGCGCTGAGATTTTGGATTTCGGACGAGAAGATCAACAAGAGCTGAATAAGCACAAGTCTTCCTGTGGAACTCTTGCACTCCCCATCCTGGTTGATAAAAGACGGTTTGTATGCATCAACCAGGCCGGCACTCCATATTTTCACATATTTGTATCATTTTAAATAATATAAATGACTATTTTTGTCTAAATGCACTTCTGCAGTACGCTTTTGCCAATGATGCCTTTTTACAGTACTGTATATTCTTTATTTAATTAACTTTTTATTTGGGGGGGGAGATCAAACACCAGGCATTTATAGGATTGGGATTTTTTTTTTTTTTCCTGGGTTGGTTTGTATTGATCTGAACAAAACCAATGTTTATAGTTCGTTTTAATTCAAATGAGCCCATGGCTTGTTTTCAAAACAGTTTACTGCGTGTTAAAATGCTGCGTTGAATGTTGCTGATTCTATTTTAAGTTTGGTTTTTTTAAATAACCTTTAAAAGTTATATGTTAAAAAAAAAGTTATATAAAGTTTTTTCCATATTTATGCGTTTTGTAACGATTTTGGTAGTGGAAAAAAAAGTATTCTGTCAGATGCAATATAACTTGTGAATTATAATTAAAAAATGTTGAGAACAAAAAAAAAGGTGGTGGTATTTCACATTCCGGTCACTAGATGGCAGCAGAGGATTTTATTCTAAGGAGACTGCAATACAGGGTACATCCAGCAAGATTGTCCACATGAGGGCGCTCTCTACCCTTCCCTGCATTCATTCAGCAGATATGACAATTTATAATATATCAAATTTAGAAAGTCACTCATTTAAGTGCTGACTAACTCCTGTCATGCATTGGAGTATGCAAATTTGAATTTAATCCGTTTGGAGCTCCTTTTTATTTACAATATACCAAATTACTGCTTGTTGTGAAGTGAGTTGAGTTCACTGCCACAATGTTTGCAGGTTATGGAGGAGAGTACAGAAGGTCACGTGCATGGATGAAACGTCAGCCCAGTGTGAGGTTGATGCAAGACTGATTGGAGGTCCTCCCATGTCAGGGTCGAGGTAAGACTAATAAATGTCAAAGTTAGGATTATTTATCTTTAAATGCTCAGTGATTGTTTTCAGGATGTGAGCCTGCAGGACGGTGACATTCTTGTGAGTACGTCATCTTTAGCTATCAGGTTGAAAATATTGCTTTTATGAATATGAATACGACCGAAGATAATCTCCATTGGGAAATATCGTGGTTCGGCTGCAGCTCACCCGCGACCATAAGTGGTATAGAAAATGGCTGGATGGAAATGTTATGGTCTTCAATAACCACATATTTGTTTAGAACTTTGTAAAGATGGAATGTTTGAAGTAGCTGGAGGTTCAATTTGGAATCCTTCCAAGTATCCTGGATGGAGAGGCCCTAATCAGTCCATGTAATGACTTTGGAGGCCATATCAGTGACAAAGCACTAAAACTCAATGTCATCTCCACGCTGACCCCTGCTGACCCCTCGACTAGCGACACCTATCGCTTGATTGCTTATCCGTCCATCATGTTGATGCTGTGCATTTAAAAAAAAAAAAAAAAAAAAAAGCAGACGCCATCCTTATTTGCTGGCTAACTTAATGGAATTAAAGCCTCCACCCCGCCCCCCTTTCTATCTGAGTTTTAGCCAGTGTCAGCAGCGGTTCCTCTTTCACGCTTGTTCAAATAGCCCTTCTTTGATTGCATCCATCGCTGATGCTGACATGTTTTCGAAGATTTCACTCTCGGTTCGATTTACCGGAACGTTTAAAAGGAGACATTGTTTTTTTTTTTTCCACACAATTTCAGTCTGACAAGTTTTCATTCAAATATGCCAATGATAAATTGCAATTGAAGAAAAAAAATCGAAATAAATAATTATCTCTGGCAACCTTCAATCAAATTCATTTTTTTTTTTTTTTTTTTTGCGAGACTGACAAATCAACGTGCTCCACTGACCTCAGTTAATTTACATTAAGTCTATCAGCTTGTTTCTATTTGCAAGGAGGATGTTTCTCTCAAAGCCCTGAGCCAACATTCTTTTTATGATCTCACCGTGATCCATCATCAGATGGGATGGATCTTGAAAGTCCCATCCGTCAAAAAATCATCAACGAGCAGCGGCCCTCTTCTCCGATGGGAAGGTGATGTAGTGCTTCGGATACCATAACACATGCTTTCACTTTTCCGCTCCTTTTTTTTTCTTTTTACTGTAAAAATCCATTTTTTAATCTAATTTCACCTCATTAAAATATTTTATCCATGCATCTTGTTTCCATCCAAATTTACAAGACCCCATCTTTCCTCATTCAACGTAATAACCAATTAATTGTGTTTTTAAATATCCATCTGCTAGGATAAAACTCATAAAATTTCTGAAATTACGACAATTTCTTTGTTTTTGACTCTCGCCTGTGCCCAAATGAAGACACATTGGCATAAATCGTCTTGGGTTATCGTGCGCTTCCATCAATCGTGCCATTTTGCGCTGATGCAAAGTAATCAATATGAGAATGATCGTCTCCCAAAGAGTACACAAAAAGCTGTTAGTCGAGTTTGCTGGCAACAATTTATGCCCTGTGTCTTATTACACAATCGGCTTACATAAATATGCTGAGATGACACATTCCTTCTCTTAGAACTACTTTTTAGATTCTGACCTTGTCTTTATTTGTTCAATTGAAGAGAGTATAAAGTGAGGATTGGTCCAATTGACTTTTTATTATGTGTGTATTGTCGGTAAAAGCACTAAGATGTTTTAAAGTATTAGAACAGGGGTGTCAAACTCGATTCGATTCGATTCGATTCTTTTGGAGGGCCATTATGACTGTCAGCTCAAATAAATGAACGAGCACCTCATATTATATACAGTAAAAGCTACAAAACAAACTGACAAATAATTCGCTTTCAAATCAGACGAGTAAAAACTGGTCAATTATATATATAAAAAAAGATATTAAAAGTGAAGACAATTTACAATTCTAGTAATGACACACGAATTTGTCTTCGCGGGCCACATAAAATGATATGGCGGGCCGTATCTGGCCCCCGGGCCTCGAGTTTGACACCTGTAGAAGGTACATAGTCACTATTAGGATTTTGAATGAATGCTTAAACGGCTTTCCATAATAAAGCAAAGTAAGTTAGCTAGAACAAGCCAACTTTTAAATAAACCCACATTAATCTTCTTAAATTCTAACTCATTGTCCAGATGAATTATTCCCAAGGTCATCTCAATGACCAAACACAGTCATCGTTTTAACCAGTGGTGGCCAATTAGTCATTGAGTAATGTCTTTGGCTCTTAGTCTCACATCGGCCAGTTTAATGTCCATTAAAAAAAAAAAAAAGCTGTGCAAGACTCTGTCAAGCTCATACTTGGCAATGTTATGGTTGAAGCAACCTTGAGGTGGAGGAGGAGGAGAGTCAGTGGTGTCCTTACTTTGCTGCAGTTATTAATTTTAATCGCTGTGATTTCTTTTTTTAGGATGTCGTCATAGCGCCAATATTATGACATCGTGACATGAACCTTTCAAGAGAATCGAAATAAACCTTTATAAAAAGTTTGGATTATTTACAGAGCTTCTTGTATGCACTAGTTGCCCGCACCATCATCGTCCATTAAGTTCATGATTGATGATTTCCATCAGTCTGTATTGATTGTTGAAATTTTCTTAGGTGAGGCGCAGTGAAGACAAATGGCCACTAGGGTAAAACTGCAACGTGAGATGAAAACCTACAGTGCATAAAAGCCATAACACAAATTGGGCTGCAGTGAAGACATTTATGAATTCGATAAAGCCATAATATTGTCATTGATTTTTAATTACAGCCTTTTATTGATGTTCCCGAAGGCTGAGTGGACACTAGTGCTTGATGATATCATACATGCTGAGCTGTGCAGAATGAGTTTTATTTTTCGGGGAAGGCTTGAATAGGTGTCAAAGTCAAGGCTCGGGGGCCAGATACGGCCCGCCACATCATTTTAGGTGGCCCGGGAAGACAAATTGAATTCATATGTCAATTCCAAAATTTCTAATTGTTTTCACTTTTAAAAAAATAGAGATATTATTAGCAATTAATTTTTATTTTTAAATATTTGATTTGTTTTAATGTTTCATTTTTAAATATTTGAACAGTTTTTATTAGTCTTATTATTTTGGGTTGACAATTCTAATGGGCCTTTAAAGCAAACAAATTATGCATCAAATTTATATATCAATTCCAAAATTTCTAATTGTTTTCACTTTTAAAAAAATAGAGATATTATTAGCAATTAAACATTTATTTATTCTTAAATATTTGATTTTAATATTTCATTTTTAAATACTATTTGAACAGTTTTTATTAGTGTTATTATTTTGGGTTGACAATTCTTTAAAGCAAACCGGCCCGCCACAAAAATACGTTTGACACCCCTACTCTAATCTTTGGTACTCATTAGCAGGATTCAATGCCTCACCCCCCCCCCCCCCCCCCTGCCCTCTTTTATTACCTCCATTAAATTCCTGCTCTGGCCTCCATGGATCGCGAGTGTTCCATCATGGCAGCTAAGAGCCGCCGCAGCAGCAGGATCAGGTACGAGCGAAACGTTTTTCAGCCCAGCAACTTTTTACGGACACTTGGGGCCTGTCCAGCATCGCTCAGCTCCTCCGTCACTCATAAAGCCATTACACAAATGCTCATTTGTGTAATGCGTGCAGGGCCGGTGATTAACAGAAAGGGGGGGGGGGAGGGGGGGGTACTGTTGAATCATTTTGCACAAGTTCATCTGATAAAGCGGTAACGTGAATTGATTGCTGATAATTCGTCTGGTGGAAAGTGAAACCACTCGCACGAGAGTTTGTATTTTGCGGTTCTGCTGGTTTGTTTGACAAATGACGCTAATGTAAAACGAGCATCCAAGCTAATTGAAATGCCAAGTCACCCAGAGTCCAAGGTGAAGATACACTCGTGATTTATTGATCTTCTCTAATATGGACCGTTCTGAATAGATGACTGTTATTTAATGGGATGTGCTGGTGTGATCTATAGATGAGGTTCTCGGGCAATCCATGGTCTTCATAGTCGGGTTCCCACGTGTGCAGGACCTGCAGCATATAAATCCACGAAGGCCTGGTGGCACTTTTATATGCTTCACTGTTATTGTCCAGTTTCGTTTCTTCGTGTCTGTTGTTGTGGTTTCTGTTTCGATAAAAACACAATGCAAATATGAGTTGGGCAAAATCCATTTTTGTCATATGAGAATTCCCACGGATGTTCTTGCTTGGAAAAATTTTGATGAGTCATGAAAGTCTCTCTTAAAACAACACTGATATCTTCTTGACTGGACCTGAGGAACATCAAGCGGCTGCAAATCAGTCCAGCAGCAAATACAGTGTTGACAATAATCCCCCCCATGAAGAAAAGGCTTAAATAAAAGTTATTGATTTTTTTTTGTTTTTTTTTTGTGCAGCCTGTTGTGAAATAAAGCGCAAGTTAGCTGACAGAAACTCAATTGTACCTCCTCACTGCTTTTCCTTTTCCATCCTCTGAAAAGGATCAAAACGTGATTGAGGTTTATAAAAATATAACATGTCACTTGAGCCTTATTGTGAAGAAGTTTTATTTAATAAAATAAAGCGCTGGAAGCGTGAAGGTGTAGCAGAAATACGGGTCATTAAGGCAACGCTGACATTTGTGCTGACACAGCGACTTTGACCTTTACGGGTAATTTACATTTATTCTCAACCGGATTTAATGACGCTTAGGTGTTTAACTTTAATATTGTAGTATGCGATATTTATTTATTTATTTATTGATTTATTTATTGATTTATTTATCTATGCTAGTTTTGGTAGAACAGTTTATTCAAGCAGAATATAACATGAAGGGAAAGTTAATCAATACCACTGTCAGGTAGCATCACGTCATTTTAAGTTGAGAAAATCATTAATCACCTTGAATGATGCGGGACGCTTTAAATCAATTTTTTTTATTTTTTATTTCAACACAAAATATGGCCGCCGAAAAAAATACAGCCTGAATGTTTCTTCATGCAATTAGTGCAGTGTCATGATTAAAGCACTGTAGATTGTTTTGTCGTTGGCCAAACTCCGGAGTCCGGGACTCTGAGCGAGTGCACAAATCAATAGGAGATTACTCAGGGAAAAAAAAAAAAAACATTGAACATTAGGATCCCACTGCATGCATCATTGCAGTTTTCTCAAGCAGAAAATGGGCTTTCAGGCCTTAGAGCAAGGTTCAGGTTGTTCCCTAGTGGGTGGAAGAGATTGTATGTTTTAGTGCTGCTGCTTTTTATTTTTTTTCTCCCACTAGGAAAAAAAAAGAAACTGTTGCAGGGAATACATTGACTTTAATTTGTTGCGTGACCAAGCTTGACCTAAATAAATACACTTCTGTTTGATATCAATCTTACTTAATCAAATTAATAGGAACACTATTAATTCATTTAAGCCCCGCCCCCTAAGAAAGAGAAAAAGAGCACCGTTTTCTGAGATATACAAAATAAAAGAGAATAAACTGGTTTTATAAAGTCTCTTTCTCTCTCTCTCTCTCTCTCTCTCTCTCTCTCTCTCTCTCTCTCTTTTTCAAATGAATACAAACAGCATTAATTCATTTAAGCCCTGCCCCCTAAGAAAGAGAAAAAGAGCACCGTTTTCTGAGATATACAAAATAAAAGAGAATAAAACTGGTTTTATAAAGTCTCTTTCTCTCTCTCTCGCTTTCTCTCTCTCTCTCTCTCTCTCTCTCTCTCTCTCTCTCTTTTTCAAATGAATACAAACAGCATTAATTCATTTAAGCCCTGCCCCCTAAGAAAGAGAAAAAGAGCACCGTTTTCAGAGATATACAAAATAAAAGAGAATAAAACTGGTTTTATAAAGTCTCTTCTCTCTCTCTCTCTCTCTCTCTCTCTCTCTCTCTCTCTCTCTCTCTCTCTCTCTCTCTCAATTTAGTTCTCGCAATTATCAACATTGTACACATCGATGTCCTGCAAGCTGGAGGCGTCCGTGTCCTCCCCGACGCTGCTGACACTGTTCCTGAGAGAGACGCCCCCGAGGAACGGATACACCTTCTCGGTGAACAAATCCCTGATGTTGTAGTAAGGTAGTTCAGGGTCCTGTCTCTCAGGTTTGGTGATACACTGGGTCTCCATGGCTTGGTTCCTCTGGTAGTACTTGGAGAACTTATTAAAAATGATGGTAACGGGTAGGGCTACTACTAAAAGTCCACAGATGATACACAACGTGGCGACTATCTTCCCCGCCAGGGTCACGGGGCAGGTGTCTCCAAAGCCCACCGTTGTCATGGTGATGGTGGCCCACCACCAACCGGCTGGAATGGTGCCCAAGTCGGTGTCTTCTTCGTCCTTCTCGGCAAAGTAGATAAGGGCGGAGAAGATGGAGATGCCCACGGAGAGGAAGAGAAGAAGGAGGCCAACTTCATTGTAGCTGTGACGCACGGTGGCACCCAACGCTCGCAGCCCGACGGAGTGCCGAGCCAGTTTGAGGATTCGGAGGACCCTCATGAGGCGGAGAACCTGTACCACTTTCCCCATGTTCTCAATGTCCTCATTTTCTTCTGCGCTCTCCTCGTCGGTCTTCTCCAGAGCCAGGGTGGCGTAGAAGGGAAGGATGGAGGCGACGTCAATAATGTTCAAGGGGTTGCAGAGGAACTTCCTGCAGGAGGGGGCCACGATCAGACGGACGATGAACTCGGTGGAGAAGCACACGATGCAGATCACCTCCAGGATGGCGAGGACGGGGTCCTCGATGGGCTTGTCATTGTCGTCCACGCGTTGAAATTCGGGCATGCTGTGGACGCACATGGCGATGATGGACGTTAGCACCACGCTAAGCGACGCCAAGGCGATAATCTTCGACGCTCGGGAGTGACCCGGATCCTCCAGCCTGAGCCACAAGTAACTCCTCAACTCAGCACACCACGCTCCTTCAAACTTGGCCAGATCCTGATCCAACGCTGACAGCTCCGCCAGGGACGAGCTGAAGCTAGCTTGCCGTCCGTCCTCGCTCCTGGCGTCCCAGTCCCGGTGATGGATGTACTCCTTCCTCTCGTGGAACCAGTCGCTGCAGCAATCGGCGAGATGGAACTCCTGCACTCCCCAATATTCAATCTCCTGACTGAAGGAAATCACACACACATCCTCCATCATGTGCAAACGTCCCGTCTGGTAGAAGTTGAGCACGCAGAGGAACACTCTCGGATTTCGGTCAAAGTAATACTCCTTATCGGCGGCGCTGTAGTCATCACACAGTTCCAGGATGGCCGTCTCGCTTTGGCAGTGCAGCAGACGGGCGAGACGAGTGTGCGGGAACTGCCGCAACGTGTCTTCGTCCACCTCGAAGCGAAGTCCTCCCACGTTGAGACGAAGCTTCTGCTCGTGGTAGCCGCCTTTGTGGAGGATTTCCCCATAGCCCATGGTCCTGAAGACATGAAGGGAGTGCTGCGTTAGAATACATTAGTTCTCCGAAGAAGAGAAATCAATACTCCACACACAAACACGGCAAATGCTTGAAGCTAGGGAGAAGAAGCAAGCAGGTCACTTCTTGGAGAGATCAACTGGATTTGGATTCCAGAGGTGATTTAAAGTTGATTTAAAAATATATTGAAATAAAAAACTTTTTTTTCATTCAACTGTGAGGGAAACTCAATTTGCATGCACGTTTTTTTCACAGCAAGATGTTTTCTTCAGAACTTTCAAGGTGACCACCTACCAGGACTGGAAGGCTCACGTTCCATCAAATCAAACTTTGCCGTCACATTCTGGTCCGGTTTCCAGGTTGGCTGCCCTGAGAGGAGGAGCGGAGGAGACTTCACGTAGAGGAGACGGAGAAGAGATGGAAGCGGGACACGGCGGTTCTTTGCTCCCTTTTACAGTGGCAGGGAGGGGCCGGGATGGAGGGAGGAAGGGAGGGAGGGAGGGAGGGAGAGGCTTGCTGATGTGTGGATGATGTCACGGTTCGTGTAACCTCATTTTTATGGAGGATACATTATGGAAAATGAACTTTTTTAATGGCTTACATAAAAATAGTCATGTCTCTAGAGTTCTTGGCCATTCATCAAGTGTCACCAAATGATTTTTTCGGGCTTTTCTGAAAATGATAATAGCAACAATTTTGTTCCAATTTGATGATTCTATTTTTATTGTTTTTTTAAATTCACGGGCTAACTGAGTGATGGGCTAGGTGAGAGTTTTTAATTTTTTTAAATTTAATTTTCAGTTTTGTTTGATTGTGCCCCACAATTTCTGCTTAGCAACAAGTGACCATGCAGAACATAGCCAATGGAAGCGAGGTTACAATCTATATAAAAAAAAAAAGCACATCAATTCTGAACGAGGACATTTATGTGCATTTTAACAGCGACAAGTGAAGCCCACAATTGTGACGAATTACTTCAGCCAAGGCCGTCCTCCCCAGCCTTGCCCGAGTGTCCTTCTATGACACCCACTAATATTCATATTACGTCGAGGTGTCAAGCACTTAAAGTGTCAGTCAGACCTTCATGTGATCATCCAAAACAGTTTTAAAATGGAAATGTACCTATAAAAATGTTTTTGGGGGACATCATTGCGTCATGTTTTAAGGAGTCGGTCCAATCAGGCCTTGAGGTCCATCAGGCTCCGATGCGATCCACCTGTGTGCCTCTTCCTGTTTCTGTGTGAACAGCTCAGAGGTCCCACCCCAAACATTTTTATAAGCTGCAGGAACAGGGACACTGTGGTCGTCTGTTACCCTCGTTTGGGCCATGGCTGCTGTCTATGGACTCTGGTTTGTAGCCATTTTATTTTATTTTATTTTATTTTAATTTTATTCCTTCAATTTGCTTCATTTTGTCTTTTCCAGGTGGCTTTTTCTCCTTTCTTTACTTAGAAATGCAGATGCCCTGAAGATGTCCTCACCAAGTAAGTTAATTATATTTTATTTTTCTATTGTACTGTTCCTCCTATTATTTATTTATCGTAGATATTAAAACAAAATGCCTGGGAAATATCCTACGGGTGGACGTTCGACCACTTCCTGGACAATTTCTGGAAGTTTCTGTCGTTGTTGGTAAGTTCTGAGACTCTATTTGTGTCAAATTTATGATCGATTCTGAGTTTAACGGTTTGTTTTCATTTCAGGTAACGCCGCTATTAAGCTTACGCAAAGTTTGGCAGCACGATGTGGCTTCAGTATGTCACACAAGCAAGGAACCATCTCCATCTACGCTTCCCTTCAAAACTGTTTTGCTCAAAACATGGTAGACAAAATCCAAATATCCTTCCAACATTTCCACGATAAATTTAAATTTGTCTTCTAGGGGGATGAGTACACAACTGTGATAAATCTCAGGCTCTTTTCCAACACGGTGGCTCAAGATGTTGTGTACCAGGTGGCTGAAACTTGCAACTACAACTTGGAGGCCTCCAGGGAGATCATTTGTGATCGCAACTACATGGAGGTAAGGCAGAAATGCTCAGAAATGGTTCCTCACTTATGCCCTGACCTCATTTCCAGGTCTCTGTGAAAAGAACCGTTCCAAATGATTACACCCTGCCGTACCTTGCTGCTCCTGAGATGGTTAGATGAACCCACGGTTGCATGAACATCTTTATGAACAGTCATTAAAGTACCCCCACCCGCACATTTTTTCCAGAAGCTGATTGACTCTGGATTTAGAATGTCATCACTGGTGTTCTTCACGCCTGAGAAGAAAATGATGACTCCGCAGGAAGCCCACAATGGTGGATACGGGGTTGCCAACACGGCCACGAGACTCATTCTGAGAAGTTCCAAGTCTGCACCTGAGACGTACATACAACATGTGAGTTTTGGTCATGTGATGCTTACAAGGTTATTTTCAAATGGGTTAGAAACCAGGAATTTGCTAGTGAGATAAAAAAATATTTTATTTTTTTTTGCAAAAGGTTGCAGGAGTTCCCATGACTGTGCTGCAAGCCTCCGCCATCTTTGCGAAGAAGTGGCTGAAAAGCAAGCTTGATGTTGCAGCTGCTTGTCCGCAGCGAGAAGGTAATGAAGAAATTTTGGACATGTGAATCTTCTGGGTGTGCTAAATTGTCTATTCTTAAAAATGCCATTAATAACTATTAAAAAAAAAAAAAGGCCTTTAAATGAGCGTATGATTTTGAATGGGGGGAATTTGATACTGTCAATAGTTTATGGTCTGCTCCCCCCCCCCCCCCCCCCCTCCCTGTTCTAGGAAGCGTTTACTTTACGGAGAACATGATCAGCTGGTTCCTGCCCACACGCATCGACCCGCTCATTTCCTCCAGCCAGTTCAGACTTCTGGAGGTCCACATCGGCGTGGACGGAAGGAGGCTGAATGCCGACGAGTTGTCGGCCCGCCGTTACAATGTAACTGTGGACAACATGTACATCATGGTCCAAATTCCCATCGGGGCACCTGGTGGCTTCTTTATGGTATGACACGATGGAATTGCTTTAAAACAAATTGTTTTGCTAACTGTTTTTTTTTTTTTTTTTCTAGAGTATTCTCCAGAATGATAAGTATTTTATTTCTTATGTGATCGAACCTATGATTGAGTTGCTGTGGATTGAAGACGCAAATGACGACACGAGATACAAAGTGCTCCAACCAATCGTGACTCCAGCAGAGCATCAACCCTTAAAAGTTCAAGACAGTGAGTCAAATTAAAAAGCAGGAACACACACATGTGATGGACTGAAACTCTTTCCAACAGAGACCATTCCAAAGGACAAGGTGTTCAAACTGATAATGGGCCCTTTGGCGGGCGACGTGATTCTCCGCAACATCACCTTCAACAATGAGGTCTTGTCGGTCTCGGACCTCATTGAACGAGGATTCAATGTGCAGGAACGCCGCCCGAAGAACAGCAGCTTAAAGTTCATTTTGCTCCAAGTTCCTTTTTCGGACCGTGTCGTCAAACAGGAGGTCAGTGAAGCACTCTTATGCCAGGAAATAAATAATAAATTTAAAACCTCTCGTACTAGACAAAAGCAGGAGTTACAACCTTCTCTCTACACTTGATTTTCGGCCTGGTGGTCCTGCCCAAGTTCATAGTATTTAGTCATACTGCTTCTCTAGAAGCTGAATTGGCTTCAGTAGGTGAGTAGATGTTTAATCCTCCCGATATCCATAATTGAGGATAATCACACCAATCTCTAATTTCAGTTCCAAGCTCCACTGTAATCCAACCTTTAGCAGTTGGCGGCTGTGACTCCAAGAACTTCTACATTCTTGTGAAATACGGAACAGAAGGTCACAACTTCCATACTCGTCTGGGAAAACGCACTTTGACCCAGAGTCTGGCTCAGGAATACAGTTTTACCAGAAATAGGACACACTTCAGTATCGTGGTGCCATTTACTTCCCCTGATGTTGTGTATGAGGTATGAACTTAAGTCTTGGGACTTCTAAGACTTAGAAATTATCAGATGAACTTAAGTCTTGGGACTTCTAGGACTTAGAAATTATCAGATAATTTAGATTCTAAATTATTCCAACACTTGTCCATATAATGTTCAAAACTTCCCTCCCTACTTCAGGCTATTGTGGCGTCAAACATCCGAAGCAGACTTGAAGTCACGTTGCTAAATCCAGAAACTGACCATAACGTCAACGACTTCACTTTGACTTGTCGCTTTCCCTCAACACTCGTAGGTTAGTTTTGAATGCTGAAGCTTATTTTTAAAGCTTGTTAGAATATTGTGTTTTTATTTTCCTCTCCCCAGAGTGTCTACCCAATGGTACCATGACAGCTCTTGCCGTCAAACTAGAGTCTGTCCCAAGCCTGAACCCAAGTGAGCTGACCCTACTTGACCCGACCTGTACCCCCGTCTACAGTGACGACCGCTTAGCCTATTTCGTCTTCACCGGCAGCACCTGCGGGACCACCCGGAAGGTAATCCTGACCGACCCCTTACGATAAAACAATCTGACTTATTTTCCTTCCTTTTAAGTTCGTTTCCAACTCTATGCTGTATGAGAATGAAATCGCCCTACCGCACAGACCTGAAACGCGTCAAATGAACAGCTCGGATGACGAACCGGAATACGAGTAAGTTCCAAAACGCCCACAATAAATTTTTTAAATATTTCAGTGATGAATAACACAATATTTGAATGTCCTTTACTTAAACCCCCTTGCACATAAAGATGACTTATTTGGAGCTTCTCTATAACCTTGCACGTTATAGCGTGCCAAAGTGACTATTAAAAAAATTACATGATGTAATAAAACCTGATATATTTTCTAAAAGTCATTGTAGCTATAAAAAGCTGATCACCTCGTTTGTAAGCATTTATCAAAGCAATTTCTCCCCCCCCCCTCAAGCTTAAGGGTTTCGTGTTCGTACGACCTCAACACAAATCGCTCCTTGGCCTTCCACAACAGACCTCGCCGGACTGATCGTGATGCTGAAAACGGAATCGGCGAACTGCAAGTGGTA
Source organism: Syngnathus scovelli (assembly GCF_024217435.2). Taxonomy (NCBI): domain Eukaryota; kingdom Metazoa; phylum Chordata; class Actinopteri; order Syngnathiformes; family Syngnathidae; genus Syngnathus; species Syngnathus scovelli. The sequence goes on along the minus strand of NC_090866.1, from coordinate 9,379,566 downwards.
TTGAGGCTTGCTGAGGGTATGTGACAACTTGTTTTTAATGGGTAAAAAAAATAAATCTGGTCAAATGAGATTATCCTTGGGCTGTTTATAGGAAAAATAATGACGCACTTTGGAGAGTTCTATCTCCTGCCAAGCTCTATCATTAATGTTCTTGCGGTCACAATGAACTTGTCAATAAATGGTGAGCACAAAAGATGTACTAAAATAGCACGGAGCAGATCTCTGCCAAGGCCAAACAATCCTGAACATTTAAACATGACCCTGATATGAGGAGAGTCTAACCATGACTTGAACATTTTTTTAGAATATATCTTTATTGTCATTGTCACACATGTACAATGAAATTTAAAAAGTGCAAAATAAAATAAAATAAAAAAAATAAAATATAAGTAAAATAAGTAGAATAAATAGAATACACACATGTACAATGAAATTTAAAAAGTGCAAAATAAAAAAAATAAAATATAAGTAAAATAAGTAGAATAAATAGAATAAATAAATAGAATAAATAGAATAAATAAATAGAATAAAAAGATAAAAAATACAAGCTAAAATACAGAAGAACATACACAATCTTTTTTTTTAGCGGCGTTTAATGTGACTACAGGACTCAGAAAATTAAAATATTGCGATAAAGTTCTTTATTTTCTGTAATGCAATTAAAAAACAAAAAAATTAATAAAATACTTGCAATATTTCAGTTGATTTGTAATGAATCCAGAATGTGACTTTTTTTTTTTAAATTGCATTACAGAAAATAAACTATCATAATATTCTAATTTTCTGAAACAGTCCTATATAGCATCCACACAGAAGAGAAGCAATGGATTCTATTTTATAAACATGAGCCAAACTCTCCAACAGATGATTCCTACAGTTCATTTTATGGCACCACCGACTACCCCATCTCCAAGTACCTTCAAGAGCCGCTGTATTTTGAGGTGGAGCTCATGAGATCAACCAACCTGGACCTATCACTGGAATTGGAAACTTGCTGGGCTACACTTGACAAGGACAAAAGATCCCAGCCCAGATGGAATCTGATCATAAAAGGGTAGAGATGAGAATCTATTCAAACTGTTGTATTACTCTTTTTGAAATGATTCTTATCTTCTCCAGCTGTCCGAATCCAGTGGATCCAAACCAGGTGATCTTCCATCCTGTGCGCAAAAATGACAGAGTGGAGTATCCATCCCACGTAAAGCGCTTTGAGGTCCGTGTGTTTGCTTTTGCCGCAGACAAGAATAACTTGAAGAAGCAGGTAGTTTGTCCACGTCCACCAGAATCCCAAAATAATTCACAATACGGAAGATTAACGATTGAATCATTGCAGCTCTATGTCCATTGCGATGTGGTGATGTGCGATTCCCGAAATCGCCGGAGTGAAGGATGTAAGAAGAGGTCATGTGACACCCTGGGCAAAAGAAATAAAGGTGGGACAAGTTGTCATTTCCCAAAATGCCATTACTTAAATCCTCCCCCCCTCCCCTCTTGTTTTAGTTCAAAAGAGAGCTGCTTCCAATGTGCAAAACCTCACATCAGTGTCTTCTGGATGCATCCATTTATATTGACAATAAAAGTGACTTTTAAATATGACATTGCAGTCTTGCACTTTGAACACTTGAAGCATTTTTTTAAAAATCATTTACTCAGTAAAATATAAGTACAATTGTCTGAACTGTATACAAATTTTATGTTGGGTGAAATAACTAGTTTGAAAATTACATAGACTTGTAGTTCATCTAAGACTTGGGCTCTAAAAGTAGACCTCTAATTTTTAACCAACATTTATCTTGGCCATTAGGCATCTATGCAACTCAGTTAAATCTTATCAATTAATCAATTATTTTCTCAAACTTGATAGAGTGGAAAAATAAATCTGCATGACAAGTGAAATAGCACCCTAAGAGTGAAGCACAATTTGGTGATGCTTGTGCATATTAAGTTTGATGAACCAGATTTTTTTGGAAGGCTTGTGCATCTAGGCAAACTGCAGGGGGTTCAGTGATGTCCTTCATGTGGCTCAACACTAGCCTCTCAAAGGGTTTCATGACCACAGATGTCAGGGGGACAGGTCTATAAACATTCAAACCTGTGAACCTCCTTCACTGGCATTTTCCACACTATAAGGCGCACTGGATTATAAGGCGCACCTTCGATGAATGGCCCATTTTAAAACTTTGTCCATATATAAGGCACACCTTCAATGAATGGCCCAATTTAAAACTTAGTCCATATATAAGATAAATATACATTAGGCCCATGGGCCGGACTTTGGACACCTGCTGTAGTGTCTCAATATTGGTGCATATATAAAGGCACACCTGATTATAAGGCGCAGTCAGCTTTTGAGAAAATTGCAAGTTTTTAGGTGCGCCTTATAGTGCTGAAAATACGGTAAAGATGGCCACACCCATTACCTTGCTTTGTAGTCCTGCACCAAATGATGTGACAGATAATACATAGAGAAAACTGAACAGTAAAAAATAACCCACAGATCAGAAAATTATTTCTGCAACACCTGTAACAATAGATTACTCAATCTTCAAGACTGCAATTGCATAAAATAGAAAAGTGAAAAATGTGGATTTACTATATTTTGTCTATGCACCAACTTTAGAAACTACTCAGGTTAATGCATTACAGTTTTGCAATATCTTCCCCAAAACTAAAAGCACCAACTACAATTCTATTGCAGTTTAACAGTCATAAAAATGAGTCATTGCAACAAAAATTTGTTTAAGAATCTTTATTCAGAATTAAAGAGGTGAATTGGTCCAGTTGAAATCTTCCTTTGCTGAGTTGAATCTGCTCTTTGTGCTGAGGAAGATAACATAGTAAACATGTTGTGGAATAATTTGATTGCTAAAGACTCACTTCTTTTCATTCCTTGGATCCCATGAAAAGCAGAAATTCCATGATGATGTGGACATTGACCTTTGCAGACATCTTCTGATTTGTCATTTGTGTTGCATACCATTGCATGACAGTGCATGTACATCTGAAATTGAACGGATACGTTAATCTGCTGTGAATGCTTGTTTGAGATTCTTTCGAGGTACCTCATTTTTAAGAATCTCATGTTCTTTGGTAAAGGTAAACATCTTGAGAGAGAAACGTTTGAGGTGGGATGGAATGTGGATCCTGTTATCAGCCGCAACCGGGTGGAAAACCGTAAGATAGCTGTCTTCTTGGTTCCCGCAACTGTTGATTCAAAAAGACATTAAATCAGTGCAGAGGGAAAGAAGAGTCGTTCAAAACTCCTCCTCACGTGTTCACAATGATATCCCAACTGGGCTGAGAACTTGAGTCTTCATGAGCAGTGGCCCAGCAGCTTTCCAAGATGAGCTCCAGGGAAGGATCATTGGAATGAGTCAGCTCTACCTCGAAGTAGACAGGTTGCCTGAGGTGTTTCACTACTGGGTAATCTTCAGCTTTGTAGAAGTGGTTGAAGGTGGCATCTAAGAAAGGGAGGGGGGGGGGGATTAAATACTTGCTATTCAATATTGCAGATTTTTAATACTTACCATGAGCTAGCCTCATTTGCACGTCAAGTTGCCCCTGTCCGATTTCAGCCGAGGGGTAAAGGTTGGGGGTTTTGTAGCCGAACGAAATAGTTTGAGTGTCATTGATCATGTAGTAGCAGTTGACAGTTTGTCTGGAAGGAATAAAAAAATATTCAGCTGAATTATTAAAAAAAAGTGTATTAGACATTTTGCCAAACTTGCCTATATTCAGGATCAGAAGATGACGTGAAGGAACTTCCTCTGGTGTTGTAATAGAGGCTAATCTCATTTTGGTATTGCATGTAGTTGTTGAAGAACTGGAGACAACAAAGGTTAAGACTTTAAATTATACAAAGTCAGGAGAAAAAAAAAAACCGTACTGTTCTTGCAGTTCCACAGCTGTTGGCACTGAACGAGAAATAAGCAAAGCGGTCATCGCTGAAGAATGGTTTGCAGGACTTGTCCTTGAGTGTGAGCCAGCTTGGGATGAGGTTAGGAACAGACTCCACCTTGACAGCCAAAGCCGTTATGGTTCCATTGGGGTAGCACACTGGAGGACATAAGGGATGTCAAAGGTCAACCAATTAATCAACAGTGAACTCATTTGCCATACCAGTGGTGGTCAAAGGGAAGTTGCAAGTCAAGTGGAGATCAGCAAGCATCCAGTTGTTGGTGGTCTCCCAAAGAAGCAGGTCAAGTCTTGCTCGGACTGAATCTGAAGTTATGCGCTGTGGAAATAAGCAGTTAAAAAAAAAGATGGACGTTTTTCGTATCATAGCTCTTACCTCAAAAACGATCTGCTTGGCAAGAAAAGAAACCACAAGGGTGAGGTGAGTTTCATTCCCTTGCAGTCTGAACGCTTTCTCCAGCTCAGGAGTTAGTGGCTTGTATCCAACCAGAGTCTCAAAGTTCTTGCCTTGACTGCCAAACTTCACTTCAACGTAGAACATACTCTGATCACAAGTGCCTCTGATCGTAGGAAGAACTTGGAGGAAAATAATTCAAAATCAACCTCATGTTATAAATTCAAAACCGAAAAAAGGTCTTACCAACATCCCGTAAAGAAGCAGTGACCTCCACAGGGTGAGCAAAAGGAAATGCTTCAGGCTGGATCAAGAAGCCAAAGACTAATGCGAGTGTGTAGGTTGTAACCAAGGGCTCAGAATTCTGCAGATAAGGAAAAAATTAATCATCTACACATCCCATCTGGAGAAACTAGTCCACATACATGTTTGAGGACTTCAGCGACAGCAAAAGGAACTTTCAGAGTGAAGCTTTTGGTGCCACCAGGATGTCTCCGCTCTTGCACAACAAAGCCTTTCGCTCCAAACTCCTCCACAGAGTACGTGCCGGTCACGAATGTGAGGTTCTTCAGCTCCACATCATCCAAGAAGGTGCCCACATGGATGGTGAATAATCTTTCTTCTGCATTGGTCACTAGGAAAGTCTTAATTAGTAAAGATACTCTTCACTAGAACTTTTGGAAATTGAGTCTTACAGTCCACAGCTTGAGGTGACCTCGGCATAAGAGGTGTGGTGATGGGGAAGAGAATCGTATATCTTGTTTCTTCATTAGATCTTTCAGACCGCCACAGGACTTCCAGCATGGGCTCAACCGTGTAGGTGATATGGTACTGATAATCTGGGGCGTGACTCTGCAATTAAATATCACTTTTTAAATAAGTCATGGAATCCTTGAGAGGGAGCAGGACTCCGAACCTTGTTGTAGCCATCAGGGGAACCCACGGGGAGCTCAACAACGATGTGAAAGTCCGTAGCGGACAGAGCGTAGCCCCGTGCGGCCATCTGACGGCGATCCATACGCTGTCCGTTGATGCCCATGTACATCTCGAGGATCTTCATGGTACCATCTAAAAGTGGAGTCACACGGCGAGGGACGTGCCAGGAGATGACATCTTCGGTGAAGAGAACGCCACCTGTCAAAAAATAATTTTTATTACACCGAAAGGGGAGGGGTTACTTTTTATTAACCTCACCTGTAGGGCAAGCAGCCGCCATGTTCATCACAGTCGCACCTTCAGGTGTTTCATGGTAGATGCTGACTTTGAGAATCTCCATTGGGACTCCAGCCACCTTAAAATAAAAATAAATGAGTCATTCCAGAGTTAATTTTACTTCTAAGGTTTGGTGTACCACTTACATCTTCAGCGTAAGTTTCTGCTGTACTATAAGGGCTTCGCACGACAAGACGGCTCACTGAGGTCATGACACTGTACCCAGCTTGTTCAGCTTCACCCTTCATCATCACGACCGGCTCAGGAGTGTAGAACGTCATCTTCCAGATCCCAGACTGACTGGAGGCCTATTAAAAAGATTTACTTTAATTGCAATATTAAGCACACAGCCATTTAATTTTTTTAATCCACATACACTAGGGACAGTATTCTTCAAATAATCATCTTGATGAAGTGGGGGCATGAACTTTGACACCTAGAAGGAACAAACTCATTAAACGTGGAATTTTTGATGCAGTCGTTGCAAAAACGTCACCTACTTCCATGTAGTTTCTGTCACAAAGAATCTCTCTAGAGGTCCAGCGGGTGTAGCTGCAAGTCTTCATCACATTATGGGAAACTACATTTGAAGGTCTATTGCTGTACATTCGTAGTCTGAGACCAACATTGAAGGTCTTGTCATCCTAGGAAAAACAGATTCTGATTTGTTAGACTGAAAGAAATATATTTGGATTCAGAAATGATCAATATACTTTGTTGTCCACAAAGCAGCCCATCAGGGATGTGTAGATTCTGGTGTTGCCCCACGGGTCAGACTCCATGCTGTAGCCACACTGAGCAGCCAAGGCAGGTGTTAGCACAATGTGTCGTGAACCATCTAGAAGGGTGAAGGCAGCCATTTTTTTTTTTAATTTATCAAACCGGAGACATTTTTAAAACTACACGTACTGATGGCCTCCACTTCCAGTTGGTTTCCTACAGCCAGGGCTTTGTCCAGCGAGAGCCTCATCAGATTCCCCACACAATCAGATCTTAAACCACCTGAGTTAGAAGACACTTATTAGACACAAAAAGGATTTAAAAAATAACCAATTAACTCACTTGGATCTGTGTGACCTTTAGAGTTCAGCTTTGCTTGACTCAAGGTGATTACCACAGCCAGCAGGCTCCATCTTAGTCTTCAAAAATAAATGGATGAGACACAAGAACATAGTGCGAAGAATAAAAAAGATATACTTACATATTTAACATTTCGCAATCAGTCTGAGTACAGCCAAAAACCAACACAGGAAACGAAATGCTTGTGGAGCTCGGCACTCAAAGCCCAGCATGCCCCACCAAGTCTGAAGTGAAGAAGAGGCTGACTGGTTAAGTTAGGCCTAACTACCCTTTTTATATTACTCGCAATTATGATGCACAGGTGAGTTGCATCACTAACCACGCCCACACCTACACAAACTACATTTTAAAAAAAACCCACACAGTTACACAAAATAATTTTCCACACAAAATATGAAAGTCATTCCAAGAGTCTCACAAAATATTTCTCATGTTTTAATAAGTTATGTACATAACCAACACTGGTTGGACATAAATGTTCACAAATATTAATATCCTCTGTTCGTTTTGTCCTGTTGGTCCAACAGAGTCCGTCGAAGGCCGACTTTGGCGTCTTCAAAGGCTTCATTGAGCTTTAAAGCTTGTTGGAAATCCTTAATGGCGTTCTCAAAAAAACCTAGAAGATATAAAGTGGAAAGGAAGTGGATGCTTTTTAAATGGTTGAGTCAGCATTTGTAAATTCTCAGAAGGGTTTGGCTTTGTAAATACATAGCGCCATCTAGTGTCCTCAGGAATCCAACAATGTTGAAAATAGATGGAAATTTTTAACCTGTACCTTTATTCTAATTATGAGTCTATATGTTAGTAGCATTTTTAATGACAAATTATCCATATGCAGGATTATAATTCACATGAATTCAATTAAGCCTCAATTTATTCATTCATTGAGGTAAATAGTTCTAACAATTTAAACACGGACAGGGACGTATAATTACATACGTCCTACTATAGGATATTTAAATATTGTATTTTTGGCGTTTTTCTAAAGCGCCGTATTGTGATTTATTTTGAAGGCCATTGTTAGAAACCGGAAGTGGTTGAAGTTCACGACGTCAAGCGTCCGCTCTTACCCAGTCTATAATGTATTAGTCCTCTATTGTAGAACGCTACTTCAAACTTGTCGTCCGCCTTTATCGCTGAGGTATAATCCTCGACCGCTTCTTCAAAATCCACTCGCAAGTACTTTATTTGGCCGCGGTTGTTGTAAGCGGTCGCCAAACGAGAAGCTTCACATTCCCTGTGAAAACAAGGTGAAAGCATTACACTCGATTGCTAAGTGTCAGAAATCTTAATTAGCCTAATTAGTCAACAAACAACAACCTGGAATGTTGGCAGGACGAAATGAACTTGTTATAAAGCTCTTCTGCCATTTTGAAATTCTGTTTTTTAAACTCTACGTTGGCATTTTGGAATATTTGTAAACACTCGTCCGCCATTGTTGTCGGATGTGACGTTGGCCAATAGGATTCACATTCGTCTTTTAGTGGGCGTGGCCAAATGCTACTAGGGCGCAATAACAATAACAAACTCTATCCCTAATGTGCTGAATATTAATTATATTTTATTAATATTAAGAGTCTTCACTGTGTTCATTACAAATGTATGTGTGTGTAATTGTCACAGTTTTTGTTCCTTATGTACCCCCCCCCCCCCCTGTTTAATTTCAATTTATCAATTTTCGCCTATCCTTGTTTCTATAGTGTGGAGCTAGAGGCCATCCCATCTGACTGACTACACATCATCACTGAATGGGACTTGATGTCACTGCACTGAGGTCACACAAGAAAACCACTACAAGGTCAATAACTGGTCTTTATTTTACAGCCCTCACTTTTTCTTTCCTTCTTATTATCATTAGTGTAGCGGGTGAGTAGGAGCTCACTCCAGAAAAAATTCAGACTGCACCCTAACTATACTATACAAATAACTATTCCAGTTTAGTTTAGGCAATTTTTTTGCAACTGTGAGACATCCTGACCCAATTTTCACAGTGAAGCTAACAGCTGTTGGGGTAAAATGCAGAGGTCACTTGGCGGCCATGCGTGCGCTTCCTTTTTGTGCTTCATTTATCTCCACACTGTGTGAAGCCTAAGGTTGGACTTATAGTCCTGGAAGGTAATGACTTTTTTTCTGAAAAGGAAAATAATGTGCTAAACCAAAGATCCATATTTTCCAAAGGTTGTATTTTTTTATTGTTGTTATTTATTCTTGCTTTTTTGTTGAAGCCATCTTTAAAGTCAGTACTTTAATAGGAAACACAATGCAAACAAAATTTATTATAAAGTAACAATGTTACATTATTATAAGGTACATTATAAAGGTACAAAAAACAAGAGTTTAAATTTGTAATCAGACAACAGATGTAACATAATTGTCTTTAAAGATTAAATAAATCCTGATATTTTCCTAGTTAATACATGTTTTCCCTCATAATCAAATAGATGCGCTTTTCCATTTGTTCCAATGAGATGTTATGTTCTGGGCTGGCTCAATTTCTACTTAAGCGAAGGATTTACTTGGAAGACATGAAAACGTGACGCCACATGAACTTGAAGTAAACGGACACTGCCGCTCAGTGCCTTAAATGTATCTCTGTGCCGCGGTATGCACTTGAGAGACTTGACACAAAGTGTTCAAAAGTCCAAACTCACCCATCCATCACGTGCTGTCAGTCAGCCATTTTATTCTTTACCTGATTCTATAAATAATTTACAGTTGAGCATCATATTAATTTGCTCTAAAATTCTTGATTTTTTTTTATTATTGGCTGAGGGTTGAAATAATACATCTACCTGTAAAAAATGTCCCTCATGGATACAAACACCTAAATCAATTTTTTTGTACGCGTTCGTTATTTTTCCCTTTCCCGGAATTCCTTGCCTTTACGATATCTTTTCCACTTCGCGGAGACGTGCCAGTCACATTCGTCTTATGTGTGGTAACCATGAAAGCCGGCCAGGTGGCAAACAAACATAAAGTAGCTGTCTAGTAAAAAAGGAGACACGAGTAGACTGGAGGTAAATGTTGACTCGCGAGGGCGCGCACAGAAGACCCTCTGTGTCCGACAAACAAGTCCCAGGGCTCACCTTTGACCCCTGACGATTGCATACATTCAAGGTGCTAACAGTGCATGGTGATGAAAACATGTTGTTCTTGTCAGATGAGCGCAACATTACATATTAGCACTGATGACGAGGCGTTGAATTATGAGTCAAAAAATAGATGATAATGTTTTTCGACAAGTCGGAATATTGATATCACACGCCCAAAAAAAATCCCATCCACTCACTCACACAAAGTAGCATTATCCTAAAAAAAATTACCATTAATGCTACCCAAGAAAGATATAGTGTACAATATTGTTTTTATTCATCAATTATTTAGTTGGCAATTTGTGACCATCCATCCATTATATTAATCTTTGTATACTTTTGATTATTTAAAAAGTTTGTTCCACTAGATGTAGATTTTTGTTTCAGGCTAAAATTAAGCAAGCAACACAAAGGAAAAATCTGTTGTCTTCTGTTGTTTATTTAAATTCATTCTTTAAAAAGACAAAATATTCCTAGTGAGCTTATCATGTTTTTTTTATTCAAACAAAAGACAGTGTATGTATCAGCTCATAATATCAATTGACCAGCTTTAATATATATTTAAAAATATAATCGTGTTACCGTTAGCATAAAAAGTAGCACAGTTTAAATGCAAATATATATATATATATACCACAACGTGCAGGCATTTTTATAATATCAAAACAAAAACAGAACAAACCATAATACAGTGTATATATATATATATACAAGATGCACACGTGTGCAGGTGAGGTCACATAATGTTATTTCAGATTTGACTTGATGAACGGTAGATTCGTTTCTCCACGCTCCACGAAAGCTTGACATCCATCCAGCAGCTATGGAGCAGCACATGTGCGCCTTGCAGCGGTCCATGTCTCCGACACCCCGCTGTGCATGTAAAGCAAATAAATGGAAAGGGTCACACTGTCTTTCACTGAGCGTCGACACTAACCCCTTTGTCGAGCGTCACACACGGCCTAGCGTTTCCTCAAGGCGTTCTATTCTCCCTGCTACATCAGCGAGTGGCCTCTGAAGTCAAGGAAAGTCTGCAAATGCTTTTACTAGTACCGTATTTTCTGTACTATAAGGCGCACTGGATTATAAGGCGCACCTTCAATGAATGGCCCATTTTAAAACTTTGTCCATATATAAGGCGCACTGGATTATAAGGCGCACCTTCAATGAATGGCCCATTTTAAAACTTTGTCCATATATAAGATATATACATTTGGCCCGCGGGTCGGATTTTGGACACGCCTGCTGTAGTGGCTCAATATTGGTCCATATATAAGGCGCACCTGATTATAAGGCGGCTTTTGAGAAAATTGGAGGTTTTTAGGTGCGCCTTATAGTGCGGAAAATACGGTACATAGTGCAGATCCTAACAAGAAGGATATGCTTGGCAGTAAGCTGCTGTACGGAAACCTGCGTCTGCTTCTGGAAAGCCAGTCTGGCTTCACACTTGCATGGATCCGCAACCACCGCCTTCACCTCTTCATCACAATCAAGACATTGTGTTATTCAAAGTTATCTTACGTTTTATGATATTATCAGCTTACGTTTTAGGGAACATGTTCTCTGGTCGGGATTGAGGATATAACCCGTGCGGCACTTGCAGTAATAGGAGGCAACGTTGTTGACACAAATGTGCTCGCAGTCGTTTCCGGTGCTGCAGGGGTCCATACCTAGACCGGGATTAAAGGAAGGACATATATATAAGTACGATATGAAGTCTTTAAAAAAGTTTAAAGCTTTGTTGAGCCTCAAACTTTTTGGGGGGATTAATTCTGGAGTTCTAATCAGGTTCTAGTGCTGACATCTGCAGTCCATATCGGGGTTCAGGATTTTTTTTACTTTTAGATTTATTATGGTTTGGAAAAGATCCTTAGAACTCCCCCTCGTTAGACTGTAGGTGCCTCCAAGTGTGCCACTAGAACCGGGGTTAATGGTAGACCAAGATCTCTGGGGGTGCCGTCTTTGTCCTACCACACAGGGTCTCCCGAAACTTGGAGGTGAGCTTCTCAATAACACCGTAGGTCTCCACGTAGAAGACGTGGTCTTCCAGAGGCAAGCTGGCCATCTGCTTCAGAGACGCCATGTCGGCGCGGTCCACCCCGATAGCGTAGATCTCGATGCCTTGGGCGCGGGCCGCGGCGGAGATCTCCTCCACGTGGTCCTGAGGCCTCCCGTCCGTCACGATGATTGCCACTTTGGCAATGTTCCGAGAATGAGGCCGGGCTCCCGACTCCTCGGTGAAAGCTTCTTTGACGGCCGTCTCGATGGCCAGGCCCGTCATGGTGCCGGCGGCCAGGGGCTCGATGCGGGAGATGGCTTTCTTCATGTCGGCCTTGTTGAAGTGATCTTTTAGCAGGAACTCGATCTTGACCGTACTGGCGTAGTTGACCACGGCCAATCTGGTGGCGTCCGTGCCAACCACCAACGTGTCGACCATAAGCGCCAGGAACGTCTTGACCTTCTCAAAATCACTGGGGCGGATGCTTCGTGAGCTGTCAATGATGAAGACCAGGTCCAAGAGGCGGCTCGTGCACTCAGACTCTGGTGACTCTGGTGATCAACACGGCAGCATTAAGGCTATCTCAATTTTACGAGGGCAGTTCTCGGTTTAGATACAAGCATCGTGGCTCAAACATTGGAAAGAGCGACCAACACATTGAACCATGAGGAACTGACTTTTCATCCTGAGATGCACAGAGAACATTCTGGCTTTGTGCATCATCTCCAGAAGATTCATTCATTTCACATTGGTCTTATCCTTTCATCCTGAATGAAAAGGATACCAGACAAAAAAAAAAAAAAGATGTCACACGTTAAGATGGACCTGAAATTTTTGCTCCTCCCAGTCACATCCATTCAAACATTTGGACGTACCATCAAATTCATCTCCATACATCTTTGCTCCTGTTCTCCAAGCAACATCTGGTGTGGCTTGATTTATGTCGTGGAAAATTTGAGCAAGTGATGCATTTGTAGTTTTGTTAAGGTTCCATGCAAGTTAAAAAATTATTTAATGGCGTCAAATATATTTTGGGGGAGAAATTAAAACAATAATATTTCAGTGGCCTTCCAAAGAAGTGGTCTACCATTTTTTAATATATATTTAAAAATAAAATCATTTGAGTGGCATTAACTACAAATACAAAAAGAAATCAACTTTGATGATTAAGCAAACCTGACTTGGTAAGAGTCTACCTGTCTTCACAGGACTGGTGGTGAAGCCGCTTTGGGTACTGACCGGCACTGGAGTTGTGGTCTCCACCGGTGCCAAAATGGTCCTCACTGCTGTCGTGGTGCTTGCGGTCGTTGTCGTTGGCGCAGTCGGTGGCACAGTCGGTGCCGTCGTGGTTAGTCGTTGGGTTGGAGGGACGGTTGGGAGATCTACCAAAGGTTTAGTTGCCACCGTGGATCTGGTCGGACATGGGATTTTTGGGTAATAATAACCTTTGGGTATATGTTGAGGGTGGTGGACTACAGGTGGGGTCAGACCATGGGGCACCTGTAGATGCCCTTTAAATCTATGCTGATAGGTCCACAGAGGAACCGAGGGTCTTTGGTAAGTCACTGGAGGAGATAATGGAAAAGGTCGATACACTACCGGTGGAGAAATCCTTGGTGGCTGGTAGTGGTAGTGATACTCTCCTCTATACGTGTAGTCACCTCTGTGAACTACAGGGCCACCAAAGAGGAGATCATTAGTAGGTCAAAAAGAAGATTGTGGATTGTGTCAAACACCAAAGCCGCATTCCATTGGATGGTACAGTTCAGTTCGCTAGAAGATCTTGATCAGGTTCCCATTGAAAGAACTGATCTGCACTACATGGTGGAAATGAGGCTTTAGTAAATTTCAGTGATATTAAAGTACAAAAATCTTACTCCACCACAAGCTTTGTTAGGTAATAATTATTACTTTGCTAATGGTGGCTTAAGACTTTTGCTGACAAATTAAAAGTGAAGAATTTTTTTGGTTTGTGTGCTGGCAGGATTACTTCATTAAGAATTTATCGGTGCAGGACATGGAAAATAGTTTTACATTTTTGTGAAGTCCCAGTTTTTTAAGTAATCCAGCTAACACATAAAGAACTTTAGTGGTGGTAGCAACCACATTCTCGAAGATTAGTGGAATTAGGAACGTCCGTATGTTGTTTGCAAAATACAAAACTTTGCTGCCCAGCAATCTAATTTTTTTTAATGTATTTTTTTTTTTTAAATTGGACAGCGATGAAAAGTACATTTAATTGCTTTTTTATTAAAATACTGCACACATATTCAGATAATGCGATAATTATAATAATTTCATCCTGCATCACTTTCTTTAGATGGGAGAGCTGAACGTACTTGCTGGGTCGAACGTCCTCGTGGGTGGTCGTCCATTGTTTCTGCTCTGCGCGAAGCTCCGTGCATTCAGCTGGTAGGTGGCCAACACGTCGCCGAGCATTAAGGAGGTCCCGCACACAAGACCCCACAACCAGTACTTCATCATCCTCATCACAATTGGCACGGGTGGTCTCCTCTCCTCTCAGAGTCCCGAAAGCTCCTCATATGAGGAGGCCCAAGGCCAACACGTCACAAATACGTTTCGGTCAGGGGGCTGGGTCACGTGACCTCCTGGCCTCTGTGAAGGATGGCATGCAGGGTGGTCGAACTAAAAGTAGCAAGTTGTCAAATGATGTACGAGAGGGTCACGTCAAGGTCGTACAATTATTAAATGTTACAGTTTGCAACTTAACTCCAAGTTAACACAAAGCTTTGAGAGGATCGGTTCTCCCAAAATAGTTTGACAAATAGTCAAAAGTATGGTCTCAACTCTTTATTGAAGACGAATATAATAAAGTGGGTATAATGGAATGGAACAAAAAAAACTTGGTTAAGTAATGGGAGGGCATGCAACAACAAATGTTTCACGACAGATGAGTTGATGTCAAGCTGGTGGCAAAGCAACTTTCTTTCTCCCTCCCTCACTGCTGGAAAACTAGCTGGCAGCAGAGTGTGATGTAAACATCTGAGCTGGTGGTAGTGATGGTAGTGAATCACAGCAAAGCTAAATAAATAACTCCAAAAAATAGTGCTGTGGCGTGCTTCCCGAAAACCGAGATGCGATTGTTCTTAAGTTTTAAAAAGATCAACAACTAAAGAGCTACGATAAGTGCGTTGTCAGTCTACATGAGGATGATTGCTGGATTGTTGACTGCGTTGGATTGAAACATTAAATGAAAGTTTGCGGAAAATATGGAAGTAGATAAAGAGGGTTAGTGGGGGAATGTAGAAATGCATTTGGCGGCTCGTGTTGTCCACAGTGGGCTGGTCCTTAAGACATGGGCATGTAAGGCGGAGGAGGGTCCTTGTCGGGCATGTTGACTGCCATCTCGTAGGTGGGCAGATCCGACTGCGTGGAATACAGAAAGACAAATGTAAGTCATGACAGGTCAGTTCATGCATTTATTATTTTATTTGAAAAAAAAAAAATCTTGCTGACTCCTTAAATCACAGGAGTAAATGTCAATCTCTATTTCATATTGTTTGTTAGATGGGTACAGAAAAGCGCATGATTGTGATTGGGCTGCCCCCTGGTGGCCGATGGCTGCACATAACAAATGACACGGGAATGAAATATAATTTAAATATTTGTAATTTGGAAACACTATAGTATCTGACTCACAAACCTGGGCCTCATTCTCAAAGGAGAGAAAAACGGCGACATCAGGTTTGTTCCTGTTGTTGATGTACTTGTAGCAGTTCCACACACAGTTCATCAAATAGGCCTTCAAAAAAAAAAAAAAAAAATCAATACATAAACGAGACTTTGATCATCGCAACTACAGTAAATACCCGTCAAATAAGGTAAAAAGAATTTTTTTTACCTTGAGGACGATAAGGAAGGTGAACAGGATGAGCACGAAGAAAAACAGGAACCGAGAATCCAGAGACAGGAGGTTATCCTTGTACGGGAAATCCGGCTGAGGAAATAGTGAGGGGGATAATCAATTAATTCCAAAGATAAATTCACATACTGTCAAGAACTAGTAGAGACTAACCAGCTGGTCCAGGTACTCCTGTATCCGAGGCAAATAGGTGAGAGAGCTGCAGGCCACCAGGCAGCTTAACGCAAAGTCGAACATCTGGTAGCAGAAGAACGGGATGAGAAGCCCACTGCGATGCTGGAGACAAAACAAGAACATTTGTTTTGTGACAATTTTCAGGTCGTCTAAATAAATGCGGACTTACTGTAATGGCGCCATACAGCAACATAGCACTGATAGTAACCATCAGAAGAGAAATGGCCAATCCGGCACCGGCATTACCTAGTTAAAAACAAGAGAGAGCATTTTTAATACAGCATTTCCCAACTTTTATTGCGTAATCACACATAAGTTACATTTACAAATCATTCTATTTCTGACTTTACCACTACATTGAGTTATTGATTAACTACAGTGTGTTCCAGTTTCAGTTCAAATCCAGGTCACCTCACCACAGGAATGAACGATTGGCCTAAATAGAGAAACCCCTTTATCAAACTGGTACTAGTTAATAGTTAATTTAACCTACCTGACATCCGGTCAGATGTTAAGTAATGATCAATAACTGCATACTGTAAGTTGACAGAGGGAACGCTTTCCGGATGAGTTGCGGCAACCGTTAGCAGGATCCCCATCAACAAGTTGATCACCTGTGGAGGGATTTAAATCACGATTAGCAATAACATCAACAATCTGCTTGGTGTACACAAAATCGTTATCGGTTAAGCTTCAACTTGCTAGCTATGACGTGAAACGACCTACATAACCGGCTACCCTTCTGCGATTACTAGTGTTATCAATACATTCCACATGTATTTTTTTTTTTTTTTTTTACAGCGATGTTAAAAGATAACGCTTAAATTGGGACGATTGTTTGCTAACGTTAGCATTTACGGCTAACATGAGATTCATCCTTTGTTTGGAAAGATCAAGGCCATTTTCGGAATAAATAACCAAGAATATCTGTTACGCATGATCGAATCGTTTCGAAGATAAGCTTTCAATCAATCTATCGATTTTTATTACCTACCATGTACCATGTTCCGAGGATGATCGTCCCCGTCCGGACATGACAACAACCGCAGCATCTGGTGCTGTACAGTTTGTCTCGACTGAGTTTAAAGTGCTGCATTTCCACCGTAGTATCGGTAGAGAGTTCCCAATATATGTATGTAAAAAAATATTCTACAGTGAAGCGGGGAAAGAAAGCCTCCCCCTTGACAGTCCCACTTCCACCTCTCTCTGGATGAAAACAAACACCCGGAAGTGGAAATATGTATGGCACGTCAGAAAGGTCGAAATATATTGCATCGCAATCACGCTATATTACGAACGTTACGAAATTTTGCAAAAAATAATTTATCATTGCAACAATATGTTTAAGATTACAACGTAATTTACATAATAATGATGTGTTAATTTTGCACAGGACCCAAATATGATGACTGTTTTTAATTGCATGGGAAACATATTGTTATTGGAAAATAATCATTACATTAAAATTAATAAAGATTAACGCATATTGATACAAATGCACTCAAACAGACAAATTGGGTGCTGTTATTATCTAAAACAGATTGTATGGAGAATTGGAAAATTTCAACTTCCGGGTGACACGGGAACGCAACACAGACACTCCGATGGAACGTGAATGAGAAGCTAAGCTTGTTTACATAGCTGACCGAGCTACAATGCTTATAAGAGTAACGTTATGTTTGCCAGATATCTAGCAATTAAGACAAAAATAGCTTGTGAGGGAAAAGCACCGTAATACCTAATACTCGGTGACCGTCAATTAAGGCTATATTCCTAAATGAGCTCAAGAGGCCTTTGAATCCGCCGTGTTTGGGTGAGTCCGAGGATTAAGGTGATAACACCTTGCAGATCCCGGATCATTGTAAAGCGTGTAAGGCGAGCTTGTCCATTATTCTGACGGCTGGGAGCTAACCATGTCACAATTGGGACCCCCACCCCGATGGCGGAATTGTCCCAGAAGAGGACAACCAGTGGCAGGTAACAGCCGATCTCCAATTAGCCTCATTTACATGACCAAGCTTATGCAGCTCGTCACGTTGCATTGTCTACATTTGTTATAGTTTGCTGTTTGCGAAATGTTTTGACTTTCTGAGCTATTATTGCATTTAACATCAATTAAAAAAAAAAAACGATGCACTTGTTTGTGTCGATGCACGCTAGCATCACAACATGCTAACATTTGCGAGCAGTTGCGTTTGGAAAACAGGAGTTTTGAGTGATTGCTCTGACGCACGGTAAAACCATGCATTTTTGGCCACCCTATGCTAATATTATCAATTTTAATTGATAACGTTGTTGGTTGTGTTTGGGTATTTTGATAACACCTTTTTGTAAAGGGTAGATGCTATTGGTACTTGCAGCATTGTCCGTCTCACGTGTCAAAACAAACCGAGTCCACGCATGCGCACAATGTGGATTACCTTGCTTTGTGTACATTATGCGTAAAAAAATTGAATTAATCGTCCATCATTATGCGTTTATTAACTGTACGAATGTCACAAAGTCTTCCAAATAAATATTGCCCCTTGCTTGCCCATTTTCTGTTTTCTATGTGTGTACTTTAACTTTGTATTGAGATGTCCTGGTCATCATTAAGGTTGCACGGGGAGAACATGCAAACTCCACACACTGTGGACTGTGAGGCAGACATGTTTACCAATCGTCCACCATGCTTCCCTTTATATTTGTTTTCACCAGGTAAATTCTTGCCCATGAAAACTATGTTGGGTCCCCGATATGATGACCAAGTTGCAGAGGAGAACCGATTTTACCCGAGCATGCTGTCTAACTACTTGAAGAGTCTAAATGTAAGGAACTTTTAAATCACTACTTTTTGTCACTGATATTCATAACAATGTTTTTTTTTGGTTCCACTTTAGGTAAAAATGGGTTTGCTCGTGGATTTGACGAACACGACCCGCTTTTACGACCGCAACGACATTGAAAAGGAAGGAGTCAAATACTTTAAGCTACAGTGTAAAGGGTATGTGATGATTGGTTGCGTTGTTTGTCTATATGTAACCTGATTGGCTGATGACCAAGTCGGGGTCAGCTAGGATAGAGTCCAGCTTCTAATCAGAACAACAGTTATAGAAAATGGAGTACAGTACAACGAGGTAACGGTTACCGTATTTTCCGCACTATAGGGCGCACTTAAAAGCTTATAATTTACAGCTCCATCTAGTGGATGCAGAACCCTAGTCAACCCCAGTTTGATATAGTAGCTTCTATTCTATGCGCCTTTTAATCCGGTGTGCCCTATGTATGAAAAAAAATCTAAAATAAAAATCCAAAGGTGCGCCTTATAGTGCAGAAAATACTGTAGCAGATCTGCCTAACAGTAGAAAGGGTTTTTGGTTCGAATCTCCACTCTGACCTTGGTGGTGTTTCCTTCCCCATTCCAAAAACGTTGTATGTTAAGTAGTGGAAGATGCTAAATTGTCTATAGGTATGATTATGACACTCGGGAAAAATATGATAATGAAAATGCATGATTCTGTAGTATTGTACGCTCTCCACCTCGTTTTTTTCCCCAGTCATGGAGAATGTCCTTCTACAGAGACGACTGCTACGTTCGTCCGACTCTGTGAACATTTCATAGAGAAGAACTCTACAGACCTAATAGGTGAGGATTGAGATGGTTAGCAAAGTTTGAAATACTCCCTGTGTGGTTCAGATTTTTATTAGTCAGACAGAACAAGAGTGAACTGACCTGATCATAAACACAGTGAAAGGTTCACTTTCAGCCAGTAGGGGGCTCTCTTCCTCCTTTTTAGAGCTCCTTGAAAGTAAACCCCACCAGATTGATTTGAACAAACCCCTGTGTGCCTTGTACACAAACTGCTTCAACATAAGCTGCATGTGAGTGTGTCCAATCTTTAGTTCCCTGGTGATTATGCTTTTTTTTTTTTTTTTTTTCTGTCCAAAACAGACAGTGCAATTTGTAAGCACTTGAGTCAGTTCATTAACATATAAAGTAGGGGAGCGATGTTGCCGGGTAAACTTTTTGCGCACAGGGAGTGCAGTATAAAAACTGTCCTTTGGGATATTGATAAGAGGGTAATTCAAGTTTAATATAGCTCAAAATTATGTATTGCTGAACCCCGCCTCCTTCCCAGTGGACTTCAATTTAGCTCCCAAGACCAGCTAGACTTTTCTGCTGCAAATAGTTAAAACAAACTGAGTGGCACTTGCTTATAGATGCCACAAGATGGCGGCAAAGACCATCTTTTGTCTAAATGAAGCGCCTCAGGTCTCTTCAACATAGTTCCTTGACACCAAATATGCCACAATTGTTTTGTCATGCCTTCTAGAAGTGCTTTATTAATAATACTATAATTTGTGTTGTTCTGACTTTATTCCCGAGTATTCCTTGTGAATTAAGCCATTCATATTTGATTATTGTGCTGTTCCAAAGGTGTCCACTGCACTCACGGGTTCAATCGGACTGGCTTTTTGATATGTGCTTATCTGGTGGAGAAGATGGATTGGAGGTAAGCGGGAAAGATCATTTATTGAACACGAGGATGCCTATGTTATATGAAAGCCTCCCTCCCACCAAGCCCCGCCCCTTGAAGGCATACATTTTGTACATGCCATATGTCACAGTTTTCTAATACCGTATTGGCCAGAATATAAGATAGTTTTTTTTTTTTTGTTGAAATAAAATTTAAAAAGGGGGGGGGTCGTTTTACATTCAAGGTCTAGACAAAGGAAACTTGAGTCTTGAAAAAGAGGGGGTCATCTTATAATCAGGGCCGTCTTATATTCGGGCCAATACGGTATGTGTTTAAATATAGTGTTTTGGTCATTTTGAACGTGTGATTGGTTCCACCCACAATCTGGTTGCGAAAGCTCTTCCGTGACAAGCATGCAGTGTTTTCCAACCCTCTTTCATCAACCAGTTCTCCTCTCTCAATTATTACCGTATGTCCGAGGAGACTAAAACGTCACTATCAATCAACGCAGGCAACCGGCAAGCATAGCTTATCGCTGTCATGCCAAATATTTTTTATGCCTCATCGTGGTGGGTGGGATGGAGGGGGTCTCTCGACAGAGGTGGGGCAGGTCGACTGAGAATGCCTGGAAGCTGCTGGAGAACACGTAGGCCGATGAAACCCTCCCACCACCCACTTATTTCCTGTGTAATGAATATTCCCAAAGCATTAGGCTCATCCTGTGTGTTGACAGATAATGCGACTATCAGATGAACTTCTCGCAGGCTGATTTCTCCACCCCTCCATTTGTAGCCGCCGAGTACGACGAAATAGTATCATGTACAAAGTCATCCGTCATCGATTCACATTTCTTACCTCAAATGTTACACATGTACATGTTTGATAATGTCAACTCGTGAAGTTCAAATATCCAGCTCTACAGCATCCGGTCAGCGTACGAGTCTAAATCGATAATCCCGCCTGGGTTTTCCTCTTATCAGCGTGGAAGCAGCCGTCGCAGCTTTCGCCCAGGCCCGGGCCCCCGGGATCTACAAGGGCGACTACCTCAAAGAGCTTTACCGTCGCTACGGCGAGGAGGAGGACGCGCCCGCCCCCCCAACGATGCCCGAGTGGTGCTTCGAGGACGACGCCGGGGAATCGGACGACGACGCGCCGAAGCAGGAGTCCGGGCCCAGCTCGTCCGGGTCGCCGCTCGGGAAGAGAAAGAAGGAGAAGCTCAAACTGGTAAGAAGAATGCTGATGATGTTTTCCAGACACGAAGAACAACTGCTCGGCACGATAAAACTCGGCGTAGGAGGGAGAGGTTGCAACACATTTCTTGCTTTCATCCATCCCTCCCAGGGCGCTGTATTCCTCGAAGGGGTCACGGTCAAAGGTGTCACACAGGTCACCACGCAACCCAAACTAGGCGAGATCCAAAGAATGTGTCAAGAGATGGCCGAGTGGAACAAGTAAGTCCTTTTCTTTTCTTCTCCTCCCCTCCTGGGAAAAGGTGTGTTGCGTACTGTACTGTACGTGGGTGTATTGTGAGAATCTCATTTCTCTTCAGTCACCATTTTTTTTTTCTTTTTCTTCTCCCCCTGATCCTGACACTTTGAAACAGGCGAGAGAGTCAGGAATAGATTTTCCTTATGACAAAAAAATGCAGCTGCGGCTTTTTAATGAAATGGCTGAGACGGAAGGAACATTGTCTCCAGTTTTTTGCTCTCTTCAAAATTATTTGACCTATATGGATGTTATGAAACAACTGTGAAAATAAAGTTACACATTTAATGTTTAGGTCAGCATAAACTGAGATTCTTTCTTCTCTTCACTCATTATCTTCTTGACATCTGCTGCGGCTTGAAATAAAACATGGCTGACACAACGTGTCTTGCAGGTCTGGTTTTCCCGGTGCTCAGCCTGTGTCAATGAATCGGGAAAACCTCAGTTTCCTCGAGCAGCGTCTCTACAAAGTCAGCTGGAAAGCTGACGGAACCCGGTGAGTCTTGACGATATAACATTTTTGGAAATATTTAAGGTGATGGAGTCTTACCTCAAACCATAAATTCAGATTTACTTGCAGAGAGGGTGTAGCGAAATATTTAAAATGCTTCGTTTAGCTAATCATGGTTGTCGGGGTGTCTGGTAATGAAGGGCGAGGAACAACCAAGTAAATCTGGTTTTGTTCTAGTTTTATGTCTCTGGTTTTTTTTTTTAGTACAATAGATATTCTGTCTTGCAGGTGAAATGTGCTTGCAGCTTGTGAATGTTTTATGACCTCAGAATTGTATCGATGCTTTAATTTCCAGGAGGAGAGACAAAATAGCTATGAGTAAGACCGCTAGCTACAAGTGTCAGTAAATGAAAGTTCTGGCTTTTTTAAAAGTCTCCACAAATTATGCTGCGTTCCTCCTCTGTGACCTGATTTTCCTCCGGCATCCTCCAAGACTAAAACAAGAATATCTCAATTAATCAAAGAGCAGCCGAACAGGCTGAATACAAAATGAGTCAACACATATAAAAAGTCTACACACCCCGGTAGGTTTTTGTGATGTGCAAAAAAACGAGGCCAAGGTAAAGTGTGTCAAAACTTTTGTGCCTTTAATATGACATAACGACTCCATGTTTTTAGGGGGAAGATAAAAATAAAATGTAGATAACCTGGTTGCATAAATATGAGACACCTCCAATTTTGGTTGCAGCATTATCCGTTTTGGGTTGGAGAGGTTACTGGTCTAAATAAATGGACTGGACAGGATCTACAATATTTTGATGATGTCACAGTTTATCTATTTTCATGGACTTTGTGAAAATCCCACATAAGAGCAGTCTTGCTCGTTGAAGAGCAAAGCTCTTAGATCCCCCCCCCCCCCCATGCTCATCTGTCAGCGGACTTGACAATGGTAAGATGACTCGATGGTCGTCGGCGGCTCATTAGGGCTCTTGTGCAATGGGATGGAGGCTTGAAGATCGAAGAAGGAGGGACACCAAATCGGGTTTTATCATATTTTCACATATTGTCAGATGTTACTAGACAGATTAATCAGGTGATTCATCTTAATGATGAGGACCACAAGGCATGAATGGTCTCCCCATCTACATGAAAATGACGAACTGGCCCAATTAGGCAACTGCATAGATGTTTGCCTTTGGAGCAGATACTAGAGAGTCTCTATTTGATACTCAGACCGGTCCTTTTTAAGAACCCGTCGCACTCGAACGCCTCCGTGTCAGGGTGCATCATTATTTGTCAGAACTTCTCAAACCCTCATCCTGAGCACAGTCTGCAACTCCGCATCGTGTTTTCATCTTCTGGATGTTTTGATCGTGTTTCTACTCCCACCTCGAGCACCTTTTTCTTTAAAAGTGCAACTCTATTTATATATCTGGCCAACGCTCCCTAGACAGTTTTTCTTTACCCGCCCACGTTTTTCGGTTTCCAGAAGAAAATGAGAAAAGGACTAAAAAAAAAAAGACCACAAATTGGCTTTTTAATTACTCGGATAGAAATAGTCGCTTCATTTGCATGAAAGACGACCTCCCGTAAAAATAATCTAATTTCAAGGAGGTAAAAGTAGAGTGTGATAATCCTTCATCCTTGGGATTATTGACAAAAATGTCTCCCATTGTTCAATTTATTTCGGGGTCTTTTCAACTCCACCACTTTCTATTACAACAATAACTCCCCACCACTTGGGTGTACAAAAAATCAGCGTCTCGGAATAACCCGTATTGACACAAGTACGCAATTTTTGTCAGCTCATTAACGAAAATTAGACTCATACATCAGTCAAAGCATGATTAAATGATCATCTGGTGTGGTATTTGATGCCGGGCTCATCCTTGGCGGCTTGTCAAGTTTCCTCCTCTTTGAACCATCTGGTATTGATATTTATCTAATCTTTTTTGTGGAAACGATAGGGAGGAACAGCAGGTACGAGCGATCCATATCACCACCGGGGATGTCATTTTAAATCTATCACAGATTTGTGACCTTGTTTTTCCCGGCGGGAGCGGATTTTTGACATCCTGTTTTCTCTCTTGAGTGTAAATATCTTAAATGGAGTCATAAATCCCCTCCAAATTTTTAAGAAGCAAATAATTAATCCTGCTTTATTACCGCTTGGGATTTGCTTTTGTTAAAGAGCAGCAGCCAGGCTTGGAATACTAATGGAATTTTTAAGAGGTGTGCAACGAAGCCACCATATTGTTTAACATTTCCGAGACACTTTAAAGTCAAGTCAGGCTCAAGTCAGTGTTCTTTCCCCACATCAACTTTACAGGCTATTCAAATCGGAGGCAAATTGACAAGTCATTATCGCGACACGATTTACTCGTTTATGGATCCGAAAAGCCGCACGTCCAAATTGAATGCTGCTCTTTGCATCTCGGAGTCGTATCCTTGAGTTTCCTGTTGATTTTGATTTGTTAGCCTGTCATGTTTTCATGGTCCCCTAATAAATTAAATTTTGCTCTGTGCAGAGGTTTTAGTTTTGAAAAGTTATTAGACACGTGTACTTATTTCTGTAGGGCCTGGCAATTGAGTAATGACTGCTGTGTGGCTGAATTTGAAATATTATATATATAAATATTTACGTCGCCATCTTGAGGCCATGTTGGAAAGTCTAGTGTCTTTATACAGTAATTCACCCTTTGCTGTGTTGCAGATCAGCGTGACTTAATGTCTTAATTGAGATTTTCCCAAATGAAAGCCTTTGTTATCCTCCAAACTCACACTTAATCCTCAATTGCATTGCTTAAGCATCCACAAACAATGCAACATTTGGAAATATTTCTTGAGAATATCACATCCATGCAAGTACCGTATTTTCCAGACTATAAGTCGCTCCGGAGTACAAGTCGCACCAGCTATAAAATGCATAATAAAGAAAAAAAAATGTAGATAAGTCACATCGGAGTACAAGTCACATTTTTTTGGGGGGACTTTATTTGACAAAATCCAACACCAAGAACAGACATGAAAAAGCAGCAACAGGCTAAACGATACGCCATACCCCCCCAAAAAAGTATATATACATATAAGCCTGATTATAAATCGCATCCCTGGCCAAACAATGAAAAAAAACTGCGACTTATAGTCCGGGAAATATGGTACTCACAATCCAATCTCCTCCCAACAGGTACATGATGGTGATCAACGGGCGAAATGAAGTTTTCATGATTGACAGAGACAATACGGTCTTCCACATAGCCAATTTAGAGTTTCCTTTCCGGAAAGATCTACGTGCCCATCTTGCAAACACTCTTTTGGATGGGGTAAGTTTTCCTTTTTCATCATATTTGCTATTCTTTGTCATAATTGTATCCCACGCAATGTCAACGCTGCTTCAGAAAATTCGATCAGTCTGTGCGTGTGGACTGGAACAGCATCGCTAACCCTTCATAACCTTACCATCCTGTCCCTGCTGCTCACTGTTGCAGATAATTGATGTGGTTTTCGAAAACCTCAGGCCAAAGATGTTGCGGTGTGCCAGTTGAGCCTCTCACATATATAGCCGAAATAGAAATCATCCTCCCATGTCCCGGGGGAACGTCTAATAGAAGATTTGACGGTTTTTCCTGCTACTGATTCCTTTTTGTTTTGTCCTCGATGTTGTCGCGATGTGATGCTTGGCGGTGAAATCTACGAGGTGTGACCTCACCCTACGATACCGAGCTTTAGTAGGGAACCAATTTTTGTACTGATTGTTGGTAAGCTCGCGCATGACTAATCGCGTCATTAATTAACGGTTGGTAATTGGTGCTTTGCCTTGATGATGGAGCACTTGGGGCTCAGTCGGGGGTCCATTTATTTAACTCTTGAAACGGCGTCATCGGTAGTCGCATCTTGGTGCCAGTGACCCTGTTGAAGTGAGTACCGTATTTTCCGCACTATAAGGCGTACCTAAAAACCTCGTAAATAGGTACGAAGGTACGTAAATAGGTGGGGACAGATGTAGGGCAGTTGATAAGTGGGTATGAAAGAAGAGTATTTTGTAGAAAAGTAGCTACCGTATTTTCCGCACTATAAGGCGCACCTAAAAACCTCCAATTTTCTCAAAAGCCGCCTTATAATCAGGTGCGCCTTATATATGGACCAATATTGAGCCACTACAGCAAAGTCCATCCCGCGGGCCAAATGTCTTATATATGGACAAAGTTTTCAAATGGGCCATTCATTGAAGGTGCGCCTTATAATCCGGTGCACCTTATATGGACAAAGTTTTAAAATGGGCCATTCATTGAAGCTGCGCCTTATAATCCGGTGCGCCTTATAGTGCGGAAAATACGGTAGCTTAATTTAGACAAAAGTAGTCTTTTGCCGCCGTCTTGCAGCATTTATAGGCAATTAAATCTTCATTATGAATAATTCTGTACACTCTAGTTGGACCTATCTGATGCATTTATTTATCTGATCACATTTCTGTCATGTCCCCTTAAGCCCAGGTGTGTTGAGATTGCTGTAAGAACCGTTTGACTCTTGTGTATTTGTATCTGTTTATGCTTCTGGCTCTTTGTTCCCAGAGAGAGGACGTGTTTTTCCTATTTATAGTGAGCAATGTTCAAGTCCTGCTGCTTTCTCTGATAGTTTTCGTCTTCCCCCCGCAGGCATCGGTCTTTGTTTACTCTCTGTTTTTGTCTCTTTACCAACCGTAGTCCAATTTCAGAACCGGATGGCAACATAATGGCACATTCCATTGGTCACGCTAATGTCCGTAGCGACGCTACATTGAGTCAGATGTTTAGCGATGGCTCTTCTCGCATCGTTTCACACCCACAAATCACATATCCCATTCATTTCCCTGCCCGATGTCAAATGAGACGCATAATCTCGTTAACCAGAAGGATGGATACCTCAGATCGCTCTTTATACGTTTCGAATCCGAAGAAGCGGACACTGACACATATCGGGAAAGTATTGCCACACCTCTGAGCGAATCGAATCGAATCATCTTATCTGTGCAGTGTGCTTTTCCTCCAACGAAGGGCGAAAGAATATATTTCCAAAGAACTTCATTCGTCCTTTGCCGGACCGCCGCGGGGCTTATCTTGTCACCTTTTTTTTTTTTTTCCACCGAAATATATCGTCTGATTTCAAACCACAAACAAACACATTAATCCTGGATATGCGCCGTGAGATTATTCATGTGAGGCTCAGTTTTTGTTAGCCATGGCAAGCCTGCTACTTTTTTTTTTTTTTGGAAGTCTGCAATTTCAGGAGGAAAAAAAAAGTTGGAAGCATTCATATTTCATGAGCTCAGAAAGTCTGCAATTCCTGCAAATCCATCTTCGGTGGTCATCACGCTGTTTCGAACGAGTTTTGAACACACCGATGGTCTGTCTGCTCAGAGCTTTGCATAATTAATACTTTGTGCTATTTCCGTCTCGTGTCCCTCTTTGGTCTGACATCACCCCATGCACATGCTCGATATTTTCCAGTCTTCTATACATCTCATCACTGGAGTCTTTTGTCTTTTCTTTGCAGGAGATGGTCATTGACAAGGTGAACGGTCAGCCCGTCCCTCGCTATCTGATATATGACATCATCAAATTCAACGTGAGTAGTCGAGGATCCCTCATCTTTACTTTGCCATTTTTTATACTGAGATCCAGCTGCATTAAAGCCATAACAAGACATAGAAGAGTTGGCTAATTAAAGATGCGGTGACATCATCGATGGGAATGTCAACAATGTGGTATTCACTTCCACACAGCTATCTAGTCTTGGAATATTTTGTGTCAGTGCCGTCGACACGGAAAAATTATTATTATTGTTTTTTTTTTAATGCTGTTTAGAATTCACAAATGATGCAAGAGTGCTATACGCTGGTGTCCCAACAGGAAACGAAGCAATCAGTTTGATTTCTTAGCCGCTCGGGGCAGAGCTGTTCATTCCAATGAGCTCTGCATTATTTGACGCAGTCTAGTTTGCCTGCTGGGTCTCAACTCCCCCCCCCCCCCCCCCCCAACCCCCCACACACACACTTTACACCCCTGTCGATTCATTGTCAACTTTTAAGTCTCGGCGTTTGACTTTGCAGCTTTTAGTTCATTACTTCAAAGACCGTATTTTCCGGACTATAAGGCACACCATTAATGCATCGTGTCAGATTTTTAATCCAAATCATTCTCCATTTTATCTTTTTTATTTCAATTTAAGACGCAACAAATGACTTTATAATCACAAAATAATGATCCATAGTCTTTTCCATTCATGATTCATAGTCTTCAGCAGGCCACTTATGATTGATTTCATGACACAATGCTTCGGGCCAGTTTAAATTTAGGAATTTGGTCCATATATAAGGCGCACCGGACTATAAGGCGCGCTGTCGGCTTTTGAGAACATTTTAGGTGCGGCTTATAGTCCGGAAAATACGGTAGTCAAATATGAATTGAAACCTATGATCATGCAGCCATTTTGCTCCTCCTATATTTGTCACAAACTATTCCCTCGTGAGAACATTACGGGGCTGACAACACAACCTCCCTAGCTGTAAACAAATTCATCTACCAGGCTGATCTGTATTCCGCTAACAGCAATCAGGGAGTCACCGAAACAAACAAGCTCGCAATTAGCAACCTTAACCAAGCGACGACTCCTTTCCACTTCGAAAGCCTCAAACTGACCCAAAAGGAAGAGAAAGCGGAGAAGGTAGCTTTGACCGTTTATTTCTGTCCGCCGCTCCCATCTGCTCATCGATCACCTCAGCAAGTGGCTCAATGAAGACACCGCCAATGTCTTTTGTAGGATGTGTGGCAGCAGTTAGCAGCTCCGCATGACTGCACCAAGCTAGCGCTGGAGCGCTGTTGTTATTGATCTGAGTTTGCCATTATTAGCCTTCTTCATTATCTGTCGCAGGGTGCCCCTTGGCGCCGAGGCCTCATTTTAAGTGTATTCAAAGGAACACGAAGACCACCTGCTCGGTCCGTGGTTTAATGTAAAACTCAAGTCGTTTGCAACGGCAGGACCTGCCGGAGATCTGGGATTCTTTTGATTACCGTATAATTGCGAGTGCGTGCTCTCACGCTACCTTAGGATTGTTTCGCTTTCAAAATAAGTCAGTGAATATAAAATAGTATCGATCCCGGAGTTGTATTTTTCGACATGTAACGACTAAACCTTAATGAAAGCAACCCTTGTATTAAAAAAAGAAAAAAGAAAAAACAATATTAAGGCAAATTTATCTATTATTCATGGTGCATTGCTGATTTTAGTCTCTATGATAAAACCTGCACTTTACTCCCTTGACTAGTTTGAGCACATATTGCATCACCATTGCTAAACTGCCCAAAATTCTGTGCACCTGTCAATCAAAATAACTTTGAACTCAAATACAAAAAAAAATCCTAGCTTATTTTCAAGTTCTTACTTATTGGGGGCAGTTTCAGTGTCTTACTGTTGCATTCAAAGTCATCTACCGTATTTTCCGCACTATAAGGCGCACCGGATTATAAGGCGCACCTTCAATGAATGGCCCATTTTAAAACTTTACAGTTTTTTTTTGTAAACCAGACAACCCATCGAATTATAACATCTAATTGGAAATGATTATTGGCCACCCACCTCTGCTTGCACAGTCGACAAACATCGCTTTCCTTCTTCACTCTCCAATGATTACCTCTAAAGCTCTTGAGTGGTGACCTTTTATGCAGGTACCAAGCAGAATACTAATACAGGCAACACTCTTCCGTCCTGCTCTCTGTGCCCTGATATAGATATTGAGCCAAGTTCCTGGTAAATAGTCGAGTTCAGATAGTTACGTAATAACAGAGGCTGTGATTTACCAAAGTCAAATTGGCACGCTCAAACATGGCGAATAAAAAACTCTTGAATCTTGAAGTGCAATACAAAATGAGTCGATTCAGTTGGCGATTATCACAAAAATCAAACTGCAAAGATGCAAACGTAAGAAAACTTTACGGGATGGAGGAACGAAAAGATATGATGTCACTGGGACCTTGTCAGGAAGTCTGTTAAATTGAAATTCGGCATGAAGGAAGGAAGAGAAGATGTAATACGGTTTGATGGTGGCTATTCCTGGATTGGCAGCTGCATATTGAAACAACTCTAAATTATTTACAGCAGCAGGACAGGAGCATATTTAGATGGAATGACAATGATCTGGCTCAAGGGAGGCGCAGAAATGTTGTTACCAAATGTTCGGATCGCCATCTGTAGCCAATACTGCAAGGAACATGTTGTCATGGTAACCAAACAAACTGGATTTCACAGCGCTGTTTTTTTTTGCGGTGTATGTTTAAAACATGTATTTAATGTCAAGTAAAATTTCAATATTGTTTTTTACTTTGTCAAGATGCTCTTAATTTGATGATTTTTCTAACTTTATTGACATTTTTTTATGTTTCAGGGACAAAACGTGGGTCAGTGGGATTTCAATATCCGGTTGCTATGCATCGAAAAAGAGATCATTTCTCCACGGATGGAAAAGATGAAGACCGGACAGATTGACAAAACGAAGGAGCCCTTCAGCGTTCGAAATAAGCCGTTCTTCGACCTTCAGGCGTCACGCAAGGTAAACAATTCAGGATTTTTTTTTTTTTTCACAATATAATCCATCCTTTTTTTTTTTCCTTTGACTTGCTAGCACAAACTTGAGATACAGTGAACCCAATAATAATTAATAATTCTTGTCAAGAATTCTTAAAAAGAAAAGCTTCAAGCTGTTTAAAATCACTCCCAGTTGAAATTCATTGTCAAACGAATATAACGAGGAGGATTACACATTGTTTTTTTTAAAATAATCACATATTTTAGCCTTTAGTTTGCTAGATTAGTGTTAATAATAACAAATAATAAGAAGAGAAGCACGTATATAATATTCCTTTGACCTACTCACGGTCATATATTCTTTATCCTCAGCAACGAGCAGAGAAAATCCGTCAGTTAATCTTTTCAACTTGTCAAGGCATCATTGTGCAATGTTTTAAATGCAATTGGTGCTGCCTGAAAAAATGGGCAGACGACAGAGGTATTTGAAATAAATACACCACGGGGTGAGAAAAGTAAACAAAATAGGTTTTCGTCTCTCTTTGGAGTTGACGAATGACCCCCGGGGGTTATTTCTGGGGAGAGAATAGCTAAAACCCACCAGGGTCCACAAAAGGTGAGTTGTGTTTGATGGTGAGATAAAATTGTTGGTCTTTTTTTGGACCAAGAGATGAAAGCGGACTCTAAACCAGCTTTGTGTTGCTGCTCGAATTTGTCGGGAAGATATCAGGCAAGGGGAGCAATTTCCAATAATGGAGCAGAGTAACTCTTGCGCAACACCTAATTAGGGTGTCAATAATAATAAACACGAGGGCATGTCATTTGCGTTTCTGCGGAGAATTTGGAAAAAGTGTAAGTGTGCTTTTCATTAGAATGTTGAATGAGGTGTGATTATATTGGCATCATGTTGAAATGATCATTTCCGAAAAGAGCCATAAGAGACAATCGACGGCAGGCAGCGGATTTGATTTACGACGTTGTTGCCTTCACCTGCTTCGTTTGAATTATTCATAAATAATCTCAGATTCTTCCTCAGAAAGCAATTCGGGTTCGTCTGCTGTATTTCCTTCTTTTATCTTGTTTTTTGTCCGATAAATATTCTTCCCCTTGGAGGTCTCCCGTGCCTTTGGGGAAAGTCTGAATCCCGCTTTGACCCTCTCCAAAACATCCGAGCCGTTTGCAAAGTTGTAACATCAGGTCTCGGGGAGGTCAGAGCGCAATTTATTTCATCGAGATGGATCGGAAAATTTCGGCCCTGCATTTCTGCTAATACTCAGGATTTGCGGACAAGGATGAGATCGGTAGAAGCGTCTCTCGCTGATACCGAAACCTTTTGAACCATTTCGGCTTGTACCTCTGAATGGTTTTGTTATCTGTAGTATAATATGAGGGGGGGGGTGGGGGGGGTCGCATCCCTCCCACCCTTTTCGGATCACTGGAGCGTTTTAAGCTCTTTTGTGTTTATCAGTGGCCATCTGGTTGCCATACAGCCATATCTCTGTTATGTGGGATGTTAATGTCGGGGGGGGGGGGGGGGGGGGGGGGGTGCTGGTCTCTGGTTTTTATTCATAGTAGCACAATCCTCCACTTTATGATATATTTACAACAGATTCCTGTTGGGGGGGGCAATTCAGAGTTGTGTGCTGGCCTTTGTCTGTCGCTAGGTTGATGTGTTTCATGGCCGGACGCTTCGAGTCCTCATTTCCCTTCCAAATGACTCCCATTTCGTCTTTTTCGCTTCTTCCGCTCGCCCAATTACCGTTTGGTATACAGGATTGGCACATTTGCACAGCGGTGATTTATTTTTTGGGGGGTTTGAATAGAATTGCAGAAAATGAAAGTCGGACAGGCGAAATAATCGGAAAAGCAATTGGGAGCCAAGTCGATACCTTGCCATGGAAAAAGAGGGCATTCGTTATGGGATAATTTATTTTATTTTTTGGGGATAGTTTGTCAAATCTTCTGTTTGTTGCTGTTAATTGCGTAATACTCACTCACCATCTGGTCTCGGTTGTACTCGCTTCCTGAACTGTAGCCTTGGCAAAGATTTGGATCGTCCCAAGTTTATTGTCTAGCTGTGCTAGCGGCATCGCTCGCATGCCATCTGTTGCAAGTAAAGTAATACAATGACCGTTATGGGATTTTATGTACACAGTAAGTCCCCCCTCCCCCCTCCCCCCTGACCAATTTGTAGAAAAATAAACACAGATTTGTTGCAGAAGTGAAACGTAGGTTGACTTCACAATAAGCAGCTGCAAATATTCCAAAATTCTTCCAAACGATGATTAATGTTATGTTTGGTAGCTGTCCGCTGCCTTTATATTTTTTTTTTTAATTGAATATTAAGTTTTGATACTATCTGGCTGTATAAAGTTGTTTTCATATTGCTCATAAAGGGACTGAGCAACCTCTGTGCCCTTTTTTCATTTTCCCCCTGAATATTTTTTTAAAAATGACTGGTGGTAGTAGTTATACCGCAAATTCACCCTTTATGATGTTATCTCTTTTTAATAAATTTTAAAAAAAGACTAATGGTGTCTTCGATTTTAATCAAGACAAAATTTAGCGTTAGCAACTTAGCCATAAATTGCAATGTTAATTTGTCTTCAATAACCTGTTCATTTATCACGATTAATTAAATGTGGAAAAACCTTTGATTATTAAATGAGAGGAGTCTTGATTGATTGATTGAACATTTACTCATGGGTCATTTAATAATCAAAGGTGAATTATCTGGAAAAAATTAGCACCAGAGATGCTAATGGCCTGATCCATTTCTTCTCGCCAACACAATCGTGACACATGGAAGCTTTTGACACCTTCTCCGTGTCGACTTATTATTTTTTCACACGCGAGTCCCAATCTTCTTCTCTGGCGATTTGTATTAGCCAAAAAGACATCAATTACCCCTTTCGGGCATGTCTCATTACCTGAGCGTGATCTGTCTGCAGCTTCCTCGTGACTTCACTGACCTCACACTTGTGCTGTCAAGCCTTTTGCTGGAGGAGATGAAAAAAGCCAGACCTGTGGCAAGACCTTACAGTCATATCATAAACATCCCTCTTCACCTGAATTTAATATCTGCACCCACTCACGGAAGGACATTACGCAGTTAATGAAGCACGGAATTTTTTTTTTGCAGAAGGTGAATACTCCACGTCTCATCAGAAATATACTTTGGTGATTTCTATTATTGCTTTATTATTCCCATTATGCATATTTTCCCTTTTCTCTTCCACAAAAAATGGCTAGCGACTTTTACAGACTGCATAACTGGTAACCCTGCATGCACTCCACGATTTATTTAATTTAATTTAACAAACAACTACACTGGATTTGCCATTCACAATAAGTCCGAGAGTAGCTTCGAGAAACAACCGCCCTGTGTCTTGACTGGAATATCAATCCATCCTCTCCGCCTTTGATTCAACCCCCCACACATAAGCCACCCCTGAGCAGAAGAGGAACAGACAGCGCAAGGACACGACAACACAAGAGACCCGAGGAATAGAGACTGCAAAGTAGCAGTTGACGTGGGTGATTCGAGGGCACGGGAAATTAGCCTTTGTAATAAATCCCTGTAGGGGAAGTCGAGTTTAATGCAATGGTCCCACTTTGATTGGCTATTAAAAAAATCTTGAGGAGGATTGACTAGTACTGGAGGTGAATGGCATCACTTCATTGTGTGCACTGTTGGTAACTACCGTATTTTCCGGACTATAAGGCGCACCTAAAAACCTCAAAAGCCGACAGTGCGCCTTATAGTCCGGTGCGCCTTATATATGGACCAAATTCCTAAATTTAAACTGGTCCGAAGCATTGTGTCATGAAATCAATCATAAGTGGCCCGCTGAAGACTATGAATCATGAATCAAAAAGACAATTTTGTGATTATAAAGTCATTTGTTGCGTCTGAAGTTGAAATATAAAAAGATAAAATGGAGAATGATTTGATTTGGATTAAAAATCTGACATGATGCATTAATGGTGCGCCTTATAGTCTGGTGCGCCTTATATAAGGACAAAGTTTTAAAATGGGCCATTCATTGAAGGTGCGCCTTATAGTCCGCCTTATAGTGTAAAAGTGATGAAGACCAAATTTGGAAAATGAAATGCTTCTATTTTTCTTCTCAAAGGGCATTAACGTAAAAGCAGTTCCACTGCCCCCCCCCCCCCCCCCCCTTCTCCACTTAATCCTTTCAAGAAGCTAGGTGTTTGAGTGGAAGTCTTCTTTATGCTCTTCTCTCCATCCAAGTTCACCGTGTGGAGCCAAAGTGGTGGGTGGGTGTGCTAAGATGGCAAGAGAAGTGAAATGGAACCCCGAGATCTCACCGCCCACTTGCCAGTCCCGCTCAAAGACGGCATTTCTTTTGAGTCTGCCTCTCTTGCCGTCTCCGTGTCAGCGAGATAGTCAAGTTTGCTGTGATCACTTGTGACTTATTCATCGGTCTCAAGAGCGCCAATGTGGCTTCTACAAATTCACAACATAATTGAGTTGCCGTTTAAGTGTAGGTCACGGTCTTCATTTTCTCTCATCTAAAAATGTCTATATAGTCCTCCCCACCATAGAACCTCAGCTTTTGTCTTTGATAAGAAAGGACATGATTTGTCAGGAATACCGTATTTTCCGCACTATAAGGATTATAAGGCGTACCTTCAATGAATGGCCCATTTTAAAATTTTGTCCATATATAAGATATATACATTTGGCCCACGGGCCGGACTTTATTGGTCCATATATAAGGCGCACCTGATTATAAGGCGCACTGTTGGCTTTTGAGAAAATTGGAGGTTTTTAGGTGCGCCTTATAGTCCGGAAAATACGGTACATTAAATCCAAATGCGGTTACATGATGCCATGATTTGTGGTCCTTGCGACCGCGGTTATTAGTTTGTCTGGCTTGGTTCAGAGACAGGATGGATGATGATCCGTCTTCCCCTGCATGTTAAGCGTCTCTCTATATCTGATGAAACCAGCGAGTCCACGTGCTCTCGATGACTCCCTTGATTGAAATGTCAGCCATGTACAAGAGTGGAGGCACGCTGATTAATTTATGTTAATGGTTTTTGTCTTGACGACTCAGTTATTGAGTCGTGGTGAGTAAAGAAGCAATCCTTTTGAGTGTCATTTTTTTTTTTGTATTTTCCGTTTGCCTTAACTCATTATGATCGCCCGGAGGTTAGCCATGCTACCTGTGGGCTAATGCGTTTCTTGTTTATTGATCAAAGCATCCTGGTTGTCTAAACTTTGCTTTTTGAATACATAAAAGCAGAATTGTATGTCATCAAAATCAACGCTAATATTATTTTTTTATATATGTTTCGTAATAGTCTCCCCCTTTTTTGTCGGAGTTGTTCTGCTGCATTTATTGTTTGCCCTTTAAAGTGGATTTTATCGGATGCTGTCTCGTGATGTGCAATCATATATTGGAGTGGCTATTTCGTTTCACATTACAGGCGAGACTTTTCCAAGGCATATGATACAGTTTGAGATTGATTTTTTATCCCCCCCCCCCTTTGCAGCAGCAGCAGTACGCTTCTCCTCATAATACTGCCGGTTGAAATACTGTTTCAGATTTTTAATTTATCCCTAACATTTGTCACGCAGTGTCATCGTTTTTTTTTCTTCAGTGTTTCCGATTTTATTTTATTCTGGAGCTTTATAATGTTATGCTGTGTTTATGCTTCACGTTTCAGATAATGTGTTGTTATTGTACAATATTGTGACTTTCTCGGAGGCTGCTAGCGTCTTCTTCATACATAGATTCCTTTTTCTCAGTTTTGCAAAAGGACTGGAATAAATTCCTTGCATGCATCAGTCGTCGGTTATCTGTCAAGGTTTGTCATTTATAAAGATGATGAATCCATTTTCTCAGAAGGCTGGTTCTTTTACAAGTTCCAAATAAAACCTTTTGTTTCCTTTGTTGTGGAGAAGTCAGACTGATTTATCTTTTTATTTGATTTTTTTCAGCTCTTGGAAGGCAGTTTTACATCGCAGGTTAGCCATGAAGTTGATGGCCTCATCTTCCAGCCATGCGGGGTAAGTATGATCCGCCTATTTTAAAACTTTGTCCATATATAAGTCCATATATTTGGACACACCCGCTGTCGTGGCTCAATATTGGTCCATATATAAGGCGCACCGGATTATAAGGCGCACTGTCGGCTTTTGAGAAAATTGGAGGTTTTTAGGTGCGCCTTATAGTGCGGAAAATACGGTAAACCTAATTCTTGCTCTAATAGCTACCTCGCTCAGACAATTTTGACCTAAATCAGTTTCAGTTCAGCGCAAACACGTTTGTTTTGCTGCATTATTTATCAGCGCCGATCATTTGCTTGATTATCCGAGCAAGTTGCCATCTGCTTTCAGTCGCAACGATTGTATCCATCACGGTGTCAAAGCGAAATGAATACCGTGTCGAGTGTGAAATCACCGCATGATATCAACACATTGTTCATCGCCTGTGACGTTTGTTTATATATTAATACTAAACTGTGATGGATTCATGATACTTTTCCAAAATGGTCCAAATATTCCCTTTCCTATAATAAGTTTGTATCAGAAAATTGTAAGCTAGGACATGGCCATCGTCTCAAGACAGGCCACGAGATGAAACGGTTGCTATTTCTCTTGCGCCGTATTGAATTTACAAACTACGCTCAATCCTAAAAAGAAATTGCTTTTGGATTTAGAAGAGTGGTGGGACCCGTATGCTGCCGGTTATTGATTTGAAGGCTTATTTTCACTGATGGTTCGGTGGATTTTGATTGATCAAGTCTGGCCAATAGAGGAAGCTGTTGCAAACAATACAGCTGCACCAGTTTCAATTTTTTTTTTTTTTTTTTGGTATCGGGATAGAGTCAGCCTCTGAAAAACAGAAAAATTTGAGCTGGTCTAGTCCAAACCATATCGCAGCCTCGGAGACTTTCTGCCAATTTACATTAGAAAACACAATTTTGTCTCAGCCAATAAATCCTCTCATTAAAATACATTTATTTTTCTGACCTTTTCACTTCAACATGTGGTTTATTGATTGACACAGAGGGGACTCATTCATCAGATTTCCAATAAAATTTTACAGTCAGTACAGTACAGTTACAAAGCTTATCGTTTTTTTTTTTTTTTTCCCCCTCACTCTTGCCTGCAAGTGAAAACTAAAGAGCTCCGTCTTATCCTGTGCAAATATGGATTGTAAAGGATCAAATAGAGGCAAAGCTATTTCAGGACTTAAAAGGGGGGTAGCAAATCTCTGATCTGCAGCTTGTCACCTTCTCTGTTTGCTGCACTCTCCAGCTTCTACTATAGCCCCCCCTCCCCCTATGTTATTTATCTCCCCATTGTGACTTCAAGAAAAGCGGGTATGGTTTGGTCACGCCGACAATATGGGTCGTTTTTTTTGGTTTATTCATCGCCTGCCTGACCACAAAATGGAGTCAACGATGTTAATGTTGTTCCCGTGGCGCATATCCATCCACGCTGACGTAACGCTGCCTACGAATTCATTCAGCGGCGCAATTGTCCCTCATGCATAACGTTCCGCAAAATGCCCTGGAAACGAAAGCTCGTAACGGGAATTAGGTTGGATTTACATAACTTGCATATTCTAATTGAACAACAGAATAAAATTACACATTGATGATTTCCAATATGTAGCAATTTGAACCGAAATTAATCATTAAAACAGGCAATTTGAACTCCACCGCGATTGGTTTGAAAGAAAAGCGTGATGTCATAGGTGTCAACATAACGTGCTATTTATAGGGTCTATTTTCTCAGGATCTTAAAGCGTTTGCCTGCAGTGAGTTACTATGACACATAAAATTTCTTTGGACTTCATATTGCTAGCTCCGTTCCATCTCTAGGATCTCCTGAGAAATCCTGTCTGTTTTCCAGACATCTTTCCTCGGAGTATACTTTTGTTACCGGGCAACCTGACAGGGATAGAATCACGATCATCTCATCCCGCCTCCACTCACAGTGCCTTTACATTTCTCATTATTCCGCTGCTCATCATAAATGTCACACAAATAATCAAGGATGTGCTGCTGAAGCATATTCAAGATGACTGAAAAGATGTTCAACTTTTATAATAATGTCCATATATATATATATATATATATATATATATATATATATATATATATACAGAAAATTCTCAGAAAATTAGAATACTGTGATAAAGTTCTTTATTTTCTGTAATGGAATTAAAAAAACAAAAATTAAATTAAATTAAAAGGCTTGCAATATTTCAGCTGATTTGTAATTAATCCAGAATGTATGACTTTTTTTTTTTTTTTTAATTACATTACAGAAAATAATCACAATAATTATCACAATATTCTAATTTTCGGAGACAGTCCTGTATATATATATATATATATATATATATATATATATATATATGTACTTTTATTTTTTATTTATTTATTTTTTTTCCAACCAATCATGTTGTCTTATGTCGGCAGAGGTACAAGCCCGGCAGGTGTGATGACATCTTGAAATGGAAGCCCCCGAACCTCAACTCGGTGGACTTTCGCCTCAAGATCACAAAAGTCGGAGGAGAAGGGTATGTAAGCCTTTTCCATTGAGCCGAAATTGAATTGTCATTCATCTTCCCGGTGTCTATCGCTCTTCTTCTTTTCCCATCGCCTCGGGGAACAATCCCACCGCGATAATGCACAGAATTGCGTATTTTTTGCGTTTAAAAAGCTTTACGTGCACAGAGCACGGCTACCTTTCACGTTTTCTCTTACTTTGCGGTCATCATTCTCTGCAAAATGAATTATTCAGGTGCACTGGTGCTTATCTTTGAGTCCCCCGCCCGCCCTTAAAAAGACTTTCCTGTGCTGTAAAAGGCAATCATTCCCTTGCAGGTGATTAGAGGCTTTCCGTGTTTCTTGTATGCATTAATAGAAAGGTTGCAAATTGGAAGTAGAAGGTTTCGTTTTGTTACAATAACCTGAATTGGAGTTTCCACTGTGTTTTCAAATTATTCAGAGTCGAATTATTCCTCTCTTCTTCCACGTTGATATTGTAGGCTGAAAAAAAAAGTATTCTTTTTGCAGATTTACCAACATTGTGCATGTAGAAATAAGAGTAAATCGATTTAATTAATAAGTCATAAAATCAGGAATAAATAAATAATAAAAGTAATATATATAAATAAATAAAATGAATAAAATGAATAAAATGAATAAAAGAAATAAAAGAAATAACCAAATTTTTACAGATTTACCAACATTGTGCATGTAGCAATAAGAGTAAATTAATTTAATAAATAAGTCATAAAATCAGGAATAAATAAATAATAAAAGTAATAAAAATAAATAAATAAAATAAATAAAATAAATAAAATAAATAAAATAAATAAAATAAATAAAATAAACAAAAGAAATAACGTTTCAATCTCATTCTAAACATCCTTGAGGAGTAGTAAAGTTAAAATAAATTCCGACAAATCAACTCTACTTTTGGCTGTACGTGATAATTATCACGTTGCCATATTATGATGTTAAATCGTGCGCGGAAAGTCCAGCTGTGTCTAGCCACGATGAGACAAATAATAGCTGCCGGGGTTTTTCTTTTTTTTTTTTTTTTTGTTCTCTCCTGCGTGTCTGGTCACTGTGTTCCACGCTCAGCGAGTGCCCTCACGCAGTCCCATCGCGGCAGACTCGACGGTCACGCAGCCGCCTCCTCCGAGAGCCAGGTGACCTCACCGAGCCCCTGCCCATCATTCATTCGCTCGTTCCGCCATCAAAGTCGAATCGGGCGTGCTGAGCGCGGGAGAACACACAGCGCAATTGAAAGTCGTGAGGAACCCATCGGCAGACGCCCTCGTCAGACCTGGCTCCATCTTGGACTTCCAAGTCTTTCCTCAGCTACCATCTGAGCGAAACAGACAGACGTGTTTTTCGTCAGCCCACACAATCGATCCTTGAGCTCGTCCTGCCTTGCAGGCTTTGTCGTCATCTATACGCTGGCACAAAAAGGCAGGCTCTTATTTTCGTATAGCAGGAGGAATGGAAATGATGGATAGCGGCGTTTTGTCCATGGAGGCCATGACTAACAGTTACATCAATGTGCAATAGGTGTGCAGTGTTTTCAAAATGGATTTGGTTAACCGGCCCATGAGAGGCTTCTTGTTACCATTTACTTGATTGCGGGAGGACTCGGGTGACATTACATCATCTCAATCCATACTTGTGCAAATAACAAAACCACCCTCTGCATAACCTCATCAACTTTTTCGGGTATTTAACTTTGCCTTGGGTATTCTCATCATTCATTCGAGCTCGGGGTGGTGGCTTGTTTAAAGTTTTATGTACCATAAAAAAACTGCTGACCTTGCCTTTTTTTTTTTCTACCCTCACCATCATCCCCAGTTGTTAGAGCTGCTTAGCTACTAAAAAAAAAAGAAGACAAATCTGATGTTTTCAAGGTTTGAACAAAATGTTTTAATCGTGAGTGTGCTTAAAATTTTTTCTTTCATCACAAATCTATCAGACTAAAAAGCTCCTTTGTCATAAAATAAGGACGGACTGTGTATTTTACCTTTGAATGTTGAAGGTTGGCCTTTCTTCAAACATTACTTTTTTTTTTTCCCCCCCTGCACCAGTATCAACAGCTTTATATTCCATTCCAATCAGGATTTTAACAGAAGCCCGATATCATTTATTTCACTGTAACCCAAAGTCGAGGTGCAATAAAATGAGCCATTCTTGTTTTTTTCCCGCCACAAATTTGTTATTCAGTTGTATTAATAGAGCAATGACAAGAAAGTACAGATGCATGGGTCCATTACTGCAGCAGGGCCATTTAGCTCTTTTAATGTCCGTCCTTCCTCTCCGTGTTTGCTATTATTACACAGACAGGGAGGGGGGGGGGGGTGTGGACTTACGTTCTCTTATTTCTTCTCAGCCTTTCGAAGGAGAGTCGCACTGTAGTTTGAGCCATCACTTAGTCACAATACCCCCCTTTGTTTCCGCTCCGCGGATGGTTAACGAAAATAAAATAGAAGCCTGCTCTCGAATCTTCGATCCTAATAGAGCTCGAGTGTCTGCAAATAACACGTTGATGAGGGAGGATGGTGAGGACTGGAGCAGTGTGTGATTAAGACATCTGTTGGGCTCCATCTTGAAGACGAGACACAAATACCGCACAGACACGTCCATCATACTCGCAAATAAAACTCGCCAAGGTGCGAATGAACCGACGGCTGGCCGTTGCGCTTATTTTATATTCTTATTTTATATTCTCGGCCTTGGATTGTCGATGTAATGTCGTTTTCTCTCCGCACGGAGACAGAAGGGCTCACGGGGGGGGGGTGCAATATCACATTCCCTGTTACTAGCTGCAAAATGGAAGCAGCGTGATGATCTCTTCGCACCATTCGAGATACTCTTGCGGCCGATCCTTTTGCGTGGTGTTAACGACGGTCCCTTTTGTTTTTGCAGGCTGCTGCCTCAGACTGTCGGCTTGCTTTACGTCGGGAACTACGATCGGCCCTTTGCAAAGATGAAGGTGAGACAAAGTGGACAGCAGTACTTTCAGTTTAGTTTGTTTCGTGACAAAGCTCGTCAACTCAGTTCACCCAGTCAAATCGTATTTTCCCATTGAAATGAATTGAAATGTCGATAATCTGTTCCAGTCCTCCCCCAAAAAAATGTTCATACACAAAAACTGCAGCATAAATGTGTTGAATGTCCCTTAAAGGACTAACCAGGTAAGTCCTGTGTGTTTCCTGTTTTTTTTTCATCGTTTTTATAATACTTTAGATTTCAAAATCCTATGCAGAGTGCATACAGTGCCATTTGATCATCAAATTTATACCGTAATTTCCGGACTATAAGCCGCGACTTTTTTCCAAAATGTTGAACCCTGCGGCTTATAGTCAGGTGCGGCTTATAGTCCAGAAATTACGGTAATCATTGAATCACTTGGCATCTTGTTATATGTTTCATATCAATAGTCAAAGTGGTGACTTGGGTATTTTTTTCAAATTAGCCGCAGAAAGAATAAGACATTTAATTGAGCTTTATATTAACTAGTTTGTTTTTGTTCCATTTTAATACGCCATTTGTTTTCCCTCGTCTTTTTTAGCTCAACCTTCTCAACATGCCAAAACATTAACCACTAATAAATTCCTGCCTTTACTATTTCCTCATTTGCTATTTTTAGGAAAATGTTTGTCATCAAATTCCTAGCGGAAAGCACGGTAGCATGCTCAATTTCCCTGGAGGCATAGATGACGTTGGTGACATTTCCTCATGATGGATTTAATTCACTATAACATGCTGTCAATTTAAATGGATACCTTTACACCATTAATTAAATTTTGCCATTCGTCATCTTCTGAACACCGAAGCATATAATTAGGAACCTAATGTCATTTCATGTATTTAATTGAAATTAGATGTCACCCTAAAAATCTCCGCCTCATGACTTGACTTTTGACCTAACTTAAAGAACCTTTAATCTTAGAATGCAATTCAGAAATGTTGTCCTACCTAACCTATTTGGTTAGAGAGGATTTTATTACACATATTATATATTTATTTTTTTCATATCGGACTTCATGAACCTCACTCGTGGATATTCAAACAGTATAGAGAAGATCTTACGTTATTAACTTCTCATTAGTTATACTGATTAATGTCCTTTAATTTTAAATTCCATTTTTTAAGCAGACCACACACAAGTCTAGAGTTTAACACTGTATATGAAACATTTTTGAAATACTCTAATATTCATATTCACACGATATAATGTAATAAATCTCTCTTCGACACCTATAGGAAGAAATACGAAATACGATAATCCTATTAGAGCTGATTTACTGCCATCTTTTGACATGCATCGCCTCGCCTATGCTAATGAGCGTCCGGAAAAATTGCTATTCTTGCTAATGATTCATACTCCTCCTACTTTGGTTCGACTCCCATTTCCTGTTGCACAGCTTCTTAAAGTCTCGGAGTCATTTTTCGAAAGCCCATTTTGACCGAGCTCAAGTCAATTTTAATAATC
Source organism: Syngnathus scovelli (assembly GCF_024217435.2). Classification (NCBI taxonomy): domain Eukaryota; kingdom Metazoa; phylum Chordata; class Actinopteri; order Syngnathiformes; family Syngnathidae; genus Syngnathus; species Syngnathus scovelli. The sequence continues at coordinate 9,335,841 of NC_090866.1, read as the reverse complement.
TGGCTGACAGACCTTGTCGTCAGGAGTCAAGTCCGACTTTGAATTTCTTCTTGAACAGCATATTTTTCATAAAGGACCTGAATGATCATTTCTTGGAAATCTTTTCTGCAATAAGCAGATATTGCACATTTGAATGAATCGAAACGTACCCCACGATTCAATTAAGGAGCCAATAAGTCACTAATTGTTCATAACATTTAATGAAGTCACACAAGTTTCCACTTCAATATCTGTACTAATCTTCCTCTCTTTGAATTTCCACGTCCAGTGAGAGCTCAATAAAAATTAAATCCCCCTTCTAAACTCCCCCTTCTGAAATATGATGCCTCTTTTGATGGTGCAAAGCCATTTTGTGATCTGCAGTAATGCAACAGCAGTAAAATAAAAATGGCCTGCCAAGCTCTCCAATAACACACATGCGCTACCATTAAAAAAAAAAAAACTGGTCTGGACAGACGAAGCACCAGGGGTTGTCGAAAAAAGTGTCAGCCAACATGTCCACCTGTGCCAGCAGGAAAGACTTCACTTGTCTGCCTGCATGCTGTGCGGAGCTTTCGGAAATCATCGTCAACCCCACAGGGCTTTGGTTCTCTTCTTCATTCCAGGGAGTCTTTCCTCATGTAGGGCTCAGTTTAAAAAAAAAAAAAAAAATCACCTTCACGTGAAATCCACAAGTGAACCTTTTGTATATCCAAAGAACACTTGATGGAACTTGGCTCTGTAGCTTGTGTTCTCCATCTTCCTCCCTCACACTCATCCTAGCTTCCTGTGTGATATTTGTAGCACCCCCGCTGTCAACCCAGATGCCCCACACTCCATGAAGGACGAAGACCTCGTGTAGAATTCGAGGTTCTGGCCACACTTGGCAGTTTTTCCTTTGCGTGACCTTTGCTGAATGTCAGTGTTCACTGCCAACCTGGACGACATGCTGTTCCAAGGTCTTTGTGTACCGATAGTTCATTACCATGACAAAGATAATCGTTTTATTCGCCGTTCGATCATCGTTGGCCGTGTTTTGTCGCTCGTATCAAATCTCTGAGTGGCACGTGATGGGAGAGCTCTAAGAAAATTAGAGCGGCGTTGACAGTGACGGGCTCTGTTTCAATCGCTTGAAATGGATCAGATAGTGAATGAATCATGGGAACCATTGTGATTCTAGCCTGAGGTCCAAAAAAAAAAAAGCTAATGATGTGAAATTCTGTCCTGCATCTCATCAATGTCCCTGGCATTGCTTGAGAGTTTGCTTCTGCTCAGCCCGGTCGGGCAGATACCATCTCGCCTTCACACAATTGCTTCGTGTAGCCAGGCAACCGACTGGATGTTGTTTTCCTGCGTCGGAGTGTTTGACCTTCATGAAGGTGGGCACGTGTCTTCATGGAGGTGGTCAATGCTGTCATCGTGGTTGAGGATGTGACAAAAGTCTGCAGTTTTTCATATTTCATCAAAACACTTGTGATGTCATAGCCAGTCAGGTTTTGAAATTTCACGACTTTTTGAACTCGATGTGTACTCGCTCGCTGAATCGTAGCTGCCAGTTCCTCAAAGTTGAATCGCGTCTGCCTCCGCCAATATCATCTTTTATGGTAATGAGTATTTAATGTGTTTTTAACACCACGGTCATTGCAGTTAGCGAATTACATTTATCACAGTCAGATGCGTCGCCTTGTCCTCCAAGCCAGATGCAGAATGTTAATACGTAGAAATGGCAAGTCATATTTTAACATCATCCCCTGCCTGACCTGCGAAAAGTAAAAAGCGTCTGTCGTCCGTCAGGCCACGAAAGAGCTCAAACTGTACGACAACAAGATCATCGAGTGCAACTTTGCCAACAACAGCTGGGTGTTCATGAGGCAGAGGATAGACAAGAGCTTCCCCAACTCCTACGACACAGCCATGGGTGAGTTATCTTTGTTCTTGCTAAGTGAGCAGCTGTTGTGTCAAATCACATCTAAGAAACGACAAACGGTAAGTCCAGATTGTGACGTTCTGTTTTACTTCGAAGATTCATTCAGTATCTGTCTGTGGTTCGAAAGATCTGTTCACTTCATCCATCTGATTACAGTCACATTATTTCATTCACCTGAACAGATTCAGTACCGTATTTTCCGCACTATAAGGCGCACCTAAAAAAAACCTCAAATTTTGTCAAAAGTGCGCCTTATAATCAGGTGCGCCTTATACATCCAATATGGATTCGTGGATGAGAACAAATTTATTAAAGTAAGCTTTATGTTTTTATTTTGTGTGTTGTGTTAACGTTGAGTTATTTATTCTATGCGCCTTATAATCCGGTGCGCCTTATATACGGACAAAGTTTTAAAATGGGCCATTCATTGAAGGTGCGCCTTATAATCCGGTGCGCCTTATAGTGCGGAAAATACGGTATTTTCTGGTTGAATGTCAAAGCTCAGCCGTGGTCTCCTTCATCCATCGCTTCTTCTTGCCACACTGATAATATCCAAGTGCTGACTTTACACATGCCAGTACGTACTGATACGTTGAAAGGATGACTTGATTGAAGAGGATAAGAAAGCAGGCCTTATTGAGTCTTATGTCTTCAAGCTGCCCCGGTGTGCTGATGTAAGAACCCGTAGCAGCTTTTATCTCAAGATAAGAGCGATCGGGCTGCATTTCTGCCCGCTCCATCTAATAACGGGCAGACCATTACAGCCATTACAGTCGTCTCCAGCATTTGCTTAGCTGCAACCACGTTTGACATCTTTATGAACAAGTCCGTTCCTGTGCAACTAGCAGGATGTCTTTCAGCATAAGCTGGTGGACTCGTGCACAAGCCGCAATGTCGGTAATGAATACCGTATTTTCCGCACTATAAGGCACACGTAAAAACCTCAAATTTTCTCAAAAGCCGACAGTGCGCCTTATAATCAGATGCGCCTTATATATGGACCAATATTGAGCCACTACAGCAGGCGTGTCCAAAGTCCGGCCCGTGGGCCAAATGTCTTATATATGGACAAAGTTTTCAAATGGGCCATTCATTGAAGGTGCGCCTTATAATCCGGTGTGCCTTATAGTGCGGAAAATACGGTATTTACACAAAAATACACTAATTGCTATAGAATCGTTAGAATAATCGTAATAGACTAAACGTTAACAACATCCGCTGCTTTATGTACAAGACCCGCATGTAAAATTTGGACTGGCAGTAATTAGCCTTTTAATTAATTGTAAGCATTCCAGAATGGCAAGAATATCTTTCAAATGTCATCCCACTCCACTGCATGTTTGATTGTATGTTTTTTGTGTGCGTGTGTGTGTATTATTTTGTCGCCAAGTGAAATAAGTCACTTCCCCAGAAGTCAACCTCTTGTCACGCCCAAACAAAACCGGAACAAATCCCAAAAGAGGAGCTTTCAATGAAGGGTCAAATACTCATCTGTCACTCATCGTAATCCCGGCTGCTATTGGTTATGGCCACTCCAGTTAATCTCATTCACCGCTAGCCATTTTCGATTTTTTTGGAGTGATCCGTGACAATAGTAGAAGCCTTAAAATGTACCTAAAGATTCTTCTTTCACCCCCAAATATAAACCACAGTGAATGAGTTCATAATAACTCCCACGCAGCGTCGAGAAGAATTTCCTCAAGCCGCTCCTTGACGGTTATTCCTCCCACCCCTTGTTTTTTTTTCCTCAGCGGTATGCAAAAGCATCCAGGAACCCGTCACCAAGAAAATCTTGTTGGAATACGTGGACCGTTGCCCTCAAGCAGTCCAAGCCCAAACCCGTAAACACCAAACAGACCCGGATTCTGAGCTAATGCCCCCTCCCCCTCCGAAGAGACCCAACCGGTCCATCCAATAGACTCTACTGTAGTGAACCAGGTCTGGCCGCTCTGGATTTTTCTACAACCATTGATCATCTTTATCACCAGCCACCACCTGCCTAATGGAAAATCATATTTTAAGGCGTCCATATCCATCCACCAAACCTGTCTGTGTGGTTACATTGAATTGACCTTGTTTTATTGTTTGTAGTTTTATTTGCTGGCGTCTTGTTCGAATAAACCAAGAAAGAAAAAAACATGTTGATTTTTAATTCTGAGCCATTTGCGAAGGTGGTTGAAATTTTACCCTCGTTATTGGAAAAAAAAAATTCATTTTGTTTCTGCCACTGCAAGGTTTTGATTTTTCCAAAGGAGAGAGAGAACCAAACAGATCTGGCTTGGATGTGAAGACTCCAAGTTGTCCAAATGAAGGCCATCTGTAGATTTAAAGGCTACACAGATGGGCGGGGATGTAACACAGTGATGACACACACTTCACAGACAGGACAAGTGGAAAATCAATCTGCTCCCCCCCCCCCAAAAAAAAAAAAAAAAACTACAGCAGAATCTGCTTTTATTTATTTTATTTATTTTTATCTCAAATGGAGTTTCCTTATTTGACACCGGATGGCTCGATTTGACCATTAGTGATTATTATAAATGATATTGTATTTTTTTGATGGATTTAAATGAAAATGAGTCTTTGGTGTAATGGAAATGATGTCTTCACTTTTGTAAGTGAGTAGGAAGTCAATCGTGATGTTTACATGAGACACCGCAATCAAGACTTGTGATGTGAGTCGGAAGATGATGTCACCAAGAATGCTAATCCAGCGAGACGTGTTGGAGAAGCAGAATAAATCTGCCCAGATGAGGTGTGCCATCAAATTGATTTAGCGTGACTTCCCCATAGCAAATGTCATTTTTCCTTCGACAGCTAACCATTTGAGACTGAATGAAGTAGTATGCTCCATATTTCCTCACTTGCTTCAAGATGCAATGAATCAACAGTTTTAACATACTTTTAGGGGGTTGTCTTCTTCACCTACTGATATATTACGCTGAGTAAAAAAAAAAAAAAGATGTTAGTCACTCTTATTCCTTCCGCTTTCCTTATCCAGATCCCCAAAGTACCGTATTTTCCAGACTATAAGACACACCAGACTATAAGGCGCACCATTAATGCATCGCGTCAGATTTTTAATCCAAATCATTCTCCATTTTATCTTTTTTATTTCAACTTCAGACGCAACAAATGACTTTATAATCACAAAATTGTCTTTTTGATTCATGATTCATAGTCTTCAGCGGGCCACTTATGATTGATTTCATGACACAATGCTTCGGGCCAGTTTAAATTTAGGAATTTGGTCCATATATAAGGCGCACTGGACTATAAGGCGCACTGCCGGCTTTTGAGACAATGTTAGGTTTTTAGGTGCGCCTTATAGTCCGGAAAATACGGTAGCTCATGCACTGTCACCCAGAGAGGCTACCTGATGTAGTCAATACAATTACCGAGAATATTTCTATTTGCATGGATGTAGAAATAGGTCTGAAATCTGCGTCTCCCGCACAGATGTTATTTTCTGTCTTTTTTCAGGAGCAGAATGTGTGTTTATTTTGAGACGGAGGCTGACGCAGTCGGGTTTAGTCACGCCGTGTGCAGGATGGAGTGAATGTAAGTCATTGGAGTGGAGGCTGGAACAAATCAAGTGTGCATGTGTTTTAAGGCCCTGCCACAGGCGAGCGACTGTTGTTGTAATAGCCAAGATGGATGAGATGCACTCGCCAGGTGGCCCGACCCCTTCCGGGCTCCACTTGGAAGTTAGCTGACTCTCATCACCTTCACCTTTTTTGCACTGACAATGCATCACTGGGAATATCCTTAGCATTAATAACGCCGAGTGGTTTCTCAGGCGATGGCTGTGATGTGAACATGGAAACACAACCGGGTGAGCGCAGGTGGCGCCGCCGACATTATGAGACTCGGCGTTCTCTCTCGGTTAGGGCACGTATTAAATCATCTTTCTTAATCGACATGAGGTATTCATATGTTGTCGGTCAGGGAAGATGGCCGAGCAGTCATTGCCGAGTAAACTCACATTGTGTCTTTTATCAGGTGGCTTGTAATAACACGTTTGATGCCATTAATACGCTTAGATTGGAAATTTAATTGCACACATTTTTTCCAGACTTTAGTCAGGGAGTCAGGGCACCACTAATCTATTATCACATATTGCTCCTCGCAGTCCCATTTGAGGGAAAAGGTGATAACGCCACTGATTGTCTTTGTAGAGGGGGGAGGGGGTGGGCAATTAGGAGGTGGTGGTTTGTGGGTTGTCTCCATCATTTGCCGCATTGTTTCCATGGATATGTTAATGCACATTTGGACTCACAACATGACACGTATTAGGTCTTGAGCCACTGAGTCCCAACCAAAGTACTTATAAATAAAATTTTATGGTGCTGAGTTTGATCTTGGAAAAAATTAATGCAATATTATGTTGAAATTAGAACAAATTGGTATTGTGTTTGTGTGTGTGTGTATTCTGGAGTGTTAATTTGTTAGAAAGAGCAAAAATGATTTTTTTTAAAAGTTAATAAATAAATAAATAAATAAATAAATAAATAAATAGATAAAACGCATATATATATATATATATATATATATAAAATATCTCTCATATATCTCTCATATATATATAAATATATATATATATGAGAGATATTTTTAATCAAGCTAAAACATAGTCTATTAACGCAAGAAAGACATCTTCAAACGTTCAATTTCACAGTGGCTGCACAGCAGTAAAAATTGCAATTTTCATTTTTGATAGACCTCCTATTTGTAGCTGTGGGCTTTTTTGCTTCTATTAATTATGACTTCATGCATGTCAAAGTAATTGAGCAAATGGCCCACGCAGGCCACAAAAGCAATCGCTGGACTAAATTGATTGTAAACAACTCGCAAAGTAAACGCCATATTTTTGGAGAACAAAAGTGGAAAGTAATTTATTGCCGACACCCCCCCCCCCCCCCCCACTCCCCCGCCCGACAATAGGTTTTGTATGGAACTATGGTTCTTACGCGCACTCAAGTTAATAGAGTAAAGAAAAATCTCCGCTTGCAGGATGCTAACAAAATTGCTTCGCACCAAATTTGAAGGTGGACGTGCAACAAATTTTGATTTAAGGGTGATGACATAAGGTGCCTCTGTGTTATTTTCTTCAGACTAACATAAAACATTCAAATATGCTGAATTTGTTTTGCTATATGAATATTTTAATTATTTAAATAACTACGGTAACTACAATTTTTAATACTGGTGGACAAGCCAGGACACATCTCATATTATATTGTCCAGGCTAGCTTTTTGTTTTGTCCATTAAGTAAATTTATTGACTCCTTCCGGCTATGACTATGCATATTTACAGCTGTTAATTTGTAGTTACTGCTTAAAAGTAAATTAAATTACATCTAGGGAGCCTTTAAGGTAATGTAAAATGTAATTATTGCTTTTGAGATGCCGGTCTGCAGTCACTCAAGTAAAGAGGAGACTGATTTCACTTCATTGGATTTCAGTGATGAAAGGAGACATTTATTTTTTTATGGGGTAAAGCTTCAAGAAAATGAAGTGGAATTTCCATCACCATGATTTTCTTGAGTGTTTCGTATAAAAGCGGCATCTTTGGGAAGCCATGTCGATATCAAATTTATAATTCAGACTGTTCAAAGCTCCTACTGTCCGTCATCAAAAAAAAAATCCAACTTCTTTGCTAAAAAAAAAAAAAATATTCAAGCTATTTATGTCCCATTTTATATGACATTTACTGTACTGAGTTTCATCACTATGTCCGGGAGGGCAACAATAACTGCCGTGCATGTCCCACAATGGAAACAAGTGTTAAAATGAAATACACCGTGACCTCAAAGGTCAAAAGCAATCCATTCGACAACACTGCTGACCTCTCATTTTCAAATACAATTTTCCCCCGAGTAAATAACAGAAACAGTCACCATTATAGAGCTGTACTGGCAGTGCCCCCCCCCCCCCCCCACACACACACACACATAAATTACAGCACACTATAGCATTCACTTATCACACTGGTTGAAATCAGTCGGGATTTTTTAGGCAAATGCAGTTTACAATTTTTTTTTTTTAAGCAATGAGTACCAATTTGTACTTTTTACTGTAAAAAACTATTTTACACCTCAACATTCGCAATTATTAGCCCGCTGCCGCTAGTAATTATTCCATTTGCCATCATGTGAAGGTTCCAGATGAAAACATGAAGAGCAAACATTTGGTTTATTTTATTCAGTTGACTGCTTGCAGAAAATAACCCTGTGAGATTTGTAGCGATGAAGTCTTCAAACATGCAGGTCAAGCGTTTGAGGACACATCATGAAAAATACATTTTGTTCATCCTCTTGCCAATGTGCATCAGGGAAAATAAGAAGCTTTTTAGATGCTAGTCATGCCTGTTAAGCCATATCTGATTTTAGATTGGGGAAGGAACATTTCACACTAAACCTTTTTTTTTTTTTTAAATGTAGAACCTTTTGTTGTTCACAATATAGTTTGTAAAAAATGTCAGCTTTACATCACACACATCATTATGGTTGTAATACACAGTTAAGTAAGTTAATTTTTTTTTTTTTCATGTCCTTCTGCCAACAATAATTGTCCCTGCAGCTTGAATCATTGGCCATCAAAACCTGCAGACTAAAAAAAAAACTTTTGTAGTAAAATCTGTCCTCTTTACCAGCAAACTGACAACAACAAAAAAACTAATCTATTTCCTAAATCACTAAATTGTTTTTTTCCTCCATCCCTGGAAATGTATTCTAAACAAAAAATCGTCACATTCAACTCAGCAGTCATGCTCACAGCCGGAACAAATGCTCCGGCGATAAAATGTGTCGTGAAATTGCAAAACTAATCGCAAATGGCCGCATTTGAAATTAGGATTCGAATGGTCTAAGCTCTCTTTGACAATTGGACATTTTTTTCCTTCGCTCATCCTGTATGCATGGATGTCAAAGTGCTGCTCATCAAATTGACAATCTACACTCAAGGTTAGGTTTGACGGCTCGGTCCGAATAAAAAAAAACACGCCCCCCCCCCCAACCCCTTTCAGTGAAAATCTCATTCATGGCAGTAATTTGCCTTCTTTGTCATTAGCGCCATTAGCGATAATAGAACATCTAAAAACGGGCACATCACGGCTGAGAGAACACAATGATTCTCATATCAAACCAGAATTCAGCTTGGCTGAAGGTTTTCGAACCAAAACCGGACCCCCAGCTATCTTTAAAGCTTTTAAACATCATTAGAAAATCATAAAAACCTGTTGCGAAATAACCAAGCTGCAAAATGAATATTGAATATGTGACAAAAGTTAAATCCATAATAGCGTGAGATCCCCGTCAATATTTGACCATTTAAAAAAATGCACCAGAGGAACCAAAGGGCAGGTTTATTAATATTTATTAATACAGCTGATATATTTGCCATTTAAAGGAAATGCTAAATTCTAAATGGCAAACCGAGTGAGCGTATTTGATTTCTTTTCTAATGTCACTTGCCGGTCCACTCGGCTCAAAGCGCCGTTAATGTCACAGCAGAATTTTTTTTTTTTTTTTTCGAACAGGTTCATGCTGTTCCCCTCGATGGGAATGCTTTTGATTTCTGTCAGGCAGACCTCTCGGCGGCTTCCAGACACACTAATGACACGGCCTGGAGTCACTGAGGGGCTCTTTGATACACGACGGTGAGCTGAGAAATGCCGGGCTTCATTTAGCCCTAAGCGTTTTTTGCCTTTTACTTTTTTTTTTCTAGGCCTTTTTTATTGATTGCGGCAGTTTTGAAAAAGACAAAAACAGATTACCCCCCTATTCCCAAAAAAATTTCATATGTAGTTGCTGTATATCATACAAAGCTTATTTTCCCCTCATATTATTTTAAAATAACCTGTACAAATAATTTAAGAGAGAGTATAGTGCTCTGAGCAGGGTTATACATTTTTTATTTTTTATTATATATTTTTTATTATAGGACAATATATTCTCTCTTTTAGTTTTTTTTTTAATATATGCCTTTTCATTTTTATTTTATTTCATCGACGAAACAGTTTCTCCAATTTTTTTTATTTCGTATTTATTTTTTGTAATAACCTTGGACACCAATATTGGGGTTCCGGAAAGAGATGGCCAGACGTGAGCTTTGTGGTGGGAAGAATCTAAGACGGAACAACATTAAGTGGAGTGAGACTGTGAATGTCCTCCAGCAGGTCATTTTTCGAGACAAATGGTCAAACATGACAAGCAAAATGAACCTAAATCACCTCATCTGTCATCTATCGTAAATCACTCGAAAATGTCTGGCCTCGGTTTATAATGTCGGACAATTTTGGCTCCGAGACATCATCTCTAATCGGCTTGAATGCAAAAAAAAAAACCCCAATATGGACGCCGGCTTGTTCTTTGTAATGATTATGGACAAAACGCTGCATACGGCACCAGGATGGAATATTTTGCTTAATTTCCCAATGAATAATGCATGGCTCGTTGTGCTAAAGGTCAGGCATATGCCACGAGTTCATGCTTGGCTAAAATCTATACTACTTTTTATCCAAAGCCTGCTCAGCCTATAATTTTATATTTGAACTTTTCCTAATACATATTTAAACATTTGCGAACATTGCCACCATTTGCAGTATAGTCCAATGTGTTTGAATTAAGTAGTATTCATTTGTGTTTATTTTCCACTTTCCTCCTGTCCATTGAACAAGACAAAATACCGTATTTTCCGGACTATAAGGCGCACCGGACTTTAAGGCGCACCTTCATGAATGACCCATTTTAATCCAAATCAAATCATTCTCCATTTTATCTTTATTTATTTCAACTTCAGACGCAACAAATGACTTTATAATCACAAAATAATCCTCCATAGTCTTTTTGAGTCATGATTCATAGTCTTCAGCGGGCCACTTATGATTGATTTCATGACACAATGCTTTGGGCCAGTTTAAATTTAGGAATTTGGTCCATATATAAGGTGCACCGAACTATAAGGCGGCTTTTGAGAACATTTTAGGTTTTTAGATGCGCCTTATAGTCCGGAAAATACGGTAGTCGACGATAAATGCGAATTCTTTGTTGGTGATGTATAAATGCTATTGGTCCATTCATGTCCATCTAAACTCTTAAGGCTAATCTTAATCTCTCTCGCTCTTGAAAATGCCCAATGTAGGTAGCAAAGAGTATTTTTCTTTTCCATGTAATGATTCTCCCCAGACCTTTCCTGATGCGGTAATTCCCCCCCCCCTCCCCTCCTCCTTTGTTTTCCATTTGCTGTGCACAAATAAGCACCCTTCAACATGCCACCTTGTCAATTTCATCACACCTCCTCCTCCTCAGCCATCAAAAGTTTGCCCAAAGTTTCCATGCATACATTAAGGCAAGACACGGAAAATGACAGCCTTTCCACCCTTTTTTTCAGCTTGTCTACCACCTAATTTCCAACAAACTAGACAACAACCTGTATTATAAATGCTGTGGTTGCGCAAGTGTGCACACCCTCTTATAAAAGCCTACGTGGCTGCAATCACATTTCAACTCATGTTAAACGGGAGTCAGCATATTTCGGATATAACGGACCTCTGATTAACCCCAAATCAATTTCAGTTGTCTTCTATTCCTGACATTTTTGCGATTTTGGTCCAATTTCTTAAAGTCACACAATCCTGGGATTTCAACAGGGGTGTGCAGACTTTAAATACCCAGCCGCCTCCACTTGGATCAATCAAAATACCGTATTGTCCGCACTATAAGGCACACCTTCAACGAATGGCCCATTTTAAAACTTTGTCCATATATAATTTGGACACACCTGCCATAGTGGCTCAATATTGGTCCATATATAAGGCGCACCTGATTATAAGGCTCACTGTCGGCTTTTGAGAAAATTGAAGGTTTTTAGGTGCCTTATAGTGCAGAAAATACGGTAGCCACTTTTCTACAAAATACTCTTCTTTCATACCCACTTATCAACTGCCCTACATCTGTCCCCACCTATTTACGTACCTTCCTCCCTCCATCCCAATCAGTCCACACCCATCTATTTACCCACCCACTAATCTTCCATCCCGCCAATCTTATTTCCTACCTGCCCAATCGACTGACCCACCTTACGTCCCATATCTCTTCGTAAAGGTACTATATTCTGTCTCATGTACATTAGACAGTGAAATGTGTTCTCCATCCCTGAGGAACCGTGGCAAGCCGCCCAGGATTGATTTCGATCTTGTGTAAGTGCTTTAGGCAAAGAAAGCAACTGGAAATTAATCATGTACTGTATATTTTTAGCTGTGGGAGGAAACTGGAGCAAGACCCACAAAAACACGCACGACAACTTTTTTGCTGGAAAACACTTTTGTTAACCACCGTTTTCATAGGAAAGCTTCTCCTAACTTACCTGTTTATCTATAACTACCCAATTCCTAGTCACTGATTTCATTTCCCCTTTGTTCATTCGATTAGATACTTGCAGAGGGAGCTGCCGTAATTACAAACTATTATAAATTAAAAAGGAAATGTCAACTTTGTTAACCACCGAATAACGGCTTCGATTAAACTTTACAACTTCACGATCGCAATCGTGTTTCTTTCGGCCATTTTAATTAGGAAAACAATTTTGCGATGAAAGTGAACCCCAGCTGAAATATTAAAAGGAAGCCACATACAAGAGTGAAGTTTAACTTAAGAGAGAATGTTAAATAGTTGAGGTAAGTGATATGAATCACAATTATTGCATCAGAGCTTTAAAGTTGAGCTGCTGTGTTCACCTGGAGTCTGGTTTGGAGCTAAAACTCTCCAAGCAGACATTAGTATGCACTTTGCATCTGGACGCCCCGATGTAATTGACAAAAGGAACACTTAACTTCTGAATTTTTTTTTTTTTTTTGATGAGATGCAGAGGAGGGAGAGATTTAATTACTGTTCACGGGGATCTGGGACACCACAGCAAAAAAAAAAGTCCCAGTCACGTGATTTAAAAAAAAAAAAAAAGTAGAATTTAATGAGACTAGAGAAAATACATAAATTTTTAGTGGTTGGAAGTTATACAGAAAAAAAAAATCAAAAATGGAGAGAGCACAGACTGTCATTGATGGGCCTGTCTGTCTTTATTTAAAGCCATCCAAATGTGTGAATGTACAAGTACATCGTGTGAATGTTCTAGTATGTAACACATTGCGCAAAATGCACAAATCCACGTCTGCCCATTATTTTTACATCTCAGCGGGGAATCTTGCTCACTATTTAAGTCAGGCCCAAGTGTTGTCCCTTCTCAATATAATTATAAGTGACTCCTGCAGACTTAGACTAGACTGGCTTTAATAATGCCGTTTGTTTATGAGGGTCTCCTGACCGTGAAGCTCAGATCCCCGTGACCATGAACGACAAGAAGGCCTGCTATTAGGCAGGAAGCCGTAGCACCACTTATTGGAAGTGGATGTTGTTGCCATGACGCCAGAGCTTCAGAAGTGTTAAGCGGAGCAGATGTTAACTGTTTTCCACACCTTTTTTTCCTTTTGAACGCCGTGTCCTCGCCTCGGTCTTCATCATGCCTGCACCTCCCAGTCATCGGCGTTAACTCATGTGGAATCAGCTTCTTCGTACCTATTCGCATCTCCTTGGGATAATTGGCTGAGAACATTTTGTTATTATTTGCCGCCTTCTTCGTGTGTTGTCAAATCCTTCCCTGTGGATGAAATGATGATGTTCTGCTTTTGTTTGCGCTCAACCTTGGCTGTGTCATTTAGATCCCCTCCGTAGTTGTCATGCCAACGGCATATCTAAGGCCGTCGTGCCGATTCAACGGAGGGTTGGGAATGGTTGCGCTTCACAGACGGACGGGCAGGTACGGGCAGCCGTTGTCTTTTGGCAAGATTTTGGTAACGGCAGATTGCTCAAATTATGTATCGACACCGAGAGCGAAATGACTGACGAACACTGCCAAGTTCCATTTCATTTATGGATATCAATTTGTGCCCCGAGCACATTACAAATACCGGATGAAAGAAATTAGGCCGGTTAATTAGGTGAAATTACTGCATGCATTAAAAGATAGGACAGCCATGCATATTTCAAAAATAAATAGCACTTCCTGGAAAACCTGCATCATCCTATGCAAGTGCAATTTACAAGATAAAGTACAAGAACATAAAAATCACTTCAGATACACGGTTGCATAAATTACCGTACTTTCCCGAGTATGTCCATTACCCAAGGGGTTGTTTTTCAAATAAAAATGAAGCTGACTATACAATTTTTATAGCATCTTATAACGGTCGACAATAACGTTGTCTCCCTTGTTGCTAGAGAGATGGGACTTAATGAATTCCTGGACAGATGGAACCGCCAGTCCGTCCTTTTCCACTGCAAGGTCGGACATCTTGGTCTCACACCTCATGAAGGATGTGTTACACCCGGACATCCATGCCATCTGCACCCCCTTCTGCCCTCCCCCAAAAATCCTAAACCAAGGTGATCTCAAACACTGGTCCCCCCCCCACCCTCATCACCAAAATGGCTTTTAAGTAAGCTCAAAGTCACTTAACCTTCTCAAACTATCAAATATAAATACTACATTGAAATTCATACAGAAGTTCCTAGACAAAATAGTTTTAGGGCACCTCCTTGAGTGGTGATAAATATTCTGTTTAGTCGTATTCCCAAAATGGCTCTCAAAAATGAAAAAAAAATGTCACTGCAGTTGGAGATAAGCTTTATCACTCCTGCAAGGTGCCATTTTGAGTTATTGTCCATCTGAAAAGCTGGCATTAATTTAACTGCTACATGAATGGACCAGGCTTGATTCAATTCAGAAAGAAACTTTGAAGTTACTAAAGCTATTCAGCTCCGTCACAATGTTGCGGTGGACCGAGGAGACGAGGTTCTCTCGGAGGAGAAGCCGCCGATAGAAAATTAAGTAGAAAGGAAACAAACATGGATAAAGAAGAAAGATGGCCGACGACGTTTCTTTCCGAAGGGTTCAAGTCGACCCAGAAAATGGGCGACATTTAAATTAGTTGCCAGAATATATTTACCGAGAACTGAAGCACCAGCTGCATTGTTCTTCCAAATAGGTTCTATCTCAGCTTCTTCTCATTTGGCAACTGGACTAAGACTCCAGGCAAGTTTAGACTTGCGCTAAGATTATTTGTGCCACTTTCCAATCCAGGATGAAATGGCAGACAGCGACAAGAAGGAAAGTAGGACCAAAAAGCAAATAAATGACAAAAGATGCCAGGACTGTATTTATTTCTATCATTAACACCATATAATGGATCGTCCAAAAAACTCTAATAATCCAAATAAGCTTGTTTTTAATAACTTCATTAGTAGAGTCGCATTGTGCTTTATTAGAAAGAATGACTGACGTGTGATTCTCAGTTTATGAGCTAGTCACCATGGAGTGAGTCATGGAGTTATCACAGGAAAGTTAATCCAAGTCTCGTTTGATTTGATTGGCTGCCAAGAAATCAATGGAATTGATTGGTAACTGGTGCCACTTAGGGTATTTAGTGACTGATGTAAATGTAAGGAGGTTGTCCTTCAAGTGCTTGGTCAAGATCACAGAAAAGATGCAAATGAAATGATTCACTTTTGAAATGACTGATTAGTGTGGTGACAAAGATGTTTAAAGTGATTGTTTTCATCAAAAAAAAAAAAAAAAAATGCAGGTTTTTTTCATGTAACATGCCAGACAAGCTGGCAACTTTATTTATTTTGCCTTCTTGCATTTGCCATATTTGCACAAATGGTGGCCAAGGCTGCTTATTTACTCAACTGCAGATGGGGGGGTGGGGACTTCTGCTAGGGGGGGGTTTAACATCCAGTTCCTTACGAATGCGCTTTTGTCTCATCAGTTTCTTCTCCCGCCATGTTGAGTACTATACCTCCACACAAGGTAAGTTCATTAATACTTCACAATTACTGTAAGTTTCCAATCATTTGAGCCTGCTTATGCAACTTGGTAGGTACTCCTGTTTTGGTTAGCAACTGAAATAGAAATCGGAATTTTTTTTCCTTTCGGTAATAGGCCCACTGTGAAATACCTATTAGCACATCTGCTTCAAATTTCACCAACCTATGATGATGACCTTATCTCAATTGACTCCTGATGCTTTTTGCGAACATACACAAGTTGAAGCGTTCGTCACCTTGCAACAAACATCGATGCCTACCCATGCACAGACGGCTTTTATTGGCTGGTTGGATTTAATTAAATCCCTCCATCACCAATGCTAATAGAAGTTCATCAATCGCAGTACGAATCAACCGATGGTGCAGCTGTTCCAATATGGACGCTTTTCACTCGTGCGCTTGAATCGTTCTCGACGATAATAAACACAAAATTGGAGAAAGTACTGCGTGAAATTTGCTTTTTCATGTCAAGTATTTCCAGGCACATTTGACACGGTGAAAACCTTAATCACCAATTTAGCCTGAAAACCTTAATCACCAGTTTAGCCTATTTGGAAAAAGCAGATGCTAATCTTCAGATCAGCAAAATACCAATAGGGGTAAAGATTAACGCCATGTTCTGTGTGCTCCAACGAGGCTTAAAAAAAAACCCGAAGGGAAGATGTAAAAAAAGTCACCCACCAAATTCAGTATCACGTTAATGTGAGGCCTGAGGCGGGGAAGGAAGCACTTAACACGTCACATATTAACCTCTGGATTACGTTCCATTAATTAGTGGTCTGAACTTCCTCCAATGCTCAAGCAGAAGTTTTGTGTATTCCTACGACAGACTTAACTGTATTGTTTTTGATTTTCCTCTCTCTCTCTCTCCTCGCTGATAGATGGATCCAAAGTGAGTCAGTGGAGGACAAAATGTTATGTAGCACAGATGGCCAGAAGCTTTTTGCCTGAGCCACCGCTTATTGCTCACTAACAGGTTAGAATGCCAAAGGAATGAGTGGAAACTGTCACAACATTTTTGGGGGGGCTGCAAAAGTGTGCATGCAAATGATCGTGTATTAAATATTATAATATTAAATGTAAAATTAAATGTAGTTGGACTGTCTGCAGGTTGTTTTGCTAAGCAGATGCAGCGATTTGCATTTTTTAAATAATGGAAAAGATCTTTACTGCTGTTAATTAGATTCAAATAAAAGAATTTAATAAGAAATAATTAACATTCATTATTTAATAAATGACTAATTAATTGGGATGGGATATTTATCGACGTACTCTGGTGTGTGAATGGCAACGAAGCACCCAAGAAGGTGCTGGAGAAATTGTGACGTGCTAAATTTACATGCCGTGAGTCAGAAAGAGATTTCAACATCGATAGATGTGATGGTCCTTTTTACCATGCATGAGGATCACGACTGAGTCATGGCCCAAAAAAACTTTTTTGACTCTTTAAAATTTGTGCTCACCTGAATGCCAATTGTCTAACAAAGGCCATGTTTGCCTGATTTCCAAAATGCTAATTCAGCCCTTGTGTCAAAAACAAAAAAGGCTGACATGACTTTGTGATGTTTGCCAAATAAACACATGGAAATCAGATGCGGAGAGATTTGCAAAGCCACTTGACAAAGGTTAATTGCTCACTTAACACACACACACACACTGTTGAAAAGAATTTAACTTGTCTTGTTCCAAATTGACTTCAGCATTGATGGCAGAAATTAAGTTGGCCAATTAAAATGTGTTATTTTTTTTATTTCAAGATGGTAGCCCCCAGCAAAGTTATCAACTGTGATTACCGTACTGGCCCGAATATAAGATGAGGGTTTTTTCATTGAAATAAAACTGAAAAAGGGGGGATCGTCTTATAATCAGGGTCGTCTTATATTCGGGACAATACGGTAATTGGTTTGTATGACATTGCCTTATTGAATTTAAATGAAAGTAAAGTCAATTATGAAGTATTGTAAATTCCTCAGTGAAAATTGCATCAATATGAGTAGAAGTGAGTCCTTTTTTTAATTGTTTTTTTTTTCCCATCGCTATGTGGTGACTATGAGATGATTTGGAGCTAAACCAATCATCTCATTGGCTGTTTCGACGTGTTCTGGTTTCAATTCTATTAAAATCTTGCAAGCAAAGCACTGTGTAACCTTTTGTTTCTACGCCCCCCCAAGTCAGGCTTCTAATTTTAATATAATTTTTTCGTATTTGATGCTTTTTATGTCTGAACTCGGTGATCTGCATTGAAAAAAAGCAGCCTGGGAATTCAAGTAGGATTTCTGAGCCTGTGCACTGACTGGCCGGCCAGCTCGGAAAGTGGATGCAGGCACGTGACGTAGCTTAGAGGGAGCGACGCCTTATAAAAAGTGAGAGGAGTGTGGAGAGCACAGAGCGTCTGGAGGAGCCGCGCTCTCATCCTCCAACAGGAGAACCACTTCAACGCGGACACAAAAAACTAGTCGAATGTGCATGAAAAATGGCAACCAAGCTTTCTTTGCATTAAACCACACTTTTGTTTTTGCTTCTTTTTACCAAATCTTAGAAAAAGCTGGATGTTGCGCTTCTGCCTTGGATTAACGCGCAAAGATAAAAGGGCGGATCTGTGCACCGGAGGGAATTATGTAAGGTAAAAAACATCATTTGAATCTTTTGGTGCTTTTTTTCCGCATGTCATTCATATTTGTTTTGATTATTCTAATGCATTAGCGGGGGTTTCGACATTAAAGTACATTATGTTTCCACAATTTTGCAACTAATTACTAAATGGCATCAGTAAGTGCCATGCTGAAGTTTGTTCTTTAAAATCTTTAAAATAATGCATGAGATTTTTGTGAGGTTTTAAGCCTGGCAGAAATGCATGTATATAAATTTAATATCAGGGATAAAAATGCTGATCATATATCAAATGCATAAAAGTGTGAAATTTCTTGAAATGTTTGTTACTCAAAAGCAATGCTGCCCCCCCCCCCTCCCTTCCTGCAATTATTGCATACTACCAAAAATATTAGATATACTGTACCTGGGAAAAAAACACGGATGTGTTATGTGCATGGAGAGCAGCGTCCTCATGGGAGAAAAATGAACCCCACTAAGATGATATTGACTCAAACTGATTTTTTTAAACTACATCATTACATTTGATTTGTAGTAATGCATTCATGTAAATGTTGTTTATTGGGTCTCAGAAATACTGCTGCAGCCCCCTATTAAAAATACATCTACTGACCAAAACATTAGGTACACCTGCACAAAAATCCCCATTTGTATGCAAGAGGTGTGTCTAATATTTTGACTCTCAGCGGTGTCGTTAAATGAGATGCACAATAACAAGCATATAGAATCAATTATATTATTTATTCTCTTTAAATATTCAAATAAAAATAACTGCAGGTGTTAAAATGTATAGTTTTTTTTTCGTTCTGCTGCATCCCCCGTTTGGAAAAACATCTACAGGCATTAAATGCACGTCAATGCCTGCCATCTAGTGGTGATTAGTGATATTACAACTTAAAACTAAAGTCGAACCTTGCATAATGATGACAAATGCGATTTAAAAAAAATGATTCAATCATTCGTGGTGTTCCTAATGTGATTACTCCATGTCTGAGACAAATGTCCGTCCGTTTCCAGGTTGGTGTAGGTTGGTCCTCTCGTCTCTCCCGGCAACATGCAGTCCGTGCTGGATGCTGTGGCCGACACCACCTTCCGGACTATCACCTCTGGTTTACAATATCTGGGTTCCAATGACGCCAACTACGATGAGGCCGTCAGTGAAGTGGACTTCAAGGGTGTGTTCTCCCTGCAGAAGCCCTTGTCCTCCTTCCGCAGCAACGCCTTCCCTGACAAGATCCCCCCTGACGAGGAGCTGATCCTCAGGGGATTCTACCCCACCAATGCCACGGAGCTCCTGTCCAACCGGACCACGTTCCGGGACGAGGGCAATAACATCCAATGCGGGGAGAACTTCATGGACATGGAGTGCTTCATGATTCTGACGCCCAGTCAGCAGCTGGCCGTGGCCGTCATGTCGCTCACCCTTGGGACCTTCACAGTCCTGGAGAACCTGGTGGTGCTCTGCGTGATCCTGCAGTCGCGCACTCTCCGCTGCAGGCCCTCCTACCACTTCATCGGCAGCCTGGCCGTGGCCGACCTGCTGGGCAGCGTCATCTTCGTCTACAGCTTCTTGGACTTCCACGTGTTCCATCGGAAAGACAGCCCCAACGTGTTTCTCTTCAAGCTGGGCGGAGTGACGGCGTCGTTCACCGCGTCCGTCGGCAGCCTCTTCCTCACCGCCATCGACCGCTACATCTCCATCCACCGACCTTTGGCCTACAGGCGTATCGTGACCCGGACCAAGGCGGTCATCGCCTTTTGCATGATGTGGACCATCTCCATCGTCATCGCCGTGCTACCTCTGTTGGGCTGGAACTGTAAGCGCCTCAAGTCCGTGTGCTCCGACATATTCCCCCTCATCGACGAGAACTACCTGCTCTTCTGGATCGGGGTGACCAGCGTGCTGGTTCTTTTCATCATCTACGCCTACATCTACATCCTGTGGAAAGCCCACCACCACGCCGTACGTATGCTGAGCCGCACCTCCCAGAAGAGCTTGGTGGTGTACTCGGCGGACGGCACCAAGGTTCAGACCACTCGCCCCGAGCAGGCCCGCATGGACATACGCCTGGCCAAGACTCTGGTGCTCATCCTGGCGGTGCTGATCATCTGCTGGGGTCCCGTGCTGGCCATCATGGTCTACGACCTCTTCTGGAGGATGGACGACGACATCAAGACGGTGTTTGCTTTCTGCAGCATGCTCTGCCTGCTCAACTCCACCGTCAACCCCATCATCTACGCCCTGAGGAGCAAGGACCTGAGGCACGCCTTCCTCAGCTCGTGTCACGCCTGCCGGGGCAGCGGCCAGCAGCTGGACAACAGCCTGGAATCGGACTGCCAGAACCGCAACATCTCGGCCAACAGGGCCGCAGAGAGCTGCGTGAAGACCACTGTGAAAATAGCCAAAGTAACAATGTCAGTGTCCACCGAGACGTCTGCCGAAGCCGTGTAACTGCCCAGATTCGAGGAAAGTGGGGAAAACAGATTTGAAAAAATGATCATTTTGGGTTCTGGTAGAGCAGATAAGGCAAACGATCGTTGGTTTGATGACTCGCGTGTGAAATTTGGCAGAATATGAGGCTTACGTTAATAAAAAAGGCGCTAGCCACCTGTTTTCTTGATATCTGTCCATACCACTTATTTTTTTTTTTTTTTTAGGACTATTTCAAGACATTAAGAATTACTGGGGGGTAAAATGATGATGTAGTGGTTCAGTTTCCACTTTAGGAGTTTGAATGATTCTTTTTTTCTTAAATTGTGACTTACAGAGTATATTCATACCAAATTTCATTCATTTCTTTATCATCAACTGAATGATTCTGGCCTGAAAAAAAATAAAATAAATCTAGCATTGCTAATGTGTGAGCACAATGTGTGCCCAAGTGCCAAAATGGTGTTTTACAAGGTCAGACTGGAAAGAATTCTTCAGTTGACTTTCATGATAGTCTAATTAGTGAATGCATTTTATATTTTTGTACTGTGACTTCAGGTTTTGAAAACAATGTATTGTCACGTTGGGAACAAGGGGCTACTGACATTTTGAATTCCACACGGCTTATTGTGTGCACCATGAATACAAGAAATAGTCGCTTTCTTTTCCTCTCTCTCTTTTCTCTCTCTCTCTCTCTGGCCTTGAGTTTCTCACAGGCGTTTATGTACATACATTCTCATAATTAAAACAGGTCACTTTTTATACTTTTTCTGACAACACTCAGTGAGTGGCAAGAGTACAAGGGAGTGTGTGAAATGAAAAGTGAGGGGGAAAAAAAGCGCTTCTAACTCGACAAAATAAAAATAAATGCAGCTTTTTTTTCAATATGTGGTAACAACTATTTTTTTTAATGAATGGTGGTGAGCACCATTGTATAATTGTATTTGTTTATTTGCTCGCCGTTGGAGATTGTAGAGTGTTACAATCAGCAAGTGCACAGTGTTATAATAATAAGAATAGTGTCGCAATTAGGGATGGGCATTTTTACAAGAATGTTTTTTGAAATATAATCTGAGAATCTTTGAATGTTCTGAACTCCTATGCCCATACTAGACTCATATAGAGCTGAAAAAAAAAGGGACGTCTTCTACCACAAACTACTTGAGACTGAATCAACCGTGCCTCTGCTGGTTGATCGACAATCAATCAATTGATTATCTAATGCCCATCCCTAATTCAAATCCTAACGCTCAGCTATTTGTGTGGGCAAATATTTTGAACAATAAAAACGAGCAAGGGTGCAGTGTGCTGGTCACAACTGTGCGAGCTGCTTTCATCTCATGTCTGTTTTTACTAGATTGTGTGTAATATTTTGTGACTTGGTGATATAGTTCCAACCCAAAAGCCTTTAAAGAATCATTACAGTGAGTTGTATCCAGTGCTACTGTTGCAGCAGGTCATTTTTGTTGTTTTGTAAAAAGCCACCCATGCTCTGGCCCTAGTGAAGTAATCTTAGCGTAATGGAATTATTGTCTGCTGATCATTTTATGTGTAGAAATAAAATGGATGAGGGGTGTTGACACTTACAAAAGAATTACAGAATTTTCCCCAATAAGCAATGTAGTGCTTTTTATTCTAGGAAATTGACAGCACAATTGTTTTTCTATTGATGTAACGCTATCCATAACAGCTCTGTACCAGTAAATGCTTCTGCTGCTTCTTGTATTCTTGAATAGTGAAGACTAAAAAAAAAAAAAAATGTCAACTGTCAAGTGACTTTCTGTACAGTGGTGGGAACGTGAAGACTCCTCAAAACTACAAAAAAAAAGTCACAATTGCTCAAGTGTTTTTAATATTCCTGTTTCAATAAAGTTGCAGCTAATTGTCATTGTCTGAAGCTATTTGATTATTTCAAAATGATAAACATCAGGGTTGCATCAAAGAAAAGCATAAATATGAACAGTTGTTTGTCTGTAAATATGATTTCTTATTACCTTCACGGTCTACTCTGCTCTATCTTACACACAACCATTATAAGGACAAAGTAAAAGGAGGGATGGATGGAGAATCTTCAGAATGTACGATTTTAGCGCCATCTGGTGGTTCATTTTAGTATTTTTGGTCAGCCATAGATAGGGATTGTTATATAGTATTCATATATATGTGCTTTAGTTTAAACTGTACAGTATAGAGTACTGTACACAGTACTCCTAGTACATGTAAGAATAATAAAATTATTACCAATTCAATTTATTTTATATATTGGCAAATTAGTTTGGTTTTAATTATTCTCAAATAATTTCGAACAATTTTCTTTAAAACGTAGAGAAAGTGCATTTCACTTATATTAATTGTTTATTAAGAAAACTTTCAACAACTTCTCCCCGCGGGGTTTGTTGCCAAACAACTACAGTACAATATTTTTTAAAAGAAGGCGTCGACGGAGTTGTCGGGAAATGTAGTATTCAAATGCACAAAGCACAAACGATCACTAGTTCTAAAAACTACACTTCCCAGCATTTGGGGGTGGCTTCTCGCGCATGCGCAGTAGAGCAATGAAAACTACATGAAGCCGGCCGACCGTTGAACCGTCGTGTTTACTTTCTATAGCGTCGAAATATCTGCTTTCATCTGACGATACGCGGTAGCTAAGACGTTTTATTGTGTCTGCTTTGTTTCAAAACACGATTATTCATCTAAATCAAGTACCATCGGTTTACAAAAAGAAACGAGAAACGAGAAAATTTTAATTTATCATCACACCCAATAGCTGGAGAAGGAGAGCTAACAGCAGCGGCGTCGTTCATATCCGGATCGTCACAAAACGGGAAGATTCGAACTTCTTGTGTCTTGTTAGGGGTTTTAGAGTTTAGCGCAATGGCGTGTGGGGCTACGCTGAAGAGGACTCTGGATTTCGACCCATTAATGAGCCAGGCTTCCCCCAAGAGGAGGAGGTGCGCCCCGATACGGTCTCCCGTCTCCTCGCCGCAGAAGTACCTCCGTCTGGAGCCTTCGCCGTTCGGACAAGTGTCGTCCAGACTCACTACAGGTTTGTATTTTTATGCCTTCAAAAGTGTTTTATTTGACAGAGTTGGACTCGTAACTGTTGCAAATGATCATCTTGAGATGGCAAGCTGTGGTATGCTGAAATGGACTCCAATCTCATAAATCTGTTATGATCATTTTTTGGGACTGATTTTGTTTTACGCGTTGACTCTTAAAGTGAATCGTGATTTTGTTTCCATCACAGAGCAAATCCTGCACAACATCAAACAGGAGTATAAACGGCTCAAACGGCGAAACCTGGACACGTATTTCCAACAAGTAGACGGCTTCTCCACTCTGGATCTTCTCAATGTCCCCAGTGCATCTTCCCCATCAGGTAACAGTTGAACGCTCAGGCTGGATTTACACTATAAAGTCCAAGTGGACCAATTCTGGATTGTCATGACACTGCAGGATTATTTCGATTAGATATAGAGCAGCAATAGAATAATCAATTTAAAAAACAACCTCTAGGCTGCAAAATAATCATGCCCCATTATACAGCATTCCAAATTATGCAAATCATTTACTCTGATTCCTACAAATGCAATTGGCATCATTTTCAAGTCATCAAAAATTATGAGCATAAATGTTTTCAAACAAACCTCCCCCAAATTAAAATGGAGTTTCTGTTCTTTTCATAATCTGACTCTTTTGATTTTGTATTAACTGTGAGATTTCTTCTCCGGGCAGGTTCTTGCTCAGGTGCGTCCTCCCCCACCAAGAAGGAGCAGCCTTTATTTTCCCTTCGGCAAGTTGGAATGATCTGCGAAAGACTACTAAAGGAGCGTGAGGATAATATTCGAGAGGAGTATGATGAGATTCTGACCACAAAATTAGCAGGTATGATGAACACGGTATTTCCTCACAATGAGATTTATGTTAATTTTTATTAATTTTTTTAATCAACAGAGCAGTATGATACCTTTGTCAAGTTCACACATGATCAGCTCATGCGAAGGTTTGGAGAACAACCTGCCAGCTGTGAGTTTTATTTTTTCTCTCACGTTTCTCTATGAAAATTGCATTTTACAATTTGTGGCATTCAGTTAACTAAATAAAACATCCTCTGGTGTTGTCTCCCATCACTAGATGTTTCTTGAGTGGACATGGAGAATAATTGAATCTGCTGGATGCTGGAGTGGTCCATTTGGATTTTGTTCCCAGCTGTGCCATATCGCCTCCCAGTGGACTTGATGGACTAGTCTGTGGCTTTTTACGTTTCTGCTGTTGCTGCTGCCGTTTAGGAGGACTCCCCCTGCTGTTGTCGTGTCTGACCCCTCCGTGACTTCCCAAAAGTGGCCTGGCAACATTTCTTCGGCTTTCTTCTCTGGAGGCCTTCACATATTCAAGGTCAACTGCCACCGTAACGTTCTCTGGCCTTCGTAATTCAATTCAGTTCTCAGTTGTTCTTGTTTTACGAATGAACATTTAGTTTGTACTTTTTGAAAAAGGGATTAGATCCTGTCAAAGGGAGATTTCAGACTCGACTCGATGGATTAGAGAATGATTTTTTTTTTTTTTTTTTTTTACACCAGACGACAGGCATTTATTGCATCTGCATTACACTGACTTTTACTCAAAACACCAAAACATTTGCTTGTTGTAATAAAGAAGGGGGGGGTGTCTTAAAATCTCAAGAACTAATAAACTGTTTTTACAGGCACGTCTTTGTGATTACCTGGTGTCAATGGAGGTATTGAACACAAATTTGTTTGACCACGTTACTTTCCAGCACACACTGCAAATTATTTATTTTTATTGGATTATCATGGCCAGATGACAGACATAAAACATGAATTTTACAAGCACCTTGGTATTTTTTTTCTTTAGAAATTGACTTGAGCACTGAGGATGTATATTTGACAAATAATGTGTAGAAATATTGAGAGTATCCATTTATAAATTATTTTTATTTTAAAACAGTCAATTCATTTAACAATCTGCACAATATTCATCAGAATGTACATCAGACATTTAAAATTAATGTATATCCAATTATTTCCGAAACACAAAAAAAAAGGGTTTTGAAATGCCAATCTGCAATATTGTTTTTCATCGAACATTTTAAAACAATACAGAATAAAGGGTCTACAAATAGCAACGTGATCATCGAACAACGCGCATGCGCACTTTGACGTCACCGAAACACGGCCTCTGATTTGACGAGATACCGGAAAACATTTAATTAACAGGAAGCGTTTGTTTTTTAACCATGTGAAAGGCACCATGAGCCTATTAGTGTAGTTTTATTTTCTAATCATGTGAAGGCACAATGTGCATATTCGTGTAATTATCATCATGTATGCTTTTTAATTTTAGAACTGTAGAGTTAACAACCTAGGAATATGGCTTCTTTTTTCGGACGAGCAATAGCAGCGAAGGTAATGAGAACAGGTGACACTGTTTGGAATCATAACATTTCTTTAGGGGGAAGTTAAATGTAGTTGAATTTTATTGCTCTCCATAAAAAAATATATATGTTGTATATACTTGTTTTTACTTTTTGTACAGCTGGGTAGGACACTGCAGCAATCTGATGACCTCTTCATACCAGCTCTTTCGGCTGTCCCAGTCTTTAAGAAACAGTTAAGCCTTTTCTATTTGCCCTTCACACTCTTTTCTTACACGTAACCTTTTAACACATTTTCTAAACCTTTGTGTAACTTTTCTTTTTAGGCAGACTGCTGATTTGAGGCTATCAATTAGCATTTTAAGAACGAATGGGGTTTTACCAGCTAGTGGGGACATCCAGATGCAAACAGAACACCTGGCTAATCAGGTAGGATTGATCAGCCACAGAACAAATAAGATATTTAGTATCATATTTTCCCTCTAATAATGAATAATAATAATATGTGTGCCTTTTCTAGATCCAAGTCAAAAACATGCAATCTGCCTTTTTTCTCCTAAATCCTTAATTCTCCAATATCATTTTCAGTTAAAGCGGGACAGCTTGGTGGAGGATATAGCGATAGGAAATGCTGTCATCAACTTCACAATTAACCGTAAACTTCTTGCTCAGGTTTGTATTATTATTATTATTATTATTATTATTATTATTATTATTATTATTTACCAGTATTATTGACTATGGCTCGTGTTCCTAACCTGTCACCTCTGTTCTAGAAAATACTGGAACCGTTAGGAACGGGGCACCACGGCAAAATT
This sequence comes from Syngnathus scovelli, assembly GCF_024217435.2. Lineage (NCBI taxonomy): Eukaryota > Metazoa > Chordata > Actinopteri > Syngnathiformes > Syngnathidae > Syngnathus > Syngnathus scovelli. The sequence goes on along the minus strand of NC_090866.1, from coordinate 9,308,795 downwards.
GAGCTTCACAATGAACTTTTTAATTCTCTTAAGAAGGGAACGACATTAGTAGAGTACAGGTATGTTTTCCAATATAATGTCTCATAGTTTCTCAGCAAACAGTGATACATATATGTGTTGTAGCTCTCCAAACATTGCCAAAAAGTTCCACGCAGGACACTTGCGATCTACAATTATAGGTGAATTATTGTAATATAAGCACAATAATGAAAATGAAACTCAGATGAGGGTAGCTCAGACTCTTTGTGCAGGGAACTTCATTGCCAACTTGAAGGAGTCTCTTGGGAACAAAGTTATTCGAATGAACTACCTTGGAGACTGGGGAATGCAGTTTGGTGAGTGATTATGATGGAAAAGAAATATGAAGTGCTGAACACACATTTTTGCTGGTTTAATCAAATCCTGCACTGTTGTGGAAATTTGCCGTACTTGTTCTCCTCAACCTTTTTTTTTTCCAGGTTTGCTGGGAGCTGGATTCAGCCAGTTTGGCAGCAAGGAGCAATTAAAAGAAAATCCTTTACAGCATTTATTTGAGGTGAAAATTCATATTCAGTAAACAGTAAATGTTTTTGTTTCTTTTGTTTTTATAGTATAATCAGGGTTCCCTTGAAACCTTAAAAATCTCAAGACATTGAATTCATAAATAAGAACCAACCCTAAAAACAATGCCCTAGTTGATTTTAAATACAAAATTGTTAAAAAATGCTAACACATGACAAATATGATATTATTATAATTACTGGTTGTCTTACTAGATGAAGCTTTGGCACCACCTTGTGGCATCTTGGTGCCAAACAACTGCAGCATTTTTCCCCAACAGCTTGACTGAACTTTGCATGTCAGGTTTAAGCTAATTTTAACCCATTTTACTTTTCAAACACCCTAACAGCACAAATATTTCTTTTCAAGGATCACATATATTGTATGTTTTGCAGGTATATGTAAAGGTCAACAAAGAAGCAGAGCACAACGAGGAAACCATGCTGGCGGCCAGGGACTTCTATCGACAGCTGGAGCAGAATGAGAGTCGGGCCGTGTCACTATGGCAACAGTTCAGGGACATCACTGTGAGCGAGTATCAACATGTATACAAGGTACAACACGGTGCCATCTCTGTTGTGTAGCCGTCATATTGATGATGTTTTTGGACTGTCAGCGGTTAGGGGTCCACTTTGATGTCTACTCGGGGGAGTCCTTTCACCAGGAGAGAGTCCAGGAGGTGGTACGGCAGTTGCAGAATAGAGGCCTGTTAAAGACCACAGAGTATGTGCTAGGTGGACTAATCACTAATATGCATTTCTTTCAGCCAATTGATGAGTAAAAGTTTTGCAGGAAGGGGACCGGCATAGTGGATCTCTCAGTCGGAGACCTGAGCAACGTGTGTACTGTCCTTCGCAGCGATGGCACAAGCCTCTACATCACCAGGTTGCTGCCGTCCGTAACAAATTCAGATGGAGAAAGTTCAACCCAGTGAAACTTATAATTTGCCACATAGCATAAAATGTGACACTTGGTCCTTGAAAGCAGTCGACAGCTCATGGATGAAATTGTGATTTCATCAGTGGAACGTTGTGAATTTCAATACCTCTCGCTTTTGGTTATTACATGGCCATTGGAGGAGGCCACTGATTTTTTTGTTTTTTTGTTTCAGGGACATTGCAGCAGCCATTGACCGGGAAGAAAAGTACCATTTTGATGAGATGATTTATGTGGTAAGGACATTTTTATGTTTATTTTTTTAACTAATTACAGGTTAACTCAGGCCAGATTATTTTATAATAGTATATATCACATCTCAATTATCTTTGTTGTAAAGTTAAAACAAGTTCTTCCTGCAATTTGATCTGGTTTGACTTGATGTCATTCTCTTTTGTAGACACCCATAAATAAAATGTAGTTTGTCCACTGGCTTTTCTGTTATCTCACTGATGCCTGTCCAACACAAATCTAGCTGTCTAGATTAGTTATGCAAACATGGCAGCCAGTACATGTTTTGTTAAAGGGCGTCAAGCGCAAGTGCCAGTCAGCATGCTAACGTTGACTTTGTCATTTTTCAAGACAGATAAAAGTCAAACACACCACTTTCAGCAGTTGTTCCAGATCTTGCAAGCGATGGGACATTCCTGGGCTGACAGGTAGATGGACACACACTCACACACAAAAGAAGCTACTCTGTTATCTTAGCATTTAGAACTTCCTCAACAAGTCTAACGTGAAGCGTTTGCTCAGGTGTCATCACGTGCCCTTCGGCCTGGTGAAGGGCATGAAGACCCGGACCGGAGAGGTGGTCTTCTTAGAGGACATTCTGGATGAGGCTCGTGCAAGAATGTTGAACAACATGAGCCATTCAAAAAGTACAACTGATTCATATCTGCTACGTAGCATCTTTTGGTTGCATCTTGTCAAATCTTGTGTCAAGGTTTCCTTATGACATCCTCATTCATCTTGCAGTGACAAAGGAAATGGACGATCCAGAAGACACCGCGCAGAAAGTGGGAATTAGTGCGTTAATAGTCCAGGTGAACGACGACGTGTCGAGCCTTTACTGTGGTGGGTCTGCTTATTTTCAAAATGGAGATAAAAATAACCCCATAAATGTGTTTTAGGATTTCAAAGGTCCACTGCAGGGTGACTACAAGTTTGACTGGGACAAGATGCTGCAAGCTCAGGGAGACACGGGCGTTTTCCTCCAGTACACGCATGCACGCCTCTGCAGGTGCGTTAACAGACGTTGAGATGATTGTCGCTAATCAAAACAGCAGCACCTATTGAGGCATGTCAGGTCTCTCAAGTGGAATGTGGAAATAGATCTCCAGAGCTTTGTGAATCTTTTGAATTGTCTCAAGCAGTTGAGTGGACTGAGGTATACGTAAATACTTCTCCTGTACCTCTTGATGCAGTTTAATACGGATGAATGATGACATCGACGCCGCGACATTCGACGCATCGCTTCTAAGCGAGCCGTCGGGCGTCTCCGTTCTTCAGCATCTCCTCCGGTAAGTTCAACAACTTGCCATGCGTATTTCGAGTTTCCTCATCACAACACAGCCCTTGTGTCTTCCCACAGCTATGATGAGGTGTTGTACCAGTCGGCGCAGGATCTGCAACCCAAACACTTACTCAACTTCCTGTTGAAGCTGTGGTAAGGCCCAACGAGGATGTTATGGTGTGAGATGTTTGGAGACTGGTGGATTCTCAAACGAGGAGTATTTGCTCTCTTGCAGCCACCTGACCGCCTCGGCACACAGAGACCTGCCAGTCAAAGGGAGCCCGCAGCAGGTCGCTCAGGTAAAAAAAAAAAAAGGTTAATTCTATCTGCCTGGTTGTGCAAAATCATCGGAAAATCTATCCATCCATATTTTTCTTCAACACTTTAGATCAGGGGTGTCAAACTCTTTTTTGTTCGCGGGCCGCGTTATAGTCATAGCTACTCTGAAGCCCCTGAGCCTGGCTTTAAAGCCTACTTTGAAACCCTAGCTCCAGTATGAAACCCGACTCTGAAGCCCCTGAGTCTGGCTTTAAAGCCATCTTTGAAACCCTAACTCTAGTATGAAACCCGACACTGAAACCCCTGAGCCTGGCTTTAAAGCCTACTTTAAAATCCTAACTCCAGTATGAAAGCCGACTCTGAAGCCCCTGAGCCTGGCTTTAAAGCCTACTTTGAAACCCTAACTCTAGTATGAAACCCGACTCTGAAGCCCCTGAGCCTGGCTTTAAAGCCTCCTTTGAAACCCTAACTCCAGTATGAAACCTGACTCTGAAGCCCCTGAGCCTGGCTTTAAAGCCTACTTTGCAACCCTAACTCCAGTATGAAACCCGACTCTGAAGCCCCTGAGCCTGGCTTTAAAGCCTACTTTGCAACCCTAACTCCAGTATGAAACCCGACTCTGAAGCCCCTGAGCCTGGGTTTAAAGCCTACTTTGCAACTCTAACTCCAGTATGAAACCCAACTCTGAAGCCCCTGAGTCTGGCTTTGAACCCTACTTTGCAACTCTAACTACAGTATGAAACCCGACTCTGAAGCCCTTGAGCCTGGCTTTAAAGCCTACTTTGAAACCCTAACTCCAGTATGAAACCCGACTCTGAAGCCCCTGAGCCTGGCTTTAAAGCCTACTTTGCAACCCTAACTCCAGTATGAAACCCGACTCTGAAGCCCCTGAGTCTGGCTTTGAACCCTACTTTGCAACCCTAACTCCAGGATGAAACCCGACTCTGAAGCCCCTGAGCCTGGCTTTAAAGCCTACTTTGCAACCCTAACTCCAGTATGAAACCCGACACTGAAGCCCCTGAGCCTGGCTTTAAAGCCTACTTTGCAACCCTAACTCCAGTATGAAACCCGACTCTGAAGCCCCTGAGCCTGGCTTTAAAGCCTACTTTGCAACCCTAACTCCAGTATGAAACCCGACTCTGAAGCCCCAGAGCCTGGCTTTAAAGCCTACTTTGACACCCTAACTCCAGTATGAAACCCGACTCTGAAGCCCCTGAGTCTGGCTTTGAACCCTACTTTGCTACCCTAACTCCAGGATGAAACCTGACTCTGAAGCCCTTGAGCCTGGCTTTGAACCCTACTTTGCAACCCTAACTCCGGTATGAAACCCGACTCTGAAGCCCCTGAGCCTGGCTTTAAAGCCTACTTTGCAACCCTAACTCCAGTATGAAACCCGACTCTGAAGCCCTTGAGCCTGGCTTTAAAGCCTAGTTTGAAACCCTAACTCCAGTATGAATGCCTACTCTGAAGCCCCTGAGCCTGGCTTTAAAGCCATCTTTGAAACCCTAACTCTAGTATGAAACCCGACACTGAAGCCCCTGAGCCTGGCTTTAAAGCCTACTTTGCAACCCTAACTCCAGTATGAAACCCGACTCTGAAGCCCCTGAGCCTGGCTTTAAAGCCTACTTTGCAACCCTAACTCCAGTATGAAACCCGACTCTGAAGCCCCTGAGCCCTGCTTTAAAGCCATCTTTGAAACCCTAACTCTAGTATGAAACCCGACTCTGAAGCCCTTGAGCCTGGCTTTAAAGCCTAGTTTGAAACCCTAACTCCAGTATGAATGGCTACTCTGAAGCCCCTGAGCCTGGCTTTAAAGCCATCTTTGAAACCCTAACTCTAGTATGAAACCCGACACTGAAGCCCCTGAGCCTGGCTTTAAAGCCTACTTTGCAACCCTAACTCCAGTATGAAAGCCGACTCTGAAGCCCCTGAGCCTGGCTTTAAAGCCATCTTTGAAACCCTAACTCTAGTATGAAACCCGACTCTGAAGCCCTTGAGCCTGGCTTTAAAGCCTACTTTGAAACCCTAACTCCAGTATGAAACCCGACTCTGAAGCCCCTGAGCCTGGCTTTAAAGCTTACTTTGCAACCCTAACTCCAGGATGAAACCAGACTCTGAAACCCCTGAGCCTGGCTTTAAAGCCTACTTTGAAACCCTAGCTCCAGTATGAAACCCGACTCTGAAACCCCTGAGCCTGGCTTTAAAGCCTACTTTGCAACCCTAACTCCAGTATGAAACCCGACTCTGAAGCCCCTGAGCCTGGCTTTAAAGCCATCTTTGAAACCCTAACTCTAGTATGAAACCCGACTCTGAAGCCCTTGAGCCTGGCTTTAAAGCCTACTTTGAAACCCTAACTCCAGTATGAAACCCGACTCTGAAGCCCCTGAGCCTGGCTTTAAAGCTTACTTTGCAACCCTAACTCCAGGATGAAACCCGACTCTGAAGCCCCTGAGCCTGGCTTTAAAGCCTACTTTGAAACCCTAGCTCCAGTATGAAACCCGACTCTGAAGCCCCTGAGCCTGGCTTTAAAGCCCACTTTGCAACACTAACTCCAGGATGAAACCCGACTCTGAAGCCCCTGAGCCTGGCTTTAAAGCCTACTTTGCAACCCTAACTCCAGGATGAAACCTGACTCTGAAGCCCCTGAGTCTGGCTTCAAACCCTACTTTGCAACCCTAACTCCAGTATGAAACCCGACTCTGAAGCCCTTGAGCCTGGCTTTAAAGCCTACTGTGAAACCCTAACTCCAGTATGAATGCCGACTCTGAAGCCCCTTAGCCTGGCTTTAAAGCCTACTTTGAAACCCTAGCTCCAGTATGAAACCCGACTCTGAAGCCCCTGAGCCTGGCTTTAAAGCCATCTTTGAAACCCTAACTCCAGTATGAAACCCGACTCTGAAGCCCCTGAGCCTGGCTTTAAAGCCTACTTAGAAACCCTAACTCCAGTATGAAACCCGACTCTGAAGCCCCTGAGCCTGGCTTTAAAGCCTACTTTGCAACACTAACTCCAGGATGAAACCCGACTCTGAAGCCCCTGAGCCTGGCTTTAAAGCCTACTTTGCAACCCTAACTCCAGGATGAAACCCGACTCTGAAGCCCCTGAGCCTGGCTTTAAAGCCTACTTTGCAACCCTAACTCCAGGATGAAACCCTACTCTGAAGCCCCTGAGCCTGGCTTTAAAGCCTACTTTGAAACCCTAACTCCAGTATGAATGCCGACTCTGAAGCCCCTGAGTCTGGCTTTAAACCCTACTCTGAAGCCCCTGAGTCTGGCTTTAAACCCTACTTTGCAACCCTAACTCCAGTATGAAACCCGACTCTGAAGCCCTTGAGCCTGGCTTTAAAGCCTACTTTGAAACCCTAACTCCAGTATGAATGACTACTCTGAAGCCCCTGAGCCTGGCTTTAAAGCCTACTTTGAAACCCTAACTCCAGTATGAAACCCGACACTGAAGCCCCTGAGCCAGGCTTTAAAGCCTACTTTGAAACCCTAACTCCAGTATGAATGCCGACTCTGAAGTCGCTGAGTCTGGCTTTAAACCCTACTTTGCAACCCTAACTCCAGCATGAAACCCAACTCTGAAGCCCTTGAGCCTGGCTTTAAAGCCTACTTAGAAACCCTAACTCCAGTATGAATGCCTACTCTGAAGCCCCTGAGCCTGGTTTTAAAGCCTACTTTGAAACCCTAACTCCAGTATGAATGCCGACTCTGAAGCCCCTGAGTCTGGCTTTAAAGCCTACTTTGCAACCCTAACTCCAGTATGAATGCCGACTCTGAAGCCCCTGAGTCTGGCTTTAAACCCTACTTTGCAACCCTAACTCCAGTATGAAACCCGACTCTGAAGCCCTTGAGCCTGGCTTTAAAGCCTACTTTGAAACCCTAATTTCAGTATGAAATCCGACTCTGAAGCCCCTGAGCCTGGCTTTAAAGCCTACTTAGAAACCCTAACTCCAGTATGAAACCCGACTCTGAAGCCCCAGAGCCTGGCTTTAAAGCCTACTTTGACACCCCAACTCCAGGATGAAACCTGACTCTGAAGCCCCTGAGTCTGGCTTTAAAGCCTACTTTGAAACCCTAGCTCCAGTATGAAAACCGACTCTGAAGCCCCTGAGTCTGGCTTTAAACCCTACTTTGCAACCCTAACTCCAGTATGAAACCTGACTCTGAAGCCCTTGAGCCTGGCTTTAAAGCCTACTTTGAAACCCTAACTCCAGTATGAAACCCGACTCTGAAGCCCCTGAGCCTGGCTTTAACGCCTACTTTGAAACCCTATCTCCAGTATGAATTCCGACTCTGAAGCCCCTGAGCCTGGCTTTAAAGCCTACTTTGAAACCCTGACTCCAGTATGAAACCCGACTCTGAAGCCCTTGAGCCTGGCTTTAAAGCCTACTTTGCAACCCTAACTCCAGTATGAATGCCTACTCTGAAGCCCCTGAGCCTGGCTTTAAAGCCATCTTTGACACCCTAACTCCAGTATGAAACCCGACTCTGAACCCCCTGAGCCTGGCTTTAAAGCCTACTTTGAAACCCTAACTCCAATATGAAACCCGACTCCGAAGCCCCTGAGCCTGGCTTTAAAGCCTACTTTGCAACCCCAACTCCAGTATGAAACCCGACTCTGAAGCCCCTGAGCCTGGCTTTAAAGCCTACTTTGCAACCCTAACTCCAGTATGAAACCCGACTCTGAAGCCCCTGAACCTGGCTTTAAAGCCTACTTTGCAACCCTAACTTCAGTATGAAACCCGACTCTGAAGCCCCTGAGCCTGGCTTTAAAGCCTACTTTGCAACCCTACCTCCAGGATGAAACCCGACTCTGAAGCCCCTGAGCCTGGCTTTAAAGTCTACTTTGAAACCCTAGCTCCAGGATGAAACCCGACTCTGAAGCCCCTGAGTCTGGCTTTAAAGCCTACTTTGCAACCCTAACTCCAGTATGAAACCCGACTCTGAAGCCCCTGAGCCTGGCTTTAAAGCCTACTTTGCAACCCTAACTCCAGGATGAAACCCGACTCTGAAGCCCCTGAGTCTGTCTTTAAAGCCTACTTTGCAACCCTAACTCCAGTATGAAACCCGACTCTGAAGCCCCTGAGCCTGACTTTAAAGCCTACTTTGCAACCCTAACTCCAGTATGAAACCCGACTCTGAAGCCCCTGAATCTGGCTTTAAAGCCTACTTTGCAACCCTAACTCCAGGATGAAACCCGACTCTGAAGCCCCCGAGTCTGGCTTTAAACCCTACTTTGCAACCCTAACTCCAGTATGAAATCCGACTCTGAAGCCCCTGAGCCTGACTTTAAAGCCTACTTTGAAACCCTAACTCCAATATGAAACCCGACTCTGAAGCCCCTGAGCCTGGCTTTAAAGCCTACTCTGCAACCCTAACTCCAGTATGAAACCCGACTCTGAAGCCCCTGAGCCTGGCTTTAAAGCCATCTTTGAAACCCTAACTCTAGTATTAAACCCGACTCTGAAGCCCTTGAGCCTGGCTTTAAAGCCTACTTTGAAACCCTAACTCCAGTATGAAACCCGACTCTGAAGCCCCTGAGCCTGGCTTTAAAGCTTACTTTGCAACCCTAACTCCAGGATGAAACCCGACTCTGAAGCCCCTGAGCCTGGCTTTAAAGCCTACTTTGAAACCCTAGCTCCAGTATGAAACCCGACTCTGAAGCCCCTGAGTCTGGCTTTAAAGCCATCTTTGAAACCCTAACTCTAGTATGAAACCCGACACTGAAGCCCCTGAGCCTGGCTTTAAAGCCTACTTTAAAATCCTAACTCCAGTATGAAAGCCGACTCTGAAGCCCCTGAGCCTGGCTTTAAAGCCTACTTTGAAACCCTAACTCTAGTATGAAACCCGACTCTGAAGCCCCTGAGCCTGGCTTTAAAGCCTCCTTTGAAACCATAACTCCAGTATGAAACCTGACTCTGAAGCCCCTGAGCCTGGCTTTAAAGCCTACTTTGCAACCCTAACTCCAGTATGAAACCCGACTCTGAAGCCCCTGAGCCTGGCTTTAAAGCCTACTTTGCAACCCTAACTCCAGTATGAAACCCGACTCTGAAGCCCCTGAGCCTGGGTTTAAAGCCTACTTTGCAACTCTAACTCCAGTATGAAACCCAACTCTGAAGCCCCTGAGTCTGGCTTTGAACCCTACTTTGCAACTCTAACTACAGTATGAAACCCGACTCTGAAGCCCTTGAGCCTGGCTTTAAAGCCTACTTTGAAACCCTAACTCCAGTATGAAACCCGACTCTGAAGCCCCTGAGCCTGGCTTTAAAGCCTACTTTGCAACCCTAACTCCAGTATGAAACCCGACTCTGAAGCCCCTGAGTCTGGCTTTGAACCCTACTTTGCAACCCTAACTCCAGGATGAAACCCGACTCTGAAGCCCCTGAGCCTGGCTTTAAAGCCTACTTTGCAACCCTAACTCCAGTATGAAACCCGACACTGAAGCCCCTGAGCCTGGCTTTAAAGCCTACTTTGCAACCCTAACTCCAGTATGAAACCCGACTCTGAAGCCCCTGAGCCTGGCTTTAAAGCCTACTTTGCAACCCTAACTCCAGTATGAAACCCGACTCTGAAGCCCCTGAGCCTGGCTTTAAAGCCTACTTTGAAACCCTAACTCCAGTATGAAACCCGACTCTGAAGCCCCTGAGTCTGGCTTTGAACCCTACTTTGCTACCCTAACTCCAGGATGAAACCTGACTCTGAAGCCCTTGAGCCTGGCTTTGAACCCTACTTTGCAACCCTAACTCCGGTATGAAACCCGACTCTGAAGCCCCTGAGCCTGGCTTTAAAGCCTACTTTGCAACCCTAACTCCAGTATGAAACCCGACTCTGAAGCCCTTGAGCCTGGCTTTAAAGCCTAGTTTGAAACCCTAACTCCAGTATGAATGCCTACTCTGAAGCCCCTGAGCCTGGCTTTAAAGCCATCTTTGAAACCCTAACTCTAGTATGAAACCCGACACTGAAGCCCCTGAGCCTGGCTTTAAAGCCTACTTTGCAACCCTAACTCCAGTATGAAACCCGACTCTGAAGCCCCTGAGCCTGGCTTTAAAGCCTACTTTGCAACCCTAACTCCAGTATGAAACCCGACTCTGAAGCCCCTGAGCCCTGCTTTAAAGCCATCTTTGAAACCCTAACTCTAGTATGAAACCCGACTCTGAAGCCCTTGAGCCTGGCTTTAAAGCCTAGTTTGAAACCCTAACTCCAGTATGAATGGCTACTCTGAAGCCCCTGAGCCTGGCTTTAAAGCCATCTTTGAAACCCTAACTCTAGTATGAAACCCGACACTGAAGCCCCTGAGCCTGGCTTTAAAGCCTACTTTGCAACCCTAACTCCAGTATGAAAGCCGACTCTGAAGCCCCTGAGCCTGGCTTTAAAGCCATCTTTGAAACCCTAACTCTAGTATGAAACCCGACTCTGAAGCCCTTGAGCCTGGCTTTAAAGCCTACTTTGAAACCCTAACTCCAGTATGAAACCCGACTCTGAAGCCCCTGAGCCTGGCTTTAAAGCTTACTTTGCAACCCTAACTCCAGGATGAAACCAGACTCTGAAACCCCTGAGCCTGGCTTTAAAGCCTACTTTGAAACCCTAGCTCCAGTATGAAACCCGACTCTGAAACCCCTGAGCCTGGCTTTAAAGCCTACTTTGCAACCCTAACTCCAGTATGAAACCCGACTCTGAAGCCCCTGAGCCTGGCTTTAAAGCCATCTTTGAAACCCTAACTCTAGTATGAAACCCGACTCTGAAGCCCTTGAGCCTGGCTTTAAAGCCTACTTTGAAACCCTAACTCCAGTATGAAACCCGACTCTGAAGCCCCTGAGCCTGGCTTTAAAGCTTACTTTGCAACCCTAACTCCAGGATGAAACCCGACTCTGAAGCCCCTGAGCCTGGCTTTAAAGCCTACTTTGAAACCCTAGCTCCAGTATGAAACCCGACTCTGAAGCCCCTGAGCCTGGCTTTAAAGCCCACTTTGCAACACTAACTCCAGGATGAAACCCGACTCTGAAGCCCCTGAGCCTGGCTTTAAAGCCTACTTTGCAACCCTAACTCCAGGATGAAACCTGACTCTGAAGCCCCTGAGTCTGGCTTCAAACCCTACTTTGCAACCCTAACTCCAGTATGAAACCCGACTCTGAAGCCCTTGAGCCTGGCTTTAAAGCCTACTGTGAAACCCTAACTCCAGTATGAATGCCGACTCTGAAGCCCCTTAGCCTGGCTTTAAAGCCTACTTTGAAACCCTAGCTCCAGTATGAAACCCGACTCTGAAGCCCCTGAGCCTGGCTTTAAAGCCATCTTTGAAACCCTAACTCCAGTATGAAACCCGACTCTGAAGCCCCTGAGCCTGGCTTTAAAGCCTACTTAGAAACCCTAACTCCAGTATGAAACCCGACTCTGAAGCCCCTGAGCCTGGCTTTAAAGCCTACTTTGCAACACTAACTCCAGGATGAAACCCGACTCTGAAGCCCCTGAGCCTGGCTTTAAAGCCTACTTTGCAACCCTAACTCCAGGATGAAACCCGACTCTGAAGCCCCTGAGCCTGGCTTTAAAGCCTACTTTGCAACCCTAACTCCAGGATGAAACCCTACTCTGAAGCCCCTGAGTCTGGCTTTAAACCCTACTTTGCAACCCTAACTCCAGTATGAAACCCGACTCTGAAGCCCTTGAGCCTGGCTTTAAAGCCTACTTTGAAACCCTAACTCCAGTATGAATGACTACTCTGAAGCCCCTGAGCCTGGCTTTAAAGCCTACTTTGAAACCCTAACTCCAGTATGAAACCCGACACTGAAGCCCCTGAGCCTGGCTTTAAAGCCTACTTTGAAACCCTAACTCCAGTATGAATGCCGACTCTGAAGTCCCTGAGTCTGGCTTTAAACCCTACTTTGCAACCCTAACTCCAGCATGAAACCCAACTCTGAAGCCCTTGAGCCTGGCTTTAAAGCCTACTTAGAAACCCTAACTCCAGTATGAATGCCTACTCTGAAGCCCCTGAGCCTGGTTTTAAAGCCTACTTTGAAACCCTAACTCCAGTATGAATGCCGACTCTGAAGCCCCTGAGTCTGGCTTTAAAGCCTACTTTGCAACCCTAACTCCAGTATGAATGCCGACTCTGAAGCCCCTGAGTCTGGCTTTAAACCCTACTTTGCAACCCTAACTCCAGTATGAAACCCGACTCTGAAGCCCTTGAGCCTGGCTTTAAAGCCTACTTTGAAACCCTAATTTCAGTATGAAATCCGACTCTGAAGCCCCTGAGCCTGGCTTTAAAGCCTACTTAGAAACCCTAACTCCAGTATGAAACCCGACTCTGAAGCCCCAGAGCCTGGCTTTAAAGCCTACTTTGACACCCCAACTCCAGGATGAAACCTGACTCTGAAGCCCCTGAGTCTGGCTTTAAAGCCTACTTTGAAACCCTAGCTCCAGTATGAAAACCGACTCTGAAGCCCCTGAGTCTGGCTTTAAACCCTACTTTGCAACCCTAACTCCAGTATGAAACCTGACTCTGAAGCCCTTGAGCCTGGCTTTAAAGCCTACTTTGAAACCCTAACTCCAGTATGAAACCCGACTCTGAAGCCCCTGAGCCTGGCTTTAACGCCTACTTTGAAACCCTATCTCCAGTATGAATTCCGACTCTGAAGCCCCTGAGCCTGGCTTTAAAGCCTACTTTGAAACCCTGACTCCAGTATGAAACCCGACTCTGAAGCCCTTGAGCCTGGCTTTAAAGCCTACTTTGCAACCCTAACTCCAGTATGAATGCCTACTCTGAAGCCCCTGAGCCTGGCTTTAAAGCCATCTTTGACACCCTAACTCCAGTATGAAACCCGACTCTGAACCCCCTGAGCCTGGCTTTAAAGCCTACTTTGAAACCCTAACTCCAATATGAAACCCGACTCCGAAGCCCCTGAGCCTGGCTTTAAAGCCTACTTTGCAACCCCAACTCCAGTATGAAACCCGACTCTGAAGCCCCTGAGCCTGGCTTTAAAGCCTACTTTGCAACCCTAACTCCAGTATGAAACCCGACTCTGAAGCCCCTGAACCTGGCTTTAAAGCCTACTTTGCAACCCTAACTTCAGTATGAAACCCGACTCTGAAGCCCCTGAGCCTGGCTTTAAAGCCTACTTTGCAACCCTACCTCCAGGATGAAACCCGACTCTGAAGCCCCTGAGCCTGGCTTTAAAGTCTACTTTGAAACCCTAGCTCCAGGATGAAACCCGACTCTGAAGCCCCTGAGTCTGGCTTTAAAGCCTACTTTGCAACCCTAACTCCAGTATGAAACCCGACTCTGAAGCCCCTGAGCCTGGCTTTAAAGCCTACTTTGCAACCCTAACTCCAGGATGAAACCCGACTCTGAAGCCCCTGAGTCTGTCTTTAAAGCCTACTTTGCAACCCTAACTCCAGTATGAAACCCGACTCTGAAGCCCCTGAGCCTGACTTTAAAGCCTACTTTGCAACCCTAACTCCAGTATGAAACCCGACTCTGAAGCCCCTGAATCTGGCTTTAAAGCCTACTTTGCAACCCTAACTCCAGGATGAAACCCGACTCTGAAGCCCCCGAGTCTGGCTTTAAACCCTACTTTGCAACCCTAACTCCAGTATGAAATCCGACTCTGAAGCCCCTGAGCCTGACTTTAAAGCCTACTTTGAAACCCTAACTCCAATATGAAACCCGACTCTGAAGCCCCTGAGCCTGGCTTTAAAGCCTACTCTGCAACCCTAACTCCAGTATGAAACCCGACTCTGAAGCCCCTGAGCCTGGCTTTAAAGCCATCTTTGAAACCCTAACTCTAGTATTAAACCCGACTCTGAAGCCCTTGAGCCTGGCTTTAAAGCCTACTTTGAAACCCTAACTCCAGTATGAAACCCGACTCTGAAGCCCCTGAGCCTGGCTTTAAAGCTTACTTTGCAACCCTAACTCCAGGATGAAACCCGACTCTGAAGCCCCTGAGCCTGGCTTTAAAGCCTACTTTGAAACCCTAGCTCCAGTATGAAACCCGACTCTGAAGCCCCTGAGCCTGGCTTTAAAGCCCACTTTGCAACACTAACTCCAGGATGAAACCCGACTCTGAAGCCCCTGAGTCTTGCTTTAAAGCCTACTTTGAACCCCTAACTCCAGTATGAATGCCTACTCTGAAGCCCCTGAGCCTGGCTTTTAAGCCTATTTTGAAACCCTAACTCCAGTATGAAACCCGACTCTGAAGCCCCTGAGTCTGGCTTTAAAGCCTACTTTGCAACACTAACTCCAGGATGAAACCCGACTCTGAAGCCCCTGAGCCTGGCTTTAAAGCCTACTTTGCAACCCTAACTCCAGGATGAAACCCGACTCTGAAGCCCCTGAGTCTGGCTTCAAACCCTACTTTGCAACCCTAACTCCAGTATGAAACCCTACGCTGAAGCCCTTGAGCCTGGCTTTAAAGCCTACTGTGAAACCCTAACTCCAGTATGAATGCCGACTCTGAAGCCCCTTAGCCTGGCTTTAAAGCCTACTTTGAAACCCTAGCTCCAGTATGAAACCCGACTCTGAAGCCCCTGAGCCTGGCTTTAAAGCCATCTTTGAAACCCTAACTCCAGTATGAAACCCGACTCTGAAGCCCCTGAGCCTGGCTTTAAAGCCTACTTAGAAACCCTAACTCCAGTATGAAACCCGACTCTGAAGCCCCTGAGCCTGGCTTTAAAGCCTACTTTGCAACACTAACTCCAGGATGAAACCCGACTCTGAAGCCCCTGAGCCTGGCTTTAAAGCCTACTTTGCAACCCTAACTCCAGGATGAAACCCGACTCTGAAGCCCCTGAGTCTGGCTTCAATCCCTACTTTGCAACCCTAACTCCAGTATGAAACCCGACTCTGAAGCCCCTGAACCTGGCTTTAAAGCCTACTTTGCAACCCTAACTTCAGTATGAAACCCGACTCTGAAGCCCCTGAGCCTGGCTTTAAAGCCTACTTTGCAACCCTACCTCCAGTATGAAACCCGACTCTGAAGCCCCTGAGCCTGGCTTTAAAGTCTACTTTGAAACCCTAGCTCCAGGATGAAACCCGACTCTGAAGCCCCTGAGTCTGGCTTTAAAGCCTACTTTGCAACCCTAACTCCAGTATGAAACCCGACTCTGAAGCCCCCGAGTCTGGCTTTAAACCCTACTTTGCAACCCTAACTCCAGTATGAAATCCGACTCTGAAGCCCCTGAGCCTGACTTTAAAGCCTACTTTGAAACCCTAACTCCAATATGAAACCCGACTCTGAAGCCCCTGAGCCTGGCTTTAAAGCCTACTTTGAAACCCTAACTCCAGTATGAAACCCGACTCTGAAGCCCCTGAGTCTGGCTTTAAACCCTACTTTGCAACCCTGACTCCAGTATGAAACCCGACTCTGAAGCCCTTGAGCCTGGCTTTAAAGCCTACTTTGCAACCCTAACTCCAGTATGAATGCCTACTCTGAAGCCCCTGAGCCTGGCTTTAAAGCCTACTTTGCAACACTAACTCCAGGATGAAACCCGACTCTGAAGCCCCTGAGCCTGGCTTTAAAGCCTACTTTGCAACCCTAACTCCAGGATGAAACCCGACTCTGAAGCCCCTGAGTCTGGCTTCAAACCCTACTTTGCAACCCTAACTCCAGTATGAATGCCGACTCTGAAGCCCCTTAGCCTGGCTTTAAAGCCTACTTTGAAACCCTAGCTCCAGTATGAAACCCGACTCTGAAGCCCCTGAGCCTGGCTTTAAAGCCATCTTTGAAACCCTAACTCCAGTATGAAACCCGACTCTGAAGCCCCTGAGCCTGGCTTTAAAGCCTACTTAGAAACCCTAACTCCAGTATGAAACCCGACTCTGAAGCCCCTGAGCCTGGCTTTAAAGCCTACTTTGCAACACTAACTCCAGGATGAAACCCGACTCTGAAGCCCCTGAGCCTGGCTTTAAAGCCTACTTTGCAACCCTAACTCCAGGATGAAACCCGACTCTGAAGCCCCTGAGTCTGGCTTCAATCCCTACTTTGCAACCCTAACTCCAGTATGAAACCCGACTCTGAAGCCCCTGAGCCTGGCTTTAAAGCCTACTTTGCAACCCTAACTCCAGGATGAAACCCTACTCTGAAGCCCCTGAGTCTGGCTTTAAAGCCTACTTTGAAACCCTAATTTCAGTATGAAATCCGACTCTGAAGCCCCTGAGCCTGGCTTTAAAGCCTACTTAGAAACCCTAACTCCAGTATGAATGACTACTCTGAAGCCCCTGAGCCTGGCTTTAAAGCCTACTTTGAAACCCTAACTCCAGTATGAAACCCGACACTGAAGCCCCTGAGCCTGGCTTTAAAGCCTACTTTGAAACCCTAACTCCAGTATGAATGCCGACTCTGAAGCCCCTGAGTCTGGCTTTAAACCCTACTTTGCAACCCTAACTCCAGCATGAAACCCGACTCTGAAGCCCTTGAGCCTGGCTTTAAAGCCTACTTAGAAACCCTAACTCCAGTATGAATGCCTACTCTGAAGCCCCTGAGCCTGGTTTTAAAGCCTACTTTGAAACCCTAACTCCAGTATGAATGCCGACTCTGAAGCCCCTGAGTCTGGCTTTAAAGCCTACTTTGCAACCCTAACTCCAGTATGAATGCCGACTCTGAAGCCCCTGAGTCTGGCTTTAAAGCCTACTTTGAAACCCTAGCTCCAGTATGAAAACCGACTCTGAAGCCCCTGAGTCTGGCTTTAAACCCTACTTTGCAACCCTAACTCCAGTATGAAATCCGACTCTGAAGCCCTTGAGCCTGGCTTTAAAGCCTACTTTGAAACCCTAACTCCAGTATGAAACCCGACTCTGAAGCCCCTGAGCCTGGCTTTAACGCCTACTTTGAAACCCTATCTTCAGTATGAATTCCGACTCTGAAGCCCCTGAGTCTGGCTTTAAACCCTACTTTGCAACCCTAACTCCAGTATGAAACCCGACTCTGAAGCCCTTGAGCCTGGCTTTAAAGCCTACTTTGAAACCCTAACTCCAGTATGAAGGCCTACTCTGAAGCCCCTGAGCCTGGTTTTAAAGCCTACTTTGAAACCCTAACTCCAGTATGAATGCCGACTCTGAAGCCCCTGAGTCTGGCTTTAAAGCCTACTTTGCAACCCTAACTCCAGTATGAATGCCGACTCTGAAGCCCCTGAGTCTGGCTTTAAACCCTACTTTGCAACCCTAACTCCAGCATGAAACCCGACTCTGAAGCCCTTGAGCCTGGCTTTAAAGCCTACTTAGAAACCCTAACTCCAATATGAAACCCGACTCCGAAGCCCCTGAGCCTGGCTTTAAAGCCTACTTTGCAACCCCAACTCCAGTATGAAACCCGACTCTGAAGCCCCTGAGCCTGGCTTTAAAGCCTACTTTGCAACCCTAACTCCAGTATGAAACCCGACTCTGAAGCCCCTGAGTCTGGCTTTAAACCCTACTTTGCAACCCTAACTCCAGTATGAAACCCGACTCTGAAGCCCTTGAGCCTGGCTTTAAAGCCTACTTTGAAACCCTGATTTCAGTATGAAATCCGACTCTGAAGCCCCTGAGCCTGGCTTTAAAGCCTACTTAGAAACCCTAACTCCAGTATGAAACCCGACTCTGAAGCCCCAGAGCCTGGCTTTAAAGCCTACTTTGACACCCCAACTCCAGGATGAAACCTGACTCTGAAGCCCCTGAGTCTGGCTTTAAAGCCTACTTTGAAACCCTAACTCCAGCATGAAACCCGACTCTGAAGCCCTTGAGCCTGGCTTTAAAGCCTACTTAGAAACCCTAACTCCAGTATGAATGCCTACTCTGAAGCCCCTGAGCCTGGTTTTAAAGCCTACTTTGAAACCCTAACTCCAGTATGAATGCCGACTCTGAAGCCCCTGAGTCTGGCTTTAAAGCCTACTTTGCAACCCTAACTCCAGTATGAATGCCGACTCTGAAGCCCCTGAGTCTGGCTTTAAACCCTACTTTGCAACCCTAACTCCAGTATGAAACCCGACTCTGAAGCCCTTGAGCCTGGCTTTAAAGCCTACTTTGAAACCCTAATTTCAGTATGAAATCCGACTCTGAAGCCCCTGAGCCTGGCTTTAAAGCCTACTTAGAAACCCTAACTCCAGTATGAAACCCGACTCTGAAGCCCCAGAGCCTGGCTTTAAAGCCTACTTTGACACCCCAACTCCAGGATGAAACCTGACTCTGAAGCCCCTGAGTCTGGCTTTAAAGCCTACTTTGAAACCCTAGCTCCAGTATGAAAACCGACTCTGAAGCCCCTGAGTCTGGCTTTAAACCCTACTTTGCAACCCTAACTCCAGTATGAAACCTGACTCTGAAGCCCCTGAGCCTGGCTTTAAAGCCTACTTTGCAACCCTAACTCCAGTATGAAACCCGAATCTGAAGCCCCTGAGCCTGACTTTAAAGCCTACTTTGCAACCCTAACTCCAGTATGAAACCCGACTCTGAAGCTCCTGAGCCTGGCTTCAAAGCCTACTTTGACACCCTAACTCCAGTATGAAACCCGACTCTGAAGCCCCTGAGTCTGGCTTTGAACCCTACTTTGCAACCCTAACTCCAGGATGAAACCCGACTCTGAAGCCCTTGAGCCTGGCTTTAAAGCCATCTTTGAAACCCTAACTCTAGTATGAAACCCGACTCTGAAGCCCCTGAGCCTGGCTTTAAAGCCTACTTTGAAACCCTAACTTCAATATGAAACCCGACTCTGAAGCCCCTGAGCTTGGCTTTAAAGCCTACTTTGCAACCCTAACTCCAGGATGAAACCCGACTCTGAAGCCCCTGAGTCTGGCTTTAAACCCTACTTTGCAACCCTAACTCCAGTATGAAACCCGACTCTGAAGTCCTTGAGCCTGGCTTTAAAGCCTACTTTGCAACCCTAACTCCAGTATGAATGCCTACTCTGAAGCCCCTGAGCCTGGCTTTAAAGCCATCTTTGACAGCCTAATTCCAGTATGAAACCCGACTCTGAACCCCCTGAGCCTGGCTTTAAAGCCTACTTTGAAACCCTAACTCCAGTATGAAACCCGACACAAAAGCCCCTGAGCCTGGCTTTAAAGCCTACTTTGAAACCCTAACTCCAGTATGAATGCCGACTCTGAAGCCCCTGAGTCTGGCTTTAAAGCCTACTTTGCAACCCTAACTCCAGTATGAAACCCAACTCTGAAGCCCTTGAGCCTGGCTTTAAAGCCTACTTAGAAACCCTAACTCCAGTATGAATGCCTACTCTGAAGCCCCTGAGCCTGGCTTTAAAGCCTACTTTGAAACCCTAACTCTAGTATGAAACCCGACTCTGAAGCCCCTGAGCCTGGCTTTAAAGCCTACTTTGAAACCCTAACTTCAATATGAAACCCGACTCTGAAGCCCCTGAGCTTGGCTTTAAAGCCTACTTTGCAACCCTAACTCCAGGATGAAACCCGACTCTGAAGCCCCTGAGTCTGGCTTTAAACCCTACTTTGCAACCCTAACTCCAGTATGAAACCCGACTCTGAAGTCCTTGAGCCTGGCTTTAAAGCCTACTTTGCAACCCTAACTCCAGTATGAATGCCTACTCTGAAGCCCCTGAGCCTGGCTTTAAAGCCATCTTTGACAGCCTAATTCCAGTATGAAACCCGACTCTGAACCCCCTGAGCCTGGCTTTAAAGCCTACTTTGAAACCCTAACTCCAGTATGAAACCCGACACAAAAGCCCCTGAGCCTGGCTTTAAAGCCTACTTTGAAACCCTAACTCCAGTATGAATGCCGACTCTGAAGCCCCTGAGTCTGGCTTTAAAGCCTACTTAGCAACCCTAACTCCAGTATGAAACCCAACTCTGAAGCCCTTGAGCCTGGCTTTAAAGCCTACTTAGAAACCCTAACTCCAGTATGAATGCCTACTCTGAAGCCCCTGAGCCTGGCTTTAAAGCCTACTTTGAAACCCTAACTCCAGTATGAAACACGACACTGAAGCCCCTGAGCCTGGCTTTAAAGCCTACTTTGAAACCCTAGCTCCAGTATGAAACCCGACTCTGGAGCCCCTGAGCCTAGCTTTAAACCCTACTTTGAAACCCTAACTCTAGTATAAAACCCTACCTGGAGCCCCTGAGCTGAGCTTTAAACCCTACTTTGAAACCCTAACTCTAGATGATTGCAAAAAGTAACATTGCTTGCATTTTGATGTTTCCTACCTTATTAAAACAATAAAGATTCTAAATGAATAAATAAAAATAATAATTCACAACTTAGTCATATTTACAAAGTACAAAGTAATGTGTGTCTTTTTGGAATGCTCACAGGCAAGGAAGAGACTATTCAGCGGGACCTGCTCAGTACTTGCCAACGGGATGAGTATCCTTGGCATCATCCCAGTGGATAAAATGTAAACATTGAACTTAATCGCACACTCCAATTTGGCATTCAACTGACACAAAATAGAAAACACAGGCGATGACACCTCCGATGTTCTCTTGTCATTTCAAGTATGAAAACAATTCTGTACATTCATAATCAAGTGGTACACAAGTTGGGGAGGAAAAAAAAAACATCAAAATCAATGACAGGTGCAGTTTTTGGTCCTCATGTTTTTCTAACAGTGCGACCTCTGACATTTTAACAAATAAGCTATGTACACAAGTTTTCAGTCTTTGACCCCGCCCCCAAAAAAATCACTTTGCATTGCTTCATTTACCCTTTGCACAGACGGAATCCACATAATGGGATTCTTATAGAATGATTAAAACAAATATAGTTTATTGGCTGGGGTGGTGGCAGGATTTCTCCTCCTCAGTCCATGTGAAAGAGGGACCCGATAGTGAGTCACACAGTAACCAGATTCTGTTTGGACTCTGCGTTGGCCTGTTCCTGTCTGAGTGTGGACGTGTCCTGCTTTGGAAGGCCGTACAGATAGATGGACAGGCACACCAGGGTGGCGCCCAACTTGAATGTGGTTGCTGTCAGAGAAGCCAAAACATCAGGAAGTTAATTTAAACAGCCTGTACATATTGACAATTATCCAAAAAAATACCTTAATTATTTCCTAATAGTCAGACTTAGGGCTTTTATTTTTATTGCATAATTTTGGTGAGTGGTTCTAATGTTCCTATATCTGTAGTGTATTTGCTTTTTGAATTCAACAGCTGAAATAAATGAACTTTTGTAACCCTGAATGAAGCAATACTTCAGGGTGCAAGCCTAAAAGTTCATCTCTGACCCAGTACGTGACTTGTAGATGTGACTTGTGGCTTAACAAGAAAACATACTGAAGAGCAACAATAAGAAGGAGGATTATCTTACTTATCTGCAATCCAAACAAGAAGACGGACGCCAAGGTGGAAAGGACGATGGCGGCCGCCGCCGAGAAGCCCTTCATGATATTGTCGGTGTACTTGACCACGACGGACGTGTACAGGCCTCCCACGCTGGCCAGGACTGACAGAGAGATGAAGTCAAGCACAGCCAAGAAAGGTGGCCCACAAAGTCTCTTCCATTATTATACTCACAAACGACAAAGCACACCCAGGGCGTGTATCCAAAGAAGAAGCCTTTTTCTAGGACCTTCTCGCCGTCCGTCACCACCACGCCCATGAAGGTAATGGCGATACCCGACACGTACATCTGGATGTTCCTCACCCACAGCGACGTGTCCGAGCTCTTCAGCACCTTCTCAAAGTACACACCTGAAGCACAGTTAGATGGAGTTAGAACAGAGCTGAAGAAAGTCATGTGGATGGTCGGTGGCTACCTGCGAAGCCGGAGCACACCACAGCGATAATGATGGCAATGAAGCCAACGAGACGGTTTTGCTCAATCTGGACACAAGAAGATGACAAATCAGAATCACTAGTATCGACTTAATGGGGGAAAAAAATCTGAAAAGACATCTGTGGTAAGTTTAAAAGTTTGCTGGTGAAAGTTTAGATCATAACATTGAACAACTATATAATATAAAAAAAAATAATACTGATTGAACAGATGGAGTTGGAGACATACTTGGACTTTGGTGGCATCTCCAGGTTTCCATTGCACGAGGATAACCCCCACTAACAAGAAAAAGATGGCCACACACTGCCTCTTGCTGAGGGTCCGGTTCAGCATCAAGAACATGCACAGGGCCGTGCACGGGATCTTCAGCTGATAAGTCACCTGCACACAGAAACATGGCAAATGATCAGGTTATGGACTTCTTGACTGACTGATTGTTGCAATTCATGTGATCTTTTCTTCAAGCAGGTTCTTCCTACCTGATAAATTGCAGCATCAAGGTTGCTCAATGCCAGGAATGCCATGTTGTTCTGGACCGCGTACACCACAGATGGTACACTCAGCTTCAGCAACCCTTTCGGGCTGCACAGGACGTACTCCTTGATGACACCCAGCAGCTTTCTTGGGCTTCTGGTTTCTCTGAGAAGTCAATTGAATGGGTGCAGGGGAAAATTCCAATCACTCTCTTCCAGGATGTAGACCGGTCCTTCGAGATCACCTACCTTGCCAACATCCCAATGCTCAGAACTAGTTTGCTAACTTCGGTGAGACACACGGCGGTGGTGGAAAAGTACAAAACCTCGGAGGGGAAAGTCCTCGTGTAGCGGAGAGTGACCGTGTATGCGGCCGCCACCAGAGTCATCACAGTCAGGCAGTACAGCTTGAAAACCAGGCTCACATTCTCTGAGAAGCGGACGGAAGTGTTTTTAACTCGTTATTGCGATCACTGACTAAAAGTAACATGTCTGTAATTTCCATTATTGTGATCGGGTCGCGATAGTTAGCTTTCACCGGTTAGCTGTGCGTGTGGGTGAAACTCACCGCCGCCCATTGTTGTTGTGATGTGTCCGTCCGCGTTGGAAGGTTAAATCATCTTTTTTTGTCGTGAAAAAGTTGCAAGTCGGTGGGAAAACATACGCTTGGAAGCGTTTCCGATACAATCACATATATATTTTGGGCTGCACTTCAAAACGGGAGTGGAACGGCCCACCATGACGATGGTGTCGTCACCGGAAGTAGTGTTGGCTCGTGAGTGAACGATTCGTTCAAAAGAACAAATCTTTTCATTTCATATGACTTCAACCAGTAGGTGTCGGTAATACTCATTGTAGCTGGTGCCACCTCGCTGTAAAACAAAACGAAGAAGAAAATGACGTCACTTCCAGTTCACGAACGAGTCGTGGATTGCAGTTCCAGTTCATCGCGAGAACGGACCAGTGAGGGAACGAGTCCTCGCGTGAGCTACGTTCCCGTGGATCAACGGATCACCATTTATTTTGTGCTCGTTTTCTCCAAGCTAACGACTAACTTTATTGCATGAAAGGATACGCCGTTATGCAACAGCGTTTGTTGATTATTTTTTTCTTTGGGTCATCTTTATTTTATAACATTTACAGTAATTTTTTAAATAACGTGTATGCATATGCACGCCTAATTATTGTTATCCAATATATCTACTGCAATTTCACATTAGATTGCTGGTTTGAAATTTACTTTTATTTTTATTATTTTAATAAACATTTATGTTATAACTTGTCCGGTCTTTTATTCCTTGTTTTTATTTTTTGGGCATGAAACATAAAATTCTACCTAATGGAGTGTCCAAGTGATGTCACAAATCAACCAGCCAATCAGAAAGTGGGGGTGAGGGCGGGTGTGGCACTTAAACCATGGGTGTCGACCTCCAGTCCTCGAGGGGCCGCGTTCCAATATGTTTTCCAAGTGACCCTCGTTAAGTGCAGGTGCGTGAAAACTTTTAGCCACTTTCACGTTCAAAAGGAGCTAAAAGTTTTCACGCACCTGCACTTAACGAGGTAATCACACGGACACTCCATTAGGTACACCGCCATTTTCAAGTGTACCTAATAACAGGCCGCTTTATTAGGGAAATATGGTCAAAGGTCACTGGTGTCAAGCTCTAGTCCTCGGGGCCGCGTTCCAATATTTTTCCAAGTGACCCTCGTTAAGTGCAGGTGCGTGAAAACTTTTAGCCACTTTCAGGTTAAAAAGGAGCTAAAAGTTTTCACGCACCTGCACTTAACGAGGTAATCACACGGACACTCCATTAGGTACACCGCCATTTTCAAGTGTACCTAATAACAGGCCGCTTTATTAGGGAAATATGGTCAAAGGTCACTGGTGTCAAGCTCTAGTCCTCGGGGCCACGTTCCAACATGTTTTCCTAGTGACCCTCGTTAAGTGCAGGTGCGTGAAAACTTTTAGCCACTTTCAGGTTAAAAAGGAGCTAAAAGTTTTCACGCACCTGCACTTAACGAGGTAATTACACGGACACTCCATTAGGTACACCGCCATTTTCAAGTGTACCTAATAACAGGCCGCTTTATTAGGGAAATATGGTCAAAGGTCACTGGTGTCAAGCTCTAGTCCTCGGGGCCGCGTTCCAACATGTTTTCCAAGTGACCCTCGTTAAGTGCAGGTGCGTGAAAACTTTTAGCCACTTTCACGTCCAAAAGGAGCTAAAACTTTTCACGCAGGTGCACTTAACGAGTCCGAGTGACGTCACAGATCAAACAGCCAATCAGAAAGTGGGGGTGAGGGCGGGTGTGGCACTTTTCACTTTCAGTTAAGCTTTGGCCATGACACTTCCCTAATGAAGTGAATAAGGTACACTTCATGGATACTTTAATAGGTACACCACACGAGGTAAAAAATAAAGAAATAAGAAAGTGTAGCTAACGATTTTCTAAAGCATCCGTTCATTTTAAAGTGGAACGCACATCACTAACCGGAAGTGTATTGACGGCCATCTTGCGTTGCCATTTGCTAAGTGCGCTTGCTCTTTGCACAGTGAAAATGCCACTGTGTGGCGTACAGTTGCAACAATAAATATGGGAGGAATTTTACATGTACCCTGTTTTTTATGTCATCAATATGAGGTATTCAGACATATGACTTTATTATGCCAAATATACAGTCCATCAACTTGTCAACAGGAATCAATTATATATGATATCACAGGGCAACTTAAGTTGAACTGTGATGAAAACATATCAAGTCACCAGATAATCAAGTTACATTATCAAAGTGAAATAAAATCATTTCTTAAGTGACCCAAAATGTACTCTCCACAGAAACATCAGCAAACGTCACTGTTGAACATGGTCATTTCTTTCAGATGCACCTTCTCGGTAATGCCTGTTGAATATGATGAAATTCAAAGCATTCTAAAGAGAAATGGAAGCCATGTTGTCGTTACACTTTTCACAAGCACCTCCTCATGTTTGAACCTCTTCTTCAAACGATGATGTTTAGGTTGCTGTTGTCGGGACTCCCCCAGCATGCTGACTTTGCAGCACATTCTCACGAGTTGACCGTGGGCCCGTGCTCAAAGCCCTCGCTCTCCCTCACCAAGGCCCTCTCCAGGATGACTCGGCCCTCCTTGTATCGCTGACTTTCCTCTGTGGCAAATTCATACATCCAGCCCAGCTTGCTGTTGCAGTTTTTGCAGCTGACGTCACGCACCATGTGTCTTCCCGTCAACATGACCCTGTCTTGAACCTCACTGTGCTGTAGATTTACAACCTAGGGAGAGAGCAGAAAACATTCTACAATTTCAGAGCTGAATCCCCCAAAAACCATCAGATGGCAGCTCTGCCTCCACAAGGGAACACCTTGTTGAACAAAAAGGCCCGACCAGTAGCTCCAGTGAAGCGAGTGGAGATCAGCTCGGCTCGATTGGTCAGAATAGTGTCACAGTTGGCACAGGAGAACAGGCAAATGCCTCCAATGTGGTCCAAGAAGATGCGGCCCATTGTGCACTTCATCAAACAACAGAAGATGAGAAGATGCAACAACACAGACACACGAGCCATTCATGGTTAATGCATTTTTTGGAGTGACACATTTCTTAAATGAACATATGAACACTTTCCTGACTTTTGCTGCTTGAATCATTTTGACAAAATAATGCATTTGACGGCTAGCACGCCAGCAAACATGAAAGATTCAGGAGGACATTTAAGCTTGAACATTCGAGTCTAGTTAGGTCTAAATTGTAGCCGATAGCAGCTCTGTTATGACACGTCAAAATATAAAAAAATATATATATTACCTGTATGTTTACAGAGTCAGGCAACGACAAACGGGAAGGACGTGCAACATTTCCTACCTTCCTTGCAAGATATTTAAAGAAGAGATACGACTGAGTGAGCTTTTTAAAACGTTGCAAATCGATTTTGCTTTATGCTCGATGTCAACAAAAACGACGTTTAAAAGGGAGTGAAGGAGTCACGAGGGCGTTTGTTGACGTCCTCCTTCATTTTCTTCTTCGTTCCTGGCAGACTATGTGACGCGCAATTTCTGCAGACTCATGAAACGGAGTTTCGTGTTGTCGCCGTCTTGTGGACATCTGTAGTAAATACATGCATGCGATTTAAAATTGGCTGATAAGTACACAAATAAAACTAATGTACCCTTGCATTTAAAGATTAAAGCTATTTTCTGAATGAGTTTTAATTAAAAAAAAACTTTTAAACTGCTCGTTATCAAAAAAATATGGAAAATAAAATGCACTCTAAATTTGATGTGTAGACATAACTGCCTCTAATTTTGGGGTTAAGATTTTGTTGCACTTTTAAAATAAGTCTTAAAATAATTCTTTGACTTCAATGATGTCCTTTGAACAAGAGAGTCAGGCCCACCCCCTTTGGACGTATTTATGATACCTATCATCGACTATAGTCTGGTACAACTGATAATAGACATTTAGCACCTTACTGCCTGATAGAGTCGACTCAGAAGAAGGACTTCAGGAGAGACGAACGATAAAAATCATTTTTGGATATAAAAAAAAAACCAGGGGATTTTTGATGAAGATGATTCCACTACTTGTTGTAGCCACCTTCCTCAAGTTCTCCTCATGGGCAACAGGTCTGTTAAAAAGAGAAAGACAAAAACATATACAGTCATAAAAATATATATTCTTTTTTTTTTTTTAGTAAATGGTCTGCCTTGTGATCAGATGCTCCAATCTCAGCAACCTCCACTGAATGGTATCAAGAGCACATTATGGAGTGTATGTAGTTGATGCATAATCTAAAATAATTTTGTTTCTTAAATAGTAAACAGTGTCAAGCCTGCAGACGTTGCGGTTTTAGCCTCGATTGGACTGCACATGCACAGGTGACCTTTATTTATTTATTTTTTTTCATCATAATTATTTAATTGATGCATATTTTATTTGTCTCCAGCACCGGGTTATCCACTGTCGTATCAAAACTTCAAGGTGAATTTTCAACCTTTATCCATTTGAACTACTTGCTTAGAAGATTAGCACTGATACTGAACATTGTACCGAATTACACTTGACTTTTTTTTTTAATATGAACATTTGGGTTCTTTTCCTCCACTATCAGAATTGATGAGCATGTACAATCCTGCACTGATTGATACTTATTTGGAGGAAGCAGATATGACTGGAGCCAGGTAAACCTGCTTCTTTAAAATCATATGACAATTGCTTGAAGTTGAAATGTTCTTGTAGCACACTAGTGGAGCAAGCAGAAGAGGCATCGCTCCATCTCCAGAACAATCAGGTATATTTGAGATCCAATCCAATCCAATGCATACTTCATCTAATGTGCATTTGAAAACTCTGATTATTTCAATTTCAGCATTCTTGGAAGCTGGTACTTCTTTTTGTGCAAGTGGACCAGTTCTGTGCACGTGACCAACAGGAGGTGACGACCCCAGCTCTGCAATAATGTCAATCAAATTGGCAATCCAATTCTGAGATTGGATAAGAATGCATTTGACTTAACAATCAAAACATAACACTGAATATTCAAAGCTTCTGAATATAAATGACATTGAGTTACACCTACTTGAATGAAGTTTAGCGTGTAACCTGCAAGCTCAGCTTTCACAAGAACTTTTTGTCCATGCTGGTTTCTACTTGGATAGTCGAGTCAGCACCTTTGGAGACATGATGCAAGCCGTACCATAAAAACAGAGCTCATGGTGATGCGTGCTGAGAGATAAAGCAAAAGGTTCACGGCGTCTCCGCGCACGTTGTGCTTGTTCTTACAGGTCGAGGCTGTTATCAGATCAGTGCGTGGTGAGGTGGACGCTGCTTTACAGCTGCTGCATGCTCAGGTTGGCTTTACGTGATATCTTCTATCTCATCTTCATGTTATCATCATCCTGATTTCTTCATTTTGTCTGATTGTCCGATTGTGCTGCAGTTGAAGCGGACTCTGGTCAGTGTTGCGTTATGGGATGGAGAGAGCTACACTTTCCAAAGAAAGTATGTGCTTAGCAAATAATTAACAGCGAGTACACGCTTTCCATATTCATGATAATTTATTATAGCTTTTCACGAAAAAATGATTTTTACTTACAAAGATGCCGGGGTGTGTGCTCACATGCATGATCTGATGTATTTATTCTTATGGATGAATCCATTTTGCCCTCAAAGGTTATGCCCAGGTTTGGAAGAAAATCAAGGTGGAGAGGTCAGACTTTTAAAAGCCATGCTGACTCATGCCTTGCAGGTTTGTGTCATTCTCTGTCTAGCTCTTTACTCGAGTACTACAAAATGAAATGACTGTATACGTTTTATTTGTAACATTTTTTTCTAAGATGACAAGGCGACTTTGCTGCAGGAAGTCACTTGCATGATTTGTTACAGGCATCTCTGTATGAGCTCATGGCGGAGAGAAACTGGGACAGAGAAGACTTCAGTGTCATCGTGCAGGATCAACCTCTTGTCAGACACCTCGCTTCTGCTAACGTGAGCATTTTCATTTCTGGGTTACTAAGCAACCATTAATTGATTTGTTTCTATTGATTGTGTGGAGGTATTCCTATTTGTTTTTCTTGTGGGAAATTCCTTTCACCAAGTATTCTTGGATTGTAGTTTAGTCGTGGTAGAATAAAATAAAATAAAATAAAATGAAATTCTTGGATTGTAGTTTAGTCGTGGTAGAATAAAATAAAATAAAATAAAATGAAATACAATGAAATAAAATGAAATAAAATGAAATTCTTGGATTGCAGTTTAGTCATGGTAGAATAAAATAAAATAAAATGAAATAAAATAAGATAGTGAGTAGCAATCCATGAAAGGCATAGAACTGCTAAGAGTGACAAAAAAATTTGAACATGCCATTTTGTGACAATCACTTCTAGTACCACAATGTTCATTGTTATCCTCGGTGCAGAGCGGCAAGTCACAAGCGTCCCATGAAACTGATAAACTGATGGTGCAGTTGTGGACAAACCTGGTGAGGCCTAACGTCAGCGATGCGCCTTCCTTCCTTCCATCCATCCGGCCGCTCACACTCCGCCATTGTCAAACGTGTCTTTCAGCTGCAGCCTGCAAGCGACAACAAACAGAACACCGATGACAACGGAAACATCATTACCTTGCAATGTCCAACTATCGTGAGTACATGCACATCCACACTTTTGATTAGTCAGGTAAAAAGTATTACAAATTTCTCCCGCCCTTAAAGGACCGTCCCTTCCTGAGGACAGAGGGGAACTCTCCTACAAATGACAGCAGCACTTCTCCTCTCATATCTCCTGTAAGTCGCCTTTTAAGTTACTTGAAGCCAAATGGGAGTTTTTGAGGCAGCGTTGTGCGTTTCTTGTTTGGTTCTCACTCTGGATGTCCTGCATGCGTGCGCCCAGGATATGGGCACAGTCATGGCTTGTGAGGACATCGGCCCTTCCGTCTCCACACCAAATTCTGGTAAATATTGATTTCATATAGGATGATTAATTGTCTGGAATTGTAGTAATCTTTGTGTTTTATCAGTGCATGAGCTAAGGCCTGGAGATATACGGGTGGTGGCTGCTGTTGGAGACTCTCTGACAGTGAGTGACGAAAATGATGACGATGGAAAATATTTGATAAAAGGCTGTTTAAGTATGGTTGTCAATTAGTGCTAACTGATAAGAATGGAAAGAAAAATTTAGTTAAATGTAATCTTTTTTTTTTGTGCTAGGCAGGAAATGGAATAGCATCCAGCCCGACAAACGTTCTGGATGTCCTGACTCAATATCGAGGTTTATCTTGGAGGTGGTGCCTTACTCTTGACTACTTTACATTTTTCAAATTCCTCTTTTTAGTCTGCCAATTAACATGTTTCAATCTCTGCAGTGTTGGTGGGGACGAAAACCTCACAACCGTAACAACTCTGCCCAGTGAGTGCATTTTTAACTTGCATTGGACATCAAGCTGTATTAAAACTTTTTTGTTTTGTTCTAATAGATATTTTAAAGCATTTTAATGCCAACGTGACGGGTTTCTCTGTTGGGCAAGGGAAACAATCCACGCCTCAGGCTTTTCTCAATCAGGCTGTGGCTGGAGCAAAAAGCAAGTAAGTCCTCCTTGATTTCATTATTTCTTCTTATTTCTAATCATTCTTGTGTTTTTTAAAATTTCTATTAAATAGGGATGTGCCATCTCAAGTGCGCGCCCTTGTGGCGCGGATGAAGAATGACTCCGTAAGTCTTACTGCTGTATAAATTGTACAATTTAAAACCGGCTAACATTTAATACGCCTTTGATATTTGCTTCCCATTCAGAGCATCAATTTCAAATCCGACTGGAAAGTGATCACTTTGTTTGTAGGCGGAAACGACATCTGTGACTACTGCTACAATTCGGTGAGTACCTTCTGTTAAAGAAGCCCAAAAAAAACAAACACAAAAAGCTTCACTATTCTTCATTTACAGCTCTTCTTCTCAGTGGAAAATTATGTCAAAAATGTCAGAGAGAGCCTGGATTATCTACACAAAGAGGTAAATTTGACACAGCGCCGCTGGAATTTCAATGTCTTGACGGCAAGCATCTCCTGCAGGTTCCACGAGCTCTTGTGAACTTAATCGAACCCCTGGACATTATCCCCTTGCGAAAAATGCACGTGGATGCCTCATTAAAATGCCCTACCTGGCTAGTCAAGTGAGTATCACAGCATGCGTCACCATGACGACCACCAATCATCTTATTTCTATCTATCCTTTTGCAGTTTTCTGTGCCCTTGTGTTACCTTACCTAAGCCCACCTCGACCTCACTGGAAAAACTGGAGAACCTAAACAGACAATATCAGGTAAGACGGAGCAGAAAGCCATACTGGAACATCAACGACAATGTTTTTCTCCGACTCACAGGTGATGCTGACGGAACTGGTCGAGTCCAATCGTTACGACACCCGGCCGGACTTCACTGTGGTCATTCAGCCTTTTTTCAGAGAAATCATAGTTCCCGTATTGCCAGTCAGTATTCCTGCAAATATGGTGAAGATTGCATGATTAGATTAGGTCTCAGTTAAACGTTCTCTCACAGGACGGCCGCCCTGATCGCTCGTACTTCAGTGCCGACTGTTTCCACCTGAGCCAGAAGGCCCACACTCTGATGGCTCGCTCCTTGTGGAACAACATGGTAGCAATCAAACTGAGCATATCTGAATTTGAACGCATTTAGCAATGCCTGTGTATATATATTTGATTATATTTATTTATTGTTTTTCCAGCTGGAACCACTAGGAAATAAAACATCCTTTCAAGATTTCCGCAAAGACATTCAACTGAAATGTCCCTCAAAGGTAGGCCATGAGATTTTTTTTTTTCCTCCCGTGCTTTGTTTCAATTAAATTTAGGAAACTAAGATTACTGATTAAATTACTGATCAAATTGTTTGTTCACAGACTTCCCCATTTATCCGCACCTATCGCAACAGCAACTACACATACGCTGCTCCTCCACCAACACCAGCACCTAACACAGTAAGCAATAATAAATGGAAATTTCAATAAACAATCAATAACGACTATTACTTTGGTCTCCAGAACTGGGGAAGTAATTTCTCCTGTGTGGACCTTGCTCCATCTCCCTCTGTGCCAACATCAGGTGCATGCATACGGCGTGAAATGATATCAGTCAATATGTGATAATCAGCTACCAGGAAATACTCATGAAAGAGGACACAACCTTCTATTATGTTCATAGTTCACAAGCTCAGACCAGCGGACATCAAGGTGGTGGCGGCATTGGGAGACTCCACAACGGTTGGTGTCCAAATGAATAAATGACAATAAACTTCATAACCTCAGCAATTACTTGTCATTGACGCTCATAAATTTGTTATCAGCTCACACTTGTTATCAGTCCCTTTTCATTTCTCCACAGGCTGGCACGGGGGCTAAAGCCAGGAATCTGTTGGAGCTCAGTCGGGAATATAAAGGCGTGTCTTGGAGGTAAACCAAATCATCAATTTTGAAAGACAGTTTAGAACTGACGTGACGTTGTTCACCCGTAGTATCGGAGGAGACCGCACACTGGACACCGTAACAACACTACCAAGTATGTTGATAAGGACTGACTAGAACATCTTCTTGAAGACACTGACACACTTTCCTGTCCTTTCATTTCACAAATCATCTTCACAGACATCCTAAGAAAGTTCAACTCAGCACTCAAAGGCTTCTCCAAAGGTCAAGGTTCAAGACAGAGTGGCTTCAACATGGCCACAACAGGAGCCAAAACCTCGTATGTGACGATATTTACTTCTCTAACCGAGTTCTTAATGGTGCATTCAGGAACCTGTGAAGAATCAGACTAAAGTGTTTAAGGTTGTAGTCACCTTAGCTCATTTTTACATCTGTCCTGCCATAGGGACATCCAAGCACAAATCCAAGTTCTCATAAAGGCCATGCGAGAACACAAGGTGAGAACTCATAACAAGCTGTTGTTGTTATGATGTGCTAATCATTTGTGGCCATACAGGAGGTGAACTTTGACACGGACTGGAAACTTCTCACAATATTTGTAGGGATGAAAGACCTTTGCCAATACTGCACTGACCAAGTAAGTGTTGAAGGACACTATTTGCCTTCTAAAAATATATTTCAGATGAAAATAAACTATGAAACAGTTGCTAACCAAAACAACAGCACCAATGTTGCTAATAAATTTGTCTTGATGTTTTCTGCAGAACAATCTGTCACCGAGTAATTACAGTCACAATCTAATGCTCGCGTTGGATGAACTTTACCAAGAGGTGAGTAGCATGAATTCAACATGTCTTCCAAACGTACTAACATTTGTGCCTGTGCAGGTACCCAGGATGTTGGTCAATCTGGTGGGGATAATGCAAATGGACACGATAAAGCAAATCAAGAAAAACACTCTGGGATGCTCCTTGCTGCAGAGGTTTGTTTTAAATATTTACACTCAGATTTCCTTTCATTGAACAGTGTTTTTCTATTTTTTTTTTTGCAGAACAATCTGTCCTTGTGTTATCAACCCAACTGAAAACTCCCCAGAGATAAAGGAAATAAAACAAATCAATCTTGAATACCAGGTACTACACGAAACTCCCTCTCCCCTTCAACTCCTACAAAAAAAACTCATTGCTATTTTTTCATCATAGGCTGAAATCCATAATCTTATTTCTGGATCTCGTTATGATGGGAAAGAAGATTTTGCTGTTGTTCTTCAGCCATTTTTACACAATTTCTTCATCCCTTATATAGGGGTAAGTAAATGGGAAAAAAATAACTAATGAGAATCAATCCAAATTGTGACTTTGGTGGGGTTTTTTTTCTAAGGAAGGGGAGGCAGACACCTCTTTCTTCTCTGTGGACTGTTTTCAAATCAGTGAGCGGACTCATGCAGAGATGGCCATCGGGCTTTGGAATAACATGGTGAGTAATCCAGTCATCTACTTTTCTTTAAATAGATGGAATTTTGTTCTAAATGTTTTTTTTTTTTTGCAGTTGGAGCCTGTAGGTAGGAAACAAGCTTACAACAACTTCACGTATGACCGCTCCAAGATTCACTGTCCCACGGAGGTACTGTATGAGGACAAAGCAAAATCAGATTGCATAAGTCAGGTAGATTCTGATAGCAACAGATAACGGCTATAAACATTGATTACATCGCATATCACACAACAGAAAACGGGATGATCTAAGAATAAAAAGTGCATAAAGCGATTATGTTTCATTGTAAAAGCCAGGTAATATATTCAAAATGGCCGTGCCGTGTGCGAAATATTATTATAGTGGCAATACTAATAGAAAGTTAAGATGAAGACTTTCAGTAGGGGGAATAAGTTGGAGCTAAATTTTGTACTTGATTAATAAAATGTATAATTAGTTTGACAGTAAAATCAATTTTAAAAAGTCTAGTGTACTTATTTAATGCCAGTTTCCCAATTGCCAATTTTTCTTATTTCCCCAACAGGCTAGTCCCTTCATCTTCACCAAAGTCAACAGCGCGCCTCGTCCAACTTTGACAACCACGACGGCCGCCTCCCATCCCACGACCTCGCCAAACAGTGTTGTGCCCCTGTGCGCGACCCCCCAGCCGCTGTGGCTTCCAATTGTAGTGGGAGTTGTTAGCTTACTGGTGGGAATCACTTCTGCCTGGTTCGTGTGCTCTTTCATACTCGCTAAAAGACACAAGACGGAGGAGTGCCCGGTAGAATTGCGAGCAGTAGCATTGTAATGCAATTAAAAAAAAAAACAATGAAAAGAATGATGAAATATTGTAATCTTTTGTATGTATCTTTCCTTAGTTTATCATTGACTTAATATTTAAAAGTTTTATATTTTGTATGATTAATGTACAGTGTTAATAAAACCCGATGTAACTTACTGCTTTTATTTTGTAATTTCAATGTTTGTTCTATGGGTGAAAGATACATTTTTACATTACATGAAGCGTTGAAATTTATTCCGGCAACCGA
This sequence comes from Syngnathus scovelli, assembly GCF_024217435.2. NCBI lineage: Eukaryota > Metazoa > Chordata > Actinopteri > Syngnathiformes > Syngnathidae > Syngnathus > Syngnathus scovelli. The sequence goes on along the minus strand of NC_090866.1, from coordinate 9,273,890 downwards.
ATTCCCCTGATGTTTGTTGAGTATCTGAACAAACACATGAAAATACAAAGTAATACAGTATACAGATTGAGAATAATAATTTATTCATCCAAATTGAGTTGATTTACTACTCTACATTAAATACGAAATACATATTAAAGAGTGACAACTTTCTTTTGGGCATCAGCCTAATTTTTCCTTTTAAATCTTGATTAAATTGACTGTGTTGAAAGTACAACGTATAATTTATGATATTAGCCTATGTGATGTTACATACGAACGTCAGTCGGACTTGAGGGCTTGCAGCACTGACTGAGGCACTCTGCTGACGTAGTGCTCGTGGTTCCTGAGCGTGGCAAGAACGCCGCCGGAGTTTACGCGCTTCACATCGGCGTCGTAGCGGTATGGATTATTATGCATGTCCGTCAGCTTACCTGGTAGACAAAAAAAAAAAAGGGAACACATTAATGAGTGGAGCTGGATGAATTCAGTGTTGAATCCAAAGTGATCTTTCGTGCCTCCAACGCAGCGCAGAAGAACTTCGGGAGCACACGTGTCCCATTTCTTGGTTCCTGGACTTGCAAAGACGTAAGCGGACGCTTTTCCCTCAATAAGCTGGATGATCTGGAAACAAATAACTCAGTCATAACAAATAATCACATTTTGTCAAAATAGAAAGACATCAAAATGGCAAAATGTTATATCAAAGTTGAAAGTCAAGAACATCATACCTTGTTTCCTGCACCGCCGACTCGTAAAACCTCATGAGGTTCCATGGCATTGACGCAGTCTGTTATAAGCTTGCTGCTATGAGAACGGGTGGTGGTCACAATGCGTTTGTTGTCCGGAACTTCTTGCAACTGAAATCCAAAGGCACCCAGGCCCAGCATTGCCCACATGGTTCTTCCCAAACGCGCCCCTGGCCCAAGCTGACAAGAGAGAAGCATCTCGAGTCAAGTGTCACCAAAAGCGAGAAGCATTGGCAAGCTTTATTTTGGTCTGAACCTGGTAGTTGTAGAAAGGCTGGTTGATGACACCTGCGATGGCTCTGCCTGCATAGGCAATTCCGATCAACACCGTCACATTATCCAGAAGACCTGAAGAACATGCAATATATTATGACTGATAGTGCTACAACATTAACACTAATAAATACTAACTAAATGATTTAACAACTTACAGTAACTATTCTAAAAAAAGTAGGTATGCAAATCAAAAATTGAAATCAAGTTAGTCAAAAAAAACCTAAAATGTGAATATAATAAATGTGTGGTCTTCAAAAAAAATACTACACTTACATTTAATTCTGTTAATTAAACGATGAGTGTAATGTTCTTTCAAAGTGGTCATAAAAATTGAATTAAGTTTCAAGATACTGTATCTGCCACCAGTACAAATATTTACCATTTGCTTATCAATAACTAAAGGTAATAGAGTATTTGTAGAAAGTGAACTCACCTTCAGTGTACTCTTTTGTGCCATCAACTGGATCCACCCACACAACTAGCTAATATTTTGAAAAGACACAAACAGAAAAAAATAAAAAACCCTAAGGTTGAATTAAATTCGATATACCGCAAGAGGTATTTGGACAATGGCTGACTTCGAAAAATAATCCACAGAATTTCTGTGACAGAAGTAAATAATATTCTGAAGAAATTGAATATTCTTCAGATGTCAAAATTACAGAAGTAACAAACGTGACCAAGTGAAGTTACCGCAGTAACTGACATTTAAATAATATGATTGCAAATAGTTTCAAAACATACAGGTTGTTACCTCCTCCTCTTTCACTCCACTATATTCAGCTGGACAAACATTCTGAAGGATTTCTTCTGCCTGGCCATTTACAATCAGGTCCTCCGTAACCTCCTCAGCTGGGAGTTCCTGCATGGAGTCATTTGTTTATAAATCCATCCATTATCTCTGGGCATTATGGCTTATGATTAATGTAACATTCCGATTTTGGGAAGACACAAAACAAAATGCACTCACCTCCTCGGCAATGATAGTAATTTTAGGGAAGCGTCTGGACAGTGAAGCACATATGCTCCTCTGTGCAAGTCTGTCAGCAAGTGTCTGCAGATCATGGGCCCCCTCCTTCAGGCAAAGGGGAAACAAATGAGTCTCATTTTTAACACATTTATGGACATCCCTCACCTTCTCCACTATGCCGAGTTCTCCGCGTTGAAGTACTTTTCTCACAATTTCTCCAGCTTTCTCGGCCACGGTGTAAGCCGACGCCACCAAACGAAGTATCACAGCTGGACTCCCTGACATTGCTTAAGGAACAATACGTATATATTTATAATAGACGAAGCTAGCATGCAGAAATACTAACAATTGCTACAGAAATACATTAGAATTAAGTAGCAAAGCAGAAGGAATACTTACTAGTGTAGGCAAATTCACAAGGAAAAGCTTTCAATTATCGTAAATGAATTTGAAATGGAGCCAGCAAACATTCGTCCAATGTAGTTCCAGCCGGGCAAAAGCACTCCGTAACAGATGGGCGTCTCTCTTGTGCAACAAAGTACTTTAAATGTAATAAACCACCACTATTTCATGTTGTGAAAATCAATTATGACAGCATGATTTTTCTCAGGGCTCCATAACAACATTAATAATAGTGATTGTTGCGGAATTGTCGATAAACTAAACCCGGAAATGGGAGTCGATTTAAACAAACAAAACTTAACCCGGAAGTGAAATCGGGTATGTCTTCCGAGTTTAGTTCGTAAAAATGAAACACTGCCTTTGGTGGACGTTTGATGAACTTCAATCCCCCATGCTATAAACCTTAAAAAAAATAATAATTTTAAGCATCTCTTCTTTCAGCAAAAATGACACATATTACGGAAATGTGAAACAGTAATTTAAATAGTAGCCAACAGACAAATGACATTCAATGACATTACTATTTCAAGTCAAGATTCATCTATTTGCAAGGGGTCTATAGCCCATTTCTGCTTCCATCTGCTCTGCAGTGAGAGCGCCGGGCAGCGGCTCACAGTTCGGATTGAAGACAGAATACGCGCTCATCTCCTCAGGCTCCCGATCCTTCGGGTCACGAAGTCCCTCGTACATCCAGTAGAAAAGAGAGATAACGAAAAATGCCCAGCCAAACTCCAGCTCCACAAACAAACCGAGCAGCATCACCCAGATCAGGACTTTGAGTAGGGTGATGTTGGAGAAGTCAAATCTTCTTGTGGACAGCCATCTCCCCCAGGAGCTGTCCAGCATCCAGTCCCTACAAGCCTGTGGGAACACAAGAATCCTCTATATTTCAGTCTTTCAACAGTAGTCACATTTCTGCAGTCCTTCGTGGATGCAAATGGATTATTATTGCATTGTTTCAAAGTAAGACATTTGCAAACACCTGCTTTTAATTTGGTAAACAATATTTATGCCAATTTACTGACAAGGTACTGATCAAAAGTCTCAAATAATGACTTGTTTAGATATGGAGAGCTAAGTACGGACAAGCTTGTCGTCATAGAAACGAAATGTTTGTGTACGGAGTTCAGCTAGGGAAGAAAGTATGTCAAAAATAATTACAATTCCTTCTCCTTGGTTTATTTTGACACAAGCACACGGTCTTATTTGCGAATAACTACTTGGACTGCTTGAAACGCTTTAAAAACACAATTATTCACCTCATCTTGGGAGCTCGGGTTTGTAATTTGCTCATCAAATGGAGTTGACGGCGCTTCAGCGATTGTTGGGGGAGCACCGGTGCCTTGCTCCCGACCGGAACTCCTTTTAGACTGTCGCCGAGCCCTGAAATCTGCAAGCTTCCGCTCCATTTGGGAAAATAAACTGTCACGATTTTGTCAGCAGACGCTGAAGTTCATCCATCAAGCCTGTCGACACCTTCAACGTTCAAATGTGCTTTGAATGCCACGTATCTACGTCTTAGTGACATTTCCGTATGACCACTCTGACGTTGTTTACTTTAACCAGCTCGTTTGCCTGAAAGCAGGATTTGCTGTCGTAAAACGTCTGTCGCTAACCTGTACCGTCGTTGCACGAAGCTATTTTTCTTGCTTTGTTTTCATCGTTGTGGTGAGTTGGATACTAAAATACTAAATTTGCAGATTTATTTTAAATGTTTTTTTTATCAGTTATGTGTTTTGTAGAAGAACTTGGGGTTAACGAGACATCGTCGATACGTCAACTCCAACCACACCTAGTTCATGTCAACTATTCCACACTATTTGATTTATAAAGATCAATTTTACAGTTTGCGTTAGTCTGACGTATGGCAGTCAAGCATAACAGATACGTGATGTGACGTTTGCATGGAACAGATGACAACTCAATATCGTAGTTAACCTTAATATATCGACCGAATTCAATCGATATGACTGCTTCTCCTTTTACACATTATTATGTGTGCAACAATACAGAATTATTTCAATCGTGTTTTCTGTCAGTCTCTTTCCAGACATGGCCTCTGCACCAGCACAGCAGCCTACCCTGACTGTGGAGCAGACAAGAGGTAAGTATATTATATTATATCATACATGCATACTAATAAGGGAAGTTCTTCCACTTCACTGAGGTAGGTAACTTACTAATGGTCAGGTATGTGTTTGTGTCCTAGTGGTACTCAGCGAGGTGATACAGGCTTTCTCTGTTCCGGAAAATGCGGTGAGGATGGAAGAGGCGCGGGAGAGCGCATGCAACGACATGGGCAAGATGCTGCAGCTGGTGCTCCCCGTGGCCACGCTCATTCAACAGGAAGTCATCAAAGCGTACGGCTTCAACAATGAAGGAGAAGGTGAGGTCAAAATGCAGGTGGTCCTCGGTTTACGTTGATTCGTTCCGAGGTGGCAACGGAAATCGAATTTCGGTGCAAGTATGAGAAGTGTGTCTGGAGACCGTCGTGAACCGAGGACCCCCTGAAATTGAAAACTCATGACACTAGTTCTGCAGGTCCATTATGTGAGGCTTGGAATGTTGTGGATTGGTCAAGAAAGATAAAGAAAGGGCTATAAAATTGGAAATTCTGTGAAAATGTGGTAAAGATTGAATAATTGGGATTGGTAGAGAAATTTCAAAGTGGTCCAAAAAGTGTTTTAACCTCAGATCTGAATCTCATTTAAGGTGTCCTGAAGTTTGCCAGATTGGTCAAGATGTATGAAACCCAGGATCCTGAAATAGCAGCCATGTCATCCAAACTCAAGTCTCTCCTCCTGCCGCCTCTCTCCACACCACCCATAGGTGGCGCCATTCCAGCCTCATAAGAATGAGGATCAGTGTCAATGTCACTTTCTTTGAAAGGATACATATACATTATGAAGAACTTGTGTGACACCATTGTCATTTCATCAACTATATATATATATATATATATATATATATATATATATATATATATATATATATATACTGTGTATTTATCACATTTCCATTAACAAAATTTCCACATGACTTTGTATACCATGCCATATGCAAATAAATTGTTTTTATGTATTCTTAGTTTCTTTAACACAATTGTGCACACGATTAAACATTAGTGCATCTAAAATCTACCCCATCCTTTATATGTATGTATTCATAATAGTTGCTTTTATTTCCAGTACTTAATTCATAAAATTTAAAAGGTAATAGTTTTATGCAGACAAATTAGACCTTTATTTTTGCATTAAGTCTCAGGCAACAACTTTTAAATAAAAAGAAACACTGACCCATTTCCCTAACATGTTCCTCGGACAAATAGGATTAAAAACAAGTTTATGTCTAAGTTTGGCAGGCAATGAATGTGACCATTACAAACAAACATGAGGCTTAACGGCCAAGATAAATAATGCTAGTGTCCCTATCGTCACCTTTAAAGTGCTCATTTTCTTCAAAAAGAAATTCAGTGCAAATCAGTAGTTCAAAGCCCACTAAAGTTCTGTTAGATTTATGGATTTATCATTAAAAAAATAAAACAATATGGTTGTGCAATCAGTGCAACAAACCTACTTGCTTATCTTACCCAGCGTGAGCAACGCCATTAGAGAAACGACTACTAGGGATTTGCAAAAAAAATAATCGCCGAGTCATATTACAGTCACACAGTCGACACTTCATCACACTTCATCTCAAAGTGATGAAATATGCTTTCGACATAACGTAGTACTTTATGCCAGTCTGGACCTTCATCCGTCAGCATCTCATCCACCGACTGCCGCACGGTAACCATGAAAGTGCAAAATAAATATCAGCAGGGTCAAAACAATATTAATGAAAATAAACCCTCACCAGAGTAGCTTTGATCCCAATGGACTCTCCTGTCCGAAAAGCCAGATTTAAATTCTCTTTCTGGAGGGAGGAATAAATAGGATTGGAGAAGAAAAGCAGCTTTTCCAAAAATGTCAATGTGTTACTCCTACCTTTTCTGCCGGGTTGAGACTGTTGTAAGGGATACGAGAAGGTAGATAGTTATGATACAAAGCACAAAAGGCCAAACCGTCCACCCAACAAGTGCTGAAGTTTGTGATCTCAATGTGCTGTAAGTCAAAATGCTCATTTGAGTATACATGAAGACTCCCAAACATTAATTTGCAATCTCCAACCTGATAGCCTTTGGTCCGACTTTGACATTGGTTCAACATGACCTGTCTTGTGCTGCTGTGACGTCGCGGCGGAGCACGTGTCGATTCCGGAGGTCTGGAAAAGAAGTTAAATGTGCTTCCAACTTTTGCTGTTCAATTCATTCAAAGCCGTACTCACTTGATAACAACATCTGAGGGTGTGTTTTCTTCCTGTTTTCCTGCAACATATAAAAACAAAGTTCAAATTGTTCGGTCTCTTGGGCAGTTGCGGTACAAATTACCCAGAAGTGGCTTTGTGTATGCGGCTTCCATTTGTAGTTTGGACGCATAGGAGAGGACATCTGGTTTGGATGAAGTCTCCGAATCTCCAACAGTCTCCACTAACACTGTAAGAGTTTTTTTGGGAAAATTAGATTTTTTTTTTGGGCTATACCGCAACTTAATGTGTCTTAGTATTACCTGTCTGACAACCTGACAAGTTGTCCTGCCGCTTTAAAAGATGAGACAGCTTCCTCCCTCGCGTTGGCTCTTCTCTCTGCCAATTAAAAAAAAAAAATAAATAAATAAATCTAATTAACATGAGCAATTTTTTTTACATTAAATGGGTTCTGTATGAACTCAACCTTCGGTGATGGCAATGTGGATGTTGTTTTAATCGAGTTATTGTTATGAGAGTCAAGAGGCAATTGGAGACGGGGCACATTCCTGAGGGAGAAAAGTAAATATGAAAAAGTGCAAGCATGAAATCCAATACAAGACAGATTGGGAACTTGCAAAGACCTTTCAGATGACATCAAGGTCTTCTTTGGATCACTCGCACCTCCATTTTTTTTCTGCAGAGCATCCACGTACGCCTTTCCTCTCCCCCTTGCTGTCAGCTGCGTGGTTGCTGACTTTTGGGCGTCCTTCTCATCAGAAGCTTCATGCTCCTCTTGTTTTTTCACACTGCCCACGTCAACCTTCTCCATCTTTATCTCATGACACCCCGCAGGGTTGCTTTTGTCTTCTGTGAACCTTCCATCCATTTTCTCCTGCTTTTTTTCCAGTGAGGACAGTTGAAATGACTTGTCCGTGTGTTTGGAGCGTAGACGTTGGAGCTCCCGCTGAGTCTCTAGCAGCTTTTCGTGGGTCTGGGCCAGCTGCTGCTGCAAACATCTGCGGTCCTCCTGGAGCTCGATGAGGGCCTGCTCCGATTCCGTCCGCATTCGCTCAGCCGCGGAAACAGTCGCCAGCAGGTCCAACTGGAATTGCTCCCATTCTGACTTCTCATTCTGTAGAAAAAAATAAATAAATCCAAGGCCTTACAAAATTCAAATTTGCAGAGGGGACTCACCTTTAGAGTCTCCTGCAGGATGTTCACGTCCTCAGCCAGTTTGTCTCTCTCTGTTATCAGATGTCTGACCAGTTCTGACAAGATAAAGAAAATGTCAAATTAATGTGAATGAGAATAAATGCTGATGAATGTCTAGCAAGTTTTTTTTTTGTATTTGCTGCTATCTTGTGGAATCAATTGTAATTTTTAGACTAACACCACCACCACCCGAGCAGGATTTGAATCCCAATCCCAGTGTCCAAGGTCACATTAAATTTGAGCCAACCAACAAGACTGGGAGGCGAAAAGACGTGGCCTACCTACAGCTTCCGTGCTGAAGTTGAGGCCCAGCATGGTGCGGTGACGCTCCATCAGGCCCAGCAAAGCTCGACTCAGTTCTTCTCCAGACCTCTCGGCCGCAGCCTGGGTCTCCAGCCCGCTGTCCTTCTCCTGCCAGCTCTGCTCTAACGGCCATACCCTGGACGAATTCTGCGATGTCAGGCTGCAAAGATTGATCGCCGGGGCCTCGTCGTGGCTCTCCTCTTCGCCTCTCTCATCCGAAGACTTTTCTTTGCTTAAAACGGACCATTCGGAGGGTTGTTCCACTGCCAAGGTGGTACCCTGGGAGGCGTTGGCGGCCATCTTGAGCGAGGGTGTCTGCGATCTGTTGGCGAAGCTTGCGGAGGACATGGCCAGGGCTGCCAGATCTGTCTCCGAGGGCATTGCGAGAGCTTGGAAGAACTCTAAAGGAGAGCCTGAATGCAGGGGAAGGAAGGTTAAAGGTTCATATGATATAATGTGTAATTTTGTTCTAGAGTGTGTGCATTAAAAACATTTGTTATTTAAAAAAAAAATATTGTGTTGAGTCAGATATCTCCATCATCTCACTGGCTTGAAAGAAAACAAATCTGACAAAACATTTTAAATGATAGACTGATTTAATTTTTAATTTGGGAAAGTTAGTAAGGAAAAAATCAGACTAAAATATTGTGTGGGACTTTTCTGGAGTACGTTGTGCACCTGCTGAGGAGCGGTAGTTCATATTCCCCATTGTGATGCAGGGTTAGATGAAGATGTCTGGACAAGAGGGAGGCAATCTAAAAGAAAAAAAAGATGAGTTTGAACAGTGCATATATATATATAATTATTATTATTATTTTTTAGCAATACAAGATTCTGCATGATTAAAAACATGGCAACTCTGAAGCTACAGTAAAATAACAATTAACTAAAATCCTTTCCATATACAATGTCCTTGATTGACCTCATAGTGTGACGTTGGCAACATATTAAACGTGATCACATGCAATGACGCGTGTGGTGTGAGAATTGCTCCTTTTAAAAACCAATTCGGACTTTTGTAGGAATCTTAGTGTGAAAATGGAGTGGCTCCAGTGAGCACAAACTCCTCGTCCCAAAACTACATTTTAATGATTAAATACGTAACAGTCAGACATTCACATACACTCATACCTTTGCACGTTTTTCACTTCCTGGGCCGGTTCAAGCCAAGCGTCCACCCCTGCAGATCGATCTCCGGCCCCTCCTCGAAATCCACGTAAATGACGTGCATGGTTGCTCTAATGTGCATAGAGCTTTAGATATGCAGGCGCCATTCCGAAGTTAATGCGGACTCTGAAGCTGCACGGTCAGCACTCCAAAACTGCTACTTCCTCGCCTTTAATGCGTCAAAAAAAAAAAAAAAAAAAAAAAAAAAAAAAAAAAAAAAAAAGACGGAGGAACAGGCGCAGCAATGCAGTTCGGTTTTTATGATAAAACGATCAGGGGAAACGGTCAAATTAGTATGTCTGAATAAATACGAATTATTATATATTTTTTAACACGTATTATTGAAAAAGCTACAACAAATAAGTAAATAGCTTCAACAATTCAACAGTCAGGAAATATTACCTGTGTAACGTAAATAACTTACCAAGAATAATTTCGGACGTGTTTCTTTTATTTACAGGTAGAGTTCAACACCTGACAATGAAACAAAGGAAATCAGAAGCCTAAAAAACGTCACTTCCGGAAAATTGAGTCACGAAAAGTGTTTCGGTAAAAGGAATTACATGGGTAATTTGAGAGGGAGATGTTACTCCTGAATATCACATATAAATATAAGTTTAAAAACTAAATAACCAGGTAAATGGTACGTAAAAAGCAAAAATAAATAAACGAAATAAATACAAAGTCCAATCACACTTTTCAAGGCGTATTGAAATGAATTAGAATATTGTAGAAAAGTGCATTTGTTAAACTAGTAAAAAAAAACTGAATTAATCTATATTTTGTAGATTATCACATATTTTATAGATCGCAATTTCTTACCTATTTTCTACATCAATGATTTTTCGTAGGCTTTAAGATTTAACTAACAATCAAAATTAGAAATTTAAAAAAATAACTGAAAAAATATATATATTTTTTTTTCTACTTTAAGTCAAATCCAAATGATGTTAAAAGAAGAAGCTATATTTGTTCTGTCCACCTCAATTATCGACATAATAGCAAAGAAGATGGTAAGAGTAATCGACTGTTTTGTGATTGTCGTACAGTACCATGGACAGCGAAAGCGTCAACAGTGGTGAAATGTTGCCATCTAGCGGCCAATCCTTAACACGCACAAGAACGTAACCTGCTAATTCTGAGCAAGACAATTTACACATAAAATACGATTTTAACCTTTTAGATCGCATTTTATTTACAAAATGCAACGTTTATACAAATAGGGGATGTTTAGTTATTTAATGAGCAAGGAAATTTGTGTTTAGTAAATAATTTATCAGCTTTAACTGCTTTGTGGCAATATAATGAAAAAGTCGATTTACTATCCTTTTAAACGACGCCACATTTATGAAACCATATATTTGTGTTTTGTATCTTGTTTGGTGGTGTGGATCATTTAAATAGAAAGAAGCAAGACATATTGGCAATTTAACAATGCATTGATTCAAGCGTGAGTTGAGTTTGGAGGAACCATCCACAACCACAACAGAATGGCACCTCCTCCTCATGCTGGTCAGCAGCCTGCTCACATGCTGTTGTGGGAGACCATCCCATTCTTCAACCACAATTTGTCAGCTTGTGGGGCAAGTGGTGTCTTTTGGAGGCTGTCGTTCAGTCCTAGACTGAAGAGGCCTAAGTACTCCGGACGGTGTGCAGAATCGGACCCTGTTGGGGTCTCGTCTCCTTGTTTTGATATTTTATTTATTTTATAATTTTATTATTGTGCAAGTCCACCTAACCCTAACAATTAAAATCAAATTAGGTGAAATTTAATTTCTATCCAACATCAAAATAACGATTTTATTCACAGAGGCGTTTTAGTGCGTCTGTCTATTTATAGAAGTTGCTAAGAAGTTGTGACTGCATCACAACATCCTTGCAAGTGCGCTTGCAGACTTTAGAGGGGTGGGAAAAAAAATGGCGTCAGACGCGATCGGGTGCGTTACACCACATCTGGACGAGTTCTGCACACATCCATGCACGCAGATGCCTCGAGACTCTCGCAACGTCCTCGCGACGTGGAATCACGCGCACGTCCCCCCGTGGGAATAACTGACCATCGCGGACATGATTGCCGCTCGCCGGTGGTGGTGGAAGAACCTCGTCAGAAAGTGACCTTCGCCGTGAAAGGAACATGTCAGCCATGAAGAAGGTAACGAACCTGCAGACTAAGCGTGTTTTTCGGATAGATCACGTGGGCATGCACACCAGAGGGTGGAAAATAAAAAGTTGTGCAAAAATCTCAATGGTGTGAGTGTGAATGGATGGCAACCAGTTCATCAATCCCATCAAGCACAGGTATCTTCACTATGAATTGAGCTACCCCCCCCCCCCCCACCATTAAGCCAATGTTTACTGTACTGAAGTGACTCAGCCGTATTGAACACATGTCTTTGTGTCACAGGTGTTGCCATGGTTACTCCAGACTCACTGCTGCCTTTTCGTGGACAAAGATTCAGGTAAGATTTTTTTTTTTCAGCAACGCAGTATTGATAGATACATTTGGTTATTTTATTTATTTATTTATTTTTATGGGATTTTTGACCAATTTGATAAATGTCAGAGACTCCACACATGGACATGCAAATGATTGTTTTCAGCCGAGGTCACAGAAAGTTCCAAGGCAGGGATGTGCTCTTGCTCTGACTTCTTTTGCTTGGCCGCTTATTAGCTTCTGAATTTTGTAGTTTAAATACGAGGATGAAAGGTTAAGAGTTCAGATGTGGTCATTTTTTTTAACAGTACACTGCCACAATGTAGTACCACTAAGTGGCAGTGTTTTCTTTAATAACATAGGACTGCATCGTTTTTGAACCACATCTGCCAAGACACTTTTAATATCTGAATTTCCAACATCATTTCAGCATAGTGTATGACAACTCGAAATGTGTCAAGCGAAAGAAAGGATCCTCAATTTTAATGGAACAATTATGCTCCTTTACAGTCCAAGTTTTTATCGATTCCACACTTAATTTTTGAGGCTTTCGTCTCAAACATTTTAGTAATAGATTTTATGTTCATGATTATCACCCCATTGTTTAACAGAAAAGTCACTATTGTGAGCAAAAGTATTTTTTTTTACCCAAATATTGATTTCATTTATCATGAAGGATTAACTCCCATTTTTCTGATGGCCTTGTATTGTCCTTGTGTCTTCGATCTGCCTTCGTTTACATGACCCCCCCCCCCCCCCCCCCTCGCTCGCATTTCTCTTGAGCATGACCTGCACTCAATGGGAATGCCAATGAGCTGCACTCGTGGCTTCAAATCAATCCAAAAAAGATATTTGTGCCATTTTCATATTGTCTCTTGACCCCAAAGTTCTGCTGTGCTGCGGGGCACAAAAGAGGCTGATTAAGTAAAAGAAATGTTCGACTGGGTGGAATTTCAAGTTCTAGTTTGGAAAAGGTATAACAATTTAAAAAGTTGTGGCTATACTTTTAAAAGAAAACAAAATTGGATATGTCAGAATTTTGTCATTCAGTGAAAAAATAAAAAAATAAAATAAAAAATAAAATTAATAATAATGCCACATCCCATAATCAGCATACCAAGTGCAAAAAAATATATATTATTCAGATTTGTAGCAAAATAAAAGTGTCCGTTCCTTGGCATAACACCAAATCGTTGACAGAGATTGAGTAGTTGTTACAGAATCCAGCTCATTACCATGAAACAAACTTGCATAGCAATCAGTGGAGCAACAAACTCTGCCAAAGTCCAACAATCCCAATTTGGATCACTTCCAAATTACGCATTTTTCATATCAAATTTTAGAATAAAAGACACAATTGGTGGATCTTTGATAAATATCCACCCAAAGCAACAACTCCAAATTTAGAGGACATAAATTGAGGATTATTTTTTTTTACTTACCTGGTTTAAATATAGATTGGGTGCTTTTAAAAATAGATACATTGATAATAATAATTCATTGAATAAATTAATTTCAGAGATTGACACATGCTGTTGTCATTTTTATTAACAAAAAAAAAAAACTGACTTCCATGTGCAAAGCTCAGAATCAGCCACCAAAATTGTGGTGCACCACAATTTAGACCTGCTCTTAGTTAGTCTAAATTCCATCACCAAATTGTCAAGCCATGAAAAAAAACTTCCATTTCATTTTGCTGGTTGTGACGTCATCAGTGACGAAAGGTGATGTAGGCCGAGGCTTTAAGGATCTTGACGTTTGGTAACATGCACTAGTCACGGATTATCACCTGTGACTCATCAAGTGCTAACAAACCACCAGCACCGCCTCGACACAAGCGAGGAGAAGGTTTAAATTCAGACTGTGAGGAAGGGATGTCAGCATGCATGCTGATGGGGCTTCCAAGCAAGCGCATGGTGCAACAGCGCTGCAGAATCCTGAATCCAGCGCCTTGGAGAATCCGCGTCCTTGTTTTGCGGTGATGTGCGGGAGCCTGTGAAACAAGCAGCTCACACTACTGCAGTGGAGGAGTAAATGCGGAGCCCAACAGTGCTCCAGGTGATCCACAGCAGCCCAGCCCGGCACGCTGCTGTCTCCTCCTGCCTTCCCTCTCCTCCTCCTCCTCCTTCCCCCTCCCCCTCCTCCTCCTTCTCCTCCTCCGTCTATGCTCCGTTCGTCTGAGGGCTTTGCAAAAAAAAAAAAGGAGTAGAATAGCAGAGGAGAAACCCAGCTTGTCCATCTCTGATGTGAAACATCTTCTCGGCTGGCGGCAGCTTCCCAGTCATCGTGTGATGACACACAGCATATGTGCTCCAATGCCTCGGCAACATAGGCTCGCTGCACGGTAAGACGCTTTTTTTTTTTTTTTTTCCACAAAACTGTTGCATTGTGAATTGGTAGATGAGAAGTTGCTATGTCTGCATGTCCTTAGCATCTGTAGCTTTTGATTTGGGTGAAGAGGCTCCTCCACTCATTCACAATGTTCAGGTGTGTGTCCATACGCAGTATCTGTGTGTGACAGAATCCAAAAAAGGATGGGGAGGGATTGCCCCTCATCCATGCTTTTCCGTGAGCAACAAGGGGATTTTTATCTCAACTATCCGACCAAACAGCTTTAACATCATTCACACTTTATTTTTTTGGTGCTCCAAATTATTTCATGATATTGGATTCATCGTTTCTATTGATTTGGTTGGCCCGCTGGATAACCTAACATCTCAATTCATTGTGATTTGACAAAGTGACTTTAAGGTGAGAGGGAACTAAAGGAATACCAAGTCGCCATTTGTCTGATTTTGGGAATTCTGCTGGTCAGCTCAAAGCCTGACGTGACCTCATGAAGGTTCAGCCTATATTCTCGCATCCGAATTAGTTCTGGCTAATAAACTTGATGCTGCAGTGATATCAAAAATCTACCCCCCTGCTGTTTGAGAGGGCTTCAGGCGTTTTGGATTCCTGCGGGTGAGTGGGTGTCTAAGCTAAAACACTTGTGCTATAATTATGTACGAACTGGCCGCAAAAGAAAAGTCAAGCTGCATTGCTCATGAACTGAAGGCACCATAAAACCTGGATGGAAAACTATTAGTTTGTGGTTATATCCCGTTACTGCCCTCATTTAAACTTCTGAGTGCTGTGGTGAATGGCATGAAGATTCAAAAGTGATGTACTGGATTACGTAAGGAGTCAATTTTGAGATTATTTATTGATTTGTCATGTTTTGGGTCGACCAAGTTCTATGGCGGTTGATATTTGGTTTGCTTTGTGAGTTTTGGAGGCAATAAAAAAATTGTGTTTAATCCCAATTAACTATTTTACAATGTTCAAATGATTTTTTTTTGGCTCGGTGGTGTTCAAAAGTGTGTTCGAACGGTTTGCGAATAACCGCAATCCTACTTTTCCATTTTTTAATCCTCACAAGTGCTTCTTTGGAACATGACCATGTTAGGTAGTGAGCAAGGATTGTGTGGGGGTGTACGAGTGAGTGGAAGGGTGAGTTTGAGAGTATTCAGAGAAGTCCGCTTCAGCATAACTTATGATGGAACGGACGCTATGTCTTCTTCTGTGTATCAACCACTGCTGAGCCTCACCTGGGCCAAGCTTGAATTTCCCACTGCACCATTTATTTCTTGGCACAAGACCCGACTCTGTCATTGTCACCAAAGCATCTGCCGATAAAAGGGCTTTTCCATCATGACACCTCTGCGACCGACACAAATCGACAAACCCATTCAACTCCCAAGCTTACGTCACATATTATTACGTCAGATCAACTTTTATACAAAATACAATCAACTTTGGAGCTTCCCGAGGAAAATCCTTCACCAGGTGCATGCTGTAGGTAAAAAAAAAAAAAAAAAAAAATGTTGCAGTTATTAGTACAATCACCCCCCTGGTGTGTGGTGCTATGGTTTGGCTTTCCTAATGAGGACTAGATTCATCTTCAGTCTCTGACAGTATGCTGAGCGGGAAATGTTGCTCTCCAGCCTGTTTCCATGGAGATGCTCATGGTGCTGTAGCACCCCACCACACAACCAAACCACTCCCCCTCCACCACCACCACCCCGCTTCTGCTGTACATTCCAGCAAAGAGTGCCGCTTCATAAGACGGATCTGGGCCAGTGTGTGTGTGTTTGTGCGGGGGGGATAATAACGGTGTGTTCAAGTGCTGTGGAAATCCACATGTTTTATTGTTTGCTGTCAGTGAGTGTGTTGTCTCTCATGCTGTCAGTCATACTCTTTAAACATGGGTGTGTTATCAAGGCTGAATTCCCAAGCAGTCGTCAATATTGACAAACGGTAAAATCTAATGTACTGTGTGTCCTATATATATATATGTGTGTGTGTGTGTGTGTGAGCAAGACACATTGTGAGTCAGAGGAACAGAGCGAGGCGAGGGTGGAGAGTGCCATCGGGAGAGTGAGAGGGTGAAGAAGGTCAGAAGCGGAGACGACCAATGACAAAAAGACCCTTCGTGTAATGGACGCCCAAAATGGTTGTTACGTGGATAGTTTAAAGTCTTTTAAGATTTATAGGTACTTGATTTTTGCCTTGACATAAAAAAAAAGGCTCCACCATTGGTTGCAGGAATTTAGATCAATTTAAAAAATACCATAGACGTTGCACAAGTAAGTAAGATGCAAAATTTTATTGCCACTAATTACAGTTGAGTCACTGTCGCATTAAATGATGGGTATTACAGATTAAACGCTAAATTTCCTCTCGCGAGACCAAAATAATCACATATTGCTACGATAAGGACAACACTAACGAAAAGCGACGTTTCCAAAACTTTCTTTCCTTTCTGCATTCTCTGCATACAAAGGCAATTGTCTTGTGAAATACAAAAACGAAACACAGCCACTCCGCGTGATGAAAAATGATCCGACTGCCTTCCTCCATGTTTTGTAACACTCATGTGTTTGGTGTATTTTTGGGTTTGCAAATCGTGATGGAGGCTCATCTCATTACAAAGATGTACTCTGCATTTTTTTTTTAGTGTGTGAGTTGATATTACCAGATGGCTTTGACTCCTCTTTAGTGTCATGCTACTCGCTGCGTGTTAATCGTCAAAGTGCTCTGATTCACACTGGGTACAAGCACCTGCCAGGTTCTATGTGTCCACATGGAGAACTTAGAGCGCTAATGTTATTGTGCTAAATCCCAGTTTGCTTGTTCAGGCAAGATTTTATTTTTTTTGGTCCACAAGCCATATAAAGACTGAGCTATGTATTTTTTTTTTTGCATTACATTTAAAATGGCCACTTGGACGATGTAAATAAACGTGCCACTCGTCAGTGTGTAGCATCACTTTCCAGTCCTGCTCGTCATTCATTGAGATCACGTAAAGGTTGTTTGGAGATTAATAAAAAGGGAGGCACGGTCTGGCGGATGATGGAATAACCACGGTTGCCTGGATACTGTGAGACAGCAGAGAAAACACTCCAGCCAGGTCGTATTGTCTTGCGAAAGCAGCCGAATGCTTTTTGAAGGACATTTGTCCACAGGTTGGTTCGTGAAGTTTGCGTCACATCATGTCCTTGTAGAGTTTCCCACAACCTGAGTGACTGTAAATATGTCTAAATTATTCCAGCAACTTTTGGTTACGTTATTCTAAAGATGGATGTGTAGTGATGGGACCTTCTTTTTAAGTTCTTCTGTGATTCCTGGGCTCTTTGAGAGTCTGACTGTGACCTTGGGAGGAAGCCAAAGTGACTGGGCCTGTCCGGATGACACGGACACTTGCAGCCAGCTGTCCCTTAGTTTGGGAGCAGCACCCGTTAATGAGTCAGCCACTTCAAATCGAGTGGCGTGATCAAGTTATCAGCCTCATTTTTGGGTTGCCAAAAGAGGCAATTCAAGTTGTTGCAGCTTCTTTCGCCTTATGGAGTAGGATCTTAGCTTTTTCAAATGGCACAGTTGGAAGGCTTAATCCCCTCGAGTTCCGACTTTAAGTAACCATTGAGACCAACGTCTGAATGCACTCATGATGTTCTATGATACTATTTTTTACACCCTTTCATTACACAGTCAAATTCATTTTTGGCGCGGGCTGCTACATAGTCAATGTACCGTATTTTCCGCACTATAAGGTGTACCTCCAATTTTCTCAAAAGCCAACAGTGCGCCTTATAATCAGGTGCGCCTTATATATGGACCAATATTGAGCCACTACAGCAGGCGTGTCCAAAGTCCGGCCCGCGGGCCAAATGTATATATCTTATATATGGACAAAATTTTAAAATGGGCCATTCATTGAAGGTGCGCCTTATAATCCGGTGCGCCTTATATATGGACAAAGTTTTAAAATGGGCCATTTATTGAAGGTGAGCCTTATAATCCGGTGCGCCTTATAGTGCGGAAAATACGGTAGTCACTATGACTGTCAATGCCTTCTATTATGTCTACACAACAAACTGCTAACTAGTTTTGAAATGAGTGAATAGTAAAAATTGCTCAAATATTTTAAAAAAATATGAATGGTCATAAAAATTGCTAGTAATATCTCTATTTTTTTAAACGTGAAGACAATTTGTATTGACACATGAAGTCGGTGCAAAATTTGTCTTTGAGGGCTACACAAAATGAGCCACAAGTTTCACACCGATGCATTACATCGTCAGGATGTTATTTTGTTTTCCAACAAGGTCTAATTTAGCCTGTAATGTTGAAAGATAAAATTGAATTCAAAACATGACACATCAAGACACCACTGCAGGTTAATACGGAAATTTAAAATCATATTGTCCATAAATACCCAGTGAAACGGGTAATGAATCACAGCACTAAATATATGAATAATAAAAGTGCTTTGTCAGTTTCTCTGGCTCATAGCTGTGCCGCTGTGGTAGCCATTTAGTCATGGTCGATCTGTTTAAAAGCCGGCAAAGACAAGGGAATTAGCAATGAGAGAAGGGCATGGATTGTTTCAGCTTGCCTGCCAAAATATGCAAATGATGTCACGGGAGAGCTGAATGTCACCTCGAAAGACGACGGTCTCCATTCACGCGTATGTGAGTGACCAGCCAAGGTGTGTTTGTCGTCTGCGTGTGTTTTGATTTATCTCAAACTCGTTACACACATGCCTGAAGGTAAATTTGACACCGCAGAAGCACACTTGAGATGTGTTTTGGCACAGTTAGAAGCAGAGTCACACAAATTGCCAAGCCGGTTTTATAATATTCCTCGCCACTTTAGAGCGAATCTCTAAAATCAATGTGAATATTCAATTATGTGACCTACCGTATTTTCCGCACTATAAGGCGCACCTAAAAACCTCCAATTTTCTCAAAAGCCGCCTTATAATCAGGTGCGCCTTATATATGGACAAAGTTTTAAAATGGGCCATTCATTGAAGGTGCGCTTTATAATCCAGTGGGCCTTATAGTGCGGAAAATACGGTAATTCAATTCTGGCTTTATTCTCTTTGTGAAAAAGCCTCGGCCCAATTAATTAAAGCAAGCTCACCCAGAGTAACATATGGCCACCATACTGACCATCTCATTACTTGTCATGACCGAAATGTAAAAGTAATCACCGTCGCAGTTTAATAACATGATAATGGATTCAGAACAACAGCTGATGGTGTCATTATCACAGCATCCTGTTTTTACCTTCATTAGCAGCCTGCTTTGGTGTGCTAACAAAAAGCTAGAGGAGGGAATTCTGCAATTGTCCTTTCACTCCGAGCAAAAATGGAGATAAGTATGTATATGGGAGTGTATGTTTATAGACCTATCGAAATAAACAAAAGCAGAGTTGCCGTATAATTTATGCACTTGTTGCCTAGCTCCTTTCAAATTGTTCCGATAAATCACTTTCCCTGCGGGAAAATCAATGTGCGGCACACTCAGGCGTGAAGCAAACACAGCTATTGGCCCACCAATGAAAACAGAGTTCCCCTCACTTAAGGCATAATGTGTTTATGAATGATGCATTAGGGTACAGTCTGTTTAAAACTGTAATTTACTTTCTTTAAAATAAACTGACGTAAGGGTTGGCATATTAGATATAAATATTATAATAATGCGTCTTAATGACGATGGGCACGTGCAACCTATTAAAACTAACAGCTCTCTAAAGTCTTTATGGGAATTATAGTAATGTGCTGTTTCAAATGAATCCGTTTGTGGTAATTGTGGATTTATTTTAATTATGGCAAGAAGGTGCGGTACTAACTTCACTGTATGTTAGCAATTAGAGAAAATAATGATGCAATATTTAAATTGCAGGGATCAGAATTTTACAACAAGGATTTAGACTATGAAAGGTAATTAAAGTTTCGAGGATGAATCGCTCACCTTTACCCCCTGACGCTAACTGTGGCAGTTGTTTGCTAGCAGATGTTTAGCACAGCCTGGCTAGCATGTTTACAGACTAAGTTGGCAACCGAATACAGAAATATTTATATAAAGAAACTACCAGGATATAAGGCAAGGCAAGGCAGCTTTCTATATATATATATATATATATATATATATATATATATATATATATATATATATATATATATATATATATATATATATTTCATACACAAGGCAACTCAATGTGCTTTACATAAAAAGGGGAAAAAAATACAGAATATAATGCATACAAAATCAAGAATGAAAAATAGTTAAAAAGTATTAAAAAAAAACAAAGCATAGAGAGAGAGAGAGGATTTAATTTAAGAATACGCCGCGGTAAACAGTAACGTTTTAATGCTAATTGCGGTTTACAATGAACAATAAATCCCCTTCGGGAATATATACCTGTAAATCCACACAAATCTTTTTTTGTTCTATGTGATATACGGATTCCGCATTAAATTTCAGGATAAACCTAAATTGCCCCATAATGTTGCGCAATGCCTTTTATTCATTTCTTATTCCCACCAATGAAATAATGTTAACTAAAGATGCTTGCTAGTTATTTCCGGCTGTGAAATGAGAATAATTCAGGCTTTTGCTTCTTTTAAGGACTCTCCTAAATGAATTGCATGGCGACAATGTGTTGTGACCATTTCTGGTGATTTCAGAAGGGTGTTTTCAGGTCAATCTGCCTTTGTGTGTAAAAAAGGGAGGCTTTACGGGTGAGTAGTGATAAACGATGAGATCCTTATTTGGCCATTTCTTCTGTGTTAGGATGTAGAGAAAAGGAGAGTGTCCAAAAGTATGAAGCATCACTGTAGCATCAGTCAGTGTCTGCCTTCTGCAACGAGAACAGCGGTAGGCTGAAGTGGGCGGAAAGGAAACGGAATCGGGCCTCTGCTGCAAACTCCCTAACCATTTAAATATGATGTTGCAAGATGGAGCGCTCGTTCCTCTTATATATAATATTTTTGAGAAGCTGTATTGTTTGTCATGGTGATGATACACGATATGTAAAAAAATGTAATCTGCCTTTTCAATATGATTAAACGGTTTTGTATCAAGGTTAAAACTCATTTGACTGATCACCTGTCAATCACCGAGCTGAGACAGACCCAGGAAACTCATCTCGTATTTAATCACACCTGCGGGGCAATTTAAAATCTTCAATTGGCCTCTATGAAATTTTATAATTGAGATGATGTTTTTACTTTCAGCGCTTCCCACCTGCCCAATATTGTGCTTCCCTTCGTATTATATTGGCTGATTCAACTGTGTTGCTATTTTGTGTGTGAGCATAAAGAGCACGACTAATCTGAAGCTTATGCTCGGTCCACCGCAATAAAAAAAAAAAACACCACATGGAGAAAGCATTTTTCACTGCAGTGATTCATGCTCTACAGTTTAGCTGCCTGTTGCTCCGTACGTCCCTGTGGCATTTAGCTAGCTGTGTGTTGGTGTGGAGGAGGAAAGCTTCATTTATGCCAAGTTATGCAACCATCTTGGGAAATGCATGGACATGAGAAGAGGTTTTAGTTATAGCTAAGCAGCTAGCAGCATGAAGTCGAAAAGCAGAGCATGCGAGTGAGGCTTTCCCCTCTTTTTTTTTTTTCTTCTTGCCCCCCACTGGTCCTCATACCACCTCCCCTCCATGTGTGACATCTTTCTCAGGATGAAAGTGGGTTACAAGCTACATCAGGTGCTGACAAAAGCAGATTTAAGGTAGTGAGGAAATAGCCTGTGGCGTTTACAACACAATAATGGTTGCCAAAGCTGCAAGGCAAGAAAACTCACCTCTACATCTCACATGCATTTAGTGCGTGTTCTGGAAAGGACGGCGTGTAATTGGAAATGTCAAATACATTATAGTGGACAAAAACATTGGGACACAAGCAGAAAGTAAAAATGGGACCAAATGTGGTTTTGCTGTAGCATTCAGTTTAGTGTATAAACTGAAATGGAAAATCATTGGGACTACCGTATTTTCCAGACTATAAGGCACACCGGACTATAAGGCGCACCTTCAATGAATGGCCCATTTTAAAACGTCCTTATATAAGGCGCACTGGACTATAAGGCGCACCATTAATGCATCATGTCAGATTTTTAATCCAAATCATTCTCCATTTTATCTTTTTTATTTCAACTTCAGATGCAACAAATGACTTTATAATCACAAAATAATGATCCATCGTCTTTTTGATTCATAGTCTTAAGCGGGTCACTTATGATTGATTTCATGACAATGCTTTGGGCCAGTTTAAATTTAGGAATTTAGTCCATATATAAGGTGCACTGGACTATAAAGTCGGCTTTTGAGAAAATTGGAGGTTTTTGGGTGCGCCTTATAGTTCGGAAAATACGGTAATTATTAAATCATTTCGAGCTACGTCAAAGGTCAGATGTAGAGGGAAGGAGAGATTTTTTGCACATACTCTAGTTCATCCCAAAGGTGGAGATGATGTCAGCTATTGAATTTTGTCTTCATAAAACAAGGACTTATGATCTCATCCTTGGGATGTTTTAAATCTCTGAATAAGGTCAAAGTGCAAGTCTGTTCAGACCGTAACATTTCAAGCAAATATAAAAGAGAAACATCTAGTCTGTTGGTGTCCCCGGAGTTTTAAATCGGGCAGCCAGATAGAAGTTTGCTCAGACAGGTCAATCCGGGGTTGACGATCGAGGCTAACTCTCCTTCCATATATCCGCTATTGCAAAAGAGAGTGGGCGATATTGTCCGAGGTGAGTTCAGAAACTCATCCTCCCCCTCTACTACTGCCTGCAGAGAATTCAGTGCGATGACACAATAAGTTTGTTTTCTCCCGGTTTGTTGAGCCTGCCAGGATCTTCTGCCTTGATGTCACCTCCCACACATGTACAAAACCGTACACTGACCACTCGGCTTTGGCCAATCGTGCCGAGCAGTCTGGTGCACATATTGGATGACCTGAACCTTCAGGGTCTTGTTTATGCTCTTACTTGAGATAAGTTTCCTATAATTCAACAAAATCTTTTTGTCCTCAGCCTTTTGCAGAACTTGCTTAGGGCTTATTGCGTATGAGTTTAGTGGTAGTGGGATAATAAATGCAGAAATGTGTTGTTTCTAGATAGATATTGATTAGGAGTTTTACTTTCCTCAATCCTGTCAAATTGATTGATGAGCGCCCTGGTTGATGAAGTCATTACGGTATGTGACCAAAACTACATTACAGTGGTTTCAAAATGAATCTACGCATTCTCATTAGATGTCTGAGCATGTATTGCTTGTCTGCTTTAATTTGATTTAATTTGTAGCCCTAGCAACACGCTGATGTCAAGCACACTTGAAGGAGTGTGACGCTGAGGACTTCCGGACAGAGATGATGAGTGCGGTGGAAGTAAAAAAAAGAATGCTGCTCGCTGAGTTTTCCCAAAAGTAAACCCAGACGTTTCCTGTCGTTGTCACAATACACACACACACTATACGTTCTCAGCTTTTTCTCCGTGGTTCGGATCCACCCAAAACAACCTTGAAAATCCCCGTTACAGAACCTCGGTTTTTCAGCAGCCGTTGCCATGACAACTGTGCAATTTATTTTTGGCTCTTTTCAAATGGTGTGTGTGTGAGATCAGAGATCCCGAGTATTATGTAAGACGGAGTGCCACGGTTCTACACTGGGGTTTCCTGCTGCATAGGAGAGTAGTAATTAATGAGCTCAGGGTCCAGGTAAAACGGTGGAAAGTTGGAAAAGAACTAATTTGCCTTTACTACCCACGTTGTAACCACTCGACAGTGTCTGAGTTTCCTCCTCCTGATTAACAATGTGAGATGATACCACACAGAGAGGAGGTGCATTTTTAAATTTCTAAAATATTTTTCTTTCTCTTCCTTCACAACAGAGCAGACACCTTGGTTCCGGTCTGGGAAATTCAATGAAGCCAGACGCCTCCCTCCGGCCAGGAACATGAAGGGCTTATCGGGCAGCCGCTCCCAACACCAGATCCCTTTACCCCATGGGCTTGACTACGACCCCCACGTGCACGACTTCCACACGCACCATGGCTCGGACACCCGCCACACCTCCTACCTGCTCAGCCCGACAGAGAGCTGCCCTATGGACTTCCAACATCGCTACTCACCGCGGAGCTCCATTCACTCCGACTGTATGATGATGTCCCCGGTCGTGATGCCTCCCGTCGCCGTGTCCGACCACATCTCCAGCAGCACCTTCCCCCGGATGCACTACAGTTCTCCGTATTATGATTCCGCCACACGGGACGACTGCGTCGCCATAACAGCCTCTGCCACCTCGCCGGCCGTCGCTGCTGCTGCGGCCGCGGCCGCCGCCTCCTCGCACCACGCCGGCACCAAGAGCAATCGCCTCCCCGCCAATCTCTTGGATCAATTTGAGAAGCAAATGCCACTACACCGCGATGGCTTCCACACTTTACAGTACCAGCGTACATCCACCGCTGCCGAACAACGCAGCGAGAGTCCCGGCCGCATCAGACACCTTGTTCATTCAGTCCAGAAGCTCTTCACAAAGTCCCACTCCCTGGAGGGATCGTCCAAGATGAACGGCACAAAAGGCGGGGACGTTATAGGAAGCGGATCAGGGAGTTACCATCACCACGGCCATCAGTCGAACAAACACGGCAGCAAGAGAAGCAAGAGCAAAGAACGCAAACACCGATCCGGCGGATGGTGGAGCTCTGACGACAATCTGGATAGTGACAGCACCTACCGTACTCCCAGCGTCATGTCCCGACACCACGGAGAACACATCGCCCATTGTTACCCGGATCCCATACACGGACACCACTTTGGAGAACTGTCACTCAAGACCTCGAAGAGTAACAACGACGTCAAGTGCATAGCCTGTGACAGTATGGCAATGGCGCCCGAAGGCAAGTTCATGAAGCGGAGCTCCTGGTCTACGCTAACAGTTAGCCAGGCAAAGGAGGCCTATAGGAAGTCATCACTCAACCTAGAGAAAACCATGATGCACACCGACCATAAGCCTTCGCGGACCTGTCACTATCTACAGGTTGGTAAGACGAAAGAATCAAATGGAGTGGTCCGAATATCTGGACGAACAAGCGACTCCTTAGCAGCAGCTGTTGAAAGGGTGTCAATACAGAAGCTCTCTGACTGGCGTTTAACAAGCTTATGAGTCAGCTGGCAGAATCCCTGCAGCTGCCACCTGGCCACATTGAGCATGTTCTCATGAGAATTCCTTAGGAAAAAAAGTCATTGCGCGGTAATTCGTTTTCATAAGCAGCATTGGCAACGAGCAGAAATTTTTGCGGTAGTTTATTTTTCCCGCAATAATAATAACAATAATAAATGTGATTGAACGTCTTTGTCTCAAAATGAAAAACTGCATCCTTACCACTTAAAGATTCTGTTCGCCGAAAAGCAGTCGATTAAAATGCTAACGTATTAACGAGAGCTTCATTTCTTGGGAGGAAACAACAGACCTTCTGTTTTGTGCTTGCTAAGCTATTTAATGACCTGGAAAGTGCATTATTACAGTTGGAGATAGAAGCTGAAGTAGACTGGATCTAATTCCCATGGGGGTGTGCTGTGCATCACTTAAATGTCGTCTTTACGGTAGAAGCGAGAGCTTAGCCGACGCTCGTTTGGCTAATTGGGCCCTGTTGTCCTTGTAAATATCTGAAATGGTGAAGGTTTTTTTTCTTGCCCGCAAGGTACCTCAAGACGAGTGGGGAGGATACCCCGGCGAGAAGGATGACGAGATCCCGTGTCGGCGGATGAGGAGCAGTAGCTATGTGAAAGCGATGGGAGAGGTGGACGATGATAGCGGCGATTCCGAAAGCCCCAAGACCTCCCCGCAGAAAATCGTTCGACCCGATGCTCTGGTCCTCAAGTCAGCCATGCAGAGACCCCATTTCGACACCCATAGGTAGGTCTGGTCCAATGTACCAGTTATGATTTCTTCTATCAGATAACCAGCGTTTGAGTCATTGAAAGTTCCCTCACAAACTAGAAAGTTCTATAGAATCACATCCCACCCGTCCCTGTTGCTGCGTATGTTTTTATTGCTCTCCATGAGTGTTTGCAGGCAGTGTGAAACAAAGCCAAAATGTGAGAAGGCAGGGAGGCGTCACGCATCTGCCACCCTTCAGCCACTTTGCGTCTATTTTCGTTGCTGCGGTCACAGCGGGGTTCTGATTACTCCTACTTTTAATTCAAACATACTTTTTGTTGTGTTAGAGGGTAATCTCGCTATGGCATATGGTGGAAGGGAAATGGACATATATTCGGATCTATACTACTCAAGTCCATGTGTAACGTCTTATCTCTCAGCCCGGGCTACCGGTTGCACACCATGAGAGAAATGCGGGCCCACCCGAGCGTTACGCTGGACCCGGCCACCACCTTTCATCCGCCGCCCTTCCGCTCTCGCAACCAGAGCTACATGCGCGCTGTCAGCACCCTCAGTCAAGCTAGCTGCGTCAGTCAGGTGAGTGGCTAACATGTTTTTCCCAAAACAACATTGTCATGCAAATAGATTTATTTTTGATTATCTTTGTGACATTGAGCTAGTCTTATTGGAGGGCGACAGCTAATTGTGTTTTATAGACTGAGATAAATAAGCGTCAATTACCGTATTTTTCGAACTATAAGGCGCACTTAAAATCTTTTAATTTTCTCAAAAATGCGCCTTATATGATAATGAATGTCGAATTTAAGTCGATAAAATTTGGCTTATTTCTTCCTTTAATGTACAGGAATGCACCTTAGGTATTGCGCCCTATAGTCCGAAAAAAAATCCTATTTTTTTACATGATTGAACTACACTTCAAATTCAATTTTGTCTCTGAATTATGCACACACACAAACAAGCATTCGATGTTCATTTTGGAGTTAACCTACAATTTCATCAGAAAGCAAATCTGCATGTCATTGATATCTAACTCACTTGTCATCTTGGTCTACCAATGACCTAGCTTCCTGAACATACCCAAATAGCAGACTGCTACTTACGTCACAAGATTAGCGGCTAGGCACAGGGGCTGTGAGACAAAGCATCATAATTAACCACACATCAACATTTCCAGGTATTTCCCCTTTTCATACACCGCTATCAGTTGTGCGAGTCTGTTCTGGAGCTGCTTTGGACCCTGGTGGTTGCCACAGTAAAATGATTTGTTGAAGTCCGTTAATGGAGAACAAGTAAGAGGAGGAAAAATGTGTTTTTGTCCCAAATCTCAAAGAAGCATCTTAATATTGACTTGATTAAAAAGTGAAACATGTAAGTTTACATAAATTATTATCAGTATAGGACACTGTGGCAAGAGCAAATAACGCCACTTTGAAACTGAATTTATTTATTTTAGAAATGACTATTACCTACTTTGGAGGGGCGGGGTTACGAAAAAAAAATGCTGTGCGCTACCAAGCTAACATATGATGTGTGACTGTGTTTTTTTTTATTTGATGTTGCCTTTCATGCAGTTTGAAGTTGGTCGGGAATTGTCAGTGGCCGTGTCCTTATGCTAACACTCCTTCATATTTGCTGTGCAAAGGGGAAGAATCAAAGTGAGAAAGAGAAAGGAAGAGGAAAAATTAAGGACTGCTATTCCTGTTTTTGTCTCTCAGGTGAGTGAGACTGAGATCAATGGCCAGTTTGAGTCAGTTTGCGAGTCCGTTTTTAGCGAAGTAGAATCCCAGGCTATGGAGGCCTTGGACCTGCCGGGTTCGTTCCGCACTCGAAGCCACAGTTACCTCCGTGCAATACAGGCTGGTTATTCCCAAGATGACGACTGCTTGCCTTCAATGACATCCTCCACTGTCACTTCAACTCTCAGATCCACAACAGGTAAAACAATAACCCGCTAACTGAGAGAGGGCCTAGATGACATAACCTCATGCATCACATGCACAAACTTTGACATACCTACATATGTACAGTGGGGAACCCTTGAATTTCTTTTGAGTTTTTTTTTTTAGAAGTTTTTTTGCATCACCCTGAATGTTTAGATGGATTTGCTTACATGTCTCCATGCATATTTGGATTGCTTAGTTTTTGGGGTGGGAGGGGTCGAGTGCACTCATCACCACACAACAGCACAGCTACATTACATGGCATGTCTATAAAAAAAAAAAAAAAAATACAAAAAGGGCCCCGCGCATGTGAAACTGTGGTGTTCTATGTTTACAATAGGTGTGTTGTCAGAAGGGCATGGGCAAGGGGTCAGGGAATGGTAGGCTTTTCGAAAATATTTGGGTCAAGACAAACAAGCCCTCTGATTGGCTAAAAACTAGAACCATATGATCACATTAAGGTAAGTCGACAAATATATTCCCTGGCCAGTTGCATTTGCTGTTTACCGTAAAGAGTAAAGCTATGAACCCTATTGAAACATTTTTTTCTTTAAATATGTGCTCACTATAGCCAGCTTTTTTTGTACTTTCCTTTTCTGTCAATTTCAAATGGAAACCGATGTGTGTGTTTATTTATTTATTTATTTTTGTTTTGTTTCCTGTTCAATTTGGAATTATGTATTTTATTTGAAGCGACCAACTTCAGTTTGGTTTCCATCTACAATTTCAGAAGCACTGAGGATACGATAGATGAGTACTCTCCAATCCCACCGTCTTATTTGCTGAACTTGAATTGGCAAATTTACAGCTAACATTTTGGAAGGGCTCCCCTGGTGGTGATTAGCCATCTCCTCCCCAAGCTTATCTCTCCTAGGATGCAATATTTACACTGTTCCGAGGAAATAGCGGCCGAGAAATTGTTACTGGGGATTCTTTCAATGAATTTTTTGACGCTAGCAAACGCTTAGTTTATGTCCGAATTTGATCCCGTGTGGTGCTCTGTAAGGGCAGACGAGCTGCCAACCCCCCCCCCCTCTCCATTTGACCAACCATCTCTTGGGAAAAGAACAACTGGAAGCATCAGTGATGATTGTTGCAGGTATTTTATTAATCCTGAAGCATACATATATCTATGTATATGTGTTTGCACTGCCTTCTCAGTGATTAAAATAGCCATTAATCGGGTAAACTCGATTTGTGACGACAGAAGCAACGCTGACTTTTGTGAGTTGTTTGCAATGTCGCTATTAAATGTGCGTTAGATATCTGTAAATGGAAATATTTGTATACTTCCCAAAACTTCAACTGCTTTCATTTTTTTTTGGCATAAAATCGCCACTGTCTCAGATGTATCATACATATGTGAACGTCTTTTTTTTTTTTCTTCTCATCAAAGTGTGGCTTCTTGTTAAAAAGCGGCGAAGTCGAACTTTTTGGCATTGAGTGTCAGCTGTCTTTGACTGTGGGATTGCAGCCATGAAGTTGGAAGTAGAAGGTCAAATTAGACACCTTGGACCAAATATGTTCAATAGGGTTCATAACTGTTTCTTGGTCCAGTGGCTTGTGGATCTTAACATCTTTTCGTTTTGCACTAAATGGCACAAAACTAAAACCTTTTTTTTTTGATGAATCCATTTAAGGAAGCAAATGCTGATTTGATGATGATTGATGTGTTTGACCCCTTTTCTGTGCTGTGCAGTAAAAAAAAAAAAAAGATGGCAAGACGCTTGTTATTCTTTGACATGACTGAGAAGGCAGTGTAAAACGTGAAAAGCCTACAGTATGTGAGTTCCGTGACACAATTTAAAATGGTTAAACAGCAAAAAAAAAAAAACATCACAATTGAGTTGTCCGGGACTACCTGCTGCTGACTCACATACCGTATGCTTGTCATAGATATCTGTAGAAGACTCCAGTTGAGAACCTCAATCAGATCCCACTCCAGCTGTTCCTTTCACCTTGCATATTCAAATTTTTCTTCCAGAGGGATATGATGTTGTGGATGCGACCTCTTTTCTAAATGACGACATGATAGAGGACGATGATGGTGCCAGCTCCTCTGCCTATGCAGAGCTGGAGAGGCTGGAGAGGGAGACGGTGGCCGCTCGCAGCCAGCACAGTACTAGCTCCACCGTAACGGCCATCTCAGTGCCCCCGGCGACACCGCCGTCATACAGGGTCCCCAGTGCCTCACCCATGGCCACAACTGAGCCACCGGTCCCTCAAGCCATCCAGGCCTTCAAGGAATCGGCAAATATGGTGGCCGCCTTCAACATGCAGTGGAAGGATGAGATCTCGGCCATGCGCTACGAGCTAGCCGAGCTCCGGCGAGATGTCTGCGGGGAGCTGAAGACTTTCAACAGCAATTTCTTCAACTTCACTCAGTGCTACAACATGTGGACATTATGTCGTGAGCCGTGCAGCGACGGCACCACGCAAACGCAAGATCGAGTCTCCGTCGGAATCCAAGCGGGATCCAGCTGGTCCATTCGGCAACACACCCAGGACAAATCAGTCATGTGTCAACCGGAACCGGCGCCGTTTAGCATCATGGATTTAATGAACCCGCCCCGCATTGAGATCATAGAGGGAACCCCCGAGAGCACACCCGAGGGCTCGGGCAGTCCCGCCAGCCCGCTTCCCATGGAGGACTTCCCGTGGGAGATTAACAAAAAGCAAAGGGTCCCTAAACCGCAAGAAATGTGTGGCCACACAGGCGGCCACAGAAGTGCCAGTCTGGAACTGTGGTGCAGGAAGTACACCAGCGGGCCCATGTCATATATGTCTATGTCATTCTAATCACGTTCATCTATCCAGGTGAGGAAGCCATGGGAAAACCGATCGAACATCCATAGGCTGTTGTTAGTCCCTTTACTCTCTGTCAGCTGTCAAACAGGTTCAAAAAGTTCTTTTAACAGCCGCCACCTTCAGACTGAGCTGTGAATGTGAGCGAGATGGTAGCTGATCTGTAGATCAACAAGTGCCAACAAGAGCAGCATTGTCTTTCCTCAATTGTCTTAAATAAAATAAAAAATAACTTGAGCAAACAAGCTACGTGATATTTGACGGTCAGCTGAAGTTGGTTTGTCCCTGCACAACACGGATCTTAACTCGTGTTTGTTTCCGTTTCTCCATGTCGAGACTTAACTCCACCGCCTGCGTATACTGTGAATAACTTTATAAACCCTCGAAATTATTTTCTAAAGAATGCATCATGTATATTTAATTGAAGTTATTTTCATCAGAGCGTCCGTCACACCTTTACTTACTTTTTAAGCCAATTTTAAATATTTCAACACAATAAAGTTAATGTTGGGTTTGACCACCAAAATTATCTTTCAATAAAGTGAAAAAAGAGTTTACAATCCAGTGTAGCTATGAACTGTTATGAACCTTCAAATAAAAAGGTCTCACAACATGCAAATGAGGAAAAACAATCAAATGATCACGTCGAACAGACGGTAATGGCTTCAAAAGTTCCATTTAACTTCCTGTCATGTTTGTATATAATGTGTACAATTTTGTATAGATATATCAAATATATTCAAATATTTACTGTACTGGTTGTACTGGTTGCAGTTCAAACATACTGTGTTGGATGAGCAGTTGAGATAGGTTAGTCAAGAATCGTTAACTTTGGTTGGAAACCAAACACAGCACCTTTTTCCAAGTCTTTGAGGTCATTTATTTCTTCATGTCCATCACTTGGGTGGTAGCAATGGTCACTGAAAGTTGATTGCCTCAACAGTCTAAAAAAAAAATCCCAGTTTGAGTAGGTAAAAGTTTGGACAAAATGAAAAAAAATAAGTCCCCCAAATGTAGACAATCAGAGGTGCAGTATGGTACCGGTGAATGTACTGAAACCGCCTCACTAGTGATGGCCAAGCTGGGCTCCTGATCTTAATGGGTCGGAGCTGCTGGTTGACTTTGTCGGTCGTGACTTTGGAAATAATAGTAGCCCGTTAGCCGCTAGCATTCGCGATCTTCTTGTCGCTGGAGAATTGTGATGTATCACAGCCCTGACTTAAATGTGAACCTGCCAATGGGGACTACTGTGTTGAGTGAGAATGGAGCTTCTTCCCACTTTGTGCAACCAAAAGGCAATCGTTGCAGCAATTCCATCCAAATTTTAATAACGTTTTTTTAAAGCAATTTTGTAACATAAAAAAAAGCACTAATAAATGACGGTGAGCCTGTTCACATTAAACATCACATTAAAAAAATACTAGTTGTCGCTTTGAAAAAGTAATTCCATTAAATACATAAAAAAATACAGCAGACTGGCTATTTGCTTCCCATCAAACTCCTTTAACTTACTATAATTGACGAGTCAAAACTAACCCAACAGCGCCTCTGCTGGTTGCAGTTGAGTACAGCACACCATTCACCCCCCCCCATCAGTTTCAAATGATCAACAGAATAACTCAAAATGATCTGCTCATCCCCAGCAGTAATAAATTGTGACGCAGAATAATTTTCTTTTCGGTACCGGAACGCATATTTTACAGCAGAACTATGACGTAAAGGATGATAGACGGCTAAAAGCTCAAATTCATTGTTGCTATAGCCTAAAATGTGCAATACTGACAATTTTCTGTTCTATAAATGTCAAATAAAAAGCAGGTTTATCACTATGTCATTGAAGGCACATGACTGTGAAATATATAGCTTATAATGTGTATACAGTATATTGGAAAAAAAAAAGACTTTATTTAAGGGAATTGCAATGGCATTTCTCGACAATATTTTCTCCTTTGCTGGGGGAATGCAAGGTGATTTTAAGGTGCTGGCCAATCATGATGTCTCCAATCTGTATTCATTCATTCTATGCAAATTCTTGGTTCTTTGGTGTATTTTTGGAAGGTTAAGTCATATTGAGTTGCTTGTGATAGAATGGTCTTTTCTTTTTGCTGGCATTTTCTTTTCAAATGATATTGTGGTAAGATAAATGTATTATTTGCAGTTCTTATCACAATCACATCTTTTTGCTGGTGATCTTATTTTGTTGTAGCATTATGTACTCACAAGTAGTTCTAAATTGTTGATTTGAAATACAGTGCAAAATCATATTTTTGTATAAAAAAAGACAGAAAGAAAAAGAAAGGGGCAAAAAAATAATCAGTTAATCGATTATGATTTATCTTGAGTTTCATCTTAATTTTATCGTTTTTCCAAAGATTGTACTCTCGATTTAAAAAAAGAAATGTAGCAACAACATTGGTCTATAAATGAGAATCAGAATAAAAATAGGGAGGAAATCGGGAAAGATAATCTTTTTTTTTTTAATTAAATATATAATTGCCTGTTTGCTTATTTATCCCGATACATTTGTTTGAATATTCTGTTGAGGATATGTTGTCACCCAGAGATCTAACAAAATAACTGTGCCAAATGTATTACATACACTTATTAGGACTTATTAATCTTCTTTTTTTTTTTTTTTGGTTCTCTTCATGGAAATGTGCTTCTCTGCTGACTTTCAGGGATTTCACACTGGAATGTTTCATGAATCAGATTCAGTCCATGTTCCTAAAAAAACATCCCACCCTTTTGAATACAACGGCTTTAGCTTGCATTCGTTAACTCGTGCTTATATTTTGTAAATGAATGAATCATGTATGTAATACTCTTGCTTTCGATTTCCGTTTGCTTACTGTGGTGTTTTTGTGAATTTTTATTCCAAATTTTCTTGGCCTTATGTATTTTTCATAAATTGATATAAAAGATGGAATTAAAAATGCTTACAATGTTTATGCTGATGCTAATTTCATGGGGGTCATAGCTTTACATCCAACAAAACAGCACACAACCACTTGTTTACCCTAAAACACATTAAACACATTTATTAATTTTTTTTTTAGGAAAGCTGTCATTTTTTTGGTTGGTTATTATTTCCTTTTTCTTTTATTCCCCATTTTAGGCGCCCGTAGCTTAGCTGGGGGGCGTAGAGAGTACGGTAGGTCTGGTAGGGATTAGCTTTATTTCTTTCTTTTATATGTTTCATACATTTTGTCCGACTCATTGACATTTTTCACTTGGTAGGAATGAAAATAATGTCATGTTGTCATTGCTAGTGTATTTTAATTGTCTTCATTTTTCTCACCTTCAAGTCAGTGGAACGTTTGTTTAGCGGTACTTGATAAAGAAACAAAAAGAAGTACTGTAGTTGCCATTTTGTTAGCGGTAGCACATTGTATTGATTTATGTTGACAATTTTTCAAAGGATAACTTAAAAGAAGGATTTTTTCCCCCATATATTTAGTTTTTATCAGTTTATTTTCATTTCTTTAAAATTTACAGTCATCAATTTGAACACTAACACATCTTCTTGCTTTAACCATTGAATAGAATTGATTGTGGCTACTCTATTTTTGTCTTTTAAATATACTGGCATGCAGTGAGGCAGGTTACGATTAAATAAACAACTTTGTTCTACAAACCAGCACAAATCAATGCTCTTATAAAAGCCCTGAATAATCATAATAATAGTTCCACTGTTGAAAATCTCAGGTTTGACAAAAGCGTGTATTAAATTAATTAATTTTATTCTATGGCCTTTATAGTCATAATTTTGCTCCCTGGCTAATTTTTCGAGTACAGCTTGACAATTTTAAAAACACACGCTGATCATTTTAATGTGCAGCAAGGTTAGTATGAGCAACACAAACATTACACACAAAAGTCAACATGAAATCACATGAATCTAATTTTAGAAAAAATCTATAAAAATATACCTCGTTGACACTGATTTGTATTGGTTTGTTGTGAGACTATCATACATGTAAGGTTGCATCCATGGGGGCATCACCACTGTATGTATCTATGTATGTGGCAACCAAACAACATGCTTGTTTTATTGTGCAAACCTCTATTTACATTAGTCAATATATACATTAAAAAAAAACAGCCTACCTTGTAGAAGAAGTCGAAAACCCAACGGCAGAATCATCAGGTGTCCGAGATGTCCTCTGTCAGATCACTCATACATCTCTTCATCCTCTCACCCATCTTCATGAAGCGGCCCTCACGCTCGAGAGAACATACAGCCTGTGACATGCAGATGCACAAAATAGATATAAGGAACGCAATTGGAGGGTGTATATTTTTTAGGAACACAACAATCAATAACTTCAATGTTACTGGAGAAAACCCAGCCAGCCATTTTGTTTCAGGTGAGCTGGAGATGATCCCAGCTGACTTTGGAGCAAACAGTAGACTGTTTGCCAACCATGGAGCGACCTTATTGCTCTTATTAAAAAATGCATTTCAGGTTTCGACCAAGCAGTAGTTTATTTACCATATTTTCCGCACTATAAGGCGCACCTAGAAACCTCAAATTTTCTCAAAAGCCGCCTTATAATCAGGTGCGCCTTATATATGGACCAATATTGAGCCACTACAGCAGGCGTGTCCAAAGTCCGGCCCGCGGGCCAAATGTATATATCTTATATATGGACAAAGTTTTAAAATGGGCCATTCACTGAAGGTGCGCCTTATAATCCAGTGCGCCTTATAGTGCGGAAAATACGGTTCTTTACAGTGTTCACATTGTACCGGGTCTCAACATATCCAATAAGTACTGCCCAGGAAACAATTTTTATCTCTTGACTAGGCACAATATTAAAAAGAGGTTGAATTACCATTTATTTGTGAAGACCATGGTACAATATTACATTTCAATCATCAAAATTGATACTATTTAGTCTTGGTTAGGTTCATTTCCCTAGCAAGGACATAAAGTGCTTAGCAACGGGCAAAGATGAAATGTTTACCGTCAAAGGATTGTTTTTTTTGTGGTTTCGAGGCTTTCGAAGACTACTATTTATTCTAATCTCAATGAAGATATAATTGTCCCCGCAAAAATGAAATGAGGCAGGATTAGCATCACACACCACACAATCACTCTGTTCCATCTCCAGCCCCCATGCTCATGCACAGCTCGTCAGTCATTGCACGTCATTAAGCACCAAGCCGCCCTGATCTGCGTCAGAGCGGCCTCTCACCAGCCTCTCTGCCAGCCCTACATCGCAACTGTGGCAAAGGCGGCGGCGTCTGGCGCGAGTGGACCGGGTCGCACGGCGGGCGGGGAGTGACTATTTCAATTGTCGCGACCATCATTTTGTCCAGATCGCCAAAAAAAATGGACAGTATTTCGGATATAGTCCGTTCTAGCCATCTTTAGACCTTGTCTGTCATTGTGTCAAATTGTACTCTACATGCTGTAATACAGCAAGTAATTATTTAAAAACAAAATGAAGGCACTCAGATTTGTCTTTGTTTAAATCCTAATTAGCTAATCAGATGCAATGCGAAATTCCCCAAAATTCGATTCTTGTCTCGTGAATACGTGTATGTATTGTACATGAAGATAACATGTCTGTTTTTGAGATGATGCATGTATGATATCATGATACATGGGCAACAGATTTTAATTCAGCATTTTGTCGAGCATTTTTTTAAGACAGTATTTGAAAGCTGACGGCTAAAATAAAAAGTTTTGTCTGAAATATTTGCCCACTGTATGATGATGTGAATTGTAAAAGAAACACAGGTAAAAAAATGGACAACCAGAGCTATTTCATATTAGCAGTATTAAAAAATGTCGCCAATCAAGCTCAGTTAATCCAGAATAACTGTGTTCCTTTCCTGACCGACGTAAGAAATGCAAGGAAAACACGTCAATAATTGCTTTGGAATATGAATGGAATGTAAATGTAGTCGGCGAGCGTTTTTATCTGTGTCACACTTGGCCGAGTCTCCAATAACTGGCTCTGCTTGGCTCTTGCAGGCATTCAGTTTCGTCTCCCTACTTCGTGCAGTGTGGACCGTGCTCAGCCACCGCAAGGTACCAGTCAGTCGCCATCATTTAGATTTAATCCAGTGTAGGAAGGTTTTTTTTTTTTTTGTTAGTCCGAAATCATTTTTAATTAATCCTAAAAAAAATCCAGTCGCTGTGCTCTTTCGTTTACAGTCAGATGATGGCCAAGTCTGTATGTAAGATGCTCAGTTTTGAAAATGAAGTCAGATGGCTCCAAAGTGTATAAATAGACAATGTGGTGTTTCAATATTGCCTGAGTCACAAAGCTTCCATTTGGAAGCCACCCACAGTCTCCTGCAGCACTGCAGCCTCTTCAAGTTGGAAGGAAGTCAAGTCTGTGATGGGATTTGTCTTAACAGAATTCCGCTGGTTTTGTTGCACTTAATTAGCTCTCAGCCAAGTAGTCTGCTCGAGTGTGTGTGTTGCGTGCTGTGACTACAATTGTTAACATTGATGTGTGTTTTAGCGGGCAACAGATTGCCTTGCGTTATCTCAACTTCCCCCCCTTAATGAATTTTAAAATTTTCTGAGCTCCCATTGTGCTTTTTAGTGGCTTGCCTTTGGTGATTTTTTTTCCTCCTCCCATTAAGTTTGGCTTGTATTCATTTTTCCATCCTTCTTTTGCCTTTTCCTCGTCCTGTCATCCTGCTTGTGCTATCCAGCGGTGTCATATCCTCCTAGTTACAAGAAGACCCCACCTCCCGTGCCCCCGCGCGCCACCACCAAGCCTCTTATCTCTGTGACAGCCCAGAGCAGCACTGAATCCACCCAAGATGCCTACCAGGACGGGAGGCAACCCCGAGGCGGTCTGTGGGCCACCGACAGCCTCGGACGTCCCATCTACAGCTCCATGGACAGCCTGGACAGCTCCAAAGCGGTCACGATGGCCATGGAGTCTGCGGCGCCCAAGAGGCACGCATCTTTGGGCAGCCACAGTTCCATCCAGACTTGCGACAAAGCCGTGTTGGTATCCAAGGCGGAAGAGTACCTCAAAACTCCAAGATCCTCCATCGGGATACAGGCATGTACAGCATGACCCCATCTTGAATCTCAGATTTGACTGTTAAATTGCGGCGGGTCTTCAACAGGTGGAAACTGCGACAGAATCCGAGACTGAAAGCAAAGGTCTTCCTCAGTTTCACTCTATCGGTATCCAGGTGGAGGATCACAAAAGGTATGTGGTGCCACCACTTTGACATTCACGTCCAGGAGTTGCACGGCAACTCTAATCACATGACCTCCGCACGTTTAGGCGAGGTCGGGTGAAGCGGTCCAACAGTGTTACCACCGCCGTGCAAGCCGACATGGAGCTGGAGGGCTTCCCCTCCATGGAAGACAAGGGTCTGCAGTTCGGTGGTGCTTTTGGGCGCCATTCTGAGCCAAGCACCCCCACGCAGTACGGGGCCATCCGTACAGTGCGCACACAAGGCCTGTTTAGCTACAGGGAGGACTACCGGCCCTCCAGCGGCCCCCCCAGCCCGCAGCCTGAACCCTGGCTTGTTGAACCCACCTTGGAAGCCACCGAGACGGGTCGAGTGTCTCCTCTTCGCAGGGATGGCAGCTGGTTCATGCAGCTTCTTCACAACGAATCCAAAAGGATGGAGGGATGGTGTAAAGAGATGGAAGGGGAGGCGGAGGAACACGATCTGTCGGAGGAGAGTGAGCATCTTTTTTTGGTTTTCTCTTCAATCTGACTGGAGTTGATTGTGTCTTGAATATCTCGACGTTTGCAGTTCTAGGAAAAATCCGGAGTGCGGTGGGAAGCGCTCAGCTGCTCATGTCCCAAAAGTTTCAGCAGTTTTACTGGCTATGTCAGCAAAATCTGGTGAGTGATGGACAAGAAAAACATGTAGTATTGACAAGCCCACCATGCTTTTAATTTGCTTCTTAGAGAGTTGCATTATGGGAAAACATGTCCTTCTCTGCCTGAGCTTTGACAATCTGGTTCGCCCTCCAGCAATAGACCGCAGCAATCAATAGAGGAACAGTCCCTTCGCCGCTGTCGAGCCTTCTGAAAACGAAAGGGGAATTCCAATCGGAAGCACTTGAGCCCTTCCATTAATGCACAAAGGCAATAGTTTGAAATTGAGCCTTAGTCTCTGAATAATGGACTGCCATTGTATTTTTTGTCCTCAAGTCCACAGAGCACACACTGACCACAACATTATGACCACCTGACACAATCCATTATAATCAGAAGGGTAAAATAAATAAAAGAATAATTATCCACATTTATAGAGACAATAAAATCGAATTTGCCCAATATGTTGCAATGAGCACAAATCATCAACAGGTGTCCATGAAATAGCCACAGCACATCATTTCAAACGACTGCAAATTGACCATAAAAATAAACAAATGGCAGAAATATAAAGTTTAATGAATAAAAAATACTCACCGGGACAAAATCCATCAGGTTTAATTAGATTCAAATCTAGTGTTGCGTGTATGTGTCAGATAATTCATCGATTTTGATCGTTGAAGCCCTTTCAGACCTGTTGGAGGTAACAATGACCATAAAATACATAAATTCGTAACAGAATAAAAATAAAAACATTCTAAATAAGCACAAAAAAAGCATAAAATAGCCAGGAGTTTTTGAAAGTTTACCTGCGCATTTTCTTCTTGACGTAATGCATGACGTGAAGTGGCACGATTGGTGCTTTACTGCCTCCTAGTGGCAGTCAAGGTAAAAAGGCTTGTTTGTTGGTTTGACTGTGGTTTGACTATGAACTGAGTTGATTGACGCAAAATATAGCCAATAAAGTGTGTGTTACTCTTTTCTTTCCTTCTTTCCCCTATTTCTTTTTTGTTTTCTCTTCTTTTCTTAAAACAAGGACCCAAGCGCCATGCCCAGACCCACATCTCAGGACCTGGCCGGATTCTGGGACCTCTTGCAGCTTTCCATTGAAGACGTCACTGCCAAATTTGAAGAGCTGCAGCAGATCAAGAGCAACAAGTGGCAACTGCTGGGGACTCCTGAGAAGAAGGTATCAAAAATTGGAACTCCATAACCATTTCCATGGAGATGTCTTCCATGTCTTCTTGTCTTTCCAAAGGATCGAAAGTGGATTCCCCCTCTGACCAAGAGGCCCAGCAGGGGCCGTGGCGGGGTCATGCGAGAGCGATCGCTGGATCTCCAGGACCGCCAGCGCCAGGAGGCCCGCAGACGGCTCATGGCCGCCAAGCGAGCGGCTTCGTTCAGACAGAACTCAGCTACCGAGCGAGCCGACAGCATCGAGATCTACATCCCGGAAGCTCAGACGAGGCTTTGAGGTCCACGGATTCATCCTTGATTTCCTCTTTGCTCATTTTTTTGGTTTCTTCATTCAACACCAGCTCCCGGCATCACATCTTGCTTCCGTCGCCCATTTTAAGATGTGTTGCCATTCTTTAGATTCTTACGCTTCTAGATTTTTGTTTTTTTTTCAAAATTCAGCCTCCAAATCAATTCAACTCCTAATTCTGAGGAGTGTGGTGCTTGCAGCAAGCTCAAACGTTCCAACTTTAGCCTTTTTTAGAGCTGCTATTGCCCCGAATCAACACCTGATTTCAATATTTTCTGTACTTTAAATATTT
Organism: Syngnathus scovelli; assembly: GCF_024217435.2. Classification (NCBI taxonomy): domain Eukaryota; kingdom Metazoa; phylum Chordata; class Actinopteri; order Syngnathiformes; family Syngnathidae; genus Syngnathus; species Syngnathus scovelli. The sequence goes on along the minus strand of NC_090866.1, from coordinate 9,233,535 downwards.
GGTACACTGAGAGTTTGTTAGTCAAGTTGTAATTGTTCCTCTCTCTAAAAAAAAACAAAAAAAAATCACTTTCAACTTATTTCAACCTTCATCCATTCGATTCATCATTTTGCTGCTGGATGCGTTCACGTCGCAGAACACATTCGTCTACGAACTCGAGAGATTGCGCAAGAGGAGAGTACAGAACAGCATTTTTTGCGCCTTACGATATTCATGTTTGTATTTCCAAGGGAAATGTAGTTTATGGAGCTCACGTGGTAATGTTGCAGTTGAATTGCAAAGGACGGTTGATGTTTTTTTATTTTTTTTCATGCCATTCTATTCGGATATTGTGACAAATTGCAAATTTACATTTGGTATTGACGGGATTGATTTAACAGAGCATTTGTATGGGTTGATTAGGGCATGCTCCCACGCTGCAACCTTTAGCTCAGATTACACACACACACACACAAAACATCATTTAGGGTGCAAATGACACTTTAACACTCGTCAGTTACTCTAGTCAACGGTGCTGCTTTTTACTCTCCAAGTGTTGTCCTTAACCCGGGCCTATGCGCACACAGACACACTCAAGGACTTTTTAAAAAAACAGAGATTTATCAACATGGTGCCCGCTTGTCTCTGCGCTGGTTGTGTGTGTGTGTGCTCCAATGTGACGTTAGGAAGGATCATCTTTGCAATGCGTTTGCCCAAAAAAAAAGTCTTTCGGTTTTCTATAATAATGGCGGAAAAGTTCTCATGCTATGTTAGCACTAGCCTATCCAGTAAATTAAATGTACCTATAAAGTGAGAGCTTCGCAATCCTTAAGATTGTTTACTTGTATTTAGGTGAGCCGTTTGTTCCCATGGCAACCACAGAGCCTTCAATTACTTCAGTAGTTTGAGGTTGGTGGACCAGGAAATAAAAAAAAAAAGGGATTTGACGCCACAAATGTTCTCACAAGCTTAGGTGTAGTTCTTCCCAAAGGTGTCTGGTGGTATATAGGTCAGGGTTCTTAGTCAAGTTCTTCCACACCAAACTCATAAGAGCGTGCCAGACAAGGACTTTTCTCATAACTTCCCACAAAAGTGTCCAAAATGTCTTCTTGGTGTGCTTGGAGGAGAAAAAAAAAAAAGATGGATGGGCCACTAAGGAGCCCAGTACCATTTCTTAACATTAATTTATTTAAATCATAGAATATAGAGACCATATAGATTTTGCCAATTTCACAGAATTCCATACTAACAACACAAAATGATAAAATATTTAATTTATTTGGGTTTTGTAAATCAGTCACAATAATGCATGTAAATCCCCCAATGAAAATTGATTAATTTTTCCATCGATGGAGGGAAGGTTGGCAGTGTGTGTTCTAAACATCAACGAGTTCTTTCCTGCATCACACACACACACAGCAATTGTAGGGCAACTACCTATTCAAGCAGATGTGTGTGTTTGTGTATTTGTAGTGTTGTGTAGTGAGGAATTTACAGGGTTTTAGATCGTGGGGTTAAAAAGATGCGCACCATGTGACTTGCACACAGTAAGTGGTATCATGCGGGGCTATTAGTACATATTAAATAATCATGATATCATAAATGTGCATAAGCCAAAAATATTTGCTATAATGGGGCTTGGGCAACTATGTACATGACAATTCCTCAGGTGCCTTATGGTGTTGTGCATGTTGATGGTTACTACTGCTGCTGCGACTTCTTCTAAGCGTTATAAAGGGCTGTAAACTGGTTTAAGTCAGATTTAAGTCGGAGGCAATGCAACATTCAAATTCATCATGTGTTATAAGAGCGCGAGAGGAAAAGCATCAGGGTTTTCCTATAGTGGTTTTAAAATATTTCAAATATATCTTTATAGTTTTAGAGAGGGGATAAGACCTTCGCAAACATCTGGTCTTACTTTGGATGACCATCAGTCTTCTGTGATATTGCTTAACTGTTGTTTGGGTGGTTTTTAAATCACTAAATTCTCAATAAATATAAATAACTGGTTAACAGTAATCGTTTTTAATACACTAATGCAAATAACATTTTATCCGATTAATTAATGTAATAATCGATAAAATAATCTAAACATATTGACAGCCCTAGAGAAGGACAATTTAAATATGTAACTTAAAATTAAATTTGAAAGTAATTGGGGATAAATGTTTTAAATACACTAATGCAAATAAGATTTTATCCGATTATTCGATTCATTAATGTTATAATCGATAAAATAATCTAAACATATTAAAAATGACAGCCCTAGAGTAGGACAATTTTAAAATGTTACTTAAATTTAAATTTGAAAGTAATTGGGGATAAATATTTTTGATACACTAATGCAAATAAAATTTTATCCGATTATTCGATTAACCGATAATCTAAACGTATTAAAAAATGACAGCCCTAAAGTAAGACAATTTAAAAATGCAACTTAAATTTAAAATTAAATTTATCTGCTGTGATTGTTTTTTTTTTTTTTTTTATTCAGACAACAGGAACGTGAAAAGCTAATAGGCTCGTCTTGTTACCTCACCGCATGGTCGTAGAGGGCTCGTGGCAAACTCGCCATGTGGGCTTGGAGGCCAAGTCTACGAACTATGCACCATTAGTATGTTTGTGTTTTCGGGAGGACGGTGGGGGTTCCGATTTAACTTTTGAATCAACCTACTTAGACGCGCCAACTGAACATCAAAAAGTTGAAACCGGTGCTCAATGTATGTTTTTTAGGTTCATTCAGACAATCGACACACACACTCACTAACCCCAACTGAATCTCCTGATTGATCTTTAATTGAGAAGCATTTACTAGTTTTGTGCACTGCAAAGATGTCCTTCACTTGTTGTGCTCTCTTCTTATAAAATCACGGATGACATCACCCCATCGTCGACACCCGGCTTTATCTGCTCCTCAAGCAATAAGCTTAGTTTACATGCTTAATAGCTGGGTGGTACTTCAATTTCCATTTTTCAATCATCCCACACTCTGCTTTTCAGAACAATATTGATATGAAGCCCACTTGAACCCACTCACAAGCATTGTTAGTATATTTTTTATTTTATATAATAATTTCATTATGAGGAGAGAGAGCAGTCACACTGTTGTTTGCCTTTGATGGAGAAGTGTGTCGTGTTGTGGACGTTGGTAGAAAAAAAAAAAGATTTAATTAAAAAAAAAGGCCTTTTAAAGGGTTTTGGAATTATAAGAAATGTGATGGCATAAAGATGGTAATTGTAATTCTATTTTGAAATGTTGCGAAAAATGGATATAAATGCCAAATATTCTGTATTTGTACAAAAAATATATACATATATAAATATATATATAATATATGCCTAATTTGAATGGAACTATTTTACGCGCTTGACCATGTTTTTGTTGTTTCAAGGAGTTCTTTTTTTTTTGTCCACATGATTTTATAGGCTCTTCAGATAGCATGCAGGGTAGTGAAAAATGAATGTATTATTTAGTGTTTGATTGCTGCTCACTATTACAGCATTCTACAGATTGGTTAGTGTTTATAAGATTCTTTTCAAAATAAATATTTCCTTTAAGAGGTTTCTTTACCCCCGGGCACATTTACCGTACATTTTAGATCCAACAATTCATTTTTTTTTTCCTTCTTGCTTTGTGTTTAAAAGTATAATTTGAGTCTTTAAAACTACTGCCGTCCACCGTGTGTAAATAAAGATGCAAATTAAACTTTTTGAAGAAAACATCGGGGTTGTGCAGCATTTGTAATTATAAATATCCCAATCTTTCTTGTTGTCATAGTAACAGTCGGCTCTTTTTAAAAGTTATTTTTACTGTGCAGTGAACCTGTATGGCTTTTTTTTTTTTTTGGTGGAAGAGATGCAACTCACCTATGGTCAAGCAGAAGATCTGAAGAAATGCATTTTCTTGATGATCTCCCGGCTGGCCTGGGATCTCTCCGAATGGAGGGATGAAAGAAGAGTCCGGAAAAGGTCAGTTACAAATAACATCAATGATTGTCGGTGTGATTATTTAAACTAGAGTCTTTTTGAAAGCAGTGATCTGTTTTTTTTTTATTACAGCAAAGAAGCCAAACATTACAGACAATAACTATGAATATTGACTTTATATTCAGACTGGCTTGGCAGCAAACGTCACTCATTGTTGGCCTTGTGTTACCCTAATTGCGCCCTTTCACTATTGCTTGACATCCTTTTTTTTTTTCTTTTAACGGAAAAAAAAAAAAAAATACCAGGAACATAAAAACAATTCAGATTCCATCGAGAGAATTAACATTAAACATTTGTACAAAGTGTAACATTTTGTCCGTCCGATAAATCTCAACATTAGAGCCTTACTAGTATGTATAGGATGCAACCTGACTAGAGCCAAAAAATCTTATATTCTATTTACAATTTTTTTTTTTTTTGCCTCAATGGAGCTTGTGCAAAACAAACACATCAGTCACCACAAGTCAACATTGTATCGGTTAAGCGAGGATGCATTCGACAAAGTCTGCTCTCCATCCAGGATGCCAAAAATCTAAAATAAAATAATGTTTAGGCACAAGCGTCGCTTTCGCTGCTGGCGGGACAGAAAACAGCACATCCCATTCGGACCTTGAGCTCAAATACTGCACTGAGCACGACGGGAGGGGGGGGGCTGTATTTTTTTTTTCCACCAAATAAAGCACAGTAACGTCACAGGCTCATTTTGAATCAAAACAAGACAATACTACAGAGTAAATACTTAAAAACAAAAAAATAACTAGCGTACCTCTAATGCTCCGATATACAGCTTGTTCTTACACTCTCCGCTCAGTGGTTGGCCCGTTACATCGTTGCGCTTTACGGTGTTGGCGAAGCGAAGAATGATTGTTCTCAGAAGCAACGTAAACAATAAATACGAACAATGTGCTTCAACCGTATACACATATTTACAACAAGTCTTTGGCTTATGAATAAAACATCCGCGGCGACGTAACGAGAGCGAAAATGTCGCTAGGCCGCCAGTGCACAAAGTAAACGAAGCCAAGGGATACCACTAATGCTCCAAGTGAACCAATCAGACTGCGGCGCTAATTATTAATTACTCCTTCTCTCTCTAAGGACCTCCATTGTGATAAATTGAAAGCGTGTTGGGCCCAGCCCTGGAGTACAATGCAATAAAAACTCAAAATGTGCCAAAAAAAAAAATCTAAATAAGAAAATCAACTTATAAAAAGAAACGACACAAATAAAAATAAAAAATCACATTTCTTTTGACTACAAGTTTCTTCTTCATGACGCAATGAAAAAAAAAAGCCTAATAATACTCAACATGTAAACTATCTTTTGAGTCAGTCTCTCGAAGTGATCTTTCGGTTAGGTAACACGTTTAAGGATATGTTTGCTCCGAAAGAGCTTCAAGAGAACATTGTGATGATGATCATCTCAAGCTGGTGGCAGTTATGGAGCGTGGAGAGAGACTAAACATCGGTTTGACTTGTGGGCCCCTCACATCCGAGGGGGCTCACTGGCACTCAAGAAGCTGTACAATTTCAGCATAAAGGAGCTTTTCAAAGTCTCCTCGGGCACACATCCATGAGACTGACTTGGTCTGGAAGGACAAGCCAGGGTTTTCCTCCTCCTTCGCCATCTTCCCACTTGTTTAAGAGGACTCGATGAACTCCAGTGCAAGGTCGTAGCAGAACCTGTACTGCTCCTGTAGACGCACCACAAACGTCAGATTTGTGTATTCCCATACTCAATTATTTTTTTTTTTTATGTTTTGGCCTTACCGGAGCGTCCACCATGTTGGGTTTGCTGTTCCTTAATGTTTTGACGGCGTGGAAGACGTCAACCACGCTCTGCCTCTTGGCCATCTCGCACACAATGCTGCTGGCACAGAACACGCCACTGCGCCCGCCGCCGTTTCTTCACAAACACACCAAGGAAGTTAGTTTTGGTTCATGTTCTCCATCAATCGACTCCAAAATAATCAATCAATTCAACAGTTCATTCACGTTTGAGCAGTTATTATTGCATCATGTTTCCCCGAATACGCAAAAACGTGAATTAGGAAGGGTTACGTGTGCTCCCCTAGTGGTAGGCTATGAAATGAACCGCCGTTCGCCAACGTTGAATCTTACTCACAGGCAATGGACGATGGTTCTTCCCTCCCCCTCCTCTCCCTCATGCTGCCACTGGTCCACCTGCAGGATGAGCTTCAAGAAGGACCTCTTGGAGGCCGGGACCTCCCTGTGACCCGCCCAGCCCAAGTACTGGAACTGACGAACCATCAAGTAGCCTTCCTGGGGCTAACACATCAATGGATAGCGATGGTTAGCTAGGTGTGACATGTGACTACAGCGTTTGAATACTCACTCTTGTGAGGTTGCAGACTCTGAACAGCCTGCTGATCACATCACAGTCCATCGAGCAGGACATACATTCGACCTGGACGGGCCCGTAACGCAACATGCCTTCTTCCGGCCAGTACTGGGGACAGCCCTGTGGAGACAACTCGTGATTAGATTTGAAAAACACACACTTAGGTAATTTTTGGACTATAAGCCGCACTGGACTATAAGCCGCATCAGCTAAAACTTGTGATTCCAGGTTCAAAAGTCGCGGCTTATAGTCCGAAATTTACGGTACTCGTACCTGCGCTAGGTCAATCTCATTGAGCATCACCAGACTGGTGCAGCCGTAGTCGTACACCAGGCGCCAAAAGTCTTTGACGGTATTGGGCAGCGGGTGCTGGGTGACGATGAAGGCGGCCGGTTGTCTGTAGCTCTGAAGGTAAACAACAAAGAAAAAAAAAATGGCCGGTCATAATAAGTGACACGCAAACAGGGTAGCTTAATCATCTAGATGTTTGATCATGCAGGGGTGGGGGTGAGTAGCATGCGCCACATAAACATCGACGAGGGTCCACTTGATATTCTGTCGACATAAAACGTGTCGTAATGAACCGACGCTATACAGCCAGCCAATGGTGGGGGGGGGAGGGGCATGTGAACTCGGGGGTTTATGGCAAGACATTGAACGTGGTGGAAAGACAGCGAAGCCATGAAACAAATCCAGTATTGGAATATTTGAAGTGAAATCCCGTTACCTGGAACTCCTCTGACAGCTTGGTTAGAGAGAGGCCAAAGGCAAGTTTAACTAAGACGCAAATACTACAAAACTCAAGTCCATCAGATTGAATCACAATCCTACTACGTTGGCCCTGAAAGTCGGGTTTTCGTTACTCACCATGAAAATAGAACCATGCAGCCATTAGCAAGTCCTCACCTCACAAGTCACACTATCAAAAATATTCATGAGAATTTAATAGGATGGCAGAGGAAAAGAACGACTGGATATTTGATAAATAAAAATGATTGTAAGTTTTAGACTCCATAATGCTAAAATCACTTTAGAGTTCTTTCCTAATTGCTTTCCATCGACATCCTTCTAATTTCTCATGTAAACAAGCCGCACTATGTCACTCCCAAGAAACTTCACAATAAATATTTCGTTTTTTTTTTTATAGAAACCTGGATTTGTCTCTAGCTTTCTTGTGTGCTTAAACCACAAACACAGCATCACACAAACAGGGAGGGGAGACTGTATGTGTGAATAATAAACACATGCGTCGATATTTTTGCATGTTTTCTACTGGTCAAAAGTTTTAGAACAACCATTTCTCAGTTCGGCATTTTTAGATATGCTGATTTTTTTTAGGCTTCTAAAATCTTTGACCAGTGGTGTCTTCATTTCCATATTCTACCTTTTTCTTATCAAACAGTGTTATCGTACAATGTATTGTTCGTGGGAACTTACATCCATGAGCGCCGCGTTGATGTAATTGCTACTTTCCCCATCGATCGTGATGAGGAAGGGCAGACATCTGTCAGGCGGAAGTCCGTCCATGAAGCGGTTCTTATCTTGGTTCCTAGGCAACAACGCGATGCTGCAGTCTTCAGGCTGAGGCTGAGGAGTCACTGAGTTTAAAGTCTGGAGGACAAAATCATTCGTGAGTTCATTGTGTTCCACAAAAAAGGCAAAATATGTGCATGGGTGAGTCGATGAGTCATTTTGAAGAAAGAAACATCACCTGAAATTCGTCCTTCAGGTGGGACGAGTTGGTCTGGGAGTCGATACGGATGAGCTCATAGAAAGCAGCTTTGAATTCACAGACGGGAATGGCCGTCTCCCCGCAGAGACACGCCTCTAAGATGGCGTCGTGGATGAATATGTACTGCTCCTGGAGAATGCACGAGACGGCCGTGTTTTAACAACACACACGTGCACACACACTTTTTGAAGAAAACAATAATCGCTGTCACAGCGACAACTTGTTGGGGGTGAGGAAACACACAGTGGGTGAGGTGGAGTGGATGGCGGGTGGAATTATGGAGATGATCAATGAAGACTCAAGTTAACATTTTCCAAGTCACTTCTAAAATGAATTAAAAATAGGTAAAATATTTACTCATCGAAGTGATTCAATGAGGGTTTAAAAAATAGAAATTAAATTTCAGCATTAGAAAATTGGGTTTAAAAAATAGCTTTAAAATGTAAATAAAAAAGTTTTGTCTGGCAATGCCAATATAGGATTAATTTATCTTTATCAATTCTATTTCAAGAAAGCAGTAATCAGATTGTAAACAACTGCAACTGCTGTTTTTAAGATACCACTAGATGGCAGTAAAAGACAATTAATCTAATCAAAAACTAATCCAAGTCAAATTGGGGATTTTTAGCTCTAAAATTGGAAAATAACTTGACCTCTTTGGCTTTTTTTGGTCATCTTTTTGACCTTCATGACACTGTTGTGAGTGAACATCACAAACAAAGAGATGAAAGATGTTATGGATGTGGTCGTCCCTTCAGCCTGTACCGTTGCGTGTCCCGAGTCCAACAGTGCGTTCGTTGTTTTACCGTGTCTGCCCCTAGCATGTTGATGCGGATGGATGATGGGTAATGCAGTCACCTCAGTCTGTACCATGTTGATCCTCCTGGACCGAAGCGCCTTGACGCAGTTGTAGATGTCCACCACGCCTTCCCTCTCTGCCATGTCCAACATGATGTCAATGACTATGAAGCAGCCTGTGCGTCCTGCCCCGGCACTGTAGATGGACCACAAAAAATGAATTTCTATTCTCACATTTGAACGAATGTCGATTTTTTTTTTCTTTTTTTACCTGCAGTGGACCACAATAGGCCCGGCAGAGGGTGGATTGGAGATTTTAACCCTACGGATGAAGGAAAGCAATCCCGTGGCGTGATACGGAACACCGTGATCGGGCCAGCCTGTGAAGTGGAACTGCTTGACTTCTCGCACTTCGTTGAATCCACGCTAAGGAGAAACATTTTTTATGAAAATCTGATCGTTTCGAATCATTCCCCGATCTAGTGCCTTCAACTCACCCTCTCCAATGTGAAGGTGCGGACCACGTATTCAGCAAGCGGCTCCACTTCCACAAAGGTCACCTTGAAGTCACCGTACACCTCGGCATCATCTGGCCAGTACTTGTAACACTTCACCTGTCCAAAAACTCAGAATTAGTATCAACTGTTCGAAAGATATTTTTGATCGCCGAGAAAGAGCAACTTACCCTTCCGACCTCGACCAGATTGGTCACCATGACGATACAGGCTGACTGTTCTTGCCACACCATCCTCCAGAAGTCATACACGGTCTCGTGCACGGGGCCTGCAAATGCAAATCACCTTTAGGACATTATAAAATCTTCTAACGTGACTTTATATTGTTATTAATATTTGCTCACCCTGAGTAGCAATGTAGTGGCTTGGTCTCTGATAACCCTGAAAAACAAAAAAAGGTGAATTTGAGTCACATTTCATTTCAACGGGATTGTCAAAAAGGTTTCTCCCAGCTACGATAAGGCCGACATTATGATCATCATCTCCAAGATTTACATCTAAGCATTTTTTATGTGGTTAAAAGGAAAGGGATGTGTATTTAAGATTAAATAATTGCTGATATATTTAACAGATGAAAACGTGCCACCTTTACAACATGAGACACAAAAAGGGAGTAGCGATAGTGGTGCAAAGAGAGGGGAGAAGAAAAAAAAAAAAGTAGCACGAGATGAGATGAAATCTCTCCAAAACGTGACAACAAGAGCTTGGCCTTGAGCATTTGACGACTTGGTGCATGGATGGATGTAAATGAATGGAAGAGTCCACAGTGATACTTACATCCCTGTACAGCCAAATCTACAGGCCAAGCCACAGGCAGAAAGAAGGAGTGGAAGAAAGGAAGGAAGGAAGCAAGGAAAGAAAGAGAGCACAATAATGTCAGTGAGCGTCAACCGGAAACAGAAAAGTTGCATTGACATGATATGTGGATGGACATGAGAAGACACACACACACACAAAAATCTAGAATTAGATTAAATAAAAAGGACTTTTTTTTTTTTAATTCATAGAATTCTGAGATTTCTGTCTTAATTATAAATTTGAAGCATCAGGAAGTGCCCAGTCTATAAATTCTACTTCTAGAGTGACAATGACAATATTTTACATAACGACAAAAACAAAAGTTGTTATAAAGGTGACTGCAGGTGAAGTGAAAATGGTTGAAGATGATGGATGGAGAAAAAAAAAGTTTTGATTTCAGTTACTTGTCCAGCGTGGTGAATGTAATCAAAATAATCAATATTTTTATCTGCTAAATAAACACGTTATACATCCAAATACATTTTTTTTAAAGAATATATTCTGAGATGCGTGAAGATGGGAGCAATGGGATGTCTTGGAGATGCAATTAAAGGTAGAGAGGCCTGACATACGAGCGAGGGAGTGTGGTTTCGTTGGTTTCGTTGGGAGCCAATAGTAGCATTCGGCGCGTTTCCACTTACATCGATGTAGTTGGCGTTGATGTAGTCGGAGGAGGGGTCATCTTCCATGGGCTGGAGAATAACCCGTGAATGATCATCTGGAGAAAGAGACAGAAGGACACAATGGAAAGGAGGAGATATGGAAAGAGAAAAAAAATTAGATGAAAAGAAACAACCATCAATACATGTGTATCTTTTTCGATTGTGTTGCTCCAGTTCTTCTTTTCTCCGATTCATTCTCCTGGAATTTAAAAAGTTATGCAATATTGATTTTAAAAAAATATTTTTTTTGCTTACAGGCTATTATGTTGCCATATCGGTTCTTGGTGCGGTTTTGCTCTTTCTTTGCCACGTCCCAGGTTGCTGACTGGCCTTCAAAAAAACTCTGCATCACCAACAACACACACAAAATAGAAAACGTGATTTACAAATATAACAGCAAATTTGATTTTCCCGCGGACTTACTTCGTACTCCTCCTTAAAGCCATAGCTGTCGGACGTCTTCATCAAGTTGATGTGCTGCAAGAGGTCGGCCACTCTGATGGCCGGGTGGAGTTGTCCCGTCTGATAAGGAGATTCGGTGCCTTCACAGTGATAGCGGGGAACATCTAGAAGTCTGCTGTTCTCTGCCGCTGATGCGCTATGATTCTCATCTGTGTGTGTGGGGAGGAGATGATTTAAGGTTAAAGCTGGCAACTAGGTGAATCCATCCAAATGCATTTCCAATTACCGTATTTTCCGGACTATAAGGCTTTTGAGAAAATTTTAGGTTTTTAGGCCTTATAGTCCGGAAAATACGGTATGTTATTATCAGCTTGCTTATTATTATTTTTACATTTTGATGCCTACCTGTGATTGGAACTACATATCCAAGCAGCAAGGGAAAAATAAAACAAATCAGACTGTGGGATAAGTGTCATTTCACATAGGGTCACATGGAATGAATGATGTCACCGCAGACCGGTTGGGAAATGGGAAATGGGTACTAGTGAGAGATGATGAGGCAAAAAAAAAAAAAAATCGGAACTATAGTGACGAAAGCACACTTATTTTGGCCGACATTGTTGTGCCATTGTGAGGTTACTAATCTGGAAGCTACACAACGTGATGTTGTGTATTGCATCCACCCACTCGATGCTTTCCTTTTGCTCCGAGGACTTGTTAGCTCATTAACGACCGCTAAGCTTTGTTATTGCCCTCGTCAGGCCAATTAACGCTAAACCTGACCTGACAGCGTCTTTTAATTCGACTTCTCCGCTACTCCCTCCGATCCCGTGACGTGATAACCCGGGACAGGGTGGAACAGCAGCTTTCAGTCTGAATTAAAGGTTACGGAAAAAACATGATCAACACACTTTGGTGGCTCTTGGGAGGTTTTGGACGCCTTGTGGGTGTGTTCCAAAAGATTTGGCACAAATAAAATCTTTCACGAGTCCAGAGTAAATACCACAGATGCCAGTATTGACAACACATTCCATCTCGAGCATCCGAATCTGTTGCTTTTGCAAGGGCTGGGAATTAAATGCCTCTCAAAACCAGTCGAAAGTATGGAAATAATTAGGTCACGGGGGAGTAGGGGTTCTAATTACGCAGACGATCCAAAATGCTCAGCGGGAACGAGAAAAACATTGACGTAAGTGTAAACACAGTCTGCTCGGCTGCAAGGAGTTAAGTTTTCACACGAGAGCGACGTCTTGTTTTGATATCTTACTCCGCAAGGCTCAAAGAAGCCACATTGTGACTTGAGCCTTTTGATTGGAGCTCAACTTTCCCATACCAAGAGGAGACTTAATAGATGCTGATGAGATCAGGCATTGTAAATGGGAACTGCTTGTAACCGCAAAATGATGCAAGGGGACGTACAAGACAAGGAAAGACTGAGACTGAAGATGACGGTGACGGGTGACCGCTACGGGCTGTTTGCTGGGGTGAGAAATGTGACACATTCAACCGACTGGGGAGTTGGGGGGGGGTCTCACCTAACACAGCTGTGGGAACCAGCGGATCGTTGGGCACTGCGGGGGGAGGAAGCATCGCAATTTTACACTCCCACAACTGATTTGAAAATAGGATGGACTACCGAAAGCAGATGTTTCGCAACGTCATGTGTTCATATTTGAGAAGAAATCAATGTACATCTGTTGTTGTGGTTGTGCGTGTCCATGAAGGTCACCGCCATGGGGTCCTCGGCGTGCAGAGTGCTCTGATCGGCGTAGCTGCGGTCCATGGCGTTCACCATATGTGTCATTTCCTGCCGGGTGGTTCCGATGGCATCCTTACGCTTTTTGGCCAGCTTCCTGTCACAGGGGTAAAAAAAAAAGACCATCGGAGTCAGGTAACATTCAAAGCCATTCAAATGATTCATCAGCTAGCCTGCAGGACACCGCCTCACTTTATCTGGCATTTATCCGAGCAATTTATTGTTTCAAAACGACTTTCTTCAACAATATCTAGCCAAGCTGTGGGCTGCAGGCGACTGATTCAAGATGCAGAGGAAAAAGAGGAGAGGAAGAAAACAAAGAAGAGGGAAAGAAACAGGCAAGGATGGCCAATGTGAAAAGAGCAAATGGCAGCATGGGCTCAACCCAAGGGGCGGAAATAACCCTTGACCTCGGTCGGGTTAGCCAAAGAACTGTGTGTGAATTAAATTAGTCCATTTGAAATAAGGCAGCAAGGTACGGCATTTACTAAACACACCATACAGAGGTCATATCGAGTCGAGCATTATGAGAGGAACACTTCTGCATGTAAATATTTTTCTCCACAAGCTGTTTTTGTATAATACAGTAAAAATAAAGACGTATTTGGGGAAAAGCACAGACAAATCAAAGTATTTCCAGGAGAAGTAAACAAGTTTGACGTGAATAAAAACTGATGAGTATTCCCAGGAGAGACTTTGAGCATGACAAAGCATGCAGGAAAGTCCGACACCCAGAGCCATAGTGTATGTATCACTTCAGACAACTTCCAACCCATGAATATGATTCGAATTCCACGTCTTGACATCGTGACGTTCGAAATTTGGATTTGAATTCATTTTGAAAGTTCCTTCAAATAAGTTGCCAAACTGATACGCTTATACGGCTCTTCCCAATAGACAGGTGGGAAACATGCTTTTGATTTTTTTTCCGTTACCTCGTTTGCTCTCAAAACACACCACCGCTAAGGCCACAGAAAACCATGACGCACCCACAGATCCAGACCCTTCATTCTGACCAAGTTACGCAAAAATGTCGGAAGAAAACAGGACAAGCTACAGAGATAAAGATTTTTTTTTTCCACAGCCAAACCCCCACAGGAACGAAACCAAAAAAAAAAAGCCTCCAACAGAACGGAGCTGTTCACATCCCGTTTTCACGATACCTGTGACTTGATGGGTGGATGGATGGTCACATGACTTACATGCACACAGAGCTACAAGTCACAAGTGCAGCATTCTTTTTTCAAATAACACGCTCAGGCCCGTGTGGTCCCACTCTGGCCTGCTTTTGAAGACAGCTCGTCTGCCTCAGAGCGACTTTGGAACATGTGGAGGACACCGAGGGCTGAGGGCAATTCACATTCAGTTCAGTCCTTTAAGATTATGTGTCGCTATCCCCCCCCCACCCCCTCTCATTCACTCAGTGCTATTAAATATGTAAAAAATAAATAAAAATAATGCAAAAAGCTGATATGACTGAGGCGGCAGTGAATTGTCCCCCACCCTGGGCAGGGCGTCAATGAGGATGGCTTTGGCTGATTGGTCAGAGCGAAAATGTGTTGTGTCTTGAAAAAAGTATACTGCATCTTTAAAAAAAAAAAAAAGAAAAAAACCAAAACCAACATCTAGCCACTAATTAGCCCAGTAAGAGATCAGCAGTTGGACACAGCTGATAGTTGGCTCGCTTGTTGTTTACTTACAGGTAATAAGAGTACGAATAGTAGGTCCTCCTGGGGTTGTGAGCCAATCAGAAAGCAAAGAGACATAAGGTTCATGAATATGCAAATGAGGACAATACCGTCCTCTCCCAATCAGCAACAACAGAAACAGAAGAAAGCATCTTGGGGTCATGCAAAAACAAAAAAAACGGGTCGTTTTCAACATTAAGGGCTTTTCCCAGAAATTTCCGCTTCAAAGCTGAAAACTTGAAAGTATTTACGAGAACTCAATATAAGCTGCTAAGCATCCTTGCAATCGTCTGCTGCCACTATTCATCCTCCAGATTGAATATTCATTTGATGCTTTGGCATCATGTCCCACCATTTTAAAGATGCAGTATTGCTCAAAATTGGAAGAAGGTTCAATGACAATGGATATTGATCTCCCCAAAGATTCTCTAGCAGAAAACACTTGTCATGATATGATCAATATTCTCACAATCAAATAGAAATCAAACTAATGTGTGTTATTGCTTCACAATCTCAACAACAAGCTCATAAATGATGCAATTAAATTGTTCATTATTTCTGCACTTCTATTTATGCAAAGTCACTGTTGACTTTTGAAAAAGGGATGCAATGTACCTTTCAGGGTTTGATTTTATTAACTTGTAATGCCTTTGTATGGCCACATGGTGATGCTCTGCACCAAACTATCACTCAATCCTCTCCTGTGTATTGTATTGAGTCAGTGAAAAAAAAATCCTATTTGACACTTTACCAACATGCTGATGAACTTTTTCTTCTCAACTTTCTTAACCCAAGAGCTGTATTACTAACCAAACAACCTGAGAGAGCTCAATCTGATACATCCCTCATTAATGTAGTGTGAAATCTGAATTAATTTTGTAGTTGTAGACCACATTCAAAAATATCAACAATTCTTCTAGAGTGGTTAGATCTCTTTGTGTCTATCCAATCATCTTCTTATTTTCCTTGGAAAATGAAAGACTTTGTATAAAGTGTAGTCTAGATCCCCAAAAAAGTGTTTCTACAGGGAGATCAACGTTCATGGTGGATGAATGGAAGATGGCGGAACTACAGCAAATACTGAGACCAATAAAACAAGAGAATGAATTCACATTTTTCGGTCCTCATTTCGCCTGCGTGTGAGTGAGCGTCGGGAAGGTTTTTCGGCGAGGTGCCACTCACCTTTTCTTGACCAATAAGATGGCTACCAGCACCAGCAGTATGAAGACGAGGACACCTGCGCTGATGCCGGCGATCTTCACCACACGGTCCGTCTGCTTCGCGGGGTCGGGGATGACTTCGGGTTCCTCGGTCGCACCTTGAGCAGAAGGATGAATTATCGGTTTGGTGCTTCTCACCGCTGATTTTAATAAATTGAAATCAATTTTGTTATTTATGGGAAATGATAATCAAGTTACATTTTTTCTATTAATGATATCTTAGTGATGTTCAAAAATAATTAAAAAAAAGCACATATTTAACATTTTCACTCCAATTCATTAGAACTGTAAAGCAAATGTCACATGCGAAAAATACCAAATTAAAAGTATATTTAAAAGGCATGTGTGCGCTTTATATCGAGTGATTATCGAGACTTTTAATATTCCTGCCAGCATAAATACCATGGTAACTGTCATTCATAATGCAAATCTAGCTAACGCAAGATAATATTTCACTTTATTTTGAATATCTGCAGTCGTTTTAATAAGTACAGAGTTTTCCTGTTGATCACAAAAGCACAAGGTTGTTTTGACGTTCCTAATCTCTAGGTAGTGATCTCATAACACCATAATAGTCCCGTATTGCTCTAAGTGCATTACGATAATCCAAATAATCCAAAATAAAGACAAATGCAAAACTAGATTTTACGCCGCATATCCATCGAGCCCTAATCCACTTACAAAGCAAAAATATCAACAAGATCAACATAATCTCTTTTTGGATCAGCGTATGGTTTTTGTTATAAAATATTTGAAATCTTTAGAAATGCGACATTATGTAATGTTATTAAAAAGCTACGGTATAAATTCGATTAAGACGACAGGACACACAAGCGTCCAGTTGAAAAAAGTATTTACAAGGTTCCAAGTATGACCTCATAATGCCGGCAGTAGCTTTTAATTCCTGTACAAAATTATCCAGGTCAGTACACAAACACTCCCAGGGAGCAAAAAGTCCCCGAGGCAGTGATGACAATTCACAATAGGCAAGATGAACTAATAGGACCACCAACACTTAATCCGACCTCCTGGATGCACGCCTCGGCGCTCACGAACTCGCAGACGGGCAGAAAGGAAGGGACAGTCGTCTGACCTCTGCGACCTTCCTCCCACATGACTGCAGGAAAACTTCAATTCTCGTATTTCCAACTCGCCGTCGGAATAATGACCTATTTAATACTCACGACTACTTGATGACACTAGCAACGTGATCTCCCTTGATTGTTCTCCTATTCGAGAGGGAAACTGAGACCCCCTTGAAAATGGAACTGAGCCACCACTTGGGGACTTTCAGTACTCTTTGTGTGAACTTTCATGGTCCATGTGTCCTCAAACTGAACCTACGGCCAGAAAGCATTTGATCCCCCCCCACCCCCACCCATGCATTTTTAAAAACAAATAAAACCTTGGAGGAACTGTTGAGTACTCAAAACACGCTCTGATCCCTCACGTCAGAGTAACTCGAGTGGAAAGGCTTAAGCTCCGCCCCCACGGCCGCCTCCATGGTTGTGAGTTGGGCCTGCTTTTAATTTCTCTTTGCTGTGATTCTTTACCCTTGGAATGTTTGACGAACAAGCCAGATTTTTTTTTTGTCTATTTGGTGGGCAACCATGTTAAAAATAAAATAAAAATATATTTTTTAATGTATGTGTATATATATATATATATATATATATATATATATATATATATATATATATATATATATATACACACATATATATACATATTGTTTGAAAAACAAGCCAAAAAATATATAAAATAAAATAAAAATTAAAATAAAAAAAAAATAAAAAAATATATATATATAAAAATAAAAACATTGATGAATCTGGATAATAGATGAAGAATAATGATTGCACCAAGAACCACCGGCATCTCTCTATCCAGCTGTCTGGCAGTTATGGAATACACAACTACATCCACTTTAATGGTTCTTCCGGCGGTCATTAAGGCTGATTGTACTCGAAATAACGTCCCTTTTTACAGTCTAGTTTAACAATCCTTCAAGGTCTAGCAGGGCAAAGAGAAGTCTGTCAGTTCACTAAAGCCTGAAAAAACTCTTTTTTATTTTACGATAACGACACCATCGCTTGTGTGCGCCGTCTATGACCTATCGAGATGACGTTAAAATATGAACTAGCTACAGTCGATTCGCAATTCAACACCAGGCATGGATCTTTTCCCTTTTTATATTGTCATCTTTTGTTAACATGGCTCCTAATCCAGCCCCCCCCCTAACCACACCGCGCCCCGCCTCCCTATTTATCCGTTAGCTATGTCACCCGATCTATCTTTTCCTCAAAACAAATCTCCGTCTGAGTTTTCTGGTTCAATAAGCACGTTTTAAAACCAGTGTATTAGGCTGTCAAACATATGGACCCGGATAAAAAAAAATAAAAAACATCACATCCCCACACACAAATACATCTTTGCTCTCGAGCATTATATCTCTAATACCCATAATGTGGATGTCCGCTTTTATGGAACACTCTGGTGTTGCTAAGAGGATAAGAAGTTGTTAATGCAGTTCACAACAAAATCTGTTATAAATGAAAAAAAAAACATTGAGAGAAAAATCGACTGATTTCATTTTGACACGACGTTTTTGGAACCTGACACTTTCTCAATAGAAGGGAATGAATTGAATGCTGCTCTTACCTTTAGTAGCAAGCCTCAAACACTGGGTTTTCGTTTCCTAAAGGAAAAAGACACAAAATAAAATGTGACTTGACAGGAAGTGTGTGATATTATATATATTTATTACCTGTATTGTGTCAGTCTCTAGGAAGTGTGTGTGATATTACAATATACAGGACTGTCTCAGAAAATTAGAATATTATGATAAACTTTATTTTCTGTAATGCAATTAACAAAAAAAAGTCATACAGGACTATCTCAGAAAATTTGAATATTATGATAGTTTTTTATTTTCTGTAATGCAATTAAAAAAAAAAGTCATACATTCTGGATTCATTACAAATCAACTGAAATATTCCAAGCTTTTATTTTTATTTTTTAATTGCATTACAGAAAATAAAGAACGTTATCAAAATATTCTAATTTTCCGAGACAGTCCTGTATTTGTTACTTATTGCGTCAGTCCCTCTAAGAACTAAACTAGCTTACCAGGAGTCATATTTTGCCGCTGTCTTCTCTCTCTCTCTCAGATTTTATTCTTCAATTTCTTTGCACTATTCTCTATTTTGCTCTTTTCTCTACATGACTGTAAAACGACCAGTGTGCACGGCACACATTTTTAACAATATACAACAAAAAATATAAAAAAATATAAGCACAAGCTTTCTTTTGGAAAGCATTTAGGTCCCTAAGAAGCTTTTAGCGGTGAGGCCTCTACAAATAATATATTTACCCGCTCAGTGCTGCTAACAGCTTGAAAGTAGATGTTGTAGTTCTTCCTGGGAGCCAATGGGGGATTCCAAAAACCCTGAGGATTAAAAAAAGCAATTGACCGTCAGACAATAGTTTCACTTGATGTGGCGGGGAAACTCCTCCAAACATGCACATCATGCCTGGTATGTCTTGTTGTCTCCGACTGTGAATGGGAGGGGCTCGGGGAGGTTGCTGGGGGACAGTTGAGCGGCATAATAATACGGGGATCCACCAGTCGATGCGCTGTGATAAGAAACTGGAACCTGGATGAGCAAAACAACTTCAGTTTATGATCTTGAACTCCAGAATAAGCAGTGAAACTAGATCTTAGAAAATGAGTCCACAACACATAAAAAACTACCTCAAAACAGTCAGAGGAGGCTTGTCGACGTGCTCGCCGTGGATTCACTTCCTCCACTACGATCTGGTATGCGCTATAAGAAAAAGCATCAAGTCTGTAGCTGCCTATTTACAGAATTATGAAATATAAATATTTCTTATACCGTATTTTCCGCACTATAAGGCGCACCTAAAAACCTCCAATCTTCTCAAAAGCAGACAGTGCGCCTTATAATCAGGTGCGCCTTATAGTGCGGAAAATACGGTACTGTGCTAAATATGGATATAGCTGTATTACCTTATAGGTGCTCCTTTGGCCTGCGCAGGTTTGAGCAAAACCGTGATGGTTGTTGCAGTTTCATTGAGAAAGGCCTCTGAGCCATCATACTCATCGATGGTTGGAGCTAAAGACAGACGACCCGGTTATATTTACTGAATAATATTCATAGAGGTGATAAATTGACAACAGACTTCCTACCTGAAATATTAGTCGTGACATTTAGAGTGGTGGCAGGACCGAATCCCTTGGAGGTGGATGCTCGTATGGAGAGCTGGTAAGTGACCCCCGGATGCAACTGGGAGAAGAGGTGGTGGGTCGCGTTGGAGGGCAGAGCCGTCAGACCCGGCCGCTGCAGTGGCACCGACGGGTCGAAAGAACGCAGGCCGCTGTAGCTGATCTGAAAGATGGAGATAGATGATCTTTAGAATCGGTGCTAGTGGCGGGGGGCGATCGATGGTGGATTTATTCTTCACCTCATATTGTGTGATGATTCCATTTGGCTCTGATGGTTCCTTCCAGTGAAGAAGAATTCGATCCTCAAACGGCGTGGCTCTTACAGACTGAGTGGGAACTGCACCGGGAACTGTTAAAGACAGAAAGGTGTTACTTGGATTGCGCTAAGTGAGTCCCAAAAAAAAAAAACAATCATACCATCTTCATCTGTTTGAATAATCGTTTCATCGCTCTCTTTGCGTCCTTCTGGATTAGTCAAAATCATCTTCAGACTGACGTTGGTGTACGGTGGCAAACTTCCTACGATATGACGCGGTGCTGCAAAGAAGAAAGTTTCAGAACGTGGATTGCGTAACTGTCGTGAGAAAGACCCTAAGGTACCTTTCGGGTCCATGTCCAGACAATCGGCCTTGCTACGGTTGTTGGCTGTCATGTAGTGGTAACAGATGGTGACGTTGAAGGTGTGACAGCGGGTGATGTTGTAACCCAATGATTCCCAATCCACGGCTATCAGGCGGGACCTGGTCTCGGCGATCTTCAGCCTCTTCGGAGTACGCATGGGTTCTAAAAAAATATGAAATTGTTCAAATTGGGCCATGTCAGCATTTGGATAGCCTACGCATCATGTGTTTCCTCGTTAAGTTCCACGCTTGAATGACGACCCATCGACCCGCCATCTTGTTACAAGCACATCGGACATCCCTCTTTATTTAAAAGGCACGGCTACAACTCACTCAGCAGTTATCCTATTCAGCAAGAATTAAACCACGATTTATAGTTGCGTGTGTTAGCAGTTCCTGGCATTAATGTAATTACGCTAAAACAGTTACTGGAAAACAAGATACAAAAGTGCATCGTTTGTGAAAAATATTTGTTTTCTTTTGAGTGAAAAAAAAGATTTGTTTTTCATATTTTAACAAAAACAAATCATTTATAACAATATATAAAAAAAGTATAATATACTATATAAAACACTGCATTTTTTTATTATTTTTTTATTATTTTTTTTCTTTTGAGTGTTAAAATGTGAAAAAAATGATTTGTTTTTCATATTTTAACAATAACAAATCATTTATTCGTTTATTTCAAACGTGAAAGAAACTAAGATTATTGTACACAAATGAAAAGACAAAAAAATAAATATATATATATACACATATATATAAATATACACATATATATATATATATATATATATATATATATATATATATATATATATATATATATATACACTAAAAGAGTAGCAAGCAAGATATAACCAAAAAAGAAACCATAAATCATATTCACATGCCTTAAAATATATATTATAAAATATTTTTATAACAATATATAAAAAATACAATACACTATATAAAAAAAATATGCATCTCCGTTGCTTGACTGTTCCAAAACCAAACCCAAGCTAGTGTTTAATGCAGAAAAAAAAGTTCTCCGCCTCCCTCCAGTGCCTCTTAGAGGTGACAGCACAAGGACACCAACTTGTCGCTTCTGTTGACAAGCCGTTATCTGTCCGTCGTTCAGCGCACATGCAAGGCACATCACTGACACACTGTTATTATCCATAAATATGTGTGTGTCTGTGTGTCTTCTCCAACTGTGTCCGGAACCATAACTCTGGCTAAGCGTTCCCAAAGTGTGTCCCTCAGGTTCGGGCTAATCTTAAATTGACCTACGATTAGGGTCACGATTGTTTACGGCTGGGTAGGCGAAGGAGTCTCCATGACACGATTGTAAATCAATGTAATCTCTGAATTGTGCACGTTACATCCGAACCCTCCGTAGCGCCGATAAGAACGTATCGTCAAGGGCGGGTCGCGCGTTCGCACGTGGTTGACATTCCGATTTAAATGGCTCACGTAAAGGCGTGAGGAAAAAAAAAACAAAAAGGAAATAAAAAAAAGATGGAGATGAAGGGAAGTCGACACCTCGGTAGGTAATCGCCAGTCGGGAAAACGTCATTGGCCGTTAATGTGGAAAGCTGTTCATGGGTGGATGACATTTAAATCGTCCAATCTTGCCCATCTGTCTCGACACTTCCATTTTGTTTGTTTTTTCCGTTGGCCAAATCAATAATAAAGCAACTGATTGCAGAGTGCGCCGATGCTTATGTCATAAAGATGGGGGACATTTATTTATTTCTTTATTTTATTGCTCTTTCTTTATTCTGCTTGATTATCCTCAGGTTACCTTGTTGAATTTACTTTACCGGCTTTTTTATTTAAGCATCACACCAAAGGTTTGAAAAACACATCCGTCAAGTCCAAACCTGATTGGACTGCCTTCCTGCGATATTGAAGGTCAAACATTTCAAACAGCCTGCTAGATTCTGATACATTTATTATTTCGTATTTTCCAAGTTCCAACTTCCATCTCCAGTTCATTCCATCCAAACCAAACAAAGCTCTTCTTATTTCCCGAGCAATAATCTTGCTCATCCACATCTATTTACTCAAGAAATAACCAAAAGTCGTTTAAGAGAGAAAATTAAACTGAGGCAAAAGGGAGCAAAGGAAAGATAAAAAGTCTGGAACGTGGCCCAAAGTCAGACGGGACCTGGTCTACTGAAAAAAAACCACAGAGGCTGCCTTGTCCCCCTTTTCCCCCTCCTCCGGTACAGACAAACGGTTGGATTCATGTTGGAACTAAAAAGGCTTTGTTCTCCACAGTCGGGAGCTTTGGAAAAAACAACAATGCCAATAAACACCCAACAATAACACCAAGGACGGCGAGCGTCCTATCAGCCCAACCCAGAGGTTGGTATTAAACAACACAAAACAAAAGCGGTGGAATGAAGCGAAATGAAATGGAAGTACGCTGAGGATAAAACAAAACAACAACAAATAATCGCAACAGAAAAGCCTTGGGAGAAGAAACAAGAGGCCCATGGAATCAAAAAAAAAAAAAAAAATGCATTTGAAGAAGGATAGGAGTGGGAGGAAGCAGAAAAGGTTGACGGGAGATGAGGCCAAATTCGAGTTAATCTGTCCAATTAGTTCTCGGTAATCCTTCCACTGTCACGAGGAAGAAATGAAAGTCATTCCTTCCGTATTAGGAACTCACTTCTCAACATCTCCGCCTCTCTTTTGGGCCTTCAAGATGGAGATTTGCAAGATTTCACCGGGTGTTCTTAAAATGAAACTCCTGTTTATCAACTCAGTTATTAAATCTGCAGTCTGATCGGATTTAATTCCGCTGGCATAAAATGTCTTAAAGGTACAGTGTATTTTTTTTTTCAAGGGGTTTCCGCTGAAAATGAACCCCACCGCCGACTCAACTATAAAGAAGCACAAGTGATGTAGTGTCCAGTATTCGAGTGTGGCTCCTGTAAAGAGAGAGATGAGACTTTTGCGCTTCCATTTTTTCGATTAATCCATGTGATGCTGAGCTTGTGCGGCTATAGCAGAAATACTGCGACTCCCCTCTACTCCGTGTGTGTGTGTGTCTCACTATGGAGGAGCAGACTTTTGGATTAAAAGCTACTTCATCAGCCACAAACTCTTCACTCCAACACTATTATTTTTCACTCTTCAGACAAGAGCAATAAATCACCGCGGAAGGAAAATCGAGAGAAGTGTATAAGCGTGAAAACACCAAAAAATGAACCGAGATAAAAAAAATAATAAAATGACGGAGTAATTACTGTCATCCCAACAATTATGACTTTGTTATTAACACAAGTGAATTCAGCTATTTATTTAAATTGCCTGTTATATTTATGTTTATTTTCAATTTGCCTTTAAAGTTTTGCTTTAAATATTCCACAAACTACAGGGGGCGGGATGAGACAAACTTAAGCAAACAGGGAAAGCAAAGGCAACATTTTCATTCAAATCAACTAATCACATCTGTAAGAAAAATGTTGGTTCCAAAATTTCATAAAAAAAGGAAAACTATCGATGCGAATCTCAGTTATAATAATTCTAAGCCCAAACTCCGCAAATGTCAACTACTTAATGAACAAAGGGCTTCATTTCAAGTGAATTAATTAATTCATTGTGTGCTGATGAACTGATTTTAACGAGTTACCATCCTTCACGCAAACGATTCATTTCCATTCCATCCCAAAAAGAAACCGCTCAATACAGGGAAGTTCCTCGCTTTCCGTAAACACGCAAAACATCGGTTGGCGGACATCAGTCAGGCCCCGCAGTTATGAATTCTCATCTCTTTTTCATTTTCCTTCACAAGTTTCATCATTCTCACAGCCCCCGTCTCGCCGCTCGCGCTCCTTCACTCCTGTGTATTTTCATCATCTCCCATCATTGCCCGCCTCGTTCTGTTTCTCATTGCTTTTTCTTCAGAGACCTCCCCCCCTCCCCCTCCCCCCTCAGGCCAGCTGTGTTTTTATTTCACACGTTTATTTCTACAAATGTCAGACAGGGTTTCTGCCCTCTGTCTATTGATCCACTGGGAGAATAATATGGAATGAGAAAAGAGGGGAGGGAGGGAGGGATGAAGTGGAAGACATGAATCTGGAGCAAGTTGAAGAACGTTGTGGATATGATCTTCGATTAATTCCATTTTTTGATTGTAGACTATTTTTCATTGTTTCCTACCTGCACATTTTGTCCGCGTGATGAGCGGCGGTCCGGCTTTGCCCGTCCCGCCTTCTCCCGGTCGGGTGAGTAAGACTCTGATCTCATACTCGGTGTCGGGGTCGAGATGCCATAATTTATAATTGGGGGAGTTGACTGCATGGGTCTCTATCCAACTGCCTGACGTCATGCGGTACTCCACCTTTGGAAAAAAATCACCATTAAATATATTGATTTATTTGAAATGAGATCAGAACACAAAAAGCTTGGTTACAGATTTACTATCCGAAAAAAATATATATACACACACCTCTTTGAGTATAATAGGACCATCTCCGAAGATGGAGTTGGCATTGAGCTGAATCAGCAGGTAGGTAGGCCCGACGCCGAGCAGCTGCGGTGGGGCGATGGGGTGCGGAGGCTCTGGGGAGACAAAAACAATGAATAGGATCAACATCAAAAAAGATTCAGAGAGTCACATGGGAATGACACTAAAACAAAGAAATAACAAAAAAGGAACTGGGGCGAGTCTGGGGATACATGACAGTCGCGGTGATACAGTCTTGGAAAAAATGCAGGATTAATTACCGTAAATTTCCAACTATAAGTCGTTTCTCAAGTTTTGAACCCTGATTCACAAATTTTATTTTATAGTCCAGTGCGGCTTATAGTCTGAAAATTACGGTAATCTGATTGTGAAAATGTTACAAATGAGTTTATTTCACAACACCTTTAAAAAATAAAATAAAAATAAAGCTAATTCCCCAATTCCTTGTTTCCTAGTATTAATAATATCCTGCTACATTGTATTTATAAAGTGCTGCGCATCAGATCATTTAGATTTATTTTCAAACGGCATCTTGCCGACGTGATGTTTTATGCATCGCTTGGGTTTCCTTGTATACCGGTGGCTGCATTGAATTCTAATGATCATAATCTTAAAGCAACTTTTTGATATGCAGCTCATCAAAAGACGATGCACCTTCAGAAGAAGGCATCTGAAAAAAAAAAAGGCTTTGAATAGCAGTGGCGACTATAAACGTGAGGAAAATGTGATTTATTTGGAATGGTTTGAAATAAAGTCGCACAATAAGCAGAACGGCATTAATAAATGTTCCGCGGCTTTTATGCTCAGTTTGGCGGATTTTTATTCCTCATCTCTTCTCGTGTGCACATGCGTGTTTGTTTGTGTTGAATGCGGCTGTCAGGCTGAAAAGATATGAAACACCGCAGTTTGACAGTTTGCTAGCCCGAATTCAGATAATGAATGTTGAAGCTAGTTCAGAAAACCCATGACGTCCGCAACGTGTCAACTCGCGACTGCGTCAAATAAAAAAACAACAACATGATGGGGGGGGGGGGAATAAAAAGCAAAAGATTCATAAATAGTTCAATCTGTGTGTTAATGAGAATTCAAATTTGTGTGCCACTTTGAAACCTAAAACATAAATAATAGAAAAGATAAATAAAGCAGGACGACGTTTAAATGGGTCATCGTGCGACTCGGGAGAAAACAGAGCTGAAGTCTTGCTTTTGATTTTCTTTTTGTTTTCTCATTATTTGACATTTGTACAGTTGACCTAAAAAATGATGAATGGAGTTATTGCGACGAGACGACTTTGTTGTCACGATCTTTTGGATTATTAATCATGTGTGAATCCATTTTCAGGCTCGTATGTAAATTACCGTATTTTCCGGACTATAAGGCGCACCTAATAGTCCGTGATTAGTTGGGAATAGTTGTGATTTAGTCTTCACAAAGTACTCGAGACAGACATTTGACCTCCGCGACAGCAGAGGATGATCAACAAGCGGAAAAGCTGCTCTTGAAGCACCTGGAGCTCCAGCTGTCACTATCATTTGGATGAGTAAGCATGTTTGAGGTTGTAAGAGCAACCAAAAAAGAAGTCCACGACACGACGGGGACAATATAGGACAGCTGTATGGAATCACGCATGTGTGTGTGACAATAATATTGGAAGAGTTTTTCAGGCCATGGCTTGCATATAATGCAAGCTGGCATTGCAGTGTGTGTGTGTGTGTCATTGTTGGAACCAGAGGGCAAGACTATAAGACAACAACAACTCCTGACAAACTCCAATATGATTACTAAGCACACACAATAAAAGGTTCTTTCACTTTCTTAAGACTTCCTAACATCTACTCTGGGAATGTTCTTGATCTTGACAAGCTCGGAGCAGATATGTGGACTGGGCTTGTGTGTACTTGCTTGCAGGCATTTGTCATATCTTAATTTCCTGCAAACTCGGTCGATCTCACAATATATTTAAAAAACGAGGAAAAACAGTGTAAACACGGTATTAATGCAGATTCCGTCCATGTACATACGTACTGCATACATATTCAAAGTGCATGCTTTATTAATAGGTAAAAAATAAAAGTCCAATATTTCTTTGATTTCCCCTCAGCTTCTCATTCCTAATAAATAAACATGAAGTGGCGCCCCGTGCACATACGCGCTAGCTGCCGTCATTTCTTTATTGTGATACCCTTCGCACATCCAGATGGGATTAATTTTTTTTTTTTTTTGCTTATATCCCTGAGAGATGCACAAACATCTTTTTCACAGCACGCAAGAGCGCCCTTGATTTCAAGTGTACCATTCACTTGCTGAGCCTGAATGTATTTTCATCATTATCGTGATCTAGATGGGTGGCAGTCATGATTAGACACGAGAACCTTGCCGTGCAGCTCACTTACCCTTTATTATTATATATATATTTTTTTTACATCTGTCACATATTAAATAAACAATCTTTGGAGTCAACTTCATCTTTCTTCTTATTAAAACGTCGTGATTTTTTCCACCGCTGCCAACATCATCTGCGGAATAACAACTATGAGACCCCCGTTTACATATTCAGACATTATTCTGATATGAGCACTGTATATTCTCTGGATAATGAGCCGACTATTTACATTTACCTTTTTTCCCCCCCTCCCTCTCGATTCACCTCGCCCCCTCCCTTTCTGTCACTCCGGGAAGCCTCTTGCCTTTAGCCCTGCCCTGCCTGGGAGCTAATCTGAATCTGGGTAGCGATTCAATGTCAATGAATAAAAAGAATCTTGTGGCAAACACACATGGGTGACATCCTATTAACCACATGTCAACTGCACATGACAGATGAAGCACGCGGAACACGCAGGCGCAGGCGCACGAGTCGATATTATTCCAGATGCATTTTTTCGATCGGGTAAAGACAGAAGATCCATGATACCGGTTTTAAATGAACCCTCACCTCTGACGATAAGACCGGCGAAGTTGGACACCCCTGATCCGCGCTCCGACTGTGTGACGCAGCGATACAGATCTTGATCCTGATTGGTGACTTCGTTGAGATGGAATGAGGCGGAGAATCGTCGGTGGTTGATGTTCTTTCGCTGAGACACGGGGATATCTTCTCCGTTTCGCCGCTATGGAACAAAGATGGGGAACGAGTTGAACAATCTTGATCATGGAAGCAAATATTCGGCGTGTCTTTACCTGCAGCCAGAGTTTATTGTTGGACGTGTCTCGCCCGGTCGCGATACACTGAAAGGTCGCGTTCTGACCGGCGTTGACCTCAACATCTCCGAGACGCAAAAAATGAGGGGATTTATCTGAAATAAATCAAACAATGGATTCAGACCACATTGGTGAATAACCCTTTCCAAGTTCCCACAAAGACACAGCACAGGTACAAACGATCCGTACACTTTCGGACATGTTCGAACCCGTGGCGATATGTTCACTATTACTCCGATTAGATTTTAGAGGAGTCGGAAGATTCCCGCAGCCCAACATTGCCACTGGCTGCTAAGATCGCTGTCACAATGTCACAGCTTCTAATACTTAAGCACCACACTAAGGTATGGAATAAGCCTTTTGAACCCCCCGAAGAGGCTGTGAGTCTATTTTTATTCCAGGGAGGCGATTGCAATCATAGATAACAGCTGAAAACACACACACACAGACACACAAACCTGTGTGTGTCTTGAAATGCAGCTGTGAAGAATGAATGCTTCTACTGTGGAAGTTGCCGCTCTCGATTAAGAGTTGCTCCTCTCTTAATATTCATTCGCGCCACTTCCAGGTCACTTTGCTGACAAAATTTGACAACCTCAAACAGAGCCGGGGTAACAAATGGAACGTTCGAGTATTATGACTTCCGAATCAATGAGTCTTTTTACGAATCAAACCGGGCGACTCGACACATGCCGACAAAGCGATTCGATTGCTTTCATTCCTGCCCGTCGAGTTTTTTTTTTTTTTTTTGATGAACTTGCACACGTGCACGAGTGGCAGTGCGGAAACAGCAAGAGGGGGTGGGGGGGGGGTTCGAACGTAACGTGAATTTAAAAAGGAGCGTGACCCTCATCACTTTGCTGTCAGCGCCGGACAAGTCGGCTACTGTTCACTGCGTGTGTGCGCGTGTGTGTGTGCGCATTAAGAGAAAGAGAGCTGAGTGGTCGGAATCTTCCGTCTCCATGATTGACCTAATACCGTTTCATTTCCCGCTTCACCCATCCCAATTTCTCCCTCCTCGCCGTCTTTCCTCCCGTGTTTTTACAACATGTCTCCTCTTGCCGCATCCCTGCCTTCCCCGAGTCACCTTCCGCTCATTCCCACTTATCTGTCCGTTCGACTGCGACAGAAACCATCCCCGGTTCAGTCTAATTAGTGGCCGAAGCTATAAGCGTCGACTCAGCGAACTACAACTAATTGCCGGCATGCTAATGACTCACCGCATGGGTAGCTGAGCACCTGAATGTCATCTATAACGATGAAGCCGGTTTTCCTGTCCGATACCTCCGCTTCAAATATGACCTGTGGGCAAAGAAGGGGGAGGATTAGGCATATAGAAATTATTTAAAAAAATAAATATATTATCTTTTTAAATTTTTTTTAACTACCGTAATTTTTGGACTATAAGCCGCACTGGACTATAAGCCGCACCAGCAAAAACTGATGATTCCGGGTTCAAAATTTGCGAAAAAAGTCTTATAGTCCCAAATTTACGGTATTTTAAGTGTGTTGCGAAATCGAGGTACAAAAGTTACAACAAGATGAAGTTGGCGAACACCCCCTGAGGAGGGCTAGATAACAATATGACTACCTCTATTGCTGCTTGGATTTATATATTCAGTCCAACAACCCGCCAAGATTAATAGTTCTTCCTGTTGGACCACAGTAATCTCCTTCGGTACACATAAAACACCTGACAGATAAATGATTAAAAAAAACTAACAGAAGCCACTGCAGGAAGGCAGAAGAATAAACCTTATATACAGTGTATGCTTCTCATTCCGCTTCCCTCCTTTCCCATTTCATTGCATTCTCACGGTTTCTTTTTCCCAATCTGCATTAATGTGGCCAGACTGTGAGGCCAATGTGACCTCCAATTTGACACATACGATGGCAGGGGAGACGATAAATCGCCGTTTCGACACTATATAGAAGTAATATACCAGCAAGTTATTTAAAAAAAAAAAAAATAGGGAAGACGGCAGAAATACTGCAATAAGAAATAATGACGCCGATGATTTACAGAAATTGGAGTCTTTGGAAATGTTTTTTTTGGCTCTACTAACAAATATCAATTGCGTTTTTTTGCAACAACCATGTACGGACAATTTTGAGTACTGAGCACGAACCAGTTGCTGTCATTCATCACCCTCGGCGAGACCACGCTTTCACAGCTGCCTTGGCTTCGAACAACTCAAAATGACTCACAGGAGCAAAAAAGCGAAAATATGAATCTGATCATTGGAGAATCTATCGTTTGTGCAAGTGCGGGCGTTTACCTCCCTAGCCTCATTATCATGCAAGCTGAAATGCCAACAGAAGCATGTTTGAACATGAGACGGTGGCATCATCACCTCCACCCAAAGAACCTGTTTCATACCCTGAAAAACCTCCGGAAGCTCTCAGCAAACAAGAATTGATTACGTTCATGTTGACACTTGCGTTTACTTCTCCCTTCAGTCACCGGGGGGAGGGGGGGGGGGGAGGCCTGGGCACCAGATGGGTCATTTGGAAGATTCTTCCACCCTTCACTTTACAGTCGCGCCATTGGGTCCCCAAGGCTAAATATTTCAATCAGGAAGTGTTTGTGCATGCCACTGACACTCATCTGCAGCGACACCCTTCAACTATTTCGATATCTGCAAACGACACCAACCTCTAAAATTTCCCAAAACGTACACATATAGTATTCTTGACTGTTTTCCATACTGACTTTCAAATAACAAAATAAATGCAGCAATCGGGGACACCGATGCGAGCGCACGGTCACCCCCCCGTGGCTTGGCACTACGTCTTTCTTGCCTGATCGTCACCTCCTGAGCCTCAGTCAACACAAATAAATCACTAGCATGCCTCACAGCATGAGATGTTTGTTTTCGAAGCTGCTATGTCCATGTGAACACCAAAGAAAAAAAACTCAAAGTACTTTTTTAGTCATTATCTAGACATCTAAACTGGTTTGACAGCAAAAAAAAAAATCTATTCCAATTATCCAACGGTTTCAATTCCCACACAATAAAACCAAACAGTGGACAAAACTTCCTGCCAGCTGTCCCAATACATTTGCACAAACAAAATCAGCAAACACAGATGTTAGTGGTAAAAGGAGGCGGGGAGTTTACCTGGTATTCATTGGGCCAAAAGGTGGAGACGGCCAGCTCGGCCTTCAGCCAGTCTTTACCTGAAAAGTCAACAGAGGTCAAGTGTCACCCCGCTGTAAGAAATGTTAACCACGTGAGAATTTCATTGTGCGTTACCGGTGTATGTTGTTACATTCCAGATCGGATTGGCAAGGGGACCTTTGTTAACCTGCAGACCCAAGGAAGGAACCAAACCAAAATAATCATTATTAATCCACATATTATTGGTGAAATAAATATATATAATACCTTCACTAGGACATTAAGCGTCCCGGGACTGGAGCCGTCAGCGCTGGTGAGGAGATAGTTGAAGTCAATACAGTGAGTGTCATTCTCCTTCATCACCGGGAGCTGGAACCTGGCCTTCTCCCCGACTTCATACTGAGACACGTCCACGTACATGTAGGAACCTGGACAAAGGAACGTCGGTTGATATATGCAATAATATTCCGACAATTTATATGTTGTTAAGCAGATGCATAAAATTGTGTCAAGACAAAGGCAGCTCTGGTACAATATGAACGCTACACTTGGCTATAGGAGACTAGCGATTATCTAGTCATTGTTCGGATAATCTATTGCTATAGGTGATAATAGGAGGGAGGTCAAACAGTAGCATATTTTCAATTGAAGCGTACAAAAATGTCTACCGTATTTTCCGGACTATAAGGCGCACCATTAATGCATCGTGTCAGATTTTTAATCCAAATCAAATCATTCTCCATTTTATCTTTATTTCAACTTCAGACGCAACAAATGACTTTATAATCACAAAATAATGATCCATAGTCTTTTTGATTCATGATTCATAGTCTTCAGCGGGGCCACTTGTGATTGATTTCATGACACAATGCTTCGGGCCAGTTTAAATTTAGGAATTTGGTCCATATATAAGGCGCACCTGACTATAAGGCGCACTGTCGGCTTTTGAGAAAATTTGAGGTTATTTTGGTGCCTTATAGTCCGGAAAATACGGTACATTGGCAGCGCCCACGTGCACTGTGTGTCAATCATTGGTCGTTTCATCTCTCTCAATGATTTTTTTTTTTTTAATGACTACTTGAATTCTGAAAACAACCAACAGGAAGCAGAATGACTTTATCCAAACTGGCCGCCATCCACGTGGTCTTGAAAAACGCTCTAATATTAGTCTTGCAAAACACGCAATAGGTGTCACTGCTGTTCCTTCTGATACTCGATGACACGAGGTGGATTGAAGATGCCAAGTTTGTGTGCTAGCTAAAAATACAGGGATCAGTCACAGACCCAGATATGTCACAACACATGCCATGGCATGATATGTTTCACTTGATTCAACTAAATTGGAGCAACTTTTTTTTTTGAACAGGTAAAACAAATTGATTTTGATGAAGTCTCGGGAGGGAACAACCGTAAAACCAAAAATGCCGTTCTCTTATGTATGTGAGGTTAACGGAACATTTAAATCCCCAAACTGTAAATCTGCCAATATTCTGTCTTTGAAACGCTGATGCTGAAAACGGACATTAATGGAATGACGACACAAAGTAACAAAACTAAAAATACCCCTGAGACGGAATTAAGACCTAGATATGTCACATCAGAGCCGAAAAATTGTGAAGTTAAAACGGATGACGCCTTTTTCTTCAACAATAACATCTTCTTTTTAGTATTAAGCCTGCAATATGAATAAATATTTATTTGGAAGAAATTGAAGTAACAGCATCTTTGCACCTCCAAGCCTGTTGTTCCATTCTCCTCCTCCACAGATGGCAAAAAAAAAAAAAAAAAAGACGTGACGAGAAGCCAAATAGGTTTGAAGTGGGGCTCGCTGACAACACCGTGAGTCAGGAGTACCTACTTTGGTTGGGTGACTCACGCCGTCTCAGCCTGTCAATGTTCATCGACTGGCACGCTTCGCAAAATGCCAGCCAACGTAGTGCCGTGGCGCCAACACCAAATCTCGTGGCGATAACACGGATGAGTCTTATCACCATTGCAAAAACTGCCAGAACCCTTCCAGGAGTACTTAGACACTTCTATAAGAGTTAGCTAAATCCCAGAGAGGTCGGTTTTTTAATAACGATAAGCAAGACATATATATAGCGTTGCGTTGTCATAGTAACAAAGTCAATTTTTTCCAGCTGCGATCACTGTGGTTTACTAAAAACATTTTTTTTTTTGCAAGACCAGTTACATTGCACGTGTGTTTTTACTTCAGAGACTTTTCACATTGTAAAGTGGGCAACCTTCCCTGTTCCCCTCTTTTGATTAATGACCTCCTGTTCTTAATTAGACCCTCAACCCCGAGGCAAGAAATTTTTAATTCCCCCCTCATCATCACCATCATGGAAAAACACAACAGATTACAGAGGGGGGGGGAAAGGGGGGGGGGGAGTAGAATGTGTTTTAATTGCTTTACTAGTGTGAGACTAGGACAAATATCACGGAAAGATCCTCTTAATGGCGGCAAAGTCAGAGAACGTGGCGATACACAGTTGAATTAAAAAAAAAAAAATGGAGCCACTACCAAATTCTTCAACTGGTTGCTTCCACATTATTGCTAATTCTTAACATATTTGCAAATGAAGAAAAAAAATATATACCGTAATTTTCGGACTATAAGGCGTACTGGGTTATAAGCCGCACCAGCTAAAACTCAAAATTTGCGAAAAAAAAGTCATGGCTTATAGTCCGAAATTTACGGTAGTCTCACCTTTGGGCAGGTATGGGGATATGTAGGGCACTTCCTGGGTGTTGATGTGAGTCCAGTCAAAGTCGTCATAAGGATCTTGTTGGTAGTCACATTGGGAGAAGCCATCGTCAAACGTGCAGCTTCCTGTAGAAGAAAAACGATTTGGCATTGGAGCGGAAGAGAGAAATGTCTGCGAGCTTGAATTAAGACAAAAGCTAATCGACCAAACTTTGCAATGCATCTCCACGTAATATTTCGGAGATGATTAATAGAGCACCACGAGTAGGCGCTCCAACAGTCATCCATCAAGGTTAGACACAATCACCCCTGACTCAATCATCAGCAGCCTTCAAGCGGATCATCTGAGCCCATCACCACCTCTGGGCAGGCGTGTGCGAGCTGGCCGCTGCAGGAACAGGGACAGCAAACAGGAAGTCTCGCTAATACAGAGAGACGCTGCTTGTCCCTGGTGGCCAGCAGACCCAATCAACTCGCGATGATACGTGGCTGATAGGAATGGCGCGCTGATTACAAGCAGCCGTCTGATTCATTGACCTCGGAGCTTTACGTGGTTTGTGTTAATAACACAGCTCCGAGGCATCGTACAAAAGAAAAGTTAAGTACCATCTGATACAAGTCTTTAATTGTTAGCGGGGACCGGGATTAGATGACTCCTCATGTTAGCTGCAATATGGTATCGATAAGTACCATCCAGAATTCGGTTTCATCAAACCAAGAGACCAAACATGACAGCTGATGATTGATTAAGTGATTAATAAGCAGCTTTGCAGATCATAATGATCCATTGTTCAGCAGAAGATTAAAAAATGTGGGAAAAAAAAAACGCTGTGGAGAATGCAAATTTTCTTTTTGTTCATCTCATCTTCTGGTACATCTTGCTTTACGGCGACCTAGGGCGGGCGGGCTGCAGCGTGCCATGATGTCGAGCATAACGACAGGCCTTGAGATCCCCCACCGATCCGAGTGGGAGCTCCAGTGGGGAGACCAAGAGGAGACAGCCGCTGCCGCAGGAGAAACGCGTTAACGTCAAACTAAGTGACTGTTTTCGGCTGCCGGCCGCATCGCTGGCTGTGACTCACGGCCTCCGAGACGCATTGGATCACATTCCTCTTGGCGTTCTTCGGGGGGAAAAACCAGCCCGGGCTCCGTGCATTTCAGTCCAGTTCCGTTCGGTTTTGTTAAGTCTTTGTCACAACGAGTTAATTCGCGGGGATGCCACTTTGTGCGTGGAGTGCGCCACTGTCAACACACATTGAACTTAACTCGGAAGCTAATTCTGCTGATCTTGTATTGTGACGGTTTTGTGACCCCGCCGCTTGTGAGTCAGTTTACATGTTGCTGTCTGGTACTTCTCTGCAAAGTCTGCATGGCCCTGCTTTGAGTCCACGGTAACCTTGTGTAGATTCGAGGTTAGGGATTTACGAGACACGATCACATAGCTTCACTTTATAAGGTATGCGATCTATCGGAATCAAACACAGCACTGTCTGAAAGGTATTCACGAGGCATCTGGAAAGTATTCACAGGTTTGCTCATGGTTTATAATCCATCAGAGCATGTGCGCACAGCCATTTTTGGATCTCTTCAGAGATGTTCAATCGGATTCAAGAGTAGGCTCAAGAACATTCAGTCCTGAAGCCACTTTGTATCTTGTCATTATTGTGCTGGGAAAAGACATCGGCACCAGTCTAAGGTCAAGAGCGCTTTGGAGTAGGTGTTTCAAAGATGCTATCATCAACTGCATGATATGGTCATGTACCGTATTTTCCGCACTATAAGGCGCACCTGATTATAAGGCGGCTTTTGAGAAAATCGGTTTTTAAGTGCGCGTTATAGTGCGGAAAATACGGTAATGAGCGTTGCCTGGTTTCCTCCAAACGTGATGACTGGCATTCATGCCAACGATTCGTTCCACAGCACAACAGAGATTTTAGTCTCATTGAGCGTCCGTCAAAAGAAATATTACAAATTGCAAAACAAATCGGTCTCATGTAACGACATAAATTGGCGAAAATCTCACCAACGTATAATTTTACACCACCGCGCTACAACGAGGTTTAATGGCGGGCTCATGTTATCGACTTACTCGAAGGTTTGTATATCAATCGTGTGCTTTCTACACGTCGAATTGGAACACAAGAGGGGAAGTGAAATACCAGATGGCAGGAGATTGATGAGGTAAATTCCCACCATGTTAAACTTTACAAGTGGGAGGGGCAGGAGATCACACACACACGTTGAGCAAAACTCAACAAAAGCAACAATTAAAATGGGATGCAATAAAAAAAGTGTATGCCGTCCTTTTTAAGTATATTTAAATGTGTGTACGGTTTGAACAAATTTCAAAGTAGAAGCACGAGCTTGTATCCAGATGGGGTCATTATGCCCCTTGCCCATTACTCCATTCACAAGGACACTGAGCGAGAGAAAACGACTGCATGCTAATCACTTCCTAATCAGCTTCTGGGATTGGCTGCCTAGCTAATGAAATAATGGCGACTCATTTGCATAATAAAATAATTAGAGAAATTTGATAACCGCTCAAGGGCAGAGGGGGCAATATACGCGCAGTGACGAAGGACGGGTGCAATTTTCAACGGCGGCAAGACATTTGTCCCTGTCACTCAAAATGATTTCGCAGTTATTTGTAAATGACCCCGACCTCTAAAAGGTCAAACGGCCAAACACGGTTCTATCTAGGTTACCCCACGGGAGCCTCCAACAAAGCGTGTTAACCATGTTAATAGCTCATGATTAACTTGGATCACTCTTACTGTTGGTTAATTTGCTAAATCTTGATTTCTGCTACAATAAACATATTGAAGCATTATGGATATTCGAGTTATCTGAAATTAGAGAAATTTCAAAGTGCATCAAAATGCCGAAACTCACTTTTTTGCACGCTTTTGGTATTCATTTCCTCTCCTCCATTGTTACTCGCAGTCAAAACAATAAAAGTCATCTCATGTGAAATTTATTTACTGAAGGATGGTGTCATCGTAGTTTAATATCATCCACTGGTTTGAAATGAAAACAATGCATTTTGGATGAAGACTCCGAAAAACAGATTTCAAGTAAAGACTATTTATGCACTAGGATGAAAATCATTATGATAGTTAATCAATTTCAAATCACTTCGATATATATATGACACCAGAGTACTTCATCTCGTTTAATACGGTCTCAGTATCGAGCCTTACTTTTTTTTTTTCTTTAACCAACTTTAAGTTATACTTCTTCCCACTCCTTTTCAGGCATGTGAATATGATTTATGGTTTCTTATATCTAGCTTGCTACTCTTTTAGTTTATATATAATTTTATTTATTTATTTATTATTTATTTATGGTAATATTTATTTATTTTTTGGGTCTTCATTTGTGTACAGTAATCTTTCAAATAAATGAATTAAAAAAATAATAATCACATAATTAAGTTGATCTGTTTCTGTAATGTTTTTGTTCAGATGGCACTAATTTGCAAATTGCAGAAAAAATCGATGTCATGTTTCGGAAACGTAAGACTTCCCTGCCAAAAAACCCCAATTGACACTGAGCGCAAAGTTCCGTCTTATCATTTGCTCCATGTCATCTTTGCTTTTGTGTTCTGCACCCTTTGTCTGACAATAGGTGAAATTAACCTGAAATGATACAAGGTGACATCAGAGGCGGACACACACTCCTACGAACACACACACACGCCCTCCTCGCTCTTTCTCCTGTCACGCTTCAGTGGCCCTTGCAGCACAGTGCCATCAAAGCATGGGGAACCAACACACACACACACACGCTAGCATGTGCAGTCATATAACCAAATACACACAACTGGCACTGGAAAAACACACATGAACACACTCAGAGCTGTACTTTAATTGGTAATGCTGAAGGCAGAAGAATTTCTCCTTCATCTCACAATGCTGTAATTGAATCTATGATGTGTGCGCTCACAAGTGTGTGTTCTGCTGATTCAGGAGTTTCCATTGAAAGTAAAAGAGCAAATGTGTGTTTTTCATTTCTGGCCCTTTCCACCCTCCCGACGATCCTCCCTCAACCTCGTCCTGCTCCTCTCTTGGGGTTTAAAGCCAATTTTTTTTCTCCCTCCCGAAACAACTTGCAGGAATTGTAATCATTATTTGTAATATACTGAGAAAAAGCTGATGTCGTTATTTGGAACAACTATGACCTCGTTTCAGCATTTTGAGACCAAAACTTGGCCTCATTCTGAAGATTTGGACAAAGGTTTGCTTCAAAAACAAATCGAAGATGCATTCATTTTATTAGGAACTTGAGTGACAGGCTTGGAATGTTGTGTCTCGGACAATTCTTGGTGCCGAGGAGACCAGACAGGACTGGGGGGGAAAAAGACCCCAAGGCTTATCTTCACTCCCCATCCCCCTCTTTTGTGCCTTTACTACCCGTGAGTTCACCCAAAAAAATTCCGGGAGGGGTCAGATTTCAGTCCTCTTCTCAGGAAAGTCGACACTTAGCCCGGTTGCCCACATGATGTCTCTAATCGTTGTGGTACGACTTAGAAGTGCTCAGTCAACAGCTCGCCATAAAATACGGGGAGGCATTGTGAAATTTGGCATGATGGAGTGTTCCGTCAAGCATGACAAGGTAAACATTTGCCGCCGCAGCAAAAGTGGAGAGCGGATGACGGCATCATGAAACTCCATGATCAGAAGCTACGAGGAGGGGAGAGGGGGGACGATTAAGCCCTTTGGCAACCCCTTAGCTCCACTCTCAGAACTGAGCGCACAGCTGGTAATTTCGTATCGAAATCCCCAAACGACATGTCTGAACCAGCTCGTTCCCTCCTCCCTTTTTACCGCACCCTTGACCTCAAAATGCTGACTGACTGACTCAGGAGCAACGTTAGCTTTTTTTTTTTTTTCCGTTTCAAGCATGACTCACTTTATCTCCCCAACATCCGCGTTTTAATCGTGACTGTAATACGACAACATAATGCTTTCTCCATTGCGGACAGGATGCAGTGAGTCTTTTAAGCCAGTTGGACCAGAGCTAAGGTTTTGGACTGGAAAGCAGGTCTGGAGTGGATGAGATAAGCAGAGAACAAACCCACGTTTAAATGCCAACCCACACACTCAAATTGAAACACGAGTAAATTATGAGAAACGTGAGATGAGGAAGATTCCTACTATCAGGAGGAAAATATCGCTATCAGTTGTCGGGTAGACTAAATCGCCCGGGCTGACCTCTCCAATTGCCCGGTTGGTCCAAAAGCTGACCAATTTACTCGGCGAACAGCGGGGTGGGATTTACTCGATCCTGTGCTTGTGCAGCTGAAGCATTTCTGTTGTTCAAGCCTGGCCCAGCCAAAAGCGGTTCCCCGCACCAACATACAAAGAATAACCTGAAACAGCAAAGCGGGACTGCGGTGGAGCCGGCGGGGAACAAATTGTAAACACTAGAAATAATAAATACAATCATAGACTTAAAAGAAAAAACTGCACCAAAAATAACAATTGGAAAAATGTTTGTTGGACCTGCGAGACCCGCTTAAAAAAATTAATTATATAAGCCAAACATGAAAGATATATTGTCAGATGAGTTCTTTTTATCTATGTTTGTGACACAGTTCTGTCTCACAACAAAAGATCGCTAACGATAGCATTTAGAGTCCTGGTGGAAATGTAACTTCTCACTCCGAGCACAGACAAAAAAAGCAGTGGTGGAAATCTCAGATGTTTCAAAACAAAACAAATACATGAGGGGATCCAACAGATAGAAGCCAGGCCAGACAAGAAACATCTCACCAGGGGTCTACTCAGTTAAACATAATAATTTTTGTTTGGATGTCAGATTTGGTAGTAGGAAAAAAAAAATCCAATTGGATATCCCAAGTGGCTTGACCCTGTTTCTTAAACCGGTTTAGAATTCAATGTTACTTAATGATTTGAATTCAGCAAATGCATGACGTAGGTGCGTGATGACAAAAGACGGGGAGTGGCCATTGTGAAATTCAAACGTTCTTAGAGTGAGTTCAACCGGTTTCTAACTCGGGTTACAGTCCGCCGCCTCGGGCTGACACATCCACGAAAACCCAGACAGTATTGTTCAATGTGGCCATTTTGGCTTTGTTCCACTGTCTCAGTTTAAGCTCACAATGAGGACAACAAACAAATATTTGAGCTAGTTCGAGATGTATAACTTCCGTTCGCGACACGATTATTCAAGCTGATGTTCATTTTCCAAATCGATCAACACTCTTTTATTGTCCGCCATTTTGACGAGGGAGTTAATGGCACTGAATGTTCTAAAATGGCGGTGTTGTCATAAAAGAACCCAAATACAAAAAAAACGACACAAACATGATGAACAAGGACGCGAGTCCCCCCGGTTAAACACACGTATCGTTTTTCGAATATGGCTATCACTTGTATTCCATCAGACAGCCAAAAGTGTCTCCTGTAAGCAGAAACCGTTCCCCGACCTTGTCAGAGAAACCCGACCATTGATTTGAGGAC
The DNA here is from genome assembly GCF_024217435.2 of Syngnathus scovelli. NCBI lineage: Eukaryota > Metazoa > Chordata > Actinopteri > Syngnathiformes > Syngnathidae > Syngnathus > Syngnathus scovelli. The sequence continues at coordinate 9,192,788 of NC_090866.1, read as the reverse complement.
GGTAATTCATGAATTGCTCTGCGGCGCCTCCGTATAAATGTGTCGGAAAAAATATATATAATGAACAAGAAAACACTTTTGTCATACAAGAATCCTGCACGGCCTTGAAAACAACTCAGGGTATTTGCGACGACTGAATGCTGATCACAACTAAATGGGTTCATTATTCACTCGCTACAGAATGAACTGATAATGAATAGATGTGTGGAGTTCAATACAAACCCAAGAGACTGAAAAAAAAATCTGGGTGGTGGAGGACAAGGAGAGGGGGGGAGCTATGTGTCAGTTTCATGGGGAGTGATGATTTTATTTTTTGCCCTGTTGCCCCGGGACACCAGACCCGTGTCCTGGTTCCTTCTCAGCCATGGATTCTGCCAAAGGGCCTTTTTACATTTTACCATTAGGGAAGGACAACTAGAAGAGGGCACCACTGAAGCATACATCCTTTTCCAGGTCCACAAGACCTTGAGACAGACACTGAACATAATCGCTGAAGTACACTCCAATGGTGCAACTAGAAGATGATAAAAGGTTTGGATTTTTTTTATTATCCTGATAGGAAAAATGGCGGAAATTCTTTCCCACACCATAGTCTTCATCTCCCTTTGTTCCCTCAACATTCTGACATGCTCTCAGCCCATCCGTGCTAAATGCTAATTAATTAAAACTGTTTGTGTTTGTTCCGTGAACTGTTCGTGGAACTTGATAATGGAAAACATGTGAAGACTGGCAGCATTGTCCAAATCCAAATCTACGAATACATTTTCATCACTAATGTCCACGTCTACACTAATAGTCAATGTCGTTTTAATGTAAGCAGGTAAACACGATGCAAAAAATTTTATAGAAAATTTAGTTGGAAAAATATGGACTGTGTGTTATGGTTGCCATGCCCGTAGGAGTTGAAGTCTGTAGAGGCGAGATTTAAAATGTGCATGTATGCCTGCACATATCTCGGAGTGTGTGATGGTATGCCAAGGGTGTAGAAATAAAAAGGGAGGGAGGGGGGGAGCACTCAAACAAGTTGAAGAGCAAAAAGCAGCTTCCTTGGACTGAATGCACAGCCGTGGGCAATTTGAGTGTGGATGTGAATGTGCATGTGCGTGAGTGTTGGCCTGGGGCGATGTGATTGTGTGTGAGGAGTGGACTTGGGAAGAGTAAATGTCCATACAAACATGCTTGGAGTGGTTTCCTTTTGCACCTTATGGCTTAATTTTAAAATAAAGTTGTCGTGTGTTTAAAAGAAAATCAATTACATAGTATTCTTTTGCAGGGTGAGAAGCTCGGGAGAGACTCGGAGTAGAGTCGCTACTCCTCCACGTTGAGAGGAGCCAGATGAGGTGGCTCGGGCATCTTATCAGGATGCCTCCTGGACGCCTCCCTGGGGAGGTGTTCCGGGCATGTCCCACCGGTAGGAGACCCCGGGGACGACCCAGGACGCGCTGGAGAGACTATGTCTCTCAGCCTGGGAACACCTTGGGATCCCCCGGGATGAGCTGGATGAAGTGGCTGGGGAGAGGGAAGTCTGGGAGTCCCTCCTAAAGCTGCTGTCTAGCCGCGACCCGACCCCGGATAAGCGTAAGAAGATGGACGGATGGATGGATGGATGGATGGATGGATGGATGGATGGATGGATGGATGGATGGATGGATGGATGGATGGATGGATGGATGGATGGATGGATGGATGGATGGATGGATGGATGGATGGATGGATGGATGGATGGATGGATGGATGGATGGATGGATGGATGGATGGATGGATGGATGGATGGATGGATGGAGTATTCTTTTGCATCTTATGGCTTAATTTTAAAATAAAGTTGTCATGTGTTTAAAAATTAAAACAAAATAACATCTGAAAATCTGCTGTTTAATGGACATTTTGTCATTTAAATATATTTAAATGTTTGTATTATTTAAAAAAAAAAATTGCCAATGTTTTCCTTTTTTAACTCTCTCATAATAATCAACAGAAGCTCGTCTCTCCCGGAATAAAAGTTAACTTTTGCAGTTAGCATCGAGTAAGCGTCCTCGCAGCTCGTGTAACAAACACACACTTGATGTTTAGAATATTAAAAGGCTAAATCTGTCGGTAACAGCAGAAAGGCTGAATGGTGCACATTCCACCATTCCGACTCGAGCTGATTTCATTATAGATAAATCTCATTTATCTATTCAATCTCTCGCTCCTATCTGTCTGTCACATTCTATTTCTCTCCCTTTATTCCTGCCGATGTGTGTCATTTCCCCACTTTCAGGCTCTCCTTATTTTTTTTAGGGGTATATGTTCTTCTCTTGGCTCTTTATCTTCTTCCTCCATTTATGTCGCTCTATCTACACACTCCCGTGTCATCTGTTGAATGTAATTGGTAAGCATATACCGTATTACACTGTACTATAAGGCGCACCGGACTATAAGGCGCACCTTCACTGAATGGCCCATTTGAAAACTTTGTCCTTATATAAGGCGCACCGGACTATAAGGCGCACCATTAATGCATCATGTCAGACTTTTAATCCAAATCATTCTCCATTTTATCTTTTTTATTTCAACTTCAGACGCAACAAATTATTTTATAATCACAAAATAATGATCCATAGTCTTTTTGATTCATGATAGTCTTCAGCGGGCCACTTATGATTGATTTGATGACACAATGCTTCGGGCCAGTTTAAATTTAGTCCATATATAAGGCGCACCGGACTATAAGGCGCAGTCGGCTTTTGAGAAAAGCTTAGGTTTTTAGGTGCGCCTTATAGTCTGGAAAATACGGGATATGAAGAGGAGCACTGACACTGGAGGGGAATAGAAGTCAAGAGATTCTGGGGAGGAAAAATAAGGGAGGGGGGGGTCTTTGAAACCAATTGTCTACCAGAGACATCACAATGAATTCACCTCTCACTCTACACTCGTTCTTTGCCTCCCCTCTGATACAAGCTGGTCTCTGTAATACAATAAAAAAAAAAACTTGGCTGAGCTCTGTCTGTATGTGTGTGGGGGGGCAACTTCTACTCCCAACTCTCAGTCTCATCATTGCAGTTCTTCCACCGAGGTGTGTTTCAATAAATCACGCTGTCGCGCACACACACTTACATGCATGCGCACACACGCGCTTGGTCTCTGCTTAATAAGCTGTATTCAGAGCTCCTAGAAGCTGAAACGGCACAAAACGAGAGGATTTTCTTTTTTTTGGTGCTTTGCTCTTTACACTCGCCGCCCTACTCTTTTTGTAATTTTCTTATTGTGCTTCTATTTAATGCACGGGTGTCAAACGCAAGGCCCGGGGTCCCAGATACGGCCCGCCACATTATTTTATGTGGCCCGCAAAGACAAATTGTGCATCAAATAAGTATGTCAACGCTAAAATTATAAATTGTTTTCATTTTGAAAAAAATAGCTATATTGCTAGCATTTTTTTTACAGATTTTTAAAAAATATTTAATCTGTTTTTTACAAATTGTGCATCAAATAAATATGTCAACGCTAAAATTATAAATTGTTTTCACTTTTGAAAAAAATAGCTATATTGCTAGCATTTTGTTTTACAAATTTTTTAAAAATATTCAATCCGTTTTTATTGGTCTCTGTTTTGAAAACTAGTTACTAGTTGTGGAATCTACACTATATATATTTATTTGGATTTCAATGGCCCGCCGAAGGAAACATAAGTTTGACAATCCTGATTTAACGTAATGCCGGCAGATATTGTGAGCACCTAAAGGATGAAAAACAGGTTCCAATACTTTTGCTCACCCGAGGACACCTCCGACATCCATTTTTTTTTCATTGATTTTCATATTATGTATTACTTGTGTACTCTCTGCATCCATTATAACCTGGTGATCCTGAAAGGGGGATCCTTCCATCTGTGGTCCCTTCTCAAGGTTTCTCATTTTCCCCTGGTAGGGGTTTTTTGAGTTTTTCCTTGCCCTTTTGGGAGCTTATGATCAGGGGATGCTTTGAGAATAATTGTCAATTTTGGCTATGTGAAGCCCTTTGAGACTGTTTGTGATTTAGGGCTATACAAATAAACTTGACTTGACTTGAATGTGAACTGGGTCCAACCTATGTCACTCTTTGGTGTCAAGTCTGCATGTTCTTTTCTGTATCACATTCATTCCTCACGCTGCATGTGAGGAATCTGTCGCTGCTCCAAAACCATGTCAAACATAGACAGGACAGATGGAGAGGAAGCAGACAAGTGTGGAAAAAGAGCAAAGAGGGTCAGGGTGGAGGGAGAAGGGGGGGGAGAATGGACACCTGGACCACAGTCCTGAGGCCCTGCGGGGAGGTGGAAGGAAGGAGGATGGGTTGCACGGTGACGGGACTCTCCCAGCTGTAACCTGTGTGTGTGTGTGTGTGTTCCATATGTGCACTAGTGCTGCAGGAGTTTACCAGGGGGTTGTAACAGATGGGATTATAGAGACAAACACTCAAATGACAAGGCATCAGCGTCACGTAACCACAAGTTCTCAGGTTCTGCCACCTCAACTTGGCAGAGACTGAATCAATTCGAATTCTTTCTGCCAAGGATTGCGTTCGGGCAACCTTCGCCTGAAAAAGCTCTGCACAACTTTTGTTTGTATTTAAAAAAAAAAAAGTTGTAGTCACTTAAAAGACTGAAAGCTATTGACGAAGCTGGTTGATCTTCACCAACAATGCTTTTCCTTTCCACTTTTTCGTCAGAGTGGATCTTTCATAGAGCGATTGTGTCAAATGTGCCCCCCCCCCCTCCCCTCCCCCCGCAACTCGACACACGTACGCACTACAAAACACTTTGTGCAGGTAAACAGGCTCTCCGTGTGCATGAAGCAGGTGAAAGGGTTAATGGCGGCCATTAAGATTCAACCCTATTGCAAAAGCAAGCGCATATCTGTCCGTCCGTCTGTCAAGAGAGGAGCATCGAACTCTGACCTGTCGTTTAGGCTAACGGAAATCTCCGCATGCATAATGAATGAACAACCGCGAAGTCAACAGGGAGCAAGTATCACACAGACAAGCATGTCATTCTGTTTTTTTGTTTTAAATTTAGTTTTTTTTCGCTGTCCACCATCACGAACCAAAAAGTGGATTTTCAATAAGGAGGACAAACGGAAGAAATAAAATGGAGGACTTTATGTTAACGTCATCCTTGGGAGGACTCCACAAAACAAATCCCTGGAATTTGATTACAAAAAAAAAAAACTAAATCAAGCCTTGACAAAATACCTCAAATACCAAAATAAAAGCCGAGGATAAATGAAAAAAAATATTAAATAAATAACCTCACATTCCAGACGCAAGCACACAAAGCCATCTAATCAAACTCTTCCCAGCGTCATCAAAAAGTGATTAAAATCTTTTTGAACACGTTAAGACAAGTCTCGCTGTTTCAATGGAAATATTTGTTGCTACTTCGAAGAAAAAAAAAAAAAACCTGCTTCAATTTGTCGACCAACTCTTGAACAATTTGTGACTCATTTGCCGCCAGTCGGCCATTACACGAGAAGTTAGTCACGGCATTACGGAACTTAAGTAGTCATTTTACCCTCCGCTTCATCTAACTGGGCCTGCCAAAAGCCAAAGAATGCGAAAGAGAAACAGACCCCTGAAACACAAACAAAGTGACCTCAGAGTAGAAACCGGTGAACTCTTGCAGCCAGTTAGCAGACTAAGCAAATACACCTAACGGGATTGTAGGTCAAAGTCCATTTCTCTACATTCAGAATGAAAGTAGGCTAATGATTCTAGATTAAAGTCACCCCGACTCGAGCCTGGTCTGGTTCCCACATGTGTGACTAAGTATTTCGTCAAGAAGTAGGACGGAGGGGAGGGGGGGGGGGGAATGCCTGAGCTCTATCAATCACGCAAACTTTCCCTCCTCCCCCTCTTATCAGCAGATATGAAGCAGCTCAGGAATGAAAGATTGCAGCTGCAACTTTGTGTCACTTTGCTGTGTTCTTTCAGAGTTCCTTATCACACTCCAAGTCGAGATTGCTTCCTCTCCCACACAAGTACTTCTCTGCCCACCTATCTTCGAAATCGCAGGTGTCAAACTCAAGGCCCGGGGGCCCAGATACGGCCCGCCGGATCATTTTATGTGGCCGGCGAAAACAAATTGTGCGTCAAATTCGTGTGTCATTACTAGAATTGCAAATTGTCTTCACTTTTAATAATTTTTTTTTAAATATTTGACCAGTTTTTACTCGTCTGATTTGAAAAGGAGTTATTTGTCAATTTGTTTTGTAGCTTTTAGTGTATACAATATGAGGTGCTCATATACACGAAAAAAATGAGTTTGACACCCCTGTTCAAAATTGTCCATTTTTTTTTTTAATATGATTCTAGCGTTGTGTCTGTTTCATTTCTTCTTAAGTGCTGAGTCATTATTGCGCAATTCAAAATGGTGTGAGGTTCATCATGCACAATGATAGAAAACGATCCAATGGCGAATGAATGAATGAATGAATGAATGGTGGTGACAGGCCGAAACATGGTCATGCAAGGACACACACCGAGACGCGTACGCTAAACGCGAGTCATACTTGACCACGCTAAAGTATAAGTGGTAAGTTTGGGGCCAGTGAAAGGGGAAAGTGCGGCTAACCTAAACCACATGTGGCTCCCGCTGTTTAGCAATCCATGTGTGAAGAGTGAAAACAAGAGAAAAGCTTCCACTACTGCTTCAAAGGTGGATTTAACCAAATTCAACAATGCCATTAATCCGACTAGACTTAAGTAAATTGAAGTTAAGGTAGTTGTCTGTGTGTGTGTCTGTGTGTGTGTTTGTGAGTCTAAACGCAAGAGACATCTTATGTCATGGTGAGGCATGGCTGTATCTGCTAACTGTTACGCCGACAAGACAGCTCCCTTTGCATGACACACACACACACACACACACACAAATTCTTCCTCATAGACACTTTATTTACCTTTGGCCCAGTAAGAGACGTGGTGACGGTTAACCGAGTCACTTAATCCAATAAAAGGAGTGGATAAAGACAAACGCGAGTGTGAAAGAAGAAACGAAGCAGGGAGGAAGACCAACCAAAGCATTCCAGAAGAAGGTCGAGAGACGACGACAAAGATAAAGAAAGGCAATACTGAGAGAGACCTTGGCGAGATTTGAGCGAAGGGAAAATGAGAAAAAAGTGCGAAGAAACCGTTATTCGGGTTTTCAGTTTGAAAATCGCACAGCGGGAACATTTTTATGTGCTTCTTCTCAAATTAATATTTTCTGAAACAAAACAAAAGAGGATATATTTAGTTTCTTGTGACCCCAAAAGTTACGCCGAGCTTTTGCTTTATTTATTTCCAGGAGGATTAACCGGGATTTCTGAATCTCCGTGTCGCTCCCCTGTTAATATGACCTACTTTGCTATTTACTATTCCACCTTTAAAATAATCGGCGTACTTTATCCGTGTAATGCAACACCATTCCATCGGGATTCGGCCGCACAAAATCCCACCCTAGTTCTTGTTGGGAGGGGAAAGACGGGAAAATGGAGAGGAGAACAAAGAGGGGGGGAGGGTTGTGGGTTTTTTTTTTGTTAGTGAGTAATAAATTCCAAGAGAAGGTGATATGAAGAGGTGAGAAGGGTCCAGCAGACACAGTGGAGTCAGCTTAGTTGAAATATCACAGTCGCGTAAGAATTCAACCCCGCCGCCTTGTATTTACCGTATTTTCCGCACTATAAGGCGCACCTTCAATGAATGGCCCATTTTAAAACTTTGTCCATATATAAATCCATACATCTGCTGTAGTGACTCAATATTGGTCCATATATAAGGCGCACTGGATTATAAGGCGCGCTGTCGGCTTTTGAGAAAATTTGAGTTTTTTTAGATGCGCCTTATCGTGCGGAAAATACGGTAACTAAAAGAACTCGCTGCAGTATTCAGAGTAGGACTTGTCAGCCATTTTGAGCTCCACAACTGAAATCATCGTCGCTTCTGACAGAGCGCGCCCCCGACATGAAGATATGAAGTCGAGTTGGGATATGATAATCTTAATGGAGCGGTCATCCGTCTGTAAGCCCCAGATTCTCCGAGAGAGAGGAGGGTTTAAATATCTCAAAAGCTTTTCAAGCTATCTCCAAAGCAAATCAGCTTAAAGAGGAGACTTACTGGACATGAATGTAAAGACAAGTCCAAATGGGGTGGTTGAGAGGGACTGAAGAACAAACATCCCCGCTGAGATTTTCTCATGACTATCGGGAACGAGACCGGCGCAAGTGCCCTGTAGGCTGCTTAGGGGCTACTTTGGTGCCGGACGTGTGTGAAGCTGCTTTCATGACAGATGTCGTCCTAACTGGACTAATGGAAAGCACTTCAACCAATGCCCCACAGCTAAAGAGCCCTTTGGCGGCGAGCTACCTGAAGCCTCTTATAAAGGAAAGAAAAAAGTCAAATCAAATGGATGATTTATCACCCGCTTGAACAGATGCAACTTTAAAGTCAGTTTCTTAACTTGCCGTGTCTAATTTATCTCTCGAGCCGATGGCCTAAAAATAAACACTCTTTGGAGAAATTCCTATTGACATGCTATTTATAAACGCTCTTTATATAATGATAGTCATTGGCCGAGTTATCGCTTGCTTAAAATCTTGAACCGAGTGTGTCGTCAGGTTTTCCAAAACTCTTTTCGTGGGTTGGCTTGACCTCGGAATCAGATGCTAGCTGTGACAACAGGAACGTCATAGCTGAGGCGAACTTCTTATTTTAATATTATTGTGTAAATATGAATTGCTTACAGGAACAGAATGAACAAAAGGAGCCAAAAGGACGCAAATCACAAAATCATTGTTTCAGGGACGAGTTGAAATCTACTGAGATTAGTTGGAACACGTGTAAAAGCTGCCAAAGAGCCTGTCCTGCATAATATGAACTGACAGTATTTCTGCACGGCTGCACTTCCATTAAGTCTGTTATTTTTGTATTAAATAATGTTTTACAGAGGGAACACAGCGCACCTACGATTTTTTTTTTTTTTTTAAATGACTCAACACAAAATTGTTCATGTTTTAGTATGGTTAGGAATGACATCACAGTTTGAAGACGGGTGACGAAAAACCAACACCGTTGAAATAATCCCGAAAATAAAAGGTGGAGATGAGACAATTTGATGATGGTGACACGAAGCTCAGCACTTAGCTGGCTAATTGAAACTCACCTTTTTCCGAGCGCCCAATGTGAGCTGGATCCAAGTAAGCAACAGAGGAGGGCGGGGGGGAAAAAAAAACATTAAAACAGAATTAGATAAATAGCATGCACATAACGTCATCCAGTCACTATATTAGCAACATTGACCAGTACAACCAAACCTGAATTTGAAAAACCACAATTTCTAAACTTAATCTGACACCAGGCTGTAAATATTTAACGGAAGTGAGCTTTGCACATGTTCCCTTACACCAAATTAAACCAACATATGGTTAACCCCCCCACCTGCCACCTGACCTTTAACCTTTACACTTGTGCTAACACTTGTGCTAACCTTGAAAATATTCCAAATCTGCTTTTTTTGTAAAAACAAAAACTGTTGTGTGAACATTTACACCCAACAATTAATCATCTGAGCGCTGATTACTTAATCTGTCATTTCGCCAATTTTTTTTTAGGCTTCTCTCTACAGACAGCTGTGACCTGAACCCAACAGGGCCACCAATGAGATGGATGACACTACACCAACACCATCATTCATCAGGGATATGATCTTTCCTGAATTCTGGATCGGCTTGCAAAAACTCTCCCCTCCGTTTCCATCAGCACCTTCTCCATGTTGATCTCCTGACTAATTGCTTGGCACCCTTCATGTGACACTTGCACCGGACTGACAGTCGTGGGAAGTATTTGTCACTAGAGTACATTTGAAAGATTTCACACTACCGGAAGATTAAGCTATTGGCTATCACGCTCACTTTGGAAAATGAGAGCAAGATTCAGCGTTAAGAGACTGGAAGGTCACAGTATTTGCGTCTTTCGGTGCAAAAAAAAAAAAAAAAACTCCGATTCATTCGAGCACACCAAGTCTAATGAGGGGATTAGCTAATGAATTCTCTGAGCAGATTAATTACATTTTCCACACGCGCGTGTGGGTTGCCTACAGACACCCCCCCCCCCCCCTTCCCCAAACCGAACGAGCCGGTACTTTCAAGCGATTTTTTTTTTTTTTTTTTAATCTGCAACCAAATTGAAATCCATAGAAAGAGATGTGCTTTGAGCAGAGAGGCGTTTGATTTGAGCACAAGACATTAAGGAAGATGGGCACGGCGGCAGACTGGAGGCATTACTTTTAACAAGAAAATAAATAAAAAGCCTTCTTTGATTTGGCCGCAGTTGAACGAGGAAGGGATTTTCACGGGAATCAAAATGAAAAGCAAGTATTTCACATGCTTCTCTCTGTGTCACTTTACTACAGAAGGCTTATAAAAGAACCACACTGCCTCTTCTCACACACTCACACACACACACATAGAGCGGATATGACAGAAAAACACACAGATGCACCCCTCCTGCCGTTTTCACAGTCTCTTGAGTGGACGAGATGCCCACGGCCAAAAACCAATGGTTGCATGTTGTTTTTTTTCTTCTCCTCCTCCTCCTCCTCACTTTCTCTCCCTCTTCCCTCACGTCTTTTTTTTTTGCCGAGGAAAAAAAAACACACACATTTCTGTTTCATCTTCCAAAAAGGCTCCGTGAAGTCATTATAATTAAAACCAACTTTGTACTTGGACTCCAAATGCAAAAAGCACGATTTACAATTCTAATTAAACCGGCTATGTGATTCGACCAGGGAAGCTAATGGAACGCAATTATCGCACTTCATTAAGATTAAAGACGCTGTCAACGTGGGTCAGTGCGTTTTGAGAAGTTGTCACATCGACACGCGCTCGCTTATTGACATTGTAAAAAGCAGCGCAGCAGACACGCCGGACCACATTTATTACTCGGAGCGTGGAAGGTGATAAGCCGGAACGAGGTTGCCGCAGAGCAGCCGTGATAAGCGCGGATGCCAGAGAGAGACCACGTTCATCGTTTAATACGGCCTAATTTCATTGGGGACATTATAAAATGGGGAGAAGTAGAAATGGTAAATGTGATTTAGAGAAACAATCCCATAGCAATCTGACAGCTTTAATTCTTTCTCAACTGATCTGCAGTCTATTTCAAGGAGACGTGTGACATCTCAAAAGCCTAATTTGACCAATCACAGCTTTGGTTTTCAATGTAATGACCACAGATTTGCAATTTTTAGTCCAACCAATACTGGAAAAAAAATAAATCACAGCAAACTTTTTCCATCAAGTACCACCTAAAAAAAAATACTATGGCCTACTATTATTAAAAACACTCATATTAGTTTGAACACTATCATAATGACTTCTTAAAACAGGTTGAATACATTTAATTCAGCAATACTTTCACTTACCACCAGAGGGAGCCTGCATATTACTAGTGGCATTTATTATACCACATTTTGAAAACCACTGATTCAAGCAATTCTGTCAGAAAAGTAGCAACACAATTACACTTTTTACTGAAGAAAACTTAAATCGAGTAATACCCAATACTTGGTGACACCATGTTGCCACTCAAAATGTCCATCTTCAAAAGGTGAGCGATTTATGGCAATGGTTCACTTTTTGGACTTGCAAACATTTTATAGCATTGCCTGTGTAGTTGAATGGTGACCTTTGACCCTGGGAAATTGTCTTGAAATGAAAACAACTTGAAAGTCAACCAGCATAACAGGACAGACGGCTCAATTTTGGGGGTTCCACTGTATTCCCCCAGTTTAGGAACAAAAATGTTTTTTCTCGCACCGCATTTACAACGACCCACCTCTAGGCTATGTAAAGCAGCACCTCGTATTTACTTGCAAATTAACTGTGTTCGCATTCCCAGGGAGGCCTCAAAGAAATTCCACACATTTGTTGCCCTGCAGACCAAATGGCCCCGGGGAGGGGCACCAGGGGAGTAGTTAGGGAATGGAAGGCTGGGCTAGAGGAAGGAGGGGCCGGGCAATAAAACTCGAAGAGGTGGTAATTAATGTGTAATTTTTATGCAAATCATCAATGAGCCTAGGCTTGCTGGAGCCGACTTTTTCCTCCCCCTCGTACAGTTTCTGATCATGCCCAGGCACATAAATGAAGCGTGGTGTGGCCAAGTCACCTTTAATAACGCTTTAGTGAGGTCAGATTGGAGGTCAGCTCATACAAATACATACACTGGATCTAGGAATTGCAGAGTATACTGAAATATTCCACAAGTATAACTCCATGACACAATATTTCCATATTTTGCAAACGATAGCAATGGTATCACGATATAGGTGGTCATCATTTTAAGATAATAAACAAGCAGTTTAATCAAAAGCTGTATTGAAAACACGACAGTTAAAAAAAAAATGGTGCTGCATACGCAGATGGAATTTAAAGTTGATGCATTGTGACGAAAGAAATCTAAATATGTAGATATTTCTGTGCATTTAACCTTTTAACATTTTAATAAATGCAGTCAGACCATGACGGTTGCAACATGCACAGTAATCAATCGCTCTATCTGGATACATTAATTTATATTATTGACTTTAACCCCGAAGAGCAATAAAAAATAAAAAGCGAGTAAATAATCAACTAAATATACGTCATTTGTCAAAAGAACTTTTTGCACGTTTCTTTTTGCCTTTTTAAGTGGTTATGTTAAAAAGTGGTATTGATCAGCAAACTTTATTTTTGCAGAACCAAATAGTGAAAATTAACTGACAACGCACAGCTTGGCCAACTGCATCAATGAACGTCACTTTACATTTAACGCGTCCCGTGCTTTAAATTAACATTATTTTCGACGCCGATAACGACTCTTTTGCGGAAATAAGACTTAATATTTACGCGTTTCAGCATGAATATGCATTTTCAAACATTTCGAAGACGATACAGCAAGCGCGCAGGTTGTTGCCAACTTTTTCGGCTCCGCCTAAAAATACTTACCTGGCAGGAACTCGTTTAAATTCAAGAGTTTCTCTGAATGAACAAACGATTTTGCACGATTAAAGGCGAACGTTTTTTTTTTTCTTGCCTTACCTGGTGGTATCTGGCCGGAGATGCCCGCAACAAAAAGGAGCAGGAGTCCCAGGAAAAGAGAGAAAAGTGTATCCATGTTTTAAACGGAGTCCGGGCGAGCGTCTGGAACAGTTTCCCCCAAAAAGTTTGTGCTTCTTCCGCGAGTTTCTCCGTCTGCAAGTGTCTTTCTGGACGTTTCTTACGACAATTTGTTTTTTTTTTTATTATTCCTGCCTCCGCAGCGGAGTCGAGCGCTCCATTCTGTCTCTTTCGCTTTTCTGGCTTTCGGCTTTCCCCAACGCGCTCGCTCACTAGGACGCCACACTTTGAGTGAGGATGCGCGTGCGCGACGGAGAGGAGACAAGCGAGCGGCGGCGTGCACGCGCGTGATGGCTTGACGTCACGCGTTCGGGGGGGGGGGGAACGGTTGCGCACCAAAAAACAACCAAAAAAAAGTGATTATCGACATGACGTTTGAAAGGTTGATGTGTGGAGTTGAAATCAGGGGTGGATTTCAGTTTAGCATCACAAAAATTGGACAAAAACAATCATTTTATAGTTTGATTTTTATTTTTTGGGGCATAATTTGATTTCATTTTGTTGAACTCATGGATAAATCCCCAGAATTACGTCACAATGCCAGAAAACGGTTGAAGGGATGAATCAATGAGACATCACAACGCGTAAATTTAGTTATTTTAAAGTCACAAAACAAAGTGGAGAACAGCCCTGGGCAAATTATAAGTGCGGCCAAAAACCTGGAACTATTGACATGAGAAAAAGGAAATAAATTGTGAAATTGAAGAGTGATTCTTTGGTGTGATGTCATAAAAAAAAAAAGTTCAAAAGAACCCTGGGTGAATTCTGACCTTGACATCACAATACCAGAAATACTTAAGAGTTGAAAACTTGGCCTAATCCTTGGCGTGACTAAATTGACTAAACTAACACTTGGCTCCAAAACACACAAATGTCACAATTCCAGAAAGTGAATGCGTGATGTCACAAAAGCCGAACGCGGTTGCTCGAAACAAAGGAACACTTTGTGGCATTGAGAACGGGAGTGGCATCACAAAGGCAGAGCGTGCTTAATCAAAAAATCATTCCAACTCGCGTAGGAGATTTATAATCTGCCACAAATTTATTGAAATTGAAAACTAAAAGACGAAATACAGGAGGCCATTTTGAGATTTTTTTAAAAAAACAAATTACTGTGGTGCTTCAGTCCAAGCATGACCTTGATGCTAATTTCTCCAAATACCACAAATCTGCACTCATTGCACTTAACTACTCCTCTATGCATTCCTCACAATTATATTATTAACTTGTCAATGCTCAACACATTTCCTGCAAGGTAAATAACTCACCCAGATGCCACCAATAGCGGCGACAGCATGTCAAAGCCAGGTTGAATAAACATCATGACAAATAAAAAATAAAAAAAGTTATGAATTCTTGCACACTATAAATACAGCTTGTAGAAATGTAGGGAGACAACAATAAATATAGTCTGAGAGTTTTTATCTTCAGGCAGTGGCCCTCTTGCGTATAGAAGATGCGAGCACCCTTTTCTCGCTTTCCGAGACAGGAATATTTGCATAGACAATCTTCGTCTGGATCTAGAGGAGCAATACCTCTAATAAGGTTATTACAGCAGCTAGATTGCTGGTGCGCACTGGCGAGTTTGTTGTTCTGTGGATTTCTGTCCTGGAATCGTCTAGCAAATTAGCCACTTTCCTGTCGCCATGTCCTTCTCCTTTTCCGAAAACATGAACTTTATATAGAAACACACAAGACATGTCGACAACATAACAGGGTGCTGTGACCTAGCATCATACTGCTTGACAGAAAGTCAAAAAGTCATCAAAAATTAAAATAAACAAGCAAATAAATAAATATAAAAATGAAACAAAAATATAAATAAAATAATTAGAATAACCTGAGATACTGGATGATTGTGCACGGAGGCATGAAGTTGTCTCCTGGTCTTTCACAACTCTGGTTCCTAATGTTATAACTCAAATCTAGTCTAAATTAGTGCAACAACAACTACCGTACTTTCCGGACTATAAGGCACACTTAAAAACCTAAAATTTTCTCTAAAGCCGACAGTGCGCCTTATAGTCCGGTGCACCATATATATATGGACCAAAATGTTTAAATTTAAACTGCCCCGAAGCATTGTGTCATAAAATCAATCATAAGTGGCCCACTGAAGACTCTGAATCATGAATCAAAAAGACTATGGATCATTATTTTGTGATTATAAAGTCATTTGTTGCGTCTGAAGTTGAAATAAAAAAGATAAAATGGAGAATGATTTGATTTGGATTAAAAATCTGACATGATGCATTAATGGTGCACCTTATAGTCCGGAAAATACAGTAATTGACAGACTTTTACTTTCCTCTTAATTTTTAGGATTTGTCAAATTTAGACAAGGCATTAGTAGACAGTATGTTCAATTTGTGCTCTCATGTGAACGTTGTGTAGTATTTGCGTCCAGTTCTGAAACAGTACAGCTACACAAAAGTGTGTTTACATTAGAAAGAAATATGAGGAGACTTTTGTTAGTCTTTGCCGAGTTATTTTGACACCCATTCAGATCTCAGGTATGCAACCTGGTGTGGGAATGTGTAAACACACTTGCCCACAAATATGCACTTGTGCATACCGTACGCTCTAACCATCAAGCCAGTTTTTCAGCTCGTCATTTAACAAGCTTTTGTAATTTGCCGGTGCAGACAATTATTCAAAACTCGCCCGACGACTATCAACTAACAAACATTCCTACAAAGTAAAACCTCGCCGCATCCAATAGGATGTTACAAAACCCAAGTCTCCCAGATTTTCCTATGTATTTAATTTTTTTCATCCTGGCTACTTTACGCAAGCTATTCCCAAAGCGACAAGTCAACCACTAGGACGAGGGATTAGTCCAAACGACCACAGCCAGTTTTTGGCTGCAGTCCTTTGCCAGGCGTACGGTTGGTTGTGTTTTTGTCAAGACTTCACAGGAAGCTGCAAATATGAAGTGAATTTGTTGCAGACTTGTGTTTTGTTTTGACATAAAATGCAAACAGTTGGTGTAAAACAGGAACCAACAGCGGAATTAGGACACAAGGTCAACGAAAGCAATGATAGAAATGTGGAGAATGCGTCCATTTTTTGTTCAACACTGAAAAAATAAACTACAAAGTTGCAATGTTGCATAAAAAAATAAAAAATAACAACTTTGGACTCTTTGGAGTCTCTAATTAACATTCATATTTTGGATTATAGGAGAAAACTGGATTAAAAAAAAAGTGAAATGTATTTGAGTCAAAATTTAAACCTTTCAAAATATTTTCCTTCTATAATTGCATTCCAAGTCCAACCCAGCCTGCATGTTTGGGGCAATGCCCACTTGACTGTTCTGCCGTTACCATGACAGTGCCCACCAATGCCAGGCCAACACCGTATGGTTGCTATGGTAACTTTTTTGGTGCCAATTCCGGTGAGCCAGGTGTGTGTGCCAGCTGGTAATGACAGGTGGATGGTGGGAGTGTGTGTTGTGTCTGTTTTGGAGCTGATAATCACAAACAGCGAGTCTCCAGGAGACAAAATAAGCCAGGGTGGAATGAAACACGGTTTATGGGTCTACCACAGACAGAATTGAACCACTGCTGTGATTTATTTATTTTTTTTACTCACTCTTAAGCGATGACATTTAGAAGCGTCCATGCTGAATGTACCTTCACAGATTCTCAGCTCTTTGCTGAGGAACGATGCCGATGCACACCGCTAACAACTGGACATTTTGGCGTGAAACTATCTCGCATGACCAACCAACTGTCAGTGAATTTTAGATTATTCGTTATTTAATTGCCAAAACATAGCAGTCCAAATAATGACTTTAATAATTACCTTTTTATCAAGCAATTTTATTGCGTCGACTTGTTTTCTTCGACAATCGATTGCTGCGTATTAAAAAAAAAAAATCCACTTTTTATAATAATGTCAACATCATCTTGTGTCTTGCTTCATCTGTAACAAAATGAACACTCATCCAGCTCTATCATCATTGTTGTGTGTGGACATTGCCCGCCCACACAGTCGCCCTTGTACAACATCACATGGCCAAAGGGGTAAACTTAGTGCAATGATTAGATAATCGTGTTTTTTTTCCCATCAGTTGTCATAAACAAGGACAAATAGATTCTCTTGTGTTGCAGAAACGTTAGTGCTAGTTTGTCCGGCTGATACTAATTTGTAATAATAATCCCTTTTTTCTGACGTCTTTGGAGATATGCATACTTAGCTACATTTCCAGGGTTGCGTCCTTGAAGCCCTTATTGAAAACTTTTGACTCGTTTTCCTTTTTAAGCAGTGAAAGAATTTCATTTGTATCTACCGTATTTTCCGCACTATAAGGCGCACCTAAAAACCTCCAATTTTCTCAAAAG
Organism: Syngnathus scovelli; assembly: GCF_024217435.2. NCBI lineage: Eukaryota > Metazoa > Chordata > Actinopteri > Syngnathiformes > Syngnathidae > Syngnathus > Syngnathus scovelli. The sequence continues at coordinate 9,175,297 of NC_090866.1, read as the reverse complement.
CCGCTTTATAATCCGGTGCGCCTTATATATGGACCAATATGGATTCGTGGATGAGGACTAATTTATTAAAATAAGCTTTACGTGTTTATTTTGTGTGTTAACGTTGGAGCAACGTTGAGTTATTGATATATTGTTTTCACTATTTCGAGTTTTACTATATTGTGATTGCGTTAACGTTTGAGCAATTTATTCTATGCGCTTTATAATCTGGTGCGTCTTATATATGGACAAAAATTTAAAATCGGCTATTCATTGAAGGTGCGCCTTATAATCCAGCGCGCCTTATAGTGCGGAAAATACGGTATTTAAGAGAGTGGCCAATTTGTGCCCATTCAATAATATGCCGGACAGCAAAGCTAGCGAATAAATGCTGAAATGATTTTCCACAGGGGACGCACATCACATATCAATCAGGTTTGTCTTTTGACTCCATTTGAAGACGCAGTCCTCAACAGCAGCCTTGATTGCTTTGATGAGCTACATCATGCTTTTTAATCCATCTCGTCTTCTGCCGAATCTGAGCGCCAAAGATGGATCAATGAATGCAATGATGTTTTTTATAAGTGAGGGTGTTAGAAGTAACACGCGTCACACTGCGGCCTCATCAAGTGTCGGTTGAAGCACGCAGGGATGCTGATTCGGGAGGCGAGCGGCTAGCGCGTAATGTGAAAAAGATGCACTTGATTTGCTACATGAATTAGCCCAATCGTGTGAAAATGGATGAATAATTCAGAAATTCACACTGAGCAAACTTTTTCAGCGGCGCAAAACAAATACGGAAAACAGCACAATCCAAAAAATGCCATTTTCAAACTTTTTGTAGCCTAAATGAATCCATTTTTTTCTTATCTTGCCTTATTTTGTAATTAGGAAATATCTTAAGGGGGAGATTTGAACTTGAAATCCACTTTTCCTAAATCTTGAGCTCTTTTATCAGATTTCATTCCAAGTTTTCGGAAGTTGGATCTGCTAAAGCTGTGATAAAAATGAACCGAGTTTACCTTTTAACCTCCGAAACCTCATCCACCCGGTCAGACATAATTCAAAATCAATATTTGCTATTGGACGGACTACAGTAGAATCCTGGAAGGTTTGAAAAATATTGGCTGACAGCAATGCTGACAAAAACATACGACTTGTGAATTTTTGTGTCAAATTCCTTTCCGAGAAATCTTTTTTTTTTAACAACTATATATTTTTTAAAATACTTGCCCTCCTGTAGCTTAATTGAACGGGGCAAACATCACAGTTGGATGCTTTCTTCTCCAAAGATCAAATGATGGATTAAAACCCGAATTTAGGGGTTAGAAGGTTTATAATCGTCATTGACGGTGTGCCAGAAAAGAGGTGATAAATGACATTAGGCTTCTTTCTGTTTGCTCTTGCCAGGGGATGTGTGTGTGTCACCATAAATTTTGGAGTGTGTTTTCCCACAGAGAGCAAGTGAGGTAAATTCATATCAGTCTGTTTTTGCCAAAGGGCTGGTAATTATGGCACTTTTTAATAACTGTGCTTTATAATCATTTAGTGCTGATGTTGCATGAACACACACACACACACACACGTTGGAGAACAACACACATGCTCATCTCTTGAGGCGCAAATGAATTCAGATGTGATAGGCACTGGAGCTTAACTAAAAGGGAAGCAGGGAGATGGATGGATGGTTGGATAGATGGATGGTTGGATAAGGAGGCGGGATAGAAAGGCGAGAAAAGTTTAACGCAAAATAATCAGTCTTGCGTTACAATACTGTTCTGCATAGATCAGTGTGTTCAGGGAATATTTTCAATTCCTCCAATGGAGTGTTGTTTTTATTGAGTGAGTAACTTCACACTCGAACGTAAAAATCGGAGGTGGTGGAGACGTTCGTGAACTGAGGCTACGTTCGAACCTTGTTAGCTTGTTGCAACTCGAACCCGAGTAGCATTATTGAGATGATTAAAGTAGACGTTGGTTATTTTAGCTCAAGGGCGCCCCCTACAGTTGTGGTTGTAAATTGGCACGCCATTATTATTTTCAAAGGTTCAAACATGGCTTTTTGTAAATTTACTCATGCAGAAATGTTAGCATAAATATTAGCATTGGTACTTGGAACACTGAGACTTCACAGGGGCTTATACACGGGTGTCAAACTCAAGGCCCGGGGGCCAGATACGGCCCGCCAGATCATTTTATGTGGCCCGCGAAAAAAATTATTTTGACACCCCTGGTCTAATATAAATGCTTTTTTTGAATATGGCGCCCAATATTTCATTCACCCCACGCCCTCAAGATGAGTCTTTATATTTGGCTTCTGTTAAAGGTCTTTATTCTTCTCAATAAGCTTTCACTTTGCGAGTTAGAGCAGGACTCTCCCTCTTTCTTTGCCACTCACAGGTTTGGACAGGTACTGAGCGCGGCAGCGCTGAGTGAATTGGTTGCTGAGATGGGTCATTAGCTTTTCGCCCTCAACCATCGATCTGCAGCAGGAGAGCGAGAGAGCGAGCGCCGATCGACGCCGTCGCGCCGTTTCAAATTGAGACGATCGAGGGGAGAATCAACCAACGAATGGAGTGGCTCCAACAGGGTTGGCCAGGTTAAATTGATTAAACTGTCCAGAATGCTTTGTTTTAACTTAATGTCACGGGGGCCCCAGTAGGTGTGCTTGATAGGGCGGCCATCTTGGGAATGACATTGTCCAGAGGTTTTCAATATTGGCTGTTACAATTGTTTTTATAGATTTCAAATTAGAGGCACAAAGCAAGGACAGAGATGTCAGATATTTTATTTTTGTTTAATATTATTAATATATTTTTTTTTTTGACGGATGATCCAAAAATGACCCAAAGTGATTATTTTTTTTAATTGCTAACTTCTCCTTTAAGTGGACCTCTTTAACTTTTAATTGAATCCGCCTAGTCAAGTCAGTTTCTCTCAGATATTTTATTTTTGTTTAATATTATTATTATTTTTTAACAGATGATCCAAAAAATGACCCAAACTGATTTTTTTTTTAATTGCTAACTTCTCCTTTAAGTGGACCTCTTCAACTTTTAATTGAATCCGCCTAGTAAAGTCAGTTTCTCTTGCAAATCCATAAAACCACAACAGAGGATTAGTTCGCTCTTGCTTTTGCCCAAATACTGAGCTCAATTAACAACTCCGAGGAAGAAGAAGAAGCCTGAATGTCATTCTAATTAATTCTATTGCAAAGTTCTCGCTGAGAAGTATTCTAACAAAGATGAGAGAAAGGCGGCCTAATTCACTTAAAATTCTTCAGTTTCCAGTGGCGTGCAATTTCTCCATTTACATCTTTACCCACTCTCCAAACCTTTGTAAAATCTTATATTGTCTTTGCACGAAGCCAGTCTATTTAGCTTCACATCGACTAAAACACATCAGTCCACTCCACTCATCCCCACCAACGTCGTTCCGATCTTAATGATCTGTGACATCACTCTCTCGCTGTTCTAACGTCCTGTGACATCACCGCTGCCGCGCTTACTTGATTAAAATGCTGGCAGCCTTCAGGAAGTCGAAATAAGATCCCAATCCAATCACGGCTCGCCTTAATGGCATTAGGAGCCGCCATTGGCTTGCTGCTTGCGCCGTAACCTGATTAGCGCTGAAGTAGTTTGATGTTAATGAGATTTGCTCTTATTGGTGTCTGATCACATCACATCACATCATTTATGCACGGGTGTTCGCATAAATACACACATGCGTACACTTAAGTAAAGAGGTGAATATATTAAATTATATTCAAGCATTGCAGTGCAATAAAAGACACCCGGACCTGATCAGCAAAAGGAATGAAAGGAAAAAAAATCGTGATCGAAGATTTGGGACCGAAAGAGTAGAGATTTGTTGCTTTGTAATATTTTCCGTGGTCAATCATGTGGAAAGGAAGAGACAAAACAACATCCATCCCAGCAGAGCGCTCATTTATTCCCATCACATCCATGTAGGTCAGACTTTTCACTTCTGATCAACACTTTAAAAAAAGTGTTCCATTTGTTTTTTTATGCTGTGTATCCTGTGTAAGGTCACAAAAGTGCACAAACCAAACTGCTAGCATAATGGCTAGTGCTAACAAAAACACACGGCATTTCGTATAACAGTACGCTTATTCATATATTCTTTATCCTCCATGAGGAGCCGTCTATACAGTGCAGTATCCGTCAGTTTTCTACTGCCCCCAAGTGGCTAATGCAGGGAGCGCTTCAACTGTTTAATTGTTCTTAATTCCATTTAATTGATGTTTTAGAAGGGCTGGAATGGATTAATGGCATCCCCTGTCATTTAAATGGCGTTTATTTGAGATACGTAATTTGGGTGACAATAAAATATAAAAGTCTTTGTCAGCTAGAAGCAAACTAAATCTTTTTATCTGCCACGTCCGAAAATGAGCAAACTTAATTTCAGCCGGGATGTAATCGTCATTCCTCTTGACAAGCTTGTTTTGTTGTTACAATTCCATGCACACTGTTTTAATTGTTGCTTTCCAATTAAATCGTGTTTCAGTTGTTGAGTTAACAAGCCATCGTTGTTGTAGCCCCTGAAAATGCAATTAATGAATGTAATGAAAGATTGCACATTGTGGCTCTTATAAGGTTGTAAAATTAATAAAGGAATGACCGAGTCTGGTTTTATATGAGAAGAATTCACATTTCTGTGCTTCACAATTTGGGTTTATAATGGAAAATAGTGTGTGGAGCATCCAGTAAATACACAGAGGGAATAGAACATCAAAACAAAATGGACACCCTTGATTGGTGGTGAGCGACATTTAATGCGGGTTTGCTCAAACAATATAAACAAAACAAGTCCAGCTTTGAGCTTTGGTGTTCACCATCCTATTTTAATAGTTGATCACAGTAAGACAAGCTTGTGTGTGAACATGTTAGGTGCCGGGTTCCTTTCTCCTCTATGAGCTGAAATTCAATCTCTGCTTTTCACTCTCTGATCCCCTTATAATTAATCAAGCATGCAATTATACCAGAGAAAAGAAAGAGTGGGAGAATAAAATAAAAAAAAATTGTGGGAAAGAGTAGGAAAAAATGGCGTTCTCTTGAAAGGTGATAATAAGTAGACCTTAAAAGTACAAATGAAAGTGTCAACCAGTGCACTCCCCCCCTCCCCTTCCTGCTTCATCCTGCGCTTGGCTAATAAGGGAAGTAAGTGCGGACGACATGTCGAAACAACGCTGCGCTTCTTGTAACATCTTTCCACCTCCTTTCCTTTCCTGACACCTGGCTGCCTTTGTTGGCCCCTCCCCGCCTCTAATAAACACGCTGACCTCCTTTCTCCTACTGATTTTCCACCCAACCAGACTCCATTATCCACAACATTAATTCTAGCTTGTTATCAAAGCTTTTGATAAGTCGGCTCTCCGCCAATTGAAATGTCACTTATTATGCTAATCATACACTCTTTTGTATCAAAAGCCACTATATTGTTCCAGACAAGTTTTATTATCCTCTCCTCTGCTCTCATTACAGAAAAAAAAAAAAAAAAACACACACTTGTGTCAAGGGGAGATAACACAGCCCAGGATGAATTAGCCAAAAAAGTCAAGAGTTCCTTTTTGACATTATAGTAATAAAACAAAAGATCACATTTCATTATGTCGGGGTTCTATTAAGAATCATTCCTGCATGACACATCCAAACCAAGAAAAATGTGATAGTTAATAAAAAATAAAAAAAGATATCAAACATTTGGTGATCTTTGTTTTCAGCTTGTGGCTGCACCATTTTTTTTTTAATGAAAAACTTTATTGAAGTGATATTACGGAAAAAAATTGATAGTGATGCGAGGACGCCCGGAGATCGTGCCTATTGTCTTGTCCACCACAGAGCACTCATTGTTGCTAATCCACTTCGGCACAGCGGGGTAGCACTCACACACTGTTATGTTGCTATTACTAGGTATGACATTTATTATCTATTAAGACGTTCTATGCGGCAAACTTTTCCTTTTTCGAAAAATAGAATGATTTTAATGATAAAAAGCTTGACGTACGAAAATGTCATGTGCATTCACTTAAGGCGTTTTAGCGAAATGCTCACACCAATTTTCAATGCGGTTCTGAATCATTGTTGTGTGTCGTTAGAATAGCGACAATTAATCTTCATGTTCAACACTGTTGTCGTTTCATCACTGTGTTGTTGTGCGACTGTGGTTTCGGGCAAATGAAAGGGAAAAAAACAATAAAGAGGAAAAAAAATGTTCACAAGAAAATGTGCTGGTTTAATTAACATGTTCTTAGTCAAGGTTTTAGAAGAAAACAGGAAAACAATTTAAAATAAATCTATGTTTTTAAGAGGAGTTACAACAATAATACAACAACACCATATAGGCTGCCTTAAACATCTGGAGGTAGCTTACACTTGACCTCCCGCTATAATATCATGTAAACAGCCATTTTTAATCTTACAAATAACACACATGGTCATTTGTCATGTAGCTGTTTTGGCAACAAGTCAGGAGGGACCATTGTGGAAACTGTACGCTCAGTCGGGGGGGGGCCGAGTTGGATGTGAGTGCCTACCCCCACCGTCTCTTCACTTGATCATGCAATATTACCTCTTTAATAGATAAAGTCCAAAAGTGCTGAGCTGTACTTTTCCCGCCTCTAAACCAGACCATCTATCTCAGTAAGCGTGGAAGCGGGTATTTTTGCAGGAAATTACCATGGAGCCTTTACTTTCCTACCAAATGATCACATTAGCCTTTGTGCACTACCATTTCCACTCTAGCCTTTTTAATTGTTAATAAAATAGTTGGAATCATTAGTGAGATGATTTAAGATCTCCTCTGGGGGTGTTAAGACTTCATGGGAGACATTCACTCTTGAATGTCTTGAAGCTGAGATGATGGTTTTCAAACTAACTTGGGGTTACAGCTAGGACGGCATAATTTTATGGAATTTATAATGTGATATATTTGTGGGACAAAAAGTCCCTCAGTGTTGATCAAGTTAGCAACCAGCTCTAATAGCCACTCAGTAACAGGTTGAAATACCGTACTTTCCGCACTATAAGGCGCACTGGATTATAAGACGCACCTTCAATGAATGGCCCAAACTTTGTCCATATATAAGATATATACATTTGGCCCGTGGGCCGGACTTTGGACACGCCTGCTGTAGTGGCTCAATATTGGTCCATATATAAGGCGCACCTGATTATAAGGCGCACTGTTTTGAGAAAATTGGAAGTTTTTAGGTGCGCCTTATAGTGCAGAAAATACGGTACCTGAAAACACACACACAAAAAGATCATCCTGGCTCATGCTAGTGAACCGGATTAAGCTAACAGATGCAGAGAAGCAATATCACTAATGACTCAAGCATAATGCACAAATACACACATCGTGCGTGTGTGTGAGTAGCCTACATTTACGGTATGTGTGTCAGATGATCTGGGTTTGATGCTATTAAATTTAATCAGCATCTGTCTGTCCACACCACAGCTGCTGAAGCATAGCACTAGTTTTAGATTATTATTTTATATTTTATGTTAAAGAAAATAGATTGAAAGTAGTTGTGTTGACTAGTAACACAGATATGTAAATATATTGTTTCTTAAATCATTATAAGCTAAGCCTATTTAATTATCATAATGCTCTCATTATGATGCCACGCAATATTGTCATTTTCTTGTTTATATTTGTTTAATCCTGTGGGTTGCCTGGCCACAAATTCATATTTGCTGTGAGTACTTGCCAACACGGCTCAGATTAAAAGGGGCAAACCTAAAATATGGAAATAAATAGAAACCAAATATCTAAATGCAAGGAACTGGTTAAGTGTTTTGATCTGCCTGCTTTAAAAGGATATGGTAAGGATGAAGAATCAATTTTTTTTTTTTTTTTTTTGGGGGGGGGAGCTGATGGCAAATTCTGGCAGTGTGGGTTATAGCCAAACGAGTTATGTGGGAAGGCAGAGAGTTGGAAATTGCCGGAGCTGTGGACAGGTTAGATAAAGCTAAGTCTAGCCAAGGATGAGTTAACCAATAAGTAAGCGCAGACGAGAAAGATATTAATATTTATATCTGACATCTCACCAAAGTGGTTCTACTCATGTACCAACCAAGTAGAAAGCATTAAACAGCTTTGATTTATTTATTTAAAAAAATATATAAAATTTAAATATCTATAAAAAATACCACTATAGCAGATAATCTGGACCCACCATTGGATCAATCTTTCAAAGTCCTTATGAAATTTGAACCCTCCGCTCTCGTCTTTATGGTAATGTCACCTCACTTAATGCGGCTGATGTGAAAATGTGAACCAACTTAGTGTCGAAATAAAAAATGGCCACATTAGCCTTCTCCTGACCTTGCCTTGCGACATATTGCATGGACTGACACTATCTCAAGTCTCTCTTAACAAGCTGTGTTTCTTTTAGCTTGAGTCTGATGCAAAACAAAATGGATGCTTTTACCTAATGCCTTAAGGTTATCCTCATGACCATTGGATCATCTTCACTTTTGGCATCTTGCATGGAGTATGGTTACACAAACACGCCCACACAAGCAGGGCATCACAAATAATGAGCCTATGGCACTCCAAATTTATACACGAGTGCCGAGTCTCTGCGGGCCAGATGTGTGTATGTGTGTGTGTGTTGGATTAACAAAGTTGGCAGTCAGCACAAAGCTTCTTATCCTGCTGGAGTTAATTCACTTAGCACGCTACGTCTCCCTCTACTATCTTTGTCTCCCTCTTCACCTTTCCAACTGTTGCTTTTCCTCGCCATCTTCTCATCATTCGTTTTTTGTACGTTTCTTTCGTTTGCAAGCTACAGGTTTTTTTTTTTTTTTTTAAATTTTCTACCTCCGTCAGCTGAATTGGTGTTGGAAAACGTCCCATGCCTGTGGCTGTAAAAGCCCTGTGCTGATAAACGGGGACATTACTAATGAGGCTTCTTTCGGCTTTGAAAGTTGAGTAAAGGTGACTCAATGTGACTGCGGCTTTAATTTTTTTATTTTTTTTAAATGTTTCAACAATTTTTTTCACAATTCAGTACCACCTTTCATCTAATTGTGGTTAATGATATACAAAGGTTCAATTCCTTCAGTGAATATTTTCTCTTGATTTACCATTACGCAAAAAAAAATAAAAAATATTACCAATTATGTCGCTGTGTTATACAGGACTGTCTCAGAAAATTAGAATATTGTGGTAAAGTTTTTTATTTTCTGTAATGCAATTAAAAAACCAAAATTAAATTAATAAAAGGCTTGCAATATTTCTGTTGATTTGTAATGAATCCAGAATGTATGACATATTTTTTTTAATTGCATTACAGAAAATAAAAAAACTATCACAATATTCTAATTTTCTGAGACAGTCTTGTAGGATATTTTTACACAAATTTATCGTATTCTTTATCCTCTGTAAAGAACATCAGTTGGATACAAATAGTGTATCTTCGAAAAGGGAAATAAAAATTGCGCAACAACATAATTATAAATATTTTTTACCAATTTATTTTATGAAGGTACCATAAAAGGCATCACTTCATGATCACTATTTTATTTTTCAGTTATTATGCTTTCCGTCTTCCATATTCATGTGTCCTCGCTGTGTGGGATGCCGTAATTACTCGAGCAATGCCGTAAACCTCCAGGGACATAGGAGTCAAAGACACTTGTGATAAATGAAGCTGTTTATGATAAAGAAGCCGATGAAGCCAGATATTACACCACGTGAGGTGAATTTGTATGCGGACTGCAGCATTCAATCCATTTTGGACACTTGTTTTTTGTATTCTTTTTTTTCCTAATTACTTATGCACTTTCCAAAAATCACTGCAATGCTCACCTAACATTTCTTTAGAAAGCAAAAGACTTTGATTACCGCCACAAGGCTTTTCATTGTTTCCATAGCAAAGTCTGGTGGAAAAAGATTTATTTTTTTATCTATTAAAGGAGTATCTGTGCACAAAAGAGAAGGTCTTTTCATTCACATCTTTGTGGTGGCAAAATTGGTTGACAAGTTTTCCCAAGTTTGACATAGGAAGAAAAAAAAAAAAACAAGGCCGAATTTGAATGAATGCGAGACCGTTTGCGCTGCTGAAAATTTGCATGTGGTATGAAGGTTCGGCAGCTAGCTAGCACGGTTCTGAAAATAAATTTTTGGGTGTATTTTGGGATTAAATAAATAAATTTAAAAAATACAATAAAAAATGAAAACAAACAAACAAATAAATAAATAAATAAATAAATAAATCATAAGTCATGATACTTTCTCACCAAATAGGTCCACAAAATGCGTCTTTCAAACACACACTATTCACATTGTAATGTTCCTCACGACCCTGAACGGAATAAATGGTATCGAAATCAGATTGAAATAAATTAATATGGCTTTTCGGCAAACTGTAGATTACCTAAATTAGTTTAACAACAAAAGCAAAATTCAGCCATACAGCACTTTTCAAAGGGAAGGGATAAATGACATAATTGGCGAGGGTATCAACCATCTTCTAATTAGCGCCTGGAGCAATTAAAATTGGAGTTCAATTATAAACACAACCTTTGTGAATTGAAAAAGCCTCATGCATTTGGATTAAGCTGATGATTTGTCTCTTTTCATTTCATATTTGATAAATAAATTGCTCGTCTTTATAGTCACACGGCGGGTTCACGACAAACATTTTGACTTGGATTCCAAATTTGCTTGGGAGCCAATGAACATCACTAAACTGTTTAACTGGAATGCGAGGAACGCGTAAATTCACAAAATTAAAAACCAAAGCAGGAGAAGGAACCAAAACATGAAAGCTTGGTGATGGTTGGACAAGACACGAATGGCTGGAAGGAGCTGATTGGTCAGTTGGGATGTGACCCGAACGATTAGGGAAGACATAGGAAAACACAACATGAGAAAAAAATAAAAATCCAGGTGGGAAAGTGGAGATTAAATATCAGCAGTTTGTTTGAATGAAGACTGAATTTATTTAGAGGATGACTAGATGAAGATATATTTGGCGTCAGGCCCAGGGAGCCTGAAGAAAAATAAGAAGCGCCTTGGCACATCATCAAGCGAGCTGCCGTGGAGGTGCAAGTTAGGAGGCGAAAAAGCGAACGAAGGACAGGCCCGACCTTTTTGGCTGCGGGAGGCCGAAGAAGGATGATGGAGAGATCAGAGGAGACGGCGAGCTGCTTTGATGGAGCGTCAGTGTTTTGGATGTTGGAACATGGCGACGTGTAGCTTCGCCGTGAGAGCGGCGGAAGCACATCACAAGGCAGACATGCACACACTCACGTCGCACTTTGATGTGAGGAAAAACGGGATGCTCGGGATGAAAGCGGCTCGGGAGGAATGTGGCGCTCAAGTACGCCATGACCCCAGCGCCAAGCGCCATCCGACGTCCCACCCTCCCTCTGTCACTTCTACTTTCTCTCTGTGGTCCTGCCAGTTAATTCCTAATTGACTACTCTGACAATTTCAATCGCAGCAAGCCTCGGGGAGCGGGCAATAAAAACCCGACGATCCGAGGCGGTCTTTTCAACTCCAGCCAGTGAGGCCTTGTAATGTTGAGCACTATTTTCCAATGCTTTATATTTTTAACAAAATAAACTTCCCTAGAGGATGAATTCAAATATCGCCCTATCAGCACCTGAACGATCATTTCAGCATATGCTCCATGCAACCCCGAAAAAGTGATTTCCATGCCATATGGGAATTAATCGGCACAAGCAGGAACAGACCGGTTTTTACTTTTAATTAACTGGAGGCAATTTTTTTGCAGGTATCCTTGAATACTAAACAGGGAAAAAAAACAGCAGAATTTTGTTAGATGAAAACAAATTTGAACTTTTATAACAAGAATTCCATCTAAAATGTATTTAGGGTTCATTTGAATCACTTTAAATCGTTGCAGGTGTCCATTGAGTAAACATGACTTGGAATCTGATCGGCTTATTATCAATTATGAGAGGGTGTGCGCACTTATGCAAACACATTATATTACCTGATATGACTTTCTGGATGGATGGATGGATGGATGGATGGATGGATGGATGGATGGATGGATGGATGGATGGATGGATGGATGGTATTCACTTATACGGATTTTTGTGTACGACGTTTTGTTTATATCTCTAATGTGGATTCAATCCAGATTCGATCAACTTAATTCAGCATGAAGCAGCACTCCAGCGAAATGCCCCACAAGCAAAGTGAGTTTATTTAATTACCACAGGTCTGTGTGTCTTATCTGCGCTGGACAAACGGTTGCGTTAAGTCATTAACAAGCAGTTGGAATTCAAACCGACTTTTATCCTATTCCCAAGATGGCTGCCTTAAGAGCTTGAGAAAGATTATGAATTTTTTTTTGGCGACAATTTTCCCTCCTCAATAAAAACTTTATGAAGCTGGCATACAGTGAGTTATATTGGCAGCGATAAAGCAGCACGGGGAAATTCATATTTTCTGTTTAATGGCAGATAAAACTGTTGTTCTTTTTTTTTTTTCCATTTTAGGTCATCCGTCAGCCCTTCAACAAATAGAGTCATACTTTTAATGTGCTCCATTTATGGGACTCACTAAATCCTCAATTACAGCATTTTAATATGGCGTGTTTTACTTAACCTGCTGTTTATTGTGACCTTTGACCCTGAGCGAATGAATAACCGATCTGAAAGGGATTTTTAAATTCAATGTAGAGAAGAATAAATAAAAAGCTGCAATATTTATTTTGGGGGGAAAAGATGAGACTGGTCGCCAGCCAATTGCAGGACACTAATAAAAAAAATTATAGACGTCCATCGGTTCAGCCTCGGTTTCCTGGCGTGTTTGTTTCCGAGTCTGAGGGTCACAGTTCCATCACGGCAGTCACTCAGCGGAAGAACACTTGAACACGAGTGCAGCAATTGAGCACGCCTCCAAATTCACATCATAATAAGCTATTTGCATTACACGGAGCACAAGGATGCAATCCAGTCGGCGTTTTATTTGATTAGAAGTAGGGCCCAGCGTACACGGCGCCGCATTGTTCGCTCATATTTAAACACAATTGGAGCAGATGAAATGCGCCGCACGCCAAATGCCTTTTCAATGCTGCAAAGTGCTTGGCGCTGAAATAGAAGTCATTTGTGGTTTGTATTTGTCTACTCGCCAGGAGAAGATCTCTTTCTTGCTGGCGTGATACATTTATTGTGAAATTTTCCATCATTATTAATCAAGCCTGCAAAAAATGTTTGATTTTACCGAACTGTTCAAAATGTTTATTGTAATTTTTTTTTTTTTTTTTTACCTCTTGAGTGTGTTGAATGTTCCAGAGCAGCAGGAGGAGCCCTAAAACAGTTGTGAAGTTGGATCCAAACTTCTGCTTTCTTCATAGGACAACATCCCCACATGTTCCATTCAGACCTAGACAAGGAGGAGGAGAGAAAGGAAGAAGAGGAGGAGGAGTGTAAAGTTTGCTTCAACTCTTTGCTCGCACCACGCTGGCTTCTCCCAAAAATCTCAGGCGGGACAAACATGACGCGGCTCGGGCTGCTGGTGCTCCTCGCCGCGTTGCTATGGCGATGTGGCCACGCGCAGCAAAGAGGTGAGCGTCTACTTGTCTATACGTCGTTATGCAAGAGCACGTTAATGATGACGTCACGTGAGGTTTAATGAGCTAATTAGTCAGTAGCAACCTTCTCAAGAAACACAAGCATCTCGGCGTACCTCATTAAAATATTTTTTTATATATAATTTGAATGGAGAATCACAATTAGCCAATCAGTTTCTCTTAATTCTATCCACGCAACTTAAAAGCAATCACTGGAAATGAAATAGAAATAGACATTTTAATTTTACTTTGAATCATTCAACATGGTAAAGCCAATTAATAAACACTTTTACATTGTTTATATATCATAATTATATAATAAACTGCACGTATTATATGTAAAAGTACGAAATGAGATTTATATTTCAGGATGGTTACATTGAAAGAGGTTTGAAATACTTTGATCAACCATGCTAGTGTATTTGTGTTCCTCTTAATACTATTAGCAATGAAAATATTAATTAGAAGTTATCTTCAAAGTAATTACAGATGTGTTTATCAGATTATGCTAATGCTAATTCAACTAAGGTGTGCTGAACGACTTGTGAGCTCCCCGAGGCATCATGTGAATCCAGTGTTTCTCTCTCTCTCTCTTTTTTTTTTTTTTTTTACTCTTCAGGCCATTAGAGAAATCAATATTTTCATGAGATGGATCCATCTCAATGTTGCTGAAACATGTTGATCGCACCCTTTGCTTTGTTAATGTGAAAGCTGCCACGCTTAGTTGGATGGGTTTGATAGAAGAAGCCTCCACTGGGAAATCTATCAAACTTTCTCAACTCGGAAAGCCGAAGTTACTGCAAGTAATTGATGGTTTCTCAAAAATAAGTGAAGGGGAAAAAAAATATATGATTAGTGGAAGAACCCGCATTTGAAAGTAGTCCACATTTTCCGATGTATCATTGTTTGTGTGTATATTTAATTTAGCGTTTTCCTTTCGGGCCTGTGCCCACAAAAAAAACTCTGCACATGCTCTGCAGAACAAAATCTTTTTTTTTTTGTGGGTGCATGCACACTCCCTGCTTTGTTGTCAGAGCCACACTGATAATGCTAAGGAGAAAATCAATAGTTAATTCTTCCAGGGACACAATAGCTTGCTCTGCCCACCTCGGCTTTGCCTTCGTGAAAGGAAAGATAGAAGGCGGGCACGAGTTGATGAATTAGTAAGTGTGTGTGTGTGTTTGTGTGTTGACAGAGGCGCCTAGATCTTTTCTGTTTAGCAACACAACATATCTACATGTACAATTTAAGGCCAGACGTTTTAAACATACCGTATTTTCCGCACTATAAGCCGCACCTTCAATGAATGGCCCATTTTAAAACTCCATATATAAGGCGCACCTGATTATAAGGCGGCTTTTGAGAAAATTGGAGGTTTTTAGGTGCGCCTTATAGTGTGGAAAATACGGTAACAGCAATTTTTGTATTTTTTTCATATCATTCCAAAAATACATCCAAATATTGGCCTTGATGTGCTTTCAGTGCACTCACGGGAAAAAGGAGCATCTTGTTGTCTTGTTCCTCTTCACCTGTTTGAATGTGAAGTGTGTGGGTAGCTCAACCTATAGACCTCATCTTCCAAACACTTGAGGGCTATTTAAATACGAGGACTCTCTGATGACTCTTGTTTGCAAATCAGCGAGGTTTTTAGTTTGACTCATTTTCAGGCACCTCCGTATAGTTACTCATTGAAAAAAAAAATGTGGTAGTAAAACTTTCGTGACTCGCTGGTTTGACCTTGCGGTTAGCCTGACATGGATGTACGCCCACTGACCCTTACAGGCCTGCAGCTGCAAAGAGTTTACCCCCCACCCCCCCGTCCTTGCTCCTTCTCTGGATGTTGTTTTCCCCTCTCTGATCTGTCCACATGCTTATATTTTGCCAAGAAAGCTTCCTGGGGTAACACATGGTGTCAATAATGCCCCCCCCCCCTCCCTACACACACATGCATCCCCTCCTCCGCTGCATCCTCTCTTGCCTACTACTTTCTCCAGCCGTTCCTCATCCTCCTCGTTGGTGTGTCCTTTGACTGACAAATAACATTTGTACATGCTTTGTGAAATCCGGCTGAACTATAACTTTATATTTAAAAAAAAAAAAGAAAACATCAAACATGTTTCCTTGATGGATTCAGGTACCATTTTCACATTTCCACCCATCAAAAGCTTTCTGCACTTTTGTGTTGTACCATTTCATCATTTCACCCGTCTTTACTGCTCGCTCGCTCGCCCCCTCCCCTTCTCATTCCCTCCACTACACTACTCATCTCTTTCTCCACCTCCTCAGCAGCCTCCCTTTCATCTTGGAGTTAGAGCGTGGCTCACAACCTCTGCAGCCATAGCCTGGATCTATGTTTGGCCTCACTTTATTTGTCTCGTCTACTCGTAGTTTGCTACTGGTTGGTTCAACGCAGCAGTTGGCTAAGCCGTTCACTGATTGTCAAGTGAAAAATAACAAAACATGACCAGATTCACTTCAGATACACAAATGCTCTTTGGCTTTTATTTTTTGCTCACCTAAGTATGGATTCATCTGGTTTTTAGTAGACCACTGGTTATGCTCAACACATGCTCACAGCATGTATTGGTATCATGGGAAGCGATTCCCAGCCGAAGGTTTGTTGTTGCATCTGTTGGTTAGGTGTGTGGTCATGCTGTGATGATTTTTTTTTTTTTTCGTCCCGACCTTCAATATTAAGTTGAACTCTAACCTCTCACACTCCTGATCTTCAACCCTTTTGAATTGCCTCATGTTATAATAACCTTATCCTGCTGTGTGGTCCTAGCTCTAAAGGTCTGATCTCCTCTAGAAGTAAAAACGAAGATTGACTTGTGTTTTACAAATGTGTTGCAAGTTTGTATTTAAATGACTTTTTCAAAGCTCATGAAATAGAAAATGAATTAACCTCTAAGAAAATCTGTCACTCGTGACCTCATCTGTCCATTACACTCAACCAGTCATTGGAATGCTTGCAGTAATAGAACTGATGGTTGGCTCTAATTTTATTTCCACACATTTTTTTTAATTGGTTACCGTATTTTCCGCACTATAAGGCGCACCTAAAAACCTCCAATTTTCTCAAAAGCCGACAGTGCGCCTTATATATGGACCAATATTGAGCAGCAGGCGTGTCCAAAATCCGGCCCGCGGGCCAAAAGTATTTATATCTTATATACAGACAAAGTTTTAAAATGGGCCATTCATTAAAGGTGTGCCTCATAATCCGGTGCGCCTTATATATGGACAAAGTTTTAAAATGGGCCATTCATTGAAGGTGCGCCTTATAATCCGGTGCGCCTTATACTGCGGAAAATACGGTACTTTGAATTAAAACCAAAAAAAATCACTCAAATTGTTTGAAAAGTGAATCAAAGACTCTTGATATCTGTATTTGCTGGCAGATATGTATGCAGTGCACATCGACACTTTGCAACTAACCTTCTAGGTAGCATTGAATTCAAGCACACACACACAGCCAAAGAGAAAGCAAACAGAAAAGCCATTATTTTCTTGCTGAACGTTTGTGTGATTCCGCTGATAAAGCATCAGATAGAATAAGAGTCTATCAGAATAGCCTGGTTGGTTAGAAGGCATTTATAAACCGGTTGCCTATGTGTGTGTTTGTGTGCACCCACACAGCGAAGGAAACACTCCGAGAAGTGGAGCTAAGGTGGCAGGGATATAAAAAAAAAAAAAAGTTTCTGCATACATTTTGATTTTCTATTATTCCTGTGGCTTTTCTCACTCATGCTGTGTGTACACACCGAGAGGGAGAGGTCTGTATTCAGAATTTCGCATTTCCATTAGCTTTTTCTATCTCCATTTTTGTGGTCCAAGGTAAACCCACAGAGAGGCCAATGTTCGACAAAAATATGAAAAATGTGTGTGTGTGTGTGTGTCGGAACACTAATAGACTGGCTGCATCTGGGAATTACAAGGTTATATATAAGTTACTAGTCCACAATGTCACTTTGCTGCTGAGGACACAATAAGTATTTTTGGTATGTTGCTTTATTAATTATTATCTGCACGACCTTAAGGAGAAAAAGTCCCGAGTCAGCGGTGGAGACTAGCTAAAAAGGCTAGCGAGCTAAGACAGGCTTTAATATCAGTGAGTTATTTGGATGTTTCTCTTCTTGCTGACCTTGTTTGGACGTGCCGAGGATAGCCGACCTAAGCGTTTAGACGGTGGGTGGTCCGTCAGCAAATTTATTCTCAGAGAAACCCACAGCTCGGTTAAAGCAAATCAAGACGTTCATTGTTTGTGAGGGACGTCTTTTTTTGTCTTGTTTGTATTAGCTGAGCTCATTCTGTTGAGAACTAAAGCCCCAAGAAACACGTTCTAAGGGGGGGGGGGGGGGGATCTTGCATCTTACCTGCCAACGTTATGCACAGCAGACATTAATGATCCAACAACAGATCTCCCAAAAAGCTCCGACTTATCTCGGTTTGTGGATGCTTTAGTGAGCAAATAACACCTGACCCTCTGGGAAATATCTTTGGGGGTATACTCTGATCTTCAAATTAAGTTCCGCACACCTCGGTATTATAACAATACTGCTGCGACCTTAATGTCAGCATTGTACGAGAACTTTTTGACCCACTGAAGATTTTCCCACAGTAGACTTTAGCCAAATGCAGATTTGAACGGAAACATATATCAGGGTGTTGCGTAAGCTAACAAAAATAATGTCACGGGGGAAGTGCGAGGTAATCACGGCTGAAGGCGGATCAAGAAAATATTTTGTTAGCTGGTCAGTGTGTTTTGTACATTTCATCACTATTTCACAACAAATATGTCATCATCGTATCTCCACAGCGATAAAACCATGTTGTATTCCGTGCTTTGCTGTATGATTTTTTTTTTTTGTGCCGCTGGGCACAGGTCCATGCGTAAAAGCATTTCTCATATTGGAAATTCCTTCCAGGGATTGAGACTGAATGACTTCACAAAGTGTCGTAATCGGGGATCCAGATTTCATCCACTCACCCCAAATAATCTCTCCTGTTTATTCAACTTTTTCATTTTCTCAATTCCATCATCAAATGTTGACCCATTTCTTCTATCTTGATTGATTCACTTGTCTTTTTCTTTTAACCCTCCATCTTTTTTTTTCTCTTCCTCTCTCTCCTGCCCATAGGGGCTCATTCATAACCTGTACCCATTACCCACCAAGCTATTAGGTTTTGCTAACAGTGATATCCATTGGGTGAAAATCAATGTCTATCCAGGGAGCAGTTTGTCCGTAGTGCCACTGTAATGAATGCTCCGCGCTCCGCTACACGAGCGTGGAAACACACTTTTCTTTCACACACATACGCGCGAGTACACTCCGTCGTGTTCTCGTCTTGTTTTAACTTCGTATGAATTTGTGAGTTGACGCGAAAAAACTGCAAAACTCAACCACAATAACAACGTAATCAATTCCATCGGGCCAAACACAATCAGACTAGCTATTAGCACAAGTCGTCAGCGAGGCCCAAAATCAGTGAGTCAGCATCCTGGAGTTCAGCTCTGCCCTGATCAATAGTCATCTTTTAATACTGCGTGAGAGCCCAGAATTAAAAGCATTGAACACAGACATCACTTGAACTGATTGTTTTAATCGTTTTCACTTGAAAGTCATTTGGGATAAGGAGGATATTATTTCCATTATAGCCACGATGACCTAAATTGACCTACTTTTGGGTTCTATAGTACCGTATTTTCCGCACTATAAGGCGCACTGGATTATAAGGCGCACCTTCAATGAATGACCCATTTTAAAACTTTGTCCATATTAAAATATATTGATTTGGCCCGCGGGCTGGACTTTGTACACGCCTGCTGTAGTGGCTCAATATTGGTCCATATATAAGGCGCACCTGATTATAAGGCGGATTTTGAGAAAATTTGAAGTTTTTAGGTGCACCTTATAGTGCGGAAAATACGGTAATTCTGGTTTACCGGGAAGGACATATCACCTGTTTCGTTAGCCTGGGTTGTGATCATCTGAACCGCAAATTATCATAATTTTCAGACTTTTCGGCAGACGCGGTCACAAGCGTGTGAACGTTTCACTGCGGCCGGATGTCCAAATCCTGTTTTTGATTAACATCTGTCTTTTTATTCATTCTGGCTTGCAATGATTGTAGCTCATGCTCAAGTCGTTGGCTGACATCTGTTAACAGGCTGTGAAGTGCTTCACTTAGAGTGGGGAGTACAGTACAAAAATGTAAGACTGGGATTAATAAAAAAAAAGAAAATGAGAAAGGACGCCGAAAAATAAAAGAGACATGAGAGCTGAAAAGATTTAAATGAATGCTATTACGGTTTTGTTTTGTTCAATCTCCTCTGTAACTCCTTCTTTTGCAAAACTCATGCACATCCATCTGGATTTCCAATTACCCAGAATCCCTTGTGTACCCCACTGGCCTCATCCAGAAAATGATGTTATTTCCTGGCCTGTCAAGACTAAATGTACTAAGTCCGTAAGAGCATGTGCACACTCATCTACAAAAAAAAACCAAAAAAAAACGGAATACTGACATTGTTAAGCCACAAGTCATCACGTTTTTTTTTTCCATGCATTGTAAATTTGTTGGGGTACCAATGCACTCAGCAAAACATTACTGTCAAAACATTCCGACAAAAGTCTTTTGAGGTTTCCCCGTGAAAGACCTTGAGATCTTCAAAAGTTTCGTCACACCATTAACGTATGCAAACCCCGCCGCCGTCTCGATTTTGTTGTGATCGCAAAAGTCTTATGAGCTTGGAGTGCTTCAGTGACTACAAGGTCAAAACGTGGATCACTAAGCCAGACTTTTCAGTCAAAGTCGGAGCAATCGGTTTTGACTGCTGAGCTAAAGATAAATACCAAAAGTCATATTGTATGTCGGGTTATAGCAGTTGTAGCTATGAGAAGATTAGATTCTTCAGCGGTAATAAATCTTGACTAGTCCAGAGATCAAGTTGCTCTCCTGTAAATCTGCGCAACGGCATGTTTTCATTACCAAGCCCAACATATTCCACATCCCTCCCCCCCCCAGACAGTGTAAATGTGTGTATTTGTTTGTGTGTGTCTGTGTGTGTTGTAGCCTTGGCTGATGATGGGGTGAGTGCAACACAAGGCTAACCCAGATGAGTTCCTACTTAAATCATACATGTGCATTTCAGAGGTGCTTGGGGATGATTTAACAATGTCCACTGCCTCATCAGGTACGATGAGTGTGTGTGTGTGTGTGTGTGTGTGTAGAGGGACTCCTCGTAACACGGCTTGATAGATTTACTCCGAGCTGTCCTGAACAGGCTTAAATCACTGCAACCACTTATCCAGGAGTAATTGAAAGATTCTGGCTGGATTTTTTTTTTAAGATCCGACTTCTTATCGTTTCAATGAGGAACAAATTTAGGTGTTTGATTGACTGCCTGTCCAAAATATATTTTTCCAGTTTTGATGTCTGGGCTTGACAATGTTGTTTCTTCTTGTCTGCAATGTGGATTTAATTGCTGAGAGAACCACAAGGCATCAAACCCCCTCTTCAGGGAGGGAGGGGGAGTAGGGGGGGGGGGATTACCGTCTTTAACTCGGTGGTTTTCCTGTTTAGTCTGACTTTATGACTGTCTGGGAGAGGACATCATTTGCAAAGATCAACCCCAGCACAAATATCCAAACACTAAATTGTGAATGTGTGATTGTTTTTCTCTGTGTGGGAGAGAGAAAAAAAATGGATGGAACCTCCGAGGCATTTAACGTAGGTGTGTTAAGTAATATCAGATCATTTGATACTTGAATAAATATAACGTTGTTACTGTGGCAGATTTATGATTGTCACAAGGGCTTTGTGAGTCTAATTGGAAAAAAGCAGGGAAGTGGGTGTGGGGGGGAATATTCTGACCTTTCTGATCCGCCCACATGTGCTCTCTGTTTTTTATTTTGTTTAATAAATAATTCAAGACAGTATGGTGACTGTTTGCTGGAGGTTTTCATTTCGGAGCTTCATTTCAGACTCGGACCACAGGCCGAGGCAGGAAGTCCGAGTGAGAGGAGGATGTTGACTTAGTTTTTCATTTCTCCTAAAACCCCCCGGAGGTGGGGCGAGAAGTGACCACCAGATGTAGAAGGAAAGACGTTTTTATTGCGTAGAAGTTAAAAAGCTATTTTTGTGAACACCACTGTATCCCAGATTTGTATCCAAATCGTTCCGTTAATAAATCGGATAACTGCTGCCTGCCATTTTGAAATATGACAACAATAGTTCAGCAAAATAAAGACACAAATGGTCACGTGATTGCATATATTACGTTGTTATATTTGTTTTCCGTAATAGATTTCCACAAGCATAATTAAGATTTTTTTTTTTTCATGGAAGTCTTGATTTTTTTTCCGAGCCTTAGATCATGAGTCTAATCTGATCGCACCCGATATGTTACCACTGTATTTGTCCCTTATTAGACCTCATGAATAAAACATGAAAAGCAAGTTATAAAAAAAAATAAAAGCAGCAATGATGCAGAGTATTAATGAGTCCTGCTGTTTTCAGTTGGCTGGAAGGATTTAATGAAGCGACTGGATGGTTTTGTATATCACCAAAGCAGCTTGTGAGCCTCAGACAAAATCTGATTTCATGGTTTTTGTCGCATTTTGTCTCCTTGTGATAATTTATGTACATCTGCTGGCTGGGGTCTAATTTCATTCCAATAATTAATGTTTTGACATTCTGTTTGTCCTATATTTCATAAACCCAATTTTAAGTCAAGTCAAGTCAAGTCAAGTCAAGTCAAGTCAAGTCAAGTCAAGTCAAGTTTATTTGTATAGCCCTAAATCACGAACAGTCTCAAAGGGCTTCACATAGACAAAAATTGACAATTATTAAGTCTTTTGGATTACCAAAGGATATAGAAATGTAAATATATGTCACTGTTATGAATTTATTATCGTCACTGATTTCTTTTTCCTTGTCAATATATTAAGCCCAAAATTCCGACATATTAAAATTCTCATCCGGGGCATTCCCATGAGAATACACAGAATTGCTGAGGTATGGAAGTTGTTGTTGCTTTTCAAATTCTTTCCATTTCAGCTCTCAATGAGAGAAGTTCCTCCATCTCATGTAAATGAGACCTTCAGATGTTTGCATTCATCTGGATCCTCTCCCGTCTGGTTAAGTTCTCGTCCAAATGATTTGGACATTTGCATTCTGGCATTGCTCCTTTGAATAATGTCGAGGGTTTGAAGTGTACACGAGAGATTTTCTTATGATATGCAGAGATCAGAGAGGTTAGGTTGTATGTTTGCACATCTCCGTGTGGCTCGTTAACATCAGTTGTTTGCTTTGTGCATGTCAAACTTGATTTGATCCATATTTTAGCCGTTTTATGGACACGGAGTAAAACTTCAGTTCTTAATATCAAAAATAATCCCGATATATTGCGGTTTTGTTATCAATCCGAGTATCTTGAGGTGATTGCAATGTCCTTTCCCAAACAGGAAATGAGTTTTGTTCTGCTGCTGTTTTCCAGATAGCGTCTGGTTTTGTTGTTTGCGTTAAGTCGACTATCTTCTCGCTCCGAGTGCGTAAATATTATTGAAAAGAGAAAAATCGGCTTTTCCGTATAGCAGTTTACGTTTTATCCCTTTCATCTTTTTTTTTCTTTTTTACTCTCCTAGTCTGTCTGAACATTTATCACGACTGTTTGTTCAGGGGTGAATAATGCCACAAAAAGCTCGATTATTTTTCAATTTTTTTAAAAATGAACCGGCTAACTGTGCCCGTCAATTTTCCGAACTCTATTTGCTTCCTAGCATTTTTCATTTTTGGTCTTTATACTTGCACACAACTTTTTCTAAGCAGCTGCATTCACATTTCCCGTAAACTACGTGCGAATAAAGCGGATTATAGTCATCTCATCCCTCATCTCTCCCCCAGCCTTGACCCTTTTAAACAACACTATCGTTCTCTGAGAATCCTTCCATCCATCTCGGCATCTTCATCAATCTTCCCGTACCCCCACCCAGCCTGGAACGCTCAAGCGCTGGAGGAAGGAGGTGCACAGAGAGATGATCCCGTCTTTCCTAACCTCCTTTTTATTCCATCATGCTTACATCTAGCCCCCAAAACTCAACAATAACACATCCATCACACACACACACACACAGTAGGACACACACACACTATAAGGACTCATCTTCTCTCATGACAGAAGCAGCAAACATCGTTTCCCTGCACATTGTAATAAAGAAACCTTGGGGACATTTTCGGCTTTAATGTGGATTGATCTCCATTACTACTGTCTTGTTTTAGTGACGATATTGATCAAGTTGCCTGGCTCACTATTTTCTCGTCCAGTGTTTCCCGACTTTTATTGAGCCAAGGCGCATATTTTACACGGAGTAATACACGGGCAAGTTTCTTTGGTTTTTAGAGCAGCAAGAACCTGAAGGCAGAAGGATTTGAAATCCGATCCTTGCGTCCATTGTTTTGCTCTCTTTTTATCACCCACAACCAAATCAGGATGAGTCATCACCAAGCCATTCACTAAAATTCCCTGAGGATGTTTTGGCTGGTCTACCAATTTTCCAGGCAATTAAAGTAATTGATGACAAAATGTCTTCTAAGAAAATCTGAAAGGCCCAGTTGCAAATTGATGCCCGAAGAAAGAACGTTAAATTAGTAATTTTAGCATCTAGTCATCATCTATTTTTTTGTTAAATATTTTCCATTAACAGTAGCACTGCGTTTTGATTGGACATAATATCAAAGATGATGTGTGTGAGAACATTTCGAAAAGATTATTTGGATGTCTCCAATGTTCTTCACAGTTCGACAGTATTTGACATCTGCTCCAACAGCTGCTCTCATCTGGACACACATGCACTCCACTTCTGGTTCACACGTTTTTCTTCTTTTTTTTTTTCATTTCTATGTATCTGTGTTTATATTTTCGTGGTAGTGCACCTGTTGAAAAATAACTCGTCCCGCTCGGACCAGACTCGGAAATTTGACATTTCATGCTTCTTATGTTCAGTATGTGTGTCTGATGTTTGCCAGACCGTCACATGTTCAGAATTGAATATATAGTATAAATATAAATACCGTATTTTCCGCACTATAAGGCGCACCTAAAAACCTCAAATTTTCTCAAAAGCCGACAGTGTGCCTTATAATTCAGTGCGCCTTATAGTGCGGAAAATACGGTAAATATTTGCTGTATTGTAATTTTTTCATTCCAGGTTTATTCCCGGCTGTTTTGAACTTGGCGACCATGGCGAATATTACAGCCAACGCAACATGTGGGCTATCTGGGCCGGAGATGTTCTGTAAACTAGTAGAACATGTACCAGGTCAGCCTATAAGAAACCCACAATGTCGAGTCTGCAATCAGAACAGCGCAAAACCATTTGGTAAGAAAGACTCTCCATCTTGTATTTTCCCAAAACAAATTTCTGGAGGACTACTGCTATATTTGTCAACAGAGCGCCACCCGATCGAATATGCTATCGATGGGACCAACCGCTGGTGGCAAAGTCCGTCCATCAAGAACGGAAGGGAGTACCACCATGTGACGATCACGTTGGACTTGAAACAGGTACAAAAGAAGCAAAACTGAAATTGTATCGCTGACAATTCCCATTTAGCTCTTTGGAAGTTGGGGTTATTTTCAAAACAGCTTTTAAAACCAGGTCATGTACCTCTTTTGTCCTAGTCAAGCTTCCATAGAGTGCCACAGCTTGACAATCGATTATAACAGTTGAGTGGGGGCTTGACGATAATCATCATCTTGCTCGGGTTCTTTAAAAAGCTTTTTAATGCTAGACACGTTGTTTCTCTTAGCGACCACCTTCTGAGCCAAGAATAACGCTCTTATTTTTAAAAGGCCGCATTTTTCTGAGTCATATTTTAGATCATGCTTCGGATATTGTTAATTTAGATGGATGTTTTTTAGATGGATTTTTTTCTGTCTATAATATCAACAGCCGCAACTTTTCTAAGACTGCTTAAATCAAGCCATTACTTTCCTTTATGGTCATTATAACATCACATTTTTGTGAAATTTCGAACCACTTCACAATTCTGGTAAATTGCGGTTATTACGGAAATGATTCCTGGAAAGTTTGATGAATGTGGTTTAATGATACACTGATTGGCAGAAGGCGGGAGCTGAAGCTTTCAGAGCCATCAGGATTGTGAAAGCAGCTGTCAATCAAAGTACTTTTAATATCCACACATTATGAATACCACAATACGCACTTTGCTTTTCTGCGATCTCTTCATTACTAAAGCAGATGTGGAAAAAAGTAATAAAACCAGTTCAGAACCTTATTTTATTTTTCCCACATAGTACTGCAACATTCGAAATGTTGAAATGGCAATAAGACGACTCCGTGGTGAATATCTGCTACTTCCTTGCCTGCAACTTTGCCAAGGAATAAAATTAGTTACGTCAAGAAGCGGGCCAGAAACGTCTTTATTAGTCCAGTGAGATGTTAACACATTTCCAATGACTGTAAATTTCGAGGGCTTGTCTTGTGGCAGATGCACCTGTCAGCTTGTCTCTTCTTTTTTTATGTTAGCATCCCAGAACTGATTTCGCTTGCATAACTGTTCTGAGTCTCATAATTAAGTCTTTTTAACGATTAATTCGGATTTTTACTATCGTGTGTCTATCAGTGGTACGTCAGCAACAGATGTTCCTCATCCGAAATTGTTTGTCTGAAGATTAGAGACATAAC
Source organism: Syngnathus scovelli (assembly GCF_024217435.2). Lineage (NCBI taxonomy): Eukaryota > Metazoa > Chordata > Actinopteri > Syngnathiformes > Syngnathidae > Syngnathus > Syngnathus scovelli. The sequence goes on along the minus strand of NC_090866.1, from coordinate 9,149,026 downwards.
ATGAATTCCTAACAGTTTGTTTAATGGCAGGCTATCCTAAAATACTGGATGAAGACCTTAAATGGTCAGCTGGAGGAGTAAAAGAAATCCTTGAAAGAGCTCGTTTGGCACGTGCTTTGTGATAATGAAACGATTGCTAGATTGTCATCTGAATATGAGCAAATTTATTGTTTTTGGAGAATCCAGATGTGAGGTGTTTTCAAAGCAGTTATCTGTATTTGGGGAAAACTTTGTACAAGACGTTCTAGTATGCAATCTTTTTTTATGTCCATCCTTCCAAGAAAACATTTTTAAGGTCCCATGTCACTGATATTAGAGGAGAGAGCCAGACAATTTTTTTTTTAGTTTTAGTTTGACCCAAACATGTTTGATGGTTAGTTTTTACTTGATTTTATAAATAAATATATCTTAATGTTTTTGGTAGATTAAAAATGGAATTAAATACCTGTACAATTCAATCCGTCCACAGTAGCAGTTTTAATGATAATTTATTTCTCATTTTAATATTTTACATGTTGACGCCATGTTAATTCATGGACTTGGAAATGAATCAAAGCTTACTCTGATATGAATACAGCACATGTGAAAGTCACTCTTTTGTACGGTGTATGAGTAACTGCTATCAGCTTACTCTGAAATGTAACACACACACACACACACACACACTGCTGCCCACATCAAAAGATGACTCTCATTGAATTGAGTTTAGACTGTTGTGTATTAACCTACCGTATTTTCCGGACTATAAGGCGCACCTAAAAACCTAGAATTGTCTCAAAAGCCAACAGTGCGCCTTATAGTCTGGAAAATACGGTACTTATGGTGTTGACAACATTGAATGAGCATTTTATGGCTACATTTTTTCACCACCAGTAGACCTTGGAGAAAATATATCCTTAATCGAAAGCATTTATGTGGTGTGGAAATGGTTATTGGGCTTCCCCCATTTTCTTAAGTGAGACATATCTGTAATCATCCATATGTAAACACAAGTATGCTTCAAACATCATTAATCTTCTTTATATTTTCAGGTTTTTCAGATAGCTTACGTGATCATTAAGGCTGCCAACTCGCCTCGCCCGGGTAAGCGTTGCATTGCATCATCATTATTTAAAAAGCACTATTTTGGACCACAAAAAGATTTACGGGGAAATAGTTCATATTCAGCATATATCGTCATTGCCTTGGGAATACGATGAATATCTTGAAAATATTTCCTTCTGCAGGTAACTGGATCTTGGAGCGTTCAATAGATGGCGAGACCTTTGAACCGTGGCAGTTCTTCGCTCTCACAGATACCGAGTGTCTAACCAGGTTTAACATGAATCCGAGGACGGGACCTCCGTCATACACCAGAGATGATGAAGTTATCTGCACATCTTTTTATTCTAAAATTCACCCTTTGGAAAACGGCGAGGTAATTTTATCTTTGTAGTGGTCATCTTAAAGAGATGAAAGATTAGCATATTCACAATTAGATTACAAAATGAAATAATTGTCTTTGTTTTTCCGAGCAGGTCAGGCGGAGGACATTAAAAAAAAAAAAATCAGTGTGATGATTAAAATGGTTATTTCAAACAACGTTAGATTATACATAAGTGAAATGTTTCAGACGACAGTGGTTGCTTATTTATATGTATATAAAAAAAGATGTTTATAATTGTCTTGCTGCAATTATGTGCGATGCTAAAAGTGGAATAATAACTGACATTAATGAACTGAAGGATGCACACACACACACACACACACACACACACACACACATTTGCAATACGGGCCTCTAATTGTATTTGCCTGTCTGGATACATGTGCACATTGTGTGTGTGTTTATCCTGTACATGTGTGTGTGTCCTGTGGGAGAACACTGGAGGGGAGGGTGTGTGTGTGTGTGTGTGTGTGAGCGAAGAGATGTCAAGAGCCGCAAGTAACGGAGGAGTCTGAATGTGCCGAGTGTGTGCGTGCATGCTTGTGGTTGACAGCTCCCGAGCCGTCTGATCACAGTGCAACTATAATGAGTCACACACACACACACACACACACTCAGTGTCACTCATAACACGTTCACACCTACACAGCAATCTTCCAAGTGTGCAGCTTGCACCCATCAAGTACCTCCCCCCCCTCCCCATTTCCCTCATTGCCACACACACACACGCACACACACACACTTTTGGCAAAATTGACGATTTTTTGACAGATGCCAAATGTTGTTTTTGGCCACATTAGTAAGATGGGCTGACAAAAGTATCTTGTTGACGATGCTCTTAATGGACATCAATAAAAAAAAATATATATACCATATATTTTGAATTATGAAAACAGTGCTAACCCATAAATAAATCATCTTTGCCTCGCATAGATCCACACTTCTTTAATCAATGGCCGTCCCAGCGCGGATGACCCGTCCTCGACCCTGCTTAACTTCACCTCGGCCCGCTACATCCGACTGGTGCTTCAGAGGATCAGAACGCTCAACGCCGACCTCATGACGCTGACCCTACGCGACCCCAAAGATATCGACGCTATCGTAACGAGACGGGTGAGAGACGGAAAACAAATCAGTTTGAATGTTCTCGTATTTATGAATGTTGTTTCTCCGCAGTACTATTATTCCATTAAGGATATTTCAGTGGGAGGGATGTGCATCTGTTACGGTCACGCCAAGGCCTGTCCACTCAACAGAATTACCAAGGTAAACTTCTTCTTCACATGTCAAGAAAAAAAACTTTTTTTTCCCACAGGGGACTCAGGTGTTGTGTGTCACGTCATTTCAAAAGAGTGTTTGAAAGCAGACACCTGATCTTTCACGATTTGTGCCCTCTTGACCTGTGTGTGTGTCCTCAGGCTTCATGTGACGGTTATGTTACACTCTCACTCGCAAGTTGATGATGTCATTGAATTCATCTGATGTTATGCAGTTCCAGTTTATTTGAGAATTTTTTCACCACAGCTTCATCCTAGAGAAATATTTCCCTAAGGGGAGGGGAGGGGGGGTGATCAATGCATATATTCAAATTTTTATGCATTGGTCCATAATTAATTATGATTAATTTATACATAAAAATGTACTGAATTAATTTCCATCACAGAATGCATAACTAGCATTACAGTTAATTATTGGGGAATATTTTAAAAATGATTTAATCATCACTAAAGACAGTTATATTTGAATAGGCTATATTTTATGCCGTAGTTTTCTTGCATTAGTCTCCCGCTTAAAAACAGTTCCATGAACTGCTAACCTGTATTTCATTATTCATAAATAAATTAAATATTTATAAATTATATTATTATTATTATTATATTTATAAATTATTTTCTATTCTTATTTTCTTTTCCAACTTGACTGTTTGGGATATATTTAATTCTTCTACACGGTCACCCATCGTCGCAATTAAGGCCCGGGCAGATGTTGAGAGGGCAGACACGATTGAGACCCGCGAACTGATTTGTCACTGATTGTCCGCGGAACATCTGCTCCGCATAAAAAGCAACCCGAAGCCAAAAAGCTGCAACGTTTTGCCTCAGATAAAAGTGAGGGGGGATTCCCAGTCATGCCAAAATAACCAAACTTGGCCCGTGTTGTGCTATTGTACTCGTTTCAATCTGGCAGCTTCTCCTCATCAACCAATTTACAGCAAGTACTAAATTGAATTAGTAAGCTTCCAAATTGGCAGATGTCGTCCATTCGAGTATGGTCCTCCAACTGTGTTATGATTTTTTTCCTCTCAGGAAGGTGCTAGTGAAGCCATTTGTTACCAGCTGATAATGTGGAAAGGAACACAAGACCTTTTTATTGCTCTCCCTTGTGAATACATTATTATGTGATAGGCCACTTACAGATTTCCCGTAATTACATTTTGCAGCCGTCTATTTGAACATTTAGTTGATTGTTGTTGAGCCACATGAAGCCGTGTTTTTATTTGCTGGATGAAGATACCTGATGCTGAGATCTTCACAACGAAATATTTGGAATATTTGATTTCTTATGCAGAAGTTTAGCTGCGAATGTGAACACAACACATGCGGCGAGAGCTGCGATCGTTGTTGCCCTGGTTACCACCAACAAGCCTGGATGGCCGGCACCTTCGTCACTCGACATGTTTGTGAGAGTAAGTTGGAATAAAAATCTTTTTTTTTTTTTTTTTTAATGGTATCTTCGGTCAGTTGATCATGCAAAAAAAATTGAATTTATGATAAATTTTTCCAAGAACCTCGTCATAATTCTAGCAGCAATTATATCTAACTGGAAATGATTCACGATTCGATATTAGTGACCTCATTTATCAGAAAAGAATGAAACCAATATAAATATGATCCAACTTTTCACCAACTCCTTCTGACAACACCGCTGATCAGTTATGAAAAGGAAACAATCAAGTGGATTGTGTCACCACCTTTCCAATCCTTTTTAGAAGTGATCAAAAGCTGTGGGGGGAGGGGGGGGGGATTGAATGGCAGCCCACGGGGGTGCCGGTGTACAAGAGATGCTATTGCCAGATGTAATAATCTGGCGGTGTTAAGATGCCAAGCGCGAGATCAAACCCAGAGCGTGGCCCTCCATCGATTTCGAGATCAAACCGGCCGTTCTCTTCCCCTTTGCTATTATTCCATCAGTGGCTTATCGAATCTACAGTGCGGACCTGCTAATCATCTCAGATGTCTGCATTCATGTAGAAGCCAACTACACGGAGAAGTTGTTTTCCTCACTCTACTTTTTATGCAAGAACCACACGCGAGACAGTTTGCCCATTTTACGCTTGCAAGCGGAGAAAACCAGGGCGATCATGGTTTTGGTGAGGAGATGAGGTCAAAGGTCAAATGACATTTGCAGCCTTTATAAGACACGTTTAGAACTTGTCATGTATTTGAAACCAACTTTTTTTTTGCTTGCTTTGCTTTTTTTTATCTCTAACACTTTGAGCTTTATCGACCACATTACCGTTCCAGAGGGACTGCTGGTTGGAAGCTAATGACAAAACACATATGCATGGAAATCAGTCTTTACATCCCTTCAACAATGTTCTACAGTGCTTGTCCTGATTAGGGTCATGGGTCAGCTGGACCCTATCACAGTTAATTTAGAAGTGGGGAAATCCTTGGAAGGGTTGCTAACCATTTGCAACTTAAAAGTTGAGACGTTCCAGCCCATGAACAAAACAGAACCATGAAAACTACCATCCTTTTAGTTTTGCGCAAACAGAAGATTTTATAAACAAAAATGTTCCTCTTTTTGGATCATTAAATCTTTGAATGCACCAACAACAAATCAATGAAGAGAATTTGTGGAAATGTGTGGATTGATAGTAACTAAGCATATACAAAATCAATAAGACATATTTCCAGAAATAGACGACAAGCAAAATTGTTCCGCTTGCGAGCAGACTATTTAGAATTCACAAATCATCTTTCCGGGTTGTTTATAATGCCGAAAAGTGTTAATAACTTCTGTTCTTACTTTTAGAATGTAACTGCCACGGGAAGGCTGACGAATGCTACTTTAATCAGACTGTAGCTGACCTTTCGCTCAGCCTGGATGTCCAAGGTCAGCACCGAGGCGGTGGGGTGTGTATTTCATGCCGTGACAACACGGATGGGATCAACTGCCAGACTTGCGTTACCGGCTATTACAGACCTGCAGGAGTAAGTAAAGTCGAATTTCAATATTAGCTTAGGTGAGTCAATGACTTCATATTCATCGTTTTCGTTCTGTCGAGGTGGACGCCGAGGATGACAACCCTTGCGTTCCTTGCTCGTGTGACTCGCATGGTTCGATTGGTCAAAGTTGTATTGAGGATGCAAGCAAGGCGACGTCTTGTAAGTAAAAGAAAAAAAAAAATCCTTGAAAAAAAACATCTGTTGGTTGATTTATAATATTTTATTGTGTGCAGTGTGTGATTTAAAAAAAAAAAGAAAAGACTCAAGTTAAGTAGGTGAAAGCATTTCTATTGGGATGTTTTCAAGTCCACTTTTTTTTTTTATAGCAAAATCCAAATTAAATAGTTAAGAAATATATATTTGTATAACTCGCTTTCACAAAAAAATTCATATTTAAAAAAATAATAAATTCTGGGCCAAACTGTGATTTTTCAAGTTAATTTTTTATAGCAAAATCCAAATTCAATCAAATTGGTTAATTATTTAATAAATATATATTTTTATAACTCTTTCACAAAAAAATCATATTGAAAAAAATATATAAATTCTAGTGCCAAACTGTGATTTATACACTTCAGAGAAAGAACAACTTCACCCTTACTCGCTTGTTTTTAAAAATGTGTGTGCTTGTGTTTGCGTCCGTGTGTTTGACTGACAGCCCAGCCACCAGGGTCATGCCGTTGTAAGGAAGGCTTTGGCGGCCTGCGATGTGACAGGTAACACACACACACACACACACACAGACACACACAGATAGTGACAGGTGAGCTGAACCTTTCAGCTGTTGTCTGTTCCAATTAGTCTTTGGAAATTGCCTTCAAAGTTTTCATTAAAACTTGGAATGATTTACCAACAAGCTTCAATTGAGACGACCTTTTAAGCTCACCAAATAAAACCTTTCTTTTATAGCATTATTTTCCTCACGCGGGCGGAATTATTCAAATTTATTCCGTCACCTTAAATCAGATCATCTTCATGTAAACCAACAATTAAGGCCTGTAAAATAAGCACTGTCGTCAACTCATTTTTAACAGCCAATCGTCTGTCGGCACTTAATTATTCGTAATGTCTCCTCTGAGATGCATGTTACACATGTTTTGCAAGGTCAGCTGTTTATCTATAGTTTAATTTTTTTTTTTTTTTTAATACTCATGTTCATCTTTGGTGTTATTAAATCCATTTATCTTTAGATGTGCAATTGGTTATACGGGCTACCCCGACTGTCAGCCGTGTAACTGCAGCGTTGAGGGAAGCAGCAACAATGACCCGTGTACTTCACCCTGCTTGTGCAAGGTCAAACACACTCCTCACACACACACACACACACACACACACACACACACACACACACACACAAATAAGACTATCCATTACAGTGTGTCAGTTTCTATTCGACACAGTGGCTCAATGCAAACATAAAGAAGTCATAGGAGGAAAAATAGGATGTCATTTCTTTTCTGCTTACATCCTCATCGTCTTTTTTGTTTTTTTCAACAGGAGAACGTGGAAGGAGCAAATTGCGGCCGCTGCAAACTCGGCTTCTACAATCTCCAGCGCGACAATCCCCGCGGCTGCGAGAAATGTTCTTGCATGGGCGTAGTGAGCCAGTGCTCTGCCTCCACGTGGGTTTATCAGAATGTAAGAAATGGCACACAAACTATGATTAGGATTATCTGCCGTTCTGGCTTTCACAAGCAAACATTGTTCTATACTCGGGGTGGGAGGAGGCGGAGGAATCCGCGGCGGGTGCTAAAAGGCGGTTTAGGATCCAAGTGCAGACACAGACAGCTGCTAAGTAAGATAAGTGAAGTTATTATTACACAGAAAAAGGAATATAAAGAGAAACTGGAGAAAGGGATGAACCCGTTTTAGTTGAACAAGCTGGACAGTGTAAATTCAGGACCTAAGAGAAACCAGGAAAAAAAAAAACGAGATGGAACGAGAGGCGAAAGGAAGAAAACAGTCTGACTGACAGGCGGTGATGGGACGAGGGGAACGTTGACAGAATGGCAGCTTCGATTTAGACACTGATAGTGAACGCCTGTTCCAAAGGGGAAGCCAAGGTCAGGTTAATTGCACGACCGATGTGTGGCTGACATGTTCTTCACACCCAAACACATCAGAACTTTTAAGGCCCAATAAGTCTTCCGTATATTATTACTTTTTTTTTTTTTAATACAGGAGAGCACACTGACTGGTTGGTACTTGAGCGGAGATTCTGGACGAATCGTGTGGCCCATCCACAGAGTGACACCTCAATATCTAAGTGTCCACCATGCAGATGTTGCGGAAAGCCTTGGTTCTGCTTACTACTGGAATACACCTGACTCATATTTGGGAAACAAGGTGAGAAGATGTTTTGTCAAATGGAGACATGATTAGACTTGTAACACTTGTGCTGGCAAATAGTCCGTACTTGTGAAGTTGTTCTTCCACAGCCTGTGATGTCATAGCTCGGAGGAAGAGACTGCCGACTGCATTTTATTACTTCGCCGCCCGCGGGCTCCCGGCTTGTCATTTCATTTAGTTGTTCTTCGTTCCCCCGACCATCCTTCCATCCTTGTTTCGTTTTGCGGGCCCCCCTCGTCTCTCTCCAGGACGCCCATTTTCTCAACTCCTGTTCCCTAATCATGCCTCTCGAATCTCCTCTCGGTTCTTTCTCATCTTTAGCCCGCTCACTCTTTTAGAATAAATATCGTTTTGTTTGTTGAACTTCAAAATTTGAAATTCCCTTTGGAGTTTCCGAATAGTAAACGATCCAAGATTCAGCCTGCAAAGCTTTGGGAAGTTTCAATGACACTTAAAATACTTTCGAATTACTAAAAAAAAAAAGATCCTCACCCCTTAGCTACAAAAAATCTCTTGACGTCACACAGCCACCAAAACAATCGTCAACAAGGAAGAGAAAAACAACCCAATAAAGAAAAAGAAGAATCCAGACACATATAAGAAACTTCAAATCAATCATTGTGAGAGTTGAAGACTTGTGGAGTGAAGTTTAATCTATCCCATTGGGGGGAACCCGGGGGCTCTTATGGATTCGGAGTCATTTATCTTCCATTGTCTTCGAGCTGTGTGTGTTCAGATTGTGTATATATCATTGGAAATAAAACATCTTCTCAACTGCGAGCGGCTGTACTGAACTTTCAAGGGATACAAAAAAATACACAACCCCTTATCAGTCCGATAATTGTCTTTTCGAGGCATCGAAAGCAGAACTGATTCATCTGAACATGAGAAACAAATGGCGCTGTCTGCTCTGTCTGTGTGTACACGCTATGAAAAAGTGATTATTTGCTTCAGTCAAGGATCGTGTTACAGAGATACTCCGACTTGACACGCACACACACACAACGTAGTCCCGTTACTTTCGAGCGTGTCATTTGAAGTGACTCGTGTAATGACAAGCTAGCCGTGGCCGTCTAAGTGTATGCGTGACAATTCCCTCGATTCATGCATGACCTGCTGTGTCGTTCCAGTCGAGGATGCTCATTGGCCCGTCGGTGCGCTTAGTGGATGCTTATTGGTCCAGAAAGCATGTTGGGTATTTTATTGCTTGTCTAGGTCCAAGAAGTGCTCATTCACAAGAATGCTTATCTGTCAGAAACAATGGCTGCTGATGACATCACACCATCACAGTAGTCAAGTATACTACCGTATTTTCCGCACTATAAGGCGCACCAGATTATAAGGCGCACCTTCAATGAATGGCCGATTTTAAAATTTTGTTCATATATAAGGCGCACCGGATTATAAGGTGCATAGAATAAATAACTCAACGTTGCTCAAACGTTAATGCAATCGCAATATAGTAACACTCGAACTAGTGAAAACAATATATCAATAACTCAACGTTGCTCAAACGTTAATATCACACAACACACAAACGTGAAGCTTACTTTAATAAATTAGTCCTCATCCACGAATCCATATTGGTCCATATATAAGGCGCACCGGATTATAAGGCACACTGTCAGCTTTTGAGAAAATTGGAGGTTTTTAGGTGCGCCTTATAGTGCGCAAAATATGGTAATTGCTTCCATCCACCTTGTAAAGCTTACTTTAATAAATTAGTCCTCATCCACGAATCCATATTGGTCCATATATAAGGTGCACTGTCGGCTTTTGGGAATATTGGAGGTTTTTAGGTGCGCCTTATAGTGCGGAAAATACAGTAATTGCTTCCGTCCACCTTGTAAAGCTTGCTTTAATAAATTAGTCCTCATCCACGAATCCATATTGGTCCATATATAAGGCACACCGGATTATAAGGCACAATGTCGGCTTTTGAGAATATTGGTGCTTTTTAGGTGCGCCTTATAGTGCGGGAAATACGGTAATTGCTTCCATCCACCTTGTAAACGCACACATTTGCTGTCACTCCAAATAAAGGCGGAAAAGCAGGAATGAGGACAGACACTTGTTGGGAAAGGAGTGACAGATGGAGACAAACCAAATGGATCCTCACTGAATATAAACTCTGCAAAAAACCCGACATTGCCTTTCGTGTCAGAGTATTTAAAGTTAGTGTGACTGTTTGGATCAGATTTATCTTCCAAGCATGGTGCCTTGTCCAATAACAAGGCAAACACAAGGCAGAACCATGCTCCTGTTCGTGTCCCTGTGACAGATCAGTTTGATAAATGAAATCACTTTTTTTTTTTCCTATGTGAGAAAATGTTTATCTGCCAAGATCGCAAGCCGTCGCCAGCTTTAAGAGAATGGATGTGTGAGACATTGGTGTGCGGCGTCACTCCCAATCTGCTCACGATGGCATGAGATGGATTTGCTCCATTCCACTTTCTTTTCTCCTCTCATTCCTTCTTCATTTTTTCACCACTTACATGGCTGAAATGCCGGCCTTACATCAATCACTTTAGATTTGTGCCGCTTTTTGTCAGCCAAATAATTTGCTGTCTCACAAACGCATTTGTGTGTCTGTAAAGTGTGTGCACGTCAGTCTTACGGTCCCCACGGAAAAATAAATCATTACTCCCGATACTATTCAAAAATATATTCATCACTGAAACATAATATACAGTCTAGGAGAATTATGGGATCTCTGGTTTGATGTAGTCGATATCATATAATACTTTTTACAACGCCATATTGAAGTCCTGTACGTTAGAATTTGTCAACTTCAGTCATGGTGGAGTAAATTAAGCCTAAACTAATTTTATGAATTTTATAAGGTTGAAATTAATTTTTGACACGGGCCGCATTGTTTCTCTTGAAGGGTCATTATGATTGTCAAAATGTTCTATATACAACAAAGTGAAAGTTTCGAAATCAGAGACTAGTAAAAACTGCAAATATTTTAAAATATTTTTTTAAAGTGAAGACAATTTGTAATTTTAGTCATGACACAAAGTCGATGCAAAATCTTGGAGGGCCGCGTAAAATTATATGGAGGGCCGCATCTGGCCCCCGGGCCTCGGGTTTGACACCTATGCAGAATACTGTTTTTAATTTTTTTTAAATCATCATCTGCGTTCTTAACGATCTTCCTCTTGCTCAAGTATTAAGTCCTCATAGTGATAAAATCATACGCTTTACAATTCCATATCGGTTGGGTTCATTTATGTAAAAAGATACTTTTTCTCAAGTAGCCGTGCTTTCCTCGTACGTGAACTTTCTGATTGGGGTTCTGACCGTAAGGAGGATACCTTCTTCCTCTCTATTTCGGTCACCAGAGTTAATAACAGGCTTAGTGAGCTCTCAAGGGGGATCGCGCTGATGTCTTTTGTAGCTGCCAGTGTGTCAGTGCCACTATTGTTCTTTTGTTTCGGTCCACTCTAATTCCATTCGCCCCCATGCTTTCAGCTTTTCTTGCTCTTTTCTGCTCCCCACGGTGGCTCTCTTATTTCCTCTCCCCAGTGCAGAGATTCGGTCATTAGGTTGCCATGGCAGAGTCTTTGATTACTTTCCGCATTCAATGGCTGAAATTGAGGAAGTTCTGAGCATTGAACACGATACTCTTTTCCTTCTACATGCTTAGAATTCCTGGAAAAACACTCAAATATATATATATGGAATTTAATGAACTGTTTTATATACCGTATTTTCCGGACTATAAGGCTCACCTAAAAACTTACAATTTTCTAAAAAGCCGAAAGTGCGCCTTATAGTCTGGTGCGCCTTATATATGAACCAAATTCCTAAATTTAAACTGGCCCAAAGCATTGTGTCATCAAATCAATGATAAGTGGCCCGCTGAAGACTATGAATCATGAATCAAAAAGACTATGGATCATCATTTTGTGATGCTAAAGTAATTTGTTGCGTCTGACGTTGAAATAAAAAAAGATAAAATGGAGAATGATTTAATTTGGATTAAAAATCTGACATGATGCATTAATTGTGCGCCTTATAGTCTGGTGCGCCTTATATAAGGACAAAGTTTTAAAATGGGCCATTCATCGAAGGTGCGCCTTATAGTCCGGTGCGCCTTATAGTCCGGAAAATACGGTATATAAATTTTTTCGGGGGGGTTATCGGTTTTATAGTCTTGTATCAGCATTCACACTATTACGGTAATAGCCAATTTGTCGTCTTGTGTTTTGTTGTGTACGTTCACAGCACCACTATTAAGTGCTGTCTCCATTTGATTAGATGGTACATCCATACTGGAGGGCACGTTGGTTAATCGTGAGGGAGATGATGCAACCCCTTCACGCTAGCTCGACAATGCCTTTCAACTATGATTTTACTGCTGTCCAGAGTCCAAATCAGCAAATGGGCTTAGATAGAGAATAAGTGTTAGTCAATAAAATGGTCAGTACAGTGTGTGTGTGTGTTTTCATTCAGCTGTGAAATAGGTGATTCCTCCTCCAGGTCTAAGAATGAGTGCAAAAGATGGAAGAGGTTTATAGAGGTATTAAATCCACTTCTATATCCCCCCTGCAACTTTCCCGTACAGTTTTTTTTTGCTCATCCCCAACATTGTCCGTTTCTATCTGGTTTTATGGCCGTCTTACGCCTTTGTATGACGGTTGAGGTTGCGGAGAGAGGAATGAATTCCGCCATGATGCTGACACAGCGTTGTGCGATCTACCGTAAAGCCGATTTTGTATCGTTGACAGAAATCCTCTTATTGCGTTTATACAGTATATAAAGATTTGTGAATGACAAAACATCAATCACTAGTTGGGTTTACAACTTTGGAACTTTGAGTTAAAATATAGTATTGTGAGCGCTAAGGCTTCATATGCGACATATCCTAATTATTTTCAGAGATGATGATATTCATGCTCCAGCAGTCCACCGTGTCTGCATTTTAATATCAAGCATTAAAGCATGTAATTAAATATTTGTTTTCTTAATGGCTAGGATTTACAAGACATTATTTCTCCTGTTATTGGCATCGTCAAAAATGCCGAATCAGCAAATCCTGCTAATAAACAGACAATGCACGGCAATTGGGAATCCAATGCCAAGATTTTTTTGAGGGATGTTTCAGCACATTGCTTTTTTTTTTTTCCACAGACTTCTTTTTTGTCTTATAATTGAAAAAAAAAATGTGTTTACATTTTTTGTTGTATTTTTTTTCCCCAGCTACCCGCATATGGAGGCACCATGGTGTACACTGTGTCTTACACTATAGATCAGCAGGAACAGGGTATTAGAGTCACTTCAGAGCCAGACCTTATCATTGAGGTAAGTGTTAAAAAAAACAAAAAAATATATTAATTATTATTTCTTCATGGAGTATTTTTAAACGTCTGCTCCCACAATTGTTACTATAACCACTGGATAAGTTTTATTCTCTGGATGCATGCACACGACTTGCAATTTAAATATTTGAGTAAATAAAATGAAATGAAAAACAAAGGTATGGAAAAAGTGAAAGATGTAGAATCAGCTAATGTTATTTAAAGACATGTCAGTGAGCGTGACAGACTGCGAGGAGGAGGAGGAATACAAGTGTCGGCCTTGTTGTCAACAAAAAGCTGCTCGGAACGATGACAATAACCAACCACCTACATGCTGTCAAGCTGCTCGCTGTCTCTCTCTTTGCTGTCTGTCTCTCGGCAGTCAATCCGCCAGACATGCCGTATTTTTCTGACAGTCACCAACAAGCACGCTAACATATGCATTGCAAGCATCTCCGATTCTTTCATACATGGCCATTCATACTCACATTTACTCTACGAAGGATTTAAAGTAATTTAAAAATGTGTTTTGGAGATGTTGGACGACACTGGAATGGAGAAAACCACTCAGACACTGCGGCAGACGTGCTAACCACCGTGGTTCCGCAAATCAAATAAAAAGATAATTACAGTACTTTAATTCTTGTCTTGTGGCCTTTCAGTGTTATGCTGTAATGATAAATAATTTAGTACCTCGATTAACTGTGACACAAACAAAAGTATCATATTTCCTCAACTCATGACCATCACTCAAATTTCTACTATGTACAAATTAGTCACAGTTTGTCAGTTTTGCATTATATTATAAATACCGTATTTTCCGGACTATAAGGCGCACCTTCAATGAGTGGCCCGTTTTAAAACTTTGTCCTTATATAAGGCGCACTGGACTATAAGGCGCACCATTAATGCATCATGTCAGATTTTTAATCCAAATCAAATCATTCTCCATTTTATCTTTTTTATTTCAATGTCAGACGCAACAAATAATAAATAATGATCCATAGTCTTTTTGATTCATGATTCATAGTCTTCAGCGGGTGACCTATGATTGATTTCATGACACAATGCTTCGGGCCAGTTTAAATTTAGGAATTTGGTCCATATATATTTTTTAGGAGCGCCTTATAGTCCGGAAAATACGGTAGATGTATAGATTTTTAATTTACTAACATGGAAAATGAGTCATGTGTTTTTTTTCTAAAAAAAAAACCATGACACTGCCTACTTGAATGAGACAAAAAAATAAAAAATAAATAAAAACATACATAAATTAGGCCACACTTGTCTATCTGCTGCATATATGTCTTTCAATAGTCCATTATTTCCAGTAGACTAGTGTGTTTGAATGTTCTAGATTGCAATTGTAGTTCCTCTCTTCCGTCCCTCGGCCCATAAACCGTAAGCAGCATATGCGTCCACCTCAGCACAACTTCAGCTATCCGTCTCCCTTTGTGCCTTCCATTTCCTTTCTCAATTAGTTGTTATTTAATGGCTTATTGGCACGGCGGGCTCACGTTGTCCCTCCCTTCGCTCTCCATCAGCGCTTGTCACTCTGCGTTAACCGCTACATGCCATTGATCTCTGCTCAACAAGAGATGGTCAAACAGAAAGCTAAATTCCATTTTGTCAAATCTGTTTGTGAATATGATCAGAATTTGTAGCTCTAAAATAAGATTACTCTCTGGCAGGGTGCTGGGATCAAGATTATGGACAGAAGGTACGGACGACCCGTATATCCGACTTCACCGAGTACCAACAGGATCGCTCTCCTTCCTGAGAACTTCCTGATTTCCGATACTGCTCAACCAATCAGTCGCAGGGACTTTATGAGCGTCTTGGCAAACATGACCAGACTGATGGTCAGAGCCTCTTACAGTACCGAACCAAGTGCTGTGTACAGGTACAGGAACAGGAACGCCACCACTCAATAATTAGCTTTAATAAATGATGGATTTAATAGTTTGAAATATTTTGTGTTTGTTTAGACTCCACTTATTCTCCATGCAAGTAGGTCATCCATTTGCCAAAGGAGAAAGAACAGCATCGGCTGTCGAAATGTGCCCGTGTCCTCCCGGGTATGCTGGAACGTCATGTGAGGTAAACACGTTTAAAGGGAAATCATTCTTAATATAAATTACAGAGAAACTATGGCAAGAAAATAATCAACCTCACATTTATTTTAGGCTTGTGTCGCTGGATTCCGACGAGTGGATGGAAACTTATACAATGGCGTGTGTGAAGCGTGTCAATGTCACGGTCATGCCACACAATGCCACCAAATCACAGGACACTGCCTGGTAAAATATTTTTTCCCCCTTTTGAATTCTACTGCCGAAGGAATAACGTAATTCAGGGCCGATGAATTGAGGCGTATACATCACAGTATCGAATAGCAGTCCTCTCAAGGCAATAAACACCTTCAGAGCAAGTGTTGGAAAATAAATAGCTCACCTGTCCCTAATGAGCCACACATTACTACAAAACTACTTCCAAAAAGAAACAGGCGCCATCTAAACGCTATTTGACAAACATCATGGCAGCTTGGTGGGTGTTTTTTTTTTTTTTACCGTATTTTCTGCACTATAAGGCGCACCGGATTAATGGCCCATTTTAAAACTTTGTCCATATATAAGGCGCACTGGATTATAAGGCGCATCTTCAATGAATGGCCCATTTGAAAACTTTGTCCATATATAAAGCGCACTGGATTATAAGGCGCACCTTCAACGAATGGCCCATTTTAAAACTTTGTCCATATATAAGATATATACATTTGGCCCTCGTGCCAGACTTTGGACACGCCTGCTGTAGTGGCTCGATATTGGTCCATATATAAGGCGCACCTGATTATAAGGCTACTTTTGAGAAAATTGGAGGTTTTTAGGTGCGCCTTATAGTGCGGAAAATACGGTACTCGCTCAACCACACCTCGTATCAGGTGTGAGATGGTTTGACAGTTAATCACACACATATGCGCATGTTTTACATATTCCACCACAGTGATTGACAGAGCAATAGATGCTCAAAGCAGAGTGACTTGAATATTCTTGCGACTCTGCAGGTTAACGCAGCGTGTGCTTGTGTCGAGATATTTGATTGAAAGAGGAAATGTACTGGAACATACATAAATACGCTTTAAAAGAATCATTTCCCGTTTTTTTATACATCAGGAAAAGGGGAACTGTATTTTATCGTTGCCGTATAAATGAAAATGCAGAGTGTGACAATTATTTCTAAGCAGTGCAAGTGATGAAAGCATTTTCTAAATTGAATTAGCACCGTGTTTGACTTTCGCTAATACTCCGATTTGCTGCTTGATTATGAAGCACGTCGGTTACAAAGTTCTGGCTCATCTCATTGAGGCCCTAAGTGCTTGGTTACTATGGTAACAAAAGGCGATCCGATGCTCATCCCGTACCACATCATTAACCTTCGGTTCCTCCGGTATGTTTATCCTTTCGGCTGCCGGCCTCATAATGATCTGTGAAAAGCATCTGATAGAAGAAACCTTTGTGTCGCTCTTTGAGAGCTTTTTGTGATTCTATTAACCCTTGACCTTTGCCCCCAAAATAGAAAATATACAAAAATAATACTTTGTGTTAATATATAAACACAAATTGGATCATTTTAGGTGATCATCATCTTTAATGATTTTTTTTTACCATAGTTGGGAATCACTAATGTGACCTTTATTTTATATTTACTCCAGGATTGTTCCCACAACACCGCAGGCCCCCACTGTGAGACGTGCCAGCCCGGTTACTACGGCGATGCCACCCACGGGTCAGCTACAGATTGTCAGCCGTGCGCCTGCCCTCTCAATTTGCCCAGTAACAAGTAAGTTATCTCGACACTGCGGCTAATTCTAAAAATTGCCATCAAATGACTCAATCTATCCCTCCTGACCTTTGAGTGGCACTCGATTCCTTCTTGGACTTCTCATCTTCTCTGCCCTTTTTTTTTCTTTTGTCTTTTTTTTTTAAGCATCACAGAAAAACAGCCGCTGCCTGGTTGTTGAGCTCAAATATCAACAGAGCAGTTGGCGTAAATGTCATCGAAGATCCACCCGAAAATCTGGTGACTCCATCCTTTGAAAGGAAGGAAGTTAAAACCTCTTGGCGTGTTGCCCCTACTCTATTTTTAATTACCGTGTTTTCCGCACTATAAGGCCCACCAAAAAACCTCCAAACTTATATATGGGCCAATATGGGTTCGTGGATGAGGACTAACTTATTAAAATAAGCTTTACGTGTTTATTTTGTGTGTTGTGTGATATTAACGTTTGAGCAACGTTGAGTTATTGATATATTGTTTTCACTATTTCGAGTGTTACTATATTGTGATTGCATTAACGTTTGCGCAACATTGATTTATTTATTCTATGCGCCTTATAATCCGGTGCGCCTTATATATGGACAAAGTTTTAAAATAGGACATCCATTGAAGGTGCGCCTTATAGTGCAGAAAATACGGTACCATAAATAATGATAAGTGAGGATTTTAGTTTGCATTCTTTTTTATATGACATCACACACCGTCTCCCCCTCCTACCACACAGCAGCTGAGAATTTTCATGATGCTGTGGCGATTAGCCTTGTCCGAACTGCCTCTCCAGAGCTAAAGAGAGACACATCTCTCTTTCAGTCTGCCGCCCCCGGCCCCTCCCATCTTCCCGTTCACCTCCCCTTGCAGTAATAATAGCCTGGAAGTGCCAGGCCTACCCCCCCCCCCCTTAAAAATAGCCCCTCTATTCCCTTGCACCGAAACCTGTCACTCAAACAGCCAGTCAACCAGGCAGACTGTTCCACTTCGTAAGAATGTCAAAGATCTTATGAATGCATATAAAAAAAAAACAAATGTACGGTGATTTAAGGAAAATGAATCGGAAATCAGTTGTGGTTGCTTTTCATTTCCACCTGGGCTCAATTACTGACATCGTAAGCACGCTTCAAATTATTTCTCTCAGTTACCGGGCACGCCATCTAATCTCGTTTACTTGTGCTCTTAAGAAAATGAATCAATAATTTTCTGTATATATATATATATATGTCAATCTCAATTTTCTTCCCCTTTCTAATCAGAGTCATCTCCGATGCTATGTTTTTTTTCTTGATGAGTTGATGTTATGTTTATTTTTAATTACTTCTCCCATCCATCACGAATGAGATCAGTTTGATACGGTTTTTAATTTACATCCTTTGAAAAAATATTATACAGTATATTAAAGCAATATTCTGCCTTTGGGTAACTTAAAATTTTAATTGGCACTTTCACAGAAATATGACAGTTACTATTTATTGTTGTAGACGTCACTTCAGCTGTTCACGAGCTGTTCATAATATTTTGGTTACATTATTTAGCAACAGTTGATCGTTAAAAATTGTAAAAGTGACTCACAAGTGACTTACATTAGAGCCACAATTTGCATATCTATTTTTGTATATCTTTTTGCAAATACGTCCTAAATTTCATTAATCAGTGGCAATACAATATTTGGCAACACTATTGAACGAGAATTTATTCTGTTTTGTGTACGTGGCTCAGTTGCGCCCACACCGTCAGCTAATGAACCAGTCTGGGCTCGGAACCTGATCCAACAGAACTATCTATAGTCCCTGGAAGTGGGAGGGTCTCAGTCTCACTCACTCAGTCTCCATCTGGGGCACAGTTTGAGCAGAGTTTTTGTAAAACCCGAGTGTCCAGCATGCTACAAGTGTGAACGTGAGAACATCCAAGTGAAAGTGGAGACACGGGAGTGTATATCCAAGGGATCCGAACAATGGCCCTAACCTATCTCTGTCCTCTTGTCCTTATCGTCCTCCTCACCGTCCCGCTTTCTGCTGTGGGACAACGTCACGGAATCAACAATAAACAACTTGGGCGTCTTGACGACAGTTTCAGCCCAACCTGCCACCTTGGAGAGGAAGGAGAACTTCTGTGTGACCAATGTGAGCTTGGATACACTGGACCAAGATGTGACAGGTAACACAAAGTATTAATACGTGATTCAAGAGCTGCCCTTCATTGTTGTTTTCCTCAAGTATCTTTTCCTCTCATCAGTCGCAGTCAATCAATTACAAAAAATCCTCAGTGATCCGATAATAGCCCGTCAGGTCTTCTCTTCTTAAGCTACCCGCCCGCTTTGAAGCTAACTTTCTTCGTAATGGACAGCTTGTGTAAGCCTTCCTGACAGTATGTTGTCAGCTGTATTGTGTAAAACCCTCATTTGCATGACATCCCAAAACACACAGAGAAAGTTGATTCGCACTTACACCGCACATAAAGACAAAATTAAATTACCGTATTGGCACGAATATAAGACGGTGTTTTTTTTTTGCATTGAAATAAGACTGAAAAAGTGGGGGTTGTCTTACATTCGGGGTCCATTCACATCACTAGATATCTTTAAAGCGAATTCTGAACTTAACTCCCCAGGTCACGAAGAATAAAAATAAAAATAGCGGTAGCACGAAGAAGAAAAATAAAAAAATAGCGGTAAGAAAGAAAAGAGAAGAAAATAAGAGAAGAGATAATAGAAAATGGACACATGATTTGAATGAGGCAAAATAATAGTCTTGAAAAAAAGGGGGTCGGTTTATAATCAGGGTCATCTTATATTCGGGCCATTACGGTAGTTCTATTAAAAGTCTGCCTAACTGTGGGTATTAGTCTGCATGCTGGATGACACATGGAGTAAATACAGACGAACCCCTTTAGGCATGATGGATTGGACAAAAGGTGAAATATTGTAGTAATATTCAGAATGTATTTATAGAGTATAAATACAATAAGTTGCAGTTGCTATGTTGCCCCCCCCCCCCTCCCCCTGCATAGTCTGCGTTCCTGACTCTGCTGCCCACAGCAGAATCTCTAAGTCTGCCCTTTTAGTCTTTTTATAAACACCATCAGCCAAAGGGGTGAGGCAAAATAACTGGCTGCCATTCCAGACTACTTTTAATGGCAGATGGGCTTCGTCGATGTCCCTGTTCCGGAACACACCAGTGACGAATTTGGACTGGTACCAAAATTGCGGGCGATCCATTTAGTTGTTGTCAACTGTGTTAAGTGTTGAAAAAAATGCTGACACACTTAAAGTGACAAAGAATGAAAATGGCAGATAAAAACTGAGAGGAAGTGGGAACTAAATAGGATATTTAATAAATAAATAAAGTTTTGGGGGTTTTTTTCCGGGAATGTTGACAAATGTAGCCTCTGTGGTCTTTATCAAGTGAATCCACTGACAGATAAATCGGCAAAATGTCCTTGTTAACTTTCTCCGGGCCATTACGATTTAATTCACCATAAAGGTCAGAATACAATTTGCTTTTTTGGGTGGTGGCTCACCTGATTGCACAAGTTGAGAGGAAATAAAAAGGTCATCAATTGTGGTGCTGCTATGTCTGACATTGTTCTTATAAATGTTGTGTCTTCAAAAAAAAAAAAAAAACATTTTTAAAATGCCAGACATTCAAAATTGTCTCCGTTCATCCAAGTATAAATAGTGTCCCTTCCCTTGACCTTCTTTTAAAATAAAACTTCAACAGGATGGGAATAGAATGAAACAGGGCACAGTAGTAAATAAAAGTCTTAATATTTTTCCTCCTAATTTTTTACCTTGCCGTTACACACATGCACACACACACACACACAAACACACAAAAGCTAATAAAGCAGCTCTATTGAGGGTCAGCGGTAATAATGGCTGTCTGCTCTTGACTCTTTCCCAGTCTCTCCTCTCTAAACTCAATTCTCTCTCCAATCTGAAGACCCTTCTCCTCTTATCTCCCCCCCCCCCCCTCTATCAATATCACCTACCCTCAATTTCGCTTTGTTTTATTCCTCGGTTTCGCTTCCTCCCAGATGCTCCAACGGGTATTTCGGACAACCCGCAATCCCGGGAGGTTCCTGCCAACCCTGCGATTGCAACGGTAACCTGGACCTGTCTACACCCGGCAGCTGTGATCCAATCACAGGCCGGTGTCTGCACTGTCGTCATGGTTACGGCGGCGTGGCTTGCGACACTTGTGATGATGGCTTCTTCGGCGATGCTGTCATTGCGAAAAACTGTCAGCGTAAGTTTTGGTTAATTGTCCAATTGTCAATAAGTGATATGCGACCCCCCCCCCCCCCCCTCCCCCACCTCCTACTAGTGATGGGCGGGTAAAGCACAAAAACTATTTGACTATTAATGAATATTTGATAGTTCTTTGTTGTGTAGCCGTTTTCCTTCCACCCAGGCTAAATGGTTATTGATTGATCGGCCTGATCTATGGCACTACTCCAATGCTGATTGGCTGCTCATGTCTTGGAGATGGAGGTTTCTTATTGATCCCGTGCAAATGACAAAAGACTAGCAGGAATTATTAAAAGACAATAACTCTCTTTCGCTCTTTCTGGCTCTCTTTATCACTCCAAGTCTTAATGAATTTTATTGAGTGGCGCCGCAGAGTTGAGGGCATGTCCATTTGTGTTCCATTAGACTGTAAAAATGCCACAGTTTTTTTTGGTTTGTTTTGAGGTTAGATTTCAAATCCCGACGGTTGACATTAACGCATGGTTTCATTCTTTTTTTTTTTTTTTAAAGTGAGCCTGGAATGATGTGTCTGAGGATTCAATTCGATAACAATATAAGACCAACTATTTTTCATTTCGAGAAAGGTCTTCTAGACATGGTGAGGTAGAAATGTAGACGTGGATACGTAAAAGGTTCCTCCCTTTGATTTAATGATGTAGATCACGGGTGTCAAACTGCCAGATACAAAATTGTGCATCAAATTCGTGTGTCATTACTAGAATTGCAAATTGTCGTCACTTTTAATAATGTTTTTTTTTTTTTTTAAATATTTGACCAGTTTTTCCTCATCTGATTTGAAAACGAGTTATTTCTTTTGTAGCTTTTACTGTCCTCATACATTTATTTGGGTTGACAGTCATAATGGCCCTTTAAGAGTGTTCCTAACATTATGCAAACATGATTATCCACTTCATCAAAGGAGAAAAAAAAAAATTGCAGAAAAAGCCCACATTTCAGACCACAACAAGGCTCGCATTGTGGCGACTGACAGAATGGAGTCCAGATGGTCCCCCCAAAGGGTGAAACCAGAGGGGAGAGAGACTGAGCGAGCGAGTGTGTGAAGTTTTTTTTTTTTTTTCATATACGTGCACTTGTATGCTTTTGTCGTCATTTGCATGTTTGGATGTGTAGGTGTGCGTGTGTAATGTCTGCCTGGTTGCATTTGTGTGTAAAGCCCAAATGTCGTGTTCTGATTGATGTGTCTTTCTCTGTGTGAGTGTGGACATCTGCTGGAGCCTTTTTTTTTTTTTTTTTTCCATCCCCGTCACTTTCTCAGCCCACACTCAGGTCCGTCCGTCTGTCTGCTTTGCATCGAGTAAGAGACGAGCGAGTGTATGGCAATGTGAGGCGAGCTACTTTTTCTTTAGATAGATTTTTTTTTTATTCGTGTGTGACAACCTCATTTGCCAGATGGAAGTTGTGACGCTCCGGCTTTTAATTGCGCTTCTGATTGGTGTGTGTGTTTTTGAAGTTTCTGCAGTACAACTTAATCGCACAGGAGTTTAAATAAAGTTATGGGGCAAACTGGGCAGATATTAAAAAAGTGAAATGATTAACTTATTTGGACTCTGTTGCTAACCAAAACAGCAGCAACAACTCTTGGATGAACTTAAAGTTGATAACATTTTTAAATAAGCACATTTCCTTCGTCTTTTAGAATTTAACTTTTTTTTATCAAAAAGGAAATATGGCCGTGAAGATTTTATTTTGAAATAAGAATCACAAAAGATTTATATTCGATTGAAAAGACATAGAATGAAGTGATAAGTCATTCTGAATGGAATCTTGTTCCTCTGCTGAATAATATTAAGCCTGAATAGAAAATATTTGCCTCAAGCAACTTTATGGTGCTTGTTTATTATAATATAGAAGCAATTTTAAATTGCCCCCCCGCAGATTCCAAAGTAAACATTCGCTTTTCGCTACTTTTCAGCCTTGGAAAATAGGCTGAAGAAAATATTCATAAATAGACTCGATTCGTCATATTTCAAAAATAAAGACACTTCTAGCCTTAAGACTTGATTTAGAAAGAGAGCCGCTATGCTTAGCGTTATAATTAAGTGGATGTCAACAGCTAATCCCGCAGACGACTTTAAGCGCATTAAAGTAGTGTGAAGTGAACTCTTCAATTCCAAATAATTGACGCAAATTATGACTCTTCTCTTCCTGTTGCAGCGTGCCGTTGCCATATTAATGGTTCCATCTCACAAGTCTGCAATAAGGAGAGCGGGCGGTGCCAGTGCAGGGAAAATGTGGTTGGACGCCATTGTGATGATTGCTTGGTAAGTCTTTTGGCAGTGTCTCTCACATTTTTTTTTTATTGTTATTGTATTATCACAGGAAGTACATTTGGATCTTGTTTCCGTTTTAATTTTTTAATTTAATTATTTATTTTATTTATTTTATTTATTTTATTTATTTTATTTATTTATTTTAATTATTTTAATTATTTATTTTATTTACGTTATTTATTTTTTTATTTTGATGATCTGTATTACGATTGGTCCAGCCTAATTACTGGTGGGACGGTGAGCGTCACGAGTGCGTGGCCTGCCGTTGCACCCACCTGGGCTCCGTCTCTCAACACTGCGACCTTGAGGGCCGCTGTCTGTGTCGCCCGGGATTTGCGGGCACGCGTTGCGACCAGCGTCGCCAAGGTTACGAGAGACGGGAGACGCGACGCCCGGTGGAGCGCGTCCCCGTGGAGGCCGTGCAGAGAAGATGGGGCGGCCCGGCTCGCTCAGGGGGTTGCCCTCGTGGGGCCTACTGGCCCAGTGCGGCGGTAAAACTGCACGGGAGTGACGATGGCATGGTTGAGTGAATATTGAGATTTGCAGTTTTGATTAACATGGGTGACCTTAGTATTTATTTCTAAGAAACTCACGCACTTACTAAAGATCTTTGAGTTGAGGTTGCAAATGTCCAAATCTTGTTGTGTGCCTTTGACGTGTTCATTTGAGTGACCTTTGGTTGTGGCCTGACCCAGTTGGAAGACCTAATAGGACCTACTAAATAGGGCCTTGTTTTTATTTTATGTGTAATGTTATTTATATACAGCGTACACAGAGCTGTAGACAATCCAGCGTGCAGTGAATTTTGCTACACATTAAATCCTTCAGAGGTCTCACCCTATCTTCTCACCTTGCCTGTTTTTATCTTCAGGCTCAAACGTACGGCCTGGCCACAGGTGGACAGTGCGTGCCGTGTCACTGTAACTCCTTTGGATCGAAATCGTTTGACTGTGACGAAAACGGTCAGTGTCGATGCCAGCCGGGTGTCACCGGACCGAAATGTGACCGCTGCTCACGAGGATTCTTCAACTTCCAGGAGGGGGGGTGTACACGTAAGCATGAGCTAGATTGACGGGAAATATTTTGTTTGTTTTGAAATCACCCAAATAATTTGAGATACTAAGATGTATGGATCATACCCTCCAAATATTCAACACCGCAGGGAGCAGGTGTGCTAAACTCTATTTACACTGGCCTAAAATGAGGATTAAGAGTGGCGACTATGAATAGCGCTTCATATCTCCTTATGCAAGATGTCAAGGATGCCAAGCACAATCGAGAGCCAAGAACAAGCAGCACCAAACACAGCCAGCTTAGTCACACAGCGTCATCACAAATGAGAAGCTTTGGATTTATTTGCTTTGATGAACAAGATGTTTGTGTTTATTTCACGGCACGGCTAATTTACTGCGAGACAAGTGGGAAGTTAAATATCTTACTAGAAATGTGACGGTTGGTACTCGTGAACCAGGTGCATGTACAGTATTTTCCGCACTATAAGGCGCACTGGATTATAAGGCGCACCTTCAATGAATGGCCCATTTTAAAACTTTGTCCATATATAAGATATATACATTTGGCCCACGGGCTGGACTTTGGTCACGTCTGCTGTAGTGGCTCAATATTGGTCCATATATAAGGCGCACCTGATTATAAGGCGCACTTATAGATAATTTGAGGTTTTAAAGTGCGCTTTATAGTGCGGAAAATACGGTAATTGAAAAAAAATAATATTGGATATATTGAATATTTCTTTTCTGCTCTGTCACAGCATGTCTCTGCAGCCATGTGGGCAATAACTGTGACGCCAACACGGGCCAGTGTGTCTGTCCTCCAAACACACTTGGCGAGAGGTGCGACCGCTGCGCCCCAAACCACTGGGGCCACGATATCATGACGGGATGCAAGGTAGCATGACCACCAAATGCTCAATGTCATTTATCATGCACAGTTTGGGAACAAAGAAGCCAGCTGGGAAGTAGTTGCAAGTCAGGCTGAACAATTCCAAAATTAGACTTTGACTTTTTATTCCTGCATGTGTGCGCAGGAATGTGGCTGTAGTGTGGTGGGCTCAGTGAGCCAGCAATGCAACATCAACACAGGCTGCTGCCTTTGCCATGACTCCTTCAGAGGAGAGAAATGCAATGAATGTCAGCTAGGCTACAGAGACTTTCCTCAGGTAAATAATATGAACGATCAGTTTCTTGAATTATCTGGAGTCAGTGTTTTATATCCATCCATTTTCTATACCGGGGTCACGGGCACACAACCATCCGCATTTGCACTCACACCTAGGGGCAATTTGGAGTGCTCAATTGCCCTAGCAATCGTGTTTTTGGGATGTGGGAAGAAACCGGAGTGCCCGGAGAAAACCCACGCAGGCACGGGGAGAACATGCAAACTCCACACAGGGAGGGCTGGAGGTGCAATCAAACCCGCACCCTCCTAACTATGAGGCGGACGTGCTAACCAATGCACCACCGAGTGACCCTATTATTTTCATTTTTATTTTTATTTTTAGTATTATTAGTATTATTAATGTCTTTTATTTCTTATATATTTTTAATTTATTTTATTTTAGTTTTATTTTTAGTATTATTAGTATTATTAATGTTATTTTCTGTACTGCTTGTCTCCACCTTTATTATTATTATTATTATTATTATTTATTATAATTAATGGAAATAAAGTGTGTATTGTCCTAACAGTGCACCACGTGCGAGTGTAACATCTCCGGATCGGAAAAAGAGACATGTGACCTTGAGCGAGGGATTTGCGCCTGTGCCGATCGAACCGGGAAGTGCAGCTGCAAGGTCTACATGTGATTCTCATTATGAATTATTTTAAAAAAAAAACATAATACACATAAATGACAATCAATCTTTTATGTTTTTTTTTTTTTAAGGAAAACGTGATGGGCGACCACTGTGACCGTTGCAAGCCCAACACTTTTGGATTGTCCCTGCAAAATCCGTTCGGCTGCAGCAAATGTTACTGTTACGGTTTGACACACTCCTGCGTTGAGTCGCAAGGTCTCATTAGGATGTGGGTGAGTTATCATAAATGTTTTCATATTATTTTGTCTAAGTAAAAACCAGGCACCATTCAATTCATATATTTACATTTTTCAAATTGGATACATGTTGGGTTGTCATGGCAATTGAAATAAGGTTTCGTGTGTGTGACCATCTCTCTTGTTAAGTCACAGGTAAGCTTAATAGAGTTCACATCCTGTCTTTCCAAACAAATACTCTTCTTGAGAGCCTCCTATCTACACTTTAGGACCTCAGGGATACAAAAAAAAAAAAAAAAACCTGCTGAGCACCATCAGATGAATCTTCTTTTAAAACCACTCCGCTCAACCTTATCCCAGAGTCAATAATGAACCACTGATATCGTTCGCGTTACTGAAATGAAAAATAAAATGGGAGACAGGGACGATGAAAAATACTCCAGGCTGTGGGGAATAACTCAAATATTATTCACACGTGATCCATGAACGAGTCCAACGGTAACAACACTTGCAAATTGTGGATTATTTAAATTCCAGGCTAATTTCAACACGACGAATTGTAAAGTAGGCATAAATTCTACCTGTGAACAAAACGTGAATAACCCCTTCAGATATTTAAATATTTTTCTAATGCAGGCTAATATTTTTCGTATTTTTACATTTTGCATTGCAGCTAACGCTGAGGCCAGAGCAGACTGTGCTCCCCCTGGTGGACAAAAGCAGTATTGTTGAGACGCATACAGGCGTAAGCTTCCAACACCCGGAGATCCTCGCAAACTCTGAGCTGGTCACCACGGTTCTTTCGGAGCCTTACTACTGGAAACTACCACAACAGTTTCGAGGTTCCATGGTAGGAAACGTAGATTTTTATTTTTTTTAATTGATTGTTGATATTGAACCATCCCCAATATTAGATCACAGCATACGGCGGGAAGTTGAAGTACGCCGTCTACTACGAGGCCAGAGATGAAACCGGGCCTTCCTCGTACGAGCCCCAGGTCATCATTAAGGGCGGAGCTAACCACAACATCGTGATGACACGTCACGAAACTGGACTCCAGATGGGTCAACTCACACGGCACGAGATTGACATGACAGAGGTAAATTACGTCTTTCAGGATCTCCCAAAAAAATGTTTCATATATTTGTTTCTGTTTACAGTTCGAGTGGAGGCATGCAGATGGACAACTAATGTCACGCCATGATTTCATGGACGTTTTGTTCTATGTGGACTACGTCCTCATTAAGGCATCACATGGCAACCAGATGAGACACAGCCGGTAAAACGCAAATAAAAAATGTTACAAATTGTCATATCTGAACTAAATATTATTTTGTGTGCATTAAAGTATTTCAGAAATAAGTCTCACTGTGGCGGAAGCTGGCACACCAACCCGGGAGAGCGAAAAAGCCTACCAAATCGAAAAATGCGAATGTCCACTTGGGTATTCCGGATTGTCCTGCGAGGTGCGTTTGCAAGCGACTCGCCACAAAAAACAAAAAAATAATACGCTGGTGTCTTTTCAACTTTTTGAGCAAAACTAAACTTTTGAGTTGAATGTCGGGCGTTTTAAATTGCTGCCTGTGTTTTGCTTTGCCTCGCTGGGATTAGTCCCCTCCGTTCAATTGTGATCTTTGTCAAACCAATTCAACTGAGTCCGGCTTCTCTTCTTAAGCCACCGAGGGGGCTAAGCCAATTTTTAGTTGAGTGAGGATTTTCTATTGAGACGCACAAACCGCAGTTCGACTAGGTGATGGTCATCAATTTATACTTTGGAAATGTTTTAAAACTTGGTGCTTACCCAAAAATTCAAATGCGTCTGACAAACCTGAAGGCGAATAATAAAGTGTAAACTTCAAACTTCGCCAACAGATGGTTTGTAGCCACTGCCGTTATTAAAGTATTTTGAAAATGGGCATTTAGCGCAAGCGGAGGAAGCAGATGGCTCTTTAAAAGGACTTCATTAATTATTGCTGAACACACATGGATAGCGAGTTACCTTGCATATCCGTTCGCACGCTCGTGCGTGTGCTATTGTGTGTTCAAAAGTCACCGAGGGGAATAACCCTTAATTGGCTTTATGTGTGAAAGCGGAGGTCAACAGTCGCCTTGAGAAATCGCAATTTAGGATAATTACGAGCCCGTGAGTAGCGTTTTCTTCGCTCTGTGCGACTTCCATTATCATTTGATTATGACCGTGGGAATAAAGGAAAAGATCTGATGCTCGACAAGGTCTTTGTATGTACCGTATTTTCCGCACTATAAGGCGCACTGGATTATAAGGCGCACCTTCAATGAATGGCCCAAACTTTGTCCATATATAAGATATATATATTTGGCCCGCGGGCCGGACTTTGGACACGCCTGCTGTAGTGGCTCAATATTGGTCCATATATAAGGCGCACCTGATTATAAGGCGGCTTTTGAGAAAATTGGAGGGTTTTAGGTGCGCCTTATAGAGCGGAAAATACGGTACCTCGCCTGCTTTGTTGAATCTTCACTCATTTGGTGTCTCTCTGCTTTTTATGGTCTTCTGTCTGTTTCTACGCAGGAGTGTGCTGCAGGTTTCTACCGCCTTCGCAGCGGCTCGCACACATCTGCTCCGGCCTCCAGGGTCCCCACTGCTGTGGGGATGGGCAGCTGCGTTCAGTGCCAGTGCAGCGGCCACTCCACCACCTGTGACCCTGACACGTCTGTATGCCAGGTAGCTATGGGAGGGGGGGGGGGGGGGATACTTTGGGGTGAGGCAACCATATGCCAGGTAGCTTCTGGAAAAGAGATTAAGGTGAGGCTAAGAAAAGAAGTTTAATTAGCCTCGGTGTAATTAACAGGTGTCGGTTTATTCATATTTCATTCTGTCGCTCTTGAAGGTACTTCAAGAGAGGAGGATTTGAATTTTATAGTCCACATCAAAAGATGGCAGAAAACTGGCAATTCTCAATTCCTCAAGTTTAACATTTTTAGACCTAGCGTGGAACTTCTTTTGTTTTGTTTTTACATTCCCTTTCAGTCTTATTTTATTTCCACCTCCGTTCTGCCTCACAGCCATTTCTCTTCTCCTCGGCCCATTTTCATTGCGCCTTCCATAACAGCGTCATTAGAATTTTCTAACCGAGCGAGCCAAATTGAAAACGCTAAACGAGTTTGTTTCTGGGGTAATTAGCAGTAACAAGGAACACAGGAAGTTAATGGAAATGCAACTTCCTGTTGCAGCTGATTGAAGGTCTCATTTTAATGAACAAAAAAAAAAAAGTGCAACAAGTCATGACCCTGCATGGGCTCCCAAATCTGAGAACCCAAATATTAGGAACACGTTTATGCATGACGTAATGCAGTTCAACCGCTCACTGTGTGTCCATTGTGACATATTTACGTCACACAAGAACTGCCAAGACAACACGGAGGGGGATCACTGTGAACGCTGTGCTCCCGGATTCTACGGCGTGGTCCGAGGATCCCGTGATGACTGCAAACCATGCGCCTGCCCACTTACTACTCCCGGGAACAAGTATGTATTCTTCTGCACTTATTTACCGTATTTTCCGGACTATAAGGCGCACCGGACTATAGTCGCCTTATAGTCCGGAAAATACGGTATTTCTTTTAGTGACTTGCTATGGAAGCTGATCAGAAAAGCTTCTTTATTGAGGTCTAAATGTTGATATGTGTCCAGTTTTAGCCCATTCTGCGTCACCGAAGGCTATGATGACTATCGTTGCACAGCTTGTCCAGAAGGATATGAGGGAAAACACTGCGAAAGGTCAGATCTTTTATGTCCAATTAAGTTTTTGCTTCAGTTTTTTTTATTTGGATTCAAATTGAAAATCCAACCTAAATTTGGTCGGTTAATGGCTGCTTATTCTTTTACCACCCAGGTGTTCCAGCGGTTACTATGGTAACCCTCGGATACCTGGTGGTCAATGCGAGGAGTGTAAGTGTTCTCCGTGGGGGTCCTTGCCCGAACCATGTGACCCCGTCACAGGCCAATGCCGGTGCACGTTCGGGTCTTCTGGGAGGTCTTGTGACCAGTGCATGGAAAGGCATGTTTGTGGACCATCTGGGATCATCTGTAAGGACTAACACACATTTGACACTTTTGTGATTATGAATTTTTGTGCTAGCTAGCTTAAACTAAAATGATACAGTTCTCTTGGCCGCTTTCCAACAACACAAAATTGCAAATTGCAACACTTTTGTGTGTTGTGCCCGCGGGCGTCCTTCCTCAGCTCTTTTTTTTTTTTTCTCCTCCAATCGTTTCTCTGTAGGCGCCGAGAACCCGGCGTATTCACCTGATATCGCCATTTATGCTTTATTTTACCGAGCAAGCGCAAGTGAGCAGCTTTTACCCGGTTGCCCCGGGAGACGGAGGGGTCTGCATCCGAATTGAAATTCCACTCGTTTAGGCAATAATTTCAATGTCATTTAGAGCTAATTTAAAGTTAATATGATCATAATGGTGAGGCCAATTTAGTTCCATTAGCATGTCTTGATGTGTGTGTACGGGGTAGAGTATAGAAAAAAAGTTTGCAACACAGATGCTAATAAGAAATTGCTGCTAGCTGGTGGCGGAGGTGATTGCGTTCAGGTCGGAGCGTGTGTTCGCGTATTAGCTTTGCAATTGTGCTAGCGCACCCCGACACCAAACCAGCTGCCCCGCCCCCCCAGAAGACTATGATACGAAGTCCTGATGGGCAATCAGATATCAGTTCACCTATTTTCAACAAGGTTTGATTGAAACCAAAAGGAGGTTCTGATTTATTTTTTATTTTCTTCACTACAATGAAACTTCTAAAGTGAAACCAACAAAACTCTGGTAAAAAGAGACCAAACTAAATAATTAAAAAAGAATCACCTCCAGTGATACTTTTAGTATCTCACTTTAATTTGCATTAAATGTGATGTGTTTCAAATGAGGTCTACCCTAGACCATAGCTCCAGGACCGATTCATTTTATACTACTATAAAACAAATATTTAATTTTCCTAATTAAAAGATGTCCATAGGCCTACCAACATTGGATTTGAATGCAGATTGAGTTGCGGAACATATAAATGACAATATTGGCATCTGCCATCCTCACATTAAGGTAATGAAGGATTTCTCATTTGCATCCTGCATGTCACGTGTTTTGCAGTGAGCAGTGTGTCTTTAGTAAACATTTAACACAAACCTGCAATTATTACAAGGCGATTTTTTTTTTAGAATCTTTACCCATTTGTTATAGTGATTGATTCCCTGTAATATTGCATGTAGTGATTTAAAACTGATGGGATACTCAAAATATGACATTTTATGCTGAGTATGCAAAAATGGCATTTTCCAGTCATCTTTTCAAATAAGCGATTGGTCGCTATGTTGATCAGTTTTTTTGATGTGATTTTTTTGTCTCGGCACATTTCCGCACGCTCTGGTTCTGTCATAGATTGATAGAGTAGAAAGTGTTTCGCTTTTAATTCATCTTAGATTCCCCCCCGTCAGAAACTTTAATTTCTGCAATAAATCAGCCGCTGGCTGTAGAAAGGAAAGAAAAAAAAACATGGTGTGTCTGAACGAGTCCCCTGATGTGCAATTTATGTGCATTCTCAGCCTTGCAGTGTGCGTTCATAACAGGTGCGCTTAGCTCCCTGCGCTGTGCGCTCACACACGCTGAGGTGTTCAATTGATACTTTCATGGAAAGTCCCTAAAGGTTATGACATCGTCTGCTATAAAAACAAAACAAATTCCGCACAAGTGTAGAGAAGCTGTGTTGGCGCATTAAAATTAATTCAGCAGTAGGAAGCAAAAAATAAAACTCCGTGTGTGTGCACAGCGTGCGACGACGAGTGCACAGGCGTGCTGATCACCGACATGGACCGGCTGTATCGCATCATCACTGACATCACGCTGACCACGCCCCTGCCACCTCCTTACAAGATCCTGTACCGCTTTGAAAACATGACCGAAGAACTCAAGGTGCCATTTGACCCTTGCATACTTCACATCCCTGATTACAAAATGTTAGTTACCGTATTTTTTGGACTATAAGGCGCACCAGACTATAAGGCGCACCTTCAATGAATGGCCCATTTTAAAACTTTGTCCATATATAATATATATATATATATATATATATATATATATATATATATATATATATATATATATATATATATATATATATATATATATATATATATATATATATATATATATATATATATATCCTTATATAAGGCACACCGGACTATAAGGTGTACCATTAATGCATCATGTCAGATTTTTAATCCAAATCATTCTCCATTTTATCTTTTTTATTTCAACTTCACACGCAACAAATGACTTTATAATCACAAAATAATGATAGTCTTTTTCATTCATGATTCATAGTCTTCAGCGGGCCACTTATGATTGATTTCATGACATAATGCTTCGGGCCAGTTTAAATTTAGGAATTTGGTCCATATATAAGGCGCACCAGACTATAAGGCGCACCGTCGGCTTTTAAGAAAATTTTAGGGTTTTAGGTGTACCTTATAGTCCTGAAAATACGGTAATCAATTATTTCTGTCCCTTCTGCAGCACATGCTATCACCTCAGAAAGCTCCAGAGAGATTACTACAGCTGGCTGACTCCAATTTGGGATCGCTGGTAGTAGAGATGGACCAGTTACACAGCCGGGTATGCACGATTTTGTTCCTTTCTGAGTCCTTCTCTGTCGGTAGTGTTCCTTCCATGGTTCCTGTTGACTATCAATAATTACATCCTCATCTGTGATTCATTTCTTGTATTCCTGATTTTTTTTTTTTCCTGATTGTGTATGGATCCCAGTGGATGGGGTTGCATTTTGTCGTGCATAATTCATGTGGTGTATGACAGTGTGAACGTAGACAGTAATCAAAAAGGTCAGGCTACAAAAAACAAAAAATACACATACTAAAATATTAATGATTCTCGCATCATTGTTCATTTGACATGGGAACAACGTGTTCATTTATTTAACATGCTTTTGTGTGTGGGTGGGTGAACGTGTGTGTAGGCAACTAAGGTATCTGCCGATGGAGAACAAGTGGAAGATGATGCCAACAGAATTCAAAAGCGAGCCGAGGTCCTGGAAAAGTTCATCAGGGAAACCTTGCTGGGAACTCAAGGTAGCGCACTACCTTACTTCCATTACCGTAATTTCCGGACTATAAGCCGCGGCTTTTTTCCAAAATTTTGAACCCTGCGGCTTATAGTCAGGTGCGGCTTATATAAGATTTTTTCCGTGATTTTTGTGATGACTTGATCACTTTTATACACTCGTAAAAAGGCTGTGGACCACTGTTGTGCGGTATCTTGAAGAAAAAAACAACAAAAATACTATTTTAAAACACTACTATGGCTGCTGCTTATTCTGGCTGTGTTGTTTGTGACTATTATGAGCTTTAGTAGGAATGCGCACTAGGTTACCTGCGTCAAAGGGCTCTAAACCCTTTCTCTTACTCTGCCATGTGACTCAGAGTGGCGCTGTTTGGACCATCTGCATTGTATTAAAACCCAATCAATCAGCATTTAAATTCAATTCTTCTGAAATTTTGCTTGCCAAAAACAAGTTGTAATGAATGTGAACTTTTAATGCATTTCATTCAGAAGGTTACTTTGAACCCTGAGGCTTAAATGGCGGCGCGGCGTATTTATGGATTTTTACGGCTTTCTGTGTACTGTCTTTCTTTGTAAAAAACTCATGTGCACGTGCGGCTTATAGTCCGGTGCGGCTTATGTAAGAAAAAAACTAAAATATCCCTGAATTTTAGCTGGTGCGGCTTATAGTCCGGTGCGGCTTATAGTCCGGAAATTACGGTAATTACCGTATTTTCCGGACTATAAGGCGCACCTAAAAAACAAAAATGTTCTCAAAAGCCGGTGCATACGTATATATGGACCAAATTCCTAAATTTAAACTGGCCCGAACCATTGTGTCATGAAATCAATCATAAGAGGCCTGCTGAAGACTATGAATCATGAATCAAAAAAAGTATGGATCATCATTTTGTGATTATAAAGTAATTTGTTGCGTCTGAAGTTGAAATAAAAAAGATAAAATAGAAAATGATTTGATTTGGATTAAAAATCTGACACGATGCATTAACGGTGCGCCTTATAGTCCGGTGCGCCTTATAGTCCGGAGAATACGGTAATGAAATAATTATCAACAATCAATTCCACACACTCACAACTTTCTGACTTGCACATTCCAACCTTTTTTTTCCGCTCTCTCTCTCTACAACACCCTTCTCGCCGATACTTTTACAGATAACACGCTGTAAAACGTGATTGCTGCTCACATAACTGCGATTATAAAAATGGTTCTGTTGTCTAGGGTGCAAAGAAAGTGATGAAACTTTCCACTCCTCGTTACCTCTGCTGCAAAGCTCTCTGGCCTTCTGCCTGATCACTGCGTGATTATGGCTGGGTGTGAAGTGTGCGTTGGGTTCTCGGCGGATGATTGAGAGTAGCAATTAGGGACATAATTAGTGGCTATCAAACACACACGGACTTTAAAGTAATACACATAAACACTGATGCAAAAGTACACAAATAATACAACCTACACACACACACTTATAGATAATGAGGCAAAGAAATACTGTACACACTCACTGTGTGTGTATGTGTGTTTACTGGATACCGTAATATGATTCCATTCACGTTTTAAGTGTTTAATTGGCTTTTAAATCCCAGCGTGTAATTATACGCCTGTGACCTGACAGTCTCAGCGGGACACACGCATACACTACAGCTGTTCATTAGCGTGATGCCTTTGCTTTTGTAATCACGTCATGTTTACATTTCGGAAAAAGAAGAAAGGCCGAACGGTTGTGACCGTTCGCGCCCACTCGGAAAAAAAACTTTGATCAGATCGACTGTTGCATTATGTAATGGATGTGAGTCATTTTTTTGCCCCGATCATATGGCAACATTTTTTTTTTTACGGTTTCAATCGATCCTCATTTAGTGGATTTACCGCAGTTCATCACAGATTAGGTTTGGATTTCATAGACGTTCATTCCGCAAGAGAAATGTAAATCGGCATCTGCCGAAGCTTCGACTGATGCCGAAATGATTCGTGCGTGATTTAATGAGTTTTGATCACATGATGCGATTGTGCTTTTTCTTCTGCCGGCATCAAATGATCCTCTTTTGTCCCCCATAAAATATTTCACTTTGTGTCCAGACCTCCAATCCAAAGCTGACGAGCTGAACCGAATGCTGGCGCGCAAAGACGGAACGCCGGAAAAAAGTTTGAAGGAGATGAAGGAGGAGATTCAAGCCATGCTGGTTGAGATGAGAAAACGACAGCTGGGAGGGAAATGGCTCATTGCGGACGAAGAGCTGGAGTATGTACACATACATAACCGATTCGATTGTCCACACCCACAACGGCGCAGCCCTCTCTTGCATTATCTTTCTGAACGCTTACGTTCATTTACAATCCGTATAAAAATCAATGAAATGAACGAAAAGGAATCACGTTATCAAAGTGAACACATCCGAACAGCTACACATTCCGAACGAGCCCCAACTTTGTGCTGATGAAGTCTTTCTGGCGTTTTCGATCAGTAATCTACCCGTCCGCCTCTCTCACTTTATCTCTTTAGCGCATTAAATGTTGACGAGGTCGATAAGTTAATTAAAACTATGGCTCCAGGGGGAGACGCAGACATAACGATGCAGAGATACGAGGATAGGGGTGAATGGAGGAGAAACTAAAAGATGGACACGGTATCGGGTGCGAGTGGAAAATAAGGCAAAAGATAAATCGCCCTTGCCACGCTCTTGTCTTTGAGACTGAACCCTGCTCAGAGTTCAACCAAAACACACATTTCAATGCCTGAAAACTCAGCTACATGTTTTTCATGAACATCATAAAATGTCGTAAATAGTCACTGTGATCGTCTTTATTTTTACTCTTGTTTTTCATCTTGCTGTTCCCCCCCATAGACTTCATTAATGTTATACCAAGTCCAACAAAACCTTGCATGTATCCGCCAAAATAAATGTACAAAATCCTTCGAGTGGCATCAACTAGGGAGAGCGAGATTCTTCTTGTCTCAGTTAATGCTAATCATGCGTTCAGCGCCTCTGTGGTAAAACGTACAAAATGTTTTTAAAAGTCCTTTTCAAAGGTGAGAAGTTTGGTTTTCAAAACAAAAATGTACAAGATGTAAGTACACAAAAAGTTGCATTTACTGTATTTTCCGGGCTATAAGGCGCACCGGACTATAAGGCGCACCTTCAATGAATGGCTCATTTTAAAACTTTGTCCTTATATAAGGCGCACCAGACTATAAGGCGCACCATGAATGCATCATGTCAGATTTTTAATCCAAATCAAATCATTCTCCATTTTATCTTTTTTATTTCAACTTCAGACGCAACAAATTACTTTAAAATCACAAAATAATGATCCATAGTCTTTTTGATTCATGATTCATAGTCTTCAGCGGGCCACTTATGATTGATTTCATGACACAATGCTTCGGGCCAGTTTAAATTTAGGAATTTGGTCCATATATAAGGCGCGCCGGACTATAAGGCGCACTGTCGGCTTTTGAGAAAGTCTTTAGGTGTGTCTTATGGTCCGGAAAATACGGTAGTTGAATGTGCAAATTGCAAGTAGATACATCATGCTTTTTTTTTTTTTTTCCAAGCTAATTGTGATGCCCTCTCTCTCCTTCCAGCCTAGCAGAAGAGTTGTTCCAAAAAGTAAAAAGGATGTTCGGCATTCCTCATCAAGCCACAGAAGACCTAAAAGCCGAGGTACTTACGACTAACATTCAACAATCTTGAACTACATTGATGTATTATTTATTTACCTTCCTAGATTAATGGCAAGATGTCAGACCATGAGGGCAAACTACAGGAGGCCCAAGAGCTCCTTCACTCTGCCCGTGAGAAGA
Organism: Syngnathus scovelli; assembly: GCF_024217435.2. Lineage (NCBI taxonomy): Eukaryota > Metazoa > Chordata > Actinopteri > Syngnathiformes > Syngnathidae > Syngnathus > Syngnathus scovelli. Next base: position 9,111,414 of record NC_090866.1, on the reverse strand, counting down.
CCAGGCAGACTGGTTTGCTGGCTGGACACAACCAAGCCAATCTCACCTTCTTGGAGGTACACTATTGAATAATTATTTTAATTTTGCTATGAATATAATTCCCTGGGTTGTTTTTTTTATTTTTATTTTCCAGGGGAGGCATGCTGCGGTCCTTGGGGTGAAACAAGAAGCACAGAAGGTCATTGGGGAAGCAGAAAACCTTCTGGATGACGCCAACCAACTTTCAGACAACATCAATAAAGAGTTAGAGGCACGTTAAAATTGTCGCAAGTGTAAAAAATATCCGGTCTAACTCTGGCGCCACGTTTGTAGGACGCAGAGGAGATGAGAAGAGATCTCGGTCCTCTTCACGACCAGCTGGATGACAAAGTCCGACACCTGACGGACGGTTTGAGCGGCGGCGGTATAGCTCATCGTGTCCGCGCTGCCGAGGATCACGCGCAACAGCTTAATGAATCCGCTGCAATTTTAGATGGGTAAGTCTTAACGCAAAATTGTAAAAAAAAAAAAAAATTGACTCGTTTCTGCTCTTCTCACAGAATCTTGGCCGAAGCGAAGAATCTCTCCTTCAACGCAACAGCTGCTTTTAAAGCATATACAAATATTAAAGCCAACATAGACGAAGCAGAGAAAGAAGCAAAGACGGCCAAACAGACTGCATCAGAAGCACTGACAACGGTAAGAACCACGCAAACTCGAAATTTATCCTTTCCTCTTCTGTGTCCATTTTCCATGCCAAATTAAAAGCTGAAATTTTAGAGGGCAAATATGTAGAAAGCAGTCCTTCCTCCACTTTATGGAAATCCATTTAGCAATGCAAAGTGGTCAACCTGACAGGAGAAAGGTGATATGCAGATGACTTCACCTTTGGATGCCATCTTAAAGCTATTTAATTCACAAGTGGCTTCCAAATCCGGAAGTGTTCTTTGTCACTGATTTGGTGTGTGCATGTGTGTGTCTGCGCAGGCTTTAGGTCCGGAGATCCCAGTGAAGGAGGAAGCTCAAGGTGCCCTTCAGAAGAGTCTCAAGCTGCTTAACCAGGCTAAGCAACTTCATAATGATGTCAAAGGTATTGTGTGCATATGTGCATATACTTAGTATTGAGCAGAAATATAGAATTATATCTCTCTCTCTGTATGTATATATATATATATATATATATATATTTGTTATTTGTTTTATTTCTTTTTTTTCCATATTTTTTCCATATTTATTTATATATATATAATTTTTAAATATATATATATATATATATATATATATATATATATATATATATATATATATATATATATATATATATATATATATATATATATGGAAAAAATAAATAAAACTATATATATATATATATATATACATAAATGAATATTTAAAGTGCCATATCTAAGTCTATGAAACAAACAAACAAACAAACAAACAAACAAAAAACCAACAAACTGAAAAGAGAAAAACAAAAAACAAAAATGAATGCTTGAAAAGGAATAGGAGGAAACATAGCTTTTTAGATTCCTACCCCTTTCTGACTTAATCCATTAAACTAATAATTCAACATATAAATCAATAAAACAGAAATAAATCATCCTTTTTTTTTAAATAAATGTGACCAATTTAGTCACTATTTTTGTGATTTACTAAGGAACGACTGTATATTTGTAATCATGCAGACAATGCCGCGACCGTGTCCGGATTGAAGGGCAGAGTCAAGTCAGCAAAAGACCAAACCAAAGACCTGCTCATCGCTATCAATGTAACCATGACAACACTCAAGACAATGCCCAATGGTATGACTCCACAGTGAAATCAATGAGAGCATGAATGGAGCTCTGTAGCTTTTCTAAACTAGACTTGACACAAGTTCATAGGTCGCCCATTCAATAGGATGGATCAGCGTATTTGTAAACATTGTCATCCGGCAGACACCACGGCCAAGTTGGCGGCGACAAAAGCTGTGGCCGCTGAGGCCAACGCTACGGCCATCGACGTCCTGGAACGCCTGGCGGCCTTGAACTTTCAGGTCGACGGCATTCAGAAGAACTTCAGTCAATTGTCCTATACGGTCAGCGCCGCCAATCAGATGATCCAGGACCCGGATAAAAATAGTAAGTACCGTCGTTAATTGCGATTGACCATCTTGGATTGAATAATTCAAGAAAAATTGTTTCCCTTTTCATATTTTTTGACATCATTGGTTATATTTTGCCAAGCCCAAAAAATTTGCATATTGCATTAACAATGCTGTATAATATTTTTGAAATCTATGATGGACTCCTTCTGGTAAATTCTGACCATAATAATTTAACTAAAATATTTTTCTCTGTCTTTGTCCTTTACTCCCACAGCCATAAGTATGTATATCTATTTTACCTCAATTTAAAAAACTCAATGGTGCCCCAATACCACGTTGCATTTAATAATCCAACTGGCCTCACTTCCAACATCAATAATTATCGCAATTTGCATTTATTTTATTTGAACAAAAGGTATTGGAGCGCCATACATTTTTTTTTTTCAAGCTATCAAATCAAAGTAGCTGCTCCTAATAATAATAATACTGCCTCAGCTCCGCTCCAGCATGAGCTCTACCGCAAAGCATGGAACTCGATTCTCCAGTGTCCATTCCAAATAAATAGTATAGACAAGCTTCTCTTGGAATGCTGAGCTGAGCTGCACTAATTGATTGGCTCTTTCTTTTTCTCCCTCCACCTCTCCCTTGCTCTTTATTTATCTTGTCTTCCTTCTCTGTGTTAAATCAATGACTGAGTGATTCAGCCGCTTTCAGTATTTGCCCTCTCTTGGTCACGCGCCGCCTCACCTCAGCAGTAAAGTTCTGTATGCCATGACGTGGCTGATTCCGTACCCCGTTGTCTCTTCAATCAGTCCACGCGGCCGGAGCTAAAGTGAAGGATTTAGAGGTTGAAGCTGATAGGCTGTTGGAGAAATTGAAGCCTATCAAAAAGCTAGAGGACAACCTGAGGCGAAACATCTCGCAAATCAAGGAACTGATTAACCAAGCCAGGAAACAAGCCAACTCGGTAAGCAAAACTCGAGAACGTTTTGCCAAACCGCACGTGGGATCAGTCCAAATTTGACTTTCTCTTTTTTAGATCAAAGTGTCGGTGTCGTCAGGCGGCGACTGTCTGAGGAGTTACCGCCCTGACATCAGGAAGGGCAGGTACAACACCATCATTCTTCACGTCAAAACCACCACGCCTGATAATCTGCTATTCTACCTTGGTTCTGCCAAATATGTGAGTAAAAAAAACTCTCAGTCAAAATACCGTATTTTCCGGACTATAAGGCGCACCTAAAAACCTCCAATTTTCTCAAAAGCCGCCTTATAATCAGGTGCGCCTTATATATGGACCAATATTGAGCCACTCCGGCAGGCCTGTCCAAAGTCCGGCCCAAATGTATATATCTTATATATGGACAAAATTTTAAAATGGGCCATTCATTGAAGGTGCGCCTTATAACCCGGTGCGCCTTATAGTGCGGAAAATACGGTAATCCTAAAGCCAACTCCACCAAATATGCCCGAATGCATTTATAAACATATATGCATGTTTGTGTGTGTTGACAATTAACAGCTTTTGGTTGCTCTTTGCGTTTAGGTTGATTTCCCCAAAGAAATCAGAGCGTTGCTGCATTTGAGCGCTACAAGCAGTGTGTGTGTGTGTGTGTGTGACTAAAATTCTTTAACACTAAAACCTTCCGCATGAATGAGCAGCTAGCACGTGTTCACACCAACTTCTAACATTTCACTATTAGTGTGTAAAGCTGGCTAAAAAGCAACGACGCTAATGAATAACGGTCGTTCCTTGAAGGGGCGAGGGTGAGAAGAAAGATAAGAAGGTGTGTGTGAATGTGTGTCTTCAAATTTGACTCTCTAATCATTTCTAAGTGTGCATAATGTTATATGAATAATAATGCCAAGTATGAGCGTTATTCTTCAGCAGCATCTAAATGAGAGCATATGCTCCTAAGCCTCTTATTCATTTTTTTTTTTTTTCCTCCAGCTCATCCATAATCACTACAAAATTAATCAAAATAAAAATCGGCTTAAATAGGCAGCCATGTTAAAATTCTTCACTGAAAGTTTACACTTTATAATGACCTGTTTAATATTTTCAGGTTGATTTCTTGGCTCTGGAGATGCGAAAGGGCAAAGTGTATTTCCTTTGGGACGTTGGTTCTGGTGTGGGACGAGTAGAATACCCACATCTCACCATCCATGACGGGAACTGGCATAGAATAGAAGCTTCTCGGTAAGAGCTGTGATTTTACATCAGTACGAACAAGCTCGTTATTTTTCCTCCAAAAGTGGCATGCCGAACTATTTATGTACGCTTCATACGTATTCGGCGAAGCAGAAGACATCACAGCAAACATCACCCAATTAATTCTCATTTTACGCTTTTTTGTCACATCTATACAGACATGCAATCATTAAGTTGAATTTTTAGATAAAAGAAAAACAAATCTCAGTAGTTCAAAAACACAAGACACACTCCAAGTAGAAAAATATATTTTTTTTTTAAAAAAAACTTCAATCGAGTTTATATCCCAATATTGTTTTTTGTGTTCAGCACAAAATCCTGACAACAACCATAAATAGAAACATAAATAAAACCTTAACAACCAGAGGACATCATTTCTTTAACGGAATTACGTTGTTTCACCCGGGAAATCAAACCTTTGTAGCTTTTCCAGCCGCTGGCTCGTCCATTTTTTCAGTAAAGTTGTGCACGGGGGTTTAACGTTCCAAGTGTTGGACACGGCCAAACAACAAATTCAAGGTGGCAGATCAATTTCACTGTACATCTCCGAGGTCCCGCCATGTCGCCACAATCACTTTCCCTCCTCCATCTTTTTACTCTTCTAGTTCATAACGGCTGATTTCATATGACAGAACACGCGTGGTCGTAAATGTCCTCCAGGAAATGCTGACTGATAAATATAATTATCTTCTAATTTCTATCCGTCTGCAGTAACGGATTGAACGGGACCATCTCAGTGTACCCTCTGGAAGGTCCGAGGGCCGGCGTTGTGCCGAACCCAAACAGCGCAAACTCACCCGTAACTTACACCATCCTGGACGTGGACCAGAACGCATACCTGTTTGTGGGCGGAATCCTCGGCACGGTCAAGGTAACGATAAATCATTGGTGTGATTTGAAACTTTATCATCAATGTCATTTGTTTATCTTGTAGAAAGCGGATGCTGTGAGGACAACAACTTTTACGGGCTGCATGGGGGAAACCTTCCTGGACGGAAAACCAATTGGACTGTGGAACTACAGGGACAGGCAGGGAGACTGTAAAGGATGCGTTGTCAGGTATGCAAAGACCGATTTTTTTATTCTTTTTATATTATATTATTGTATTTTATTGTATTTTATTGTATTTTATTGTATTTTATTGTATTATTTAATTTAATTTAATTTTATTTTTCTGTTTATTTACAGATATTATATTATATTATATATGATTTTATTGTATTTGATTGTATATTATTGTATTTTATTTTATTATTTTATTTAGTGTTATTTTATTTTTCTGTTTATTTACAGACAGTTTATTATATTATATTATATTATATTATATTATATTATATTATATTATATTATATTATATTATATTTATATTCTATTATATTATATTATATTATATTATATTATATTATATTATATTATATTATATTATATTATATTATATTATTTTTCAGTTTATTTACAAACTATAAAGTGCATCAGATTATTAGGTACAGTCTCACTGAATGATTTTTTTTTTAGAAATCTCCATACACAGGTTAAAAAGTTGATTTTTAAAAAACTAAATGATTTTAAGTGCACCTTATAGTCAAACATATACGCCACATTTTTTTTTCCCCCGACTGTTTGTTAGCCCCCAGGCATCAAATGGTGAAGGAACTGTCCAGCTGGACGGGGACGGCTACGCCTCAGTGGCACGACCCACAAGATGGAATCCGAATGTTTCCAGTGTTACATTCAAATTCCGAACGTTCGCTTCCGATGCGCTGCTCATGTATCTGGCAACTGATGACATGGTATGACATCATACGATGATTACACAATTTGTATTGACAAAATCTCCTGAATGGATCTTCTCTCCATCTTTACTACCTATAGAAAGACTTTATGTCCTTGGAGCTAGAAGGTGGCAAGGTGAAGATGAACTTTGATCTGGGCTCAGGAGCCGGCAGTGCCATATCAACTCACCGACAAAACGACGGGCACTGGAAATCCCTCACCATGTCTCGTAACAAGAAGCAAGGTAAACGGCAAATACTTCTTCATCAAAAATAGAGATTTTGACTTCATGAATTATTTGAACAGCCACGGTGACCATCGTGGACATCGACACCAGTGCTGAGGAAAAAATCGGGGCGACGTCTTTAGGAACAGCCACTGGGCTGAACCTCAAGGAGAAGCAGAGTATTTATTTTGGAGGTCTGCCTACCAGTGGAAACTACAGGTAAGGCCTGATTAGCAACCATGGAAGATTCTGGAAAAAAATAGTCAAAGATAACATTTGTGTTAATGTGTGTTTTCTTAACAGCATGAAATCCAGGTAAAGAAGTTCATACTACACAAAAAGTGTAACTGTAAATTGCTCTCCGCATGAGGCTAGCCACACTGGAGTGCCATTTAGCCCACAATGTGTGTGTCTGTGTGTGTGTGTGTACACTTTGTGTGTGTCAGTCCCTAATGGCTGTTACTCTTCCGCACAGCGGCTGGAAATCACTTTCTGCCCTTTCTATGTACACCTGGATGTGTCATTTGTCCTTCCAGTAACAACAGTTTGTGACTTTTTGCAATATTTTACATTGTTATAAAAATAATTGTGTTTGGTTTTTTTTTTTTTTCGGGGAGGGCACAACCTTCACCAATTCTCAGCGGGACACCAAATTGTGTGTAAGGTTGTTGAATTCAGTCTAAACTTGGCTTGAATCCAAAATAATGACAACTAATGAAGCCTATTTTTATTATTTTTTTTAATAACAAGGACAAATGGCAGATTCAAATAACGCTCACGCTGATATTAGGTCAATCATCCACTGCAAAACGTTCAAGGCTGAATTAATGAAGACATGATCCTATTACATTCGACTTTTAAGAGATTAGAAAGTCTGATGATTCTAATATCGTTCTAGGTCGGAGGTCATGCTAAAGCGCTATGTCGGCTGCCTTCGGGAGATTGAAGTATCCCGAACTCCATATAATCTCCTCAGTAGTTCCGATTCCATCGGGGTTACAAAAGGATGTAATGTCGAGGTAAGACTATTTCACTTTTTATTTTTTTTTGGGTCATTGTATTAACTCAATCGTGGATCGTAATTAATTAATACAACTTTGATATATAAAGATTTGTCCTTTATGCTTGTTTACCCCCAAATTACACAAATGCACTCCACGATAGAATTTCAAGGCATTCATCGAGGTTTCTATTAACTAATGGAATTTATTTATGCACTCGAGCAGCCATTGGAAAAGTTTGTATACTTTCTATTAAGCGGCAGAGGTCATTTCCAAGGTCGTCTACTTGAAATAAAATTCGTATTGTTTCATAGAATCTATACACAGTCAGCTTCTCCAAACCGGGCTTCGTGGAGCTCGGCGGGTTGTCCCTGGCGGTCGGCACCGAGATCAGCCTGTCGTTCAGCACCCGAGCGGACACTGGAATCCTCCTGTTAGCAGTGGGCGGAGCTCCGCCCATTAGCCAACAGGTTAGCCATCATCATTTTTATTCAATCATGCATGATAAATGTACTTAATTCAAGAAGTGGCCTGAAGAGATTAGTCAAATGGACCTCTTCTTTTCTTCTCCACTTTATAAAATCTTTTTTATTAAGAGATCAAGCTGGAAATTTATAGTTCTTAAAGCAGCGTGAATATCTATGGCCCAAAAAATCAAAATTAAGCAATCCTGTTCTCCGCAGGTCCGTCACCAAAACATCATCTCGAAGAGGAAACGAAGACAATCAGGAGAGGTGAGTTAATGGCATACACACACACACACACACTTTCACTAAATAAATGCATGAGTGTATTTTAATAAGGTCTGCCTTTGCTGACAAATGGACCAGTTTTATCAAACACAAATTGGATATGGTTGCCAATAAACATGCACACACACAGTTTCCCACAAACACACTCATTCCCTAACGAGGTTCCACGTGCTCGTTAAACTGTCCGCACGCTCGCAAATGCACACCGATCGTAATTTGCGAATTGTGTGTATTGTTTTATGACATCCACAGTACATCAAAATAACGTTTGACACAATGATGGAGACAATCGGCGTCATTTCATAACCGGTTTGCGTACAAAATGGGTTGGGGGAGGGGGGGGGGGTCTCGCTGTGAACATTGCAGGTGTGATTTAGCAAATACAAAATGTGTGTGTGCATGTGTGTGAGGACAAAGGGTTACCTCTGGTTTATCAATCATTACTGGTCATTGGGCGCATAAATCTATTTTTACTAACAACGCTGGAAGGGACGGTGTGTGCGCCTGTGTGGAAAGGTTAAGCGAGGTTAAGAACACCATCAACTCAACTTGGCCCTGACTAATGGGCGGGGTGGCGGTGGAGGAAAGAGAACAAGAAACAAAAGATGGAGGAGATTTAGAGGTGAAAGTGGGACTTTTGAAGGGCATGACACCATTTGAAAATACAGTCTTTGGGAATGGAAAAAAAAAAATGGCCATAGAGGAAAGTGATACATAAAAATAAACCAAAGCGAGTGTTTGATTTCATGCTAAGCGTGCGAGTCTTTTTCATCTGAACGTATGCCAAGCGACGCTCTCCGTGTGTGTGCAGGCAGCACAGCGAGCGGCATGTTGTAGCTACATCTCGGTTCAATTTGTCCCCCGACCTCAAATTGAAATTCCATTTTCAAGTGGTAAATTGTCTCCCACTTCGCCCCATGGCACACAGTGAATTAAAATTCAAATGAGCCTGACCTTGCACCGCTGCTCTCTCCCACCTTTTCGGTCTTTCTCTCGCTGCCTCATCTCTCTCTTGCTGTTCTGCTCTCTGCCCTCTCATCTCGTCCCCCTTATTATCCTCTCCTCAGCGTTCCTCTCATCTCTTGTTATCCTTTCCCCAACTCGTCTGCCGCCTCTTCATAGAGACCCACACTCGTCTCCACTTTCCCCTTTTCGTCGCTCACCGACTTTGTCCACGCACGTTTGCGGCCATTCTTCCCCTCTCCGCAAAAGTTTAACACGTGTCGACATGCCGCCAAATTCAAATTGGGAATTAAATGGGTGGATTTTTTTATCAGATGTGAAAGATGGATTGTGTTCACCTATTCACTTTTAAAAAAACATTTTCCGTTGCTCTTTCAAACGTCGATGCCCAACATTTTCACTATAAAGGCTTTTATTTGCTTTAGCGCCATCTTGTGGCAGAATAGCACTACTTTCCTAGCTAAAAAGACTTTGGCACCATCTTGTGGCATCTTGGCGCTAAGGAAATTTAAACGCCACATCTTGACTTGTTGAAAGGAGCCAGATGAGGTGGCTTGGGCATCTCATCAGGATGCCTCCTGGACGCCTCCCTGGGGAGGTGTTCCGGGCATGTCCCACCGGTAGGAGACCCCGGGGACGACCTAGAGAGACTATGTCTCTCAGCTGGCCTGGGAACGCCTTGGGATCCCCTGGGATGAGCTGGATGAAGTGGCTGGGGAGAGGAAAATCTGGGAGTCCCTCCTAAAGCTGCTGCCCCCGCGACCCGACCCCGGACAAGCGGAAGAAGAATGGATGGATGGATCTTGACTTGTTTTGTTTTTTTGTGTCAAGGAAGAGCCTTACATTTTTATAAATATCTTTTCATGAGACAATATTGAAGAAATTATTTCTTCAGGGCTGCCCTATGAAATTATATGGTGTATAAACCAATTTCAGTGATCCTAACCCTAACCCTTCGGTGATCTCAAGGCCTATAATGAAGTTCTCTGTCCTCTCTCCCTCAGCCTTTCCTCTCTGTGATGCTGAACAAAGGCTCACTGGAGGTTCTGGTGTTCTCGGGCAGCCACAGTCTGCGTCGAGTCATCAGACGGCCTGAGCAAGGCGTCCTGAATGACGGCAGAGAGCACTCGTTGCGTATCGAGAGACTACCCGGCAGGTCAGTGCATTTCTCCCTCACAGTTTTTCTTCTCCATGAGCTGTCAAAGCATTTTGCCTTTCCATCAGATCTTTTGCAGTGCAAGTAGATGAGGAGCCAAAGAAGGACTCTCCACTTCCCAACGACCAGCCGATCATCTTGCATCGTGTGTTCCTCGGTGGTATTCCTTCTGAGGTGGAGAGGACATCCAACAGGGTCAACGTTCCCTTCCAAGGATGTATATGGAATCTCATGGTCAACTCTGTGTGAGTAACCCCAAAAGCCAATTTTTCATGTTCCTACATGAAATATTCCTTGATGGTCCAATTGATCACTTCAGTTCATTAGACCTGAGATTTTCACCTTGAACCTTCCGTGTCAAATTCAAGCAGGGCAGCCTCTGGCGTGACAATGACAATCCAGTCTTTGTCACTTTTGTGCCTGGTCTGCAGGATTAGATCTGTCCGAGTGCATAAACATATTCATGACTCTCATCGGGCCTGATTGTCCGTCTCTCACCTCACTTCACCCCTATTAACCCGTCTCCTCCCCATGTGATGCCTCCTCGTCCCTCGCTAGTCCTCCACAGTGGCTGGCTGACTAGTTTATGGATATTACCATGTGCGCGGGTTATTGATTTTGTACGTGAATGTAAAATTAACATTTAAAATGATTGCGTGTACGAATGCAAATATCGACTTATTTTTATTAGAATTCTTTTCCATTTCTTGTAACGCACGTCTTGTCCCTGTCACAGTCTGTCAGATTTCTCCCAGGCGGTTTCCTTTGAAAACGCCGAAATCGGCCAGTGTCCCAGCCTTGCCCGTCCTCTTCCCTACCCGACGGACGAGGATGAGAAGGAAGTAGAAACGACCAAACCCCACCAACCCGCGCCCATTCCTGCATTTGTTACATCGCCTCCTGAACTTTCTGCCGTGAGTGATCCAAACACGAACAGGCTTGTTTCTCATCATTATTATTAATATTGAATCATATTGTGGATTCCACTAACATCATAGCGACCTTACCTTATAAAAGAATATCTGTAAGCATATTTGGATTTGAAAACACATATGTACTATAAGTATACGTAGGTATAAGTAAATGTATAAATACACATATATGTATACCGTATTTTCCACACTATAAGGCTCACCTAAAAACCTCCAATTTTCTCAGTGCGCCTTATAATCAGGTGCGCCTTATATATGGACCAATATTGAACCACTACAGTTCGGCCCGCGGGCCAAATGTATATATCTTATATATGGCCAAAGTTTTAAAATGGGCCATTCATTGAAGGTGCGCCTTATAATCCAGTGCGCCTTATATATGGACAAAGTTTTAAAATGGGCCATTCTTTGAAGGTGCGCCTTATAGTGTGGAAAATACGGTATATATATATATATATGTATATGTATATATATATATATATATATATATATATATATATATATATATATATATATATATATATATATATATATATATATATATATGGATAGTATATACATACATATATAGAATACATCCATGAGCCCACACTGATTTCCGAGGAATACAATGCAGCTTTCCGTGTTGCCTTAGCGCTCCATTCCGCCGCGCTTGTACAGCCCATTAACTGTTCTTTATTGTCCCTTTAGCCTTGAGCCACTAAACACCCTCTCTCGAGTCAACCGTGTGCTGTGAAGTCACACCGATGTGCAAGCTAACTGTGCATGCCAACGATGCTTTATGGGTCAAAGCAGGAGCTGCGATGCTAAGAAGCAGTTACCGTGGCTCAATGCAATATTATACAAAAAAATGCATTCTAAGCATCATCGCATGGCTAACGCCGCTACTGTGCTTCATGGCTGTATCGTCTTCATCTTCTTCCCGCCCTCGATGCCTGATAGGAAGCCACTGCGATTGTTGCACCTGCTGCCACACCTACTGCTACACCTACTTCTGCTGAAGCTCCGCCCACTGCTGACACGGTATACACACTTGCATACCAACAGGATTCTTGCAATGGGTATTTTCAGCCCAATTTTGCACCTTTCGAAATTCTTTCAGCCTACGCAACGTACTCTTTAGCCTGACCTTTGACCCCCTCCATCATTTTAAGTTGCCCATCCCTGGCCTCTAGCAGTAGAGTAATTGAGAAGAAGTAAGCAAGAAGAAGTGGACAGTCCACAAACTACATTTAAGCTAAAATCCATAAATTCAAATTATTTCCTCAGAGCAGTGAGAAGAATTTCCTGTAAGCACAAGTACATAATTAAATGTAGAGCCACATTCATTCACAAGTGTACCTAATATTTTGCACAAAAATAAGAATGCATTAGCTGGCCACTGTGAATCACATCACGGCTCTTTATGAGCTGTATGTTTCCGGTCGATCTCAACTTCAAAATACTTGAAGAACCAGCACTCCAGAAGATATGGATGCAAGGATATTCATCCCGAGAGGGCAATTAGGGATAATAGAATACATCTTGCTTGTTCTAAACTTTACAGAGGTGCAGCTCAAAGAGGTTGAAACAGCATGTAATGAGCGCTCATTTACAGTAGGAGCAACATGGCAAATTCTTTTGAGTGGTTCTCTCTGGAGTAATAAAACATTTGGGCTGAAGATAACTGAGCGACTGTAAAAAATGGCTTCGTTTGACCTTATGATTAGTCTTCTTTGGAGAAAACCACACACACACATACAAAATTGTGACTTAATGACTTCACATTCAATCGGTGTGACCTCCAAGAAAAGACGAGCTGCTCTGAATGGAAGACCATCTCGCTATTGTTGGGCTGATGGAAAACCACAGAGGAGATGAGAGAAAGGGAGGGATGAAGAGGAGAATAAAAGAGGCTAGAAGGAGGACGACAAGGGCCCCGGCCAATGAAGAAGAGGAGGAGAGGACTCTTTCGGAAGACGGCGGCTTGTGCTTTTTTTTTTTTGTTGGCTTAATGGAAAGCCGCAGGAGAGGGAGCGGAGGGAAGAATGAGAAGGAAAGAGAGAGAGGGCGAGAGAGCTTCTTTTGTCGGAGGGAGGCTGGGTGAGGTGGAGAAAGAGAAGAAAGGCAGAGGTTGAGCAGGAGCGGATATGAAGACAGAGCATGATAAGAGGTGAGTGTCGGCGGTAACAAAGCAAGGTCGCCGTGCGGGGAATGTCTCCACTTGAAAGCGAACAAGAGGAGATTAAGATACACACACACACACACGAAGACACAAACACACACTGAATAGTGTCTCTAAATTTGGTCTCACAAGTATGCAGGTGGTAAACAGGTGATGGTTAGGTTAGACGTCATGTTGGGCTATCAAGTTGAAAGCGAAAAAATTAATTAGATCAGAGATGGGCAAGAAAGTGTGAAGACAAGATCAGACTGGATAAAAAAAAAATGAAAGGATGAGCCTGACTTATCAAGATGAGATGAGAAAATAGCAACAGATGATTTCAAGTAATAGGGTGTGTTTGTGTTGCAACACTGACACCTTGTGGACGCAGCTTTTTCATTGAATTGAGAAATGGGAGAAAAAAAATGGGAAAATCGCTTCTTCACTGAATATTTTTAATAAGACCTAATAAAGTTATTTATTTAATCCACCAATTATTGTTTCTGACATGTTATCTTCATTCTCCAGGACTCATGCCCCTCGGCTGCGGCCCCTGTGGCCCTGGAGAAGTCTTACCAGTTTGGACTGGGAAGGAACAGTCACATGAGCTTTGCCTTCGATGACGCCAAAGTGAGAGAAAGGTTCGAATTTAAATTTGAATTTACAGACGATAACAATCTTAAAAAATTCGTTTTGATTAATTTAATAAACTGCCGTGTATTTATTTCAGGTTGATTTTGGAGTTCGAGCTGAGGACACATGAGGAATCGGGACTGGTTCTCTACATGGCCAGAATCAACCACGCTGACTTTGTCTCCATTCAGGTATCAAGTAAGAACATTTGTTTCCATTCAGTAGCACTTATTAATCATAAATATTTGTCATCCACAGATTAAGGATGGACAGGTGTGCCTGGGTTATGACCTCGGTCATGGTAACACATCTGGATGCGTCCCCTACTCCATTAATGACGGGAACTGGCATAAGGTAGGACAACCTCTATCTTAAATTGAATTCCGTGCAAAAATTATTATTATTATTTCAGATCCGTGTGGCTCGCAGCAAGCAGCGGGCACTCCTGGTGGTGGATGGCCGATACAGCAAACAAATGATTAGCCCCAAAAAGGTTTTCATGACGTTTATTTTATGCTATTGCCAAAGATTCATCACAAAAATCAATGTGACAATATTGTAATTTTCAGGCTGACCTGTTAGACGTGGTGGGAATGGTGTACGTTGGCGGCCTACCACACAACTACACCACCAAGAGGATCGGGCCGGTAAGGGAAAGTAAAATTAGGGAAAGTAGTACCGTATTTTCCGCACTATAAAGGCGCACCGATTTATAAGGCGCACTGAGAAAATTTGAGGTTTTTAGGTGCGCCTTATAGTGCGGAAAATACGGTATATAAGAAATGCACAAAATACTAAGAGCGCAAACTTCTGCTTGTAGATTCTTTTCAGCATCAACGGGTGCCTGCGTCGCTTAAAGATGGTGGGAGGTGCCGTCACCACAAAGCCTGCCGCTCCGGGTAAGAATACTTTTCAAATATCCAAAAATGAATTCCTACTTATTTGTTTATGAGTCATTGTAATCCTTGTGCCAGGTCGTGCCGAGGCGCTTACTGAAGACTTTAAACTTGATATGGAGACGCCAACGTCCAGTCACATGGTCGGGAGATGTTTCTCCGCCACCGAGCCAGGAACTTATTTTGACGGAACCGGATTTTTGAAAGCAGGTACATACATCACAAATGATGTGATGCAAACCAAATAAAACCACCTTGTTTTTTTTTTAACTCTAAATTACTCATTTTTTCTAGTGGCCAACTATCGAGTGGGTCTGGATGTGTCCATCGCATTGCAGTTCCGAACCAGCAGAACTAACGGCGTCCTTTTGACCATCAGTAATCAAGGCAACGAAGGACTCGGTCTAGAAATTATCCAGGGCCGGGTATGATGAATTATTTGAGATTATACAAAATGATACGACACTGCCCTAATTTGATCTACTTCCAGCTGCTCTTCCACGTGGACAACGGCGCCGGACGAATCACGGCGCTGCACGTGCCCGACGGCGACGGGTTCTGTGACGGCCAGTGGCACTCTGTCGTCGCCAACAAGATTCGCCACAGGGTGGAGCTGCTGGTGGATGGGAAGCAGAGTCAAGCTCAGAGTTCCAATGCACGCTCCAACACCTGTGACACCAACGACCCCATTTATGTGGGAGGCTACCCGGGTATGACGCAGAAGTTTCATTCACAATACTAAACAAAGTTTTACATCAACGTTCTCCATGTCTCGTCCAGACGGTGTCCGTCAGGCTGCTCTGACCAGCCGCACGTCCTTCAGAGGTTGCATGAGGAACCTGAAGATCACCAAAGCCTCAAAGACCATGGATGTGCACTTCAACAAAGCTCTAGAAATCAAAGGAGTCCAACCACTTTCCTGCCCCGCCATTGCTGCTTAGCAACCAACCGGCCCATTCAACTACTTGCCATTTTCCCTACGCTGGTTAAATGTAGCAGATCCATTTTGGTAGGGTCAATAAATATGTAAAAGTGTAACAAAGTACTGTTTTGTGTGTTTGCGCCCTTTCACCCCAGCATTAAATCTACCAATAAGAATAATCAGTATCATTTTATATTTGCTGCTATGAACCCCAAAGTCAAAATCACAGTGACTAATTTGAAATCTCTAACTCACTAAAATATCTTAAGGCATAATTCTGCTTGTTTCTTGCTATGCCACAGTTTTAAAAGGTGCTGCTACACAAATGAATAAAGCTTTATTTACTTGATTGTTGACTGGCAGTCCTTCATTTGCAATATCTCTACTATTAAATTATTTGAGAAATATTTTCAATTTAATTTATTGTTCCATGCAGATATAGAAATATTGATTAATTTAGACCGTGTTGTCTAAATAACCCATTAAAGCAAACAACCACTAAATAAGATATACACATTGTGATTATCAAAACCATGATTATCATTCAAATATATATAACAGGGAAAATAATCTGGGTTGATTCATTTTAAGGTCATTTCTAAGTGTACTTCAATTCATTTCCGGTAGATGGCGCTACTGCATCAGCAATACGTTTCTTTGCAGCTGCTGCGTCTTAAATTTGCTAAATCGGTTGGTGTGTTGGAAATATGTTTATTTTATCACGATCCCCAAACTTTACATGTCAGACAATATTTTCACGGACCAGCCTTTATATAAATAAATAAATTTATATTAAATATATAAATACGATGAAATAAAATGATACGACTGGCATAAAAACAGATACAACGTGCATAAAAATAAAACTCACCATTAAGTTTCTGCTCCGGAGCTTTATTTTGGTCGCTGTATCCGCAGAAAATCCCGTTGGAAAAGGAAGCAGGATTTTCAGTGCTTTTGTGGCGATCTCGGGATATTCCGAATTGATTTTAATCCAGTTTTCTTTTTCTTGGAAATTGTATCCTCTTCTTCTGTCTCCACATTGTGCCTTTTCCTGCAAACATCTCTTTTTCTTACTCATTTTTGCAAGCTTCGGGACGTGCGTGAATTTACCTGTGTCAATAAGTACAGGTGAACCGACGGATGTAATCGGGAGAGAATCCCCAATTTTTTTATATTTTTCAAAATAAAATCTTACTCATTTATGGTAACTTTGCGGGCTCGACTGGGGAATCATGTCACGTGACCGGGACGAGCGTCTTGACCTGAAATATTTGATCATCGATAATATATAATATATATATATTTTAAATCCCCCGTGAATGCATGCACGTTTTCTCCTGTCCATAATAATAACATGCCAAATCATCATCATGTGCATTCCTCTTTTATTATCATTCTTTTCTTTTCTTTTTTACATAAGATAATGCTTATAGAGTTGCCCACTACATTTGAAGCTGTGTCTGCATGAGGTGGAATGTTTGGAAGATTGGAAAAAATATCTACGCATGTATCATTTGAAGTATTACTTTTTTGTAAAGTCACCATACAGAGTTGAATTTCTAACCTTCACCATTTGTGCAATGTTCCAGCAGGTGTACTCAAGAGTGGGCAGTCATCCTGAATATTTTCCCTGTCCATCCATCCATAGAAGTTCTAAACTCCAGCATTAATCTTATTAAGTTGTCAGCCAATGTTCATTTTCTTTACATCAATTAAAGTAAATGGATAGCTTCAGCAGCTCGTTTCCATAGAAACACGAGTGGAGAAAGAACCCAGTCAGGTGGATTGGACGAGTCCCCCTTTTTTGACTTCTTACTTTTTGTATTATTTTTTTTTTTTTTGTCTGTGCCCTCCGCACTGTCAATCTGCTGTCCCAGCTTGGATGATTTATTGCATGCTGTCGGCCTTCTTTAACTCCTCTGGGGAGAATCACGACCACGTTGGCGGTCCGGTCCAGCGATGGGGCGCCGTCATGGCCTCCCGCACAAAACCACACATGCCAGGGTCCTTTGGGTACAGAGAATCCAACTCAGATCTGGTCAGGATGACTGCATGAGGCCCGTCAGACGTTTCCCGGTCAACGACTTGCCCTGGAGGTAAAAATATTCTTATAGAAGCAAGAGGACATAAAGTTTGAGACTTTGAAACTCACCACACTGCGCGTGAACTTCTCCAGTGAGGTCCGTCGGCCCTGCTCGGTTTCCAGCTACGGGAAAAAAGCAATCAATATGTCTGACATGTTTTAGTAAACATAAAAAAAATTAGTACTAGTCCATTTTGTTTTGTCGTGACTTACAAAATTTAACTACACACCTTCTTTCTTGAGTTCAAAAGGTCTTGATAGACGTTGGAGCGAAGAAAGCGAGTGTAGCTGTCACTCTTCATCAGTTTGTAGATGTGATCCTGAATGTAAGGAAAAGATTTGAGTAGATGAATTGTGCAATTTATCCGATAAATGTTTTACTAGTTGCATCCCTCACCTGTGCGTCCTCATAGCTGTAGCGTCCAGGATCTTTGAGGTTGTGACTTGTGCGTTCATAGCTGTGAGAGTCCAGATTGATGGAACTGGGAGCTCCTTCAGCCAGGAACTCGGCCCAGATTTCCTCCGCTCTCTGTACTACTTCCTGCTGTGGGATTCTCTTGAGGTCCTGCACTGCCAACCAGAAGCTGTAAAAACATTCAAGTTTTTTTTACGATTCATCCAGCAAAACAAGAAGCAGAAGGTCGTGCGCTCACCGAAGGTTTTCAGAGCTAAACTCGGACTCCAGGAACTTGAGGAAGAGATCGCGTCCCGCTGGGTCCTTCAGAGCCTCCTCCAGGGAGAAACCCCACTTCTTCACCCTCTGCTGACCAGGCTCCTTGCTTTAAGTCGACAAGAGCAAAGTGAGACGTACTGTACCTTCGTACCACCAAAAACACGTGGACTGCGCAATATTTTAATTAGTTAGTTAGTTACAAAAAACACTGTTACCATTTATTTACCAAAAACCCATGGACTGCACATTTATTTATTTATTTATTTATTTGTTAATTTAATTTAATTTAATTTAATTTAATTTATTTATTTATTTATATAGGCGGCTCGGTGGCGCACTGGGTAGCACGTCCGCCTCACAGTTAGGAGGGTGCGGGTTCGATTCCACCTCCGGCCCTCCCTGTGTGGAGTTTGCATGTTCTCCCCGGGCCCGCGTGGGTTTTCTCCGGGCACTCCGGTTTCCTCCCACATTCCAAAAACATGCTTGGTAGGCCGATTGAAGACTCCAAATTGTCCCTAGGTGTGAGTGTGAGTGCGATTGGTTGTCTGTCTCTGTGTGCCCTGCGATTGGCTGGCAACCAGTTCAGGGTGTCCCCCGCCTACTGCCCGATGACGGCTGGGATAGGCTCCAGCACGCCCGCGACCCCCGTGGGGACTAAGCGGTTCAGAAAATGGATGGATGGATGGATATTTATTTATTTATTTATTTATTTATTTATTTATTATTTATTTGATTTTTTTAATGTTTTTATTCGCAACCTCAGAATATATAAATGCAACAGCCAGGGAGCGCAATATATTAATTGTCCTTACAATTGCATGAAATTAAGAGCAATTTTTTCTTCAAATTTCTAAATTGTAGTTTTTAATAATAATAATAATACATTTTATTTGTAAAGCACTTTTCAGAAAGGAATCTCAAAGTGCTACAGAAACAAGACTAGAAATAAAAACACACAAGAAACCAGAATAAAAGCATAAAAGCATAAATCGGGCAGCCAATACCGGTATTGGCAAACTTTGCAAATATTGATACCGCAAAATAAATATCTGCACCGATACATTATATAATATATTTTCCTTTCAGATACCGTACTTCCCTGCAACTTGTTCACTTGCATTTGATTCATTTCATTTCCATCATAGCGCCAACCATTCAATACTTTGACATTGTCCCTCTCCAACACATATACTGTGATTTGATTTGGATTGATTAATATGAGTGACCTCCGAGTTTTTCTTTAGTGCTCCAGAAAAGAGCCCATTACTCAAAGTAATTACCGGTAAATATCCCACACGGAGCTTTATGGAGCTGTTAAATCTACTGCACTGAGCTCCTTTTATTATGTCTCGCTGACACCCATTCAGTGCAAAAAGCTGCTCAATTATTTATTTAAAGAATACGTCCGCTTTAAGTCAGCTCGGTGACGAGAAAATAAAGACGGATTTGGATTGTGTGAGTGCATGCAAGAGGCCCTGTATAAATAAATAATCCCCAAAAATGATCTGGGGGGGGGGGGGGTAAAAATGACAAATGATCACGGAATCCACAACAGGATTTATTTTCAAAATTGAAAATTTTTGAGAGTACCTGGCCTCCAAGTCCCAGAAGGATTGGTCGTCGCTAGTCCAAGGGTTAGACGGATCCTGTGGTGTCACCAAGGGGTCGTACTCCAAGTACTGCTCAGTGTAGCTTATCAGACTGACATCACACAAGTGAGAAAACAAAAATTAAAAAGATTTATTTACATACTTGTGTTGTCCTCCATTTTCATATATTTAAGCACATTGTTCAATCTGTGCATAAAATTACAATAGCTTATATTAATGGCCATTTCCGTGGCTCTTGGAAGGCCAATTATTTATTTGTGTTGTTTATCGGTTGTTAGTTACTCGAGTATTTTCTCCACTCGTAACAGACATGCGGTTAAAAAATCAATTACAGTCTGATGCTTTGTCGTTAATGCTCGTGATTGATCCTGCACGCCGAGTTGTTTCATGGGCTAACAGTCCAAGCGTGTCTTCTGTCAAGCACCAATTAACTTAGTCCAATGATCCATGTCAGCAGGTTAAACGGTCAAGGAGGCGCGGTGGACCACTTGACGGCCAGTAATGATAGTTTTGAGCTCACTGACTTGACTTTTTGAGAAGTGTCAATATTTCCATGTGGATTTTTATGATTTTACCTTTCAGCAACTTTGGACATTTTCATACAGTGCCGATCGAGCTGGGCATTCAGGAATAAGATCTGTATGAAGAAAATAAATTATTAGACACGAATTATTTTGACATCGTTTCGAAATATTACCTCTTTCTCCACATCCTCTTTTGTTCCCTTTCTAGAGTGGTGAGAAGGAGTATGGATTGGACTTCGTGACTGGGTGCCCTCCTCTGCCAAACCATACACTGACTGGTCCCGTTGTAGGATGATGAGGAGCAGGTCAAAAGGTCAAAACATGTTTCACTGGAAACTTTATCAACAAATAGCATGCACCATTTTTTTTTTTTTTTTTTAAACTACTGCAATGAAAATCATTAGTTCCAAGGTCAAACTGGGGCCATTATAAAAACTAAAAAGGCCCGGGGGTCAGATACGGCCCGCCACATCATTTTATTGTGTCATTACTAGAATTGCAAATTGTCTTTAATATCTTTTTTGTTAAATATTTGACCAGTTTTTACTGGTCTGTTTTGAAAACGTTTGTTTTGTAGCTTTTACTGTAAATAATATGAGGTGCTCATACATTTATTTTATTTATAATGGCCCTCGGAAAGAAGCTATGACTACAATGCGGCCCGCCAAAAAAATGAGTTTGACACCCCTGGTGGTGTAAAAAATGCATTGCAGAAGGGGACATTTGGGGTAAATTCACTTTTAAATATTTTTATATTAAAAATAAATAAAAATACTTGCTCAGTCATCAGATGTGAAATTAAGTGGTGTACCAAAACATGGTGTACCTTCTTAACTCTATGGGGATTCTTCATGCGTCTGCATTTCCTGATGTCCATCTCCGTGGTGTTCACACATCCAGGCTGTGGAGATCAACAACATAGACCCTTACTTTTCAACTTTCAGAGAAGAGGAGGTGTGAGATAAGGAGTGCAGCAGCATCAATCCCCCCGTGTGCAGTCAGGGGCTTACCACGGGCCGGTGGACATCCCAGAAGGCTCTCTCCTGGCTGTCAAGGATCTTCCTCTCGGTTTTATCTTTTTTCCTGTCAATCCTGCAGAGGAGATGAGTCGGGCTGAGAAATACTACTTATCAACACTAGATGAGGAGAGCGAATCGCTACTTGAGGGTTGTGCCGGTTATTAAGTCTCAAGGGTATGGTGGACTGATACCGACAAGTAATATGGAGGATTTGACAATTTACTACTTCCATGACAGTTGAGCAAACAATACTGATGTTATTGCTTTGGTTATACTTGTTGCCATAGTAACCGAGCCCACTTACTTGACCTGGGCCTCAGCCTGCATGTAGATGAACTCCCACTTCCTGGCAAAGGCTCTCTGTAGCCTAGCAAGATTCTCCTATTGAATAAAATGATTATCTCAAAGACATAGAGAAAAAAATCGATACATCATGGTCACATCTGCTAGCCCAAACGGATCAATAAATAATAGGTTGGAGGGAATATTTGGTACTTACCGCTTCGTAATCCGCCAGCTCCAGCCTGGTTTTATTCTGCATGGTCCGCTTGCACAGATAGATGGCTGCGGGGGCACACAGGGAGCATTATGAGTTTTCATTTTCACATCCATCTACTCATCCATGCATCTAATACCCTCCTCTTCTTCTAATCACTTTCTCCTCTCTGTTGCTCAGGGATTATCAGGTCGAGATGTAAAAAACTCAGCGGGCTTCTCACGCTTCATCCATCAAGTTGAAGGACACCAAGTGAAATGACGACGGAGTAATCTTGTTGACATGTTGCTTCGGTGTGGCACGGTGTAGTTTATTGTGTTTTTTCAGCCAAATCTTGATATATTGCAATTTTCAATCTGCCAGAGAAGGCCAGGCGCTCCATTACTCTTGTTTGAACATGATCGTTTCCGAGACAAATCATAAACGGGTTTGTTTGTTGTGTTGTTGTTGTTGTGACGCGCTCACTTTCTGCCTGCCTCCGCTTGTTCCAGATTTACGTTTCACATCTGCCCACTTCATTCCAAATATGAGTGTTTGAAAGCTTTGGAATTGTTTTAACCAAAAAGGACAACTCAATATTATTCGGTATGATGTTGAAATTCTGTGTGCTGCTGAGGTTAAATTTTGTGAGAGCAGGCAATCAAATCATTCATTACAAAAAAAAAAAAATAACAATACCGTATTTTCCGGACTATTAGGCATACCTAAAAATCTCTAATTTTCTCAAAAGCCGACAGTGCGCCTTATAGTCCAGTGCGCCTTATATATGGACCAAATTCTGGCCCGCGGGCCAAATGTGTTGTGTGATATTAACATTATTGATATATTGTTTTCACTATTTCAAATTATTATATTGTGATTGCATTAATGGTGCGCCTTATAGTCCAGTCCACCTTATATATGGACAAAATTTTAAAATGGGCCATTCATTAAAGGTGCACCTTATAGTCCGGTGCGCCTTATAGTCCGGAAAATACGGTAATTGAAAATGAACACATTTTTACCATAGTCTGTGTTTTCAGGCTCCCAACAATTAGACGGCCAGAAATATGGTGCCTGTGGAAAGAAACACAGCATAAAATGGTGATGTCATTTTCAGTCGATAGTAAGTGGCAAAATGGCCGCCCCCTTGAGATAGTTAAAACCGGGTAGATTTCGCGGTTTTATTTATATTCCACAAATGCAATATTAATCAGACTACTGCTTAGAGACAAGGGGTAGAACATATTATGGCAAAGAAATATTTTTTGTTGATTTACCCTTTAAGAAATTTATATTTATTTTATATTTATATTCATTTATATCTTTTTGTGTATCACTGAAGCTACTGTAGCAAAACATTCCAGATAAACACACACTGCAAAAATTAAATACAAATTTCAAATGACGGCTTTTTTATTGATTTATTATTTGCCAAGCTCGCAGAAATTGCATTGAGGTACGTTCTGATGCTCAATGTGAGTGATCAAAATATTTTCCCTATCTAAATTGAAGCGATTCAAAATAGCTGACTCCAAATCTCCCTGTATGAGAAGAATCCGGGGGATTTGCAGAGGCGAGGGAACATTGCAGCAGCACAATAAAATGAGTAGAAAAGAAAAGCGCAGGATACACAATGGCTCCTTTGGCATTCAAAGAGCGAACTGGCGTCCTACTGTTTTGTTTTGACATAGCACACGAGCTCTTCTTGAATTGTTATTTTTAGACGGTACAGTATTTTCTGGACTGGACTTTTCCGTGGCAGTAAAGTGAAATAAACAGTGATTCTTCTTCTGGACTAGCAAGCGTCTCTTCTTTTGTCTTGCACTTTTAAAGCCAGAGAAGCAAGGTCAAAGAACCGCTGTCTGATTTAATTAAAACTGCAGCGGCAGCTCTCGATTCGGCCTTTCCGACGAGTCAAAAGCAAATAAGACGATTTGACGCAAAGATGGTCTTTCCAGCCTTTGCTTCTGAGGAACAATTTTTAATTTTTTTTTTTTTTTAATTAGCACTTCCAGGGTAAAACGCTGTAGCATAATTAACGTGTCACTTCAATCACCCTGTCATATTTGCCGATCATGATAGACGGGAGAAATATGGCTAGCGTTTATCTCCTTTTCTGTCCCCGACGTGACTGGCCGCCTCGCTTTTGGCCGCCACCAACTAAGTCACCTCTAACCCAAACCAGCACTCCTTGTACGCTTGATGAATATTTGATCAGATCACCATTCATTTTTAATAAGGTCACTGGATCCTAACATAGAACTGAGGATCCTGAAAATGGTGGACAAAGCGTTTCATCACCCGGCATGAGATGAGGGTCTCTATTTTAACAATCTTCAACCGCTTACCTGAAAACGATAGAAGGTACCATCATCCTTAAGGGAGAGGACATGGTCAGAGATGGGGAAGAAGTAGCCCTGCGCTGCAATGAGGCTTCCGATGTGCATCGCCTCAGCTAAAGACGAAATAATATTTTCAAAACAATAATAATAATCTTTTCTCGGCAAAACATACCTGGGTCTTCAATCGAAAGATTCTTCATCATCCACTGAACAATATCTGTACCTGTGTCAAATCACACACAAACAAACAGTATTACCGTATTAGCCTGATTATAAGACGAGTTTTTTTTTTTTTTTTTATTGACATAAAACCGATAAAAAGGGGGTCGTCTTACATTCGGGGTCTAGACAAAGGCTTTTTTCAAACTTGAGTCTTGAAATAGAGATGGTCGTCTTATAATCGGGGTCGTCTTATATTCGGGCCAATACGGTATGTTATTGAAACTCCTCTGACAACGTGTCAAGATAATGCCACAAAAAAGATATCGATTAGCATTTTATTTCAGGGTACTTAACGCTGGCTACATCACATCACGTCATTCTTCTACCACTCTTCCCCCAAAGGAGCTGCTGTTCTATTCTCCATCATTTATTAACCTCCACCCACGACAGCCGTAAATGCTAGTTTACTGATATCATCTGCTAATCCATACGTGCAAGGAGTCAGACAATACGAAATTATGTGGAATTAATGGTTTCTATCCAATGTTCTCAACCTTAAATCGAGGCCTAGACAATCTGCCAGGTTTTACAGATTTTTTTTTTCTCACTTCCACAGCAGCAGCTCCACTGAAGCAGTCAGGAGTTGATTGTCTTGCTTAAGGGCACCTTGACAGCAGGAGGACGGAATTACTCATTTTATTTCCGTGTTCACATTTTCTACGGTGAACATTTAATCATATGTTTTCCTCCAACTTTCGATTCAGGTAATTTATATATAACCAGAAAGGAAATGTTTGAAGGAACTTACCGGTGACGACACTGGGGATTTTGGTCATGAAACTTTTGACTGTCCTGATGGGAACACCTTCTGTCTCATCTTGGATAAGAGTAACAATGTCTTCAATCTGCAAAGTAGAAAGTTAACGAGTGTTTATTTAACCCAGGTTAACATAGCCTCGTAAAATAAGAGCCTGTTAATAAAAATAGTCATAAAGAAAGTACATTGCAAATATCTCCTAAACAGACCAACACAGATTTAAAAGCATGTAAATTATTAAAACAATACAAATTTATTATTTTATTAATGTTTTGTATTTTTTTATTTACTGTAAGCACTGTCAAATTGTTACATTTACATAAAGTTAGAAAAAAATAGAAATAAATAAATAAATAATAATAATAATAATAATAATTACATTAAATAAAAATACTACAAATAATAAAAAATAAACATAATAAAAATAATAAAAACAATAAAAATACAAATAATAAAACTAAATGATTCAGTCTGAACTAGTTTGCTCTCTAATTAAAGACAAAATTAAGTTAGCTATCGGTTAGTTTACTCAAACATGACACTTCCAAGAGTGGTACTAAGGCTGATTTCACGTCACACACAAAAAAATAAAATAAAACAGCAGTCTGACATGTTTCAAAATCAAAAATGGGGCCTAACTTATGTAAATCTCCAAAAGTGGTGACATTCATAGTCATTTACATCCAGCGCAGATGTTTACAGCCCGTGCGGAAAATCCAACTGACAAGCCTTCTGTTTGGGGAGACGGTACCATCAAGACCGCTGTCATCCCTGTTTGGAAAAAACACATCCTGGCTACCTGCCATTGGCTACTGAACATTCCAATCATCATCACCGTTCTAACAAGTCTGAATGTTGAGGCAGCTCTCCGAATGACTGCAGCTGCCATGTTACTATCCACTCCACAAAAATATGAATCACTTTAAATGTACAAGTTATTTTTATCGGGTTTAAAAATACTTCTGACGTAATTCTCAAATCCCTGGATCGTCATTGCTAGCATTTAAAAACTCACTTGGCGCTTTCTTGAACACATTAAGACAAAAAATGTCCTATTT
The DNA here is from genome assembly GCF_024217435.2 of Syngnathus scovelli. Lineage (NCBI taxonomy): Eukaryota > Metazoa > Chordata > Actinopteri > Syngnathiformes > Syngnathidae > Syngnathus > Syngnathus scovelli. Next base: position 9,084,968 of record NC_090866.1, on the reverse strand, counting down.
CAAATCATTCAGAACAAGATTAAATGTTCCTTGCCCAAAACTTGCTGACGCAACATACCGTAAATTTCAGACTATAAGCCGCTACTTTTTTCCTCAACTTTTGAACCCTGGATTGTAGCTGATGCGGCTTATAGTCTGGTGCGTCTTATAGTCCAAAAATTACGATATTCACTTTGCACAGCTATTTCTAAAGCTTGTCTGCAGGAAATCAAAGACCTCAAGGTTCTAAAACAAAGACACTTAGTCCAACTGATTGTAAGCTCCTCCTACACAGTCGTGCGTCATTTGCCTCAGCTACTTTAGCTCCTACACACTCAAGTGCTAAGACATTGATTGCATGCTCCTCTGTAGCAAAAGTGCCAATTGCACCTTCATTAGAAAGTCAAGATGTAGCCAAGAAGTTCCAGAAAGTTTTTCCTTTATGTACTGTAAAATTACAAAAATTACGCAATCTCAAAGTGAACTTGAAATTCATATAGAGTGGGTGTAATGACTCATAGAGATGATGGAGAATGGTCTTTATGTATATGCGAAGGTCAGACACAAGGCCTGGCTGACAGTCACAATGGCGATGAGTCTTCCTGGTTTCACGCCAGCGCGCCTGGCAGCCAAGGGGATGTGACGCTTAATGGAAGTGTAATGACGACAGGATGGCTTCTGCACACTTGACTGCCAGTGCGCCTCTGCCTGACAAGCCAAGAAAGATGATCCCGGAAAAATAGATGAGACCAGTCACAACTTCCTAACCGCCAAATAACTTCATGCCTCTCTCGAAAAAAAAAAAAAATTGCCCCATGAAATGATGAACTACAGAATTGATGAGGCAACCAACACTTAGAATAAAACTTGTGTTTACCTTAAATAAAATTAGATTAATTTCCATAATAACCTCCTGGAATAAAATGTGTTATATTATACTAGTTGTGTATTATTAATGCAGCTTATTTTCCACAATGGCCTACCCCATCCATCATTCTATCTTTGCCAAACTTTTTTTTTTGACATTGAATGAATTCAAACTCGGTGGAAGACTTTTTGGCAGGCAACCTTACAGGGCAGCTTATTATTTGGTTTGTCAGGTGAAGGTTGCTGTCCAATCACTCGCCCACAGTCTCCATAATTCTCAATTTCCCAAGTAAATATATTTTTCAACCGGAAAGTATGAATTGGTATTAAAAATAGGTCAGAGATCTCATTTAAAGTTGCTGTCTGGCTCAGCGCGGGAATGTAAATCGAGGGCAAACATTCCCTGGGTAATAATCGATGGAGACAAGTTTTCAATCCTCCCGGCGGTGGCGAGGGGTTGACCTCTCAAAGACATCCATACCTGTCCAAAATGTAAGTAAACATCTCGATGGGAGGCTGATTATTTGCTCCCTGTCCCCGTTTGTCCCTTCTCCCTACAGCAAAGCGTGAATGATCATTTTCAATGCCCTTAATGAAAGCAACACCCCAGATGGATCGTTCCATCTTCATTTATGATAATTAGCCCTGGCTAATGTGACATCCAGGCTTCCTCAAGTTTCACTTTGAGGCGCGTAAACAGAACCATGGTCTAATCCGATCGGTTCGGTTCCACCTCCCATGAGGCGGAGGTCTGTATTCATCCCAGGTCGGGATTGTACCATCATTTCTGGAGGGGGGGGGGGTTGAAAATTTGCATTCAGACCACATATCATTGTGAAGCAAGGAATAGCTAGCTCAGCATTTTTCCAGCTTCATTCATATGACCAACCATACTGTTACCTAATGGTGCCTATTTGTACAACAGTGTGAAATAGTGAAACGCTTCAAGATGATCCCGTGGAGAAATACCTCATGGTATTTGCATCTTGTATACAAACTTTATAAATGGAAGCAGGACAGCAAAGAGCAAAGTAATCTTTCCGGGGGTGAAACAAATGAACTAATCCAATTATTGGCTTTCGTATTCAAGGTAGAACAACAGCAAGCTCGTATATCTACCTGGCATCCCGGAGCGTAATCGATTGCACCCATGGCCCCCTGGGACCTTCGGGTGATAGATGGAGAGGCCACACATTAGTTCTCCAGCACTTTTTACCAACGGGGCTCTAGGACAGGCCTATTCATTGAAAGCCCATCTCAAAACCTTTTCTCGAGAAGATAACCATGGTGGAGATCGGAGAGCTTCCGGGATTTTTAAGCCATTTGTGATGACCCTTGAGTAGCCAATAAAATAAGGGGGAGGAGCTAAAGGAAAGTGCATTGAATCAAACAGAATTATTCCGCTTTAAAATGTATTGTAGTGGCTCAATATTGGTCCATATATAAGGCGCACCTGATTATAAGGCGCACTGAGAAAATTGGAGGTTTCTAGGTGCGCCTTATAGTGCGGAAAATACGGTAAATGTAAAACGACAACAGTAAACTCTTGGATCATACCACCTTGAATCGAATCACAATCTGAATCAAATCAAACCAAATGATTCCACTTTACAATTAAACCATCCAGTCATTAGATCATCCTCCAAGACGTATTCTGATTTACACATCGGGAAGCTCCTTCAATTCCTCGCATATCAAACAAAAAGCACTTTTGACGAGTCGAGCGATGGCAGGAAATTCCCTAATGGACAAGAAGAGGTCCAATTCATGAATGTGGCTTGAGCAGTCAAGGAAAACGTTCACTTTGGAAAGTCATTTCTTTTCAGTGTGGCGTGGAGAGAGATAGCAAGAGCGCCATTAGTAGGCAAAGCGCTAAATTTTTATTCCCTCGAGGCTGCTGGATGGGAGATTAACGTACCTTTAGTTACTCCACCACTAAACATGCACACATTGTCCATTTATAAGGACTTTTTTTTTTTTTTGGGCAATGATAGATGATGTAGGGTCTGAAAAAATAGGAAGACAAAATGTCGCTCTAATATTACCAAGCAGAGAGATGGTCCGAGAATGCAATATTGAACACAGCTGAGTGAGAGATTTTCTTCCGGACATCAATTATTTATTCTTGCGTGCAAAAATGTGTGAAGAAAATGGATGGCACTAAAACATACATCATGTGGCTATAGAATGACGAATCACAAGAAACAAAAGTCTTGGAGAAGGATTGAGATCGGGCCTGATGTCGAGTGGAAGAAAAAGTAGTTCCAACAAATTGAGACAAGATCAATAGTGTCCTTGCTAATGACAAATGACATGACATTTCAAAAATATTTTCAGTTTCATGTGAGAATTATTTCCAAAGGATAAAAAATCTGCGTTATCGGTATTTCAGTATCGATCGGCACAACACTTTTGGCTGTGCTCCAGCTCACCAATAACTCCAATGAAGACAAATTGAGATTCATGGTTGTTTTAAAGATGGCCATGTCATTCTCTTTCGGACTTATTGCAGCTTTTCATTTTCTACTAGCTGAAGTGATAAAAAGACACCAGCAGTTATTTGTAGGGCAATCGTGAATGGGACTTGATGTTAGCAACTCTTATTAAACTCCTAAAGCTGAGTGGATTCAAGGGATTGAAGGACATTAATTTAAACTGACTGCTACAGGGCAGAATTGTCAGTACTATTTTTTTTTTTTTATCTCTCTTGGATGCTTTGCTAAAACCATCAACTGGGTTCATCATAAAACATTTTATTGAGGTTAAATTTGATTAGGAATGGGCGAGTTCCAATAACAGGTATCGGTGCGGATACCAGTACTCGATACTAGTATTGCTGCTCTATTATCAGAAACTTGAAATTAGAAGATTGCCAATAATTCCAAGCAATTTTAAGGAAAATTGTATTAGTAAACTATATAGATCTTTATTTAAAATTATCTGTCACTGTTTTTTAAGGGGGGAAAAAAAGTATCCAAGGTATTTGGTACTTCCTGCTAAATGAAAACCAAACCAAGACTATCACGGCGATGCAAAAACAGGATGATAACATTCCAGCTCATCGGTAACCTCGAAGACAGTTTAATTAGTAAGCAAATGTCACATGCAATTTGAAACACAGTCAAGCGTGATATATCACCAAGCTATACAAGTTACTGCTAAACCCGTGCAGGTTAATTGGATAGCTTTGACCCCTATAGACAAAGCTGCCGCTATATAGACAGACATGAGCGAGAGCCGGGGAAAGAGGCTGTTGGAAGAGATTAGCAACATAACATCAGCATGCACACAGGAGGCAATTAAAGCGTTCAAGTAATGGCCAGTCAAACCGTATGTGTTAAGTTAGGTGGAACTTCCGCCGTTACCATGGCAACCCTTGACTGCCAAATTGAAGATGTTGCACGGTGCCATTGCATTTTTGGTGAGTCGCACATCATAATAACTGTAAATTAAAATGAATAAATATGAAATACTTCAAATTAAGAATGACTTATCTCATTACATGCTTTTTAGTTGAGTTCTGCCCAACATGATTTTTTTTTTTGGTGCGTGTTTATGCGTGAAGCTAAATCTTTTAAGACCCACCAGCTTTGTGGCTGACAAAGTGTGACGGCAGAGGAAGAGTTTTTCCTATTTTTTTTTTTTTTAAAGTCCCTACCTGCCAACTACTTGAACTGAAGCCATGCTAGTCTAAAAATGTCTCCTCATCGGTTATTCGCAAGTCTATAAAATGTTTATTTTGAACAAAAAAAGCTATATTTACATTTCGAAAGGCTATAATAACCTTTTAATTTCGTTTCATATTTCTCAACCGACTGCTCTTTTACTGCTTCATAGTAGGTGCACAGGGTCGGTTTTGAACACCCACTCCAGTTACCAAATATGCTTGGAAGCCAATTAAAGCTGAAGTGGGATTTGTCTTGCAAATAAACCTCCAAGATGCATCACTTGGGATCGAGTGATTCATTTTAATAACGCTTTGCTTACGTCCAATAGAAAGCGTGAATTGAAGCGTGTGAGTAAAAATAACCGACATCCTCCTCGAATGAACACAAAACTTTAGCTGACTCACTTCAGCCAGCCAGGGCCGCATCTAGGCAGGAAGGACCTGGACCCGCCCACCACAAGAAAAAAAAAAAAGAAAGATCAATCAGCAGCCACTTTGGCTTGGGGCCAATTACCTGGATTGCCTGGACCATCTCGTCACAGTGAAGCACTCCAATATAGTTTATCCCCCCCCCCCCCCCCTCCCACCCCTTTCCCCCAACATTGTCAGCTTCTCAGCATGCTTGCACTCAGGCACCATTTTTTTTTTTTCTTCCATTTTTCACACACTAATTCAGAGAGTGACACCGAGTCATTTGTGAGCATGCAGCCTCAGACCTCCCAGCGGGAGCGAAAGCATTTCTTTCCACAGCTCTCTTTTTCCAAACCACACGACTTAATGTGTACATTTGCTATCACCAGTCAGGCTATTTATTTAATACATTTTCATAATTTCCCTGCACCCAGAATCCTTAATTTCCGTGCAGCTTTTTAAAAAGTGGCCCACTCTGCAACGTCTTGGATGCTCCATTAAAAATTCAAGCAATAGATAGATGATGAAAGAGTCTCAAGAGGGACAATTACGCCCAGAGACATAATGAGGACGGCCGTCCTTGTGCATATTAATGTGTGTTAGTTGTTTACACAAACATGAAAGTTTGCAGCATAAACAGTATTTTAAGATTCACTTTTTCAATTATTATACTAAAGCGCCGGCTGAAACTTTGACCAGAACCTGCTTAACTATTTCCTCACCTTTCAAACCATCAATTTGACTCAAAGTTGATGACTGCCAACATTTTTCAATCGAGCCTTAATGTTAATAACCCGCATAATTTTGTTACAGCTTTTCCCTGATAGATATTGATCCCTCACTTCCATAAAAACTTGTCCGTCAGTTGGCCAATATTCCTCCCTATGAAATATTAAAACTCTCAGAGCACACTTGCGGATTAAATGAGAGTTAAGTGCTCCAAACTTTGGAGCTCTTGTAGTTGCTTAAGATGTTAAAGTGGCTCCCTAATGCAAAACCAAAATGTGATCAGTGTTGGAATGTTGTAACAGGATTGATGACAAAGGAAAATACAAGCAATTATTTATAGCGCGGAAATGAATGGAACAAGCTTGAATATTGTTGTGCTCGGATCAATGAAGATGGAGCAACATCCATTGTTATGCTGATTGATTGCCTGAGGTCTTCATCTTAATGGCCCCAACGCTAGATTCGAGGAAATCTATTCTTATCTCGATTGCTTTTACCGGTTTTCTTTCATTTATTCCGAAAGGTGTATCCATGTCAATCAAACACATCTCTGAATATCCAAAAAAAACTCCATCTAATCGGAATCGATTACGATGGCAGATGAATATTAACTATGCTGAGAAATATCCCGTCCTCTCTGCTGTTGCTCGATCAATATTTTGTCGATTGTTATTCATGTCACATTGTGTCTCCGTGTGTGGTCCTTATAACACTTTTTTTTTTCTCCCCAGATCGATACCAGTACGAGGAGCAATTCTCAAGTATACCGATACTAAGTCATCGATACCAGTAGTAATTGCAACTTGATTCTAATGATACTGCAGGGACTATCATTTTATAGCAGGAATATTTTGCACCACTTTGATGCCAACATGGCATTCATTTTGACCTTTGACCTTGGGGGTTTAAAACATCTTAGCAAATCAAATCGGTGTGATATATTCATGATATCGTCGCTACAAAATAGCAGCAGGTGTGTTTATTTCTCACAAAATATGAAACTCATCCCTTTTCATTTTTAAGCCAATACAATGTTTGTTGTGTTCAAGCAAGCCCCTTTGTAATTTCGGCCAAATTTTTCACTCCATCCCACTCGAGGCCAGAAAACGTCTGTGTTATTGTTATCCGACAAAACATTATGCTAATCCATTTCAGACTCTGATTATCCGTGGGATTAATTAGGAATTAAACAGTTTGCACTCTGGACAAGGCCAGTGTGTTGACAACAAAGAATGACAGCATCACAAAACCCGGATGAACAACAAACCGTTGGCCTGTGATTATTATTGCTGGCTGTCCGTGTGAGTCACCATCTGCATCACAAAAGCAGTACATGCGTGTCCGTTCACAAACACAATGCACGTTACACCTCTGGACGAGAGATGCTAAGATAACCTTTCAATGTACGATTTATATATTTACAAAGCTTGACTTGGAATCGAAAATTTCCAAGTCCTACCATGCTCGCTGCAGCATTTCCCACCTGCGTTTGCAGTCCCCTCACCTTCATTCTGTATGAACGAGCAAGTGTTGACAGAGAATCAAGGCCAAGCGGCTTTTTCTTTGACACCTGCTGTCAATGTGTAGACCATAGAAATAAAAAAAAAAATAGCCTGAACGCATCAATAAAGCCAACTGGCTGTGCTGTGAGAGAGAGAGAGATGAGCAAACAAGGGAATGGAGCGCGTTGGGAAAGTGATTCACATCAGACTCGTTCAAGTGTGACTGCTTGTGCTGCTGTGCTTGGATGTTTGAATAAACTGACACATTCAAGATCAGAGCTTATTTATACTGAGTTTTTTTTAAAGGTCAACAATCAACTGTCGAGTAAATGTTAATACCGTTTTTTTATTATTTTTATTTTATTTTTATTTTTTTATACAGTTTATTTATTTTAATTACATTATTTATTGTTATTTTAGAAAGAAAAGATTTTGTGAAATCTGTGTTATTAATAGCACATTGTTTGTCCACCTTACTCCGAAGTGCATCATTTGATCTAAAAAAAAAAGTGCTTCAAAGTTTTAACAAGAGAAATTGAAGCTAAAATAAAATTATATAATAAATAATAAAAGGCTGCGACTTATAACCTCATGCGCTATTTATATCCCTAACTTGCTGATCTGTGATTATTTTAGCTAAGTTGTCAAACTCGGAAAGTTCGATATGAATAAGATTATTCGATTTACTTTAATGATCCAGCATGATGTGGCACATCCCAAAAACGTGATGTGGGTAATAATCTTTTCATCTGTAAATTTGCAATTGAAACCCTTCCAATTAACCTCTCCCCGCTGCCTTGATTCGATTAGCCCGCTGTTTTCTACCTGCTGTCGTGATGAGCGTAGCTGAGCTTAGTCATCACGACTCTCACGAGTAGCTTCAAAAATGTGCATTCAAAAATTGGTCAGGGAATAAATGCTCGTGGCTACTTCCAGAAATTCCACCCGAAAAGCAGAGGAGAGTTTCAGCAGCGGGTGATTCATGTTTTTGTTCACCACTAAATATCCTGCCAGTGTGAAATTGGCTAATAAATATCCCGGCGTGCTGCAGCGAGCGAGCCCGACTTGGTTTTTATGACTCCAACTCAAAGGATGAACCCTAAAGTCATAGCGAGGTAAAAAGTGTCCAGTCTTCCATGTCCATCCCAAAGTAAAGTCATTAAATAATTGATTATAAACACCTCACAGTATCATCCAGAAAATCCATGGGTGTTAAAATTGAATTATTTCCCTCGATTGATCAACACCATTACGTTAACGATAATGGCTAAAAGATTGACATGTGATCAGTGCTCCGTTTTATGTCGTTCAGAGTGAGAGGAGCAATTAATCATAAGCCAATCTTTGGCATTCAATTTGCAGTTTTCATTGGATTGTCAATACAATCATCATAAAGCGGGACATTTTTAGGACTCGTTCGGCATGTGGTCAAAGAAGATAACCAACTATTGTCAGTCTTGTCAGCCTCAAGACTCATTTTCCATTCTTCTCATTTACCGTATTTTCCACACTATAAGGCGCACCTAAAAACCTCCAATTTTCTCAAAAGCCGCCTTATAATCAGGTGCGCCTTATATATGGACCAATATTGAGCCACTACAGCAGGCATGTCCGCCTTATAGTGCGGAAAATACGGTAAAACAAATCCGAGTTTACTCCAGCAGTGATGGGAATTTGTGTCAGTGTGGCACAGTTAGACACACCCACACAGATTTTCATTTTAAGAAGAGAGGCAGGCAGGTGGACGCATTGGTGGGGGGGAGGAGGATAAAAATAGGACGAGGAGTATCGAGAGGAAGGCAAGCTTGAAGAAAGAAGCGGTCGAAGGAGATGAATGACTCCCCGTAGGCAAGAGCTCTCACTTCCCATTCGAACGATTCGCCGCTATCAACTCGTATGATCGGCCTCAGTTTAACCTTTCAACTTCAGAACTTCATCCTCAAAATGTCAGCAGCCAAGATGCTACGCTAGGTGAGCGTCAGGAGGGATCTTGCGTTAATTATGAGGAGCGCTTGTTAGTTTGCATCGCAAAGCTTTGTACGCGGTAAACCGGGAGAGCCATTTGCATATTCCTCACCGACTCCCATTCAGGCATGATTGATGACTCATCCGACGAGATAATGGGACGGCGGTCCGGCCCATGCATATTTCATAGCGGGGCAACCTTTCGCCGAAGAGCGCCAATGTTGGGAATCAGCGAGTTCGTTATCGTTTTTAAAGTGGAACTGCTGAAAGGATGCCGGGAAAATGTTAACACGTCGCTTTTTCTTGGCCCTCACAAACCGCACGTTTGTCGTTTTCGCTGCGCAAGTGCTTCGCTCTCGGCGTACATTAACGACCTTGCGTTAGTCAAGGCCCATGACACTTTTTTGTTTCCTTTGTGTTTACTTTTTCACCCGTGGCGCCCTCCTCGACTAAGCATTGTCGGTTAAGTCGTTTTTGTGTCATCCTGAGTGATTCTTCCGCTCAACAGAACCGACTTGCCGGAAGCAATAAACAATCATTAATGTCCCCTCACAATCCCGCGGTGTGATTTTACCTGAAGTAACCTTCACCATCTTCTCCTGCTTTTAATTTCGCTTTCTTTACTTTCATGCTACAATTCTGCCTTGCCTCATCTCCTCTGTCCGGCGCTTTGGTTTCCCTCCCCACTGCCGCGTCTCCAACCTGATTCAGCAGCGAGTCATTAATCAAAGCCGACAGCGCCTTACTGGTCCGTGTTACACCCCCACTTTCTCATAACTGGGAACTGATTTCACAGGCGTGATACTGTCAGATAACCTCCGGTCCAGCAACTTGAATCATCAACGACAACTCAAGTCAGAATGAAAAAAAATATATTTACCGTATTTTCCGCACTATAAGGATTATAAGGCGCACCTTCAATGAATGGCCCATTTTAAAACTTTGTCCATATATAAGGCGCACCTTCAATGAATGGCCCATTTTAAAACTTTGTCCTTATATAAGATATATACATTTGGGCCGGACTTTGGACACGCCTGCTGTAGTGGTTCAATATTGGTCCATATATAAGGCGCACCTGATTATAAGGCTTTTGAGAAAATTGGAGGTTTTAGGTGCGCCTTATAGTGCGGAAAATACGGTACTAAATAGTCAAGCTTCAGCTATTTACTGTAAAACATTTCAAATTTGCTACCCTGCTGGCTGCTTTGTTTTCTTTGTGTCAACATACCTCAATTGCAGGCTTCTTTCACTATAGCAGCAACACACTGGAACATGTGAATTATTCAACAATGCACTCAGTGAGTCTTTATTCTGATTGAAAAGTTTGACGCAGATTAGACATGCTTGAGGCCATTTTCCTTTTTATTTTCCAGAGGACACAATGATGAAAATATGATTCAAATAGCGTAAATGCCTTCTGCCCAGCACTTTTTTTCTAATCTCCTCCGCCTCGCAATGCTTTATGTTGCTGCACTATACATAAATAAGTAAACGCGTGCAATTGTTGCCTGCTGGGGGAGCAGTGAGACGTACGGTCGTTACATTAGCTGTGTTATTTTCTGGCTGGTGTGAGGGCCGCATGCAAACGTGGTGTGCGCCGCGGTTCATCTGGCGTGACGACGAGGGCTGACTGTCATGTTCTCGCGTTCATTGGCACGACAAACACACACGCACTGCGTTACTTTAGAGGGGTGGTAAGATTGCTTTTGGAATGGAGTCATTTGTTGCTCCCTCGTGAGCATCTACAACGCATACGATATGCTGACATGGAAAGTGGCAGCCTATTTGGGTTGCACCTTTTACAATGCAGGTGACCCCCCCCCCTGGAAAAAATTAAAACAATAGGCCAGGGGTGTCAAATTAATTTTAGTCAACCCAAATAAATGGATGAGCACCTCATGTTATATACAGTAAAAGCTACACACTGACAAATAACTCGTTTTCAAATCAGACAAGTAAAAACTGGTCAAATATTTTTTTAAAAAAGATATAAAAAGTGAAGACAATTTGCAATTCTGGTAATGACACACAAATTTGATGCACAATTTGTTTTCGCGGGCCACTTAAAATTATGCAAATTATTATTACGTATCTGGCCCCCGGGCCTTGAGTTTGACACCTGTGATCTACACTATTCATGCTCTTTTTTTTTTTTTCCACAAAAGTCTTACTATACTATACATATTTTCACTAAAACAAAAAAAGCCTTTTATTTTTATTTATTTTTTTACAAAATAGTTTATAATGAATGGTCCTTGTTTTATGGGAAAAAAAAGCCTTACTATTTGGCCTTTTTTATATTAAAAAAAAGTCATACTATATGGCCTTTTATTTATTTTTTTTACAAAAAATGGCTGTTTCTTTTTTTACTATATGGCTTTTTATTAATTTTTTTAAAAAAATGGCCGTTTTATTTTTTACTATATGGCTTTTTTTTGCATTTTACTTAAAAAAAAAGCCTTACCATATAGACTTTTCTTTTTCTAAGAAAGTTTTACTGTATAGTCTCCCAATATAGGTTTACTATTATTCTTTTTTAATCCATGGCCAACTAAGTCATTTTTGGTGACTGTTATCAAGAAGAAAAAGTTTCTCAGCGAAACAAGCAGAGCAAGCTAGCGGATCACAGCTGCTGGAACCTGATATTTCCCTCCCGAGCCCGATAAGAGCAGCGCCATGGATCTCCATCAGATAGCCAGGGAGCCGTACCCATGTTGACTCGCTCTATAATCCAACTTTATTGCAACAATATGTCAATAGAGCACTGATAGTCCCATGAAGATGAATTTTGAACACAAGAGCAAGCCAAGACAATTTGTCCTTACCATTTATCACCAGTGATTTTCACATCTGGAACATCTCCTCCATGATATATCTATAGTTATTGCAGTCTGGCAGTGAAATCTTAAATTCAATATGTTAGCAACTTTTTATTTTTTCTGTCTGACCAGCCCATGGCTTTGAACATCTTAAATCAGCATCTACCTTTCTGTAGACAATCATGTTGGGGGAGTCGTCATCAGGGTCCACGATGCTCAATGACCTCATGGAGAGCAGAGGTCGGGTCGGGGGTGTCTGGGCGTCTTCTTTCGGGTCTTCGACGTCTTCATCGGCCTCAGAGCTCAGCTGTTCCTCACTCTGCTGCTCTTCTTCTTCTTCTGTTTGTTGTTGAGGTTGGATTGGTGCTTCAGCCATGTCCTCACCTCCTGTCAGTCGTCCTCGCCCGGGTTAAGTTATCCTGTCTTCTTTCACAGCGTCACACTCGCAACCTTGGGCTTAATGTACCTCCATTACGGTTCAGCTGCTACAGAAAAAAAAAATGAATAACATACAAAAACATCTCCCTAGTTTCCAACCTACAATTTGAAGGCCAATCATCTAACCACTCATCCATCCTACCCAAGATAAACCTTAATTCTTTAAGTGTGAACACATTACTCAGAATTTTTATGGAGGTCCAACTGAATTAAAGAAAAGTCTTATTTAAATTTAAAGATTCCACGAAGCACTAAAATTAAACAGCAATCCCGTAACTAAAATATATATTAGTTATTAAAATGACAAGATGGCTGACAGAATACAAATCTGGAATCCAGAAGTGTCCCATAATTTTTTTTGTAGCAAACTCAACCTTATTTTCTTATTTACCTCTTCAATAAAACAAAATAACAAGCTTCTCTATTGGACATATTGATCCAGTCAGGTATCAGGAGATTCGACCCTCGCCATATTTTTATGTTTGCACACAATATATTCGAATCTTCCCATAAATTTGGGGAAGTGAATCATGAAATCACAATATTTGAACAAATAAGAAGCTCCGGGGTGGAAAAAGAAGTAAATTATTGATGTTTGTCTGAATTATTTCTACATCCACAAAATAAAACAGTCAGTTGGTAAAATATTACTTGCAGAAGGAATCTTGCCATATGTTGTATTAATATTATCGGAAGTACACACTGTACTGTTGTTTTATTTCCGTTTTGTTGAAAAATTCATGAACTGTGGGGTGTCTGCCAATTTAAAATTTAGAAGATCAGCTGTTTCTGTTTGTGCACACCTTTAGTAAAACATGCCCTGCAGTACGTCCCTTGGTTTCTCAACAGCATCAGTTGGTCTGGTCTCCGAGGACCACCTCATAACCACGCAGAGCCACTAGCAGTATCTTAAATTAGACTTTTTTGTTTTTCTCTTTTACACACACACCAAAATTTGGACTTTTTCCTCCAAGGGATGTTCTCGCTTTTCTTGCCATCTTGTAATATTAAATTTACATGCTCGATTGTTGCAATCTCACCCACAAAAAGCTTTTTCATTTTTTACGTTGGTGGTCTTATGGGATGAGATGTAACTTGTTCATACACGCATAACTTCTTTTATTCGGGTAACGAGCAAGTGTCACACCTTGGTGCGGAACATTTGACCGAGCATCCTTGGTGACACTAAACATCTGGTCCACACAAAACAGGTATGTGTTAATATTAGCATGATGACTAAAAATAGAATCACATCATCACCTTCTTACCTCACTGGTGTCTTCTCTTCTTTCCGATCTCCTCTTCCGTCTCGTGCAGCTCCTAAAATAAACGCACAGACCCTCCGAACGCACGCGTGCACTGAGGCAGAGTAAGGGAGGGAGGGAGGGAGAGGATGGGCGAGCAAGAGAGAAATGGAGTGTGTATATGTGGAGAGAGAGAGGAGAGGGAATTGAAGAAACAATCAAGACTGATTTTTCCATTCAGATGCTTTTCGTGAATAAATCAATATTTTCACTCGACTCGATCCACAAAGATGTTTGATTTCACCCAAGTGTTCAAATCAAATCGTGATTAATCAATTAAGCAATATCTCCATTCTTTTACATGCTCCCCACGCCCTTTCCAGTCCCTCACTTCCTTTCCACACAGATGGAGAGCAGAGAGCTGAGGGGCTAAGCGCTCAGCCGGTGGCAGCTTTTTGGCTGAGCAACCAATGACATCAAAGCGTGTGATGCAATGACATCAACTAAAGAGGAAAAGTGGGCCTACCCTTAGATGTTCTCCTATATGCTCTCCTTCTCCACATTCCCGCGACAGACTTTGGAAAAATCAAACTTAACCACGTATTCTGTTTCTCACATTTTTTGTGCAAATGGAAAAAACGATAAGACAAATCGATACTTTTGCGGTTGACTGTCGTTTGATACTAATGGACCACTCTTGGCTAAAACACACGTGCAACTCATGGATGGAAACCAGAGCTTCTACTCTGGCCCAACTGCATTATTGAGCAAGAGTAAACAGGAAGACCAGGTCCCACAGGATTGGAAAGTGGTGAGCGTCGCTCTACATTTGATTCGAGTTTACACACAAACACACTTACAGGTCAATATGAACTTAAGCGGAGAAGTAGCAGTTAGCATCGTCCATCCATTAAGGACCCAGACGCTTCAACCATCAGAGGAATGGGACCAGGTGGACTTGAAAATGTTCCTCCAGAAACCACTCACAGGTTCAAGTGATACCTTTTAATGTGAAAAATCCTCCAGCTCTCTTCTGTGTTGAAAATCCTTCCAAGTGATTCAGCCCCCACGTTTTCCACCTGATGATGACTAATCGGCAGCCGCCTCCATCTCCTCTTCTGGAAGCGTGGTGGCCTTAAATGTCTCCTCAGGTGGACAGACTTAAACTAGGACAGGTTGACTGACATCATACAGGAAATGTGATGAAGATGCTGTACATTTTTTTTCGATCATCAATCCATCATTTCATTGATATGATCATCAATATTATTTATTATATTTAATCAAGCTTTTTTAGATCCAAGTGTTTTGTCAATATGCATTCTGGCAACAAAAAAAAAATCAATGCAATTACTACTTTCCTTTTTTTCTATAAATAAAATGTTTGTGTAGGGAAAAGAGCAACGGCATTTATCAACTTGAGAAACTTTAATACTGTGATCACTGCAAATGTCTGTTTTTCCATACCTTTACATTTTACATAAGACAATAGACGCAGGATTTTAAACAGCATTTTTGTATTCTGTAAAGTTCTACGGTCCATCGTGACTCGGCGAAAACCCTCCTAACTGCAATCGCTGACCAAACCGGAACGAGCGTCGATCCAGACAGAATTATTTTCAAACCTGTTCATCCGATTAACCTGGATAGCTTTGGGAAAGAAATTGGATTTTCCTTATTTTTTTTTTTTTAAATTCAAAGAAAAGTCGAGCACTTCCCTCTGTTGGTCAGAAATTGCAATAACAGCTAAACTAAAGAGCAGCAAAGCACATCTCAAGAACAAAGATTGCACAGAATGGATGATGGATCCTTCCCACATTCTTTTTCTAAATACGTAAACTCCATTTTTTTGGACAAAAATATGTGCAAAGGGTTTTTTTTTCTTCTTTTTTTTTTTTTACAAAATGGAAACATCTGGGGGGGGGGTTAAAGAGACTAAATGGATGCAAGCAAAACATTTCATCACTCATCTTTTCTTCATTCATGATACAAAAACAAGAACGCCTTGCATGTACAATGACGTGAATTATTACCTACTTACAATCTGGACAATGCCAATTAATCACGGGAGTGATCGCACATTTTAATTAATTCATGTTTCACAGTATTGGATGACTCTTCATAACGTGGCGCCATCTTGAATACTGACAAGCAATCAACGTCTATAATCTATATAGTGATTCTTAAAACAGAACCAATTTTTTTAATTTCTAATTTGCTCATCTCGACAAATGGGATTGAGCTCAGGTGCATTTCAATAAATTAGAATATTGGGAGAAAATGTATTTCAGTAGTTCAATTTAAAAAAGAAAATTATTTGATTGGCTAGAATGTTTTTTTTTTAATTAATCCACCAAACGATATTTTTAATTCATCTCGATGCACCTGTACGTTATGTAAACATGTTAATTTAGTTTCTACATTCGTGTCTAGTTGCAAATGCATCAATTGGAAATTCCGGTGATGAGATTCTAAAACTGAAGTTAATTGTTAGTAAGCAAAGTGACATTAGTTTTGCAGTGTAATTGTTTTTATACATCCTAATTGTTGTTGAATGATGTAAATTACCATAAAATCACAGCTTCTGACTAAATTTCACGTCTAAAGTATTTAATGCACAATCTACTGCTACAATATTTGTGTGTGTCAATTGTCAGTAAAATAATTTGGCTCAAATTTTTGGTGGTCAAGTGGAGGGAATTTTTTTGGGGGGGTATTCTACCTCTCGGAAAGAATATTAAGAATTTGGTCCGATTTTTTTTCTGGGTGGGTTTCAAAATAAATTCCCAAATGATAAAACTAAATTATCTTTAGTGACAAGCAATTTTTTTTTTTCCACGCATGGGTGATGAAGAGGAGTGTTTTGCTTTCATGTGTTGCCCAGGTGGTGTTTCAAAAGGCACGTGCGTACGTCCCTGTTTATCCCGGGCGTGACCTTAAATGACCCCAAGTGACAGTAGGCACAGCTGGATAGACTGACGTACATTCACGCTGTGATGCTAGCATTCACATTCACACACACACTCCACAATTTTCTAGTTACATACCCTTAGATCTTTTTTTTTCCCGAGCATCCTCACGTTCACACACCTGAGGGGAAAGTATACAAGTGAATCGAACAAGCGTGTCGAAAAGCTCAGCTCCCTTTATCCAAACATCGACCTTTGATTGTCAGTCAAATTCTGCCATTTTTTTTTTTTTGTCCCGCGGCCCTTCCGATGAATATTCCGAGAAGAAAAACACAAAGTGTACGAACTGGCAGCACGTCGAATAACCATTAGTAGTTGCACTGGTCATCACTAGATGGCGCTGAAAGCAACACGACAGCAGGCTCGAGCACCACGAAACACAACGTTACACAGAATGCCTCTAGCCACGATTAAGAAAGAAAGCCATTAAATTATATAGTTACCGAGTTTTTTTTTTTTTTCTTGACAAACTAAACACTGATGTCAGTTGTACTGTACGAATAGAGCAACTTATTCGTTGGAATTATAATACAAGGAAATAAATAAACCCTTCACCCTCTCCAAAAAATTCAAATGATCACAATTCCAGTCTTCTTTATCACAGGAGGAAATTCGCCGCTTTAAAGTGAAGAGGAGATGGAGGCTCATGTTTCGCAGTTCTGTGATGATGAGAATCGTTTTCAAACCTTTCCAGGGATTTCTGTCCTGTCTTCTTCCTATTGCTTTTAAGATACAAAGCGCTCCACAGGTAGAAGTCTTGAAGTTATGGCGTGGCACCGTTGCCAATGGCTTTTAACGTTATTCCTATTGTCGGAGGGGAGGCTGGCCTGTGCTGTCGAGGACGGACGGATTGGGTTGTTGTTGTTGTTATCACCTTCCCAGAGGAAATAACATTGACATTAAAAAAAAAAAAGTTTTCCTTCAGTGCTGGTCGAAAAAAAACAATAAAAAACCCTGGGGAGCATTCAAAACAATTGTGTGCAGGGAGAAAAGTAAAAATCCAGCCTCAGATATTTTCATTCTCCGTTGAGGGGATAAAAAAAAAAAAAACTTCCCCACAGTTTGGTGGGCAAGCAGCTCATTATGCAAGAATGGTTACATTCTCTGTGCGTTGGAGGAGGTCCACTGAATATCTCAGCTAACCTTCAGTGTGACAGGAAATGGCTTTTGTTCATAATTGGCGGTTCCTCAGGTCTACAGAAAGGGGGCGTGGTTTCCCTTTTGGGTCAAAAAAAGGAGCACAGCGAGATGAGCAACTGTTGTGTCCAGCCAATCAGTGACCAGATTTTTAAACCGGGGCTGCCGTCCATATGCCTTGAGGAGTGTCAGTTCATGTCGATGGTGTTGAAGACCCATTCAGTGAACTTCTTGAGCTTGGCGGCGGAGGTCTGAGACTCTTCCTGAAGCCTCTGGTTGTCTTCCCACAGCCTCTTGATCTGAGCCTGAAGCCGCACCTTCTCGTCCCGCTCCTGTGAGGTTTTGAAATGGCAGATTGGTTGATTTTTTCTTCTCATAATTAGTAAGATGTTCAAAATCAGGAACAGTAAAGGGTTTTGTCGCCCACCTTCTTCAGGTCCTCTTGGAGCATCTTCACCATGGCCTCTAACTTGGTCACCTTCCTCTCCAGTCCTAGATGGCCCTCACTGTGGAGAGAAAATTAATTTACAGGGAACCTTCTGATCTGCTTCTTCTAACATCTACTTGGACAAGCGTCATATTTTATGCTAATCTGCTTTCTTCTAATATTCAGGAATGGAAAGGTCACCTTGATGCAGGGCGGGACATGGGAGCAGGTTGCAGCTCAATGTGGCTCTGCTGAGGACTGGAGGCACCGCTGCTTCTGTGGTTCGAATCCCCAAAGACGTAACTTCTTTGGACTGGAAGGACACAAAAGTGTGAATCGTTGTCCTCTTCCATCTAATTTGAATCCAGCCGGATAAAAACCATACCATAGTGTGTGGTTCTTTCACTATCAAAGGTGTTGGCCACATCCACAAGGTGTGTCCAGTCAAGTGGACTGTCTCTCTCCGACGGGAGGGGCATCAGCTCCTGAGGCAGAGGACCACGATGACGCTCCACCAAATCCACCAACGACGTGTCGGATGCTGAAAGGTCACCTGAGGAGTCAAAGTTTGGATTCAGCATTTCTTCTATGCGATAACAATACTCTTCTTACCATGAAGTTTGACTCCTAGTTTATAGGAGGGCCTTCGAAGTGGTACCCCACGGGTCGTGGGTGAGCGCGGGAGCGTGGAGCAACTGAAGAGAACGTCGGCGCCGAGTGCGGCGTCCATTACGGTGTCGGTCAGCGGGGGAAGGCGCTGGCCGCGGTAGATGCTCTCGTCGGAAAGAGTGCGATGGAGAGAGCGGCGGCGGCTCGGGGCTTGGCTCGGTGGCGATTTCTGGGCATGCTGGAGAAGAACGGATTCAGACTCTCACCCAAATCCATATTTTGGTTGAAGCTTACAGCGATACCTTTTCCTTATGTCGGCGGGGCGGGAGCGGGCTATCCTTTGCAGGGTGCCTCTTTACATCTTCTTCAATCGTAGACTTGGCATGGGGCTGTGGAGAGTGCATGTCCCTCAGAGAAGGTCTGGCCGCAGGAGTTGGAATACCCTCCATCCCACTCTCCCCTGGGGATTTCCTGAAATTGCACAAAAGTTAGTTAGGAGCCCAAAGTTATCAAGTTTTAATGCTGGGTGTGTTTTTCCTCTGCTGCCACAAGGGGGCAATCATGACGCATTAAAGGAAGGTTGAGTGGGTGGACGAGGACCAAATTAGCAGCCAACAAAAAAAGATTGCTCAGTGCAAGTCAAATCCATCAGGTGTGTGAATTTACACTGATAATAAATCATATTTGTAAAATCCTTCTTACTTGCGTGTGTCTCCAAAGTCAACGGAATTGATGGTGGAACCAGGTTTCCTCCAGCCGATCAGGTATTTGGACTGAGCTCCCTGGCGAGGGTAAAAGCTCTTTGGTCCAGGAGACACCGAAGACTGGGATGATGGCGGAGTGGTCGAGGAGGTTTCTTCTCGGGGAGAACCATGTCTGAAATGTGGATGGTTTAGTATTTGACCATCAAAACAAGTTCTTGCTTAGACCAACCTTGAGTGAGATCCACCTTCACTCAAACTGAAAGTGCTGCTGTCTCTAACAAGGAGATGAGTCGGAGGTGTTCGTCCGGTGCTATCCAGGCTCCTTTCCACCGGAGGAACCGGCGACTCGGCGGCTGCCGGCGACCTCTCCAGCATTCTGCGTCCACCCTCGGTGGGGCTGTGCCACGGCGAGCGATCCCGGCTCTCGCGACCTCCGCTGGGAGCGAGCAGGGACGTGGTGCTGCCGTGATGAGAGTGCGGGTGATTGTGATGCGAGGCGCCGTACGAGCTGGTGTCGATGCCGCTGTCGGCCGAGGCGCCCTGGAGGTAGCCGCCGCCTCCGAGGCCGTTGGGCTCTGGCTCGCCTTGCTCCCCGCTGGAGGCTCCGCCAGCCCCCATTTCGTACCATTTATCGCTGTCGCTGTGGCCCCCACTGGAAGCCGTGCTTGAAAGCGTATTACTGCTGGAGTGGCCGGAGTAAGGACCGTCCGACTATCAAAACAAAAAAAGAAACATGTAACAATTTAACATTTGTGAATTTCCATTCCTTACTATCACACTCATGCCCTTGAGCAAGGCACCAAACAACAGCCTGTTACAACTGCTCACAAGGAAGCAAAACCTCAAGGAACTAGCGACAATAGCATTTAGAGTGAAAACAATTTTTGTGGTTTCTAACCATGCATAAAGTGAAAATGACAGGGGAAGACAACAAAACTGGCTAACCACTGCGCAACCAGATAGCATCATGGCTGACTGGGTACTAAAACAATTTGTAGTAGCCTGAACACATAGTCATAAAAAATTAATGATGATGATGATGAAGATGATGATGAAACTTTATTTATCCCACAGCGGGGACGTTTACTTGTCACAGCAGCGTACAAGATAATAATAATAATAATGGAGACATAAATAAATAAAATCATAAATAAATTAATGAATGAATAAATGAATCTAAAAATATAATAAATAAATATATAAATAAATAAATGTGAATATGAATGAATACATTGATAAATAAATTTAAAAATACAATAAATAGATATATAAATAAATAAATATGAATATGAATGAATAAATGAATAAATAAATTTAAAAATACCCCAGCACACCCGCAACCCCCGTGGGGAATAAGCGGTTCAGAAAATGGATGGCTGGATGGATGAATGGATAAATAAATATATAAATAAATAAATATGAATGAATAAATAAATTTAAAAATATAATAAATATATAAATAAATAAATATATAAATAAATAAATTTGATTAAATTAAATCAAATTGATCCCACCTGACTGCCTTTCTTCGGAGACAAGTGAATGACCTGCTCCTGTCGTTGAATGCGTGGTCCTCCGGAGTAACCTTGCCCAGATTTAGAGACTGGTGCCTCTGCAAAAAATAAAAAATAAAGAAAAAAATAAACCAGGGTTGGTGGAAAGGACACACATAAAACCCCAAGGTACGAGCGGATGACTTTTCATGCCAGTTCTTTATTTAGACGGCTTGTTGTGTATTTTCATGGTGACATCCTACAGGAGACTCAGACACTGTCGCCATTCAGGCTCGGCCGCTTCCAACAGGAAAAACACAAAACACTTGTCATCCAACGCAACATACATCACAAGTAATCGTGTCCATCGACGGCACCTGCTGGGCCCGTTCTGGGCAAGCTGTGCTGTGTGAATGAACGTGCGTGTAGCAAAAACTCCCGTGGAACATGCGACTGTTGTGTAATTGTCTCCATCTTATGCAATACGGCCTCTGGGAATTGCGCTAACATGACGGAAAGTGCTCAGGGAGTTATCGCAACATCTACCCGACGTGATTTTACAAATGTGGACATCCTCTTATCCTCTCTCAGCATTACTCCACACAGTTTTAAGGACACTGCTGCCCACGGGGCGTTTTGTACTCATTAGAAACGGACGCCACATGTGTGCCTGCCGGCTTGCTCGAGTACGAATAAAGGCGATGTTACGATTTTGGAAAAGGAGCCTTCACATTATTAGGGACACCTAAATAATCACATTGCATTCGATACGTCATTGACTTTTGTTGTCCTTTATGCGACTAGTGTTATTTTTGGACAAAGCCGGGCCACATCTTTATTGCTTTTTTTTTTTTTTTTTTACTTTTGGGACAAGCCGAAGACGTTAACATAACCGACACCACAGTCAGGGTTGGAACCTGGATTCTCGGTTGACCGAGGATGAACTTTTGCAGGCTGAACCGAAAAAAGACACAAGGGCTTGAAACAAACCACAAAATGAAAGATTGTCTATTTTTCTACGTGATTGCGGGGGTCACAACCGGGTTGGCAACACAAAAGTAGGCTGGCGAACAATCCGCTGGAGTTAAGAGCGAGCGAAGAAGCAGAAAGCGGCGGCCAAGGACTCGAGGTCGGCGTTTCGGTGACTGCCGCTGACCATAGCGGACGGATATAAAGAGCATTTGCGAAAAGCGATGGGAAAGTGTCTGCGAGTAAATGAAAGCAGATGTCTGAAAGCTGAATGGGAGGCAACTAGAAAGGGCGGCGGAGATGAAAAACTTGACAAAAGGGAGGGAAGGAAAGTCACACAAGGAGTCGGTCGCCTTGCCAACTGTGGGGAGAGGAAGAGGAGGGATTTCCCGTCCTTACTCTCTCCATTAATAAATCTTAGGGAAGATACAGGTGAGCAAGAGTTTTGCCATTTCCCGCATTCTTTCCCTTGCCTGCCAATTTGTTCTCCGTTTGCTGCGGCTTTACTTTTTGAGCATAAGTGGGGGGGGGGGGGGGGGGGAATTACCTGTTGACCCTCGCTCACCAGCTCCATCCTCCATTCGGGACCAATTAGGGGCGGACTTTCCACTTGACCCGCTCTCGCCAACAACTTGTCTCTCATTGGACATTGGGGAGTGGCGACTCCCTGCGAACCTGGGGAAAGAAGTGAGTGAATAAATGACTGAATGAAAAAATACCGTATTTTCTGCACTATAAGGCGCACCGGATTATAAGGCGCACCTTCAATGAATGGCCCATTTTAAAACTTTGTCCATATATAAGATATATTCATTTGGCTCGCGGGCCGGACTTTGGACACGCCTGTTGTAGTAGCTCAACATTGGTCCATATATAAGGCGCACCTGATTATAAGGCGCACTGTCGGCTTTTGAGAAAATTGGAGGTTTTTAGGTGCGCCTTATAGTGCGGAAAATACGGTAAAATAAATGCCCTCCTCAACAGAATGACATATCCAGTTAATGAACTGAAAAGTGATCTGTTTGCTTCTTTTTTTGTCATTCTTGTGCATGCTCTCTATCTTGCTTACTGCTCAGGCATGGACTTCTGTCTCCAGTGGGCTGAGCTGCCGGAGGCGTCGCTAGAACACGACAGGTTACTGGGAGAGCTGCGATTATGAGGTGAGCGACCCAGAGCCAGCGAGGAGGCCAGGCTGTAGCTCTCGCTGCCGGGAGATATCCTGGGAACATAGTCTGGATGAAAAACACTTGTTCATGGACATTAAAATAAAAAGTGACATCATACCTCTTGGTGTCCAGTGGGCGGCCATCGCTGCTGACACTGCGGGGGATGACCGCGCCCCTCTCGAGCCTCTCGGCTGACAAGGTCTTCCCCACTGAACTGCCCAGGCTGATGGCCCTGTTGGGCGTGTGAGGCTGTGGTGAAGCAGTTAAGGACTGCTGGGGGCTACTAGATGTTCTCTGCCACTTGTTGTTGTTGCTGCGGAAGGGGAACTTATATTCAAAGGAGCCGCTATCATTACTGCTGCTTTTGTAGTCGCCCATGGGCATGCGGTAGAGCTCGGAACAGCCCCTGGAATGAAGGCAAGAAGGTAACTTGCTATATGCAAAGAAATAAAGAGCTCCCCCTTCATACCAACCTGCGGGGTGTGGCGTCATCGTGCGGCGGGATGATGGAAACGCGCACGGTCACCGAGGTGCGCAGCAAGTCGATCATTTGCTCGTGAGTCAGCGTGGCCACGGAAACTTTACAGATTTCCACCAATCGACTTCCTTGGCGTAGGCCCGCCTGCCACGCGTAGCCGTACGGCTCCACCTTGTAGAAAAAGTTACGGCGTCGTTATCGTCCAAAACGAAGGGAAAACTTTGACGATTAAAAATACCTCAGCGACGATGCCTTCGTAATTTACATGGAAGCCGAGCTGTCCGAGGCCGTTTCGACGGAGTGTCATTTCAGAAGTCTCGCAGCCTTTTGTCAGGAACTAGTCATAAGAAAAATAAGTCGTTAAAAGTGAAAAAAGTAGGCAGGCTTGTGTCGTCTAGCACACAAATCGCAAATGACAGCAGTCATGAACCTGGCATGTGCTTTTCGTTCATGTTGTTTCCATAAAAGCTGTTTATGCAACATCTGGTATTCAGGCAGCATGACGATAAGCTGCAAAGTCTTGAAAATACCCCCCGACGTTCCCCACTAACCTTGCGAGAAATCTTAAAGCTGTGACTAGCTTGGTGAAAATCAAAAAATGCTACTGCTCAATTCCCGCTGTGTCAAGTGATGCGATTACCCGGCATAAGCAAAAAAAAAAAAAAAAGACGCCTTTTTTTTTTTTTTTTTTTCTTTTGACAAATGCTTTCCAATGTTTTTCACGGATTTCCTTTTGAGTATCTCGACTTAAGTGACAAATCTAGTGCAAGACGCTCCCGAATTACGGCAAACATGAGACGCATGCCAAACCAAAAAGTTTCCCCATCCCCCAGCGGCCATCTTTGTGCTCATTCAATTCCACACATCAATAGTTACACGTTGCCTCATCACACATTTCCCCAGCTTGGCCTTAATACATTATTGATTATGTTGCGTGATAGTTGAAGGTTAATATTCACTGTACGATTCACTCTTAACTATATTAAGAAGGCTTATTAATCGACTACTTTGCACAATAGTAACTTAATTGCACCACAGCATTAATTTTATCCAAACTAATATAGTTAATTGTCCGCTGCAATTCTGCCAAATCAATAAAGAAAACGAAACAAGAACACGGGTGGCCCAAGGCTTCCTTTTGCTCCGGGGCGGCCTAAATGATTAAAAATGAACAAACGCGAGATAAAAGTGATACACGAAATCAAACAGCACTGTACATGTGAGCATGTGTGTGGGTAGTAAGACCATAGAGGAAATTAATGTGTTCAAAAGCACTGGGAATTATACAAGACAACACTTCCCCCCCCCCCCCCCCCCAACTAGTTTCCATGGCAACAGCTTCTGAAGAGAGAGAATGTCTTTTCTGCATGTGTCGGTGTGGGAGTCACGAGGCGTTTCGAAAATTCCCTCAATCGACCAATGAGGCACGTGATAGCCGAAGCGCAATCGGGAAATAAACATCACAATATTGTTGAAAAAAAATAAAATAGTAATAGTAGTCGGCAGGCAACAAATGGAAGCCATTATTTCCTAGTCAGACTAAATTTAGTAATTTGAGTATCATGTTCATCCCTAGTACATATTTTTATTTTATTTTTTTTATAGTGCACATTTTACAGCCACTTCTCTCTTCCGGGCTTCCAACAAGTGCAGTTCAGTTCAGCGCACCACAATACTGTTCCGAGCAGTCAACCTTGACCTGGCTTGTGCTTCCACCAAGGGCTGATAAAAATAGTGTGGCGCCAGAGGCCATGCAACATTTTTCTTATTGGATTTGTCTTTCTAATTCGCTAACCAGAGAGCAAAAACAAAGAGCAGCTTAGCCATGTTCACAAAGTGTGTAACTTCTCACCTCCAGGCGTTTGAGCACCTCTTTGAAATCCTCGGTGTTATTACTGATGCTCCTCAGCGACACGCTTTCTCCTCGCTCGTAGAAAATGCGGAGAGATGCCGGGCTGCTCAGCGTCCAGCCGATCACGTCTTTGGTGGCGCAGTTGAAAACCACGGCTTTTGCGTCTTGATCCAACAGGATGAGGAAATCGTTAGAAACGGCAAGAAGGGCATCGATCTCCCCTCCGGTCCCGGGATCTTCGGCGTGGACCAGCCAGGTGATGGCCCCGAGGCTGCGCAACTCGGCTCCGGTGTACGGCCGGCTTTTCTCCTTCTTTTTGTGGGCCAGTGAGATGAAGGGGAACTTTCCGGACGGGTCAATGGGCGTGCTGGTGGTGTGCCGCTCGGCCAGGTCACGCAGGTACTCCTGGCGGGTTCGCGTGGCCATGGCGCGGAACTTGTGAGACTTGTGGGCGGCGTTCTCGGCATTGATGACCTTGGCGAGGAGGAAGTCCCGGAACACAGAGGACTTGGGGAAAGTCACGCCCTCTGGGATAGGAGGTCCGAACGAAGGCATGTCTTTAGAACGGGTCACGGCCACACTAGATAGAGGGCGACAAATATTATCAATACATATCAAATCATAATTGTCTTAACGCTAACCCTTTTTTTTCAAAGCTAAAGAAAAAAATAAACTGCAGAATCTATTTGTCAAATATTTGGCTGCACTTCAGGCCCTTTTAGAACTTCTTGCCTGCACTCTCACTAAAGGGGCCTTTTAAATTGCCTTCTCAGGATGTTTTTTTTTTCCGTCTGGTATGTCAGGAACTCGGTCGAGCAGGCATTGGGAGGAAAGAGAGAAGAATGAACGGAGACGCCGCACTTCCAAAACTACAAGCCACAGTCAGAGAATATCTCGAGTCGGAGGAAATAACACTGGGGTGCTAAAAAAAACATACCGTATTTTCCAGACTATAAGGCGCACTTAAAAACCTAACATTTTCTCAAAAGCCGACAGTGCGCCTTATAGTCCGGAAAATATGGTCCCTAAATAGCCACGTGTGTGATTTAAACATAAAACCCAAAACATCCAGAGGGACATTTATTGCCCATCTCAATCTCTTGTTTGGTACCATAGGTAATAATTGCTAGGTGACTCGGGGAGGATGTCAAAGCAGTCATCCCACACACACACACATCCCTGCTGACATTCGGCACCCATGTTGACATCATGGATCACTTTGTCTAATAAGCAACTCTAGCTAATAAGTCGCCCACGGGTTTCTAAATAAACCCCCGAGACACCCTGTTCTGCATTCAATTACACAAACAATAGCTCGCTTGCACACACTCGTCCGCGGCGGGTTGCAAGAACTCGAGAATAGTCGATAGCAGAAAGTCAATCGTAAACACGGAGCTGGATATCCGTACGAAGAATATCCTCGACATGACCTGGTTTTTATCAGGGGAGAGGCTTTTATTTGTATAAAATTCACATTCTTTTCCTGACAGTGTTTGTTTTACACCACTCCCTCCCGCTAATACTTCTCAGGTCAGTTAAGATAAGGAAATTTTAAAAACAAACGAAAAATACAAAAACCTTCTCTACTTTCTTTAAAAATTCCATGGTAAATTTCAGCGTCATGGGTGCCTTTTGTTTTTTTAAATTTTTGCATGTGGCATTAATTATTCAACTGAAACAAAAACAATCTTACTGTTACTTCAATTGTAACCACTCAGCGACAATGGCAATAAACCGCACGCAAAAATGAATCACATATTGAAGTGGCATGCATAAATACGACCAATACCAATTTTGGCCTTTTTGATTCTTCCTCTTCATCATTTACAACCCTCACTCAATACAACCGGAGCTCTAAAAGCACTTGTACTCAAACACCTGTGAGTCAACCCAAAATCCGTGACTCATCTCGGACACCGAAGGGGAGGGAAAGCGAGCTGCCGCATGCGAAGACGAGCGAGCCTGAGTATTTTAACTGAACGAGTAGCTCCCATGGGGTGCAATTATGAGCCAACACAATGGACTCAGACAGCAATTAAAAGATGGTCAAAGGAGAAGTATGGGAATAAAAGAAGACCGTAATTTCCGGACTATAAGCCGCACCTGACTATAAGCCGCAGGGTTCAAAATTTTGGAAAACAAATCGCGGCTTATAGTCCGGAAATTACGGTAGTTTGCCCCCTTCAAAATTAATTTGATTTCGCATTTCCATGTGGATCGAGATGATCTCACCTGTAAGCGGTATTGTCCGAACAAGGGTTGTGTGCCCGGACCACCACAAAGACATGTTGGAAGTGTGAGCGAATGTTTTTGGGGGTGAAGGGGAGCGCTCCGGGTTCTTGGAATACAATGGTGACGATGTCATTTCCAATGTGGCGCTTCCGTAGCAGCTGGAAAGAAGAGTCGGAAGGAAAAAATTAGAGACGAGATGATGAGTGGAAATTCACAGGAGAACTTACTTGCTGTTTATTATTGGGCGTATAAGGAAGCATGGTGGACACGTGGAACATGATTTCATAATCCTTGTGAGTCGTATACAAGGAGTGCGTGCCGGTCGAGTCAGCTGAAAGAAACATAATTGAGTGTGAAATTGCGTATCCTTCTCCGCTAAACGGTAATACGACAAGCAAATTAGCGATTACGGAGGTAGTTCAATTAAAAAAAAAACACTTTTTGGAAGTTTGTTAAATTGCATTTCCTTTGAAGCGATTTATCGTTATGATAATAATCATAGCGAACATGCTTTTAATGCTAATAATCATCTCCGCCATGGATGGAAGTTCTGCTCAGGCATAAAAAAAAAAAAGCTTTTAATTTGTTTTATAGGTACATACTTTTAGCGTCCAACTGGGCCCGGTACTTTGAAAAGCCTTTGAGTCGAACCCTCTCCCCGAGAAGATGAAGAAATTCCTCCAGCGCTGGTCCGGCTGATTCATTGTTGTACATTTCTTCCTCGCTGCTCTGACCTGACATGCAGTACATCACTCCCACTTTGCGCTGGAAACTCAGCTACCGGGACGAATATCATAAACAGTGGTGATTACAAATCAATTCAAATGAAAGGACTTATTCATATTCCGCTTTTACCCCTTGCTCGTCCAGCTTCATGAGCTGCTCGGTGACCTTGGGCGTGTTGAGTGCCAGGCGCAGGCAGTGAACGTTCAGCTCGGGCACCAGGTACTCCAACACTTCTTTGAGGGGCAAGCCTCTTGCTAAGCCGTGTTTCGATGTAGAAGGCACTGCATCTTCGATGATGGAGCCTCGCAGGGTGTTTAACTGGACACAGCAAAACGTGAACAAGCAAGATTAGATAGCCCAATATAGCATATTAAATGCATATTCATTATATTATATACACATACCGTATTTTCCGGACTATAAGGCGCGCCGGGCTATAAGGCGCACCTTCAATGAATGGCCCATTTTAAAACGTTGTCCTTATATAAGGCGCACTGGACTATAAGGCGCACCATTAATGCATCATGTCAGATTTTTAATCCAAATCATTCTCCATTTTATCTTTATTTCAACTTCAGATGCAACAAATTACTTTATAATCACAAAATAATGATCCATAGTCTTTTTCATTCATGATTCATAGTCTTCAGCGGGCCACTTATGATTGATTTCATGACACAACGGGCCAGTTTAAATTTTGGAATTTGGTCCATATATAAGGCGCACCGGACTATAAGGCGCACTGTTGGCTTTTGAGAACATTTTAGGTTTTTAGGTGCGCCTTATAGTCCGGAAAATACGGTATATTATTTACATATATATATGATACATACATATAATCATTCGCGAGTACACAAAATGGACAAACTGCCACCATCCCCTTTCCTCAAAGTTCTAAGGGGAGAAGCACTCTGCAGAGAGGACAATACTTTCCCCTCAATGGACACGGGATGTCTCTCTTCAGCATCGTTGCATCTCACTCACTCCCACAACGACAATATCTATACCTAGTCGGCTCGCCGCACCGAAAATAGCAATTAGAGAGACAAGAGAAAGGCACGGCGAGAGAAGAAAATGGAAGAAAAATGCATGCACGGATCGTGCGTCATCCTTGGAGACTCGTAGGGCTATTAGTCAGAGCGTGCTTGAAAATGAATGCAAGGCTTTTTTTTTCATCTTTCTACACAAATACCTTTGGCGCTATTTTTGTCTTGTTGGGCTGTGAAATGGCACAGCTCAGAACCTTCGCAGATGAAGGATGAAGAAGATGGTGGGTGGGTGTTTACCCGAGGGAACGGCAACTCTGGCACCGAGCATGCGTCTATAGGAGAGCACTATCTCGATGCTCATACATATTGAGAACAAAGTAAAAAAAAAAAAAAACGCCTCATCTCCAATTACCTCGCTCGTTCGAAAAATGACCCGGTAGTTGTACTGCTGTCCATGCTCCTTATGTTCCTCCAGCTTCTCCCTCCTGAGACTCACAGCTACCGGGCCTAAGTTCTCGTCCACCCCTAAGTAGTTCCAATGTTCTGGGGAAGAAGAAAGTAAGAGGAAAAAGGGGGAGGGGGGGAGGGGGGGATCCATATTTTACATTTTGTTAATATGGCCTATGACGCTTTGCTTACCTCGAAGGTAGAAGTACTTTCGATAGTAATAGGCTCCGAGGTCGACGTGTTCCACGATATATCTTTTGGAGCGGTCAGCGTGTTGACTCAGTCCGTCTTTCATGGCTTCCAGGACGGCGACACCGGCGTTTGTAAAATGGCTTGTGAGGGCAGCTTCCAACGGACCTTCTTCTGGACTGCCGGCAGAATTGCTTGAGCTTCCACCGCTGCCGATGCTGCCTTGCTATAAAGACGAAGAAAGCTGGAGCTCCGACTCGATTGTCGTACGGTATCTCTCGCGCTTGTTACTAACTTACTTGTTTAGCAGGAGTGATGTTCCTCTCGCCCTCTCCACCAATCTCGTTCCTAAAACACGGGCAGCTGAGCACGAGGTCGTTGCTCTTGTCGTCACCCGGGTCCAAGGCCGGATTGGTCCCGTGTCCTCCTACCCCATCCTTGCTCAGTTCCTCTTGTGAGCCGCAGGGTGAAGCGTAGACCACGCTCTGACTGGAAGAGAGCGATGATGTCGCCGAAGCAGAAGCGGCAGAGGCGGCCGAGGCCCCCGTCGTGGTGTTCTTGCGTTTGGCTCCCGACTGCCTGCTTTGGATGACCTCATTGAGGTCAAAGAGTAACGAGTTGACGTCAAAATGGGCGAAACCTTTTTGACACAACCAAGGTTTGGGAGGGGGTAAACTCTCATCCCCTTTAACTCCATCCTCAGCGTCCGAGCCAGCTCTTGAAGTGTCACCCTCGACCTTCACACTGCGCAATTTGCGGAATATCGACTCGCCGCCCGTCTCCGACTTGGACCTCCTTTTCAAGTGCTTCTCTCGTTCTTTAAGACGACTGGCGGGACTACCTCTGGCTGCTCCCAAGGAGCCATCAGGCAAATCCAGGGCGCTCTGTTTCACAGGGGCGACGGTGAGCAGCTCGGTTAACCTTTCCGGTGCGGGACTCCGTTGATCGGGGGCCTCGGATGACTGATATCCTTTGAGCATGTCAAAAAAACTCTCCCCTGAGACGCCGTGTTTATCTATGGACGAGGTGCTGCCGTACTCTCGGTGCATGGGAGTCCACCCGGAGAAAGACCAGCCCTCGTTACCGTCCACGTCCAGTTCGCTTATCGTTATATCGCTGTTACTCCGCTGACGGATTCGCCTCATCCCCTTACGGGGCGAGCCGAGATAACCGTCGGGTGACAAAAAGCGGTTATCCTTCCCCTTCATCTGCATCTTGTTCTTCAGCGTGTTCTGGATGTTGCGGAGCATGGACGAGTCTTGAGGGCTGATGAGATGTCCCAGCTTGGCTGATAAATTACTGTGGGCCGCGACGGCGGAGACGCCGCCCCCTCCTCCACCGCCGCTTCCCACAAGTCGTTCTCGATCTCCACTTCCTGATCCAGAGGAGCTGGTGGTGGTGGAGCTGGGTGAGTCCGTTTCCACTGTGATATGCCAAACACCTCCTCCTCCACCATCTTTTCGCGGGGGCCAGTCAGCCACTCGAGCCCGAACCCCCATCTTCGGGACTCCGGGGTTGGTGCCAGTGGTGGAGGAGGAAGAAATGTGTGCACTCTCACTGCGGGGCGGTGGCGCCCCTCCATTGGGCAGACGCAGTCGGCGAGTGTAAAACTCATCAGTAGCTGGCACTGAGCCCCCGACGGAACGCTCTGTCTGGGAACGCTTCAGGCTGGTCATGATGACGTTAGGGTTCAGGGGTAGAGTGGGGATCTTGCTGAATTTAGTTTGGGTTTAACATAATGTCCACGGACAGAAGGGATGACGCTTGAAAACACATTTGGTCCTGGAAAGAGAAAGAAAAACTTTAGTTTCATTGGTCATCTTTTGAAAGTATTCAAAATAGGCAAGCAAGAAAATGTTGCGAGTACCGATACCAGAGCTCTCACTTCAAGGTATTAATTAAAAACCGCCGATACCAGTCAGCTACCAGCCACTGGCGCCCTCTTGTGGTTGACATGAAGTTATTGTCGTAAAATTCATAATGATTGTCAAACGTGACAAATGAGACTCAAATACACCACACCAATCACCGGTAAACACTTGACAGGTATCTAATGAAAAAAAAAAACATTTGCTTGAGCTAGAAGTAGTAGCAAATGTATATTACCGTATTTTCCGCACTATAAGGCGCAGCTAAAAGCCTCCAATTTTCTCAAAAGCCGACAGTGTGCCTTATAATCAGGTGTGCCTTATATATGGACCAATATTGAGCCACTACAGCAGGTGTGTCCAAAGTCCGGCCTGTGGGCCAAATGTATATATCTTATATATGGACATAGTTTTAAAATGGGCCATTCATTGAAGGTGCGCCTTATAATCCGGTGCGCCTTATAGTGCGGAAAATACGGTAATTGAACAATATGAGTATCAAACTATCAGGTATTTCCCTGTTGGTGGTTGTTCAGCAATGTTTGCTTTTCCATACAAAGGTTTGGCATCAAACAGTGTTTGAAGCCGGTAGTTAAAACCTCAAAGGTAAGTACTTCCCTTTTTTTTTTTTGGTCTGTGAATGTATGGCGCCTACGTGAAAGATGAGTCGTGGAACCATTTGATATGCTAAATAACCCTTTTCGGAGATAATGTGAGTTCCAGAGACTTCAAATATATTTAAATGATCTCGTGCGAGGATCAGTCGACATGTGAGATGTTACGTAATTATTTGTAGGAGGAGGTTTGGATTTTAAAGTGGAATGATTCAGTTTGATTCCGTGAGATCACATCTTGTTATTACAGTGACATCATCCCTTACACGCTTGTTTATATTATTTTTTGGGGGCTGCCATTCAAGGTTGTGCCAGTCGTATGGGCATCACTATCCAATGATTCACAAACACCTGATGATCATAAAACATGTGCACGACAGATTGCTTGACAGGAAATCATGATAGGAAATATGAAAGGCAATTGAAAGTTGAAAGGCTTAAAGTAAAATGTTTAATACACACGCACACAACAGGTGTGCAATCAAATGTAAATCCCAGAAAGTAAACAAGGATAAGCGCCATTTTGGATTACGAGAGAGCAAAGAAAGAATGATTCAACGGTGAATAAGAATGCATCACACAGTGTCGAGTGTGTTTCCGTCATTCGACACAACCTTTGACAGTTCGACACCTGTTTCAAAGATATTACGCACGGAACCGGTCAGTCAATTTGAGTCTAGACGTGTATTGTCTTCAATGGTAAGCGACTATCTGTAATTGATCAAAGTCCACATTATAATGATGCAACAAGAAAGGAATTTAAAAAACAAATATAGTTTTCTTCCCTCTGGCAAATTCACTTACCCGACTGAAATGTCTCAGATAAAAATAAGTCAATGCAGCTATGCCGACGACCTGATGTCAAATGAAAACAATAAGTCGTGTTCTTAAAGCTCCAGCCACTTAAAAGCCGCGCGGTGTTTCATCTCAACTTGTCTGAATGCAAGGGGTGAGGAAATGGAGGAAGATAAGAAAAAGGCGGAAAATAAATCAAACATTATTCTCTTTGAAAGCTGCAAAGTAGCAGACGAGCCAAGTGACGGGCGTTTGGGCTCAGAGCTTTTCAAAGTGAAAGAGTAATTGTGTGGAAAGATAAATTGCATTTATTTATTTATTTTAATCCAAACTACTTCCTGCTGGGCTTAAATGTGGGACGTGGAATCTGCTCTGTATGGCTGAGTGAAATCTAAAGGGCCGCAATTTGTTGTCTTTTCTCACATGGGTGAAAATGCCAAAGTCATTTTGAAATTTCCCAATTGTGACCAACCAACGTCGCGTGGTAACAGTCTGTGCCAATAAAAACGAGGTGCCGATGATGCTATAGAAGGAAAGGATGCATTTAGAGAGGACGTCAACGCACAGGTAAGTGCCACTTAGTATTTGAAGGCCACGGGGCGACGAAGAAAAAAAAAAAAATGATGATGGCGTCATTGCAAGCATGATGCAAGTATAAAGAACTAATAATAGTTTTGGTTCCTTTTACAAGAAATCACATTTTGATATCTTATTTAGATTGCATTTATGTCTCCATCAGAAATGTGTCAAAAAAATGGGTGCCACTGAATTGAAATAACCTAAGAAGTAATACGCTTAGGATTTACAAAGAGAACAACAAAGCCATTCAAATTGACAAAGGCAAAAAAGCAAACAAGTCAGCTGTGCTCTAACAGCGATGATGAAAGCCACTTCTCCGCGAGAGCCTCCTCCACAAGAGCCCTCTAATCTGTGCCAATCAGGTGACGTCGAGCAGACGGTTTTTTTGTTGCACCGGGATTCAGTACACACCCCCCCACGTCCTCCTCCTCATTTCAACAGCCAATGCAGACCCCTGATTGCTAACGGCTAAATCAGGCATAGCAAAGAAGGATGACAGAAATAGCAGTGTTGAGTGGTGAATAATAGCGACAAGGAGCTTTGATTTAATTAACATTGAGATTGAGCGATGCTGCAGAGAACATGAGATAAGGGACATTTATGAATGATCTACATTAGGCAGTGGGTCCAAAAGAAAACCAAGACCAGCAATAGCCAAAGTTCTAGGTCTAGTTGGGACACCTGGAAATGAAAAGTATAGTATGTGACCACATGAGAAGCTAGGTGCTGATTTCTAAACTGGCACATTCTGCGTGGGAATGTGAGTTGGAAGTGCGGAGAGAAGAGGAGTGTGTAGGACTGGCAAGATGTGGAAGAAATAAGGTGGACTAGAAGGAACCAAATGTGAGTTCTACAAAATGGTTAAGAAAAAAAGCTCGGGCTTGATTTGAAGAGGCTGCTGCGGTGATGCCATCAAATATGTAAATGGGGTTCCTTCCTTCCTGCTCTGCAGCCGAGGGAGCCGTCTCACATTCCGACAGGAAGCACATCTCAGCCGCTTCCTGCTTGTGCTTCAGGAAGTGAAAGGTTGCACGCAGAATGCATGCATGAGGTTGGTTAAGTTACGCTGAGCAGACACATTTTAAGCATCCGCCATGAGCATGAATGCAAAGTACATGTCGAGTTATTTTGTCCTGCAACTAGAAGGAACAGATTTTTCAAAATTATTTTATTATTTTTATTTATTTTTTATTATATTTATTTTTTATTACATTTATTTTATTTTTATTTATTTTTTATTATATTGATTTTTTATTACATTTATTTATTTTATTTTTTTATTATTTAAAAAAACAAAATTTGTCTGAAAATAAGAATCTAATAAATAGCATTCAGAAGACATTATGAAACTAATTGAAATAATTTTATTATTTTTATTACATTTATTTTTTATTATATTCATTTTTTATTATATATATTTTTTTATTTTTTTTATTTATTATTAAAAAAAATTCTATCATTTGTCTGAAAATAAGAATCTAATAAATAGCATTCAGAAGACATGATGGAAACTAATTGAAATAATAGAAGGAAGCGAATTTGAAATGAATTCTGGACAATTTAGCAAAAAAAATCATTAGCTGCCAGGTCGCCGAGCATTTGTGTCCAATTATCACGGGGGAAAAAAAAAGGATGAGCCAGATAAGATGGTGCCATTGAAATCCTGAGTAGGAGGTGCTGTGATTGCGGCGGGACTGGAGAGGCACACGCTCGTTTGCGCCTACAGCCAAGAGCGTTCGATTGATAACGAATGGCCTGCAACGAGGTGGCAAAGCGAGAGAGAGGGAGACATAAAGGGGGGGGGGGGGGGGGAGCGAGATTGATTCCTCACTCAATATGAGAGTCCGTGGGAGGAGATGAGTGAGACAGCACGTGGGAACGGGCGACATAGATGCTGCGAGGGGCCGAGTCGTTGGTCCATCGAGTAGACCCTTTCAAGCGGCTAACTCTCCAAAGCACAGACGGGCAGCAGAAGTAATAATGATAAAAGCCCTGCGAGAACATCTCAGCCTGCACTATAAGTGACTTACTTTCCAAGGACATGCCTGGTTTACTCGGGGGGCCATAACATTTGACAAGGAGGCGGGGCACATTCCGCGCCACCGCATTACCTTTATCTAATTTAGCGGAGATTTTTTTTTTCGTTCTCCATCATCTATGTCTCTCACGCTTCCCTTACATACTGTCTGTTTCCATGAGAGCGTGGGAGGAGAGCGCCATCGCTGGAGAAGGAGGAGGAGGAGGTGAGAGATAAGAGAATAGAAAGCAGAGAGGAGAATAAATACTTTCAGG
This sequence comes from Syngnathus scovelli, assembly GCF_024217435.2. Classification (NCBI taxonomy): domain Eukaryota; kingdom Metazoa; phylum Chordata; class Actinopteri; order Syngnathiformes; family Syngnathidae; genus Syngnathus; species Syngnathus scovelli. The sequence goes on along the minus strand of NC_090866.1, from coordinate 9,048,809 downwards.
GTGAAGAACCTCTTTCGTCAGGAAAAACAAAAACATGCTATTTTCCCATCTCGTGGACAAGGACCGCCCCCTTTTTTTACCACACCAATAACAATTGATCTGAAAGCACACAAAAAGGGAGGTGGAAATTCTTTCAACAAGGGGAAAGTCACTAAAAGCAAATTTGATATTTCTTACTCACCATGACTCCACTTGTTGATGATTCTAGAAGAAACTATCCCTTGGCTGTTTTTGCATGCTGGCATTAAGCCTAATGAGGCTCGCTAATGGGACATTTATGCCAGTCATGGGGAAACCTCCAACTCGATGCAAACTTGGAAAACAGACACACAGCTGCTCCGTAAACGCACACACACAAGCGTGCAGGCTGAATCAACAAAATTTTTCTGGAAATTTTTCGGATTACGGCTCACACCAAACGCAAGTTATTTCCAGCGACTTAACCTCGGTGGATTTTTTTTTTTTTTTGAAGGCTTTGATTAAAAACTATGTGGTCCTTGGCTTGGATTCCCGTAGACATCTTGACAATACAAATCATGCCTGGGCAGAGTCAAGCTGGAGCTCAAGTTGCAGGTCATAAAACAGATAGTGTCCAGATGTTTGGCAGGACACAAAATGCAGGGGAACATTTTTCTCCCTCTCCTTGTCAGCTACTGAAAAACACCGGCCATCCAACGTTTGTATCTCGAGGTCATATCAAATCTCCATTGTCGAGGATCTCTTCGCCGCCATTTTTTTTTTTTTTTAACATTCTTCTGTTAAAAGGAGACAAGCCTTAATTTTGAGTGTGACTACTTTTTTGCAGTGTTAAAAAATCCTGAACATGTTATCTCACTTGAGTTTAAATGTGAGTAGGAATGTGTGACGCCTTGTGGGAACAGTGTGGCAAAAGCTTGATAATGACGCTGCTAAATTAGCGCTACAACATCTCAAAGCGGACAAAAACTCCTTCGGCACTAAATGTCCCACATACAGTATACGCTGCCAAAATATTCCCGATTTACACTAAGTAAGAAGTGCATTTATAGTCACGGTATACACACTTTAGAGCTGACACTATTGATTTTTTTTAGAAACGATTATAGTATCGGTTAATCGGATGATTATTGTTTTGTGATCAAATAATTGATCAAAATAAAATAAAATTGAAGAAAATAAAAGAAGAAAAGAAAAGACAAAGAAAAATAAAGAAAAAGAAAAAGAAATAGAAAAAGAAGAAAAACAAAAAGGAAAAGAAAAATAGAAAAAAAAGAAAAAAAAAGAAAAAGAAAGAACAAAAACAAAAACAAAAAGAAGAAAAAGAAAAAAAAGAAAAAGAAAAAGAAAGAAGAAAATAAAAAAAGAAAGAAAATAAAAAAGAAAAGACAAAGAAAGAAAAATAAAATAAATATATTTAAACAACTAACAAGTGTAGGTTTAATAGCTGTGAAAAACCATGAGCAAGGTTTCCTTCATAATCACTGCTTGCAAGGGTGTTGGGGGGGGGGGGGGGGGATCCAAGGTGGCAGACAGCTCTGTGAGACTGACAGATGTGAAGCTCTGCATGTCTCAAAGGGGGAACCGAGAAAGGCCTTTCAGTAAAAGGTCCGCTGCTAAGCTTTCTGAGCAGTGGCCTTAGACCTGCAGCTCAATGAATGAAAGGGTCATGCCATCGCTTGACGAAGGGAATGCGGGTGTGTGTGTGTGTGTGTGGGGGGGGAGGATTTTCCAAACATCCCGAAGACTGATTAATTTCCTCCACAACTTCAAAACCTCACCTTCCGTAATTCTCAAATGCAACCTAATAATCTTTTTTCTTATAGTTCAAGGACTGGCAACACCAGCGTTTCAACATGTCTCGGCTGTCATGGCAACAAGGCGAGAAGAGCGAGGGCTGGTGTTGCAGTTTTATGTTTCGCCCATTTAATCGGTACTTCTCCGCATGATCCATTTGAACCTGTTCGACGCCACCGTCGAAGAGTCCGACGATGCAATGAAAAAGATGTTCCTGTCAAAAGCCCAACTTATAAACCCAATAATATCTTCACCAACAGGTGAAGATATTGTTTCCACATAACAGAGCACAGCTGGGTGCATGAAATGTTACATAAGAGAGCTCCACCTCCGCAGGCACTGTTCACACCACCCCTCCTACTACTCTGCCTCCCACTCGTGCACCGTTGGCTATTTGCAGGCAGAGGTGCCTTGCGAGATGACAGCACTCCAACTTTGAAAGAAAAAACGCATACGCTCCCTAAATCGCCATTAATCGTTTCACGCTGTCCGTAATTGGCTCGTGGATTCTGAAAAGTACGATTTGCTTAAACAGTTCGAACCGCTCGCCCCCTGCTGGTTTGACATCTTGGAAAATTTTGTTACCAAGCAATACTTGCCCAAAGTAGGACTGCACTTGTTGCCTGGCAACATTGGTTCATTGAATCTAAAAACCGAGGGTGCTTTGAGCGCTAACCCTTTAGATGCTTCCCATGTGGATCGAATTATGTCCTCTAATAACGAAACTAAAAGCTTTAATTTGACAATTTAATGCCTGCAAATATTAACGACAGCTTAAAGTTTCTGTGGGGCGATTTTTGAGTCGCTTCAATTCCCAGCCCACCCAATAAAAGTCTCTATTTCCCGCAGGTTTATATTTAACTACCTAGGGGCGGCTTGGTACTGGTTAGCACGTCCGCCTCACAGCTAGGAGGGTGAGGGTTCGATTCCACCTCCTGAGTTTGCATGTTCTCCCCGTGCCCGGATGGATTTTCTACGGGGTTTCCTCCCAAAAACATGCTTGGTAGGCCGATTGAGCACTCCAAATTGCCCCTAGGTGCGAGTGCGGCTCCAGCACACCCGCGACCCCCAAAGCGGTACAGAAAGTGGATGGATGGATGTCGGCGACCTACTTATAAAAAGTCTGTGCTCGTCCATATTTGCTTCCCGAACCCACCGGCTGAAAATTACACCACTACTAAATTTCTAGACGGCCGCTAAATCCAAATGAAAGCTGCAGTTTGCTCTACCTCCCGCATCTCCTGTCCATAAAACCATTGATTGAAGCTCTAGCTCACAGCTGGAAAGATGGAGTCAAGGCATTAGTGTCAACCTGCAGAAATCAATGATGGAAACGGTTTAAAGAACTCTTAGAATCATTGGATGGGGGAGAAAAAAACAAAATCATTTTTGATGGGAATCTGAGATCTATTAAATTTAAGATGAGGACACCAAAATTGCCAACGTGACCCACCTCACGTCTCCATTCCGCGGAAGTGAGCAAAGGGAAACATCAAGTTGCAGTGAGCACTGACAATCGTGGCACGCTACTTTCCTGTTTTGGCTTTCTGCTTCAACCACCTGCAAGGCAGATGTTGAAGACACTGGCATCGTGACCTCATTTTTTTTTTCTTCTCCGATAGACTTGCTGAACTTGTGAACATCAGTGGAATTTTTTCTCGTTGCATGTGAAATCCGATTCACCAAAATACACACGGAGGTTCTAACATTCCGATATCCTCCAAGATGTTTTTCATTACGAGTGTTTTTTCCCGTGTGTTTATTTTTATTGGCGGCGCAAAGGTGCCATTAAATAGTAGCTTGACTGTTAACCAATTACAGAAGGTTTATTTAAAGTTCTCGTGAATGAGCGTTCATGCTGTTTTGTAATCCGATCGTTAACACGTAGCAGGTAATTCACCGGCACAACTCAATGGAAGACACAGAATGAGATGGGTTCCTCGATTAATCGATGGAATAATCGATAGGATAATATTAATCAAAAAAGGTGATTAATTTGCTAATCGTTTTTTGTTGTCGATTATTCTTGACATCTCTACAGCTATCACATCAAGTGGTGTCAGAGAAGAATCTTACTGCCTCCGAAGCCAACGTAACGACAAAGTGACACGACGAGAAAGACATTTCGGATTTCTGCCTGGATTTGGGAAACAGATGGCAAAGCAGTTGGTGGGAATTTCAGCAACACTTCCATAAATGTTGGATGCTGCGACTTACAGACTTACTAGACGACAGTTTGGAGAGTGACTTGAAGTTAGCAAATTTACATGGGAGCTTATCTGTTATTTGTTCCTGGTTTTACAATTGCAGGGCATCGGAGAATCGTTCTCATAATGTGTGACTCAGCTGTTTTCAGGATTCTCCATCTGTGAGTTTGTTCGGTTTGGTATTGAAAAGCAAGTCTAAGGATGGAATCACCTCTTTTTCAATTTTGCTTATCTGTCAATTTTAAGATTCAAGCCTGTTCGATAATCAGATGCACCAATTGGATGGAAGGAGGTGACAAAGAAGATGATCACTAGTATCTATGTGAATGATTGAGCAGAAATATTTGTTTCTACTTTGGTTCCCATGCTCATCATCTTGATGAGGTCTTAGCCACACTTGGTGTTGATCAACGTTTTTGTGAACAAAGCCACTTTCATCTTCTGTGAGTGTTGTTGAGCATTTAAGCTCCATCTGTGTGTGATGTTTGACAAGAGGGAGGGAGCTCAAACTACATTTATCACGCTATTTAGCAACGAGCAAAGACTAGCTGGCCGCCATATGTTTGTGTCACAAAATGTTGGACGTTTTCACAATGAACCAAAGGTTAAATTCATTTAATCTTCTAGAAATTGGGTAATTTTTGCTATTTTCTAACAATGAGCTGGAACAAGTGATCGATCCATGAATCCAATAAAACATTTTCTGGTTTAATTAAAATTGTTTCTACTTTTTATCATGCTGTTCATATTCTGACTGAAGGAACCTAATCGATTACCCATGATTGTAGAAGTACAAATAAAATAAATACTATAAATAAAATACTATAAATACACATAAGTACCAATGAAATAATACACATCAATCCTCAACAAATCACAAAGGTATTAAGAAGAAAAAAAATAGAAAATAATTCATTCTTCCCAGCATGCCGGCAAAATAAAATTGGAAAAAAATATATATTTGTTAACCTTGGTATTTCACACGTGAGCAAAACATTCCTTAAACAAGTGGCACACACAGTTGAATCAGGTAATTAAACATTGGCCAAAATGAACAAATAAAGAACAGCGATGGAATGTGTGTGTTAGTAGAGATAGTGTGATCCAAGAAGACAGGAATGATAAAAGTCATTTTCCTGGCATGCCTTCACAACAGGAAGGAAGCAAGATGAGGAAAGTCACTGTGTGACGGTTCAAGGGAATTGTGGGAGGTGGAGTAACGCAAGGAGAAGCAATTGCCATCACACAGCAGGAAAGAATCCAGAAAAGATACTTGCAAGGCAATGCACATGAACTTTTTGGAACTATTTTACTAGACAAGTGCATTCTTCTACCATGAACCAGATGGATAACAGCAAACAATGTTTTCCATTCATGCAACAATAAAAACAAGAATCCCATTTATCTCCATTATTGAATTTATGACACCATTCAAAGCTGGAAATGGCTTCAACAGCCGACCATTTTGATTGATGAAGAATCAGCAGAGCAGTCACAAATATCAACGACAGATTGCTCAGCACTTTGATTACCCGAATACTTCCATCAAATGATTAATTCCAAAATAAAATATAAAAGATGCAACGCGAAGATGTGACTAAATCATCTGCTAGTGGTAGATGCATCGTCTCCAGGGATAGGCTGGACATAAACAGAAAAGCAGAGGAGTGCCTCCTGCAAGGCATCCAAATTTACCTTCTTGATCGTCACTCTTCCAAATATTTCCGAATTCATCCATGAGTAACAGCAAATCATAGTCTCGATGTTTTGCGTGTCATTTTAAAGACAAACGCAACGCGGTTGCATATAATAGGACTCGTTATTAAATGCACCTGATAGTTAGATTTAAATCAAATCTTATTGACTGACATCTCAACTTTTTCCGCTCAGTTTAGTCTCCAGGAAGCGCAAACATATTGAAATGCAAACGGAAGCGACCCCGAAACTAAAATGCACCGATCATAAAAAATAAAAATAAATAAAAAATACATGCATGGAGCGTGCTATGTTTATAAGATGAATGTCAGCGTGAACTCACCTTTTCATTCACTGCACCTTTGCGCTGCAACCTTTTCCTTTCGTTCGCGCGGGAGGAAATGAGCAAAATTCACCCCCTCACCAATCGCTCGCTTTTATTCATTGAAGAAAATAAATGCAACATAAAGGACGTCGAGTGAAAAACATCCGTTCGGTGAGTCTGCTGCCCGTTCACTACGCCTGCCGCTTCTGCTGTGTTCAAATCAGAAGTTCATCCAAAGTTGCAGAAATTCGCTCCGCCTCTCATCATCGATGAGGTCACCAGCCTCTCCGGCTGAAATATCGCGAGAACAAGCGGAACGTTTTTAGGGTGTGCCCAATAATCTCGCGATATTGGATAAGCGAGATTTGTGCTATGGAGACAGGAAGCAATGTTGCCGTGGCAACATAACTTAAAACAAATTGAGCATCTGGGACAAATTTTAATTCAATAAACTTTTATAAGTTGTCAATGAGGTTGATACTGCGGTCTAAATTATATGTTTAAAAAGAAGAAAAGCAAAAGAAAAGCCGATATAAAACAGAGTAACAGCTCTAATAAATTATTATCTCATCTTTATTTTGGCATCAGGAGAAATGTTTATTAAGATGTCACAGACTCGGGGCGACCACCTCTAGATTACCCAGAGAGTGGAATTCCTGGATGTGTTTCCCCCAAAAAGTGGGGGGGAACCGAAATAATAGAGCCCATTCACGGCGCTCCACTCAAGCGGCACTCCAACACTAATGGAGATTGACGTAAAGAAAGGCGACAAGTTGTTTTCACATGCGCTGCTTCTTTTCACCGCTTGCAGACAGTGTGTGTGTATGTGTGTGTGTGTGTGTGTTCTGGAAAGAGACAAAATTGGATGCACTTCTTTTTTTTTTTTGGAGTGGGGAGACAAGTGTGTCTCATTAGGAGTGTGTGTAATTGCAATCTTGTTGCATTGTTATCACTTAGTCGTCATTGCCAGACAGTGGGAAAGAACAATAAATGTAATTATGCTCGTTTTTTTTTTTTTAACAAAATGATTCAGGTTCATAATAAAGTCCCCCCCAAAAAAGCTGTATATTCATACAAAGCATCAATCACGATTCATTTTGAATGACGTCTGACACATTTGCTCAATTGCTTCCAATTTTACAAGACAGCATGTTTAGCTGACTTTGGAGGAATGGCTGCTATTCAAACCCATAGCCATTAAAACTTAATTAAATACAATCTGTTGAAATTAAAGCAATTGGAACAAACATCTCAAATGAAAGACAGCGGGTGGATTACCGTAATTTTCGGACTATAAATCTCGGTTTTTTCATAGTTTGGGTGGGGGGGGGCGACTTATACTCAGGAGCGACTTATATATGTTTTTTTTCACAAATATTTACTTGATCATTAACACATCACTTACTTACAAGTATAGTTGACCACTTCACATGTTATTTTTAGTATAGTTGATCACTTCACATGCTTTTATATCTTTATCTTGAACATATTCAAAACAGAAAATAGAGAAAAAATCAAATAAAGCAATTAACACTTTATATATTATGTATATCGAATTCCATCCACGTGCCTTTGGGCAGAGGCAATTACAATATAAGAGCAAAACAGCTTCTCTGTTTTTTTTTTCATGCTAGCTGCAGGGATTCAAATCGCATAATGCATTTAGTCAGAAAACAGATGTCTTATCGTAACTCCATGTTTTCCTTGCCACTGCTGCTAACCACTATTCAGTATTCAACCAACATTTTCGGGGAAAGAAAGGTCATACAAAATGTCAGCGTTTGAAACTGTCACTGTGCATGGTGTCACACCAACACCAAAAATCAGTTGCAGTTCTAGTTCACCACAGAAAATGAATGGCTCGGTAAAATACGAGAGTCGCGAGTGGGTTCAACCGACATTGTCCATTTAAAAGCCTAGGTTATGCATTAGTCATGAATCCCGTTAAGACTTTTACTTACTCGGACCAGAGTGCATCTCTTGAGGTGCAAGTGCCAGATGAGGGTGTCAAAACATTTTAGGGGCTGTCAAACTCCTTCCAAGCTCAGCCTCTCTTTGCAGAAACCCATGTTGGGGAAGAGGTGGAGGCTTATCGAGAATTCAAAGTATTTTGCCGCACACACAGTCGAGAGAATGTGACTCACTCTGGTGTGAAAGCACAGCGCAGTTGTGGGAGGATGACATCACAACCCCCTGCAGAGAGAAAAAAGGGCCTAGGAGTTGGACCCAGTTCAAGATTCCATATAGAGCCCCCCCCCCTCCTTACACTCACACGTCTTAAGATATATAAGCACGCTCTTCCTCCTCCTCCTCCATTTCACCCATCACACGTTTTTCTCACCAGAAGTAGCACATATTGTCCTGAGGAGACACTCCAGGTGTTATCTTGTGGATTTCCAAACTCACATGAGGTGCGGAAAAGGAAAGGGGGGGGCTTAGACAGTGGTTGGCCAGGATACGGACACGCTCTGACAGGATTTAGGTGGGGGGGGGGTGAGGTTGGAAAATAGGACGAGAGCGTGCAACAGATGTTGAGAGGCGTCATGTGTTGTTTTTTTATTGGTCCGATGATGTGCATTGAGCAGGTTCGCTCCCCAACCCCCCACGCGCCCGGCCGCACCTGCAATGACAGCTCAAACACAGGGAGAGTCAGTCACTGTCATGGACCCCCGCCCCAACGACAGCATCACAGTACATTCTGCATTCAAGTGAAAGAACACTCTCACGCTCAGTCAGTAATGCGATTGAGGAGAAGGCGGCGAGATTAGAGCTTGATCTCAAAGACAAGTTGCTGATGCAGTGATTCACAATCAATAGCAGATTGGGAATCTTTTTTTTTTTTCAGGAGAGAGGAACTTCTTTTTTTGGTCCAAACTGAGAAGCAAGAGCTTTTTCTTTTGGAGTGCAAATCTTTAATTTCACAGCTCTTGTGATTGATTATAAAAGCACACTCGTCAGCAAAGCGTTGTCTGATACAAGCGACGTGTGACAAAATATGGTTCGAACTCTGGGGAAGAAAAGGGATTCTAAAGCGGGGTGCATATCCTGAACGAGGACAAGCAATGTAGAAGATGGATTTTTAAAACGTGAGAGAGGTAATGTGAAATAAATCGGCAATTGCACCAACCAGTGTTATAAAAATGCTCCGATACTACAACCCCCGAGACTTGACTCACCTGACACATGCAATACTATTCTCTCCCCCTAGGTGTGCATTTCAGATATCAAACAACACAATCCGAAGCGAATCAGACAAAAGTCCATTAGCTTGATGCTAACACTAAATATGAAACAGGCTAGTGCCAATATGGATTTTCCTTGCAGTGTTCCACTTTAACGTCGCTGGAAGGCAAGGGTGTGCTTCCTCCTACTCAGTTCCGTTTCAGACAAGTACAGGTGGCATGAAAAGATGGACAAAAGGGATTCAGTGGTTGTTCACGCTTTACTTCCACCCACACACACCCCTCTGTCTCAAAATGTGTCTATTTTCTCCCATGATGGCATCAAGCTGCAGCTCTCTGGGCTGGATGAGAGTCTGGATCGGTCGGCAGGGTGCATCAACACTTTATTAAAACTGTGAGTCGGGTATTTGAGGATTAGTAGCATGCGCCAGCCTGTCGTCGTCGTCGTCATCTCCCGGGAAATACAGGCAGTGGACGCTAATTAGATGTCTGCATGAAAATGAGATTCCTGTGTTTGCCGGCGTATTTTATTTATGCATCAGGAAAACATCAAAAGTCTTCATCCATCTTGGATTTTGATGACAAAATAACCTGACGCATTTTGGCTTGTAATTAAAACAAATATTATTGGCAGAAATAAAAGGCCCGTGAAACGAATCATGTACCATCTGATAATTATTTTTGTGAATCGATTCAGTGTTCATTTAATCTGAAGGCCACGTTTGATTCAACCATGACTGAACTCTTGGAACTCCTAAAATCTTCACGCTAACGTGTTGTCATCTTATGTACTAAAGTTGTCAAATCAATGGAAATGGATTAGGGAGGTGCCGTATTTCCTTCCCTGCATGACAGTTGAGTATTTAATAGTGTACTAAATGTACTCGGCACGCGGCTATGTGGACACGCGTGGGTGAAATGTGTCGCCGTGCATGTTCACAATATGTGTGTGCGTGTCACACGGTCTTGGTACTGCTCGCTAGCGAGCTGTCATATCAGTGCTACATGCATATTCATAAAGATGCACGCTAATGTCACCTCAGGGCCTTTAACGAGTTAACAACATGAACAACTCGGATGAGGTGATGGATAAAAGCTTTGCAGCTTTTTTTTTTCCTCCCTCGGAGAACAGAGTCAATAGCAGCTTCATTGAATGAGATGAAATAGCTTGTTTAGGAAGAAATAGGACATTGCTGTAAATGCAGTATAATACAGGACATTACTGTATGTTGCAGCTGCCATCTAGTGGTCACATTAGGAAGCGACATAAATAAATATAAAAATTGCAAAATCTAAATGCAGTATGATAATTATTGAGAGTGAGAAAAGGTCTAAATACTTTCAAGAGCTACAACAGGGAGAAAAATAATTATATTAAAATATATTATATATTATATATATTATAAATATTAAAATAATAATAATAATAAATATAATAACTATTTTTAAATAGCAAATCTATATCTTTGTCAAGCAAAATGGTATGTTAATGTATCTCCAAGTCTCTCCATAAATAATAAAACACACAATTTTAAATCTGTGAGCATTTACTCATAAACATGTGACAACTTAATAATATGCTGCATTCAGCTTGTACAATGTCATATATTTTCACAAATACAGGAAAGTAGATTTGAAGAAGGAAGATTTTTTTTTTTTAAACAACACATCTGCTTTATGATTCCGGAGTTTACGATCCAGAACCCCCCCCCCCACACACACACACACACACACACACACACACAAACAGTCATTTCAAGTCCACAAGTAGCATTTAAGAATACGAAAAAGGATGCGCACAAAGTGGATGTTCATTCTGTCTCCGAGAGGCATCTCTGGTTGAATCATAATTGAATTTACAGCCAGCTGATTTTTTTTTAACTTCACTGAAGTTGCAATCAAATCAAATTTCCGTGCAAAAAACTTTTCACTTGTCTCCAGAATAGGTGAGAATTTTTTTTCCAAAGCTTTTGAAAAACATCATTGTGGGCCTCTTATAGTATACATTCAATTCATAAATTCTGCATTTTGGAAAAAAATCTGCTGTTCCCGATTCATGATCAGCATTAGAAGACCATAGATTTCACTCAATAAACTAATGCTGATGTACTAAAGAGGACAAAGAGCGCACTGAGACACTGACCTGAAATTGGAGGAGGTCCAATAAATGCTCAAACGGCTTTCCACGATACAATTTCCAACAAGCTTCTGTCATTCTCGTCACAATTAACACCAGCAGCCTTTCCCCTGGTCGGCGGACCCCCCGTCACACAATCCCTCCTCTTCCTCCAGAGCAGCCAGGTTCAGCTCGTCGTTCTGAGACATCCGCAGAAGGTCCAGGTCCTTCTTGTTGGCCGCCAGCACTTGCTCGGATAGCCGTGTAAAAGTCTTGATGGAGCAAAAGAGAGAGAAATGATGATGATTGTTTTGGTGGAGTATTTTTTATCGTTGAAAACGTTCTCACCTCTGCTATGTTATGATTGGTGAAGGCACTTGTCTCGAAAAAATCCATTCCATAAGCTTGGGCCAGCTGAAGGATGCAGATGCATGTAGGGTTGTTATTTCTTCTCACGTACGAAGGATGGAAAACCACTGCACGACTCACAAAATGACAGATATAGGCAACACAAACCTTGACCCCTTGCTCTGTGGGCACCTGCCTCTTGGTCACCTCATCCGACTTGTTCCCGACCAGGATCTTCTGGACCTTTTCTGGAGCGTACTAACAATTATAGGAATGAGAAATGGAGCAAAGGCAAACAAATAGTGACAGTTGAGCCAGAAATGAAGTTGAATCCACACACAACTAAAGACTTCATTAAAAAATGATGCAATAAAATCAAACGCCACTCACCTCGTCCACATCACTGGCCCACTTCATGATGTGCTGAAAGGAGCGCTCGCTCGTGATGTCGTAGACCAGGAAAATTCCCTGAGGGCAGATCAGAGATTGCAAGATTTTAATTGCCAAGACACCAGAGAAATTGCGTATCACTAGATGTGGGAGGCATTAAAAAGAACACCATCTTCCAATTTCATTATCAGTTTTCCGAGTGAATAGAAAATTCAATTGGATGTTCTGTGCAGCCTGCGGGCGCAATTCCATAGTGACAGTACTTGTTAGCAAGATTAACATCAACGTGCTTTTCCTATCTGCAACAAACACAGACTTACTACCTGAGCTCGCCTGTAGTACTGCTTGGTGATGGTCTGGTAGCGTTCCTGGCCTGCAGTGTCCCTGGGGAACCAAAATATTATTTTACAAATCCTTGGCTGTGGACAGTATGATAAACAATGGCTACAATAAAGTGCTAAACTTGCAACTGGGGTGGCCGTGGCCCCCATTAGCAACCACATAAGTCCACCCCTGCTCCTGCACTACATAGTGAAACTAGAATATTGTACCACCGTATTTTCCGCACTATAAGGCGCACCTAAAAACCTCCAATTTTCTCAAAAGCTGCCTTATAATCCGGTGCGCCTTATATATGGACCAATATGGATTCGTGGATGAACTTATTAAAGTAAGTTTTCCGTGTTTATTTTGTGTGTTGTGTGATATTAACGTTTGAGCAATTTATTCTATGCGCCTTATAATCAGGTGCGCCTTATATATGAACAAAGTTTTAAAATGGGCCGCTCATTGAAGGTGCGCCTTATAATCCGGTCCGCCTTATAGTGCGGAAAATACGGTAATAGAAACTCACCCACGTTGTGAATGCTTACCAAATCTGGATTCGCACTTTGATACCATCTATTAGCAGTGTCTTCATTTTGAAGTCAATGCCTGCAGGAGACAAAAGGCGAGGTGTGAATAAACAAAGTTGCATCTTGAGAAAGTCGTAGCCATTCAAGGCTACATTTTGCATACAACTTTAGCATTGAACGACTTCCTTGTTATTTTTTCGCCTCCACTGAGTATCAAGTCCAACCGCACCACTTCTACATTGTATTCCCTGAGAAGTCAATTAACAGCTTATCTCGGTTAAACTGACTCACACCAAGTGGTCAAGCATCCTAGAGGAGAGGCTACTGACTTTAATCGAAAAGGGAGAAGCTAAGTGTGGAGTGCAATGACGCTCCGATTGAGTGATGCAGCAAGAGTTCACTGACATTGCGGCATCGTTAGCACTGTTTCTGTACAGCGAGGGTCTCGTTAGAGTCCCCAAGAGCCGCATAGCAACCCGGGCTTATTCTTGAGTTTACGACTCCAAAATTTTTACATTCATTAACAATGCATGTAATTAAGAGCAATCTTTCGTGCTCCCAGTGAATCTTAAGATTCCGCGGCTTAGACGCCGCTTTGGAACAATAGGGGAAGGGAACAATACGGCAGACTGCACTTAATGGAAGATGGCAGAGCTTGGCAATCAACGGAGTGAAGGCCTCGCGTAAACCGAGGGGAACAAATCCCAAAGTGACTTGACGAATGAACCGAACGTGTTGCGGCATTAGATGAGGTGGTGACATTCCTCGATGTGTTGGTGGACAAGGTTGTGGACTGGCTCGTGGAAGGAACAATATTTTTAAATTGTTTCTATTTAGAATGTGGATGCTTTTTTTATTTGCTCCCGCCTAAACTAATCAAGCTTTTGTAAGATAAATAAAACACAAAAGTGGACAAGCAGATTGATGACTTAGTGGAAGGAAAGACTTACTGGAATCCTTCTGTCACTGTGAAGGCTGAGAAATGATTTATTGATCCCGAGGAGAGAAGGACATTGACAGAAGCCACTCAAGATCCCGCGACACCTTTCCTTGGACTTTTGTGAGGTCAGTTAAAGCTTGGCGACGGTCTAATATAATATTACAGGCTCCTACTAAACTCGGGGACGGACTATTCTGGGCGGCAGGCATTTATTATTGATGTGGGAAGATCTAGAGTGAATTCATTTTTGGATATACAGTAGGTAGAGAGAATACAAAACAACACAAAGGTTCTACTGGCGTCATACTTCAGTCAAAACTATTTTTATGTTCACGGCAACACACTGAGACTTTTATTATGCAGACATTGTTCCATTTTAAGGCAATATTGTGTATAATGTATTCTAAAATTTTCTCTGTGGGACTTTAACATTGCTCAATGTCTGCCTCGTTAGTCACGAAATAGAATCCAAGGTTCTTTCTCAACTCTCCATTTGAAAATATAGGCCAAAAAGCAATAGAGATGAATGCCCTACATTACAGACCCCCCGTCCCCCTTATCCCAAATCCCTGGCCCCAGTCAGAACTGTGGTGACACTAAAAAGGATAATGAATGAATGGTTTATTTCAGCATTAAAAAAAATGATTCACATAGTGATATTATTTTTTTTCTAAATTAATTATAAATAATAATACTGGATTTTTAATTGCAGCAATTAAGTTTGAATCTAAAGAGAAAGAGCATCACCTCGGATACATGGAAAGTTGAGCGATGGGAGAAATCTTCCAGGTAACAATTTTGTCTGTATTATATCGTAGAAATGTTGCGGGTTCGAATCATGGCTGGATTAGTCGCCAGCCAATCACAGGAAAAATTGTAAAACACAATTTAACGCAACAGTAATGGAAACATTCATGTGATCACCCCTCTGTATTACATATAAAATGTATTTTGGAATAAAAACCTGCCAGTTTGTTCTGGTTGAGAACAATATTCTAAATATAGTGGATCTTACCTATGGTTGAAATGTGAGACGGGTGAAATTCATTGTCGGTGAATCTGCACAGCAAACATGTTTTTCCAACCCCGGAGTCTCCGAGAAGCAGGAGTCGGAAGAGCACATCGTACTGCTTAGCCATGATGTTGAATTAAAAAGAAAAGGGAGGAAGTGAATAAAAGATGCCAGTCAGCTAACTCAGCGACAAATGGCTCCCTTTCCACTCACGAGCCATGTTTGCTTCAACGGGCAATGTCAGAACGTGTTTCTTGTTGTGGACTGCGAGACAAAACAAGGATGCTCGAGGCAGCCTCCTCTGCCTCCAGTGGGTGCGGTGAATCACTATCAAGCAGAAATAATGACAGTTAGTTACTTCCGGTTATTGCTTTTGACAATTTGGGATAAATCCGGATAAATCCGTTGAAATAAATTTAAACTATACCGCGTGTCATGTTAAAAGGAAAATTCAACCATATTAGGATAAGTTGCTTGCTTTCGTAATACCGTTCTTCTGTACTTTATTTTGAAATGCCAACCGGTCTTTATCCGGTTCTTGCATATCAATGAAATGCGCTGGATTTAAAAATATTTCAAAGAATTGTGTCTGTGAAAACCCACAACTAAAATATAATTACAACTACTTACTTGACTTGAATTATTCAACACGTGCAATGGAGTTATAAAGCACTTTTAAGTATCAACGCTAAAATATTTTGTACCTTTGGTAACCCCGTATTGGCTAAGCTACGTCATTTCCGCTCATACCAACCCCAACAGGAAGTGAGCGCACCAGCGTGAAAGTGTGTGGAAACCAGTCAAAACAAACCTTTCCGATTTCTTCTTGATCATCATGGACGGTGTACAGGCTCCTTTGCGATGTTTTCGGGAGTGTCACTCCGCGGAAATGCTTGCGGATGACGGGTTGGGAACTGTTACCTCACGGGAGCAGGTAAGAGGCGATTAGCCCTGCAGGATGATACAGAATGCTAAATCTGCCCATGATGACGGGCGTCATTTGTGTTTGCATGCGCTAATTATTAAGAGTAATGTATCGCGTTTTTAAATGATTGATTTTTTTGTTTCTTCCTTGTTTCCAATAGAAAAGGGTCGAGCGGAGCATTGAAGAAGTCATCAACGTTTACAAGCAAATCCACAGCATACCACAGTTAGTTTCATTACTTCCCTATTAAAATGCATAATTCCAAACGGAATTAATTTAAATAATTTCTAAAACTTGCAGGAACGATGCTTTTGTCATATTTTTGAAAATGACACAGCCTCACTTATTCGTTGAGCAGGAGCAGGCAATGTTTGGTACAATACTGCCACCTTCTGGTCAACTCGAGTCATTGTATTGGGAAATAATTGCGCGCAAATTATGCTACATCTAAATTATGATAGATGAATTGTCAAAATAAATTGAATCCTCTGTGTGTCGTCATATTTGAAAAACAATATTCAACTGCATGGTGGTAATTTTGGTAGGTTTGCAACATATTGTTCTATTTCAAATTTGTATTATGCCTTTATTAAAAGGTAAGTTTTGAAACACCAGGCAGCAAAAATAATGAATAAGGAACATAAGTTAAAAAAAAATCCATATCTCAGACCTGTAGCTTCTTTTTCTGTTTCCATGACAACCGACGAGTTTCCCTCATTGGAGGATGTGACGCATCCAAGAAGACCATATTTATGCATAAAAACATTGTTGCAAAATATTAAGGCAATATTGAGCCCCTATCTGTTGCCTACTTAAAAAAAATGGCTTAAATGTGGCTTCTTATGACCATTTTGTCAAATATTGGTGTGAAATAGCACTAATAGAGTTGATTACCATGCCTATTTACGCTCATGGAGTAATGACTCTGTTTTTACTGATTGCATTTGCTGCGATTATGACACATTAGCAAGCGCCATGATCACTTGGGCGCGTCAATCATCCCACGTGTTCTCGTGCTATTAGCGGTCGCCTCTCAACAGGGCTGAATCATAATTTCTATGACAACTGCATCATCTAACTTTTTTAGATCGGCTGTGTTAAATATGATGCGGTACTTTTTCTTCAGTTTTGATTTTTATGCTGATCTTAAAATTAAGCACGCTTTAATTTTAATTGTTTCTCCACAGGCCAACTTTGCTACGGGAGCAACACTACCAGTATCTCAAGAAAGGCTTACGGCATTTATCAGATTCTTATGAGGTAACGATGTCAAAGTCGTGCAATAGTCAATGACTCATTTTTTACCGCGGGTCATTATCTCGATTCAAAAGTTCAGTTGTAAAGGTCATTTAAGGTGAATACTAAAAGTTCTCATCTATCGTTATTTATTATTTTGTAACTGTGTAGTGCCTGGACGCAAGCAGACCTTGGCTTTGCTTCTGGATTCTTCACAGTCTGGAGTTACTCGAGGAACCTGTTCCTGCCGCCGTGGCCTCGGAGTGAGTAGAAGGGAATTCATTTGTGGAAAAAAAAAAAAAAATCACTACTTACTGCTGCTGTTTGCTTCCAATACAGTGTGTGTCAGTTCCTGGCTCGATGTCAGAGCACCACGGGGGGGTTCGGTGGCGGACCCTCACAACATGCCCATCTGGCGCCCACCTACGCCGCCGTCAACGCCCTCTGCATCATCGGCACGGAGGAAGCTTACAACGTTATCGATAGGTAGACGGTTGTTATCCTTTTGATGGGATTATTTTACCGTAATATTTCTGCTCGATTCCAGGGAGAAGTTGTTAGATTTCCTATGGTCAGTGAAGCAGCCAGATGGTTCCTTTGTGATGCATGTGGGAGGAGAGGTGGACGTCAGGTGAGACTTCAACCTCTTCTCGGGCACTTTATTTGATTTGTGATGATTGTGTACCTTCACAGGAGTGCGTATTGTGCGGCCTCCGTGGCATCGCTGACCAACATCATCACACCCAAACTGTTCGAAGACACCACCAACTGGATCATCAGGTAAGTAGGTCGCCATTTTTGATTTGTCTTCATTCCTGACCACTCAATTATGGGTTTTGCGCAGTTGTCAGAACTGGGAGGGCGGCCTCAGCGGGGTGCCGGGTCTGGAGGCTCACGGCGGGTACACATTCTGCGGCACGGCTGCACTGGTCATACTGGGAAAAGAGCACATGCTGGATCTCAAAGCTTTATTGGTGAGAAACAGAAACATTAGTAGTCTGAGCAAAACCCTTTTAAAATACTTTTACCTCCTCTCATCTCAGAGGTGGGTTGTCAGCCGACAGATGCGTTTCGAAGGAGGCTTCCAGGGCCGTTGCAACAAACTGGTGGACGGCTGCTACTCCTACTGGCAGGCTGGGCTACTTCCACTCCTACATAGAGCCTTCTTCAAAGAAGGTAACCGGCTTCCGCTCGTTGCAATATCGAGTTTGACTCACTGGTTTTTGCGCAGGCGAGTCGGAGCTGAGTCGACATCGGTGGATGTTCGAACAGCAGGCTTTGCAGGAGTACATCCTCCTCTGCTGCCAGAATCCAACCGGGGGGTTACTAGATAAGCCTGGCAAGTCAGTATGACACAAAGCAAACACAAGATAATACTAAAATGGTTTGACGCCTTGTTTTTTTTTTATCCCGTTCAGATCTCGAGACTTTTACCATACGTGCTATTGCCTGAGCGGCCTTTCCATAGCGCAGCACTTTGGGAACACCGACAGCCATCATGAGAGCATCCTCGGCAAGGAGCAGAACAGATTGGTAAGTTCTGGAGTCATCTACTAAGCCTTTCGAGTTGTCATACTTTGGTAGAATGAGTCTTTATTTTGAGCAAAAATGGCCTCTGCCTGCATTTTTAATGTTCTTGCTTATGGAGAATAAGAGGCTTTTATAGATGTTGAGGCGTTGGGTGGAGTTGAGAAGTGAAGTCATTGAAATTGTGGGGGGACATAGTGTACATGTGGTTTCATTTAAAAAAAAAATGTGAAGGGCACCAGCTGCCGTGTCACTTTGACATTTTCCGTTTTGGGTTTCGTCATCGGCACCTTGACAGCCACCAAGTCCATTACACATGCTGCTGTGTTGTAAATTTCTTTTTGGTGGTGTTACAACAGGTTACCTGTTAGCGCAATTTCCGAAAGCATCCACAGCGTTGTGGTAAAACACATCCACTTTTGTTCTTCTTCGTAGGCTCCAACTCATCCGGTTTACAACATCTGTCCAGAGAAGGTGGCTCAGGCTTTGCAGCACTTTCACCGCCTGCCCGTCCCGAAGGAAAACTCCTCAGCTGACCATCGGTCCTAGTTTATAGTCCCTTGGTGGTGAGGAAAGAAGACTGGAAGCAGCAAAAAAAAAAAAAAGGATTTTTGATGCCTTTTGTTATCATTATCAAACTGTTTCAGTATGGCTGACGTTAATAAATCTTTGCAAATTCTCTGCGATTTACTTCATATCTCGCCACAACTGAATAATCCAAAGAAGAACGTTAAAGGATAAAATAGTTTATTTTATAGTCTCATATTAAAGGTAGGCCTCAACTTTTGCAAGACAATTGTAGGCAGTATGTACAACATACTTGTAATTTCCATGGAATGGAATCAGACAAAGACCCGGTACGCTAATCATATCCTCCTGAATGGAAAAGAAAATGGAAATGATGAAATCATTCTTCCTAGACACTCAAAAAAAAAATGTTTTTTAACTTGGGGAAGGTTCAGCAACTTCGTAGAGCACAACACATTAACGTGGGGAGGGGGGGGGGCTTCATTGGCTTCCGTGTACGACAGGAGCTAATTTGGAACATTCCGGTTTTAGGTGATATATCGTGTGATCTGTGAGATGACTACAAAATGCATAACGTACATTTGATCTTGAAAACATCCAATTATTGTCTTTTTTGTCTATCAAACAAGCTGCCTAATGTGTTCAGCCACCTAAAGTCATTCACTACTTCAAGCTAAAGGACAAAATACAATACAAGTTCAGGAATATTCAAAATCTTTCAAAACATCAATTTCAACAATAGGAACTTGTTTTTCCTTTCTATCTCATAAACAAATGTGTTGCAGCAGAAAACATCTGCAATCCAAGTGGGCCTGAGGTGGGTGTCACTAAACATTTCTCCTTGGAGGGTCGTCACATTCTTATGTGGGGGGGAAAAAAAAAAAGTACAATATGTGTTTGTGGTACTTCGAAAAAGATCAACTTGTTTGGAACAATTCTCTAGGGTAAACAAAATACAGAGGACCCCCCCTACAAATTTGCAAATCGGAGAGTTGACATTTTTAATTTTAGCGCCTGATGCTAATATTTAAGGTGGACTATTAATGTCGGAATTATAACTAGGTAGTGTCAACTAGTCGTAGTCGGGCTAGGTCCCTAACGATACCATTTGCAGCCGATAGCCAGGTCCGCTGCACAAGTCATCTACCAGTGCTTCGGAGTATACCTGCTATGCGCACAAACGCAGGGCGGGGGAACGTGAAAAAGTTCTGAAGTAACCAAGCTGCCTCATTTTGGGGTTTTGGATTGTTGCGAGAAGAAAATATTAAGGGAGGGGGTCGAGAGTTGTTGAAAGGCTCCCATTCTGCTGGCCTCCCCCCTCCTTGTTCGAGGAGGTGATTGTGGTGGTGAGGAGTTTGGAAAGGGGTCATGAGTCTCCAGTGCCAGCCCACCCAGTTGGAGGGGGGGGCAAGAACAGTGGGTGTCAGGTGGAAAGGTCAAAGAGCGCCGTTTAAAGGCTTCCTCTGGCTCGCTTTTCCCGCGAGGCGGTAACTCCGGTCCTTTCACCTGCTTTTTTTTTTGGAGCGCGTTCTAGCTGGCCTCGACGCGCAGCTTCTTGCGGTTTGGAGGCTCCTCGGGTTCCGACTCGGAGCTGGAGTCGGAGCCGCCGTCGAACGCGGACACGGCGCTTCCTTTTGGGTTGGTGTAGAGGCTGCTGTCGGACGACGAGTAGTTGGCCTGGAGCTGCGCCGAGCCCTTCACTTTCTCCAGGGCACGCACTGGACGACAGAGAAGGTTCCGATGAGTCCAACTTATCAACTTGATGGAGACGCAAAGATGGAGTATTACCTTGCTGCTCCAGCAGCGCATTTTGCCGCTTCAGGTCGTCAATGTCCTGCTGGTGCGTGTGATTTTTTCGCCTCATGTACTGGATGTACTCTGTGGCTTTGTCTAGGATTTGAGCTCGAGACGCCTGTTTGGTAGACTGCTGTTAGTGACACAGGCAAAAGAGAAGTGATGTTGCGTGCAGAGAAATTCACCTTTCACCAATTTATACAAAACGCACATGATTGCCGTAAAAGGGAAAGTCAAGTCAAAACTTTTACAATATGCTTTCGGTGTTGCCATCCTGATTGAGATTGCGTTTATGGAATGTGACTTGGTTTTATGGATCTCAGCGGGCGGCCATTTTGGCTTTGTACTGCCACTTGCTGTGTGTGGCTTTGTGCCAAAAGGGCTCGACCACTCACCTGTTTTCTGGATTTGGTCATGTGACGTTGGCAACGTTTTTGATTTGACTTCCGCTTTAATGAGCACACAAGTATACACAATGCAGCGATTACAATTAGAATCCCGTTTTACTTTTTAGCTCAAGGTTGGATTTAGACTGCGGGCATTCATTCTAAAATGATTTTTCCTTTTTTTACAGTTACAGAACAACTAAACAAGCTTCCTGCACAATAATGACGAAAACAAAAACAGCGACCCGGGTGAAAATACATCTTATCAATTCATCGGCCCAAGCTTCGGCAAGCTAATATTCGCCACACGACTCCCACTCCGCCTCCCAGCATCGAGCCATCCACCCACCCACCCAAGCTGCTTTCTAGGGAAGGGCTAGTAACGTTCTCCACGTCGCCAATGTCAAAACAGGAAGAGAGTAGCGACATTTCCTCGTAATAACTTCCTGACGCCGGTCCAAGCGGTTCGACATGCAGCTTCTACCATCTGCTCTCCGCTCACACACACACACACGCATACATTTAGCTCTCAATGTACACTACTCTAGTCATTACCTCGTCTCATAATTCAAGTGACATTGAACAAACATAATGAAAGGGGAAAAAATAAAATGTCTCTTACACTGTTGGGTTGCTCACCAGTACTGTTACCAACCTTTTCTCCCTGCAAGGCAGGCACAGAGTCCCGGAGGCTGTGAAAGCTGTCTTTGATGTGGTCCCTACGCTTGCGCTCCAACGCATTGTGGTGTGCCCGTTTGTCTGCCTGCAATGAGAGTCACAAGGCCTTCAGCCCCCGGCAGCGTGGGTCGGAGCACGGACGGCAGGACGGGAGAACCCGCCTGCTGCCGAGTACTGTTCTTTTTTTTTTTTTTTTCAACAACTAACATAGAAAAGTACTGACAGATTGGGACAATGCGCAGAGGCTGACTTATTAATGAGAAAAGGCTCAATATTCTCCAATAATTGATTTAATTTGAAAATCCATATCTACCGTATTTTCCAGACTATAAGGAGCACCGGACTATAAGGCGCACCATTAATGCATCATGTTAGATTTTTAATCCAAATCAAATCATTCTCCATTTTATCTTTTTATTTCAACTTCAGACGCAACAAATGACTTTATAATCACAAAATAATGATCCATAGTCTTTTTGATTCATGATTCATAGTCTTCAGCGGGCCACTTATGATTGATTTCATGACACATTGCTTCGGGGCAGTTTAAATTTAGGAATTTGGTCCATATACAAGGCGCACTGGACTATAAGGTGCACTGTCGGCTTTTGAGAAAATTCTAGGTTTTTAGGTGCGCCTTATAGTCGGGAGAATACGGTACTCTCAAAGCAAGTCACTTAAATTGGGAAAGACTCCAGTTTGTTGTTTTTCTACCATTGTACCATTCACTCACATTCACACCTAAGGGCAGTCTGCGATTACTCCAAACATGGAGTACACGCAACGAATCCAAGTTCAACAAGACACCTCGTGCATGTATATAGCCTGAAGATAAAATGATGAGTCTCGTCCAACTAAAGTGTAATAAACCTCAATGTGTGTGTGCATGTCACATGTGGCGGGTTTGGGACTGTCAGCGTTTTCCTTGCGTGTGAAATGATAATTCCTTCTCAAAATGAAACTAAACTGAACACGTGTGCTCTTGATAGCATGTGATTACAGTCCCGGCAGCCATTTTCCTGCTCGCCCGATAAGTACATGGAAGACAAGCTCGAACCTGTGTAAGACTACATCCCACATCAATGGAGCAACATGCCTGCTTTAAAGATTTGAGCAGGTCCATATGCACAATAGCATTCTTCACAAATGGGTGCACCTCTCAACTTTAGAAAGATCAAGATTTAGAGAATCAAGGGGAAGTGGAAAAACATGCATCGCATTAAATGATGATGTGAGTGCTGAGTTGCAGCACAGCAACATATGACAAACAGGTGTCCAATTACAGCGCCACCATTATAAGTCTGTCATAAAACAGGTACTTTTTTTTCTCCATCCTGTGGCACCACACGCTAGGTGAGCTCCTCCCTCCATTCTATTCATACCTGATTGTGGCATGCATTGTAACTGCACCGAGTGGGCGAGAAGAAGAACGGGTAAGTGCAGCTTCTTGGCGAGAAAAATAAAGCCTGGCGTAAAACCGACCCCAAAAAAAAAAAAAAACACTCTCGTGCAACAATATGAACATGTCCTCATTTGGGTCATTAGTGAGCTGCTGCCCATCCCAGCTGACTTTGGTCGAAAGCTGGGTACACCCTGGATTGGTCGCCAGCCAATTCCAGGGTACATATAGACAAACATTCACACTCACAATCACACCAATTTAGAGTCTAGGTGTCATAATCAATGCCCGGATTTGGTCAACCTTAACGTGGCCCGCTAAATTGTACAATACAAAGCAATGTATCAACCTCTGCAAAGCGTATCAAATAGAATTACATTAATAAGGTTAAATTAGAGACATAAGTAATCATGCATTCGAATTGAACTGGTGCTGCCGTCGTGCAGGCTGTGTGTGTGTGCATGTGTTGTTTTCTCTCCTCACCACTATGTTGTGCAGCTAGCTATAACGTCATTCATTTGAGCCTGCCAGCCCCACAGAGGGATGTCGAGAAGACTGACTGGCTCTAATCACAAGCTGCAACACAGGAAAACATCCCGCTGCAGCCCTTCCTGACACGAAGGCTTTCCTCCCTCTCTATGCATGCATGCACGCATCTTTTCGAGCGTCGTTCTACGCCATGGATGCAGCAGTAGATGTCAAACAAGATCTCTTTGTTGAGATGACCTCGATGTGCAAAAGCGGAATCCCCTTGTCGTGCTAAGAAGCACCAGGATTTGCACTCGGCGTATTTATTGGTGAAAATAATAACGGATGGATAATGACAAAAGGCTGTGCAGCTCTCGGTAAAGCTTTTGGGCTAAATATAGCCGTCGTGTTACCGTGTACACGCAGGATAGGGAATACCCTGCCTGCAATGCATAACATGCATGTATTGCCCTCCATAAACAAGAAATATGTCTTATCTCGCTCGATCATATGACCCATTGCTTTCGCATTCGATTTTGAAGTCCACCTACGCCTGAATACTAAATATTGAATGATCATGAAAATGGCAAAAACAAAAAAAAAGGAACATAACCTCAATAATGTGCAGTATAATAATTATAATAAATGGACAAATTCCCCCCCACAGCATTACGCACCACATTGTGATATCTCGGTGAGTCTTCCTGCAAAAAAAAACAGAACAAAAAGTACAATTGTAGCCATAATTGTTCAGAAACGTAATCGTTTCACCGAAGCTGCTTCAATGTAATCAACAATCTAATCATTTAAATGCTTCTGACCACAGAAAACTAGCACTTATTTTATTTTTTTCAAATACTTATCAGTGAAGCACCGCGACCCAGCTTATCGGGTAGCTAATGCTAACAGATGAGCTACTTCGGCTAGAGGGGGAAAAAACGACATAAAAAGCGAAATACAATCACTAAAAAGCGTAGAAATGCGTCATACTCACGTCACTATCGACTTCGATATCATCGTTATCACTCATTCTTCGATCAAATGGTCAAGTTTAAAGGAACGCGTGGCTCAAAAACAACATGGATCGGATTGGCAGCCCAGCGGCGCTCCTACAGACGGGCTGCTAGTAGTTGCTACTCACTCACACGTTCTGTTTGGACAGAATCGAGGTAGACCATCTCCACGTGACTAAACTCCACACACCAAGCTACCGTCCTTCATTGCGCATGCGCCAAATCTAAGGGGTTTCTGGGAATTGTATTTTTTCTTAGATGAGAATTCGAACGATATTGCCATAACTAGTGTAAAAATGTACAATTGAACTCACGGTAATCTAAAAATAATTGTTGGACTCAAAAGTTTCATGCTCGCTTAAATATACAAATTGTTTATATGCCAACAGTTACGTGAGTCTGTTTGTCAAACTACATTTCCCGTCAGGCATTTAGTGCAGATGCTTACGTCACAACGCCCACTTTAGCCGATAGCTTTGTGGTAAATGTAGTTTTTTAGTTGTAGTTTTTTGTCACGGGGAAAAACAGGGCTAGAGCAGACACGTGGAAAGGCACAACCCTCGAAAAATCCAAAACACTGAAACTGTAAGGCGACCTCCTGACATGACTGCCTATATTTTCACATCTTTGTACTCGTATAACACACACATCGTTTTTTTCATATTTATTCTTCTAAAATAAAAATATTTTATGCATCTTTTTATGCAGGCTGCAAGGGTTCAATTCCCACCAAATATCAGTTTGTCCTTTCCACATATGTACTGTGATAAATTGGCTGACCTGAACTGAAAATGGATAGATAGGAAAAAATAAAAATAAAGAGGCACTTCTATATTTGTGAGGGATAATAAACAGGGTTGCGGGCCAAACTGTGACTAATCTGCTCACGTTTTACCTTTTTTGGTCAAAATTGTACTATAGCTAAGGAGCTTACATTATGGATTAGTTTCAGCTCAGTAAATGTGTAAATAAATAAATAATGAAATGCCCCTCAGCAGGTCACGAGGCCACAGCAGCTGTGGGCGACACCCTGCCCTCCATCAACGAAGAAAAGCTTCCACTCATCCTGTGTCATTTCTTTGTGTTAACCTCTCCTACTGTATTTAACATAGTTATGTCCCCGTAGCAGCAGAGGCAAACAAGGTCACTCCTATTTACACTAAAGGGTCACAACACAATGGGGCCATGCTTTTGCTTCGTGGTCGTCAGCAATCACATTTACATGCCCTTCTCATGGTGAATATGATCACGAGTCTCACCACACCCTCGTCGCTAATCTCTCCCCCCTTGGCCTTTGCGGGTTTCTGGAGACAATTCAAATCCCGCAAGGTCACGACCTGCATGTTGGCTGGTCAAGAGTGTGCATTGATTAGTCGTGTCTGGAGCTGCAGAGAGAAAAAAAAACAAAAACGCAGGCATGTGATGCAGGGAACTGTAATTATAGCACTCAAGAGGCTGATCAGTTCACCACCCCTCCCCCATGTCTTTACAGGGATTGTGGCCTGTTTATCCACTATGCCCTCCTTTGGCCCCCTACCATGCACTAACTGGAAAACACAGAGAGGACCTATGCCTTGACCATGATGTGTGATGGATGAAAGGATGGATGGTTCAGTAACTAGCTAGCTATACTATACATATATATTGCATTCATCTATGTACACTATCTCCCCTCAGAAACGCATTTCAGCATCGTAAGTGCTTCATTTTGCTCTGCAGGAGATTTTACAGGCAGAGCATGAAAGTCATCAGCAACCTTGGCAGTAATATTGGACTAACAGTCTGTCGAGCGTGGCCATCGCATGCAGCGTTTGTTCTTGGCACGGGTTACTGTGGTGTGCTGCTAGCCAATGACTCAGACAGCATCATGGTTATCGTACTCAAAGCTGTAAAAAAAAAAATCTCATTCGTATTTGTTGTCATGCTAATTGCATGCTGTCATTATATAAGAATTGTGTTTAATGTAAATGCATGACCAATACGTTAGATCTTTTGTACTATGGCTGAAAAGTAGCGTTTTTGTTTGGAAATAACAGGGTGGGTCAGTCACCGCCTACATACCAAGAAAACTACTGTACTCATGCTTACTGCCTAAATGTTTTTTGATTCCACTTTCTTTTCCAACACTGTTAAAAATAGTACAAATCATTCATGATTTATAACTGAAATATTTGTTTTAATTATATAGCAGAAGCGTAAATGCGGATCAACAGAATTCTTCTGATTTGCGTGGCAGGAGTTCAAGCTAGTGGGAGGTCAGACTGACACCCAAATTATATATTTTTTTTCTCTCAATGATTTGAAACAAGTTCCAGGTTTCTCAATAAAAGCTCACTGTCATTCTCTGGTGAAAATACACCAAGAATAAATAACTTACAGCGCAGTAATAATATAATATAGTATAAATATAATATATATATATAATAACTGCTCTCTCTATTGTACATGACCATTAATTTAAAAAAAAGCTGAAAACAAGAGAAAACAGCACCACCAAGTGGTTAATTGTTGTACCTGCACATTTACAGTGGAATATTTATTTGAATTAAGATACACAAACCCATTTATGTGAGACAAATATGCTAAATAATAGTGCCAAAATTAGTTTTTGTTACCCCAGCTATGCTGAGCTCTGTCGTAGGCCTCGCCTTGTGCAAGAAACATGCACTAGATGGCACCTGTGCACGACCATAAAGTGCACGAGTGAGAAGCATAAAAGTCAGTGTCGATGGAAGAAGATTAGTCCTGGGGAGCGGAGGAGAAGAGGTGGACATGCTTTGAGAGGTAAACAACACAAGTGTGTGAGAATCTGTCTGTCTGTGTTTATTTCAGAAGGTCCACATGGGACTTTACACAGAGTGACCTCTTGGAGAAGGTGTGTAATTGTCACCTTCACAATAATTCACACAACAGCATGTGATGGAGAGAAACACTTTTCTTACCGTCAAAAGTGTTTCTTCTCTTTTTAAAGGACAGTGCAGATGTTTGCCTGCAGGGAAGATGTGATTGTCAGTGATGAAGTGAAGATCTTTTTTTTTTCTCTGTTATTAAGTGCAAAGATCCAAGAACAAATTGTTTGGCTTTAATGAAAGAAGAAACTGACAATTATTCAATATGTTGGTTACTTAAAATGTCTATTTGAATTTATATGCACTTTATTTAGAAGTAAACCATCATTCTACTTAGCAAAATATTTTCAAAGTAATGAACTGTGCACAATGAATATTAGGATAAAGGTCCGCCGCGTGTGTACTATGAACTGATGGCCGCTGATTACTACTCTCAAGCAAAGCACGGCTTATCAATAAAACTGTGACCTTTCTGCCTGTTGCAGAAAAGCATTTCTTAACTTTAAAAAAAGTACTCTGTGAGATTGTTCTAAGATTTTAAACAATAATGCCTGTTTTTTTGTATTGTCTGTCTTAGTTCATTGCACACAAATCACATAGTGGGCTGGTTCCGATCCGATGCAAACTACCATGGACGCCTTCAACATGACATCCACAAATAGCACTGTCCTTTTTAAGCCCTTTTTGTCGCCCGTGGTGGACAAAACTATTAACGTGCTCATGGTGATTGTCTTATTCATCACTATGATCTCACTGGGATGCACCATGGAGGTGTCCAAGATCAAGGTGAGCTCTTTCACTTGACTCTAACAATTGACTATTAATCACATTCTCATCCCAGGGTCACATCGTGAAACCTAAAGGGGTGGTAATTGCAGTTCTGGCTCAGTATTGCGTCATGCCACTTACAGCATTTTGCTTAGCCAAGGTTGGTTTGATGCTCACATAATACCTGAAAGCTAATGAGATAATAATTAACTCAGACAAAGGAGATGTTTACCATTATTGCTGCTTCCAGGGTTTCCAGCTAGCTAACATGGCGGCTGTGGTGGTCTTGATTTGTGGGTGCTGCCCAGGAGGAACCCTCTCCAACATCTTGGCGTTGGCTATAAATGGAGATATGAACCTAAGGTATACAGCACACACATGCATAGTTGATTATTTTAAACAGTTCAACAACCTTAATGATAGTCATTAGAGTTGACTGACCCCCATGGTCATAAAACGCTGATACTGTAATATTTATCACAACGTTGGAAAGCAAAGCCTTGTCGGGCATTCACCCCGATGGGGTCCTCCTTTATCAAGGTGTGTCCTGTGTTCTTCAGTGCATTCCTGCTGTTGTTGTTGTGGATCTTATCTTGTCCACAACTGTGAAGGTGATAAATTAAAGAGGAGATGTTATATGCGCTCCCACAAGTTTTATTTTGAAGGTTTAAAGTTACATGTTCCTCTCCACAGCATCGTGATGACGTCCTGTTCCACCTTGCTGGCTCTGGGCATGATGCCGCTACTACTCTACCTTTACTGTCAGGGCTTTGGCGACCTGCAGAACGCCGTTCCCTACGTTGACATCACCGTGTCGCTGGCCATGATCCTCGTGCCCTGTGGCATTGGTATCTTCATCAACCACTATAGGCCGCAATATTCCAAGATCATCACCAAGGTCTGTTGTATCACAAAAACATAAATATGTACGACTCAATCAAAAGCAAAAATTATATCTACTCTCAGGTAGGTCTGACCATCATGTCCATCTCCTCCGTGGCGATTGCCGTCATGGCCACCATAGCGATCCGCAGCGCCATCCTAGTGGTGATGTCTCCTCCCCTTTTGGCCACTGGCGCCTTCATGCCATTCATCGGGTTCACCTTCGGCTACGTCATTTCGTCCATCTTCAGACTCAGCCAAGCGTGAGTGAGATAAAAAAAGCTTGTTCCTGAATTGGGGCATTAGGTGGAGGAAATTATGAATTGTTCCAATTTAATAACTTGAACAGGGGTGTGTAGACTTTTTATATTCACCTCAGTTACAAATATATATTCGCCACCATCTTCTGCTGAGCACCACCCTTAAGTGCTCATGACTTATGAATGTATTCTCCTGAACAACTGCCTAGGGAGAGGAGGACTGTCGCCATGGAAACAGGCTGCCAGAATATTCAGCTATGCTCAACCATTCTGAAACTGGCCTTTCCACCGGAAGTGATCGGCCCGCTCTTCCTCTTTCCGATGGTGTACATATCCTTCCAGTTGTTGGAGGCCATTGCTCTTATCATCATCTACAGATGCCACCAGAGGCTCAAGAAAAAAGGCAAAGGTAAGGAACAGCCATTTTGTTTTTTGTTTTCCTTATTGGAATTTAGAGACATTTGCTTTGGCTTCATACAGTACAATGGAGGCTATTAAATAAAAATAAATTGCAACTTAATAGGGCAGAATTTAGTAGAACATTTCATAATTGGGTCTGTGCACTTGTTTGACCAACAGATGAATATCAGCCTGCCATGACTGATGCCGGACTGAAAGTATTTTCAGAAGGGACGGTATGACGACCGGATTTCCCTTCATGCCAATGTCTGAATTGGCTAACAGGACTTATGTTGTACTTGAAACATGTTCGGACTTCCATGTTGACCGCTTTGCAATAAATTTTCACCATTACTACTTACAGTTGCCGTTCAGTGATGATGTTGGAAGTGTGAAAGGTTGTCTGCATCTAAGCTCCGCCTCCCAGCGACACTGAGCAGGATAATGGTACACTGTAATGGCTGGATATTCACAATGACAAAGGGAGAGTGTGTAACACTGTTAAAACTGCTTTAATAAGTACGGCATTTCCCCACATACATTTTCCCTATTTTTATTGAAAACAAGACCCTCATATACAAAAGGCATCATGAATTCAAGCATCCAAAAACCAATAGTGACTCACCAGAGAGGGCAGGAGAACAGGGTGACTCAAGAGGAAGAACAAAAATTGCAAGAGATCTTGTTTACTTATCAAAAACAACTAACAATCACTTTGAGAGACAAAAAAAAAAAGCATACCTTTCTACCCAAGCTTGATATTTTCTTAAACAGTGTTGCGCTTTAACAAACCTTGAATGGAGTCTCCCAAGACAATAAGGGGGTGAGTTAAGGCTGGCTTTCGGTGGAAGGGGAAAGAGAGTGTGAACGAGAGCCATGGCCTTTATCATGAGGAGGAGAAGAAGGAGGAAGAGGGTTAGCAGAGAGGGAATGTTTGTTTGGATCAATTGACTTGGAGTTAGTGGGGGATGCATTGCTGGTTGGGGAGCCGCTACGGGAGCGACTGCTGCGTTTGGCCGGGCTGCCGGAGCGCCTGGGACTGCCGGAGCGCCTGGGACTGCCGGAGCGCCCGGGACTGCCGGAGCGCCTGGGACTGCCAGAGCGCCCGGGACTGCCGGAGCGCCTGGGACTACCGGAGCGCCTGGGACTGCCAGACCGCCTGGGACTGCCAGACCGCCTGGGACTACCGGAGCGCCTGGGACTACCGGAGCGCCTGGGACTGCCAGACCGCCTGGGACTGCCTGATGAAGAGCGACCACGGGACCGGGATCGTGAGTGGGAGCGAGATGAACTCCTGGAGCGGGAACGGCTTTTGGACCTTTAGAAGGCGACAACAGTGAAGAAGAACTTTCGTAAGAAGGTGGTCATTTAAGATTGACACGCACGTACCGATAATCGAGATAGCAGGCAGGTGCATTCAAAAAATAATAAATGTAAATTCTCAAGGAAAGGTCACCTCTTCTGGGCTGCCTCAATGAGCTTTATTTTTCTCCCATTGAACTCCTTTCCAGACAGCTTCTCAAGAGCATTTTTCAGGTCGCTGTAAGAGGCAAACTCAACCACCCTGGAAAGATAAAGACAGACGTTTTCCGGGTCCGTTCACAGTCATACACTTTAAACGCGAGAAAATGACGACAACGCACCCTTCGTTGAGTTTTGGTCGATGTGCGTCTGCAAATGTGACCTCTCCTGCTTGCCTCATGAAATCTTTCAGGTCCTACACAAGCAAACGGCGGTTAATGCTGGAAGAGACTCAGGACAGTCGGTCAATCGAATTGTCAAAAGAAGAGTTAGATTATAACTACCGAGGCTAAACGAGGGGGCCAGGAACCTCAAACCTCTCAATCGGCCGTGTCTTCAGCACGACCGCGTTTAGGACCCAAACACAACCATGTAAAAATTTAGGATCAGCCAATCCGCTGCAGTTTTGAGATTCTTGGGCCGCGCTCGGATTAAAACTACAAAGAGATGGACACCATCTGCATGAATTAAAATGCAGTGGCGCCACTTGGGGCAGAATTTGGCGCAACGAGCCCCGTTTATTTTCAGGGCTCGACACCGGGACCCGCCCCTGCCTCGGCACCCCGCGTCAGCAAAGAGAGTGAACAGGGTGGAAGAGAGGAAACTACTACCTGAGAGCGAACCCCTTTGGGGTAACAGCAGATTATATCCACAGGCACCGGGGAGGCATTTGCACGCGCTCGCTCTCTCTCTCGCGATGTGTGGGACCACCAGAGTGGGGAGGGGAGGTGGGGATATCGATCGATTGATCGACCGACTGAAGCCCCCTCAATTTAACGAACCATCGATCAACTCGGCCATCGACTCGCGCTCTCTCCTCTGCTTTCTCTCTGTCAACTCTCTGTTTTCTCTCCCACTGCCTGGCGCCCCCTGCCTTGGACAGTGGGCGTTGAAAGTGAGTGAAGGGGCCACCAGCGCTTCCCCTCGATTGAGGAGCGAGCAGGCTTCAACTAGTAGGAGTAGGACAGACTGGCTGACAGCACAGGCTCAACCCAGACAGAAGGACCCAGAAGGGGTTAACTCCACCATAAGCGAGTTCTTCCACATGACACAACAGTCAGGCTGGCAAATAAAGGGGTGAAGAATTGGTTAAAATTGGAACAAAGGAACAGATT
Source organism: Syngnathus scovelli (assembly GCF_024217435.2). Lineage (NCBI taxonomy): Eukaryota > Metazoa > Chordata > Actinopteri > Syngnathiformes > Syngnathidae > Syngnathus > Syngnathus scovelli. The sequence goes on along the minus strand of NC_090866.1, from coordinate 9,016,219 downwards.
ACTTGTAGTTTTGTTTTTTTTGCTGTGTCTTAATTTTTATTATATAAGAAAAATAGAATATCATAAAAATGTGATGCAATTGTATTAGCATAATTTAGGCAAAACTACAATATTTTGACTAGAAATTCTACATTTACAGGAATTATTAAAGAGGCCTAAAGATGTTCTCACAGCATTTTTTGGTGTATAAGATACTCGCTTTCGAATGAATTAAAAAAAAAGAAAAAAAAGAAAGAAAAAAGTGGCGATACTGACCTGCCAGCTGACACGGGAGGACAAGTTCTCCACAATCAGACGATTCTCAGTACGCATCGGAGGCGGGTTGCGACTGAAACAATGAGAAGTCATGAAAATGGCCATACAACGTTCCTAAATTTATGAAGAAGTAAGAATATGTGATACCTCCGATTGTTCTGTTCGCCTCGATCATAACGATCGGGGAAGCGGCCTCCTCCACCGCCACCGCCGCCGCCTCCTCTACCTCCTCTGCCGGGGTGTTGACGTCCACGAGCAATCTCGATGGTCACTCTGATATCACAGACAATAAAAAAAAAAATTGAGCTTTACAGCATATTGAACCTGTCAAACTCCATGCTCAAGGGTTCCATCCTGCCTGGGGTTAAAATGTTGGGTTAAACAAAAGGCCATATATAGCCCATGAGCCAAAATTTTCAAACCTTGCATTAAATTGAACAAAGCATCCATTATTGATAGCAAAGAAACTACTCACCTTTCATTACACAGTTCTTTGCCATCAAGATCATACACGGCATCTTCAGCATCTCTGGGATCCTCAAATTCCTGCATTAAATAAAGTACAGAATAAGAAATATTCTATACAGGTCTGGTCTGATATAATTACGTTTTTGTTTTGTTTTTGTACCTTCGTACATTTTAGAACCCCCCCCCCCCCTAAAAAGAACGTTTATTTAAGTAGTACCTCTACTTGACCACCGTTATTTGTTTTATTCAAATAATTCCAATTTCAGTACAGTTAGAGTGTGAGCATTGACGTATCCACTAATAAGCAATTAAACGTAGTTTTAAAATAAAGCATCCTTTGAATAAATCTTATTTCTTACTCACCACAAAGCCAAAACCTCTTTTGAGATCGATGTCTCGAATGCGTCCGTACCCTTTGAAGAATCTCTCCACATCTTTCTCCCTCGCTGAGGGGTTTAGTCGGCCGATGAATATGCGAGATCCACTCATCTTGAAAGCTGCGGCTCTAAATTTGAACAAACAAACATAATTCGCAAAGATATAATAGTAATACAAGTTAATGTTCTGGCGCTGTTTTCAGTTCTCGTCATTCCGCACGCTAGCTAGCGCGGCCTAGCTAGCATCGAAAAACAAACCAAGAATACGGAGATAGCGAGTCATGTATGAGATGAACTGTGCGTGTCGTTTTAAACATTAACCACGAATCCTCGAGTTTAATAATAATAATAGTATAATTAATAATAAATACCTTGAGCGTTTGAGGGGGATGTTCAGATCGTCAAGAGAGCAGTCAAAGTGAAGACGAAACAAAATGGAACCCGTGCATGCGCCTTTCCTTTCCGCCCATGTGACACCGAATGCGGATGCCGGAAAAGGCCGGAAAAAGCCGAAGTCCGAAGATCGGCAATGGTTTCTTTTTTTTAATCGTTGTTATTTCACATACGTACCACCAGGGGTCCTTCCCATACAATCCACGATTAAGACAGGAAACTGCATTGTACAAGTATTTTAGCACAATAATTTGACCCATTGATAATTTAAATTTATTATTTTGACACTACATGGCTAATATAACTAACCACAATAAGTGAGAGTTAATCAACATTCTAGCTGGCTGACATAAACTTGAATAAATGACACATCATTCACATTCAAAAGAAAGCTTTATTTAGAAAGTTATATACACACTGTAAAATTAAATTAAACTTTATACAAATATTAAATTAATATTCTCACACCCACTGCCATGTACAGGGGAAAATCAGAAGCTGAAAGCATTCAAACCAAGAATGAAAGTGTACTGTAAGAGACACTGTACAACAGTGCCTCTAAACACAATGTAAATTGCTTTTGTTTTTGTTTTTTTTTTCAACTTTAACCCCATAATTGTTTACGCCAGGTAGCGAAGAGAAGCAATTACGAAACACAAAGGCGCATAAAAATCATCAGTGTCATCATCACAGTAGCTGGAAAACAAGGGAAGGACCGAAAAAGGATGGACGTTAATTTTTGACGACAAAATAAACAGTGATGAATAAAGACAATTGTATGCATAGAATAGAAAAAAAAATAAAAGTAAGGCCTTTGGGAAAACAGAAAATGTTGCAATAGTGAAAAAGCAATCGCCAAAGTGGATGCTTAGGATGATACATGGGGGAAAAAAAAAATACAGGTCTAAGGCAACATTCTGTTAGCAATAATAATGAAAAGCCAAAAAAGTTCAGATAACTCACATCGGGTTTGATATTTTAGGGGTGTGGGGGTCATGCTGTGTTCATGATGGACAGCTCAACCACAAAAAACATCTAATGACATTAAGATTTTTTAAATATGCTCTTGGCTTTAGGATTTTATGCGCCGGGGCCAGGGTATACAAAAGATAATTATTCCACTGCAACCAGCTGCAGTTATGTCAGTAATGCACAAACGTGGTATTTTCTTTTCAGCGTGATGGCGGGTGAAAAGCCAGTCGGCATAAATATCGATTCATAACATAATGGGGCTCATTGTTGTACTATTTGAGCGTTTTTTGATGTTTTCATGGTCAAGTATCACGAAATATTGCCTCTAATCTGAGGAGCGGACGCTCGATAAATGGCTGGCGGATTTAATTGAAAGGAAATGCCCTTCATACACACGCAGTCAGACTCGTCAAAGCAGAACAAACCGAGCGGCACGTCAAACAATAAATACGGACGAAAGGAACATTTTGTCCGAGCTGGTTGTAAATTTAGATCTAATCATGACCCAATTAGCTCTTAGATAAACCAGGATCTCCGCGCTTCTTGGAACCAAGACAACAATCAATCCTACTTATCCCTCAGAAGAGGAAAGAAAGCTCTTCCAGGTTTCTCCAAGCAGGTCTCCACGCTGCTTTCAACTCATCCATACGCTGGATGTTGCCTGGATACAGAGACGGCTAGCAAGAGAGGCGAGAGAGATACATACAGAAGAGGCTTCATGCTTAATTCGGAGTTGGGCCACAGCGGCAGTGACGGCCGTCACTAAAAACAACATGCAGCATTCACAAAGAGGGCCACAACAATCGCAACTCTTCAAGTACGTACAGCGGGAAGACGATTCGGAATACCAGGAGCTTCACGTTTCCTGTTTTGAATCCATTGATCAATATCAGACGGAGAGCCTCTGTCAACTATAATATAGCGGAGGTGTAGCCCATAGCCTTGATTCAATATTTGAATTGTATACAAAGGCTGGAAAGGATTTTTTTTTTTTTTTTTAATGAGGTGGCGCCGCTTTGTCTCGAGTTGGCTCCTCTGGCGTTCCATCACTGCTTGTGGTGCAGGATGTACTGGTTGATGGCTTTGTTGTGCATTGGTAGCAGAAGCGGTTGCACGGGGTTAGTCCTATCTCTGCTGACGTGAGGGGTGTTTGAGGATGTGGGGGTTGACAGACACACTCGGTCCGGGTCAGCAGAGAGATGGGAGATCGCTGCTAGCACGCTGGCAGGATTCATGCTTCCTTCAGCAAGGGAATATCTGCAGGGAAACATGGGATTCAGAAAAAATAGTACCGAGTGGATTGTCTTTTTATTCCGACTTTATTTACCATCAGAAAAGTCATCTGCAGAGGTGACGGAGAGCAGACTGTGCTGGTCGCTGCTCTCAGAGTCTCTCCGAAGAGGTAGCGGGGCTGCACACGCACCCCCAGGGTGCTCTCGAGCCCACGATGACGAGGAAGAAGAGGAAGGAGCCTGATGAACAAGCACCGTCTCGGCGTGATGGTGGGCGGGGAATGAGGAAGAAGAGGTGGATGGGAAACACAAGTCTAAGTCTCTGTGGTGGTGGTTTTCGCTGGGATCTTGGCCTCCCGTGGCCCCTTCGGGGAGACCCTCAGATAGAACGATAGGGACTCTGGACTCTGGAGGAGCTGGAGGAGGTGGAGCAGGAGGAGGAGGGCCTGACCCATTTCCATACACAGCTTCTTCATAAGAGGGTAGTGCCACCTGAACCCCTTCAACCATGATGGAACCAGGTTGGCCTGAGATTCCTTGCTCCCTCCTGACGGCCAGACAGACAGAGAGTGAAACAGGCGGAAAAGCAGGCCAGACATGGCGTCACAAAAGCAGGGTCAGGTGGAAAGGTACTGTGCAGTCACGTGTGTTGCATACCACAGAAGTGGGTGGAGGCCATTAGCCTCGCCTGAACAATCCCTTTATGTTGCACGTGGATCAAACTAAAGTCGCTTTCAATCATTCAAGTCACAGATGGGAACAAAAACGATGCTAACTTTCTCCGGTATTTCAAGATTGCAAAACAAGTCGGCCGATATTCACATATTTTTCAACAAAGACAGATCTGCTTTGTCTCTGTGTGGTGGAATGGAGGCTCTGTACGAGAACCTTTCGAGGAGAGAACACGTCAATTAAAAAAAAAAAAAGTTCGAACCTCTTAAAAGATATAACAAGAGCGAGTCGCAGAGCCACGGTAAGATACGTATCAAAATGGATGGTCAATGTGACCCCGAATGAGGATGACACTTTATTTAGCAGTTTTATTGTAGCAATCTGTTGGATGAAGACAGCTTTACTGGCAACGGATTTGCAGTCGGCTCCATTATGGCAAAGGAGTCAGACCCAATGTTTTGAAAGAAGTGTACCGTATTTTCCGCACTATAAGGCGCACCTAAAAACCGCACATTTTCTCAAAAGCCGCCTTATAATCAGGTGCGCCTTATATATGGACCAATATTGAGCCACTACAGCAGGTGTGTCCAAAGTCCGGCCCGCGGGCCAAATGTATATATCTTAAATATGGACAAAGTTTTAAAATGGGCCATTCATTGAAGGTGCGCCTTATAATCCAGTGCACCTTATATATGGACAAAATTTTAAAATGGGCCATTCATTGAAGGTGCGCCTTATAATCCAGTGCGCCTTATAGTGTGTAAAATACGGTAATATGCCGATATCTTTTAATAATAATATATTCAAGACATTTTTTTTATGATTGGTATGACAATGATTTTTCTTACCTGCTGTGATGGAACGACTTGAGTTTGGGTTGCACAAGCACAAACAGCACGACTAAAAGCAAGATGAGCGCCACTGAGCTAGCAGTGGACGCTACGATCGACAGCGCTGGTATGCCGAGTGGAGAGCTGGGCTCCTTGTCTGTGGGATGAATCAGGTTTGAGCTGGAATGTCGCATGAATACTAGTTGGACAAAATAAAAATTGTGCGTGGGTGACAAACCTTGGGTGAGTCGGCAGCTGATCTGCATGGGACTATCCCATTCTCCGTTCTCGCAGGTGAGAAACTTGTAGTCGGCTTTCAGAGCGTAGCCCTCGTCGCAGAAGTACTCGATGACGGTTTTGTGGGTGAGCCGGTGGCAGCCGGGAGGGTGACAACGGTAGCCGCCATTTTCCGGTTCATTGGGAGGCAAACACACTGGAGACACAACAGAGAGTCATGAACAAAATCTAGAGTCTGGGTGAAATGTCTTGATTTAAAGATCTCGCTGTTTGGCAACTATCTAGGTCAAGACACTTTTCAAACTCCGCCCTTCTTAGGATCAACTCTTCCGTTTTATTGAGTTGTTATCATTTTTACAGTAATGGCTTTACTACACATGGTAGTAGATACGCTTTGACCTGAACCCGGTCCATGGTTCAAAAAAGATTTGTTTTCCATGAAACCCAAACAGTCCTGACCTACTCACCATTGCTTTTAATGCAGCGTGGGGGTTGACTGAACCACGATCCGGAACTGTCACAAATAATGCTGGTAGGTCCATCTGCAATGTATCCAGGCTCACAGCCATAGGTCAAAACAGCGCCCGCTGGAAAGGAGTCCCTGTTAGCCTCGGTCAGGTTCAGCAGGTCTCCGTGCTGCACGGCGGGTGGCTGCGCACAACCTACATGAAAACAAAAACATGTCAGGAATTGGAATTAGATGACTGCTACAGAGACAATAAAAATAAATACAAGATTTTTCGGTGTGCTAGTCATCCTTCAACTGTAATATGAATATGTGGAATAAAATGGCAGGAGTGGTGGAGACGACCCTGCGACCTCAAGCACCTTAAGTGGATTCAAAACAGGATGTGAATAGTTTTGCTTTATTCATTAAACTATTTGCTGAACTGTAAACTGAGATATAATCTTTGAGACTGTGAGGACAAGCCCAAAAAAAACCCCCAAAACATTTGAAACTGTGAATGTCCTGCTCGGTCGAGCAGGTCTGACTTGATATCCAAGAACTTAAGTAAACGAGAAGTTTTACTTACATTTCTACTCAAACCGACCAAGTTCCACACATACCAAGATGCATTGCGAAGAGTCTAAGATTTCCGGGAGGGGAATAAACAAGCCGCTGATTGAATATCCCAAGAAAACATATTTATAAAAGATAAAAACACCTCAACGCGAGTGTTTTTCTTGAATCAACACAAGCATTGCGAGAAACGATTTTCCCAGAACAACTCATCCTATTTCCTGCAATCTCCGAGGAAAAATTGGACTCTAGACTGTCGGGGCAAATTTGTAAACAAACACATTAAACCAAGTGTTTATTTCCTGAATCCGTCTAGGGACTCATTTGGGGGTTCTTTGTGTACTAAAAACAAAGCCAAGCAGACCAAAACAAGTGGATATCATTTGCGTACACGTGTTGTGCACACCAAATCATCGTAGACAATGATGAGCCTTGAACATAACTTGGTAACTTATAGAACATGTTGTGAGTCATAAAGTGTCCTCGCTACTAGTTGTGTAACTGGAGGCTGTAATGCTTAAACGCCGAGAGAGAGAGAAGACGAGAGGGTGCTAATGGGATGAGGGAAGGTGATGAATTGATGACCTCGAGCTGTGAGTCTGCAGGGGACACAAAAGACTCTTTTCTTCCCAACACAACATAATCACAACAATGTCCATTCTATATGTACCGTAAATTTCGGACTATAAGTCGCTACTTTTGTCTCAAATTTTGAACCCTGATCACAACAATGTCCATTCTATATGTACCGTAAATTTCGGACTATAAGTCGCTACTTTTGTCTCAAATTTTGAACCCTGATCACAACAATGTCCATTCTATATGTACTTTAAATTTCGGACTATAAGTCGCTACTTTTGTCTCAAATTTTGAACCCTGATCACAACAATGTCCATTCTATATGTACCGTAAATTTCGGACTATAAATCGCTACTTTTGTCTCAAATTTTGAACCCTGATCACAACAATGTCCATTCTATATGTACCGTAAATTTCGGACTATAAGTCGCTACTTTTGTCTCAAATTTTGAACCGTGATCACAACAATGTCCATTCTATATGTACCGTAAATTTCGGACTATAAGTCGCTACTTTTGTCTCAAATTTTGAACCCTGATCACAACAATGTCCATTCTATATGTACCGTAAATTTCGGACTATAAGTCACTACTTTTGTCTCAAATTTTGAACCCTGATCACAACAATGTCCATTCTATATTTACCGTAAATTTCTGACTATTAGCTGCTATTTTTTTTCTCAAATTTTGAACCCTGAATCACAATTTTTAGCTGGTGCTGCTAATAGTCTGATGCGGCTTATAGTCCAAAAATGACGGTAAATGTGCTGATAAAAACAAAGGAACGTTAATTATTGGTATCAACAGTACTTATTAGCAGATTAGTACTAAACCTTCTGTCCTGCATTATAGGACAACAACGCTAACTCCCCAAGGCTAAAAGTCAGGCACACAAATCATTTCGCCGAGGTTAGTGGGTGCAGTCGAACCGAACCCTGAAGCCAGGAAAATGTGAATCCGTTGTGGTCCTTATGAAAAAAACCGTCAGCCAAGCTTCCTTTCTCATGCCAGGAAAAGCTTGTGCTGTTCATACAGAAGACTCTCGGGAGCAAATGTCATTATAGCGCTGGGCAATTTAGCCCAAGAGACCACATCAGATGAATTCATAAAAATGAATACACTTTAAGTGAATTGTAACGCTACAGTGCGGACGGCTATTTCCTGCACTCTGTGAGTAAAAATAAATGACTTCAGAAGAAGTGTTGATTTTTTTTGGTTTCCTTTTCTAAATAACTATCAACCCCCGTAGCATTTAAAAAATGTCTGGTGCAGCTTGTGAGCTAACAAGCAGAAGATGTTAAAGCTATAAGAGCAGTGTTTTGAACATGCACGCTGCCCGGAGGAAGTTGCACCCATAATTAACGCAAAGGGGGGAGGGCTGGATATGTTGAAAGAGAGAGAGAGCGAGAGAGAGACTTGGGGGTGGAGTCTGTTTATGACCGGGAGAACAAGGAAGTGACCGCAGAAATCCATTTGTGTTAAGAAACATGTTTGTGGACATTCTCTTTCATCCAGGTCATTTCTTTCTCAGGGTATTATATCAATCGAAACTGAACTGTCTTGAAAAACGTTTCGACTCCCATCTGAGAAGGCTTACAACAAGGCTTGGTTCGGATTGGCCTGTGTCAACAAAAGGCAAATTGGTTTAGCTGTTGAAGCAATACAATCTTGGTGTAGTTCCAGTATCGGTCTTTTTCTTCTATGGAAAAGACAGATGGGAAAAAAACACTCAGCAATACCAGTTCACCGCACCCTGGTTTGTTCCAATGAGGAAGAGAATGAGTCACCGTTAAAACACAAAATGTTCTCTCACAAGTCTGATGTCAGCTTGATGAACAAGAGAACGAATTGGAGGGGAATACAAATACCGTATTTTCCAGACTATAAGGCGCACCGGACTATAAGGCGCACCTTCAATGAATGGCCCATTTTAAAACTATGTCCTTATATAAGGCGCACTGGACTATAAGGCGCACCATTAATGCATCATGTCAGATTTTTAATCCAAATCAAATCCTTCTCCATTTTATCTTTTTTTATTTCAACTTCAGACGCAACAAATGACTTTATAATCACAAAATAATGATCCATAGTCTTTTTGATTCATGATTCAGTGGGCCACTTATGATTGATTTCATGACACAATGCTTCGGGCCAGTTTAAATTTAGGAATTTGGTCCATATATAAGGCGCACCGGACTATAAGGTCGGCTTTTGAGAAAATTTTAGGTTTTCAGGTGCGCCTTGTAGTCCGGAAAATATGGTAAAATAAAAAAAAAATGGCAGAACTACTGAATAAAGACAGAAGATGTGTTGTTTCCATTTGTGGTTTTTGTGGCCATGACAAATCCACTTGCGACACTGTCATGTCCTGCCTCTTGGTGAGCAACAAGAACTGAAAACATGTAAACACACCAAGAACACTCGATCCCTAGGCCTAACATCCTTCTCCGGGGCATTGTAGGGGACATACAGGGTGGGGGTGGGTGTTAAAATCCCCCCGATTTATTCCGAAGTGCCTGCCTGGCTGTGAATATCTCCCTTTCCCCATCTGTTACCAATGGCACCAGCCTACATAGCGCTGGAGGGGGGTTAGATTGGGGGAAAACACCATTGGGGAGGGGAGGAGGGGGGGTTCAAACGGTCTTTCCCTCAAGGCAAATTAAAATTCTAATTATCCTCTATTACAAGCTGTGAGCGCTCTAAAGCAGATCAGATACTGATGACTTTTGCAACCAGCTGTTTGGATGCTCTCCTGAACAATCGGCCCGAAATTCGTGTGTGTGTTGTGAATCAGGGGAATTTATGTGTGGGTTGGATTAAGATTAAAACCTAAAGGATGATGATGATGCTCTCTTTGGCCTTGTAAATATGTTTTTTGTTGTTGCTCTACAGAGCTGCTGTTTTCCATGAAATTTATGTTTTAGATGTTTTTTTTTTCCACTTCCAGGTTTGCCAGTTAGCCAAAATGTTGTAATCAATACACATGTCAATTAAAAATAAATAAAAGCAGAAATTAAATTAAAAAATACACAGAAAAGGCCTTAATTTGTCATATAAAATATTGAATAAAGCCCAGAAATACAGTCTCTATTTAAAAAAGGCAAAAACAAATAATAAGAGCAGCATTTTATGTGGCAACTATACATGAATAATAAATTAAAATGTCACAATAACTATCTCTTATTTATTCTTTCTTCACTGTTGTAATGAAACTCACACTTCCAACTAGTCAAATAGGGAGGACACATTGTAATATTGGACAACTAATATTTAGCTAAGAATTAAGACACTTCATGTTTACCCTGATAATGGATGAATAGACAAAACACAAATGCACCACAAGGGGGAGTGGAAAAAAAAAATAAAACCGTTTGAACTGAACCACAAAGATCTAAAACCAGCCCTAGAAAAACATCTCTTAAACAGCTGTGGTTCTAAAAAAACAAAAAAAACAAATCTGTCCTTGTAGGGGGACTCAAGTACAAACATTACACATCCACCCAGGGAGAAGGAAACATCCCCCACCTCACCCATCCGCCCCTGCGGTGTTGCAATGTATTGAGGCGAGCCACGTGTGCTGCTGCGATTGCATCCCATTGTTCTTCAGGGTTCCTCCCTGAAGAACAACAGACACTTTTTGCATTTGAAGGCGTCCGATATGCATGCGAGTCCAAAGCGGTTGAGGGCACTATTGTGTGACCCCCCCCCCCCCCCAAAAAAAAAAAACCCACACTGACCTGAAGAACAGATGGGATAAAGGCAAACAGTGAGTCTCTTCTATCATCCTCAACACTGAGGACAGCTGGGAGGCAGAATTCCTTCCTCTCAGCTTACAGGGAGGGGGGGGGGGGGGAAACAAAAGAGTGATGGGGACCCCCCCCCCCCCCTTTTCCTTTGCACATGTGTTGAGCACACTCTCCATTTGCCCCTCCCAGACTGTCAGTGGAACTGTGACAACTGTGAGCTGATCATATTTCAGAAAGCCCTGCCAGCCTGCAAAAAGGGTTGAGGACATTTGCCGAAGGTGAAAGGCAGCAGCACGATTAATCGAGTCTGGCACCTTCCCATCCAAGTCAAATAACCTCTGCAAACCTTCAGAATGTTTTTTTTTTTTTTTAATGCGTCCAATACAGTGACTAAAATCAATAGCGCTATTAAACGGAGGAGTCGGTGTGAAGCTGTTAATTTCCCTTCAATTTACAGAGTAATAAACAGCACATAAATATGCTGCCCTTACTGGGGAGAGACCATTTACAAAAAAAAACAAAAAACGATTGCACCCCATTGTCTTTGCTTTTGATTGTTTTGGAAGAAAAAAAACAAACATAAATGTGCCTTTCACTGCTGTCACTACTCAGAAAAAATTCAAGTTAACTGAGAAAGCGCCACACGATGAGGCATGGGAGCCGACAGCTCCAAAACTAAACAGGAAGTAATAGAGACAGGAAATAGACGTGATGTTTGTGCGATATTCTAGAAGGGCATTTCAAACTAGCCACCAATGTCAGAAAAACAAGTTGCCAGTTACATTTAACTTTACAGCTGTAGACGTCAAAGTTCTATTTTTAACCGAGCTGGCGGTGCATGAGTTTCCACAGTCGACACGAAAACCACCAAAGCAGCAGCAGCGATACTGACGATGTTTGCGAAGGGGTGAGTTCAGTAAAACCGAAGGGCACGGCGCCTTGTCACATGACAGCAATCGAGAAAAATGCAGCAAGATAGTGCATGTACACACCCGGCCCTTCCCCTCACCGGCCCTTCCCCTCAGCTCATAATCAATCCGTCAGAAGAGCGACTCGCTTTGTTTCCCTTATGCACTCACTATGCTTCACTGGAAGGGTGTGCACGTTTTTATGATAAAAGCGTCCAACAATGCTGATGCTAGACGGAAACTAATAGAAGGATTAATCGATCCAAAATGTTGTAAAGAGCGGTGCGGTCGATTAGGGCTTAGCGAGGCGAATTTCGGGACACCTAGCACTTCGAAGCGACTGTACTTTGGAACGTATCGTGCATAGTTTTATCATCTGTGAGTTTCGGGGTCATTAAGTACTTAAGTAGAGGAGAATAAAAATCAAGATTGAGACCACCTACAAGCAGCAGAAGAAGTCAGCTGGATGCGTCATTAGAGTTGCCCAAGGCCTTGCGGAATGGAAATGTCTAAAGCAGTTGGTGTCAGGGTTGCAAATCTTGATGACTTGTTTCAACGAGTTATGTTGACATACAGTGAGATCCAACGCCATACTTTTTGCTTTTTTTTTTTTTTTTTTTATACCGGGCCTGTGAAGAAGAATCCTTTTAAAATAGAGGATGAACTACCGTGTTTTCCGGACTATAAGGCGCACCTAAAATTTTCTCAAAAGCCGACAGTGCGCCTTATAGTCCGGTGCGCCTTATATGTGGACCAAATTCCTAAACTTAAACTGGCATTGTGTCATGAAATGAATCATAAGTGTCCCGCTGAAGACTATGAATCATGAATCAAAAAGACAATGGATCATTATTTTGTCATTATAAAGTAATTTGTTGCGTTTGAAGTTGAAATAAAAAAAGATAAAATGGAGAATGATTTGATTTGGATTTAAAATCTGACATGATGCATTAATGGTGCGCCTAATATAAGGACAAAATTTTAAAATAGGCCATTCATTGAAGGTGCGCCTTATAGTCCGGTGCGCCTTATAGTCCGGAAAATACGGTTCATCTTCAATAGTGTATAGAAAAATAACAACAAGAACAAAATAATATAGTGGAGACTATGACGAACGAGAAATGTATTTCAGAGTCAAGTCTGGGGGAAAAAAAAATCGCAGGCAAGAAGACAAGAGAAAAAACTGGGGGATATATATAGCAGCTCATTAGTCAGGGATGTCTTCTCCTCAGCAGGCTGATCCCTTAGATGACGCCCATTGGAAATTATTATGACCGCACATCTTTCACCGGGAAACAATTTAGTAACTAGTGCTGCATAACCGCCACTAGCTTACTTTATGTATAAACAGTCATATGATCAAAACGTGTGCGCCTAAAAATCTTTTATCGTCGCAGCAGCTAGCAGCAACATCTCGCAACTGTTCAAAAATGTGATGTTTCGCCTTGCTGCTCAATTTGCTTCCGTGGAGCATTTTGTTGTCCGGCGAGGTGGTTTAATGTTCCCTTTAGGGCTAGATTGGATTGGAAAGCTGTTAAATGACACACATGAGGGGGAATGAAGGATTCAACCCCAAATGGTCCCCCTGGTCTCACCTGGATAATGATTGAAATGAAAACGAAGAGAGCTATCTTGGGGGGCAAGGGTAGCCGCTGTGGTGGTAATTGCAGGCTGGTGATCGAGTGGAGCTACAGCTTGCAGTGGTTTGGCCTGTGGCTTCCAACACCCCCCTCAAAGCCCTCTTTGTTCTCCAGTTTCAGAACCGTGGGGGGGTGGGGGGGGGGGTCGACATACTGCCTTGGCCTGCATGCCTACAAACCGCCAGGATAACAGGACTTCAGGGATTAATCCTATGCAGTTAATTGTGCAGGAGCTATTGTCCCCAGGCTTCAGTGTTTGTAAAAAAAAAATACCCAAGTTGATTTTTTTTTTTCCCCCCCAGATAAATCCAGATGTATATTTGACCTTTTATAGCATTTTTAGCTCTAGCCCAAGGAGAAGCCATTTCCTGTTCTCACATGTAAATATTAGCAACACAGCGGGGTCTGTTTGTGGGAGACTTATGTGGGTTTCGGTGTTTAGTTGATCTACTTAACTGGACCTATAAAAACACGATCTGAGCCTCCTGACACGTAATGCTGTTACAGCAGAAAACGAGATCATGTGAATAAAACCCAGCTGAGTCTTTAGATCTGACTCACTGTCTACGGCAAAGACTATCATTAGTCGGCTCGGCAACTTCGGTGGAAGAACCCTGGGTTTGCATTTTCAGGCCCCAAAATTGTGTTGACAAATATAATTCATAATAAACTGATGCAACTTGAAGTAAGACTGCATGTTCTACTCCAAAAGATTCTGCAAAACGGAAGAATTTCGTTTCCATTTCGATTCCAGCCGCACGCTGGCGTTTGTATGAGACTGGAAAAAACTCGCCGGCAGTGATGGGATTTTATATTCATGAAAATGTCCAATGCTGTCCCTGAAATCTGTCAAGGGATTACCTGAGTGAATTATGTATACCGATATTTCATTACAAACATCTAGCTAGCTCATGTTCATTTGGAGGCTTCTTACTTTTTCCACGTTATTATTGCACAAGTGTCAAGGTGGACATTGTTATTAAAGCAATTGAAAAATTACACATCATAAATGCAAGGCTTAAAAATATGTCAGGGGCGAGCAAAAAGCTGAGCACACACACACACACACACGTGATCCACGGATTTAAAGCTACATTTAGCCCGGACTAGCTTTGGCAGTGTATTGGACCCTGAACGTGAGCGTCAGAAAAATCACGTGTTACATAAGAGAGCCGCTACACAATGCCACCTCCCTCTTTTCCTATTGTGTTGCACACACACACCTATTCACACAAACACATTGATTTATTCAAGGAATTCAGGAAAACCTATTAACACTTTGCACCAGCGGGTAGACAAACATTACGTACTGTAACCACCCGATTTAAATGAACACATCCATAGTCGTCGCCCTGAACCCGGCAGCAAGGACATCTGGCACATTTCACGAGCTTGCCTTTTGTGTGTGTGAGTGTGCTTGCAGATGGCGTGCGCTTGTGTGTGTAGGAGGGACATCAGAGCGCTGAAGTGAACGCCTGCGATGTCAACAACGTCGTGTCGTGTAGTCCTTGATCGAAACAGATTTTTTTTTTTTTTTTTTTGTCCTATTGAGGTATGAAATCTAACCTGGATTGGTGCAGGGGAAAATCCAACGCTTGCATGAATTGTCACATCTGATTATTAAAATTTGACTGGTTGATGAACTGCTGAGTGACCCAAGGGTCAAAGGTCAGTGGAGCCCGGTTAAATATGCAATTTTGTTTTTTTGTGTGTGTCTTACCTGATGCGTGGCCATAGGGGAGCACGGTGAGGAGGAGGAGAAGTGTGAGGAAGGCCAGCCTGGAGGATAAAGAGGAGGAGGAGGAGGAGGAGGAGGAGGAGAGGGAGGATGGGGCTCTCGTTTGTAACGCTACCATTCCATTGCACATCTTTTCCTCCAACAACCGGCAAGAGTCCGCTACGGCTTAACCTGTTCCATGAACACAGAGAGAGAGAAAGAAAAAAAAAACAGTCAGGGATTATTATCCACGTTCAGGATCAGATTATGTAACAATGGGGGGGGATGGAGAACGATATTCAGATTAGAAACCGTAGCGAAACTGAAAATCGCACCATCAGACCGCTAATTGATTACTGCGTGACTCGAGTTTCGGAGGCTTTGAGTCCGAAACATTGGCAGCAGAAAAAAACTCCCGTCGTCGACCTTCTGTGCGAATTCTTGGCTTTCAACCAAGATCGAAATAAACTAACGGTTAATGCTCCGGTAGCGATGACGCAACAGGAAAACAAATCCCAGCTGGCAATGACCAAGCAGTATTACAGACACGTGAAAGGTAGGCGGGACGATTAATTGACGCCAGCGTGTTTATTTTGGGACGAGCACCTGCTTATTGAGATGGGTGGTGCGGCATGTGACGGTAATGGCGACGAGGAATGCTACATGACATGATGGGTGTGCCGTTTTATTTAAACCATAATCATGCAATACTTTAAGGTGTCAAACTCAAGGTGCAGGGGCCAGATTTTCAAATCTCACTTTTAAAATAAATTTTAAAAAATTATATTTCAAAACTAACATTGGGCTTAATGACGCTGAGCAAGTATTTTCAAATCTCACTTTTGAAATAAATTAAAAAAAACATTAAAAAAATGATATTTCAAAACTAATCATGAAAATTGGGCTAATTATAAATAAAGATTCCAATCGCATCAAATGAAATCAAATCTCAGCCCTCTGAATTGTAATCAAATTGAATTATGAGGAAGCTTTCCCACCCTGATGATCCAACTTTATTACATCGTTGAGACTCTGCTGCCACGATTGCTGAGATTGTGAAGAGGGAGCAGTATTTGTTATCTATGTGGAACTTCCAGACAGAGAGAGAGTGGAGGGGGGAGGGGGGGGGGGGGGGGGGGGACACATGGCTGCTGAGCTAATGGCAACCGTAATGGCAAGGTTACAATTTGAGGGCAGCGGATATGATTGCAGATCCGCCGTACGGCCACTTGACAGATGACCCAGAGCTGCTTTGATGGCGATACTGTAAACACGTGACTTCAAGCTCGACATCAAATAACAGTAGTAGGAGTTGCTGACGCTAATCCGGTGTCACTAGCCTCTTCAAAACACCCTTAAGGGGCTGGATTTTTATTATTATTCAATGTCTTTGTGTGAAAATGCACACAGGGCACATTAATACCATGTTGTGTGAAAAACACAAAGACAGTTAGACTCTGATCTGGGTTGGATTCGGAGGCATTGCAGTTGAGATAAACTGTGAAGAAAAGTAGAGTAATCCCTCGTTTATCGCGGATAATCGGTTCCAAAAACCACCTGCGATGAGTGAAATCCACGAAGTGTGGTCACTAACAAGAAGTACTGGGGAGGCTAAGGAAAGATGCTAATTCGCGATCATGCTAACACACGAAAACGGAACATAAACGAACATTTGGAGCAATACTACATTGTCCTAAAGGTTAGACAAGTTTCCTCAATTTAGAAGTTTTAATTTGACTTTTAAATGTTTTATTTGGAAAAAAATCCACGATGTAGTGAAGCCGCGATAAACGAAACGCGAAGTAGCGAGGGATCACTGTAATTCCAATATTAAGGACAATCTAAAGTCAAATGGAGAAAAAAAATAAAAGCTTTTCAAGATTCTGCTGGGAAGGCATTTGGAATGAAAGCTTGCGCTCTTGGGGAGGTCATCGTAATATTGAGCGGCCTCGATGTTTGCAAAGTGAAGAGTTAAGCATGTTAATTAATTTCGCACATTCAGATAAGTCATGAACTACACGATGAGGTATCGAATGCAAAAGTGAAGAAATGATAGATTCTAAAAAGACTTGTGACAGCCCTTGTTTGAGCCAGCATATGTTTGCTGACAGTGCACGAAGAAATGAGAAAAAAAAAAAAACAGACTCCCACTTGCCACTTTATTTAAATTGTGTTTTCATGCAGGTTCACGCAGGGTGGCATCTATAACTAAAGCATTTGGGGGGGGGTTACCATGAGAAATATGCAGCGCTGTGTCGTTTTGGAAGCAGGATTTGAGCATATGATTAAAGTGCTTGAGCTGCATTTTAATATCCTCTCAACATCCCATCTCAGCATGTTGGAGGACGCTAACCACAAACTTGCTAAACCAAAAACATGTCCGGTAAATCAACGTTCTAATCTATTCGCACGCCACGTGTAATTACATCACCGTAATGATTATCGGGCATGGTGGGAGTATATCAATAACACCTCACTTCATCCTGTTAGCCGCTGATGCTATCGCTAAAGTTGTTGCGCCATTGTGCATTGCAGAATAGCAAGACGACTACTTACAGCGACACTAAATAAAATCGGAAAAATGGAATGTAACCATTTAAAATCCCGATACGAGTCAATCATCAACCATTTAGTATGTATACAATAAAGGTCAAAGAACTGTGTAAACAAACACCTCAAACGACCAAATCGATATAAATATACGTTTGTTTAATGCATTTAGGCTCTTCCAACCAATGATGTAAATTGTTGGAACTATAAAACAGTTTAATTTGTTGCAGGATCTTCCATGTGATGTTGACATCTGACGTGTTTCTATAACTGTTTTTATGACTAAATTAATGGTCGAACAAATAATGGTATAAGATGTTAAACTAGTTAACTGTCCACTTCAGACACCACCAGTCTGACAAGCACCCAACCAGCAGGCTGTTACCGCAGCTTTTCAGCTGCCTGCAGCTCCGTGAATGCAAGCGGTCCAAGGAAAGCAGAAGCAGCACAGGCAAGGACAGAAAGCAGTCATTGTGCCAAAGAAACAGCCGAGAGGATACGTATTTCCACCCGATAGGCCCCAACGCTACCGCAGTTGGTGGAGGCCTGTGGATGGAACGCAAAGATGAAGCTTTGCACGGCACGGACGAGTCACTCTTTGTGATTGGTATGAAGTGAACCAATGCAAACGTTGCATAAAAAGCAAAAAAGTAGTGTATCATTAGCCAATGCTGACAAGTATGAAAAGAGGAAGGCTGAAGCCAGACCAAAAAAAAAAAAAAAAAACTTTTGTTCAAAGTCTGGGCGCAGAGGTGTCAAACCACAGTGCAATATTATGATGTGTATGTATGTGTGTGTATTTTTATATACACATTATGCCAAATTCGAAATTAGAATCTTTTTATTCACATTTCGAAAACAAATGATGCGAATGGAATGCGTCTGTGACGTCACGCACAACCGCACAAAACAGTCCGTCAAAATGACGTCACACGGTATTTACGTTAGTTTTTTTTTTTTCCAGAAATAAACTTGGGCTGCGTTTAATTACTCATTTTAGAATGCACACTGGAGAGACTAGGGGGAGATGAAATATTCATAAACTTTCCACTTTGATAAATTTTAAAATGCCACTTATAAGTTGGGCCGACAGTTTCATCCAAGACCAAGCTGCAGACCAACCATCATTTTGTTCAACCTTAAGTTCCACTATACCAGAAAAAAATAACCTTTGGCACAATCTGAAGACCATTTCATCATACCCAAAGTCGCCCTTAAGTTTGTTGCGTTCTTCTCCTTTTTTCCTTTGTCATTATTACATTAGAACCAGACAGACAGTAATCACTTCCATCCTCGAGTACGGTAAGTGCGTGACGTTTTTTTGTCCTTTCCAGCAAAGAGGAAACGGACTCACACTGTATTCATGGAACAAAAGGACAGTGGTGTTAGGGGGGGAACACATGAGCAACCCCACCAATGTCAACACTAGAACAAATCACTTCCAATTCGCAGGAGACGTCCAGCCGCCTTCGCAGCAGTCAGTCAAGTCAAGTCAAGTCACACGCTTGGACACGTGCAAATGTACTGCGAGATATTTAAACAAAGAACGTGATGGGTTGCTGAGAAAACACGCACACGCACACGCACGTATGTATGAACACACGCTCAAAGCACAAAAAAAGCGATCAGAAAATAAAAACAGTGGATTAATGACAGCATTGTTGTATCGCTGTTTTGGTCTAGTTTAATTAACAGTAATGTAGTAGCAACTTTATAAATACTAGATTTTATTTTGTTTAAAAAAAATGGACCAAATGCAGCTCTCGTAATGGCCTTTCCCTGCTTGGTATGTAAAATAAAAAACGACTTACCGACAATAGGTAACCAGCGACGAGCGCTCCTCCTTTATTCACATTCGACGCATTTAACCGTAGTGTAAGCGAACACACACGACGCAGTGAGGTGACGGAAAAAATGAAGAAATGGTGTCGTCTCTGTCGTTGTATTTCCCCCGCGACGAGCTGTTGTTTCCTTGTCCTCGGCTGGGATCGGGTCGCCAGTTCTTTATTTTAGGTGAGCGGAAACACTCGCAGTGTGAGAACTCGACCAGCTGCCTAGCTCTCGCGCGGTTTCCATGGCTACTCCGTGAAAAGGGCGTGTCCTAATCTGTCAAGTCATCCTTCAAAATTAAAGCGAGACCTTTCAGCGTAAAAGCATTTAAAGACAAAGAAAAATGAGCGAAACACAAAGGGATGACAATTTTAAATAATACCAATGTATGAACAGCTTTTGTCTTTGTAAATTATTGTATGTACTGTTATTTTTACGGCAATTACACTCATTTATTGGGTAATTTTAGATTTATTATAATCCTATTTCAATGCACTGCTATCGTGTCAGTGCCCCAAAAATGTCCAGACTAAAGAAAGACATTTTTAGACATTAATTATAGATATTACAGACAATGCTGCTCTCTAGCGGCTACCAAGAATACTCAGCAAAAAGTAGCGAGTGTTTATTTTTGAGCTACGATTTTTTTTTTTAAAGAACCCAAAAAAATAATGATTAAAAAAAAGGAGGGGTCATTTTAGTCTACGTTGAAACGAATATAAATTAAGTGTACAAAATATTATTATTTCTGACCGGTTTCATATTTCCGGGTGCGTACCACTGTCACCTTGATTAAACAACACAAACGTTGATTCCCCTATAATAATTTAGGTTCCAAAATAAGACGTTTCTTCAAGTCGTGTTGATGAAAATAAAGTAAACCCTTCCAACTATTTAAACAAAAAAAGTAATAGGAGCGTTTCGGAAAATACACCTTTTTTCTCTTAAGTGGTTCCTTCCAAGCTTCCGTTGCACTGTGCTTTCACTTTGCCACCAATATTTATGTTTTTAAAAGGTATGATTTTATTGCTTTTGCAAGGAGAGGTATTTGAGGGTGTGTGTTTGCGAGGCTTTCGATGCGCGTCTCTGTTTAAATCTTCCCTCGAACGAAGCAAAACAACGATCATTAAGTTTTAACTTGCATGTTTTCCATGCAAATCAATCTTAAGACGTTCTGCAAGACTGCAAAACTAGTTGTGACTTTTCCCTGAGTTTCTTCTAACTAGTCCAACAAAACGGTAGTGGACTGCGCGAGCATGAACTTTAACCCAGTTACATCACTGCGGTCTTTGTTTATGCTCTTGAGCGGGATCAAAATTTCATTTGTAAGCAAAGGAGACGTTGATCAACATAAATATATCAGGGAAATTGTTTAGATATTGTATTAATGCACGTCCGGCATATTAAATGCATTAAATAATGTTCAAACAATTTGTATAAAATAATTTACAAATGACTTATTTATTTAAAATTGCAAAGACCGTTTAAAATGCTTAGTATATCATTAAATCTATTTCGTTTACTCATTTGTTGTTTCAACTACTGTAGTTCCAATCCGATTTTGAAAATGCATAATGAAAAGAGTGTTTGCACCTTTGACCTTTACTCTTTTCCTAACGTAGGCAAAGATAGCTACTCAAATGTGTCATCTTGATTGTTTTGACAGACGCTGTGGCAACGACAACGAAAGCACAAATCTGACTTGAATCTTTAATGGCTCAGATCCGCCTCAAAATCCTCCCCGGTGTCCGCTGTCTGTTTGACAAACTGGTTCAAGTCAAAGTTGAAGGTCTCGCACCCCACAAACAAGTGGAATTAAGGTCAAGGTTAGTCGACGACAAAGGGGTGATTTTCAAAGCCTCTGCCCTCTACCAATCAGATGAAAAAGGTCTGGTAGATGTGAGTAGCGGCCCCTCTCTCGGAGGAAGCTACACTGGAGTGGAGCCTATGGGTTTATGGTGGTCCATGGCGCCAGAAACCCCCCACAAAAAACTTGTGAAGAAAAACGTACTGACCCCAACTCTCGTGGAGATAGCAGTACACAATAGTGGCACAGGGGAGATGTTAGTCTCTGAAACCAATGAGAGAGAATACATGATGGAGGGCATGAGGAGAATTCCGGTGCGAGAAGGACGGGTGCGAGGAGTCCTCTTCATACCACCAGGTTTGTGTAGTTTGTCAAGCAGGGCTATTTAATTACTCGACTACTATATCAGTATTTTTTCCACCCTGACTTCGTTTATTCTCTTGTATAATTTCAGGGACAGGGCCATTTCCTGGAATTATCGATTTATATACTTTAGGCGGAGGCCTTAATGAGCAGCGAGCCAGCCTCTTGGCAAACAAAGGTTTTGTTGTGTTAGCACTAGCCTATTATGGCTACCAAGATTTACCCAAAAATCCTAAGAACTTGGATTTGGAATACTTTGAAGAGGCTGTAAACTTTGTCCAGAAACATCCAGAGGTTAGTAAATGAGAGATGTGATTTTGATAACACGTTACAGTGTTCTGTGTCTTTTGTTTTGCAGGTTCGAGGTCCTGGGATAGGCGTGGTATCAATGTCGCATAGTGTTGCTTTGGCATTATCAATGGCGTCCTATTTTTCCGGAATCTCTGCAACTGTTTGTATAAATGGCTGCAATGGAAATACTGTGATTCCACTACATTACAAAGATATTGTTATACCGCCACTCCGACCTGTTCTTTGGAAAGCAAGAATTAGGAAATCTTGGCTGATTGATATCCGTGATGTCACGCCAGATCCAAGCCTGAAAAAAAATCGAGCGTCTTTGATTCCCATAGAGAAGGCCGACTGCCACTTCCTGTTTGCTGTTTCCGAAGAAGACCGCAACTGGAACAGTGTTTTTTTTGCCAAACAAGCCGCTGAGATTTTAAAAAGCCACGGCAAAGAATCCTTTCAAGTGGTTTCTTACCCCAAGGCTGGACACTTTTTGGAAGTTCCTCACATGCCGTTTTGTCCGTCTTCCTTCCATGCTGCAGTGGGAAGAGCGGTGGCCTTTGGTGGGGAGCCAAAAGCCCACTCGGCAGCTCAGCTGGACCTGTGGGAGCGAGTCCAAGACTTCCTTAAGAGACACTTAAACACCATGAGCACTTACTAGCAAGCATTTGCGTGCTAAGCCTCCAACATATTTTGCACAAAATTAGGTCAATGCAACTATGATGATTTAATAAAGATCTAAAAGTTGATGCTATTTGAATTCAAGATCAACTAAGAAAATGATCATCGTGTTAACTGTCCCTATCTTTGTGTGTGCGTCGTATTTCGGCCATTTGCACAAACCAAAGAGGAATGTCGCAAGCTGCTGTGAGAGAACAAACAGAACAAGGTAATAATATTTCTTTGAGCGAGTCAACAAGTCAAGCTAAACCTTAGCCAACCATAATCAATACAGTAACAGTTACTGTATTGATTACATATGGAACATGACTTAAAATTGACAGGCCGTTCAGTAATTTACATTAAATAAAAGAAATAGTCACGACAAAGAAAAACTTTAATAATATCACGATTTGAAGTGCATCAATCTGCAATTTTGGTATCATAGAGGAGGAGGAGCGCCCCCTTCACGCCCCCCTCCCCTCCGTGCCAGTCGCGCGTGTCGCGTTGTGAAATATTCATTATTCGTGGGATCTCCACACCAGCCAGTCGACCAATGGGCAACCTCTCACGGTGCAGCAGGAGTCTGGCAACAACAGAAAGAACGAGAAGAAGCTAAATCTACGAAATGGACATATCGGATCCATCCGCGCACTCCGATGCGCATGGACATACATGATTGCTTTCTTTTGCACTCATTGATGCAAAAAATGTTTTTTCTTCATTTCGAATTTTGCTGCAATCTTGGCCATGCTCTCCAATCGCTGCGTCCTACAATGTTTCCGTTGAAGCGTTCAGAATAATAAAAAAAAAAGCTGGATCACGATATGGATAGTGGGAGTTGGGCTGCAATGGTCGGAGACGGCGCAGCCAACATGACAGCTGCTCATATCTGGCCGAGTGTCCTCAATTCCTCCAGCCATCCACCCGCTGAGGGGACAGCGCTGGACGACCGGGACCAGCTGATCCGGGAGCAAGCCTATCGGGACTTCACCACTGCCGTCCAGGTTCTCATCCTTATAGGGTCGCTACTCGGTAAGGCTGGATAAATATATGCTATATGCGCCCCTGTGATTGCTCTCCATCCATTCCAAAAAGCAGGTGTGAGTATAAATATGTCTATAAATATTTATATTAATATACAATATTTTATTGCAATTGATTGCTGACCACTCAAAGGTCGCTCGCCCATGACCTTAATGAGGACAAGCACCATGGAAAAAAATACCTGGGTAGTTATTTATGTCTCTTATTAACTTTTATTGAGCGTAAAATGTATTGTTTTTAAAGTCTAAATCAATATTGAGCCATAAAGTTGCTCGGGGGACAGATGATTAACAAATCTATGTGAATCTCTTGGAAAACACACCAGTATGATATTTGAACAGTGGTGACTTATTTTTACAACTGTAAGAAGGTTAAAATGACTGAATAAAAAAATAATATCAAGGGAACTGGAGAAGGGAAACCAGCTCATTCGTTCTGCTCATAACTGAGATTTATTTTTAATTTGTACATTATAAAACAGTAAAATGTGAGTCAAACATTTTAACCGGCATGGAAATAAGATCCACAAACTGTACCCACTTGTGTAGTATTACAGTACCATTGATAAAAAAAAAGTCTCATTCACAGGAATATATTTAAAAATATGTGACACATCCTAATGAGGTTTCACAGTTTTGATCATGTTGACTCAGGCTGCGAAGTGTAGTCACAATATTTGTCGCTTTGCCTTCACACTACCTAATTAGCAAACCCTCCGTTAATAATAACATGAGGTCCCGAAAGACATTTGTAATTAGTATACATTTGCTATTTTGTAATATATTTTAGCACAAATGTCCACAGCAGGAGGATTTGTGAACATTTAATCCAAAATATATACACATAAATAAATAATATATGAAGTAAATGTGTATCATTATTGAAATAATTCAAACCGTTGTTGTTTGATTTCCTTTGTGAAATTAAAAGTATTGTACTGTTACAACTCAGATGGTGTGATTTCTCCTTATTATATTTCCATGCCTCACAATTAAAGGACATAATACCGTATTGGCCCGAATATAAGATGACCCCGATTATAAAACGACCCCCTCTTTTTCAAGACTCAAGTTTGAAAAAAGACTTTGTCTAGACCCCGAATGTAAGACGAAACCCTCTTATCAGTTTTATTTTAATTAAAAAAAAAAACTCGTCTTATATTCAGGCCAATACGGTAATGCTTTCATTCAGAATATTTCATTTCTTTTCCACTTCAGTGACCTGTTTGTGAACCGTGTCATCATGTAACATCTTATGTGACATCTGGCGAGCTAGCTAATGATGTTCTTCCTCCACCAGGCATGTTTAGACACTTGGAATCGAATGTTATGATGTGATTTAAAAGCTCTTCGTTCTGTTCCCCGTAGGGAACGCCACCGTGGTGTGGTGCACCTGCTCCACAAACGTCTTCAAATCCGTAACCAATCGCTTCATCAAAAACCTGGCTTGCACGGGCATCTGCGCCGGACTGGTTTGCGTTCCCTTCGACGTGGCGCTGGGTTCCAGTCCCCATTGCTGCTGGTGGCTTCACACGCTCTTACTCTGCAAGACCATCAAGTTCCTTCACAAACTCTTCTGCTCGGTCACTGTGCTGAATTTCAGCGCTATTGCTCTAGACAGGTCAGTTCATGTTAAAAAATGAGAAATATAAGAATTTAGGACAAAACACTCCAGAAAAAAAGATTGATGGATCCAGTGGTGTTAAAAATAACCACTTTGAAACCCTCATAACCATTAAATGCTATTTGAATTTAGCCGCTGGTTACCTCCCACTCGCTTCACTCAGTTTGAAAGTGCACTTCAGAGACGTGAAAGGTTTAAACGCATTCGAGCGATGCCGTTAAGCTCTTAATTGCTTGACCTGAAGTACGTCACTCTCGAACAATGCCGCTTTCGAACGTCAATACTTCGATCTGCGTCGTTCCTGTTACTGCGATATTCGTTTAAAATGGTGGCGCTTTGATAAAGTTGATAAGGAACGTTGCCTATCGCGTGTGTATTTACACAGCTGGACTCGTGTGGTTGACTTTGACACCACTGCTTGAAATTGTCCGTAGGTGTGAACGTGAACTATATGTTCCTCATAACTGGCTACATGTGAAGTTACAGCTCCACCTAAATAAAGAAGCTGATCAATTATCTATTGTGTCTCCAGATACTATTCAGTGCTATACCCACTGGAAAGGAAGATCTCAGATACAAGATCCAGGGATCTAGTCATCTACATTTGGGTCCACGCAGTGGTGGTGAGTCTCCCCGTGTTTGCCGTGACCAACGTCACCGACGTGTACGTGACGTCGTCCTGCTCAGAAGACCACGCCCGCTCCCTGGGGCACACGCTCTATGTGTTCGTTTACAACGTCACCACGGTCATCCTCCCTCTGGCGTTGGTTTTCTTCTTCATGCTTCTCATCCGAAGAGCGCTCAGCGCTAGTCAGAAGAAGAAGGTGATCATCGCAGCCTTGCGGACGCCGCAGAACAGCATCTCCATCCCGTACGTGTCTCGACGGGAGGCCGAACTGCACGCTAGTCTCCTGGCGGTCGTGCTGGCTTTCACTGCCTGCAGCGCCCCCTATGGGGCGTTAGTTGTCTATCGCACACTTTTGGTAGACCCCAAAGAAGTGCCGGCATCTTTGTACCTCACAGCCTTATGGCTTCCTAAGGTGTCCCTCCTCACCAACCCGCTTTTGTTCCTGACTGTTAATCGCTCGGCACGCCACGGTTGCTTGGAACTGCTAGCCAGGATCCAAAGACGCTACAGCCGACGGAACATGGTTAGCACAGGAGCTCTGGCGTCTCTGGGCGGAGAAGTTGTGATAGGAGAACCGGTAGGACTGGAGACAGCGGGTCGTTCCGGAAGCCAACTTCTGGAGATGTTCAACATCGGACAACAGCATATTTTTCGGCCCACCGAAGAGGAAAATGTAGCGAACGAGATCCCGACTCAGGGGTTAGATGAGGATCACGAAAACGGATCTCGACAAAGAGGCGTCCGGGCACATGGAATGACCAAAAACGATCTGTTGCAGAGACACGGAGGCGGGCTCACAAATGACGACACCCCCTCCTTGACGGCGCCGCGCTCATCTCCAGTTCACACGTGCGCTTATACCTCCTCGTCACAGGTGGCGCCAGCTACGCTTCCAGAAACAGAAGACCCAACCCAGTTTGGGTTCGGACCCTTTGAGTTGCCCCCTCAGTGGTTACCTGAGACCAGGAACAGCAAGAAGAGGTTGCTTCCACCATTGGGTAACACACCCGAGGAGCTCATCCAGACCAAGTTGCCCAAACCGCGGCCTGAAAGGCGAATAAGCAGGAACAATAAAGTCAGCACCATCTCGGCTGTTGACCCTTGAACTCTGCATAAAATCAAAAATGCACTCGGGACTGGGTCTATGCAGAAAGTCCTGGTCTCTTTGGGCCGCACCTAAACCTGTTTACATTTTTCACGATATATTAAAAGTGGCACTGCTCGAATAAACTATATGAAACGTCTTTGTACAGTACATTTCGTTTTGCCGTGTCTGCTTATCCGATCAATACAATCAAGTGTTCTGTCACTGTGATGGAAGCATATTTTGATAAATCATCATTTTTTTTAAAAATGTTATTCTAACAATGTTTAAAAGATCTTATGTAGTAGATGTTGTCATCGTTTGTATTTTTTGTGTCAGTTATTGCTGATGTACATTATGCAAATACAAACGACAAACCCTGAGCTTTTCAGATCTTCTGTTCTCGAATTGGAGCGGGCGTACTCGAGGAAAATCGTCGAGGTTGATACTGCAATTCAACTGTCAACTGATGTTATTGATTTTCCTCAGGCTTTAAAAAAAAAAATCAATGTCGCTCGACACACAATTCTATCTGTTTTTCCATTTGTTATTGTTACTGTACCTGTGTCTCCATGGTAACGCATATAGACAACACGTCTCAACCTGACCAGCAAATATTTATCAAGCTCTAACATACACACCGCGTCTCAGGGTCTAGCACAATAACCTGAACCTGCATCATCTGCTTTGTGCTGTTATCATCACACCGGGCTAGCATACAACGCCTGACTGAACAATAGCTAGCATTAAAAAGGGAAAAAAAGGAGATGAGGAATAGATTTATTATGTTGTACTGGTTTGAAAACCCCTGCTCATTACAACTGGAATAAAATGGAATCTCTTGATGATCACCTATAACCTTTTGACATATAAAAAAGTACCGTATTTTCCGCACTATAAGGCGCACCGGATTATAAGGCGCACCTTCAATGAATGGCCCAGTTAAAATTTTGTTCATATATAAGGCGCACTGGATTATAAGGCGCATAGAATAAATAACTCAATGTTGCTTAAATGTTATGCAATCACAATATAGTAACACTCGAAATAATGAAAACAATAACAATATATCAATATCTCAACGTTGCTCAAATGTTAATATCACACAACACACAAAATAAACATGTAAAGCTTACTTTAATAAATTAGTCCTCATCCACGAATCCATATTGGAGGTTTTTAGGTGCGCCTTATAGTGCAGAAAATACGGTAAATAAATAGATAAATATACAATATTGTTAATGTGGGGCAATAGTTGATTATGTCATAACTTGCTATTGTATGATCTTAATCAGTCAAAAGTGAAAGCGGCTGGATTAGGAAGGATTATTTAAATGCATGCAAAAGATTTATAAGGTTTTGTGTGAGCCCATTAATTGGTTTTAGCAAATGAAAATAAGATTTTTACTCCACTCCATACAAAATTACTACTTGGTGTTATAATTGACAAAATTCAGTACCTGTAAAATACTTGCAACATTATTCCATTCATCCCATTATTTTTATTAGCTTTTATTATTTGTCCGTGCTGCTGAAATGCAGCTGTAGTGATTTCGGAGAGAGAAAAAGCGCCAAAGGAATTCTAGTCGCCGTTCTTTATGCAAATTAGAGCCGCTGTTTCTTTATTTGAAGTAATCTGCTTTACAGAAAAACCAAGCGCATGATGAATGTTTGCGGCATGACTGCAGCAGAACAAAGTCGCCGTTTAAACATTTGATGTGTTCAAATAATTCAGCCTTATTGGCATCTTCCACACAGGATGTCGAGCTGAGAAAACCACTGGAGCGGCTAAACGTGTTGTGCAAACAAAGCTAAAATAATCATTGTCTGACCTGTGTTTGTCGCTTTGGAAACAAAAATGGGTCAAAAATGTTGAATAAGAACTTGGTTGGTTGTTTTTCTGGCCTAGTTTTCCCTTGGAGCCCCAAAAAAACTAAACAATAGTGTCACATTGTTTGGAGGCCATTTGTCACCTAACAAAGTCGTTTTTAACTGAGCTGTAAAGTTCAATGGAAGCTGTTGGTTAGGTAACGTGTTCTGGCGCCATGTGCCCATTGTTGAGGATAATCCACACGGTAAGGAGTTTATAAGAAAAAAAAAAATCAGTACCTCGATTAATTTATAAAACATATATATATATATATATATATATATATATATATATATATATATAGTACCTCGAGTACCGTATTTTCCGGACTATAAGGTGCACCGGACTATAAGGCGCACCTTCAGTGAATGGCCCATTTTAAAACTTTGTCCTTATATAAGGCGCACTGGACTATAAGGCGCACCATTAATGCATCATGTCAGATTTTTTAATCCAAATCAAACCATTCTCCATTTTATCTTTTTTATTTCAACTTCAGACGCAACAAATTATAATCACAAAATAATGATCTATTGTCTTTTTGATTCGTGATTCATAGTCTTCAGCAGGCCACTTATGATTGATTTCATGACACAATGCTTCGGGCCAGTTTAAATTTAGGAATTTGGTCCATATATACGACGCACCGGACTATAAGGCTTTTAAGAAAATTTTAGGTTTTTAGGTGCGCCTTATAGTCCGGAAAATACGGTAACTGATAAAACAGACATATTTTTGGTGGTGTAATTTATTCCACCATATTATAATTCTCTCTGCATTCGAATGAATGAACAAAAGCAGCAGCGCATCATTACTCGTGATTGGCTCATGCAAATGGCCAGCCGTGATTATTTTTGACGATCACACAGTTTATTTTAATTCAAGAACATTAATCTCCAAAAGCATGACGTGTGTCTCGATCAACTCATTCACAATTGCATGAAGGACATTGAATGATGAAAGATTTTTTTTTCTTTTCTTTTCAACTTGATCTCTCCTCCACTCTAACCATTACTCACAATAACTAAAGCAATAAGCAAGTTAATTAATATGGTTGCCTAGCAACAGGTAACCCAGATACTGAAGAGTACATCCTGTGGCAGCTACAGTTTGCTCACTGTGAACTTCCCCACCAAAAAAAAAACACTTGAGGCGACATGTTCATGGAACAAACAATTCTAATAGCTCTTTCTATAATAAATAAAAAATTATTATATATATTCAGGAAGGCTCTGCCCCATAATCCCATAAACACATTAATCATTATTATTATTTCAGAGGCACATTTATTTCTTATGCGAGCAATTGTTTTCATTCAATCTTTAGCGATCATCAAAAAACACCTCTGGTCTCTCATTGTATGCAATAATATGGAAGAAATATGTTTTTTTTTTCTGTGCTATTATGGATGATGACTCTCAGGAGTGAGTAAAGTGCGTATGAGGAAGAAGACAGGCAAGAGGAACAAATTGGCTCTCTTCAGGTGAATGGTGACTATCGAACATCCCCTAGGCAACGCTTATTTCTGAGAAGAGTAGCGATGCTGAAAACCGGTAACGGCCTCGCTATTAATTGACAGGAGAGCATAAGCAGGACTGCATATATTTTAGATGGATGGAGAAAATAAAAATAAAACTGATTGTGAGTCCAAGTATCAGAGCGGAGATGCACAACTATTGTGGCGCGTCATGGTCCTACTTTTACACAAACTCTTTGTGGGGATGGATTCAAATCAACAAATCAATTATCATGTCAACAGATAAATGTAGGGAGATGCTGACCTTTGACTCCAATTTATAAGAGCAATCCAAATTATTTTCTTTCTCTTCTGTGCTGAGTCAATAGTGACACCTGTGAAATGTTGACATGTTTACGTTGACTTTTGGATTTTATTTAGGTGTTTTTTTTGGTTTTGCTTTCCTGGGTTCCATGTCTATGTCTTATTTGCTGGTTCAGTTTTGGTTTCCAAATAGATCAAGCTATAAAAATAAATAAATAAATCCTTTTACCATATTTAATTGCCTTTTACATTTCTAGAAATACGGCACTGTGATAGTCGTATCGTCGACTGTACCTAGTTTGATGCATTAGGAAAAAAAAAGGAAAAATGATCATACCTCCCTCCAGTAGAGGGCAGTAATGCATAATATTTGAATGCAGTAGCACCTGCAGAAAATACTTAAGCATCATTCAATTTTATTTTAACAAGATAGACAGGTTGCATAGGGATGAGCTCAGATAGAAGAACATTTTGTGCTACTTGGAATCATGGAAAAACCTAAATGGATATTTTTTTTAATTTAAGAAGGATGGAAATGACTTGCTCAACTCATTTGTGATGACTTTATGTTGTTTTTACCTTTAGTTTGTCACATTTGCCACAACTTTAGTGACAGGAGGAGTGAGTGTTGCTTTGGAATTAATGAGTCACTAACGGCACACGTGAGGCGTTTGGGTTTTAATCAATACAGTGTTATTATTAAGCGGTTTAGGAAAAAAAAATCTCACAGCCATTTTTTTTCCTCTTTACCATATGTCAAGTTTGATCATAATTAAAAAAAAATCATGTGATGAACACTCATTGCAGTTGTTTCCAATCGCTCAAGTCAAAAGGTGAATGCTAGTCCACACAAACGTGCGGCGCAATGTGAATTTTGTTTCCCTCACAAACTGGCAAGGACCTCGTGTCCTAATTTGCGGCACCGAGTTATGGATGGAAAAAGTGAGCTTGGGCAAATGATGGAGAACGGCGTGCGGTGCCATGCAAAAAAAAAAACAACTCAAAGGCCTCGGCTACCTGCAGATCCTCATCTTCAATCTGGAACATTACAACACGATATCTTAAAAAAACTCACAGGTTCAGGTCAGGGTCAAATGCTGATGGAGATCTTCCTCCAAATCCCTTGGTAGCCACATGGCAGGGCAAATGGACCCCAATGATGATGTAATGCCAACAAAGCCTTTTTTTGTGCTACTGTGCAGAAACTAACATGCAACAAGTCCTTTTACGGATTATGTTACGAGGAAAATCCGTTGCATGACCAAAACTGTTTCCTTATGTATTGAAGGTCTTAGGTTTTTAGTCATTAAGGTCTTAATTAGCCATTGCATGGACATTTGTGGGTAGGTATGGATCGGCTGTCTAAATTTAACCCTAACCCTAACCCTAACCCTAAATTTATTTGGTCAAATGTATTTAAAAAAAAATACTTCTAAAAAAAAAAAGGAGGTGATGTGTTGTCAGACAAAATAAATGCTAGGTTTCGACAATCGTAAACGACTTTTTGTTTATCTTTTGCTGCTGCTAACTGCCATTATAGTTTTTTTTTGGTTCTTTTTGGCAGGCTAACATTAAACAAATCAAATTGATTTTGGATCGCTGACACTTGTTGTCCATTGGCATCACCCACAGTTGCCGCCATTGAGAAAAACTCAAATAGCTAAACAAATTCCATTCCATGACACATTAAACCTCAGATTTGCTAGTTAGAACAAAATGTTCCGTATTTTGCCGTCTTCTGACCGTTGGTTTGAAATGTGAGCTGCCAAAAATATATTTAAGGTACCCTCTTGAACAATAAAGTCAACTGGAGCCAAGAAGGAAATTAGATGTCTGTAAATAGCGTTGGCCTCTCTGTGGGTTCCCAAAAACTCTCATGACCCTTTTTCATATCAAGCATAGCAATTTCATTCACAATCCGGAATTCATTTTGGGGACTTGAATATAGTGTACATTTAAATAATCACCATGCATGGCTCTTTATTCCAATCCGTGACGCACTTAGATTAAAAAAAACAAAAGAACCCACAGGTGTTTCCTTATGAAAATAAAATGTCTGGTGAATTAATTTTTTTTCCATAATTATAACGGCCCAAATCCATCAAACTCTTAATGATCTACTTGCTTACTTCCTAATGTCCCAATTTGAGCACTGTTCTATTTATTTAACAAATTTCAGGAAGTCACATTCTGCGGTAAAAACCAGTATGCGTAACTTTGGAGGCAGTGTTTTTCTTCACTGGCACGTGCGGGACATCCAGGAAAAGTTTGACCTCAGGACTTGTTGTCAAACCTCGGCAGCCGTGTCATGTGACCCACGAGTGGCATGTTTTGGACTAACCGAAGACAACGTGATCCCCAAAACAAATGACAACAGCGAAGGTGCAAAGGTCGCTCAAGAAATCTTTTCATCCAGATTTTGTTTATGTTTACTTGAATCCGTGACGATGAAGTCACGGTTATCCGATGACCGCATCCTGGAAGTAACCAATTAACCATAATGATAGGTCCGGATTTTTAAATCTTCATGGAGACACAACAAACAAGAAGTGTGAGGATAATGACCGAGCCTTTACCTCTGTATTATTTTGATTTTTCTTCTTGTTTCCTTGTACACTCAATTAAAAAAAAACAAAAAAACCTGCTCAAGGGAGGACCTTCATTCCTTGATGACACATGAGTACCGTATTTTCCGCACTATAAGGCGCACTGGATTATAAGGCGCACCTTTAATGAATGGCCCATTTTAAAACTTTGTCCATATATAAGGCGCACTGGATTATAAGGCACTGGACCTTCAATGAATGGCCCATTTTAAAACTTTGTCCATTTTAAAACTTTGTCCACAAACTTTGGCATGTCCGGACTTTGGACACGCCTGCTGTAGTGGCTCAATATTGGTCCATATATAAGGCGCACCTGATTATAAGGCGGCTTTTGAGAAAATTGGAGGTTTTTAGGTGCGCCTCATACTGCGGACAATACGGTAACTTGAAAAAAAAAAGACAGACAAAAACAAATGCAGCTTCACAGAAGATATTCAGTTTGGGGACATATGCATTGAAGTTTAATCTTCATCATACATGAAATAAGAAACTCCATTGCAAGCCCTGATGGTGACGTCAGTACTTATACAGCCACTGTTTGACTGGCTTCCCACGAAATAAGTTCCTCACCCCTATACCAACCCTCGGCCTTTAATCCAGTATCCCACCGCGGTTTATCAAATGGGAGACGCGGCCGCCCTCAGGACTCCACTCTCCCGGCCACATTTAGACATCACGCCCTGTCATCAAAATGTCAGTCACCGCTATATGTTTAATCAACAATAAAAGGCATATAAGTCCCAACTTAAAATTTGCATTGATATATCCTGATCAGGTATTTGGATCCCTGAATGATCTATTTCCCTATTTAGTATCGTCTTTCGCAGATTGTTGACTCAGCACAAATCTAATTATTGGAAAACGAGCTGCGAGGTTGTAAATTTACATGCGGATACCCGCAAGGCTTTTGGAAGCGCTCGTGTATTAAATGTCGAGCTATGCGGTTATGTGTCTTGTCATAAATGTGGCAATTTTGAGGCCCATGGGGAATACGGTATAAGCAGGTTATGATTTAATGGAGACATTTGACGATAATGGATGGTTAACTTGTTCGACTTGAAATAGAAATAGGAAGTGGATGACACCGCCATCTGTATCTGCTCTGGCTCAACTTGTAGATGCGTGGAAAAAAATATCTTTTATGAGGTTCTAGTTTAAAATGAGGTCAAAGTTCATACCTTCTCATAATTACTGTAAAGGTAAATTAAAGCATTTTCAAGAGTTTGTCGTAAATTATACTTTGGGAATGGCAAAGTAAATTTAATTTAGGTGGTAGGGTTAGGGTTAGGGTGAGTGAATGAATTCCATTGTTTGTTGTTGTACGAATGAAAGTAGCCAGTAGTTGGCTTCAAAGTGCTAATGAAAGTCACATCCATGGCAAACAGTGTGCAGGGCTACTTG
The DNA here is from genome assembly GCF_024217435.2 of Syngnathus scovelli. Taxonomy (NCBI): domain Eukaryota; kingdom Metazoa; phylum Chordata; class Actinopteri; order Syngnathiformes; family Syngnathidae; genus Syngnathus; species Syngnathus scovelli. Next base: position 8,981,633 of record NC_090866.1, on the reverse strand, counting down.
TCGTGTTTATTTAAGCTTCAGCTGCATGTGGCTTCCACTTCAGAGTGTGTTGGCAGTCGCACTCATCGAGAATCTTTCCTCGGCACGTGACGACGGCTTCAACCGCGACGCTCTACAAAGCGTTCAATGTCTGCGGTGTAACAAAAGGGTGCACCTTGTTCTGATCGAGGAACAATGTGAAAAGAAAAGGTGTGCTTGATTGCAAAGCCAAAGGAAGTAGCCAGAATTTCCGTAAGAACAAAGTCAGACCGTTCCCGTGTAGATCTGCAACGTATTAAACACTTTGGATGGAGCTCTATCGTTATTTTCGCTTTCATGATATAATGATGACCAGACATGACAAATAAAAATGTAAAGAGACTCTTTCAACCTGAGAAAAATGTGATCTTTTTTTTGTTTTTTAGTATTTAAAAACATCACCTTCCCCAAAAAATTCCTCAGTGGTTCCATAAAGAATGGAAACTTGTAAACCTCAGAAGTTCACTGGAAAGTATGCAGTTAAAAAAAAAAACTGCTTTTAACTTGCGACAAACTCAACACAAGGAGCAATTAGAATCCTTAGATGAGAGATACAAATACCGTATTTTCCACACTATAAGGCGCACCTAAAAACCTCCAATTTTCTCAAAAGCCAACAGTGCGCCTTATAATCCGGTGCACCTTATAGTGCGGAAAATACGGTATAGTTTTTTTCTACAATATTTAGACTGAGCCTTGTCTCACTGCCCTGTTACATCCTTTTGTTTCCCCTCGGGACATGGCAACCCCAACGCTTCAAATTTGGCCCTGATCTTGCGGTTTTGGCACTCACACTCATAATTTGTCCCCTGTCGCGTCATGTCATGGTGGATTGCTATGCTCAGATTTACTTTTCAAATGTGGTCACAGTGGTAAAAATGACATGAAAGTGATGTATTGCATTTTAACCCAAAGCAAATTATAATATTCATTGAACCTCACGATGCATATCGTCTATGCAAGGTATAAATTTACTCTCTGGTGGAAATGTAATGATGGTTGAAACAGGATAGGTGGGTCTCAAAAATGATGATGCTAAGGAGACACAGGAAGGACGTCTCCTGTAAGTCCTGAAGTTGCAGTTCACCTCACAGGTCATGTGAGAATGGAGTCAAAAAAGAGACGCTGTGGTTATCAGGAAGTCCCTCCCTCCCAGTGGAGATGTATATACACAACACTCCGGAGGCTATAATCACGGTTTCTTCTAGTATGTCTTTAGAATTGCGGAATGGAAGTGTTTATCATGAGCTTGTGGACGGGAATAAGTCAGTACAACATGAAACAGCCCTCTGCTGGTCAAACTGGAGCTACACATTGACTTGAGGGATATTTTAAGTCAGGAGCCTTGGCGTCTATTTTGAGAGTCTTTCCAAACTCTCTAATCATAGGAACATGAAGGCTCCTGTTAATTTTTTTTTTTTTTTGCTGAGCTGATGGTAAAAAATGAACAGTTTGAGAACAGCTGCATATACACTCAGTGAAAAGTTTAGTGGGTACACCTGCACAAAAAATGTCTGATGTGAGAGCCAAAGTGAGTTTGGAGCTAGCAAAAGTGACTTAGAGTGACTTGTTGTCTGCCTTGATTGTGTGCATGGAGAGAAAGCCAGACAGCATGGCCACTTAAAAAAATAAAAAATACAAGTCTATAAATTTTGGCATAAATGTTATTTGAGTAAAACTTGCTCAGAGGTAGCAAAGTAATAAAAGAAAGTAAAAACACTGCCACAGTTTGACTTAAGTCACATTTGTACACATGCTTCTCATTAATTGAAATAAGCTCCGCCCATATATACCTGCTGGTTAATTAGAAACACCTGTGGCTAAAGCCAAATTGGCAGGTTTCTCGCTTTCTGGATCTTTTCGTTATTATTGAGATTGAGAAGCTTGATACTTGAAACTGGAACTTGCAGATTTTGAAAGAGTCCATTGTTCAAGATTTGGATTGATGGACTCAATCAGTCTTTGGGTTGTCAAGTGGATGAAAAAGTCCAGCTCGTTAATCAAACGTGCTTCCTTGTTTTGAATGTCTTCAGAATAGCCATTATAGATGCTGGCTGGACAACATTGTTTTGTCTGATATGAGATCGCGTCTGCTTCTGGCCCCTCACCCAAACACAGCCCAAGGGGGTCTCCAATGGGAGGTGACATGGCTGTCAAACAAAATCTCAGTGCTTCTCTAAGTCCTGGTTGCCAGGGCGGAACATAAGGAATGTCACCAGGCGACAAAAGACGATTAGTGACCTGATTTCTCCAGACTCTGACATTGGTGAGTTTGCATTCTTGCATGGGAATTGGAAAAGTTGTCTTCCCCACATTGTTGCAACCTTTGAAAAATCTTTCAATGTACAAAAATAAATCATCCAAGATAAAATTACCTTTTATCGTGATGATCGTTTTTGGTCACATACAAAAACCATGGGTCAAACCTAAAATTATTTTTATGATTGTAAATGCTTTTTTATCTAGATTGTGAGCAACTAAACTAATCAATGCTGGTCAGTTGTTACCTAACTACCAAGTTACGTCACTCTATAAGGAGATATCGTAAAGTGCTTGTTTACAGACAGAAATTGTCTCCTTTTAAATGACCCTTTGTTTTGATTAATAACCGTTTGTGCACCTCAGTGACTAAATCTCCTTAGTCGTGGTGCTACAGTAGCTAACATGCTAATCTTTCACTTAATCTGTATTAGACTCTCGCGGTGTAATTTTGTTTTGTGTCATTGTGACACCCTTCAGACTACCGATACTCCTCGGTGATGAAGTGGAGCAATTTTTCAAACTCCTTGTTTTTGTCCTATCCTTTAAGAGGAGAGACATTTTGAATTTTTTTATGTGTACCTTGAAACAAAAGGCCTTAATCTTATTTAAGAGGGTTATTTTTCTGAGACAAAACACTTCCTGTTGCAGATTAGGGGGTTCAATTCAGGCTTGGTTGAAAAAAGTTCACTACTGAACTCTTTTATGATGGAAAAATATAGAATGTAACCGTAGTGACATCAAATCAAAATGTTTTTGAAATTTTACGCCATGCAATAGTGCAAGTTCAACCTGTGGCTTTACTCAGCTTTAAATATTTGCTGCTTCCACAGCATATTTTTAGTTCCAAGTTTCACTTGGGCTTACTTATATAAGCTTTTTTTATGCCTTATATACAAAAAAAGTACCGATTTGGGTTAACCATTACCTTGAGATAAAATGCAGTGTCTGTGTTTTCTATTTGCACACATTCACCACCTGAACTCGCGGCATCACACACATTAATTGAGTGGTCACTCAAAACAGATCACACCTGCACAATGCACACCCAGTCTGGCTACTCTGCGCCAACCATATTGGATTTTAACTGCATGCAGGCCATCCAGAAGCCCGACATTAGGAGTTCCCCCAGGCATTCCCAGACAGTTGGCAGAGAGAAGGAAACAGATGCTCTTGCTCTCTCTGGCATTAGCTGCAAACACGATTTTATCAGTTAGTTTTACTATATATTATATTTTATTATATGTCATTATTTTATATAATTATTTTATACTTTTTATATTTTTATATAATTATTTTATATTTTTTATACTTTTATATAATATAATTATAATCTATCTATCTATCTATCTATCTATCTATCTATCTATCTATCTATCTATCTATCTATCTATCTATCTATCTATCTATCTATCTATGCGTTTCAAATGAAGGACAAATAATCCGGTGCGCCTTATATATGGACAAAGTTTTAAAATGGGCCATTCATTGAAGGTGCGCCTTATAATCCAGTGCGCCTTATAGTGCGGAAAATACGGTATCGTTTTTTTTCTACAATATTTAGACTGAGCCTTGTCTCACTGCTCTGTTACAAATTGTAATAAAATGTTACGCCAACTATTGCACCGTTGCTTTCCGAAAGAAACGATCCCATTTTACTTTGTAGAAGAACTCGAGCGAAATAGCTAGTTTGTACTTTTCACAGTCTGTGCTGTCTGCCAAGAGGCGTGGACCACACGTTTCAGACCCACAGCTGTTTTGTTTTTAGCTCTTATGACCCATCGAAAGCTTATTTGTGGTCCACTGAAAACCACCCACTGCTTTCAACATGTCCCGCTTAACTCGAGACACGATAGCTACAGATTTGAAAAGATCATTTCCACACTGATAATCACGGGCAACAAGATGGCTGTGTTAGATTACACTTTATACAGGAGACTAATTTGTCTTGACGGAAATATTGTATCTCGATTGCACAACAGTTTGGAATGGATTAATTGATGTGACAGGATGTAAACTTTACTTTTTTAAATATTTGGGTAGTTAATTGGATTCGATACAACCTGGAGTATTGAGGCACTGGAAAAAGCCAGAGCATGTTTTTTTGTGGTTGTCATGCTTCCGAAACAGTTGTGTAGATAACAACATAACTACATGCTGGCTAAGTGAGCGGAACACTTGAAAAGTTCAACAATATAATTACAGGAGGTGGAGAACAGATAAAAATATCAACAATTTATATCGAGGGAAAAAAAAAATCTTAAGGATGACGTTGTTCGCTTTGGGCTCGAAAACACTAAATACCATAATTGGATAATTGATGGGAAGGGCCGAAAAGTTGCACAAACTTTCAGTGAGAAACAAAAACAATAGATACCGTATTTTCCGAACTATAAGGATTATAAAGCGCACCTTCAATGAATGGCCCATTTTGAATCTTTGTTCATATATAAGGCGCACCGGATTATAAGATAAATAATTCAACGTTGCTCAAACGTTAATGCAATCACAATATAGTGACACTCGAAATAGTGAAAACAATATATCAATAACTCAACGTTGCTCAAATGTTAATATCACACAACACACAAAATAAACACGGAAAGCTTACTTTAATAAATTAGTCCTCATCCACGAATCCATATTGGTCCATATATAAGGCGCACCGGATTATAAGGCGGCTTTTGAGAAAATTGGAGGTTTTTAGGTGCGCCTTATAGTGCGGAAAATACGGTACTCACCATACTTAATTGAATTGTATTCAAACTCTCAGCCTCCATATAATTATTTTTTTCCTTATTTTGTCTGGTGCTAAATGAAAGACACTGAATAGGACTGTACCACTTTTCATCCTTGCATGTCTCATTTGAAAAAGTTTTTTTTACACAAAAAAAAATATTGTATTCTCCTTGAAATTTATACATCCACTCCAAACGACTCTAAATGTCCCCAAACACGTTTCCATACTTGTTCGACCAACCTGTGTATTCTTTGTGTACATGTGCAGCTGCAGCACCGTATAAGGAGCCCACTGTTCTTTTAGACGGACACGTTCTGAGCCGGAGTCTGTAAATAATCCATGGAATGTCTGTAATTAGTTCAGTAATCATAAACTCAAGGAAATCTGCAGGAAAGTAGACTTTATCGCTGTGTAAAAGTCTTCAGTGTGCACTCAACTCGTGAAGCAAAACCGAAAAAAACGGATAAATGATCATCAATTGATATTTCCCAGATCTTCTCTCAGCAGGTTGGCATATTATAAATCAAAAGTGTTCCTCAAGCATTCCACGCATTCCCTGAGCGTTCCCTCACCTGACCCGACATCTCTATTTGTCAACCTGCAAAATCCCGTGAGATTTAACGAGATGGATTTAGTAGATCAGCAAAAAATGGAATGACGGGATGACGGTGCTTTTCGCACCTTCTAAATTTGCGTTACACCGCCTTGAAAGTGTTTGTTGTGACTCAGCAACGGGGGAAAATTCACACATCAACACAAAAATGCCTCCCTTGCCTCTGAGGCTGAAGGGGACCCAGCGGAGGAGTGTCCATTATCAAGCTATTCCATCTGCCCTCGGTGTTGAGAGCTTCTCCAAGGTGCACAACAGCCGGTTGGCTCGGCCGGAGAAAGGACTCTATTCTTCTCTCCGAGCTTTGGTTTCTGTGCTCCTTTTGTCCCGCGTACCCGATGGAGGATTGCAAATGGGTCCGAGGGAACCCGATACTTTTCACGTTTCTCATCACCCCTGTCAGGACTTGTTGGATTGAATCCCACAGGTGCAATGGCACCAAAGGTTTTGCATTTACTAACCAGTTCTTCTATCAGATGGGCTGCTAAGTGCCAGTTAAGCACATTTGCAGAAAGCACCTCCATCCACATTCTCCAAAGCTGACTGTCCCACATAGCATGGCATGAGGTTGTGGAAGACTTTGGCACTTGGGAGTGGAAAGCTGGCTTGTCACAGTTCGAATGCCCACATCAGTCACTCCTGTGAGGCTCATGCAGACGTTGGAACTTCTTCTCCGTCATTTCTTTCCTGGCTCGGACAAGTGAAGCATATTTACCTCAACTATTCAAAGAGATTCGAATCAAAAGCGCTTTGCACTGACAAGATCTTTCGTGGTAGCAAGACTGAATGTAAAATGGCATCCAATGACATGGTGGTTGCAACTAACCTTTAAGATCAAGATGTCATGATTTTGGTTTTGATCATGTTTTCCCGTTTGTTCTAATTACCTTCTTTCTGTACCGTATTTTCCGCACTATAAGGCGCACCTAAAAACCTCCAATTTTCTCAAAAGCCAACAGTGCGCCTTATAATCAGGTGCGCCTTATATATGGACCAATATTGAGCCACTATAGCAGGTGTGTCCAAAGTCCGGCCCGCGGGCCAAATGTATATATCTTATATATGGACAAAGTTTTAAAATGGTCCATTCATTGAAGGTGCGCCTTATAATCCAGTGCGCCTTATAGTGCGGAAAATACGGTATTTGTTTCCATTCATTCCATTTCTTGCCAGCCTAGCGTTTGCCAATTAGCTCGTTCGGCCTTTGGTGTGTCATCCAGGTGATCCTTGTTGTCTAACCAGTTTGCTTGGATTTAGTGACCTGGTTTCGTTCAGTCTTTGCCAGTTCATTGCTTCTGTTTCTAGTGTTGTTGCAACTCAACGTCCTCTTGGTCATGATTATTTATATATTGAGTTTTTGCATCCACAAATTTCAAATCAATTTCCGCTTATATCCGACATCACCCCACGCACACGCGCAACACAAAAGTTGAGTTATTTCCATCTTGGCCTCATGCACAACATGTGGCTTGTGGAGCGGGGGTGTTTGCTAGTGGTGCGAAAATGTGTCTGCAGCAGCTATCCCTAATATTTCGCACCTTTGTGTGGAGACCGAGGGCGAGTTAGTGGTCAAAAAAAACGCCGAGGACTTCCTCTGGCTTGGCTGACGAGGTTGCCGGCGTCACTTCTTGCAAACTCTTTTTGGCCTTCGTTCATGAACTTCCATTCACTTTTTAATTAAATGGATTTTTCTACGTTCGAACATTATTGATGATTACTTAAGACGTCTGTGCTGTGCTGACGTCTGCAGTGGTGATGTAACATAATACAAGGTCAAGGCCAGATGGGATGGAAGAGTCGCTGGATCAGCCCAACAGTAGCACGGCGTCCTCACAGCAGGAAATGAAAAGCCTTTTCTTCTTCCTCCATTCTCTCCGTCATCTTTCATCTGTTTCCAGTTGACTTAAATGCACTGTGATCGTGTCGGGGGGAGGGGCGGGGGGAGGGTGCTTTTTGTTGGATGGAGGTTAGAGAGCAGATTTTTCCAAGACAAAAGGATATATTATGATGACATTCTGTTAAAAATAAAATTGACAATATTCAGGTATTTGCAGGTTGACTTAGGGTTATGACTTTACGTGTGAGAAATAAGATACCGGACAAAGTTCTGGCAGGTTCCACATCCTCAGAATATCTTCCCGTCTCAAAGTTGTTGTTCTCAGCCCTAAATGGAGCTTAAATGGTCTTACAAAAAGGCCTCACCATTGTTGTTTTTTCCTCCCCTATATAATCAAAATTTCAGAAAATGCAAATAGGCACAATGCTACCACATGGAAACATGTTCAGGTCTAACAACTTGATGCAATAACCGAGTCACTGTAGACCAGTTCCGAAGATCAGACGGCTCTTTTCTAACATTTTACAGTTATGCAATTTAACGATTATTTGTGCACACTCATCATTTTGGTGCTATCACATCCTTTAGAACCAAATAAGAACAGGTAAGGCCGAAAAAAAAACAAATTCCAGGTTTATTTTCAGCAACTTCATATTATCTGAGTGTCAAATTCTGTATATTCAGGTGGTGTCCCTTCATGTGCAAAGGTGGTGGTATTTGGTGGTGGTCGGGGGGTCCTCCTCTTAACACAACACGCAGGCAGTTTGAGGTCAGTCCAGTAGCCCCGCAGTCCGTTTGCTTCTTTGTGAGAATTACAGGAGCTAAATAAGACTTCTGTTCCAATCATCAGCACTTTGGTCCAACACTTCAAGGCTGATCGTTCGTAGACTGAGAGGGGGTGTGGGGTCTTTTTAAAGGAATATCAAAGAACCTTTCCGGTAATCGGGTGGGTCTTTTGCAGCTCGGCTCTATCATTATTTAAGGAGGTGTTTGGGTGTGTGGACCGGAAGGTTGCAAAATAGTACACTCTGTTCTCTTTTTAAATTCTCGCCATCAAGCAAAGATAAAAATATGTGGTATGATTTGCAGATTTTTTTCCCCGATTTTTTTTTGCAAGGCTGTCTCTATTACAACCTTAATTGCCTGTAAAGGTTTTTGGAATATTTTTATTTTCCGTGACAAACCAAGGTGCAACAGATTGTGTTCGACTTTCACCGGCATGATAAAGTTCAAAGGTCGCTTCTCTCTTCCATTGAAGCCTTAAATGGTGCAAAAGTAAACACAGGCGCACCTGTGTGAGAACTGCAGCGGCCATTACGATTGGTGTATTTGACTTCCCTTGGACGGCACTTGTGACAATGAACTTGAAATAGTTTGACCTTGGCCATCCCGAAGCACAAGATCAGTCTTGTCGAACGTGCTCACCTGGTCGCTGAAGTTAAAATGTAGAAGTGGATGTTAAATTCCTCATGTGGCCTTCATCACCTCGAGACTTGACGATGCAATTCTATCTGGGTCTTACCAACACGACTTTAACAAAAAAAAGCATACACACCATCATGAGACTTTTAACTATTTATTATCTTGAAGTACGTTACAAAATAATCATGAATTTAAAAAAAAAAAAAACAGCATCGGAGCATTTTTACAACTAAGAACATGTTTACAGACAAGCGAAACTAATTGTACAAAAATAATGATAATATTGATAAACAAAACCCACACCCCTCCCTCCCACCTCCCCCCCCAAAATAAAAATGATAACGAATACAACATCCTCACCTCAGTGTGCAAACCGTTTATACAGATAGATCGGTGCCCTTTTGCACGGCAACAAATCCCGATAAATTATTTAAATAGCATTTATCTACACACGCTCATTGACCTCTTACAAACTGCTAAGAACAAAAACAACAATAATTTATCTGCTAAAAACAGCACTGGACAGATACGATAAAGCGAAAAATATTCTTTAATTAAAAAAGAAGAAGAAGAAATCTCCCATTTTTACTGGCATTCTTGCTGGGGTCGTTTTGGGAGCTGGTTGTTATTCAATTTACAATTCTTTCAAGGAAAAAAAAATGTGTTAATTAACTGCATGAGGTAATATTTGTATATCATTTAATTAGTTTCGCTAAATAGTTGTATCAAAACCAAAACAGAATTATTTGATGCGAATTTGGATTTGATAAGAGCAACACATCCAGTTTCTGAAACCTGATGACTCCTAATTTTCTTTATCGGATAAATTTTGTACTTTTTCAAAGTATTATTTTTTTTTTTGCCTACACTGTAGGCAAGAGTCAATAAATTACATGTATTTACATCATACCAAATTCAAACCTCAAAAGATGAAATTAATAAATCTTGTTATTGACGTGATGGAGGGATTGCAGACTATTTTTTCTTTTTTTTTTCTTTTTTTACAAGATGCTCATTTTACCTGAGAGTTGTTAAACAATTCAGGACTAACATAATTCCATTTTGCATATTGTACTACGTTGATTTTTGGATAATATTTCTCCTTTTCTTGGCTTTTCATGGAGTCTTAGGCATGAACGCAAACTACAACAGATTCCTAAAATGTTCCTGCTGCCATCATCTGAGTCCTCCAAAACTATCTCCTGGTAAAGCAAATGGAATATATATACTCAGTCTTTTCTTTGGGATGTCCATCTGGAGGGTGAGAAGGTGAGGAAGGCTGAAGAGAAAAAGCTGAGAGGATGTTAAAAAAAAAAAAAAAAAGTTTGGAAGTGCATAGTTGTCTACGGGGAGCTCGAGTCGCACAGAAATGAATGAGGTCTTTCAGAAAGTAAGGAGAGCTGGGACAGAAAGGTGCCGGTGTCCTACAGGCAAAGGTGGGAGGGAGGGAGGGGAATATTTTCCTTTTTCTCTCCAGCTTTCCCCACTCTCGCGGAAGGGTGGAGGAGAAGGGCCACTCTGATCCTCAAACGGTACTCAGCCATTTGGTTTTGGGCCCAAAGCGGCTTCACGTTACCCCTAAGGCCGCCCACATGCCCTTGCACGCATTGCACAAGAAAGCTTTGTGGAGATAATTCAGTCCCTGGATTTAATGAGAGAATAAAAAAATAGTTCATACTACTAAAAGGTGCATTCCTCAGAACTTCTAGCGTTGGGCGTTTATCCATCTGTGAAAAGAAAGAAAAAAATGAAGTATGACTTGGAGGTTCCACTGAATAATTAACGGAGACCAAAGTCCTTACCTCTACACTCATACTTGAGGTCTGAGAAGTAAACCATCTCCTGGGAGAAGACAAAAAGACCTAGCCTACCACCAGCATATGTTTTGTCATAGATGCTACCAGAATCTGCCATGATCTTCTTTCCTTCGTACATGACAACCCTGAGTGGGAAGATGTTGGTGAGCAATGATCAAATCCATCGGACCTTCAATTTATTCATCTGCCCACCTGAGAAGGCCCGTTCTTGGTCTGTGGATCAGATGCCATCTGTAGGCGGTGTAATCTTTCCATCCGACATTCTTCGGGTCATGCCAGAGGGTGCGGACCTAAAGCAGGCAAAAATAATCTTCTAATCCTCATGAAGATGTCATCAGTCACGAGAATGAACGCCGTACCTGTCCTGGGGTATTCCCGGTATGCCACAGGGCATTCCTGAGATGTTCTCCTGGGCCAGTGGTGGAATTGACCACTTTGATTGACAAGCCAGAGTAGCCTTGGGCTTTTGTGGGTTTGTTGGACCAGTAGGTCTGAGTGATCTGCTTCCACATGACCACATAGAATCTGGAGCTCGACTGGTAACCAAACACAAAGCCGGCGTAGTCATCATCCCTCTCGGTGTTGATGAAGAAGGTCCCGCTGAAGTCCACGGCATTGAACTCATGGTATCCTAGAGAAGAAGACTCAAGTTAGAGAACATTTAATAAATCATAACAATATTTTGACTTACCAACAGCTATTCCAGGGTCACAGTTGACGGTTTGAACGAGTTCTTTACCCTGGTGACGAACCACCCAGTTGGGATCGATCTGGGAAGTGCCTTTAGGGTCTAGAGGAACCATTTGGAATTTACGGAAATCTGTTTCGCTAATGTCAAAGTTCTCTGGACACACGTCGTAGATATCTGGAACATTATCTTGGTCAAAATCGTCTTTACACGCATCTCCACGGCCATCACCTGCAAAAAGAAAACGATTGGGTATGCAGATTCGATTTCAATCCCCATTTTCATCGTCCTCACCATCTGAGTCAATCTGGTCGGGATTATGTGCCAGTCTGCAATTGTCCTTATCATCCGGGATTCCGTCGTTGTCGTCGTCGTGGTCACATGCATCTCCTTTGCCGTCCTTATCGTGATCAGCCTGATTAGCATTGGGGATGTACGGGCAGTTGTCCAGATTGTTCTGGTGTCCGTCCTCATCAATATCCTGGTTGCTGTCACACTTATCTCCTACACGATCATCATCTGAATCCACCTGGAATGCAAAATGATCGATTAGGATTGTCGGGATAAAAAGTATGTCTTCGAAATTTCTGCTTGAGGATAATTTGGGTAAATTGCGTTTTTACTCCATGTCTAGACTTGCCTTGAAAATTTTCAAGCACCCTTGTCCGTTGCATTCCTTCTTCCCAGTGTAGCATAGCACAGGTGCATTGAGCTATAATTTTTTTTTTTCGAACCCCATCAATAGCCCATTGAAAAGACCCCCGACTCCCACCATGCCCTTTTGAACGGGTGTGCCCTTGACCTCTACGTGGGATTTGGAAAGCCCAGACTGACACCATCTAGTGTCTCACTCTTTTTTCAAACTCTCTCACCCTGTCTGGCGTGTGAATCGACGGAATGAGTGAATGTGTATTGTTGTTGCTGGAAGGAAAAGAGGAAGGAGGAGTCCACACATACCTGATCGGGATTATGTTCCAGAGGGCAGTTATCGCACATATCTCCCACCCCGTCCAAATCTGTGTCTCTCTGGTCCACATTGTACACATAGGGACAGTTGTCCTTTTCATTAAGTATCCCTGGAGAATGAACAGAAAGAGTTATTCCAAAAACCCCGTTTGGATTCGTCCTTCTTACCATCTCCATCTATGTCCACGGCGCAGGCGTCTCCTTCTCCATTGTTGTCCGTGTCGGTTTGGTCGGGGTTGCTATTATAAGGACAGTTGTCACAACGATCGCCGACGTCGTCTCGGTCGTAGTCGTACTGCCTGGGGTTGAAGATGAACGGGCAGTTGTCCTGTGTGGGTGATCAAAAGATGTTTTTATGGGTATGTATTCAGGTGCAGGTTCTCGCCATCTGCCTTCAGACTGACTGAGTGCATCTATTTAGAAGGAAAGGAGGTCCATGGAATGAAAAGGTGCTTTATTTTTAGGTCACTCGGAATTTGCGCACAGTCGAGTCCCTTCAGACTCGTACCTCAGTGATAGAATTTGAGTTTTTGGCCAGGGAAAACATTTGCTTTCCCCTCCGAGCCCCGCCTTCTATCCATTGCACATGAATGATGAACATAAAAACCGTAGTCAGTTGCACCGCTACTCACTCTGTCATCAGGAATGCCATCGTCGTCATCATCAATGTCACAAGCATCTCCAATCCCGTCTTTATCGTAATCTTCTTGTCCGGAGTTGGGCAGGTTGGGGCAGTTGTCCTGGATTTACAGAACGATCAGCCATCTTTGCAAAAATATTGTTTGATAACTTTCTACTTACCTTTTTGCAGTGGTAGGTGGCGTTCTCCACGCAAACCAAGTCCGCATTGGGCCAACCATCCAGATCGGTGTCTTCTCCACATATGTGTCCATTGCCAGCATAGCCTGGCTTGCACTCGCATCGGAACATCGGTTCCGAGAAATGCCCGAGGTAGTTACAGCGTGCGTGCTTGTTACAGTTGTGGCTTCCATCCAGGCATGGGTTTCGAGGAGAGCACACCTGTAAAAAGGGAATCAGGGTTGCAAAACCGAAAACCACATCCTGTCGATTTTTTTTTTTTGTACACACCTGTTTGGTAGCAGCGGCTTGCTCCACACCTTTACCGAACGGTTGAGGTCCTGAGTAACGTGGTGGGCAGGGAAGACAATTGTAGCCGGGATTTGTGTTCTCACAGCGGTGCACACCGTTGAACTCGAAGCAAGCATCGGGAACCTCCTTGCACTGTTTTGTTGATTGTTGAAATATAAGTGACAGCAGATGCAACAAGGAAAGAAGTACCGTATTTTCCGCACTATAAGGCGCACCTAAAAACCTCCAATTTTCTCAAGTGCGCCTTATAATCCAGTGCGCCTTATAGTGCGGAAAATACGGTATTTGGTGAAATGTTTACCTCATCAAGGTCTTTACATTTGATTCCATTGCCAGTATAACCCACGGGACATTTTCCACACTTCCAGGAGCCGTCAGGAAAACTGGTGCACTTGGCCCCAGCGAAACAAGGATTTGATAGACATCCATCTGGAAACAAAGATCAAGGTTGGATACATATAACTGGGTATGTTTTGGTCTAAAGATCCAGTTCCTCACCAATTGGACATGTTTGCTTGTTGCAGGTCTGAGTTTCTTTTCCGTCACCAACGCAGTCTTTGCCGTTGAATTGTGGCGCGGGGTCATTGCATAGGCGTTTACGAATTTGCGCTCCGCCTCCACATGTAACGGTGCACGTATCCCACGGCGACCAGGGTCCCCAGTTGCCGTTAACTGATAAACACAAGGTTTGATTTGCTTTTGTTGTTCGAGAAATGAGCTTACAAGTACGAGGAAATTCGAAACTGACTCGGGCATGAAGACTTTTGACACTTTTCCGTTTGGCGACCTTCTCCCACACAGTCCTTGCCTCCAAGTTGGGGAGTCGGGGAATTGCAGAGACGGATTCGAGTGATGACACCGGCCCCGCAGGTCACCGAGCACGAGGACCACGGTGACCAATGACTCCAGCTTCCATCCTGCTTAACTGAGCATCCAAGAAAAAGCAAATATTAGAAACCAAAGTCGGTATCACAGTTTGGGTCTAACTTACAGCGCTTATCACACTCCTGGAGGTAGCAATCCCGAGTCTGCACCGAAGTTCCCTCGCAGTTATTATTGATACGATCACAAGATCGTCCACGCTGCTGGATGCCCCGCCCACATGACACGGAACAATGGGTCCATTCAGACCACGGCGACCAGCCGTCCTCTGCATAGTCGCTCGCTGAGAAAGGAGGGAGACGGCAAGACACAATGAAAGAGGTAGCAGAGAATGTGGCATCCCCCAACACCCTCAAGCTTAAATGAGCACGAAAAATCAGAGACTAGTTCCCGAGATCCACTTAAATCCGGCTTTCGGCACAGGTATGACTAACATGAGGCCTTTACCAGCCAATTTTCTTCCCCCCCCCCACTTGAAGCAATTTAGTCAAATTGCAGCCATCTCAACTTTAAGAATTCAAAGATGTTTTTGGAACACAAAGCACCAATGTTCCAAACACATAAGTACCCCTTTTATTTTTTCCAACATGAGCGTACTTAAGTCATCTCTAAAATTAACATACTTTCTCTTGAACAGAAAGCTTTACATGTGGGGGGAAATATTTGCGGGTTTTTATATGGGAAATTATACGGAATCTCTTTAGGGAATGACTGGAGCTGTGTCTCAATGACTACCCCTTCCAGATTTTAGCTGACACAGCCATTTTGTGTAGCTGTAATTAAAATGGACAGTAGAGCCTGCCATGGTTTGTATTTACAAAAATAATTATAGGAAATAAATTGTTGCATTATAAAAAATAAAAAAAAAATTCTTAACGTTTGCTGAGGTATTTCAAATTATATTTACGATGCGTATTGTATCCTTAAATTCATTTTGAATATAAAAAAAATGCTTACGAGTTCCACAGCGTGGGCAACACTCTCCATCTGGAACAGTTGCGTTAGCACACGGAATTAGGGGACATGAGATCTTGCGACACACCGTTGCCGAGTTCTGCAATAAAAATTCTTGGTTATGTTTTGCACCCAATTTTTTTTTAAATGTCACTAAAGGGACAATGAAGTCTTGTTGCATAACCGGATGATTTTGATCCATGCAACAAAATCCTCTTGGAAGAATTCCCCAAGTCTGGAATGCCAGAATAAAATCCAGGTGTGTGTCTGCAAATGTAGACCCCTGCTGGCACCAGTCCCTCTACTGGTGGGAATGGAGCCAAACATCTCATAAAAAGAAACTGGTTTAAGATGGCATACCTGACAAGTGCACTCCGTGCAGTCGTCGACGGTCCACTCGTCTCGATTTTTATGCACGATGCCGTTATGGATGCAGACTCCGCTATGGATGCCGATGCGGGTTTTAATCAGCTTGTTCTCATTTGTCTAAAAGACAAACGAATAAAAGCACAATTAAATACTTCTTTTTGCTAAACATGTTGTTTCCTGCTCACCAGTTTGCGGAGCTCAATGGACAGCTCCTTCACCACCACACCAAGACCTTTGAGCTCCTTGAACATGCTGACCAGGTCTTCACAGGAGAAGCCACAGACCATCTGCAGATCTTCAAGACAGAAAAAAAAAAAAATCATGTTTCTTTTCTTTGTTGTATCCTCATGAGAGATTCCTCACCTTTGGTTTTATGACCAGTGTACTCCGTCCTGATAGCTGAGGAGCCATTAAGATTCTCGATGATCATTGAATCTGGTGCTGGAGGTAGAGCAAAACCACACCACATGAAATAAGTGCTCCTACAACTCAAGCGTGATGATTTATTTTCATTACACAGCTAAGGACACCCCGGGGAATCGTTTTTATGCAGCCAAATATTATATTTGGGCAAATGATAGCGTTGACATAAAGCAGACAGGACGCGAGTGGGAGGATAAACATACTCGTGATAAATTACTCACAACTCTGGCATCCCTTGTTGCGGAGGATGGCGTCCAAGCTTGTTCCAAAAACGAAGCGCACGTTTTGAAGGACCCCCTGCAAACACGAGAGTGGAAGTTAAGTTATAAAATGTTGCGCAACTGCATTCATTTATCAATCATTTTATTATAGTCTCGTTTGTATATTTATGGGATACTTTTTTTTTCATGCATGCATTATCACACGAGGATAATTTCCGTCTGTTTGCGTATTTTTGCGCATTTGGAACACTTTTACGCACGTGGATAAGACAGCGCAAAAGTAAATTTCTTTACTTTTTTCCCGTTTTTTTTAGTGTGTCGTATTCACCATGAACCGATCCTTCACGGCTCCTTTCCCGATCCTGAGTTGCGCACTTGCAGGCGTCTCCTGGGTCAGGATGCTGTGGATCGGCGCGTCCAGCTCGGCGTTGTTGACCTCCTCGCATCCTGCGTAAAGTTGAGCCCGGTCCTCCTGCACAAACAGTGTGATGTTCTTCCAATGGCCAGTGGCGAGATCCGCATCTTCGATGGAGACCAAATGCTGCTTCTTCTCAGTGGAGAAAACAATGTCCAAAGTGTTCGCCTTCCCATTGGACACGATTTCAAATACTGGACCGGAACCGTCCTTCTTCTCTATGGTCAGGAGGCTTCCCCGGGTGCGTTTGGCTTGCTTGAAGTTGAGCAGCAAGAGGAAGCCCCTCTCGGCGTGGATGGAGTCGATCAGGTCCCGGAGGGCGCGCTCGGGGACCGGGGGGATCAGGTCTGGGTTGAGGATCTTGTAGGCGGGGCTGTACGGATCGTCTCCTTTCACCTGATTCACGCCGTGGTTCTTCTTAGGGACTTGGACCAACTCGAACAAGTCGTACACGCTGTTGTCTTCTCCACTCTCTGTGATTGTATAATTTTAAATTACGCTCAATATATTTATTATTTGCTTTTCTTTACAACAGGAAAAAAAACTCTTAACAAACATGAAATAATAAATTTCAAGTTCAAATGGATCACCTGCTATCCTGGCCGCTTCACAAGTCCAAAGCATCAATAACAAAAATATCCCCGTCAGCTTCATGATGAGACAATTTAACTACCTAGAGTAAAAATAATAAATTAAAATAGATTTACTATCAAAGTTCATGCAAAAATTGTTCCATTAAATCAAATATTTACTCACCTGTTTAGAAAAAATCCAAATAATCGATACAAATTAGAGGGTGAAATTATAAAAATAATAAAAATCCAGAAATAATCCTTAGGAATTGGTATGTATGCCTAATATTTTGGGGGAAAATAAGACAAAAGGTCCACTGGACATCAGCAACATTTAGACATTTTATGGAGAAAAATGAGTCCTGAATGTGATCAGTCGCAATAAAAAGCCCCTTATAAGCTGAAGGGGGACAAAGTGCTATTTAAATAGTTTAATGCCATTCCCAACAAGTGGCCTCGTCCAATCAGGGGTGAGAAAAGAAGGGTCGAGTTTATCATCCATCGGGGAGAGAGAGAGTAAGAGAGAGAGAGAGAGAGAGACAGAGAGAGAGAGATTCATTACAAATTCCCATAAATAAAAATGCTATTTAAGTGTTTTATCCATGTGTTTACATTATTGTGCCCGCAGTTGCACTCATTCAATTAATATACAGTATTAAATATTAAATTATAATCTAACATTAAACATTAACTTTAATTATGCCTGATTGAGCTATTAAGTTACATCTAACATTAAATATTAATTTTAATTATGCCCGATTCCTAAAGCCAGGGTGTTGTGATTTGTAGGCCGTATATAAAAAACTGATCACAAACAGGTACTATTAACGAGACAGCATTAAATACATGCAGTTCCGTTTTTAACCGCCAGGAGTCGACAATACACAGTATCCTGAGGTAATGTTTAATTTGAGGTGTCTGGGTGCAAACTAAAGTGCAGGGCACGAGTGTACTCTTCGACTAAGTGTGCTTCATGACAACGGAGAGATTTCCACAACTTGAAAGAAATTAAACGACTGAGTGAGTAATTTATCCACACGTTACATCAAAAAAGATTATGGTGCGCATAAAAGCACCTGAACGTTGCGCATGCACTTAAATGCACTCATGACTCGGCATGATACTTTTTACAAGAGACATGAAATGCAACGGGCTGACTCTGCAACTCTTAAATATGTCTAGGAATGTATCTTCAGTCTATTATCAGGTCACGGCGCACCAGCTTCTTTTTATAGACTTCCATAGACAATGTCATTTACATTCCAGAGCACAGCAGGAAGAGGAGGAAATAGACATGATGGTGTTCCCAAACATCTGATGTAATTGATGCCCAGAGGTTGTTTTGATTTAATTTGTGTTTGCATTAAAAAAAAAAAACTTTAAAACGCTCTTTCCATTTTAGATGTTTTTAAAAGAAACATTAAAAACTATCATTGGCTTTGCATGCAATATTGCCGTAAAACTTTGACTATAAGCCAAGTGATGTAAAAAAAAAAATATATATATATCAATGGTCAGGTTAAGTTGAGGCTAAAATTTATTGACTTGAAAGAATGAAAACCATCAAATGTATCACTGCTTCTTTAAATATGGAGAACTATTATAGACCCAATAAATTACAACGTACACGCACATCGGACACTTTAAGAACCCCAAATTTTGTTTTTTTGTTCGACATGAATATAATTTATTGAGAATTTCAAACAGCGGCAATCCTTTTACAGCTCTGCGTACATTCCTTGGGTAAACCAATACAAACTGTGGTGACCCGGCAATAAACTGTTGTCAGTTGACCTTATTTGGAGATATAGAAAGGTCACCTGCCACGTACACATTCCCGGCATACCTTTGCAACATTTATAAATATCAAGGGAGCATTTTTCTTCATCCCATATGGCCAGTTGAGTCACGCAATGCAAAGACTCCTTCATAATCAGTCGGAGAAATATTAGATCTGTATGGAACACCTCATAAGTAATTCTTGGAACCACGCGAGAACCCCGAACCATTTTCTAATAACATCACTGTTGTCTTGTTGCATTAACAACACGTCTAAGAAGATCTCTGGTGACCCTGTCATGGTCACCAGGTTAGGAGGTTGGGAGTGAGAGGACCTTTCAGGATCTATTTAGCGCATGAGTGAGCAACTGATGGTTCAATAGAGCCTCCAACCAGGGCGGGGCTCCCTCATTAGACATTGACATTGCTCCCTGTTGTCAATCTTCATAAATGGGAACGTCAGGATGTCATCAAAAGAACTTCCCAAATATTTTTTATATTAAATAATTCTAATTTGCTATCTGTGCCTTTCAATTAGCATTTGTGGGCTAAAGAAATTAGAAAGGAGGGGGGGGGGGGGGGGCTGAGGTCCTCATAACAAACAAAACTAAGAAAAATAAAATATTTACTGATTTGGAAACATTTTGGATTCAATGCTAAAGATAAAATGCTAAACAAACCAGACCTGCTTAGCTGCCCAGACTGACCTAAAAAACAAAACAAAAAAATGGGCAACCCAAATAGTCCATCCATCAATTTTCTGGGTCGCTTGTCCTCATTAGGGTCACGAGTATCGAGTATCCCAGTCTGTCATTTGCATTCCTTAGTATCAGCAAGTTGTTTATTTTGGCTAAAAAGTGGGTTATTTTAAAACATATCAACAACCGAGTGATAAATACCTCCCAGGCTATCTAGTTTAGTACCTCCTCTCGAGTCCCACTTGACAAAAAGCAGATTTGCACTAACGGTGGTGTTGATGGAGTTGCTGAGCAACGATGCGATGCAGGACACTCCAGGGTAACACAGGGAGCTGTTTCAGGGTTATGACCACAAACTATAGACTACAGCCAAAAGAGAAGCTCTTAGATGTTGATATGCACACAGTCGGCCATTGTATTGCATCGAGGACGTTGTATAAAGTTTGGCAAAACCGCAATCAAACAAATGTAAAGGTGACGTGGAAAGTTATAAAAACATTGTGTGGTAATTGTATTTCAAAATCAATTTAATGCAACGCTGATTTGAAATAATCTGTTGTTGCCATGGCGACGTGGGGTAACCACCATTAGAGTTGGCTTTGTTGTTGGAGCCTATGACAGTAAAAAAAAAAAGGATTGATTAGCATCTAGATTATTATCACTTAGATTATTCTTAGTGATATTAAATGTAAATATGATACACAACTTTATCTTTATTGCTATAATCTGAAGTGGAGCCTCGCTGAGATTAAACACTGAATGTTCTTAAATGTTTTTGCTGCTGATAAAACCGAGATGTTGATTGTTGGCCCCGCCAGACACCGGCGCTTAAATAAAAAAATAAAAAATCTGTGTCTTGATAAATATGCTGTTAACTAAAGTGACTGGACAAAAAACAAAACAAAAAAAAAAAACCTTAAATGTAAAAATAAAAACAAAAAATTAAATTAAAAATAAATTAAAATTAAATTTAATTAAATTGAATTAATTACAACCACATTCAGTGATAACAACATGACAAAAAAAAATCCAAACTCTCAATTGATTGCAAGCTGAGCTTGGAAGCCACAACCTCTGACTGCTTGGCAGATGTGCTAACCACACGTGCCACCATGTTGTCCAAAAGAGACAAACATTGACTGCAATTTCTGGAACTCTTATGTTGGATGCTTCCCATATTAATTGATGAAAATATGTGGATTTACTGGAAATTGGGGCGAGAGGGAGGTTATACAATTTGTTATCTGGTTTGGCTGATGATACGAAACAACCAATATAATGATAAAAAAACAACAACTGAAGACTTGCTAATTCCATTCAATTTTTTATTTTCCTTCAGCAAAGTGACTGAACAATTATTTTTATCTTCTACCGTTCTTTCCGTGCTTTTAACGTGGTTAAGGTGGAATGAGGAAATAAGATTTAATCAAAAACTTGGACTCTGCTCGTGAATATCTGAAGAGTGTTGAGTGTCCCTGACATGAGGACACAGGATGATGTGTTTGGAAAGAGCAAAGCCTGAAATGTTGCCTACGAGCGCTGTTTGCTCTCCTTTAATCTGCGTTTTTTTTTTTTTTTTCCGTGGAGATGTCAAAATAAACAAACCGCAATCTTCTTCCTCAAGGAGAAACTGGAAAAGTTCTGTCCTTGTAGGGATGGCGTGAAGTCCCTCAATTGAATCCAAAACATGTGTTCACATCGTGAGATGGACGGTTTTACTCCATTACAAATGGCAATTGAAAATCTTTTTTTTTTTTTCTGCTTGGCTTGTTTTGCGATAAGAACAGCCGGATTTCCGACATTAGGTAATCAAATCGTTTGTTTGGGTGTGCGGCAGTGTTTTTTCCTGACTGTCACGGCCTGAAACTGCTTAGGGCGGGAAAATAATGTAAAAGACTTTGATTTAATATTTTTTATTTATATTTGTGGTTAACGCTTAGACTGTCACTGACAAAATCTTTTTTTTTTAAATAATTTTTTTGCATCTCTTTGCATTCAAGGTGCTTTGTAGCTCACACACTTGCAATACGTCCACAGGTACCGTATTTTCCGCACTATAAGGCGCACCTAAAAACCTCCAATTTTCTCAAAAGCTGACAGTGCGCCTTATAATCAGGTGCGCCTTTTATATGGATCAATATTGAGCCACTACAGCAGGAGTGTCCAAAGTCCGGCCTGCGGGCCAAATGTATCTATCTTATATATGGACAAAGTTTTAAAATAGGCCATTCATTGAAGGTGCGCCTTATAATCCAGTGCGCCTTATATATGGACACATTTTTAAAATGGGTTATTCATTGAAGGTGCGCCTAATAATCCGGTGCAACTTATAGTGCGGAAAATACGGTAGTTGATGAATTTTTGTTGCATAAGTAGCACCACGTGTTGGACATGTGCTCCAGCTGTTCTGTGCACGCCATATCATGGAGGTGTTTGCTTCTGTTTTGAAACATTCCATCATCATGAAATAATGATTTCTTGAGAAAATCTACTGTGGAGTATCAACCTCAAAATCACGCCTGGATAGTTTCTGTCGAAGGTGATGCAGTGATAATCCCATAATGTTGCCATGGTGACAAAATAGGCTGAAATGATTGATGAGTACAATGAATTTGGAAGTATTTTCAGATCAGGCATTTTGTTTTTTTGGCAGAACTACAAAAAGCTTCTTGAAAGATGCTGAACATGCAGACAAACAATGGACGGAAAAAAATCATCAGATGCTATCGGAGAGGAAATGGCATGCCACTTAACGCACCCCTTGGGTGTGTTCTGGATGGGAGCAGGAATGTGAAGAATGTCGGATTGGACATCTCAGCAAGACGCTTTCATGGTAGAAACCCGTGGATTGATGTAAAGTTAATATTTGGACTTTGTTTGTCCTCTACAGTGTGAAGCAATTTTAAAAATTCAATAACTTGGAGCTTTTGGGCAAAAAGAATTGCACCAAGCATTTTGTTGAGTATTATTTTGATCACCTGAACAAATATTGCCTTGTTTTCTTCTTTTTTTTTTTGGTTTCCTGTTTCTTTTTGTGCACGTTGCCCACGCAAGCACAGCGCTCACGTTGCATGCCCTGTGAGTGAGCGTTTTGATTCACGCTAAGGCGTATTTTGCACAGTTAATTTAGCGGGAATAAGAAACAGCTTGGCATCCATTTTCTTTTCAATGGCACGTCTGGGTTTGTCGTTTTGCCCATAATTGGGCCGCACATTTATGCTGTGAGGATAAAAAAGAATATTTATTGTTATAAATAGACGGATATTCATAAAATGATGTATGGCAATGCCTGACTCAGCAATTTTGGGAAAATTTGATAATTAATCCCCTCAGCTTAATCAAAACATAACTGGGAGGATATTGCGTCATCTCAAAAGACGAAATATATGTATTGAGCATGATTTGACTCATAATTTGATTATTATTTTGTTCCTTAGAGATGTAGCATTGGTGATTTATTTTTTTTCTGAGCAACGGTATAACGTAAACATCAAAAGAAACTTTCCAAACAATTTGAAAATTGATGTTAAATTGCACCTCATGTTTTTATGAGCTCACTTTAGGCTTGATTTGGTTTGACTAATTTGGAAATATTAGAAGTTTGTTTGGAAATTTTCTTGTTTTACTCATACCCTCTTGGATTTCCACAATGTTGGGGATTATTAGCTCCGAGAATCCTTAGTTACCCCCAAACTGTCTGGACGTCTGTGATCAAGCGGTACAACGACAACTTCTGCAGTGATTTATTTAATATGGGCTTCTTGCAGAGTTGTGGCTGCTGCAGTCTTTCAAATTGTCACCACTAATAATAGCGGATGAGCCCACTTTTATGGCGGTGTTTGCGTTAAAATTACAGCTTGCGTGCCGCTATAGTGTTGGCTCATGGATCCAGAGGACGGTGGGGAACCACAGCTCCTCGGGAAATATTATGTGCAAACATATCAATTTCTGGGTTAAATATAATATTTGGATATGTCTTTTCCTTTTTACTTACACGTTGCGCGAGATGGATCATTTTCTATTTAGGTGGTCACTAGTAGATTTCCAGCTGCAAAAAAAATGACATTTTTGCTTGCATATTTTGGAGGGTTCTTCCCAACCTGAACCAGACTTGAACCAGGTTCTTGTTTCATTCTCCTCAAAACATCTGAAGGAGATTCAAACAACGTTGTGGTCAGTTCATTAAGACCAGAAGACACTATCAGCATCCCAATTTCTTTTCACTCCGATTACTTGCCACCAATTCCTCCTCCCCCTTGTGAAAGCAGCATTGTGATTTTTTTTCTCAGCACATTAAAGTGGTCTGAGGGAAACAATCTTAATGTGGCTGATACCGTGCCATCAGACTATTTGCCGTGTGTTCTCAATAACAGGAAGTCAGGAGAAATGAGTTCTCCCATAATTACAACGTGCTTGTTTTCCCTTCCTCTCCATATAATGTTCTTGGGGGTAAACTCGCATCAAAGGACGGAATGTTAAATCTTGATATCGGAAAAGGGCTTCCATAATAAAATAGTTTAATAAACTTCTAATATTCCAGCAGTATGGATATATTTGCTTTTGGGGATCTGTGATAGCATCTTAGCTTTAGCGCTCAATACCACAACAGTATTAACAATAAAAGTTGTCGATGCATCGTTAGTTACCCTCCATCGTTAATTTAGTATCTCATAGCCTGACTTTCTTAGCAAGAAATGGACAACGATGAGCAGTTGAGGATTATATTTTGAACACAGACAGCTGTGAGCTATTTTCCACATTCATTTCATTTTTAACCGCAATTACAATTTCACAAAGTGGAGGGCAACGTTAAGACGCAGACAGTCTGTGAGCAATAAACAGTCTTTCGGGTTATTCATGTACCAAAGCCATATAATAACAAAATAAAAATTAAAGAAAGATGTAATTGGTGGATTTCAACGGCTAATATACTGATTTAAATAATGTAATATACAGCAAGTATTTCGCAAGAGTTTATATATCGTAACTCGTATGATACTGATGATAAAAACTACCACAACGGGTCGTTCCATTTCAAATAATTCTGCAAGATTCTTACCATGACAATAATAGAGTCGGTGCTTTGTGAAATTTTGGATGAGCACGTTTATCTGGAGCTAATGGAGAAAGCTGCAGACTGAGCTCTTGACATGACACCATCGGTGTGTCGAGACACATCGTCTAGCTCATGCGTCAGCCTGATTATTGAAGAGGGTTGCTGACAAGCAAATCGTTGCCTCTTCAGCTCAATTTTGGAGGGGTGATGAATGATTCGTCTTATACTTGCCCTAAGTTCAAAATATAACTGCAGCATCTAGTGCTAACAGGGTAAGCTAGCATTAGCATGACAAATCTGCTGTCTGTTATATCATTCATATGACATCAATCTGACATCTAAAAATAGTTTTTAATTGTGGAAAAGCATCACTTGAGTGTTTCATGGATTTGACTTCCCAGGGACAGAGGTCTTGGAATTTCATTTATTTCTACTCCCATGGTGGTGGGCTTTTGATCCCACTTTGAGTTTGATGCAGGAATACAGTTTACCTTTGATTCAACTTCATCAAGGGAGCGATTTGTAATAGGCCAAAAGCTTTTACTTTCACACATCTCAAATGTGACACTCTTTCATTTCCAATTCATTCACGCTTGCACGCATCATTAAAGCACTTAGTGGCCGACCCGGGGAGACGGAGCAGGAGAAAGAGTCTGTTGTAGAGCAGACGGCTATAAAAGAAAGCAAAAAGAATTAGTGTGTGATTGGCGGTGAGAAATCCCACTGAAGTATGAGAAGTGGGATTAGGAAGTGAATATAGCGATGACCACCGTGTTGCCCAGCTAGACGCTGTAATTACACACATTGTGACTGATGCCATGATTACTCAAGAGGAAGGAGATACTGACAGTAATAGTTGGGAAAATATGAACTACAATGACAGGCTGTGGTCATCACTTTCATCGAGATTATTTCAGCATCAAATTTGAAGTCATTATATAAAGGTACAGAAATTGCTATGTTGAAGCCACTGTGGCTGGAATAACACAATTCCGATCTTCATGAGAGATGATCCTTTTTATAGATGTCACATTTTCAAGAACTCCCCAAAAATTTCGGATTGTTTTAAAGATGGAGGTTTTATTTGAAGATGTTTGAAATGACATAGAAAAGCAAAGCTTTGATTTCACAGAGTTGTTGCCGTGGCGACGCACTGTTTAATTATTTATGTGATTTAATTTGATATGTTTTTGTAAAGCACTTTGTCATGGCAAATGCTGTCGTGAAAACGTTAAATAAAAGATGTCTTGGATTTTATTGCATCGTATGGGCCAATGGAATTTCCTTAAATCGAAATTTCGCACAGACGATTGGGTTCAAAAGAAACCATGCAGGCAGTGAACTTTCACAAAATGAGGCAGCCTGATCACTGTTGCGTAAGAGACCAGAATTAGTCGATGTGGGGGGTCGTGTTATCAATTAACAAAGCCACGCATTCCAAATCCCTCTACAACACTTTTTCTGGAAGCAGAGCAGGTCTGTTGGCTTCCATGTTGCTTTGATACGAAGATTACGATATGAGAGCAGCTTTTATGGTTGATGTCCTCCGAGGTAGCCAAAGACTGTGTCCGTTTAAATGTGCCAAAGAGGGTCATTGTTTCCTTATAATCCAACTAAAAGATTAAATCATGAGCCGGGAGAGAAAATCATTTAAGGATTCTCGAATTATTTTTGTGTCCTTTGTTAGGTTTGTATCCGATTTTTTTCACGAAACTTACTTCCATATGCACAAATCAAAAGATTTTATCTTCTCAAATGAACGCTAAGAAAACCCATTTAGCTAATGATGCACAATATAAACTTGTAACATCCTGTTAGTATTTCTAGACTATTTAAATTACATTCCCAGACCGTGACAGTCTTTTGTTCCATCTGCACCCTCTGTTTCTTTTAATATTCAAATTTGACATTAAAAAAATGAAAACATTTAGTGGCGATTGCTAAAATTTCATTGGTGGAAATATGATAATTTCCCAGACTCTTTCGACGCCTCTATTTGCTGAAACCGAATTGCATAATATTCGAAAACATCCGCCATGTTTGTTCGAACCATGTTCGACTCCTCAAATTGGATTGATTCTTCCTGAAAGCAACCATGGTGGGCAAAAGGGCGTTTGTGTCCAAAAAAATGGCCCATAATGACTCATTGAGGAGTCGAGGAGGGAAATTCATGCGAGTACTAAGTTAAAAAAAAACGAATCGTGCACTAAACACACAAAGACTAAACCTGAAATGTTTGTGTTCAAGGGCACCGTGCTGCCAATAATGAGAATTGTGTTTACCTACATTTTAAATTATCATTATTATTATTATTATTTTTATCATTATTATTATATTTTGTCAAAGGGACAGTGTGGACCAACCTAATCCATTTCATTTGAAGAAAAAAACAAATGTATAATTTTGGGAATGTTTTTGCTGTCAGATTTCTGTTCTTGGAAATTCATTTCTTGCTTCTGCCTCTTATGATCCTTCTGAACCTTATAACTCTTGAGGCAGTTTTGAACTTGCTGATGGGATTTGCGCTGCCGGAGTTCACTTGGGTTAGCTTCCATCACATCTGGTGTCGAGCAGACAGCAAGTGTGAGACAAGGCAAATAAAAGTCGACAGAACAAATCACAGCGGCCTTCCGTTAGGCTGCGCTCGAGCAAATTGTGCGATTGCATCGAAACCAAAACAGATCCCGGCGTTCCGGCTGTTACTGAGCAGCTCTCCCCCCTCCCCTCCTGTTCACATAATAATTAAGAGAATGCTGTGGAAGGTTAATTTGGGTCAGAGTATAATGAGCTACTTCAGAAATACTTCATGAGTACAATAAGATTTTGGCAGCTGCTGAGGCATTTTTCTCAATTTAAATGATAAAAATTTATATAATGAATGATTCACAGAAAATATGACCAACAATGATGATTAAAAATAAAAACTAGTACAACTCATTCAGTATTCCACATGCATAAATATATTGACGTGCTAAATAGTTAGCAATCTACCTCCAGTTTCAAATTCTGCTAGCAGGAAGAAGCACGAGTTCCAGGGATTATCCGAGATCAGCTCGAGTGCGGAAGAGAAAGTATACAAGTTAAGCTGCAGCCGCAAAGAAATACATCATCGTAAATACTTGCATTTACTTCTTCATAATATTTAAAACAATTTATTTTAATTATTTCCGCAGCTGATTGTGTTCAATATGTTTTAGATGTAAAAGCTTCCCCATAATCATTGTACTTTTAAAATTATTGTAAAAAAAAAAAAAATCTTTTACAGAAGGACTTTATGAGTAGGAAGTCAGTACTTGCCGTGCGGACTGGACTGATTTAAAAACAAAGAGACCATCAAAGCTTTTAGGTGTCCAGCCAGCCAAGGTAAGACGATTTGAAGATAATTGTTATGTAATCCATACTGTTTGGACGTTACATAACCACGCCAAGATTTGGAGGACACACCTCTGAGATGAACCAGATGTCGGCGCATTTATTCAGGCAACACACTGGATTCATTGAGCTCTAAGGAGGTCCCACATATCCTGTCCACAGGGACTTTGCTTGTGTGCCGGTGCGGTTTGGACTTCTGCGTAGGGCTAGAGACATTTCTCGGATTCGCCGACTGAGTGCATTTTGTAATGTCAATTTTTTTTTTAGCAGATTGAAACAAAGCCAACTCATAATTGGATATGAATCAACCATCCATTCACTAATTAGCAACGTTTTTGTGATTCATTTTCTATATTCAAACTTATTTATCAATAGTACACTTCATACTTACCGTATTTTCCGCACTATAAGGCGCACTGGATTATAAACCGCACCTTCAATGAATGGCCCATTTTAAAACTTTGTCCATATATATAAGATATATATATTTGACCCACGGGCCGGACTTTGGACACGCCTGCTGTAGTGGTTCAATATTGCTCCATATATAAGGCGCACCTGATTATAAGGCAGCTTTTGAGAAAAGTGGAGGTTTTTAGGTGCGCCTTATAGTGCGGAAAATACGGTACTTACGTCCATTTTTATCAGCACACATTGTACCAGGCAACCATTCACACTCACACCGACTGTCAGAGTCTGAAGTTCCCTGAGCTGTATCTCGGTTTCACATCGATGTGCATGTTACACTTGTCTGTTGAGCTTCCGTCCTTCACTTGTGAAAAGGACAAGATCTGTGAAGTGCTCAGCCTCGGGTAGAAATATACTCTTTTGTGTCAATAGGGCCACCGTAGTTGTATTTTTATGAATCATGACATTAGACAACAGCTGATAGGTTTAATAGTCATTTAATTTTTTTCCGATTTATTTCAACTACCATGTATTCTCGGTGATAGAAGATAGTCATGCCCTAAATATTTGTGTTTGAATGCCAAAGTGTCGCTATTTGTTTCTAATTTGACAATAATCAGCGCATTAAAGGCTTGTTGATTGCTTCAGTTTGCTGTCGTAATGAGATGCCGGGTGGGCAACGCCGTCCTCTGTCTCTTGCTAGCTCATTAGACAGTCCCTTGCAATGTTTTACCGTAAAAACTATTTGATTACGCAAATGTCGAGCCAAAGAATGAAAAGACAAAGCAGCTTGACGTCATCGGGTTCAAGCGATTAAATGGCAATTTGTATTCTGTGTACACTCTGGGATTGTACAAAACTGCTTCAGTATGCTCATGAATGGTTTAGCGAGAATAACTCATTATTTATGTGTCCGCAGCCATTAAAAAAGACATCCTAATATTGACTGTTACGTCAGCGTCCCCCCCCAAATAAATAACAAATACATTCCCATCTCTCTCCTAAGAAACACTCCTCGGACTGGGCCTTGTACAAAATGGTGACTAACGTATGTGATTAATTGCGAGCAAAACCTCAAATGTCTCAGTAACGTCCATACTTGTCCGCGGATCAGGTTGTGGAACTGATCCACAGACAATAAAACTCAAGACGAGTCTTCCCCTTAAGTGTGTCTAATAGTTATATCGTCATGTCATCCTAAGACTTATTGATGCCACATCACTTGAGAATTCTGGGAAGTTAAAGCTGTTCTCTGTCTTGGTTGTCTTTCATCAGAGGAATATGCTTGGCAACCTTAAGACATTTCCAATGTCTTGATTTGAGTTAGGAAAGCTTGGAAAGCATGCCAGCCAAACGTGGAAAGTTGATTTATAGTTTTGGAATTTATTAGAAAGCTTACCAATGGGCTTTATGGGTAAGATAATAAAAGAAAAAATGGACATACCGTATTTTCCGGACTATAAGGCGCACCTTCAATGAATGGCCCATTTTAAAACTTTGTCCATATATAAGGCGCACTGGACTATAAGGCGCACCATGTCGGATTTTTAATCCAAATCAAATCATTCTCCATTTTATCTTTTTTATTTCAACTTTAGACACAACAAATTACTTTATAATCACAAAATAATGATCCATAGTGTTTTTGATTCATGATTCATAGTCTTCAGCGGGCCACTTATGATTGATTTTATGACACAATGCTTCGGGCCAGTTTAAATTTAGGAATTTGGTCCATATATAAGGCGCACTGGACTATAAGTCTGCTTTTGAGAAAATTTTAGGTTCTTAGGTGCACCTTATAGTCCGGAAAATACGGTATATATAATAACTTACACACACTTACATACACGATTGCAGTAACTTACCATCATCTGACACATTCCAGAATTGTTTCTCGAGCTCCACGCAACTAAGCGTCACTTAACTAAATGCGGAATGTCAACATTCACTGAACCGAAATACACCCACACATCAGACTTCCTGTTAACAGCCCTCAAGCGTTTTCCCACTACTTCTTCCAACAAGAAAACACCATGATTGAGAGTTTTAATAGCGTCTCCAAAACGGTAAAATGGGATTTAAAAGAATTTAATTTTCTCTCTACTCTCACCGAGAAATTTTTTATTGTCAACTGTCAGCTCAACAGTGTGTAGGATTTCTCCCCAAACATTGGTGGGGTTGATTTTGATGAAGGATCTCAATTTGAAGCTGAGCCAATATTATTGCGAGTTAATTGCTTGACGATATCTAAAAGTAAAAATAATAGGATTGCGGTTAAAAATACACATTCATTTTCATCGCGAGGTTGTTTGTTCCATTGGAAAATGTGTGTGTGTGTTTTCCACCAGCGTTGTGTTTGATCGCATAAACATCTCGACTTCAACACATGTTCACCACGACATACACGAAACATTACACTCAGTGTGTCCTTGGGTTTCCCCAATTTGTGCTGCAACCCTCATCTCCTCGCATCTCCACTCCGTCCCGACTGTTTACGTTTCTTTAAAACTAGTGAGGTCAGGCTGAAGTTGGCTTAACTTTTTTTCGTGTGGTTTCCAGTCGTCTGCACTTGGCTGCCCCTCGCTGACAAAAATGGAAAAGGTCCACACAAACCAGCTCTTGAAATTGTCAGTGACTGTCAAACAGAGACGAAACAAAGACGGCGTATCTGCTCCAAAAATGTCTCCACTTACTGTCCGAGGAATTTCCTCTCTTCACATGATGAATTTGGGAGAGAGCAGTTTCACACACGTGGGATGTTCGAGGGCGCCTGACTGAAGTTACTAAAACACATCAAAGTGGCGAGGGAAGGGAGGGACAAGATTTTCCTTGCTTACTGAGTAAATGCAGGGAGCTCTATCTTTATGAAGAATGATAAGACTGTCCAGGAGCCCCCCCCCCCTCCCCCATCTCCTCCCCCTCCCTCATCTGAGTCATTACAAATCTGCAATGTGACCTTTGTGGAATCCTTAACACATGTTGCACAGGATCGCTAATAAAACTGGTAGCATCAAAATTGAATGAATTAAATGACCATTTTAAACACGTTTTATTCAATATTTATTCACAGTATGATTTTATTCTGCAAAAATGTTCAGGGAATGAATGATATATATGTCTTATGATGATTAATTACAGGTCAATCCTTTATTTGTCCCGCCGTTGGGAAATTCATAACCTTCGGGTTAATATCCAAACGCTGCAGTGTCATGTGAATGCTAGCAGTGAAAGAAAAACAATCCAATCAAGAAATAATGAAGCAAAACAGAAGCAATATTTGGCTGCCTTCAACTGATGTCAAATTTTTGGGGCCAGAAATGAAGTCATCGTAAGAACAAAGAGCGCATACATGGTGTTTACTTTCAGTCAGTAGTTTTAGCATCTGGAATGCTGCTTAGGATCGTAGTCAGTGGTTGTTGGTGAAGTTGGTTTTCTTGCACATTTTTGTCTACCAAATATTTAAAATGTATGAATTATTATTAGTTATTATTATTAGTAGTAGTAGTAGTAGTAGTAGCAGTAGCAGTAGTAGTAGTAGTACACATTTTAATTTTTATTTTAATAATCATAATAATAATAATAATAATTCTTCTTTTTCTTCTTCTTCTTCTACTTCTTTTTCTTTTTCTTCTTCTTCTACTTCTTTTTCTTCTTCTTCTTCTTCTTCTTCTTCTTCTTCTTCTTATTATTATTAGTAGTAGTAGTAGTACACATTTTAATTTTTATTTTAATAATAATAATAATAATTCTTCTTTTTCTTCTTCTTCTTCTTCTTCTACTTCTTTTTCTTTTTCTTCTTCTTCTTCTTATTAGTAGTAGTAGTACACATTAAAATTTTTATTTTAATAATAATAATAATAATAATAATAATTATTCATATTATTATTATTATTGTTAGTTATTGTTATTATTATTATTATTATTATTATTATTATTGGATGGATGACATTTTTTTTTGAGTCCTGTCTTTCGTTCCATGCATGTTTTTAAACTATCTGAGTAGGAGGTCTAGCAGTAGCGGTGATAAACACATGGTTAAGACAATCAGTAGCTCACTGTCTCCAGGAATGTATGGCTAGTTGATCTCGTGGTGGCCTTCACTGCCAAGACAGAATGATGTCACTGACTAGACACTTAATATGTGGTCTGAACCTTCTTGTGAGGTAGTCAAACAGGCATCATGTACTTGAAGGAGTTGAGTGGAGTCACATGCTATTGCTATTTTATGAAGCTGCAGCAAGAATCCTTCACCAGTTTACCTTGGTTCTCCAGGGTTTTGTCCCCAAAAAAAAATTTCAAATATCATATTTGAGCACAATTACTACATTCCAATACCAATCTCTCATTCAGGTTGGTGATTGAAGAGAATGTGCAATAAGTCCAATAACTGAAAAAAAGTTAGAGCCAAAAATCGAATGTTAATAAATTCCATGAAAAACTAGGTACATACAAAACAACACGACTGGGGTGGGACTTGTAATTTTTTACCATAGTTATACATTAATATTAATAATTGTAGGTTGGTTTGTTTGTGCAAGGCTTTGTGTGTGTGAGTCCCAAATTCACATTCCTCTTTCCGTTCCAAAACTAAATGAGGAATGTGGAAGGCAGCAGCTCGGACTGCTGCCAGACAGAACAAAAGTCTTGTTGTGTCTGCTTCATTTTGTCTTCCGCCTCGTCCTTCCCAATACCACTGATGATCAAGATTGTGATGTTGTTTTTTGGAATTACCATTCATTCAAATAGATTGTTATTGTATTATATAAGTGACTCACTGAGGTTGAAGGTTTTCACTAATCTCAACCCGATATAATGTTTAACAAAAATGAGAAACCCTCCGCGGAGTTGAACCATGATCAGTTTCGATGCTTTAGATATTAAACTATATTAAATGAACTATGACGACCTCACTGGCATCTATTTTTGTATGATTCCAACAGCAGTGCAAAAATGATGATGTATTAAAATATTCTATTGGGAAGAACTGACAGGCTAGTAAAGATGATTCTTTGGTCATAAATGGATACTTGTGTGCCCCACCTGACCTGTCTCTGACACTTTTTCTTCACCGCTAAAACCTCGTCTCTCACAGAGCCTCCGGTGTTCGCTGCCCTTTGAAACAATATTTTGACAAGGTGAGGCGTTTTCTGGATGTTAAGGTGAAAGGTTGGCAAAATAAATCAAAGCAAGTCAGCGCGCGCTTCATCGTCACAGTGGTAAACGTGCGATGTTCAGGGGAGACACAGAAGACTTTTCATCTTCCAAGCCTCTCATTGGTTAAATCTTGATGAGATGACTAGTCCTGTTTTTATATTATAACCATGACTTTATCAATAGAATTGCATATACCGTATTTTCCGGACTATAAGGCGCACCATAAGTGGCCCACTGAAGACTATGAATCATGAATCCAAAAGACTATGGATCATTATTTTGTGATTAAAAAGTAATTTCTTCCGTCTGAAGTTGAAATAAAAAAGATAAAATGGAGAATGATTTGATTTGGATTAAAAATCTGACATGATGCATTAATGGTGCGCCTTATAGTCCGGTGCGCCTTATATAAGGACAAAGTTTTAAAATGGGCCATTCATTGAAGGTGCGCCTTATAGTCCGGAAAATACAGTATTTGTTTTTCCTGGTAGTAGGGAGCAAGGCAATATTCATGGACAGTAACGCTAGCATTTAGCCACCTAGCACGGCGCCTTATTTTGGTAAATTGTGTGGCCTGGTGCAGCCATCACATAAGCCAGACCAGGGTTTAGTGTTCTCAACCATACTTTTTGCAAAATGAACTGTATTGCTCGGTGGAAACTTGGATAATGGTGTTCTACTCACCCAACGGTTGTCTTTTGATAATAAAGTCTGGGCTTTCCTTAGGAATCTGCCCAGACAGGACTCTCGATCCTTGTCTTTGAACAAACACCGGTTTCCCATTAGGGAATACTTGGCATGGGGAAAAAAAAGCCACAGGGATGGTGCGTTCAAAACCGTACGGGAGCACAGCGTTCCTCACCTCACGCACTGATGAGGAGAAGGAAGTTTCAAAAGGGTGTTTGGGTCAGTCTGACTCAAAATGGCGAATTCCCGATTCTTCCCACCGAAATTATTACCGTCAATTGATGGGTGGACTCCAGATGTTGGATTAGCTTTTCTTACGATATTTATTTCACGTATCAAATTTCGGTTACAGAGAAGGAAAGAGAGAGTGCAGTTCGAACATAACAAGCGAACTGTTGATTCAGAATTTAATTGCATCTTCTACCTCACCCGAAAAGGACTTCACAGATCTTCACAGCTAATAAATCACTCTTAACGGCCCTTCCCCGTGCTACATCCCTTCTACTTCCTTCGAGTGAACAGCTTGTCCGTCTCACCTCTCCAAAATAAACACCGGTTGTCCGTATTACGATATTCTTGGCATGGACCACATCAATTGGGCACCAACGTCCGGCAACACTTCCAGCCAAGTTCTCCAGAGTCCAACAGTTAGTGACTGAGACCTCCAGTTCAGACCTTAAAATCTTTCAAGTCCGACTGATTTAGAAGCTCTTTGTGGAACTCTGAAGGCTGAGTGTTTGATGGAGGTCTTCTTGGGCAAACTTAAATTTCCATATGTGAAGTTTGACCAGCTGTGTTATCTAACCAAAACTTCCACTTCCTCATTGGATGGATTCACCTCTTGAGCTTTGAACTTCACGGGGTCACACCTGTGGGACATCGTGTTTTTATTTGCTGTGAAGCGAATAATTGGGTCTACTGTGAAGCGACGTTGACCTCAAGAACCACCATCTCCTCTGCAGGTGTACTATAAAGAATGTTTGCCCTCTCCCCGTTTCATCATTCAGGTATCAGGAGAAGGAAAATTGCGGGGCTGAACTTTGAGGGTTTCATGACACCTTGACAAATCTAGCTGCACACTCTCGTGCTTCCCTTTTCCTCAATCTCCCATCTGCCTTCATTCATGCCTGGAATGTTTTCTCAAAGATGGAAAATAAACCGCTATATTCCAGCGCTAGGCTAGTAAATCTATACGCACGGCTCTTGCGTTAAGCGTGAGATTCTGGGCATTAGGGATGAAGAAGAGTAGGGGGGGGAGAAGAATGCACAGGAGCTTATGTGCAATTGTAAATTTACCTCCCTTGGAAATGTTTAGTCGCTGGGTTTGTGTGTGTTTTGCGTTCCTCGGGTGTTATGGTTTCATTCGCTCCGCTCATAGTTCAATCTTCTGCAGACGCTCCATCATAACTAACCGGTGAGGGCCTCCTAAAATATCCATGTGACCATCAGCATCTCTTACATACAGGATCTGGTCTAAACACAACTGGTTTTAATCATGCTAATCCACCCCTGGAAAAATGTGTTTTCCTGTGTAAAATTAGGAGGGAACTGAAACGTTCCAGTAAATTTTACCTGCTCGGGCTACTCACATTTGCTTTGGCAGCTGGGTGTTTCTTTTTGTTACGTAATAAAATGTAACAAAAGATGGAACGTTGATGATAAAAATTGGAAAAGGATTATTTCTGCGAAAGTAAAGGAACCCTTCGGTTAAATTTGATGAGGATGTCGGTAGCTTTTTCCATTTTAGGCTACTTGTCAACATTTATTTCCTGTCCTGCAAATCTTGATTGACCTGACTGGAATATTGTTGAAATGTATCTACAGTCTTTACCAAAATTGCACTCTGAAAATCCCAGAATTTGGATTTACTTCTGGGAAATATAGACAATAACATATAAACTTGTGTGCATGTGTGTTTACACAGACTAAGCCCAAAAAAATTATAATTGTATATTTTCTGTAACATGACTTTATAATAACGAAGAACATTCATTCATATTCCGGAAATTTGTCTTTTGTTAAACCTATCCTTCTAAAATATCCAAAACCACAATAGATAACCACTCATGCACAGCAAAAATGTTATTTCGATGGAGGATTTTCTGGATTAGCAGAGTATTTTCCGCACTATAAGGCGCACTTGATTATAAGGCACACCTTCAATGAATGGCCCGTTTTAAAACTTTGTCCATATATAAGATATATACATTTGGCCCACAGGCCAGACTTTGGACACGCTTGCTGTAGTGGCTCAATATTGGTCCATATATAACGCGCAACTGATTATAAGGCGGCTTTTGAGAAAATTGGAGGTTTTTAGGTGCGCCCTATAGTGCGGAAAATACGGTATTCAGCTGTGATAGTTTGCAAAGCCCCAACGTCATTCATACACAGTAAGGAAGCTGCCCTGTGTTTTCTCTCCCCTCGAGTCCCCACAAAGTCTGTTTTCAGAATTTCTCGAGGCTTAACACACATGTGACATGTGTAGCATAAATTGACACACTGGACGGGGTGGGTTGTTGAGAGATGTCAGTTCGAGGAACACCGCGACCGCGAGTGAGTCGTAGGTGGGTCTGTGTGTTTAGGATCAACCTGGCTTTCTTTTTCTTAGTGCTATGTTGTCCAGCGGCTTAGTGCACCCTAGTGTAAGTCGGCCTCCTCCATCTTTCATCGTGAACGTAAACAATGGACACGTGTGTGTGAGTGTCAGCACGCTCACGGAACACTTGTGCTTTGTTGACCCGGTTGGCCCTTCAGTAAATCTACAAACTTCTGTGAGGACTGGAGAAGATCCTGTCACGCTATATTCCTGAAATCATTGGTGCATTAAATCATATTGAAATGAGTGGTTTGACTTTTTTATGGGCCAAATTTAATTTTTGCCTATTTAAAGAAATCAAAACCACTATTAGAATTTTTGCCATGTGTAACAAATCACATTGTGCCTACAAAAAAATTATATATATATACCGTAAGTTTCGGACTATAAGCTATGACTTTTTTTGCAAATTTTGAACCCGGAATCACGAGTTTAAGCTGGTGCGGTTTATAGTCCAGTGCGCCTTATAGTCCAAAAATCTATTAGTTCTGTACATTTATCACAGATCGCCATAGACAGCAAAAGGAAAATATGATGAGGAGGTTTTTCTTCATCTCCCTGAGCATAGCGTTGCTCTGTCTGAAGCCAAAGCCTCAAAAAAAAAAACATAGCCTCATTAAAGTTACGTAAGAGTCCAACAGATGCTCTCTGTGACTGTCCCTTTAGCCTAGCTCTGTCGCTAAATCCAACAATCCACTATGTCACCAGGTTGTTCTTCTTCTGATGAGCATACTAGAGACTATAAAAATAAATACCAAGAATCCCAACTGCCCACCTCCCTTTTGTGTGGTTCTGTAACATATCTGGTGGTAAGGTGGGTGGTAATTGGGTATGTGTGAGAGTGGCCCATCGTAGCCGGCTGGAAAATCCAGACAGACCGGGGCTTTGTACGAGGTCCACTCAGTGGACTCGCAAAAACCGAGCTCACCATCCTGACTCTACCTCAATGTCTGGCATGATGATTCTACTTACATCTCTATTTTTTAGATGTTCCTCCTCATATATTAAGTAAACATCTAATTTTGTATTTCCTACCATTTGTTCTGTTCAGGATCACGTGCGAGCTGGACCGAAAAACAAACAACCTTTCACAAAAATGGGGAAAATGTGCAAATTCCACTCAGAGGGGTCTGCCGTGCATACATAAGGTAAATATTAGTTTAGTTCCGGCGGGGAAACTTCCTGAGTCTCAGAACAAATAGTTTCCTTGTGTTGTTTGCTTCATCTTACCAGGAAAATATCCTTTTTGTTTTTCTAGCAGATTTTTTTTGATCAATCTGTCAACTAATTTCCAATCACATAAATCAATTATTAGATTATTTAAATAAAATGTGCTGTACAAACTGTGCAATTAAATTGTGTATTTCTGATGGAGTGTAAATTTATCTCATCACCTGTACCGTAATTTCCCAAGAGAAAATAATTCAAGACCTGTCAATATAATCTCAGATTTTGCAAACGTTTAACGAGCTAAATGACTCCAACAGAAAGTCCGCACATCTGCCGAGCGTTCTAAAATATTTTCCCCTTTCGATCGCCTGCAAATTACACATTTTTCCACCTGCCAAGTTTGCTTCTGTCTACGTGATTGACAGACATGTTGTTTTTATCATTATGCAACGGCAAGGAACTCGCTGGAAAGAGAAATTGGCAAAGACTTTTAATCAAATTACTGATTTTCACTCACATGTGAAAATAAACACATTGTTCTTTTTCGACACAAAAAAAAGATAATAAGCAAAACCACATTTGATCTTTCGAAGAATCGACCGGGGTGTCCTAAGATCTCAGTTAGATGTGTAACAAAATAAAAATTGAAGTCGCTAACACTTCTTGCATTTTTTTAATTATTCATTTTTCGAACACAATTTTGTGCCGACATCGTGATTGACTTTTGACTGCGGCAGCATGTTACCTCTCGGCCAAACACGGGTTGATCCCCATATGGAGTACATGAAGAAGAGGCCTTTTCACAAAACATCTCTTCCCATCTGTTCCCGTCTGCAGGTCTAATCCTCCCTGTCTCGGCATGAATCAACTCTAAATTTTGCTTATTTGCCAGCTCCCGCTGTTTACCTTCCATCGGAGGTTTAACCGGCATTTGCGAAGCTTGCACAAGCAGCTCATCAAAGAGTCCCTGAAAAGCTCTTGATCACAAAGAGATTCTTCATTTTAG
Source organism: Syngnathus scovelli (assembly GCF_024217435.2). Taxonomy (NCBI): domain Eukaryota; kingdom Metazoa; phylum Chordata; class Actinopteri; order Syngnathiformes; family Syngnathidae; genus Syngnathus; species Syngnathus scovelli. The sequence goes on along the minus strand of NC_090866.1, from coordinate 8,942,398 downwards.
CTACGTAAACATTGTTGTGTACTGGATCTTACTAGTAACTGAATTTTTATATAAAGTTACCGTATTTTTCGGACTAAAAGTCGCTCCGGAGTACAAGTCGCATAAATTGCGCAATAGAGAGGAAAAAAAACATATATAAGTCGCATTTTGGGGGAAATTTATTTGACAAAATCCAACTTATACTCCGAAAAATACGGTAATTTAAAAAATGTATATTTTCTGCATCCGCTACTGCTTCCTCATTGGTCATAGCATAAAAGAAGGAATTCTGGCACCAATCTAGTATTTGTCTCTGTGTCGCCCAACATCAAGCAACGTCCAGATTGTCATCGAAGCCAGTTACATCATATTTAATTATCCAAAAGGTCGACCTTTCATCAACTCCTGGTCATTCGCCGATAACAGTACATTCCTCAAGGGCCTTACCTGGGTAATGTGATCCCCGAAAATATTCTAGCTGCCTGATTAAATTGTGTGTTTTTCTACACTCACGAGCACAAAAGAAAGATGAGATGAAGCTCGCTGATGAACACAATGATAACAGTTTGGGTCTGATCGTTCGTTCGTTCCACTCGTAGCTGAGATTTCTTGGTAATTCATATCGTTCATGGATGGAGCCTAACAGGAGGACAGGGAGGAATTTTCTGCTGTTTAAGTCTCATGACCCGGGATACTCTTGCGATAATAACAGTTCAGAAGGCTTAGGGACTAATCAGTCCAAGCAGGAATGCGGGATAGAAAGTGTGAGGAGTAAGAGGGCTTGCAAACATGCCAAGAAATATTTAAATATGGTTTATTTTCTATATTTGAGCTGGGAATAAGAAAGATCAAGCCTTCAGATTTGCTGTTATGTTACCGATGATGGATTTTTGTGGGATTTTTTAAGTTTTACAAATAAAATCAGCAACTTACCGGTTTGGTTTATGCTGTCAATCTGGTCTGGTCGAGTTTATGTGTCTGATTCGGGATCCAGCAACCCACACACGCTGTATACAGATAAACCCTAAAATGAGGTGGTCTGTTTTGTCAGCAAGGGGAGAGCGATAAATTTCGGCTCCAGTTCAAAGAGTTTGATGTTTGTTATTCTTCACTTCAACACCAAACACTTACAAACCCAGGAAGTGACTGAAGCATGACAGTCTGGGCTCTTAAAAACTGGATTTAAACAAAACATAATGATAATATGCTCATTTTTTCATTTGTTGACAAACTTTTTCCCAACACATTCCAAAATAGGGTTAGACTTCACGTTTCGACTAAACTCATATGTTTCAACTCACCTGTTACCGAAATGAGGAAAAGCCCTAAAACGGATGGTTGAAGTTTCTTACAACCTGTCGGTGATTTATTCACATCTGCTTCCCACATTGCCTTTTGTTCGTTTGCAGTCTCAAGTCATATTTTGACTAGTAGCTGGACCGACGGTCGTGACCTGGTCAGCTTTGGTGTCAGGTCCGCACTTGCGTAAATCTTTCCTCTTGTTATTCGCACGTTCTACGAGCAGGAGGAAGCAAAGCTGTTCCAGACATTTCCGTGTGGTTCGGTGACAAATCTGTTTAGTTCTGCAAGGGAAGTGTTAGCATACTTGGATGCAAATATTTTTTTTTGCACTGTCTTCCTCACTGCCTCTATTGTTACCTTTTTCTAAGCACCCATAGGTCAAGGGTCAACCTGCTGCCCTCAAGCAGATTTAACCTTTATGGACATATGAGTGTAACTGCACAATCTATTTCCTGTGGCTTTCATGTAATGTCCTTAGAAAATACCAAAGTAATGATTTTTTTTTTTTCAAAAGATCCCAAGCCAAGGTAGACTCATAAATTCAAACAATAAATCTTTCCTGTAAAAATATTTGACTATAATGGGATCCTCAATATGTCCTACAGTAGTTCTTGGAAATGTTTTACAGCTTCAGCTGAGGGAGCACTTTATCATGATTTGATGTATGTACATGCCGTGAACGTATACAAGAGTGCTTGTATTGGCCAAAAGCATATTTGATGTCCTCACAAATGGTCATGGTGATGGATGAAGGAGTTCATGATCATGTTATTCTCTGCAGGGGGGGGGGGGGGGGGGGGGGGCACAATGAAATGTACTTACATATTGGCAGTTCTGAGAATCATTGACAATGTCAAAGGGGAAAAAGGCTTGAGTAATGTTTTAATGTGAAATGTGGCATCTGAGATACCTTGAGTTACTTGCTATAATTTTTATTTGCAAATATGATGACCCCCCCGACCATGCAAAGTGGACTGACTGAAAAGTTGCCTCAATAGATGGATACTAGAATTTCAAGTAAGTATGGAGAAACACTGACATCTACCGTTGGGAAATGGAAAGGCTTTCAAAGTATGGCATGGAGACCTGCGGGGGGAAAAACTGCAAAAAAATATTTGAGTTTATTTAGCTGACAATTTATGCTGTGCCCTAGCTTGCAATCAGAAGCAAAAAAAGCAAATGTGTAATGAGAATACAGTGAAATAAGATTTACCATGATGAATATTGGCAAATATGATTTTAATAAGATTCTGATTCCACAACTGTGGCAAAAAAAAAAGCAAATGTGTAATGAGAATACAGTGAAATGAGATTAACCATGATGAATATTGCCAAATAAGATTTTAATAAGATGTTTATTGTACTCTTTGGAGCTTGGTTTAAGTAATTACACTCCTTGCGTCCGAATAATTTGAGTTATGTTGAACTTGCTGCAACCTTTTCCCCTCCAGACATTCTCCTTTGATTTGCAGCCTGTGGACAAGGTTCCCAATTCATCCATGATGGATGAGAGCCGCTGTGAGAACAGAGATGTAGTGTACCAAACGGCTCTTGCTTCCTTACATAATCTCAACACAAATAGCATCATTAACTTCCAAAGGATTCACGTAAATTCAAAGGCAGCAGGCCAAAGTGCATGCCTGAAAAAAATTCCTCAAAAAAATTAAAAACACTGATTTGTTTTTATCTGTGGAAGATCATGCAGAATATATATTTAAACAAATAAAAATGATATATTTTATATAATATAGCGCCCACTGTTGGACATCTTTGGAATTGTTTCCAAAAATGTCCAGCAGTGGGCGCTAAAACCTCAAATTTATCAATCCCACAATCCCCGCACACCGGCGGTGGATGCATTTGAATGATTCAAAAACTTCTGTAACGATAGCAAACGTTCCAACAACAGTTGGCCTTGTACGGTGTAACCAGTTTTTCACGTTTTTGGATTTACAATCTTGCAGAGATTAGATGTCAGCTGATAAAATGCTTCGGTTGGTATTTAAATGTGATGTTTGAATCTCGCTAGTGGCTCGGAATTGTTGTTTGTGATAGTTAAGTTGAAAGGCTAAGCGGACAGTTTGCTCAGACTTAGCAGCCTAGCTAAGTTGCTAAATTGCCTGGCTAAGCTCAATGCTAATAGCTTTGGCTAGCTGCAGACTTTAAAGTTTGCTAACGCGTCGATTAATGTTACGAAATAAAATGTTGTATATGTCATTTGATTTTCTGTCGACCTGTCGTTGTTGTTAGCATGGTTTAGCGAAGTGTCTTATAGTAAGTAGGACATATTTCGCTAATTAAGCTAATGCTAATACGAGTAGCGCAATAGCAAAGCCATTATGTTTACATTTGGCGTGTTGTTTTTCTTTCTTTGTCTAGTCTGTATAGTTATGATCTAAAATTGATTATACTAAAAGAAACTTTTGCTCATGTGATTTAATCTCGCAAACATTCCTCCATACTTTCTCCTCCTTTATAGTGTACCTAAATTGTGATATGCGTTTCTATCAACGGCAATTCTCAAAGGTCAAGAAGAAAAAGACCAATGGCCTCTTGTGATTTCGCCTACATCTTTCAAAGACCATGAAGCAGGTATGGAGCTTGTCAGCGACGAACATACCATATTGTGTAAACAGTGTGGTGTGTTTAGAAATTCCTGATGACAGTAAAACTAGTGCATTGTCGTGCAAGTGGTATTGTTGCGGTAGAGACGTGGCCATAGTGGCCTCATCCCCTATCCTTCTGTTTTAGGTGGATATTAGAAATAAGGACCAATTAGATAAGGAAAGGTGAGTCTATGATCTATGCTTTTAGGGATTTGTCGCACAGTTAACCCCTTTTAGTCACTGGACCTGTAAAACACCCTTTTCTAGTCTTGTTGTGATTTATTTACAATGATGTCAAATGCAATATGTTTTCCCCCATTACCAGACTCCTTGTGCACAGTCCAGGCAAGGAAAAGAGACCCTCATTTCGCAAGAGGAAGAGTTCTCTATCCCTGGAAGTGGGCTTGAAGCTGCACCGTAAAACATCCAATGTTGGTCGAGCCCGTAACGCCGGCATGGCCAATAAAGAAAATGAGGTGACATGCTCGGATTTGCGGGGCAATCACTACAGAGATAACTGCAGGCCGACTGCAGGGGCCTCGAAGATGGCAGGGCCCACTTCCAAGTACAGTGACTTTACTGAGGTCAGAATACCAGTTGAAGCTTCAATTTGAGACATTTGTTTGCTTTACTAACACTATTGTTTTTCAATAGCTATCAAAGGACCATGAAGCAGTGTCTCATATCCTCTTCGGAAGGAACCTTCGACTTAAAGTGGCCCTAACGCTATGGCGAAGGAACGCCAGTGAATTAGTGGCTTATCTAATCGTGTACATTTTTCTCTTCATAATGCACATGTTATTTTTAATGTTGATTGAAAACTTAATTTAATGCTTTATCATCCACAGAATTCAAGATAGAGGAGTGCTGCTTGATCTGTTACCTGTCATAACAAATAAGTATGTTTCTTTGATTTTAAGGACAGCAAAAAAGCAGCACAAGAAATCATGGGCGATTATTTTTTTTTTGTCTTCAGCCTTCAAAGTGAAGCATCTCGTTTTTCAATCGGATGCTGTGTTGACCTCATACCCCAAGTCAAAGTGATTCTTTGCGGTAAATACGAAGAGTAAGTGTCAAAGTCAGCTCCTCCTGTCCATCATTCTTCAGAAATCATAGCTGTTGACATTTTGTTTTGGATTAGACACATAATTGTGGGTTTACACTGGGTCCAAGCTGTCATCAGGAAATGGTGGCCAGACCTTTCAAAGCCAGAGAAAATACTGCGGGACAGTTTGGACAACAGGTGGGAGCTGCACGTTGTTGTGGGAAAAACACCAAAGTCATGATTTTTGCATTTCTTCCTTCCCACTACAGGAACATTGTAGTCTTGAAGCAACGTCTAAGGGACTTGTGGAAGGACGGAGCCAGGCTATGTCTGGTTCCAGGTTCTACTGGAGACCTGGCTAAGGTGAGGGAAAAAGTTGGTGTATGTTGTTAGTTGGGGTTTATCAGACCAAGTAAAGCTGTTAATCTTGTTTACATGGTTAATTTCCATCTTCCTGAATGTGTCACAGTTAGCAGTGTCAGGAAAGTGAACGACTTTTGTCCCGATCTCTTTTGCAGGCCGTTGAGGCATACGTCCTTCAGCTGCCCTGACTTGTCCATGTAGCACTCCAGGGATGTGACCACTACTACTGGATCACAGCTACGTTGTAGCGTTAATGGCATCTGACGTATGGACTGGATTAAGGTTTTGTTAGTCAAAATGAACCTGACACATCAAAACAACTCCTTATTGCTGGAGAAGAATGCAGGACTGGGAGCCTATTTCTGCAGCAGAAGCACAGCGGGTGACTGCTTCACATTGAAGTGGACCGTTTCAGGACAGGGGGGGACATATCGTGGACCTCCATGAGACTGGATATGTCGTGCCAAGCTAGTTGTCTCCCACTCACTGCTTGTCGTCGAATGCAAATGCACACATGAATGGGGCCCCAAAGTTTGGATGTTTTTAACCTGATTTATTTGGAATTGGGAATTTGGAAGTTGTCTTAAGTTATGAGTGTGCATCTTGTGTGTCTTCCATGTGTGTCAGTTGAACTTGGTTCCAAGACAAGTTATTATTTTCATCTTTTAAATAAATTTGATAGAAATGTATTTATTGTGTTTATTGTGGTGGCTGTTTATAAGGGCTATCTTTAAATCTATTCCAAAAAGAGTCAAAATGTAAAACACCTACAAATTTTGTAAGTCCTTTCAAAATAAGCGCCTTTATTACGATCATGACAGGAAGTTTGTGTATCTTAGGTTTGAACAATAAAGCTTTTTACTCTGAAATGACGTCATCGTAACGTGCCAGCTGCTTCTGTGTGGTTCCTGCCTTGAAGAACAGTTCCATGTTGACCCGCTCGCCTTTTTAAGCAAACTTTTATTTAATATTGACAGTTATAATGTTCAATTTGGGAAGAATACAGCTCTCATGGCTTTTTTTTCTGGCCGTGATAGTCGTAGCTTCGTGTTTCACCGATGTGGAAACTGGGCCTGGTGCAGGTGTATCGACTCAGACCACCCTAGATCGGTTTAAAATCGAGGGAAGGGCGATCGTACCAGGGATAAAAACACAAGATTGGGTCTCCACAGCTCGAGTTCTTGTAGATGGTGAAGACTACTTGGGCTTTTTGAGGTAAACAACATGTTGACGTAGTAAGTGTGCAAAGTAGCATTAGCATGCTAGCTAGTTTACACCGAGCAAATTTGACATTACCCGGCCTCCACACTACTTTCAGGCTTTTGTTAGTTACTGCAAAAATGATCGACTAGTCTTGATTTTATGGAACTTTGTGGTTTGATCAGGCCTGGCAGCTTGGGAAGGAAACGTAAATTTGTAAATAACGTAAAATGAACGCTTTTAAACTGATAAGTTGCAGAGAAACCTTGCAAAACAAGTACCGACTGAATTCTTTTCTATTTATCTCTGAGGTGTAAAGGTCCTTGTAATAATGTGTAAAATTCCGTTAAGATAATCGGGAGCTTAAGATCAGGGGATGCTTTGAGAATAATTGTCAATTTGTTTTGTATATGTGTAACCCTTTGAGACTGCTTGTGATTTAGGGCTATATAGACTTGACTTGACTTAATTAGACTTGACTTGACTTAATTAGACGCATGCAAACATGCAACAATATTATTTTTCTCTGTGTACCAGTGGATGGATTTACAAACAAGGTATTAAGTGTAGTGTTTTAAATTTATTTTGCACTTGTGTTTCAGGACTGATGGCAGTTTCGCAGTCAATGACGTCCCCTCCGGATCTTACGTTGTCGAAATTGTCACCCCAGGATACCGATTTGAGCCGGTGCGTGTTGACATCACATCCAAGGGGAAAATGCGGTAAGTGCATTAAACCTTTCGTTAGTTTGTTTACAAATCTTTTCCTTTCGACGTAATAACTCTTCTAATACTGTCTTGTTTTTTTTTTGTTTTTTTAAACAGAGCACGGCTTGTGAACTACATTAAAACTTCAGAAGTGATCCGCCAGCCATATCCTCTCCAAATAAGGGCGAGTGGCATTCACAGCTACTTCATGAAGAGGGAAACCTGGGGCTGGACTGATTTCCTCATGAACCCAATGGTATGTTCAAACTTTTTATTCACTACTAAATCATCTAATTTCTAAGCATTAAAGTAAAAAAAAAAAACACTTGATTTTAAACAAACACTGTAATAACCTATATGTCCTGATGAGGGCGCTGTGGTCATAGACTACCATGTTTCTTGCCCTTAATTTCCAAACTTTGTTGCTCATGCAGGTTATGATGATGGTGTTGCCATTGCTGATTATTGTTCTACTCCCCAAAGTGGTCAATACTAATGACCCAGAAATGAGAAAGGTAAGAAAACGCTAAAGAGTGAGAGGATGTCACGAAAGGTCATTGAATTGGAACCTGCTTTCTTTCTCGCAGGAAATGGAGCAATCCATGAACATGCTGAACCCCAACCCTGAGCTCCCAGATGTGTCTGAGCTCATGACAAAGCTCTTCTCTGGCTCCAAGGGTTCCAGCAAAGCGGGTGGTAGCAGTAAGGGCACCAGGCCGGCTGTCAAGAGGAGGTAGTACGCATATGCCTGAAAAAGCACGTCAAGTCATGGGTACAGAATTTTTAGGTCTCTTTTTTTCCCCCCCACTCCTCATTGTACTGGGTTTATTGTACAGTTCTCTATGTGAACAGATGTTAACTATTTAAAATCTACAGATGTTTTTTTTTGTTTATAAAGTTCTAACAGAAATCCATTCACGTGCAGTTTTTTTCTTCATTTCCTGCTGATTCTTAATCTGCTGTTTGATAATCCTTTTGGTGTGCTTTGCTGCTAATTCCACAACCTTGAATCATAACATCTATACATATTGAGATTTTTTTTTTGCAGTAATATGACAGTGAATGATGACTTGAATTAATTTTAGGACTTGGATAAATAAATTGGAACGGTATATAAAAAGGGTTCAAAGTGTTTTGTGTGAAACACCCAATTTTATGTGAATTCTGGAGCATAAAAATTGTGTTACGATACCTAAAAAAAATGCCTCACTCCCACAGAAATTTAATAGTGAATTGGACAAAGCAAAATTAAAAAAAATTCAGATACAGCTCTTGTATTGGTCCTCATTCAAGTGTGCACGAGTGAAACTTAATTTTCTCAAACCAAGACAAAACAGCACTTATAACATCTCTGATGTAAGTTTAATAACTTAAACATTATACGTATTAACAGGACACAGGCAACGACAAAATTATAATTCTATGACAGAATTTGTTTTTGTTTTTTTTTACACTTTTTCACTTTCACTGCACAGACAATTACCACAGATTCAATCACGAAACGTAATTTAACCTCTGAGCAGAACAGAAGGCACAGAGTTTGACGTTACATCATCAAATGTGCAATTATTCTTTTAATAATAACACCATCAAACATCAACCACAGAGAAATACTGCAAGCCAGGCGTTACTGATACTACACCTGATATTTTAATATGAATGTTAAGTAAAGCAGCATATCACGTTATCACTGTCGGAAGTAATGCAGATCAAGAGATTAGCCCTTGGAACAAAATGCACCGCAACTACTATAATAAAAAGAAAAAAAAAAAACAGTCATTAAATACAAGTCATTAAATCTATATGATTCATTCACAGGATAAATCATTTTTTAACAATTCAAGCCTACATCGTGTCAGGTGTGTATTATGGAATTTCACATTTAAAAAACATGCAGCCTTCATGATTCCATATACTTATATGGGTGGCAACTAATTCTTAAGCTAAGACTAAATAAAAAAATAAACTTGCTCCAATTTCTGTAATTTTCATATTTTAGAAACCTGAATTCTGATTTCACCCCAAGATAAATTCACATGCAGCACTTCATGCCGACCACAGGAAGAGCAACGAGATGACAAAGCGACCGATGTGACCTACTGGCAGACATTGGTAGTCTAACTAGTTCTTCATACTAACCAACTCAACCATGATTACCCATCAAGTCATTTTATTGTTGACATTTGCATTCTGTCCACACCAGTACAGCTTGTCCTCACCTCTCTTTCTCTTCCACTGGCACAGAAGAAGCATCCGGAATGTCTTCTGGAAGGTTTTGTTGCACAAGGCGTAACACATGGGGTTGACGGTGCTGTTTACGTAGCAAAGCCAGTAGCCCAGGTGCCAGAGGGACGTCGGGATGCACGTGGCGCAGAATGTGGAGATCAGCACCATGATGTTATAAGGAGTCCACGTCAGGATGAACGCCAGGAGAATGGCGCTGAGCGTCTGGGCGGCTTTCTTCTCCTTCACCAGAACCATTCGCTTCCTCTTGGTGATCTGGTTCTTCAGGCCCGGGTCCATCGGTTTGGAGGTAGTGGAGGAGGAAGGTGAGGCGTTTTTCTGCTCGGCGTCGGGACGTCGAGGAGATGCAGGTGCAGGACTTCCTCTTTTACCCTTGGAGCCAGGTGTGAACTTAAAGGAAGTATACTTCTTGCTGCTCTCAGGGGGTGTTGAAAAATACTCTTCTGCGTAATTTGTCACTTGGCCGTTCTTATCGTTTTGATCCCTCAAAGATCCTTGCGGGGTCTCCATGGAAACGTGATGCTCGTCTTCTTCAGATGAGGAGTAGCTAAAGGAAGCGATTTGGTCAGCTTTCACCCACGCTTCGTCGGACCTAATGGTGGTTTTTGTGACGTTACTTTGGTTGGAGGAAGACCAAGAGGCCTGGCTCCTTTCTCGCCTCTCTCTGGTGAAATGGAAGCAAGAGTGAATCATAGTTTTCTGCGGTTTGGCTCCTTCTGAAACATGGTCGCTTGTGAGTCCTTGAAGTTCTGCCAGATCCTTTGTCCGCCTCTGTGTCTCCTTGTAGATCCTACAGTAGAGAATAGTCATGACTGAGACCGGGATGTAGAAAGCTGCAATGGCGGTCCCAAATGTGATCACTGGCTCGGTTAAAAACTGAATCTGGCATTGGTCCTTGGATTCCTTTTGTTCCCCTACAATGTACTTCCAGCACAGAATTGGAGGTGCCCACAGGACAAATGATACAAGCCATGCAAGGCCTATCATGAGGGCAGCTCTCCTTGGAGTCCTCTTAGCCCTGTAAGTCAGCGGCCTTGTGATGGAGAAATATCTGTCAAAGCTGATGACCAGTAAATTCATAACTGAAGCGTTGCTAGCGACATAGTCCACAGCTAGCCAGAGATCACATGCGAGGCTTCCTAAGGACCAGTAGCCCATCAGTATATATGTCGTGTACAAGTTCATGGAGAGCACTCCGATAATGAGATCTGCAAAAGCCAAACTAAGTAGGTAATAGTTGTTTACTGTCTTCAGCTGGCTGTTGACTTTGAAGGATACCATGACCAGAACGTTACCAACTATTGTGATCAAGCTGACGATGGCAGAGACGGTTGCTATGGTGATAACTTCCCAAAGGCTATGAGGGGCAGAGTGAATATGAGTCGTGTTGGCAAAAGTGCTGTTTGGAGGATAGACATCCATGGTGGTGTGCTATTTTTTATTTTTTTTGCACGGAAGGTAGTTGAAATATTAGATGGAAAGTCTTTGTTGCGGCTTCATGGGGAATAGAATATGTCCTGTAAAATAGAAGGAAAATATCAATACACAAAGATAAATATAAATACCACCAAAATTTACAACAGATGACTTTTTTTTTTTAGATTTTTTCACATTATTATTTATTTATTTATTTATTTATTTATTTATTTATTTATTTATTTATTTATTTATTTATTTATTTATTCATGTATTCATTTATTCATATAGACACAAATTATGCATATGTTTCTGCACTGGCGTGAATAGTTAATTGAGTGTTTACTTTTACTATTATATAATTTATTACCTGTTAGTATTCAAATTATATTCAGATGAAATTGTTGTGAATTATTCGAAAACATTAAAGAAGAGCGGAACCAATATCAAACTGCATCGCGTGTTAGCAGGGCACTATTAATCAGGACACAAAACAAAACTTATGGTGTTACACTTAAAGCCATCCGGCTGTCAAATCAGACTGTCATGGAAGGTAGACCGAATAGAGGTAGAGGTTGGAAAAGAGGTGGCCGCGGTGGAAATGATGGCGATAAATGTGGCAGTGATCACAGAGGAAGAGGCAGAGGAGGCCACCACCGTGGCCGGGGCAGAAAAGATTTTTATCGCGGTCGTGGACGTGGAGGAGATGCAAATGCAGCGGAATTTCAACACCGGGTAAATGAGCGCGCTTTACCAAACCACCCGAAATTCTGAGCATGTTTTCATAATATTGCTTGTTGAATTCCTGCAAAATGCAGTGAAATATAATCTAAATATAATATAAATATAAATATAATTCAAAGCAAATGCAGCCATTTCCATTTCACCCATTTCAAACACACAGTTTTAATACTTTTTTCATTGTAATTTACTGTTTAGTGCATTTACTTACGCACTCCTGGACACCTACGAATAATTCACACTTGCTCATTTAATCAAATTAATGTACTTTATCAGTGATTAGTTTCTAATATATGATTTGATAGCAATTTGATTATTATTGCTATAATAAAAAAATGGATAACCTGTCATTACTTTCACAAATTGTGGCCAGTACATTAATTTCAAGGTGCTATGATTAATCCACAACTGATCATTTATTAAATTATTAGCTAAACAAACATAAATATTATTTATTATATTAATATTATTTTATTTTCTCATGCGTTACGGACTAGTCTAATATTAATTCATGTTAGTGAATTTTCTGCACTGTCAAGCCTTTTTTCAATGGTTTTCACGTCAGCATCTGATCAAATAAAAAAATCACAATCATCATAATGCGCTGTAGAGGTAATTCAAGTAATCTCACCCTTTTGTGTATTTTGATTAAGGCTAAATAATCAAACACTTGAATTATGTACACAGGTGATCACTTAGCGCTTGAACAGCATCCGACTGGCTTTGTTTGCCTTGAAAATGACACGACTTGGAGGATTCTTCATTTCGGCTGGCAGCTTCTGTCAACTAATCATCCCGTTGTTGTAATGGCAGAGTCAGAAAAGAAACAATAGGAGCTCAGTGATTGCAATCAAATAAATCTCCCTTGAGATTTATGGACTCCTTGATTGCAATCATATGAAAATACAATTTAGCTCTCCTTTGCTTCATGCTGACTGTGCGAAGAAGAACGCTAAATGTGCCGAATGAACATCTCTGCTTGTGATGTATGAACTTCATTTGGAATTTCAATTGGTTTGCAAACTGACACGTTATATAATAAATTATAGTCAAGTCATGGTTACTTTATTCTGTAATTCTATACTAATTCAAATTTGCATCATTTTTCAGAATCAAGTTGAGGGTGATTCTCCTGATGAGGCTCACAGCGTCGTTTTCTCCAGGAGGAAACTGGAGTCCAACTGGGACCGTTATGAGGACTCGGAGAAGCAGGAAATCCCTGACAATATGCCCACCATTAGAGGAACTGACTACCATGTCCTTTTGGGCTCCGCAGGTGAGATTTGTTATGAAGGTTTGTGTCTTCTGTTTGTTTATTATGCAGGCTCAACCATGTGTCTCCACTTTATGTTGTAGTACTTTACTTCCTTAGATAAACAAATGAAAATTGCCCCCCCGTGTCAAATATTCCAACTGCACTTGTCTCGGTAATCCTAATTAGCGAAAAGGAAATGTGTGTTGTCTTCAGCGCCCTTTTTAATTGTCTTGTATGGACAGTGTTTTCAGATGGCTGCAAAAAAAACATCCTTATCATTTGAAAGAAAAAAAAAAACAGTCTCAACAGTTTCCTCGTAAAAGTAAATGTGCACAAATGTTTTATCATGTGTGAAGAACAAAATTATAAGGTAAGGTTGAAGCCATCTGCAGAATCTGTATTTATTATTATTTTTTTTAATCTTGCCTTTTTTGTCTCAATTTGAAGTGAGTGTGAAATGACCTAAAACCTCAATCCGAATTTCAGGCCAAGTTGCCTCCGATTTGCATAACTATTTTTGACCTGTGTCATTTCAAATATAGCTGTGACCTACACTTTAGTAGCTGAGCAAAAAATGGATTTTGACACTGGCAACTGTGTGCACTCCTCTTTTAGGATTTAACCAATATATCAAGGGTGAGACAAATTAGAATAACCAAATTGTGCATATTGATATCTGAACTGTGTTTATAAAAAATTATTAAGGAAGCAACACAGTAACCACCTACATCAGGGTTCAATAATAATAATAATAATAATTGTGTTATCAGCATTAGCATTTAAGGTCATGCTAATTCTACTGCTATCGTGATTATCCTGAAATAATGGCTTAATAGTTCAATTTTGACAAAAATCAATGTTTGTGATTGATAAATAACTGGTATTTGGTTAAATTCGAGTGTTTCTGGGGAAAAATTACTTGGGACATTAATTTGGAAGGTGATATTCATGAATTGTCTGTAATTCCATTTCCTCCTTGACTAACAGGATTTGTTTTTAAGCACAATATTTTCAATACCTTATTTATTAAACATAACCGTTCAAATTGCTGTTGTAGCTTTCCATTAAGTTGTAAAACATCCAATTCATTATTTGTCATCAATTATGGGATTTTTCAGATGAGTGTGATCTTTTTTTTTTTTAGTCTCACACTATTTTTATTGTTTGGAGAGCATTACAATGATGCATCAAACTCCGACTTTCGCTCGTAGCGCACATGGCAAAGGTGCCATCGCTCAGTATTTCTTGTCTGTTATTTTTTATTTCTTTTTTTTGCCCACGTTGTCAGATTAGTCATACTGTACAACGAGAGGCCAACGCTCTCTCCGGGATACTTAATTGTATGTGGGAGGCAATGTTTTTCTGGCCAATTAAGATAGCCCTGATATCAGCAATGCAGCATCAAAATGTCAATTTGCAGCTTTGTAGTAATACACAGCACAAATGAGCCTTCTAGAGTTGTAGAATTGTCCAATGTCTAAGATTTTCACAGACACAAATGAGGTCCCACACCTCCTAAGCAGTTGGGTACCTGAATGTCTACACCGTTTATTCCTAATGATAATCCAGGATGAAGGGTATTAAGAGGATTTTTTTTTTGTAGATCCCAGGGAGGTAAAAAGAAGACGGTTAGCATTCAAAAGCTTCTTGAATACGATTTATTTTTTTATTGAATGCAGTTTTTGACTCCATGTTTTTATCTATGCCTATTATGTAGCACCTGCAGCTGACCCAACCACTCAACGTGCTTTTTTTTTTTTATTCTCGCTGTGATTTATTCTGCTTTCAATCAATTCAAGCACAAAGGTTTGCTGTAAACCTCTTTCATTGCTTCCCTAAGGCCGAGGCGATCAAGGAAGCAACCCTGACCGATATTGGTACTTGAAATACTTCAAGGCCTATGTCTTTTGAAATAGACTTTGCTATTGCCTGAAGAAGCAATCAGGAAGCAGACGAGCGTCCTGCGCCATTGCGATTGTTAAATTAAAAGGCATTATTCTCAATTCCATGCGACGTCCGGAAGAGTTAATTGCTGTCAACTATTTGGTAACCCAGACGCGGCTTTTATCTCCTCAGGTTTCCGTCCAATCATTGCCGGGGGTTGATTGCGCCGTTGCCATGGGGAACGTTGCCATCCTCTCGTTCAAGGCGTGGCATACCTACATGAGTGGCGGGATTGATTTATTTACATCCTAACGCCGTTCATCTATCTATACACAGGAGGATCAATTCGACTCCCCCACAGCCGTAGTTTACCGAGGCCTCTAATGGACACCTATCAAGGCTCAATCATAATGAGACAAAAGGAAATCGCATTAGCACATCGGCGGTTCACTTAACTCGACGCTCGTCCTAACTGATATGAATAGCAGCAATCACGCCTTCATTTCTATCTTCCGGTGTTGTTATGGATACTTCGTTAGATATGGACGCGATGGCCCATCGGAACACTTTGGGACGAAAAGCCTTCCGGGCGCTCTTGTGGTTTTTTTTTCCTGCTGATGATAGTGAAGCTGGTGGAAGAAGGCGTGAGACTAAAAACAGAAGCTTTGATCAGAGACACTTCAGCTAGCAGCCTACGGAACAGTCTACACGTGGTCATCTTTAAATACCACTCGTTCACTTAGGGGGAGTGTTATGTAGGCTTTTTTTGGGACAGGGACATCACTTTTTTTTTACAAAAGTCAAGTTTTGTGTATTAGTTCTATGTATCTATCTATCTATGTATCTATGCATCCATCCATCCATCCATCCATCCATCCATCCATCCATCCATCCATCCATCCATCCATCCATCCATCCATCCATCCATCCATCCATCCATCCATCCATCCATCCATCCATCCATCCATCCATCCATCCATCCATCCATCCATCCATCCATCCATCCATCCATCCATCCATCCATCCATCCATCCATCCATCCATCCATCCATCCATCCATCCATCCATCCATCCATCCATCCATCCATCCATCCACATCATTTTATGTGGCCCGCAAAGACAAATGACTAGAATTGCTAATTGTCTTCACTTTTAATAATATTATTATTTTTTTAAAATATTTGACCAGTTTCGACTCGTCTGATTTGAAAACGAGTTATTTGTCAGTTTGTTTTGTAGCTTTTACTGTATATAATATGAGGTGCTCATACATTTATTTATTTAATGGCCCTCCGAAAGAAGCTATGACTACAATGCAGCCCGCGAAAAAAATCAGTTTGACACCCCTGATCTAGAATATATAGAATAGTCCAGGATGAATAATTTCCATCACAATTAACATCTGAAAGCCCGATCAATTCTACGATTGTAGGAATCTTTTGCAAAATCATGACTATTTGCAGCCTTACTGTATAATTCAAGCGAGGAAGTAGTGCGATGTGAGGCATGTGGTCTCCCGCCCACATATATTTTTTTTAATGATACTTAAAATCTAATCAGCCCGGTCGTCATACCTCCCACTCCAAAAAGAGAAAGGCACGACACCGCCACGCACATTCTTTCAAGATGTCCGAGGTTAATGATCATGTTTGTATCTTGTATGGAAATTGGCTATACAAAATGTACTATGCACTTTGAACTATTACCAATCTGACACTTTTTTTTTAATGCTGCTCAATTAACAATATTATGATTTTATTTTAAACAGAAAATCTAATTTGACTGGACAGCTAAACCTGTGGGAAGTGTTTAATTATAATACCCACTTCAAACAGAATATATACTCACCCCTCGTGGCTTTGTCGGAAAACAATCCTCCAGCGTTAAATGGGCACTTGGCCAGTTCTTTGATATTGTCAATTTTTTTTTTCTTCACTCCTTCCGCCTGGCAGAGTTTCTGACTCCCTCTGGCTGTTTTTTTTTTTTTTTTGCCTTTCTCACTGTAGCGCTTTGATTCCCTCTCTGAGCATTCGCTTCACACCTTCCCTCGCCGGCTCTTCGGTCCCCTCCCTCGCTCGCTCTCGCTGACTTTGTTGATCGCCGCTCGCCTCTCCAACGAGGTGAAAAAACACTCTTGTCAAATACCCCTTGGTCATCCCGACGTCGCACATCCTCATCAGTTGCTAAGGAGCTCCAATATCGTGCCGTAACGTGCTGAATCGTCCAACTCTATTTCTGGGATCGGATGCAACAGCTGTCTTCTGTAGCTAGGGGCCACGTCGGTTCCGTTGAAACCTTTTTTTCCAGAAAATTGTCCTAGGCAGTCAGAAAATTGAAGAATCTTTTCTTCTGAGGAGACCCGAGAAAGCTTCCAAAATGGTTTTCCACTCACCCCGCAAACTTTTTTAACTCCATCCTCAATGCTGCGAGAATATTTCTTCCCATGCGAGGTTCCTCCTGTCCTCAGCCAAATTGCTGATTCTCCACTATTAGAGGCAAAGCCCACGCGTCTGATAGCCTCATCCTGTACCGGGGCTACTGAGCAACATGGAAGAGGATGGAGGAAAAGGTGAGGTGGAGGAGTAGAAGGAGTACAGTCAAGCATATGGTGGGAGGAGTCTGAGGAGGAGTCAGTGTCATCCACAAAACTACTAAGCACCTGTTGCGCAATATGGTTTAACATACTAGTTACCTTCGATTGGTAATTAGTGCCACCGCGCTGGAGTTGTTTCGGAATTACACTTTTAAACTCACAATTCCGACCAGCAACTCAAATTCTTTTTACCAAGTCATATGATGTCTACGTTCAGCCGTTGACATTATATTGTGGAATTAACAGTTTCAGAGAATATCATTAAATTATGTTTAAAATATTAAAATATTACTTTATAATATAAATAAAATATTCAAAAGTTAAAACTGCTAATAATTGAAGTGTTCATCAGTCAAATGAATTCATTTTGAAAAAGAAATTCTGTATGTCTTCACTCTATTGGTCAAATTATAAGAAAATGGCCGACATTAAACATATAGTTGAAATGAGAAATGCATAGTTTTATCAAATTAATCATTCTGATGCTTTTTTTTTTTTAATTTTAAACACATCACAGTGAGCTATCCCCTGTTGTCTGCTTAATGGGCTTCATGCTGGGATGAGAAATTCCTGCCAAGAATTAGTAACGGTGTTAATAGCTATCGCACATTGTCTCCTGTAGCATTCATGGCTGACTTTTCAACTATTTCATTTTATTGAACACAATGAGCAAGCTATGCTTTTGTTTTCGATGAGTATATTTGCTTTTTATTTTATTTTATTTTATTTGTTTTACTTTACTGTCTGCTACCAGGTCGTCATTGTATCAGGATTTCTATTCTCAATTGCCCAACCTGGACGAATGAATTCATTTTATTTTCACTGTTAGTAATTCCCAAATGGCAATTATGTCAAATCAGGGCATTTTGGAAAGAAAAACTAAATGAGTCATTCAGGATTCTTTTACCTCAATTAAAGATAATTGTTTTGAGCGATTCTCATCTCCCACATTGATGCTCCCTATTATGTGCTAAATAACAGTAGTCATGCCAAGAGAAGCATTTTTTTTTTCCTATTTAATGTTTGGTTATTTTATATTTCCTAAAGTTCAAATTTGACACGGACTCAAAGTGCAGCGGCAGGAAATTTATCACGCAATTTAAAAGGCAGAAACACAATTCACCGTTTGTCGCTCACCTTCGTCAATCGCGTAGGAAACAATCAATATCGACAGCCACCTTTGTTCAATTAAATATATTGTTAACATCTATTCATCAGCCGTACCGAGGAGGTTTTTGTGTCGCTAACCGCTTTGTTTGTTTGCAGTTGGTGAATAATGCATGACTCTTGATGACTAAATTGGTCTGAACAAAGGTGGACAATTTGTTCTAGAAGTTGTAAGGCTCGGCCTTGGCTCGGATTCATTCTTTTGGTTCCTAGTCATATTATTAGGCTGTAATCACGTAAACATAACATTTCACAAAAAAAAACAACGGCGATTTTATGCTCACAGTTTCTTCTGCATGCATTCTTTTCTTCCTATGCTAAAAATCTATACGTGACGATCAAAGATAATATTATGGTGTGCCGTCACAAATTAATGGTTTGGAAGCTGTGGAGATGTCAGTAAAGTGAGGCCCTCCCGATGGGTTTATTGACTAAGTTTGAGGCAAGATCTCGACTAATTTGACAGCTTCTGCAGCTTTTCCACTTTGAATATATAACAGGCACATTCTCCAGGGAAATTTCCTAAGTGTTAATTTTTTTTGTGTGGATTTCAATTACTGTTCAAAACGTGCGGAAGGAAAAATAATGAAATGCTTTTAAAGTTTATTTCAGCGACCGACACGATGCGAAGGCTTTTGAGAATTAAAACTCATATGTGCATCGATGATAGTTTAGTACCTAATTATGTAATTAGCTTAATTTAGTATTAGTTTCATCTTCATCGCCGTTTTGTTTAATTAAAGCGCTGATTAGGAATAAAATTTAATCCTTCTCGTGACTCATTTTTTGACACAAAACATTTGTAAATTGTGAAAAGTGAATTTGTCGCCTGTATGAAGTCCTATGGGGGGGGGGGTCTAAGTCTTCTGGTACTTTGGTGCTGTTCAAGGCCAAGTACCAAGTCTTTATTTAGCTTTCAGTGGGTGCATTGTTCTTCCTCTGTCTTCTCTGAATGTGAGAAGAAACACTGATAATCTGTTGTCTCTTTTGTTTTCAAGTTGAAAAATATATACCGTTGTGGTTCACAAGTTTAGGGTTTCATTTTTGGTAATCGTGTCTTCTAGGTTTGGTTTCTATTTTCAATCAGTTTGTTTTTTTACATGGCTTAGATCGCAATTTATTTCAAAATGCAATTGTATTGAATTAATTGGAAAAAACATTTGCGGGAGTGCATTTTTTTTTTTTTTGAGGACTTAAATTTAAATTGAAAGGAGTTCTTTCATGTTGCTTCCAACAGTCTGCACACTAATAAAACCCATTCCTAATGAGAATAAAGCCCCGAGTGAATTGAGGTTCCTCTGCTCTGACTTTGACATCCGCACAATCACCATTGCAAGTAAATAGCTTCAGCTTCTTGATTTCACCGCCTGGTTTACTCAGGACTTTAATTGCAATTAGCTCAAGCAGTGATTTATCGATGTGTACAGACTTTTCTGTTCCGTGTCTTGTTGTCCTAATTGGCTTAGTCAAAAAGGCGTGACGGGGAGGTCTGCTGGAGGTACCATAGCATTAAGTTTGCAATTTTTTTTTCTGTTTTTGTTTGCTTGTGATTTCTCCGGTAAGTGTCGACCATCCCGACACTAAAGTTACAATTAATAACAGACGTACAAAAGCAAACATGCATCCTAAGTTCTTGTCTTTTTAGAAGTTTGGCAAAAGATTCTTGTTGCCATGGCTACGTCAGTGCTTACCTGAGTTGCGATTTCCATGATAAAAGGTTCACAATGTCAAAGGGACTGCGGAGTTTTTTTATTTCCTATTTATTTATTTATTTTTATTTTCCATCCTGCTGCAGATTTCAGCGACAGTTATATTTATTCACTTCATGGACTGTCTGAGGAATGCAAAATGGAGTTGTGATGCCTCCATTTCTGCATTTGAAGAAGTACTGAAATTTCAAACTTAAGATTGCGCTGAAGTCTATTTTTTTGGAGCCGGTTTCAATTAGTAGTACAACTTTGGGTCATTCATACGTAATAGATCGGTCCATTGGTTGTTGAGATTGCTTTTTTGTCAGTATCACTGTAGACCAGCAGCTGTTAAAGGATTTCACCCCGCTGTCACATCAAGCTGACATTCTTCAGCCACCTCCTTTCTATTCAGACGTCATTTCTCTCTCTGCCAGCGAGAACCCCCCCCCCCCTGCTGACTCTCCTTTTTGACCCCCATCACTCCCTGTTCAGCAAAGCACTCAAGGACGACTTGCAGATGGTCCCGAGCACCACACGTCTGCAATATCGTGCACATTGGGCAGGCTGTGAGTGACGAGCGTTCTTCTATCAGGTCTCCAGCTGAGCGTCCATCTGTGTTTGTCACACTGACCTGTGTCTACTGTTTGTGACTGCACCTGCTGAGTTTCGAATTAGTGTGGCCTTTTTTTCGGGAGCAACGGGAAACCGTCATTAGTCTTATTTTCTCGTCCTTGTTTAAAGTCGGGGGTGTCGAGCTCATTTTTGTCACGTGGTTTCCTTCTGATGGCCATTTTGACTGTCAACCCCCAAAAAATATGTGTCTTCATATTTATATGACCGTGTGAATTGTGTTCGGAAGTAAACATAATAGTAGTTTTGAATGAGGTTAATTCTTCACCCGAATGCAGTGCTGAGTGGCTGACCTTTGACCTTGTAGCACATCGTCTGTGTCTCCATGTACTTAATAGTTGGCGAGACACTTCATGTCTCAAGGGCCAACAACAACAATGGGATTCGATTATCGGTGCGTGAAATCCGAGATGCGACCTTACACATTAACGTGCTCGTGTTTTTCTTATTCTTTCATTTATTCTCATGACACCTACAAAGATAGGAGTGCCATCGCTTCATAGATTCCACCTCAATCAAAAAAAATGGAGGCCGTATTTGGTTGTAACTTTTATAATGTAATGTAACCTTAAAGGTTGAACGTGATTTGTTCTGGGTCCAACCTAAGCGAAAAGAAAATTGTAGATTGGACCCTTTATTTTGCATTACATTTAGTTCTGCTGTCATTTTGTCTGCACCGGCTTATTGAACATGAAATTGCATACTCCCGCTTGCATGTGGAGATGAGCGTAATTATCACGAGAGCTTTGAAGAGCCCTTCAGACCCGACGGCCAGTAGCTGTTCTTGTTTTGCAGTCCTAGTGGGTGATGCATTCCAGCATGTCCATTGGCACATCAATCGCCTTTCACGCTATAAAAGATGTGAACAATTTGGGTCTGGCGCACGAGCGTGCTTCTGGAGCTTTCTAACTTGTTGACAACTCAACCTCTGTGTTAATTTGCTTCCGAGTGCCCTCAGCGGGTTTGTTTTGGAAACAAAATGGCGGCACATGTTGACTGTTTACGCAATGCTATTGATTGCTATGCAAGGGTTGATTATTTCGTTTTGTTTCTTTATCTGGAAAAGGACAAATGTGAAATGATGCAGAGAAATCAGTTGGTTCTCTACATGGCTTAAGTTTTTTAATCAAATGCTCTTTCTCTTGTCATTTTTAGGAGATTGCTTCACTCAATTCCGCTTTTCTGATGAAAAAGACTGGGAGACGGATACATCTTCATCCACTCAAGTAAATCCATTATGCTTATTGTTACAGTTTTTTAAAGGGGTAAATTACAGTCTTGGCGGATTAATGTGTAGTCTGCCTCTTGATTGAATGTACCGTATTTTCCGCACTATAAGGCGCACCTAAAATCCTCCAATTTTCTCAAAAGCCGCCTTATAATCAGGTGCGCTTTATATATGGACCAATATTGAGCCACTACAGCAGGCCTGTCCAAAGTCCGGCCCAAATGTATATATCTTATATATGGACAAAGTTTTAAAATGGGCCATTTATTGAAGGTGCGCCTTATAATCCGGTGCGCCTTATAGTGCGGAAAATACGGTATTCACCACACATTCACCAAGATGTATCTTGTGTTTTTCTCTTGTTGTTCTAGATGTCGACTTTGTTTGTGGACCTCCCAGCATTGGCTCAGGTTCTTGAACAAGTGCCTCTTCATCAGAGGCTCAACTTGGAAGCTGAGCTAGTTCAGGTATGGCGTTGAATTGCACACGAGAGCATTCAAGACGATTATTTGTTTCCTCTTGAGGAACATATACTTTGTGGAGGATTAATGACACCGGGGAACATGCTGAAATTAAAAGTTTTATGAGAAGACAACAACAAAAATCAATAGAAATAAATTGTTTGGACAAGGATTAGTTGAACTCTGTCTTCAGTACACTCAGGATTTTATACACACTCAAGATTACTTTGGCTGTTGGAGCACTTCGTCTTTCAAATGTTTCCAATAATTGCAACAAACATGAGGATTTTAATTGCAAAAAAGTTCAGTGTGGTGTGACGTCTTGACACCCGTGAAGATTATTAAACCTGCCGAGCGTTGACATTAAGACATCTGTGTGAAAATATGGAGATGTTTTTTTTATTCCAGGTTTCAACACCAGTCAACTTGCCCACAATGACTTTGGCCTCCAAACAGGAGACAGCCAAGCTGCCCTCATTAACACCGTCGGCCGTACCTTCAAAAAACCCGAGCACCAAGACCTTAAGCTTTGTTGCCAGCTCCGACTTGCAGGCTCCCTCGAGTGTTGTTACGGCCTCGGCGGACGAGCTGGATGACGAGCTGGACCAGCTGCTCACTTTAGCGAAACCACTGAACCCTGTCTCAGGAGACCAGTCTGTCAACGTTGAAAGCGCTGTTGTGATGAAAGGTTCGTACTCCGGATGATAATGAGTACAGTCCGTTATGCACATGAGTATTTCCTTTATCAAATAATTAACCAAATTGATGACAGAATCTCCAAATGTTCTGAACAGATTTTTTTTCCTAAGTATCAATTGAGCTATGCTATCCCATGAGGAGGTCTACATATTTAAAAAAAAGGCAAAATCACATATTTTTGTCGAATATGCGTCCTGCCAATTAAAAAAAAAAGTACAACAGACTATTTAATGTCTCCCAAGTCGGACTTTGAACTGAATCAGGAGTGCTTCTGCTCTTTTCAATTTAGCAGTTCACGCTAATTTGCCTCGATGCTAATCAACAACCAATTGCTCTTAATATGCTCATTGTTAGTTGCTTCGCTTCTTGTCCCGAGGGGATAAAAAAAAAAAAAATCATCCCTGATATCTTCTTTTAATCTGTAGATTGTGACACAGTCACTGAGGTACAAACAGAAGAGAAGATGGAGGAGCCCGAAGACGACATACCAGCACCCCCTGAGTCCGCTTCTGTTAAGCAGGAAATGACTGAGGAGGACTTGGAGGACTGGTTGGACAGTATGATCTCCTGACCATTGCAGAGATGTAGATCATGCAAAAAACCTGCAGGACTGAAAACCCCCAAAACATGCATGGTAACGTCTCTTTCCAAATATATTCGGTTGAACCGCTGAGTGAAAATATAAATTCCACTTTTTTTCCAGAAGGTTTTGCTTTTGTCTAAAATACTGTCAAGGCTGCGTGCAAACAAGTAGCCACATGCCTCGCCTTGTTGCAGTGCCCTAGCTCTGGCCGTGGTTGTCATGGTAACAAACGGCTTTTTACATCTTGGGGGAAAAAAATGCACAAGGGGATTAGCTCCCGAAAGTGACGAGTCATGCTTTATTGCCTCAATTAACTTTATTCATTTCCGTCCTCTCGTTCACATCAATGCAAAACTACTACGTGTGTGTGTATAATGTAAACGTCCATAAAACAGCAGCTGATTTGCCCATCAATGGCTTTTTTTTTTTCTGTTTGGCTCTTCTATTGTGGTAACAATTGCAGACAGGCAGATTAAATAAAACAAACTGAGCAACATTTACACAACATTTATACAACTTTTTTTTTTTTCTTTAACACAAAAGCCACAAAATTAGCATAAGTGTCATCGCTGTCTGTGTCAAGAGGGACAAATTTGTTTTTTTTTGCATAGTTTCTCAAAAGGCACTTAAAGTGTATCATAAAGTGACCAGTCATGTTTACAACAGGTTTTGAAAGGCAGATATGAAGTTTCATTTCTATGTCTGTGGTGATCAAAAAGAAATATTTCAGAGCAAGTTTCACATGCATCAAACAATTCCGACTGAGCAAATGAAAAGGTGAGAAAACGTTGCATATAAGAGCCGTCATGGTATTTTACTTCCAATATGGATGCCGCCTATCAATCCAAATTCAGTATCTTTTTTATGTGTTATTATTTTTGCTACATTTATCAGCAGGATTTCCAGTAGAGTGAAGTTCACAGTCTGTCAGATCGAGAAAAAAAAAAAAAATCACCAGATTAAGGCAGCCGTCTTTTAGCCCAACTGGTCCTCATATTGCTTCCGGAAACAGTCTCCGGTCGGGAAGAAGTCCCAGCATCTTTCCTGGTACATCTTCCACACATACGACTCCTGGAGAGGAAAAGGAGATGGTTATAGCGCCACCTGTTGCTGTGGCATGTCTGGCGTTTAACACTTCAGGTAAGGAAGATTTATTTCTTCTTGGTATATTGTAATAAATCTTTTGGATATGGAAGAGAGAGAGTGAAAATCGGCCAAATTGCCTAAATGTTCATGAGACTGCACAACCTTAATTGTTGTGACTAATAAAAACATTATGAAGCATCACATTCATATTCCAAAATGGATTCTATTTCAGTAAAGCGATACATTGGCGTCCATACGGAGCGACCACTATCGCGTTATGATTCTGCTTTACGAGTTGAGTGTTCAAAATGAGAAATCAAATCTGATATTGTCATTCAAATTAGAAAAGCCGATTGGATGACATGCATGATATGAAACACTATTGTCACGATTTATTTTGTCTTGCCTGTTCTTATTGTGGGCTTTGAAAAATTCTGCTAAATGACACTGAAACATCTTTCAAGGAGGCCGACAAAAAGTCAAAAAAGTCAAAGTAAACCCACACATTATTTCCTCCTCCTGCAAAGCTACACTTATGCAACCCATCAAGTGGGTAGAAACAAGTGAAAGCTACAAACAGAAGGGTCAGGAACATGAGTGTCTTTTTTTTCATTTTTCTTTAGATATCACAGGGCAGAGGAGTTTAAATTCAAATATTCCGTCTAGTTATCATCACGTACCTGGCCTGTGTGTTCTGTCTCATCCTTGTTGATCAGGTACATCAGAAAGAACCTGCAGAAGGGAAGTAGACTCAGACATATTTCTGGTTTTGTATTTTTTTTTAAGGTTAGCATAGTAGCGCTTACAGGTAGTTTGCAAGGTTGTGCTCCTGTAAGGTGTGAGTTTCAAAACCGTGAGGCGTCCGATCAAAGTAGTCGTTCCCGATGCCGCAGATGAAGCATTTGGTCTAAAAGACGAACAGAATTAGCTTAATTAGCTTCTGCTAGCTTTAATTTTTATCCGAAACCAATTCATACTCTCGTGCAAGGGTGTTAACATACCTCCATGTCCTCCTTCACTTGCTCCTGCTGGTCTCTCAGCTCACCAAAGGCATCAATGATCAAACCTGCAAGGAGGGTGATTGAACCGTGACACGTAACCAAAAACGATTTTTAAGATCAGGCCAGGAACGTTGAGATACCCTGAATGATGGCCAGCAAGATGACAATGACAAAGAAGAAGAAGGTGATGTCAAAAAGGATGCGGTAGAGCTCGTAAGGGTCTCCAGCCGGGTCCTCCAACTCATCACCGATACCCCCTCCAGCTCTTACACCCACGTACATGTGGAAGAGATAGCACTGTTGCAAGGAAGAAAATAAAAACAGGAAATGCAGTTTGTTAAATAAGATTGTAAGGAGAACAGATTTGACTTTACATGAGTTCAAAGCGTTCAGTGTGACGGTTGAAAAGTTTTTCAAATTCCTCAAAATAGGAATGGCATTCCATTTTTTCTTCTTCAAATGTGGCCTTGCTCATGTCTGTGATTGATTTCTTCCATAAAAGCTTAGTTATCTGTTTATTTTTTTTCCTTCTAAATTTAAAATTTGTAAAGGTACCGTCATCATGTCGTCACACTTCATGTCCGGCTCGTCTTCGTCCTCGCTCTTATTGTAGAACCTTCTGAAGAAGTTGAAGGCTACCACTGTGTAGAGATACACAACCACTGCCAGCAGACCCACTGTCAGCACCAACTGGAATCATAAAATTTGTTTTTTAATCGTTTTGTAGTAAAAATAAATTAAGATAATGACATGACACCCTCACACTAAAAATCTCAAAATAAGATTTGAAGGATTGAAAGGGAAAACCAATTAACAGTAGCTCAGCTGACCCAGAACATGAAAATTCTCTCCTGTGGCTCCCTCTGCTGGTAGCAATACATACTTGCTTGCCATTGTGAGTGACTGAAGACAGGATGGTCCGGAGAGTCTTGAAGCCCATGGCAATGTCCAGCAGATGGGCAGCAAAGAAGAAGTTGTTGAAGTGTCCAAAAATGGACATAATAGTGTACCAGATCAGATACAGGAAAGACTGTAAAAAAAAAAAACACAATATGTGATGAAAACTAGTCAACAAAACTATTCATTCTAACTTCCTTAATAACTTACATTGTCAGTCAAAACCACTCCCAATTTCCAAATGTGATATTTTGTGTCAATTGAGCTCAGCCTGTCAAAAAAATAATAATAATAATTTTAATATTATTTTAGAACTATGCCACCAGTGTATGTATCTAAGCCCACCAAAATAGATGCAAAAGATTTCATGGAAAAAAAAAAAACTTTGTGAAACAACAGCTGTGTTCTTACCAGGATAGCAGGGAAGCTTCCTTCTCGACAGTCTCCACGGTGGGGTCAAAGTCCAGAGCAGTCTTATCCAGGCCTAAGAGCTCGGCGATGCGCTCGGCTCCATATAAGTCCCCATATTTGTTAATCACCTACACACACAGGAAGGTGAAGCGCAGTGATGTCACAGATAGGCCACGTATAGATTTACTGCCATTATTATTAATATAGACACCAAAAAAATGGGAAAATATCTTTATAAAATGTCATTTTGGGCAAAATTAATATTAAGGGTGAGGATTTTTAACAAATACATGATGATCGTATGATTATGTGGACCTTGCGTTTGATGAACTTGTCCCAGTAGTTATTCGGAAAAGACCTAGAGTAAAAAATGGAAACCACATCGTGATTTATGGAGTCGAAAATTAGTAGTTAAAAAGATTTACTTTAACTTACGGGGTGTTGATAACCAGTCGATCCCACTGGCCTTTAATATCCTCATCAGATGGTTGCTCGGTGATGTACAAGCCGTCAAACTCCAGCTTCCTGGCTATCTCCTTCTCTCGCTTGAACACCACCAAAGGAACCTAAAGTTTAAACAATCGGTGTCACAAAAAAACCCTGATTGAAGAAACAACGAGGATGGAAATGATGGTTTGTGATGTTCCTCACCTTCAGACAGTAGTATCCCACCAAACACACGAGGGAGATGACTGTGTGGAATATGGCCAGGAAACGCAGGGTTGGCAACATGTAGCCCGTGCTCTCTTGGAGAACAAACTCATCCATGTCAAAGAGCGTGTCCTCGTCATCCTTCTCCCAATGATTCTCATCATCTCCTTCTTCCTCTGCCGTGACCTAAGTTAAAAAAAAATGCAGTCAAATTTTCATACACTGGAGTATTTTTTTATTTTCCCCCTTCCAATGGAGAAAAATGAGATAATCCACACGGGAACTTTTTTTTTGTTGCTTTTTACCTTGTAGAAGAGCAAAATGAAATTGATGGCGAAACAGACAAACAGAGCCAGGAAACGAAGATTGTAGAAGTTGCGAGCCAGGTAATTCTGTCAAGAATACAATACATGAGATTAATCGACAACAAATCGATTAGCAAATTAATCGTCTCCTATTTTAACAGTTTAGAGGGATTTTTTTTATTTTAACAAGATTATCCAAATTTTCTGATTCCAGGATTGTAGAAGTTGTGAGCCAGGTAATTCTGTCAAGAATACATGAGATCCATTGAGATGAGTGGTGTCACGATTAATCGACAACAAATCGATTAGCAAATTAATCGTCTGCTATTTTAACAATTGTTTAGAGGGATTTTTTTATTTTAACAAGATTATCCAAATTTTCTGATTCCAGGATTGTAGAAGTTGTGAGCCAGGTAATTTTGTCAATACAATACATGAGATCCATTGAGATTAGTGGCGTCACGATTAATCGACAACAAATCGATTAGCAAATTAATCGTCTCCTATTTTAACAGTTTAGAGGGATTTTTTTTAAAACAAGATTATCCAAATTTCCTCAAAAGTCTGGTACAGATTAAATAATGTGTCATCTGGGGTCTTACCAGCATTTTGGTCAGATAGACATCCAGCGTGGAAAAGACTTTGGACATGAAGGCAGGAGAAGCTTCTTTGGGTCGGCTTGATTTCACTTTGGGTTTCTCCTCAGTTGGTGGTTCCTTGGCTTCCTCTTTCTTAGCTTGATCTTCCTTCTCTTGGTTCTCTGTGCTGTGTGTGTATCATTGTTAGAATCTGACAGTTTTGTACTTTTCCCGAAATACTCACTCTGCTTTCTCAGGTTCACTCTCAGGAGATTCATCAGCCTTGGCAGCAGTTTTCTACATGACCGAGAAAATGATTACTCAGCAGAGATTTGATGATTTCAATGAAAAGTGATGAGTTCAGTTAGGAATCACAAACCTTGGGGTCTGTGGTGGAGGTCTCACTATTGAGTTCAGAGACATCCCCCAGTCCGTGCTCCACAAGTTTTCCACCTTCCCTCTTGGGCACGTTCAGCATGTCCAGCATCGTGTCAACCTCAGCTATGTCTGCCGGTGGAACCATAGTTGCGTCAGAGGTTCCTGAAGACTCGATGGCCTCTAATTTCTCTCCTTCAACGGTATCTCCATGGATGCCAAATTGAGTGGGATCGGGCATATTTCCAAGGATATCTGTCACTTTGATGTTCTTGGCACCTTCCACCAAACCGCCGCCGAACATGGAAGACCAGATGACGTGGAAGAAACCAAATATGAGACTAGCGATTCCTTTGAAGAAGCCAGTGAAGAGCATCCAGAAGAAAGAGAAGCAGCATGTGATTATTTCCCTTATGCTCAGCTTCTTGAGTTTCCTGAGCTTCTTGCGGATATTTTTCACGGAAACCATTTGCCGTGCGTGATGTAACTTCTTCTTGATTGATCGACACGCAGAAGTGAAAGCGGAGGCAGATTCTGAGGAGCCATCTTCTCCAGCCAATTCATCCAGGATGGTGAATCCCTCCTCCTCATCCTCCTCCTCCTGTTGCTCCACAGCATCAGGTTCCGAGATCTGCGAGGCTAGTTGCATCTCAAAAATGGTGTCCTCGCAAAAATTAACAAACATCTCCATCTTCTCACTTTCGCCTCCCTCATTGACCACGTCAAAAATGAACTGGCGCTTGGACTCTTTCACTTGAGGCTTCTCCCATTGTTCTCGGCTGGATTCGCTTATCTCAAAGTACACCCGCTCGATACGTTTTGCACTGCCGTTGATTTCGATACGCCCCAGGTAGGGCTCAAAGTAGCTCAGCACACTCTCGGCCAGATCCAAGAAGGCGGCGAGTCGGCTATCGTGCGGCATGTGCTCGGAAAGGTTCGTCAGCAACACGGCCACATTGAAACCGATGTCTTTCGCCGGTTCGTGGAATCGCTCCACAAATTCCTTGTAGTTGAACATGTCGTTCTCGTCGGCCTCGGCGCAAGAAAGCAGGTAGCCGATCTCCGATTGGCTGTACTGCTTTTGGCTCTCCATGGATTTCTGAAACTCCTTCTTTGAGATAACTCCCTTGCACTCAGGGTCGTACTCCTTGAAATTATCCGACGTTGTTAAATCCTTCAGCTTGAGGAACATATCAAAGAATTTCAGGATCATCTCAACGTTGTTCGAAGACTCCACCAGGGTGTCCACCATCTGCTTCCCGATGGTTCCATTCACAATGTTCCCTGGAAAGATAACGCATGTTTTCATAAAGTTGCACCATCATCAATTCACTCCATCATCTGTTTTACCTTCTAGAAGAGACAGCAGCATGACAACCATGTCTTTCTGCAAATCCATAAGTTCCTTTAGCAGTTCTATCTGACTGGCATCCTACAGGGACATACAAGATGTCCTCAAACAAAATAATTACAATCAAGCAAGAAGATTTTTGACGAGTACCTGAGACAGTTTCATCTGCATGTTGGCAAAAACATGCAAGAAGCCTACCACTGCATCCCACAATCTGCTATGAGCAAGACTCTGCTGGTTCCCAATACAAGGGCCCTGAAAGAATGTTCATAATTAGAATAAAAGTTGATTTATAGCTTATTAACTCGGTATTTGTTACCTGGATATATTCAGTCAAGGAGTTGAAGATCTGCTTAGCCACCGATAACGCTTTGGAGAAGTTAATTTTGCCAGTTTCATCAATGATGTCTTTGCCAGAGTAGTACCAGTAGAAGTCACTGATTGATTCCTAAAATGGAAGGCAATATTATAAAATCTCTTTTTAATTTTTATATATATATTTGTGCTATAAACTCACCTGAAGGCGGAGCAAGTAGTCAACAGTGCTGATAATAATATTGACCGTGGTTGTGTTTCCAGTTTGAGTTCTCAGGAAGTTCTGGAACTCTAATGGAAAACCGTATTTATTGTTTTTAATTGAGTTAATAATAATATTTTTTTTTAAAAACGTCATAAACTTACCCCCATTGTGCCCCTCACAAAGAAGTTGCAAAAACCGGAACAGATCTTTTGTAAACTCGTCATTCAGTAACACCTTGGAACC
Source organism: Syngnathus scovelli (assembly GCF_024217435.2). Lineage (NCBI taxonomy): Eukaryota > Metazoa > Chordata > Actinopteri > Syngnathiformes > Syngnathidae > Syngnathus > Syngnathus scovelli. The sequence continues at coordinate 8,911,186 of NC_090866.1, read as the reverse complement.
TTTTGAAAAACAATATTTTGAATTTACACATTATTTTGTATCTTAATGTAACAATTTCCCGAGAAGCAATGCGTACAAAAGCAAGCAGCGGAGGTTATATGTTGAAAAATAATATTTCAAGCTTAGTGGCCTTTAGATTGTAGGTCGATGAAGGATTCATCGTTTCAGATAAGAGCTGAGAACACACAAAAGGTACAAACATTCACTTCAAATTCAGATCAGATAATCCAGCCAACAAAGCCATAAGTATTAAAAAATCAAGATGAGTTCTGGAAAGCCGATATAGCCATCTTGGGGAACTTCCCAAAATGGAAGTTCATGGGTTTAACCCATCCTTACAATAAAGGACGATTAAGTCGAATTAAATGTTAATAAAAAGGAATGAATGGGAACAGAAATAACACAAAGTATTAGCAATAGCATCAATTATTTAGCATGCATTAAGGTTAGTATAGGAAGTCGTAGAGCGTTATGGAAACATTCATTATGAAGCAGAAGCATATGAAGATGATCTTAATTCGTTATTTACCCCGCTCAGTGTGGACTGCCATCGATGTTTTTATTTTTTCAATGAGAGGAAAGAGACAAACAATATATGAAGACATATGATGACAGCGAATTACAATACAAAGAATTATGGAGAATACATTAGAGCCATGCAGTTAAAAACTAATTCCGGAAAAACCCGCCTATGAAATGTGTACGAAAATTTCATCGTAACAGACGCGAGGGAGTAACAGTGAATTGTTAAATTCGACGACTGAATAATGAGACTCACATAGATGAGAAAAAAGCAATGTTTTTTTTTTTTTGCTGTTAAAATCACCTTGTTTGTGTTTTAAGACCTTTTTTTATAATTAATTTTTTTCATTATCCATCAGGACTTACCTGAACCTTCCTCTGTCACCATGCCGAGTCCTTCTGCCTTATTCTGTCTCTCAAATGCATTCAAGTCCAGGACACTAGCAGAAAGAAATCCACAAGTTCTACACTCGAGAGTACTTTTTTTTTTTTTCGTCGTATGAATAATGAAACATCTATACCTGCACGACTGCATCAGTCCTGAGAGGCTTTTAAAAAAGCTTGCGTCTCTTTTTTCTTTCAAGTAATCCAGCATTTTCTGTGTAGGGGGGGGCAAAATGAGGAGTTACAGCATGCTACCGTAAATTTCGGACTATAAGCCGCCATTTTTTCCGCAAATTTTGAACCCTGAATCAGTTTTAGCTGGTGCGGCTTATAGTCCAGTGCGGCTTATAGTCCAGTGCGGCTTATAGTCCGAAAATTACAATATTCATGCCATGTATGCACACTCACTTGCTGAACTTGCACATTGCCTCCGTTTAAGATGGAAATGCCGAGTTTGAGGGTACAAGTCACCATCGAGCCCAGGTGTCCTGATAAAATGAGTCCGATAAGAAACCGCCGACACAAAAAAAGTGCATTTTCAAACAAACTGCCAGCATTTTTCACCTTTGCTAGCGCTAATCATCTGCAACACCATCTCGGCTGCCCCGCGAGCGTGAAGCCGAGCCTGCTGGTAGAGAATCTTCTGTTTTTCCATCTCCTTTTCCTGATGGTTATTAGACACACAGACAGTTGATAAAATGACCTTTTTTGGATCATCTCACAGAAATTACGAGTTGAGGCCTGCACCTCAAACGTCTTCTCTTTCTCTTCTTCATCCTCTTCTTCCTCATCCTCTGCACAGCTCTGCAAACATGTACATTCTGTTCATCTAGGTTTTTTTTTCTGATGACTTCATAGGTGAATAGAATGAGGCCGACCTTTGCCATCATGTCAGCGTATGCAATATACAAAGGATCTTCTTCTAAGTGACTGAAAAAAGGAAATGTTAAGGTAAGAAAAAAAAACAGACTTTCCGCTAATTTTTTTGTTTATTCCACTACTGCACCTTCTTTCCGTTAGAGCGTTGTGGCTAAAATGGAGGATGAGTTGGTGTAGAGGATCTGGCTGGACTTCAGCCACCTCTTCTTCATCCTCCTCCACAATTTTCATGGGAGTTTTCTGCATAGCCCCCAAAAAAATGCAAACAGTGAGATCTAGCATAATTTGAACTGCAACAACCATCCATTTTGATCTCATGACCACCTTAATTAATTAGCATGTTCAATGTGACTCATGCAGATGCAATTGGTCATGGCCGGATTAATCGTGGGAAGGACAAAATGAATAAAAAGGGGGGGTTTACAAACACGTGCATGTTATAGCCAACAGCCATCCGATGATCAAATGGATTTGATGACATCCCAAATCGCTAACTGTTTAAATGACGAGGTCACTAAAGTTTCGGAAAAAAGTCAAATCACTTGACTGTGTGATTGATTTGTAAATATTTGGATCAAAACTAAACGTATCCTGCATCTCACGGGCCCGGCCCTAAAATGAAAGGAATCTTTCGATAATCATGTCAACAAATGAAAACGACTCTTGACGAGAAATTTCTGAAGACTCGATGACGTTTGCGTTGACGTATGATCTCGCGAGCATGCCACTGACGTCCACAGAGCCTACGTGATCACGCGACAGACTTACAGAAAACAGCCAAAAAGGACAACTGATGGGTTGGATCCAGATCTGACAGCCAACAACATGGAGCGACGGTGTCTAGCGAGCGGCCCTCCTTACCACTGCGGTCAAAATGGTATAGCCTGGCTTTCTAGAGCCGTGAGCGCCAGAGCTGACCCTGCGTCTCCTGAGTCGATCATGCAGTCTTTGACCTCGGGCCGATCTCTGTTTGAAGGCTTTGCCACACCTAGAACGGGGCGCCCTCGACGCTTTGGGCGAGGTTCGCTCCCAAGACTCGAGGGGCTCAGAGCTAAAGAGGCGATCGGCGGGCAGGACTGGCAGAGGGGTGCCAACGCGGGACACGGGCGAGGTCCACCCAGTACTTACTGCCAAATCCTGAACTAGCTTTTCCTCAAAGGAGTACTCCTCTGCCTCTATCCATATTCTTTGATAGGCCGGGATGTAGAGGTTGATAGCACGATGCCTGGGAAAGGGGGAGGCAGTGGGGAGGAATGAAGGGGAGGGAGGGAGGGAGGTAAAGTGGCATTAAGGAGGGTTCAGGTGAGGTTTGGACGGTGATAGAAAGGAAAGATGAAAGGTGGGAAGGGGAGCTTCCGTAATCTCAGGCAGGGTGGTGTGGGATACACTGGCTTTTCTGACTGGTCATAAATTGAAATAGAATCTGTTAGATTGAAAAATAAAATTCAGAAATATAAGCACTGAATCAACTGAGAAAAAGAAAATACAAGAAAAACGACTTCCTACCTCCTGCCATTTTTTTACTTTCAAGGGACAATTCCGCAATTTTTGACTCATTCTAGATGACCAATCAGAATCAACAGTGCTGCAAGAACCGGCCGTTTCGACAGCCCGGTGGATGAAAAGGAGGAAGGGGGGTTGAACGGATGAAACATTCGCCCCATACTTTCACTTTACCGTCAGCAGCGAGAACAAGCGGTCAAAGCTGTAGGCTTTGAATGCCCTTTCCAGCCAAACCTCCCGATAGCCATTCAGGAAGTAATTATTATTTTTGTATCTGAAGGGAGGGATGAGGTAGTATTATGCAAGAAGACAACACAGAGGAGATCATGTCATTAGGGAGGTGGTGAGGTTTATCATGGCCACACTGTTTGTTATTTAAAGTTAGCCTGAGAAGAAACAAATGTTTTTTTTATTATTCTTATTATTATTATTATTAAGCAGGGAGACTCTTACCTAGGTAGATTATAAAGAGGGGCCATTCGAAAGCAGGCCACCACAGCCCGTTTACGTTGTTTGGACAGCAACTTCTGCCACACACACTTTTTATTTCTTAAAGGCTGCTCCACCTGTACAGCAAAAATAGCTAAATAAATTCTGCTCACGTAAAAAAAAATGATATAATGTAGTGCAATTATTATTTTGTATTCAACAGCATACATATTGTGTTATTGTTTTTTTTACCTGTTCCAGATGGAAAACTGCGGCCGAGATGCTCTGAACCCGATCCACCGTGTGTTCCGGGTTAACTGGCTCGTCACTCTTCATGGTGATGTCTTTGTAGAGGTTCAGCTGCCACTGGACTGCCGGGTCGTCAGACTGTAGGTAACACGTGATCATGACGGTAGAACATTTGATATAGCGTTTATTTTACATGGATTACTGAAGGAGCTCATGAGTCTGATTACTGTATTTTCCGGACTATAAGGCGCACTGGACTATAAGGCGCACCTTCAGTGAATGGCCCATTTTAAAACTTTGTCCTTATATAAGGCGCACTGGACTATAAGGCGCACTATTAATGCATCATGTCAGATTTTGAATCCAAATCAAATCATTCTCCATTTTATCTTTTTTATTTCAACTTCAGATGCAACAAATTACTTTAAAATCACAAAATAATGATCCATAGTCTTTTTGATTCATGGTTCGTAGTCTTCAGCGGACCACTCATGATTGATTTCATGACACAATGCTTCAGGCCAGTTTAAATTTAGGAATTTTGGTCCATATATAAGGCCTTATAGTCCGGAAAATATGGTAAACTAAATTGAAAGTGATGACATCCGATTTACCTTGTCCTGCAGATGAAGGTTCTGGCGCAAGTAGTCCTTCACTTCATCATCAGTATCTTTCTAAGACCAAAAGAGAACATATGTCTTCATGGAAAACTAAAATCTTTTTAGAATGAGATAAAAGTCCAACAATGAGAATGATTGATCAATAAAAATGGCTACTAAAACAAGAGCTCATAAGAAAATATTAAAGGGGTAGGCCCACCAAACTGTAACGGGTCTTAGCCAAGGAGATGAGCTCCTGGTCCCCTGGCGTGCACATGTTGAGGCCGATGGGCAGCATCTTCTTCAGCGCGGCCACAATCAAAGAGGTGTGGATGGAGTAGTACTCGCCACGACGACGCTTGTGCTTCCTCTCCTGGTCGCCACCAGACTATAAAATACAACTTATTTCCCCCCTATTTCAACGATGCAATAAATTTATGTGCAATAGTTAATGGTCCATTTTGTTTATATCAGAATAATAGAACAGTATCTTAGGCATCCATTGGAGCTGGAAATATAGTTGTCATAATAATAATTAATGTTGCATATTTTACCTTGGACAGTTTGGCCTTGCCTTCTCCAGTGAGCAAGCCCAAATTATTGATCTCATTCTGCACGACAAAATTTTGCTCCTCACGCTTAAAATTCTAAGGTCAGCAAAAAAGAGAAAATGATTATTTCGCAGAGTTTGTCAGGATATATATAAAATTATAGTTTAGTGAATAACATGCTTACATGTGACTTGCACCAGAGGATGAAGATATCTGCCACCATTCGAAAGAGCTCAGTGGAGTCGGTATCAGGCTCCTTAAGCCATCTCGATCTGGTGCGGACCAAAAGATGATCATTGCGTTTAAGCTAAGTTAAATCAGTGCGAGATACTAAATATATGATATTATTATACCTGTTGATGTCCACATATCGAATAAGCATGGGGTAGAAGGCATAAAGGTCTCGGCAGAGCACAGCAAACTCGTCCAAGATGAGAAGCTCTGCCTCCTGATTGTCACTTTTGCCGTCAGCCTTCAATAATTCCTCCTCAGACACAACCTATCAATGATCATAAAATGATAATCGAATCAGAGGAAATGACGAAACAAGTTGCTCCTACCTTCACCGTCTTCTTCTTCAGTTTCTCAAGTGTTGGTAAAAAGTGGGTTCTCAGCAGACCAGCTTCTGCTTTACTGATGATGGGCTGAGAGTAGACTACACATGGAAAAAAATTTGGTTTTAGTTTCTTTGTAGACATATTGCTTTGTCTAACGTCCTACCTGCGATCCTCTTCATCCAGGGGGCATCCTCAATGCCCAGGTTGTTGTTGAGGAGCTTGAGAATGTTCCCGAGAATGATGCTGAGGTGCTCTGATGTCACCATGGTGCAGCACTCGCCACTCGCAGGTGGGTTTTCAGGACCTTTTTCCCACCAGTAGGACAGGTAGTTGCACAGCATGGGCAGGATCACTTCAATCACCTGTAGGAGAAAATTTAGCAAAGCTGAACTACAAATTCGATTGCGTAGATTTTTTTTTAGATAGTCCCAAGACGAAATACCGTATTTTGCGGACTATAAGGCGCACCAGACTATAAGGCGCACCTTCAATGAATGGCCCATTCTAAATATTTGTCTTTATATAAGGCGCACCAGACTATAAGGCGCACCATTAATGCATCATGTCAGATTTTTAATCCAAATCATTCTCCATTTTATCTTTTTGATTTCAACTTCAGACGCAACAAATTACTTTATAATCACAAAATAATGATCCATAGTCTTTTTGATTCATGATTCATAGTCTTCAGCGGGCCACTTGTGATTGATTTCATGACACAATGCTTCGGACCAGTTTAAATTTAGGAATTTAGTCCATATATAAGGCGCACTGGACTATAAGGCTCACTGTCGGCTTTTCAGAACATTTTAGGTTTTTAGGTGCGCCTTATAGTCCGGAAAATACGGTATTTAAACAGCCAATTTTTAACCTGTGGCATCTCATTGTAGCGGGCACCAGTCTCCGAGACATCGTTGACATCCTTGAGCAGCTTGTCAAGACGAGGCATCTCCGGACACATTTCCTCCACCGTATCAGGCATACTTAAGACTAGAGAGGTAACACTATCGTTTAAAAAAAACATGTTGCAGTCATTTTGACAAGGTTTATAAGTAGACACTGACTGGCCCTCTCGCGTGGTGTCTTGGTGTTGAAGACGGACAGTGGATTGTGGCTGTTGAGATGAGGTTCCAGGAAAGCTACAGGCATGGCGCCCACTAGAGTGGCCAGGCTCTCACCAAGTGCTGGCAGATACCTGCAAGCCAACATGGATAGTGTGTACAGTCCATCTAAAATTAAAAACAATGACAGTCATTTGACAAATTTGAGTTAACTACCTTGAATTTCAACAGATACTACATCGAGGGAAAAAGCACTACTTTTGTCTAATTGAAGCTCCTCAATAATGTGTTGTGAGATTGGTGTACTTTGACAATATAGATGAAGTTGTACCTTTCCACAAAAATGTTCTTTCCTGTACCCAGGTAGTAGTAACAAGTAAGGATTCGGTAGCAGGACAGCTGAACGTCATCCACTGAAACACAAATCCAACGTATAGTTTCAATATACTCATTTTTATATAAAAAATAAAATAAAATGCAGACTGATTCAATGTTGGAGCTGGAAATAGAAACTCACACAGCAGGTCCACACCAAAATCGTGTGTTTTGATGTGATCAAATACGGCAGTGAGGATAGGCACAAGTGCAACAGTCACGTAGTGAATGCTCTGACTGACACTCTTCATCTGGGCACGCGACTGCATGAACTTCCCCAATTTGAGCATCTCCAGAAGCTTCTCCAGGTCTTCAGCTGCATTATCAAAGAAGGTCCGAAACCCTGCTTTGACCAGCTCTGTACCTGACTTCATCACTGTTCTGAGAAACCAATTGCGCTGAATTAATTTAGACTTATGTATTGTCTCGGGGAAAAAAAATGAAATATACTTGCCTGGTGTCAAGTGAGTGAGTTAGAATATGAAGGCAGCTCACCATCATTGAAGAGTCACTTCCTGTGATAGAAAATCTCTTTAGCAATGTAGTAGCATTCTTTTGATAATTCAATTACCGTATTTTCCGCACTATAAGGCGCACTGGATTATAAGGCGCACCTTCAATGAATGACCCATTTTAAAACTTTGTCCATATATAAGATATATACATTTGGCCCGCAAGCCGGACTTTGGACATGCCTGCTGTAGTGGCTCAATATTGGTCCATATATAAGGCGCACCTGATTATAAGGCGGCTTTTGAGAAAATTGGAGGTTTTTAGGTGCGCCTTATAGTGCGGAAAATACGGTAGTATGACTATAAAATGCAAGACAGAGATGATGAAAGTGGCACAGCCTTACCAAAGAGGGAAATCCTGTGTCTGACAAGAGCTGCCAGTTTACAGAAAAGGCTGGAAAAGACAGATTAAATAGCGGAGGAAAATATAGAAGGGAATCTTGTCATGCAATGAAAGTAGAGAACAAATCAAACATCTTCAACGTGGTACCTTGTGACCATCTCTTTTTCTTTGTTGGAAGCATAGCCGCAGCTGCTAAGGTTCTTGCTAGGCGTGGACAAAAAGTAGAGGCAGTGGTTCTTAAAAGTCTGATCCGTCAGCGGGAGCAACACCTGAACACAACGTGAGGCGTTTAGTGACATCAGAGGAAGGAACGGGGACTATCTTTCCAGACCTTAGCAAAGAACTTGATTTCTTGGTCATGAGGTGATTTGTCAGTCTTCCCACTGGTGGCCATTGCCTCTGAAAGGACAGCATTTTATATTCCTTCCTGGATTTAAATTTGTTATGAACTCACCAAGGTGTGCGATAAACTCCTGCGCAGAGTCGACACATTTGAGCAGCCTCTTGAGAAACTTGTAGGCAAAACGCTTCTCCATGGATGAAGAGTCCTGCTCCAAGTCTTTCAGACCTCTGTGATATGGGCCATTAAAATTGGTGACTGACTTAATTCCACAAACTGGATTGTCTTGGAAAATCAGTCAGACCTTGTTATGGAATAGCCGCTTATCTGCAGGAACTTGAAGAGCTCCTGGGCCTTCTCTCTATCTCTGTACTTCTCTTTAGCAGTCAGGGTATCATAGGGTACCAGCAGTGGGTGGCTCCCTCCTCCTGGTGGGACGCATCAATTCATAATCAACATGGACAAAAAAAATTATAACATCAAGATATTCTAAAAATAGAGTACCGTATTTTCCGCACTATAAGGCGCACCTAAAAACCTTCAATTTTCTCAAAAGCCGACAGTGCGCCTTATAATCCAGTGCACTTTATTTATGGCCAAAGTTTTAAAATGGGCCATTCATTGAAGGTGCGCCTTATAATCCGGTGCGCCTTATAGTGCGGAAAATACGGTAACCACAATATATCATAACATACCTTTGCTCATGAGTTCACTTTTCTTCTTCTTGGCCCAGATGTTGTGATAATTTTCTGCAATCACCTCAACCATGCCCTGGAGGTAACAAAATGTGGCAGATGACTTTTGTATAAATCAATAGTCGAAAGCTGTGGTGGTGATCTCGATATCAGAGACAAAAACTAACCTGAAGCTCTCTGGACAACGTGAAATCGTGCAGGTCTATTGGAGCAGGAGTGTATCCATTGACCTAAAAATTTAATTGAGCAAATATTTGAGAACGGCTATATCATGATATCATTTGCATGATAAGGATTACCTGCGTCTCTGAGATCTTTCGCTGTTTCTCAGTTTCCCGTTGTTGGAACAAGGCTTCTCCCTCCTTGGTCTTCTCAATGTTCCAATCCATGGCCAGCATGCTCTTCAACGACTCCCTCGCCGGCCATCGGTAAGTTTCCTTTTCCTACCAAAATGCTTGTGTTCATTTCCGAGTGCCACTTGGTAAAAACTATTTTTACCATTTACCTTTTCGCTTAGAGATTTGTAAGGCTTTAGCAGTGGATGCTTTTTGGCATGTTCATCCATGCTATCTCCATGTTTCCACCCTGCTGACACCTAGAGGAGCATGACGATGTTCAACACAAAACATACCGCATTTTCCGGACTATAAGGCGCACCTAAAAATTTTCTCAAAAGCCGACAGTGCGCCTTATAGTCCGGTGCGCCTTATATATGGACCAAATTCCTAAATTTAAACTGTTCCGAAGCATTGTGTCATGAAATCAATCATAAGTGGCCCGATGAAGACTATGAATCATCAATCAAAAAGACTATGGATCATTATTTTGTGATTATAAATTAATTTGTTGCGTCTAAAGTTGAAATAAAAAAGATAAAATGGAGAATGATTTAATTTGGATTAAAAATGGTGCGCCTTATAGTCCGGAAAATACGGTAATTCACTCAAGCGTGAACATGACGTCTCGACATCTGCCGGGACCAACCTTCTCTGAAGACCACTTGTCATGGGAATGCTCTGCATATTTGTTGGCAATGTATTCAAGTTTTTCAGGTAAGGAGATACTGCAAAGAGAGTATCAGGAATTAACGAGACATTTTATACAGCGCTCTGAAAATGTGTAAGTCGTAAACATTCCGAAAAGAAATCGTTCATTTTATTATCTGCAGTTTGGTTCAGTGTTAATCTCGAGGTCAGCACTTACTTGGCAGTATTGATGGGTTTGGGGTCAAAGTTTCCCTGTGCGTCAACGGACGCTTGGTTCTCCAACGTTGTTCCTAAACTGGCATCTACAAAGTCAGGTGGCAGGGCTCCAGCGATGGCACAAAGGCAGGAGTTGGCCATTTTGAAGAGTTCACCATCATATTTCTATGAAGAGAGGTCATCCAGGTGTTATACAGGTCTACTCAGCGACTGCATGGATGAGGTCAGTGAGGAAGAGCAATAAGTGGAAAGGGTCGGCCTGTCACGGATTGATAAAAGATTCATGTGTTTTAGCACCATTGCTCACTGCTGCCTCATTGAGCTTTCACTTGCTCGAAGTTCGAAAATTTGAGGTCAGCGGGTTCCCAAACAGAAGACAGGTGTTAGACAACGAGTGACGAAAATGACACCTTTTGAGAGAGTGAGTCAAAAATCCCCCAGAAGAGTTTCTTGGTGAGAAGGAGTTCCTCCTCCGAGGCTGTCCCAAAGGTGTTCATCCCAGGTGGCAGACAATAATACTTCCAGTTCTGTTCGTAGTGGTTGGTCAGCAGCTGGAGATTAAAACACAGAAGAAACCTACAGAGATCTTAAGTGGCTACTTATGGTGCTTTAAGGGTACTAGCCAAACAAAAGACTATAGGATTGTCACGCTTGCAGTTTTCTGGCAGCTGAGCAGCATCAGCACGATTTATTCTCAGTGCCAATATGGAATTGATTGTGTATTCAGAATCTTACCCTTAGAGGGATGCTGCAGTATTCCGTGAGCATGGGAACGTCAAACACCAAACGTCTGAGCAGCTGCTGCATCATGGAGGGACGCAGATGCCTGTCAAAATGTACATGAATGAATTAGGACTGTAACTGTTGAATTTTTTTTTTTTTTAGAATCGATTATTCTCTTGATTTTTTTTCCCTTCGATTAATCGGATATAATCATATTGGTGTTAAAGTTCATTCGAAAACATTTTCCCTGTTTTTATTACTTTTGAGAGCTTGGGATTTGGACAATCTTGTTAAAAAAATGACTAAACAATTTCTTGACTATTAAAATGCGAGTTGATTAATTTGATAATCAATCTGTTGTCGATTCATCGTTTAATCTGGACATTTCTAGAATGAATATCTGAAATGTAGGTCAAACAAAACATACTGTGGCAAATATAGATTAAAGGTATCTTCTGCAAACTTACTTGCAGATAGTTAGCAGGCACTCCTCAATAACATCTCTCTGTGCTTTGGTGAGCGAACGTCCTTTGGAGAGGCGATAGATGGTTTGAATGGTGGCGTCGATCAGATGGGCGTAGTGCTCCGTGTTGGCGAACAAGGCAGCGCAGCGGGTCAGCAGAGGCAGCAGAGCTGAGCCGATGTACCTGTTCATGGCTAACGCCGTCTCGGTGGTACTAAGCACTTCCTGTTTGAAAATATAAAATGATGTTGTCCAATAAATGTATGTACCGTATTTTCCGGACTATAAGGCGCACTGGACTATAAGGTGCACCTTCAATGGCCCATTTTAAAACTTTGTCCTTATATAAGGCGTACCGGACTATAAGGCGGCTTTTGAGAAAATTTTTGGTTTTTAGGTGCACCTTATAGTCCAGAAAATACGGTATATAATATTTTTGTTAGACGATGATTTTGGATCATTGACGGAAAAAAAATGTGGTCCATATTTACCGTGTCTAAAGAGGCAGCAGTTTGGAGGTCGGGCAGGAAGCCGACCTCCAACAGCTGGAGGAGAAAGCTTTGGTCCTCGATACCGTACACCCTATCCAGGAAGAGCACCATGGGGGCCTTGTGATCCGGACAGAAACAGGCTGACATATCTGGTTCGGTCACTTGGCCATCTGTGGTTTAGGCACGGGTTAGTTAATAGTTGCGGGTGTTGGGAGCGGGCAAGTTAATAAAGCAACACACCTTTATTAACGACAGGTTTTGTGAGGGGTATGCTGATGACGCCAACCAAATCTGTGGTGGGAACCAGCGAGCGTAGAATGGCTCGAATTCGGAGAGCTTCACCTTTACCTTCATTGATGAGCTGTTCGAGACATTCAGGTGAGAAACTCTTCATTTGTGTTCAATCTAGTAGGATGATATTTTTTTAAAGCCTTACATGCATCTCTGGAGCACAGCGACCTAGCAGGTCAATGAGGGCAGAGTAGAAGGACATGATAGCGTTGCCCATATGGATTATTTCCTCCTCTTCTTCACCAGATCTTAATGACATATAGATAATGTTACATGATGATGAATAATCTGCTTGACAAGTCACCTAGTTAAGATCACAGTTTTGGATGAAGAAAATAGATTCTCACCCAGTGGTGATGGCAGCTGAAGGTTTGGGCAGGTCTAGAGCAGGATCCTTCGATATCTTGATGGCTTCTTTCATCGCCGCTAAAAGACCCTGACCTCCTTCTCCTCTCAGAGCAGGACCGAAACACTCAGGACGTCGGATCAGCAGCTTCACCACCACGTTGGCGTTTTCCTCGACACTCTCACCTGACAAGGCAGCAATATTTGATTCGGAATGAAGATGAATTTTAATAACTCATTCACTTACCATTGCAGAAGACCGCAAACCTCAGGAAGGACAGGTATCGCTCCCCTTCGATGGGGTTCCAACCAAGATCTGGGTAACCCTTGGCAACCAGCATGGCACAACTTTGAAGACCACATCCTGCAAGGTACGTCACCACCTACACACACACACACACACACACACACACACACACACACACACACACACACACACACACACACACACTTTCAATTTGACTCCAGAACATTTTAGTCATACACTCTGTCAGTGACAGTTAGTTTGATGGATTTGCTGAGCAAGCGACGTCTCACGGTACAAAGTCAGACTTAATTTTAGATCATATATATTTTAATAAACTGAACATTTACATTTTGAACTTGAAGGTTATACAGGTGCCCAAGAACATGGCTTTGTATAGCCTCATGAAATTGTCCTAACCAATACTACGGTGAGTGTTAAACAGTTTCCAATCCGAGCTAAGCTAACCTTCTCTAGATCTGGTTCCTCCAGGGCTAAAGCAAGCCCGTTGTTGTCCATCACAGATGATGCGGCAACATCCAGCGGCGTGGAACCCCGCATCGCTTCAGAAGCTACAAACGCACAATTTTACACACACTAAATAATCTTTTTACATTTGTAACTCTACCAGGATGGATTAAAAACATCACCACTACCTACCCAACCCAACACTGCTGTTCTCCAGCAGGTAGCTGAGATGGTCAAACATGGCTTTCTGGTTCTGGCGGCTAATACGGCAGAAATAGCACAAAAACCGACAACAGCTTGCAACCATTTTGGGGAAGGCGATTTCCTGCGGATAAAAAAAAAAAATCTTACTAGCGTGAACCTGATTTGTTAGCATGCTTGAGTGAAAAACCAACCTGAGACTTGTCTCCTCCCAGCACATTGACCATGACCTGCATGACAGTTTCATGCATGCCCAACACTCTCATGAGGTTTGGATGCTGGTAGAAAACCTTATTGTTCATAATGTCCCTAAAACAGATGATTCGTGGAGGTCAGTTCATTCTGTCCACACTCAATAAATTCAGGAAAGACTTCATGGTCCTACCCCAGTCCATCAATCATCAGCTTTTCCTCCTCCATGCCCATGCGAACAGACAGCAGAGACCTGATCTGACCCAGTGAGGCCAGGAGGTTAATAGCATCCTGCACGGACGCGGCACTGATGGTGTAGGACTTCTTCATGGCCCGAAGAAGCTCCCCGATGCCGTCATACTGCCTCCTTAGCAAGCTGAACATTACTCGGACCAGCTCGGGATCCTGCATGTGAGTCTCCTGGGCCCAGGTGGTTATAGTCTGGGAGATAAGCTCCTTTAGATTAGCTGAGGAAGGGAAGAGGAGGAGAATAAACTTGGGTTGTGCGAGGAGAGCATTATAAAGTCAGTTTGAGCAGAACCACGTTTAGAAAAGGTGAGCGAGGTCACCGAGTCGTTCCGAATCACATCTTTCCACTTTTGAAACGTTCAATCATTCACGCGGGAGTCCGCCATTAAAATTTATACGAGTGTCTTACACAGAATGTCCATTAGTCTTTTTTTATGCAGAACAGAACATTGACGTTTCTCTCTCAGCCGAAGAATAAAAACGGAACTATTTTTGGAATTTGCGAAACCATCGCCCGTCTAAATATAGTCACCGTGTTTAAACGAAAGAATGGCTCACTGGGGCATGCTTGCTCTTTCTCTTCAGGTTCCTCTTCAGTCTTCTGAGGCGGACCCTTGATCTTGTACAGCAAGGCCAGGAGACGACCTTTAATTGATGTGTCCTGCTCTACCTCGTCCTCCTCCACTGGGATTCCTGCAAGGAGAAATGCATTTCAGTGAGATGGTCTCCATTCCAACCAGTAAAGGATTGTTTTATTTGTTGGTTTCAAAAGGCCGGCGTGGACTCACCACAGTGCAGCTGCAGTTCTTCATGGAAGGCAATGAGTTCTTCCTGGAGGTCCTCAGGACAGGGGCAGTCGTCGCCTGTGGTGAAGTTCAACAGGATGTTGATCTAAAGGAAATAGAAGAAGGAGCTAAAACAGGTACTAAATGAGGGTAAATATGATTTTTTAAAAAGTGGCTTTAAATTATAAAATGTTTTTTTTACGTTAGTCTTCCAAAGAAACAATAATAAAAGAAAGGGAAGGGATTCAAATTGATATTTATTTATATAATATTTATTTAATATATTTGCAAACAGATGGGGAAAACCAAAGACCATCCTTTCATTTATAAAATGAATAAATTAGTAAATTTATCAAATTTATAAATAATATATTTTATGAATTTATAAAAAATATTTTTCATTTATAAAAAGTTATTGCCACCACCGCTACTAACTTTGAAATGAAATGTACAGATCCTTTTATTAAAACATGTTTCGCTTCGGGTCTACACTCTGAATGGAATGTTTGGAGACTGAGAGAAGGTAACTTCTCAAATTCAATTTACTCTAACATGCCGAAGATCATCTTTAGGAATACAAATGAAGTCTTTCAGTGAGCAGATTTTTTTCTCCCCGGCGATAACACAAACATGGCGTCATTACCTGCTCTTGTGGAGGTGAGCGGAACTCTTTGGTCTTCTTGGCCGTGACGGCGGCGGACATGTTGAGCGCCAGCATGAGTTCATTATAACGGAATTTCTGGTTGTACTGCAGCTTAGACACAAAGTTGTCGGAGAAGGAAACGATGGCTTCGATGCGGTGCTTCAGCTCGCAGTCGCAGAAGTAATGCAGTAGCTCGCACATCTTGAAAAGAAAGGAAGTCGTTTCAAAAAAAAAAAAATGCGACTCATTTACGACTCGTCTCACCTGCCGTTTGACGGACTCGGGCAAAGACTTCTCCAGAAGGCCCCGGACCGTCGCCTTGCTCTCCTTGGCCTCTCCTTCTCCCACCTCCGTGACCTTCTCCTCACTCAGATTCTCTCCGCTATCATCCACCTTTGCCTCCTCACCCTCCCCAAACACGTTGGGATCAATCAAGAGGAGAATCAATCTCACCTCCTCGCTATTCAACACACCCATGATTAACAAGGTTCCGATTAGCTTGAGGATGGGCACAAACTGGTACTCCACGCTCCCGCCCACCGGATCCCTGATATGGATGCCACCACCCTGCACGGCTTCAGTAAGCATACTGATGGCCTTCTCTTTTAAGATGCCCAGGGGTATCTGAGGACTGTGGAGATACTGCTGACGCTTGGTGCCGACGATCCCGGCGGGGGAGAAATTGACGCGGGGCTTCAAGGACGTGCTCAAGCTCACGCCGGGTAGCGAGTGTTTTTTACTCTCATCGGGGAACAGCTTGATTGAGCGGGTCTCATCGGTCACAGGGATGATGAACTCATTGTTCATCATTAGGCGAGCCTCTTTCGCCGTTTCGAGATGAATGCTGGAAGCACGAGGAACAATCAGCGGTGCCATGAATAAATCGGACTGATCAGCTTAACAAACCTGATGAGGACATTGTAGAAGCCTTCCCTCAACATGCCGGAGAGATACTGATTGTCGATGGTGTAGAGGAGCTGAGATTGGTCCAAGTGGCTGCAGAGCGCATGAGCTACACGGGTGTTACCAAGAGCACAGAGGGCACAGTACAACTTCAGCGTGTGATAATGGAACTTCCTTAAATCTTCATATTCGGATAACTCCAAGATGTCCAAACACCTGAAAGAATTATGACCAAGAGCTCCAGATAGCTACTTCAAGAGGAGTTTAAATATTTCATTACGGTCTACCTATTTTCCTCAGGTATATGCACAGCCATCATCTGCAGAGGTTCCAAGCACTGGACAACCCATCCGTGTCTTTCGCTGACTCGAGCCGTCTCCACGCTGAGGAAGGTGTTTGGCATGCGGCTCCACAGCACCGCCGAAATGGTCTGCACGTCCAGTCGCGGCGGGCATTGAGGCACCGGGTTCCTGTGCTCGCTCTTGAACATAGCTGAGGAGATTGGCATGGCATCCTGGAAATAAGGGGGGCAGGAGGACGGGAAAGGATATTAAGGTATTTCTTCTTTCCATATTTGGAAACTAAACTTTAGACTTTAAAATTCAGGATCTAATCTAGTAGCCGGTGAGATACAAACCTTAATCTTGACAAATTCAAACTGAAAGAGGTTTGCACAGGTGGGCCGGACAAACACAGCAGGGAACAGCTTCGTGCTTGTCTCCACCTGGAAAAAAAAATCTCAACATATGTGGTGGATATCTATAAAGGCAAATTTCGTCGTCTTAAAAAGCTGGAACCAAAGTTATTGTGCAGATGTGTCTCCCCTAGAACTGCAAGTCAGAATTACAAGTCTGCAGGAGTAATTTACTGCAGTGCGAACTTGTTTCCCGTTAAAAAAGACAAATTGCTAGAATGTTTGTTGAATACAAATGTGTCCAGGCAAGTTCATTGTTTTGGAGCTGAGAGCCAGTAGAAATCCTGCCGTTTAAAATGAATTGATTGAATTGCTAAAATAATAAGAATAAAGTATATAGTACAAAAAATACGGCAATGGAATAGATTGCTAAAATAATAAGAATAAAGTATATGGTACAAAAAATACGGCAATAGACCTTTTTATATGCGTGCCTCATTTTTTACCTGATAAGTGGTAGACAGCTCCTTGCCGTTAGCAGTGAAGGAGACAAGGCCGGTAGCCAGGTCCATCAGACAGCCAATCTCCACGTCAGAGTTGGAGCGGCTGGATGAAGAGGAGCTGACTGCATCCGCCCCGCACACCATATAGCAGTTACTTCTCTGGACACTAATGTCGATAAGAAGAAAAAGAATGCTGAGAGGGTAGACCTCCCCCCCTGCCAACATTTGTCTCCATCAATGTACGATAGGCTACGAGTTCTCATTGAGATGGAGAACTCTTGGGTACTCGCCTCTCGTGGACTCGGCCCCTCTCGTCTCCCAAGGTGACGGTGACGGTTCTGGTCTTGTTGAGGTTGAAGTTCTTTGAATAGTAATGATAGTCCGGCGTGACCCAGCCCACCCACACCAACGCAGGGTCCTGTCCGGCAAAGACTCGAACCGAGTGGTAGTACTGTCATGAGCACAAACCCCGAGAAAAGATTAGACAACTTTAGATCGAGTAACTATTAAAGATGTTAAATCGGATTACAGTTGTGATGCTCCCGTAGTCTGTAACCCCGTATTCTTTTGGAGGATGGCTGCGGAGAAGAAATCATTTAAGCCGACGGAGCAAATCAGCATCGATTTGGAGTTGTAAAAATCCCTGACCTGAGTTTCGATGTTTCCTCGAGTAGCACGTCTGCAGAGAACAACTCCACGGGCATGCTCAGTCGGCAGTAGATCATGTCGTTGTTACTGTTCTGGGTGCCAAATGTCTTGTGGGTGACTTTAAGGCAGGGAGGGCTGTCCACCGTCCCGTCAATCCTCGTCACCTGAGGAAACCCAAGCGAGTAAATCCAGTCTCAACAAAATGATTTATAAATTACCTCAATATCTTTGTGATCCTGGGGCACGTTGACAAAAGTGGGCAGGCGTTTGCTGAACCACATGGTGATTTCTCGGTTCATGTTGACAGCGAAGGGCTCAAAGCCTTCTTGAAGGCCACACGTGGTGTAATATTTGAAGGTGCTGGCGTCCTTCCCAAGATTCATTCGGCCGATCTGAGACATGCCCACGCTACACACTGGGATAAAACCTAGGGAGGGAGGGGCCAAAGTTTTCCGATTAGTTCACGATTACAACACAACTTCACGAGCCCTCACCGTCTTCCGTGTCAAAGTCAGTGAAGCAAAGCTCGGAGCCTTTGTTGGTAATCAGGAGTTCGCCGTTCAGGGTAAAAATAATCGATTTGTCCTCCATGTTGATCATGCATCCCACTACGTCTCCTTTTTTCCACGGATGCCCGAAGAAACGGCTCCCGGCGTGTAAGCGTCGAGCCTTGAGATAAAATAAAATAGAGTAAAAATTGGAAAATATAAGCTCTTGTCTCCAAATTCACGGTGGAGACTGTGCTCTACCCTGTATCCATCAAAGACAAAGGCCTGGTCATCTGTTCCAAGTTCCACATCAGGTCTGCAGCCTGGCCTGGCCCAGCCAACCTTCATATCGCCCCCGGTCAGGGCGTCAAACTCGAAGTACCACTTCCCGGTTTTCACCGCGTAAATTTGCTCCACGCGGAAGAACCGGAGAGTCTCAACGCTCTGATTCTCCGTCACGTGGACAGCTGGGAGAAGGTCATTCAAAAGAACCTTGTTAGCTCTGGATGCAAACTGTCAATACTGAAAAATCAAATAAGTTACTTACCCTCCTGGTCTGGAGGGTCGATTTCATATCCATAGCCAACCATGGTCCTGATGGCCTCCCTTAAACTATCTCGATTGGATTTCTTCGTGCGCTCATCAAGTAAAGCATATGGTACCAACCGAGGATTACGTCTGCTTTTTAAATCCTGCCGCAAACAAATTAGTCATTCACTATCAACTTCAACCCAGCAGAATGTAGAACAAACGGATTTCTACCTGCTGGATTCCGTAAGTCCATCCTTGTTTAATTCTATCTTTGGCCCACACGTTGTGTGCATTCTCCGCTAGCTTATCAACCAGAAGCTCCTGACCTCCAGTCAGCTTCACATCAGAAAGGTCCAGAGGGGAAGGCTTATAACCATTGGACATCATGTAGCTGGAAACAGAAGATCATGAAGATCATGTTTTGCAAACTCGTGAAAAAAATTGACGACTTACTCTTTGGGAAGTTTGATTTTCTTCAGATCATCCTCTGCGTGAATATTGACCTGGGCGACATGACACCCAAGAGCCACAAGGGTCCTGTGAATAACATAATAAAACGTATATTACATTAATAAAGTGAATAAAAATGATAACCATTAAACTAACTTAGTATATATGCATTTACCAATTTGATCTAATCTATCATCTACATTTTTACTCCAGCCTATTATAAAATGACAGCCTACGAATGGTTTTGGAAGTAATGATCGACCAGTACGACGAACCAGATAATTTTTACGAGATCGCCGCAAGGCAAGGTCGCTTAATTGAGCCAAAGCCAATGTTTTAGTACGTGCGACAGGAGCCAGCACTTGGCTCACGTCTGCTTGAGGAGCAACAGTTTCTTTCAAATCAATACTGAAATTTGCTCAGCAGATGGAAGTCGTTACATGCATTTTTTTTTTGCTCTCACACATGAGATGAGTTTAATAAGGTGGCCTTACTTAAGTGTTTCACTGGACATCTGCAGGTTGTAGTTCCTTTCTGTTTCAGGCAGCTTGGGGAAATCAACAAGGCACGGGTGCTGCCTCTTGTTGTCATCCCGAACCTGAAAAGCATTTTATGTAAAGTACAGTACCGTATTTTCCGGACTATAAGGCGCCCATTTTGAAACGGTGTCCTTATATAAGGCGCACTGGACTATAAGGCGCACCATTAATGCATCATGTCAGATTTTTAATCCAAATCATTCTCCATTTATATTTTTTATTTCAACTTCAGACGCAACAAATTACTTTATAATCACAAAATAATAATAATAGTCTTTTTGATTCATGATTCATAGTCTTCAGTGGGCCACTTATGATTGATTTCATGACACAATGCTTTGGGCCAGTTTAAATTTAGGAATTTGGTCCATATATAAGGCGCACTGGACTATAAGGTCGGCTTTTGAGAAAATTTGAGGTTTTTAGGTGCGCCTTATAGTCCGGAAAATACGGTACGTGGCTTCTGCTATACTGCTGCTGCAAATGTACCTTTCCATACGTCCATCCCAGCTCGATCTTGTTCATCCCCCACAGTTCGTGAATATTTTCTGCCAGCTTGTCCCGAATGTTGTCCATGTGAGGCGGAAGAACAACCTGCAGAATGGTTCGGCAAGATGGAGTCATTTATGGTTAAGTCATACTTTCCACAAATCAAGCACTTTTGAAACTTGATGAAAATTGAAATTCACCTGGCTGGTGTCAACCGGAGTTGGGATGAAGGAGGCCTGGGAGAGAAACTGGGTCGTTCCTAACAGGTCTCGGACCCCTTCGTGATCCCTCTTGTACTCCTTCACAGGCTCCACGAACATCTTCTCCTTGGGCAGCAGTGCCTCATAACACGGAGAGTACCCAGCGGGGGGCAGGAATTTGAAATCTCCATGGCGTCCACCCAACAAAAAACGCACCCTGACGAAGTAAGAGGTGACAAAACACTTGCGTGACGTTTTTTTCTCCACAAAATGTTCTGACTCAACTTCACCCATCCAGTTAAACATACTTGACACCAGCAGAGAAGCTGATGACAGGGAAGAAGAACCCATCCGTGTTGAAGTCTTCAAACATGCCCTGCACGGGCTGACCGTTGATCCGGAAGGACATGCTGGGGGAGCCCAAGTCCAGACAGCAGCTGACCACGTCGTCTGAGGTCAGCAGGTGCTGGTTAATGGACGCCACTGCCCGTGGGATGCGACCTGAACATCAAGAGGTATATATAGATCTTGTTCTTGATTTAGCATATTTGAAGCATCCTACCTGACCACAGGTGAAGACCATCAAAGCTGTAAGAGTAGAGATCATCACCCACGCCATTGCCTCCCCATCCCTCGCCTCCACCAGGATACGGGGCGTAGCCTTTTGTGTTAGCCCAGCCCACCCTCAGGTGAGTGGCGTCACCCGTGACAAAGTGGTCCACCTGATCGATCACCAGCTCAAAATACCACTTTTTGTATTGGGCCGAGCCTTCGGCCACACCCAAAAAGATGTTGGGCCTCATGCTACAAGCGAAAGCAGATGTATGCAAATTATGGAGTAGATTGCAAATCGAGACGATTTTCAGGAGTACCTTTGAACATCATTGACTAGTCGGGTTTGAAGAAGCAGGTCCCTTTTGGGAAGCAGGTTGTCACATATCAGGTTTTGATTGGCTCGCACAGCTCCACCGTTACATACGCAAAGGGAGCAAAGGACGTCCAGAATCTGACAAAAAAAAACATTATGCAAATTTGAGGTCGTAGCAAAACGATTTAAATGAGTTTTGTTGTTTTCCTCAAGGAGAAAGTTACACTGCTAAACTTTAGATGAGACAAAAAGGAGTTTAAATAAACCAGGGTGCAGTTAATCCTTATTCAGCCGTCCTTGAACTATTGGATTGTTTGGTAAAGTAACACATAAATCGTTTGTCCGGCTAAATTGTCCTTGTACTTGGTTTAGTTTTGTTATTGTTACATGGTGGTGAGCTTGCATTCCGAATAAATTTGGGATGGGGGGGGCAAATATGATGCAGCCATTTTGACACCTTGTGGTTGCGTCCGTGTTTGTACAGCAGAGAGATGATGGATTTGATATGTCCTCTCTGGATGATGTTCAAGGCCTCTGGACTTTCAATGAGGACACAGTGTAGAACTTCCAGAATGCCTAAAAGAAAGTATGCATACATCATTTCATTGATAATCTTAAAAGCAGCAGGAGTAGCAAAAAAAAAAAAAAAAAAAAAAAGCTTTTAGACCTGATGATGACTCGAGTCTTTCCAGTTTGCTGACCAACCAGTCCAAGTTCCGAGAAAACTGGGTGCAGTTGTTTCTGTTTCCACGAATTAGTGCGGCTGAGCATTAAAAAAAAATCAATATTATCATATATTGTACTAAATTCTTTTCCATTTTCATAATATTTTTATTATTGTGCCAATAGATTGTCGTGCAATGCATCAGACGGAAATCTGTTTGAAATATTTTGGTTGTGAGGCCCTGGTGATGAGTGCAAGGGCAGTCAAGGAGAGCTGAGGGTTATCCAAAGAAGAACTTCTCAGGGTTACACAGTTAGCATTCACGACTCATTACAGACCCCACGAGAGGAGGCTGATGTCAGCACCCGATGACGGCTGGCATTTTGGCACTGGCTCGTAATTTGCTAGTCTCATAAGAGTGATTAGGATATCCATGTGCTGATTCTAAATGTGGACATTCTGTCCAAAGAAGGGGAGGACGCCGAGGTGAAGCGAAAGGAAAGTGGAACAAGCGATATAAAAAAAATAAAAAGTGTTAAAAGGAGAGGATGCAGCGGAGGAAGATGAATTATGCATGTGTAGCCCGGGTCGACAGCTGATGACGCTGAGAGATCCATCACTCGGGTCGGCTTACCCAGCAGCTCGTAGAGGAGGTTGAGGATGTCCTTCCACGCTGCCCCCGCCTCCTCCCCAGCCATCTCCCCAAAGTGGGCGGCGCTGTTGAACAGGTTCATCCGGTCGATGCATTTCGACAGGAGGGCCAGCATGCCCTGGGAACAAAAGCACGAGCGTAAATATGATTAATCCATAATCGAATTTACGAGAACCTTTCGCTTTGCTTTAATTAGTGTCATTTTTTTTGGAGCTCCGCTGGCTTGCTGTTCACCTCCTCTTTGAAGAGATCCTGACGTTTGATGAGCGAACGCAGGAGACATTGCTTCTCCTCGTGTTCCAGCTCCGAGTCGGGCTGCTTGAAGTACTTTATCAGGTCATTCAGCGTCTGTAGCACCGCCTCCACATAGCCGGCCATCTCCTTTGACTCGCCCGCCGTGGTGCTGTCTAAAGCCCTTTAGAAAAAAATGAAAGTTCATAAAACTGTACAGCTTCGTGTCTTTGAAAATGAGTTTGAGCACCTAGGGATCTACTGTAGGTGGTCAAACTCCAAGAAAGCCTCCTTATTAATCATACTTGATGAAGTTGTTGAAGAGGAACGTCGTATTGCGGATGTTGCGAGCAGCTTGAGACTCTTCGTGCTGACAGCGCTGCAGAGTCAAGCCGTCGTCCATGTGGCCCTCAGAATGCAGGCAGGCCTAAGGGTCAAAGGGTCAAACAAAGGGTCAAACTTTAAGGTCTAACACATTATTTTTATAAAGGAAAAATATGTGTGCCTACTTGATCAAAATTTATATTAATTTAACAACACAGAAACATCACATGCATTATTTTGTTACCACAAAATTTTTTAGAATAAAATATCTAATATTTGTTTTCAATGCTAAATTTGAAACTACAAAACACAATGATGTTGGGACATTGTGTAGACTGTAAAAAAAATAAATACAATAATATCAAAATCAACTTATCCTCAATTGAATTACACTACAAATACAAGATAATCAATCTTAAAACTAAACTTGAATTTAATGCCTGCAAAATATTCCAAAAAATACTGTGTCGTATCATATGCAGGTATACTGAATATGCAAAATTAGCAACACTTGTTCGACATACATTTACACAAATCACCAAGTCTAATCCAGATGCTTTTGCATACCATAGTAAGTATACATGCATATAATTAGCACACCGTACTATGTGCATTTGGAAGGCCTTCATGGTGGTATGCATTCTCTGGATGCTCATCTTTATGGGTGGGGCTCTAACTTGACTGGCTGTAATTAAATACTAGACTCAAGAAGATGGGGTAGGCTCGTATAACTTGACTGTAGTCCCCCACGCCGCATATCAGATTTACCCTTCTTTTCACAGGTCCAAGACGAGATGATTTGGCATCAAGCGCTTGATAGGACAGCCACAATCCGGTTGCCACGTGCATGATGAAGCAGACCGAATCGCCGTATTTGATCTCAGGTACACCCATGCCCTCGATGTCTCTCTTTAGACCCGATTCGCTTTTTTCCTGGTAAAACATAAATGAGATCGCACAGGCTGATGGGAAAATAGCAAAGGTTCTCCCTGAGGAAAGGTGGAAAATGCTGTACATATTAAAACCAGAACCAAAAAAAAAAGTCATTGACCTTTGGGGATACAGCAGCGTGTGATGAAGTACAACTCAAAACTTTGAACTTCATTGAAAGAAACTTTTTGGAATTGGATTTATTCTCAGGGTAGGCTCGACAAGGACATTATTATTGGATAGGCCTCTGAGAAAGGGCAAAGGGAGTGTGGGAAAATGGCAGTAAAAGAAAAACATCCACTAAATCTTGTTAATTTACATGCCTATCGGCCATTTTTTTTTCCTAATGTGGATTACATTTAGATAAGGAAAGGGAATTTGTCCTGGCCCACTAAAGGTAAAATGCTGCAAGTCAGCCAATTACCATCAGACAAGTGTCAGCAGTTGTGAAAAGGCCCCCCAAAGATTTTAGAAGATTATAGACTCTTCTAAGAAGTCAGTGGAAGATATTCTGGAGTTGTTGAAAGCGATGTCCAAGCACTAACCTTGGAAGGCCTGAAGCAGAAGGAGGTGACCGTGATGTCAGACCTCTCCCTGTCCTGCAGGACCAGACCCCGGTCCTCAGTCAGTGCCAGATAATGGCCGGTGGAGAGGTGACGTAGTCGGAAGGCCTGACCCCAGCGAATGTGGCTTCCGCTCCAGCTGAATCCAGCGTGCATCATAAGATTTTTAGTTTTTAGATTACTCTTTTAGCTTAGAGGACAAGACCCACTAAAATATCTACTGAGATATTGACGATGTGTTCAATGAGGTATTCGGAAATTCCACCCACCTGATCCTCAAGGGCTCCAGTCGCCACAGGGAACGTGCTTTTGACGCTCCCTTACCTGCCTCATAGTTGACTATCCTGGGGTCACAATGAAAATAGACTTCTAATAGCTACATAAAAAGTGTAGTTGTTACATTTAAAAAAAAAAAAATCCAAGTGACAACTAAGATGGACCACAATACCTCTGCTCCTCATCGCTCCTTTCTGCTCCAGGGATGGTCAAGTTCTCATCATGGCCACGACAAAGACGCATCACATGACCACCAACCAAATACCCTAACAAATTTGATAAAAAAAAAAAATAATAATAATAAGTCAGCTCTTCCCCTCAAAATTTTACACACAACATTAAGATACGTTTTTAATTTTTTACAAATGTATTAATAATAAAAACTGCCAAAAGTCCATCGAGGAAATATTGAGCAAAGTCTGTGAATAATATTATACAAGTGATTCCTTGTTTTATTTAATTTCATTTAATTTATTTAATTTAAAGTTTTAATTCATTTGTAAACATTTGAGAAATTAGTTAAGAAATCTGGATTTTAAAAAAAAAGTTTTCTAAATTAAATTGTTAGATGGAACATGTATATTCATATTATAAATCAGGCCAATTTTTTAATCTTTAAACAGTATGATTATATAAAACTTGCCGACAGCCATGTTGCTTGAGGAGCAGGTGGGTTGGACGTTCCACAGGGTTTGCATGAAGGATGCATCCACCTGGATGTTGCTATTAGAGATGGAGAGGTGCTGCACAAAAAAAAAAAACACACAAATGTTTTTGACGGAATGTGACCCAGCAGTCCAGTAAAATAGTGACAGTCAGGAAACTCAGGCACAAAGAATTTACAAATACCCATCAGAGGACCGGCGAACTCCCAGTTCTGGGATTTGCAAAGATATTAAAGCAAGCTCTGCTGCCAAACAGAATGAAATGGCCGCTGGCTAAAAAGCAGCGCTGCATCATCAGCGCTTCCCTGAGTAGCAATACCCAAAGAACTCGCTCATGGAGTTACCCCAGCCTCCCTCCGGGCAAGATTTACACGTTTTTGGATGCTCAACAAAAGGTGAACATGCTGAGCAACAACTTCCATCTCACGACATGCCCCAAAATGTTTAGTGGCGAGCTTACAATGAGCTTTATGAATCCAACATTAATGAATGACCTTCAAGCATAGGAAACTTTTTTTTTTCTTAGGATAAAAAAGCTCAAGTCGACTTGTGTGGTCACCAACAGTTAACGACGTTCCCATTACTTTTGCTTTGAATTGCTTAAGTGCCCCATTCCTCAAAAGAAACACTCGAGCTAAATCCGCTGGAGATTTCCCAACGGGCAAGTCTGGACATTTGCCAGCTTAGCATTAAAAACAAATTTGCCTGTTAAATGGCCACAACTGCTCGATTTTGCTCTCCTTGCCAAGTCTCCACTCCGCATTTTTTTTGCTATTTATCTCCCGCCTGTAACGTTTTTTTCTCAACGTTTGCCTTTCTTCCGATTTTGTTTATCTAGGCTATAAATCGAGTTGTGCGGTATAGTCGTGCAGGAAAGACAGAAAAACATTAAAAGGAAATGTGATTTCTATTTCAGATAAGCAGGTATAAAGCTCCCCCTGCGCTCTTCTTGTCAGCCGTTACTTGTGTAGTTTGACAGTGACAGTGAAGCAAAGCTCCAGCTTAACCTCCAGATCCACGGGGGAATCAATTTTTAGTTGAGGTGAAAAATAAAATCAAAGCAGCTGACATGAGATGACGACGGAGAGTGGCTCAACTGACCAAGTATCTTTCTGTTGACACGCTGACAAGAATCAAGTCGTCTCCGATGCGGACTTTCTCTCCTTCGGATCTCTGCTTGGAGGCCGGGTGGATGGTCCACCAACAGGCCTCTCCTGTTCATACAAACAAGCGCCCATATTAGCAATTACGAGGTGCTGGAATGTACGACAGCTGATAAATGAGACGACCAACGTTAGGGTGGCTGTCTATTCGAGGCAGCGTTTAAAAATAACCATCATATGAGGAAGCACTTCTGTTGATATATCGTGTCAAGGTTGCCGTTAAGGTCAAACTTGACTCAAAGGGAAGAGAAAGTTCCGAGGTCGGATTGTACCTATGGATTCTTGTTGTAGCCCCACGTCGAATGACAACTTGTCTGTCAGAGAACGTGATGTCTTCAAACAGGTCAGGTACTAGAACAAAAAATATTTGTTATATTACAATACAACCACTATATTGAAGATATTAATTTTTTAGTTTCTACTCACCATGCCACTGAAGGAATGGCGCAGGAGGATGGCGTGGCCATAGAGCAAGGTCCGATGTCCGCCTCCTTGACCCGCCTGTTAATTAAAAATTAAAACATCCTATTCTTTCAAACCTCTAAATACAATTATTCTTGTAGCAGGACTTCCATTTCTGGCAAAACACGAAGAAATAAACATACAACAAATGCAACATAGCACAGAGAAAATTGACCCCAAAAAAAAAAGAATTAAAAAGATAAGATTTCTTCCATCACCACTGAGGTTAATTAATTTAATTTCTGCTTACCTTTTTAATCAACCTCTAGTGGCATAAGGGGAGAAAAAAAGAAGATACTGTAAAAGAGTCTGAATTTTAATTAGTGTTCAGTTTTCCTTTCTGTACAGGAGCCTGAATAGACTCACATGTGGACATTTTAAATTGGTTTAGAAATAAAATAGCAATATTGGATGATATTAACATGGACAGTCCTCTTGTGTAGTGTTTACACTTCTCGAGTTTGTTTTAGGGATGACAATAAAGGAACCCAAACAGACGACAGCAAACAAATATTTGGCAAATCCAATTCTGAGGGTTTCATAAAAAAAATAAAAAATAAAAAACAGGACAACAGCTGGGAGAGTGGAGGAGATCGATGGTACGCAGCAAGCCAGCCTGTATTTCAGGCTTGATGTGCTGACATTGCCAAGAATGGTGACCTTTGCTTCGCTGACCCTCTCGGTGTACTGTATCCTAAACAACTTGGTACCCGTCTGGGCTGGCCATGTGCTTTTGGGGAGGAGGGGGGTGTAAATTGCATCTTCATGATTGTTTCTCAAGAAACACATTTCTAAAGTTGAATACGAAAGGCCCCGTTCCTACAGCATTATTTACTTACCGTATTTTCCGTACTATAAGGCGCACCTAAAAACCTTCTTTATTTTCTCAGTGCGCCTTATAATCAGGTGCGCCTTATATATGGACCAATATTGAGCCACTACAGCGGGCGTGTCCAAAGTCCAGCCCGCGCGCCAAATGTATATATCTTATATATGGACAAAGTTTTAAAATGGGCCATTCATTGAAGGTGCGCCTTATAATCCGGTGCACCTTATAGTACGGAAAATACGGTAATTAAATAAATTACTAAATTGCCGTGCCTAAAATGAACTGCAAAACTTTCCAGCAGCCTCGGTGGGTATCTTTCTGCCTCAAGCAATAAGTCACAGTTCCAAGACATCTATGACAAGCTAATTAATCGTCTCTGGACTGACTGGCTGTGCATTAATTTACAAGCCAGGGAGAGCCCACACAAAAAAAAAAAAGAAAACAAATAAGCTTTAGTTTTTAGGTAAATAAGCCAAAACAATTCCATAATGCCGCCGTTAAGTATCTCACTGTCAAATGGTTATAAACTAAATGCGGCACATGCCAAAACTACAATGCTTAGAAATAGACAACACTCCCTTTCGCTTGTTAGTCTGAGCAGATGGACCAAAAAAAAAAAAAAAATCGAAGGACTTATGCATCTTTCAGGATCGACAGTCGAGTAACATACCGACCGAAACATTGTAAGCGAGCACGGCAATCAAGCATGACCAACAAAGACAAATGGAGCCTAATTGGGGAAAGGAGTAAGCAATGGGATTTATTAGCCTCACTACCCGAGTTTGTACTGCAGCCAACACAGTGTTCTGTTGCCAAAAAGAAAAGCTGCCAGCAGCCGAGGCAGGTGTCCAGCTACGTCCGGCTAATAACAATGCAACACAGGAGACAGAAATAAGCCTGTAGTTCACTTGAGGCCAGACCCAACCTAAGGCAGCACTTTTCAGGTGCTTACTGCACCAAATCCTGCAGAAAATCATTACATTTCTATTTCTGTATTTCCCCCCTATTATATTTCTCCATAGGAAAAATGGAAAAAAATTGGAGGTGTCCCAGAACTGGTTCCGACCACCAGAACCAGAAGTCAGGAAGGCCAGAAAACACAAATGTCTGAAACGGTATTTCATTTTTCAGTACTACTTTGCACATGTTTTTCAGTATTCCATGTCTGATGAAGAATTCTTGCCCAGCTTTTAGAATTGAATGGAAACTTGACTTGACTTGACTTGACTTGACTTGACTTGACTTGACTTGACTTGACTTGGAATTCCCAACAAAGCTTCCACTGAATTCACAAATTTGATGACCTTGACCTCTAATGTGCATTCAGATGTTGCTGTTCTAATTCAGCACGACTGTGAGAATGTGACGGGTTTACAAACCGAAGAAGCCCACCAGAGAAACGACTTTAATAGCAAACCCGTCTCGCTTCTGAGTATCTCGCCTTCTCGATAGATGACTTAATAAACATGCCAAGTGAGCTGGACAGGAGCCGACAAAGAAAAGAGCCAAGTGCGCTTTGTATAAATTCAGAGCGGCGATAACGGATGCTGCCGAGCGCTCGCTAATAATTCCCAAAATGGCCTTTCGTTATCGGTGACTTTTGATATCTCTTTGCAATATATTTGAACGTAGTCTGGAAAATGAAAAGTGACAGCATTCCTTGGAATTCAGTGACAGTCCTTGGTTTTAAACCATTTTACAGACGACTAATAAAGTGCAAAGCGGCTATATCTTGAGAAATTTAGTATTCATCCATCATTGGCTTTGAGAAGTGCTTTATATAATACGTCGTTTCACTTTTATAACCTGAGGGCCTCCTCCTCCGAGCGTAACTGCTCACCCCTCCCCTCTCTATAAAAGCGATAATATAGCCGTCAATCAAAACGAGTTGTTTATTCACATTGAAATTGATAAACTGGGATTTTGATTGAAAACTTCAAAGCGGTGCTGACACTAAATCTGACGTTTCATCCTGGAAAGTTTGCAGACTGAAGAAACAAGTTTTAATGAAGACAACTTTATCCCAGCATCACAGCTGGCCTACATCAGATGCCCTCAAAAGCTTTCTGCATTTCCAACGCTTTGATGTAAAAGCTGTTTTGTGCGCAACTGTCATCCAAGCTGGTAAATAACTCCAAGTTGCCACCGATTCGGCTTTTCACGAGACGTTACTCACCCCCTCGCTGCTTTGTCCAGTGTTCGCCAACATCTCCTGCAGGGCTCGCACCGACAGCGACTGCTCCAGCACAAAGTTACAAATGCACAGATCCGGAGGAACATACTGCAAGGAAGGGAGATGATGAAGAAGTAGGTAAGATTTTGAGTCCATATAGAATCTGATAAGTATTTTTTTTCCATCCTAGCCATCATCTATCACACTGAACCGAATTGAATGAACACAAATGTGCACCGGCGGCCAAATCATTGACTAAATTAAGTGATACAACACTGAGGGGCCCCAAGCGTAATTAATAGAACTGCAGAGCAAGGAATCGCCCTCATAAATAAAGTGACGGGCATCCTGGTGTGCTGCCAGCAAGGTGAGGAGCTCTGTTAAATAAAAATCACACAGTAATCTAGCATCCAACTCATTTAAATTTTAAGAGTATTATTTTGTAACCCCCCCCCCCCCCCCCTCCCCTGAAAAAAATAGGACCATTTATTTTTTATTTTTTGTCAGAAGCTGCATCAGAGACCCCGCTCATGTTCTCAAACTGAATTCCGGAACTCAAACTGCCAGCAAAGTCGCCTTCCACTTCAACGCTCCAGTAAATGGCGGACAGAACAGATTTTTTTTTTCTTTCAGGGCGAGACACTTTCAATTAAAACGCACACTCTTTCCCATCCGGACATGATGAAGAACTTGTTCAGCACATGAGCCCCCCCCCCCCCGATGAAACACTGTGTCCGAGCCAAGCCGATGGCGCCGAGTACCGAACCTGACCCCGTCGCAGTTGAGGGAATGTGTTTTAACTTGAAACCTCCCAGCAGGAGATCTGCTTTAAGTAATTAGCTGTAAGTACGCCATAAAGTAGTCCTCTGTGACAGTGACGGAAACATCTCAGTGTCTTTTGGTTCCTTCTTGGGCTGGCACAAATCACAAGGTTTGGTTCATCTTTAAGCCAAATTATGCTCATAAAAAAAATGCCAGGTGCAGAATGTTCTTTTTGGGGATATTGTTGGAAGCTGCTTGCTACATTCCTCACCTTAGCTTCAGAGGTGGGTTCCAGATAACATAAGCGGTTCCCAAGTCCCTCGGCGGCCAGGCAAAACTTGCGATGCTCCTTTTGAATGGTGGCCACGCTCTGAAGAACCACCTCGTCATCCTACAGGCAAAAGAGAAATGTCTTTATGACAAAACAGCACAAGAATGATTAAGATTGAAGATGGAAATTTGCAAAAATATATTTTTTTAATAGCATCGAAACCTGCTACCGCATCTAACTAAACAACATCTGCATCCATCAGACAACAAAAGGCACCCACATATTGATTTGTGTGTACATGTTGCATGTGTTTGTCAGCGTGTGCATGTGTGTTGGGAGTAGATGGTTGCCATGGCGCCCACTTCTCCACGCACAAGTAATAAAAATTCAGTAGATTTAAAAAGCCCCATCCGAAGGTGGGGAATCAGATGCTGGTAATAGTTGGCATGATCATTTATGACTCAAAGATTTTAGCTTTACGATTAAATGTATTTATTTTTTTCCGAACAAAAGGTTACAGTAAGAAAAATGTGTTAAAGTTGGTTTTGTTTTTTTCTGTTACATTTATATTGTCCATCATTCGTCAATAAATTTTACCGTCCCCTTCTTTAGGCCTAACTTGAGCTGGTCCAGAGAATCTAACAAATCTGAGGCGAAGTGATCCTTGCAACAGCGACGTGACAATCTGCAAGACCACTGAAGAACAGCATCAGGACTAAGTTTAGGGTCTTGGAGGTAAGTGAGGGTCAGGTAGCAGCTCTACCAAGCTGCCAAGAGCAGAGCAGGAACTTGACCCCTTGTCATCCACCAGCTTGACCTCTGCAGCGACACTCAAATCTAAGCAGAAGTTTGATTTGTGTTTACAACTTAGTGTTGCATTCTTTTTTTTTTTTGCATTTGAAGTCTTCTTAATTAGTCTTAGCTTATTTTTTCTTCACTACGCAAACAACCGTGTGTTCTAACAGACAGTGACAGGTGTGCGTTTGTGTGTGAGCATGGTTCCACCGACCGTCCCCGAAACCCGATAACCTCGGCCGCCCTTGCGCAAAGTGTACAAGTGCCATAAACTCCCACGACTGAGCCGCCGCCGCCGCCGCCGTTGCCCATGTGAACTTGAGAAAAGTTGATTCCCCTCGACCCGTCAGCGCGGCTATTTCCACTTTGCGCCTGCTCACTAGCAATCAACATGAAAACGTTAGTCAACAGCGGCTAATCACTTCATTTAAAATGACGCGGGCCTCTGAATTGACAGCCAGGCGTGTTTTTTTTTTTTTTTTTTTTTTTAGCTGTCAGAAGTGTAGGTTATTTAATGAAGATATGCTAATGAGATGGCGAGCAGAAGCAGTGACAACTACATCCTGATTCGAGAAGGTGTTGCAATGTCAACATTGCGCTAACAACCGGACGTGTGTATCCTATCAGACAGCCTCCGATTATTTATGATATATTGTGTTCACGTCATGATATGGGAGAAAAAATATGAAAGATATTTGATCAAAAATAAATATCACAGGGCTTATCTTTTAATCCTATTTCATAAATTCACTGTCAGGAAAAGATTTGATAGTTATCACGACCTCCTTGTTTCAAATCAATAATCCACCATGTGGATTTCAGCTACGGTTTTAAAAAAAAATGAAATAAGCTTCACAAGTCAAGCAAGTAGTCTCCATGCAGCTCTGCATAACAACCATTTATATGCTGCTCCTGTAACAAATTGGAAATTTCCAGCCTTGGTTAGCATGCATATGGCTTTATAGCAGCTATTTCGCAGACGCACTGAGCATGAGAATCCAGAGCAGAGCTAAATAGAAGTGAACATTTCTGTTGTGTGTGAGAGAGGAAGCTGGCACACAAGTCAAGACAAGTGCATAAATCAGACGGATCTGTAAAGAATGTGAAACTGGATGAGTTTAATGGACATTTAAAGCAAACACATGTAGTAATGCTCTCCGTGTCCACTATGAAATGCAGGCTGTTGATTTGTATTCATCCCAGTGGCTTAAAAGTAATTTCATCTAGCTATCGGGAAAATGTATTTAGCATTGTGTTTCAACCTTGTTCATGGGATGAATTAAAATCACTGTATTACAAAGATGGAGTTTAAGTTTGCAGCAAAAATTCGTGCCAAAATAGTGGCAGGTGTCCAGCCTGGTCTACTAATCCCTCGTGCAAGCTATTCTAAAATCAAAATGATTATGGAGCCCTCATTTCCAGTCTGAAATGAGTCCATAGTGTACTTTGGATACATTAGCATATCATTATCATAATGCAACTCTGACACTGAAATGATGGGCGTTTATGTAAACGCAATACCACCGAGCTTGATGTGCAGCAAAGGTCAAAAGCATTTTGATCAATAAATCCATAGCCACATTTTCCGAGATAAGTGTGTATGTAGGACGCTGGTGGCAACAGAAAAAAAGGTGTTAAATAGGACACAGGTATGAGTCGGCACTGCTGTCATACATTTATTACAAATACTTGTTCATTAATAATCAGCCTATGCGGCAATACTGCATCGTCTGTATAATAGAAGCGTGTGATTTAGCGATTTGGCCTTCCCCAAACACTCACGATGAAATTCACACCACCCACCAGCATGTGTAAATGATAGGCGGTGAACATTCTGTCGCTATTAAAGTCCGAACAGTTGGATTCACATGAAATCCTACCTGTTTGATTCAGATCAGAATCATCCCTTACTTAACCTTACTAAATATGGAGAAATCCAACAACCCAAAGCATGTGATTTTTTTTGCTCTTTGTTTCTCTCATCGCTGAGGCTTGATAACAAGGCTCACGCCCTTTTTTATTTTATTTTGCTGTTGTCATCGGATGACTCAGATGCCACTGTGACACGGGTCAGCACATCGCTGGCATCGCGAGGCTTAGGAGTTGTTAAGAGTCCCTCTCCTGGCACTGAGCGTTAGCAAGTCAAGCCCCCGCATTAACACGCACATACAGTATATATTTACTTATGGGTTTTATAGAGTGACAACGCGTTCACACCTTTGTAGATGTCATTAGGTGTGAATAATTATAATAGCATATATATATATATATATATATAGCATTGCCTGTCACTGATAAATGAACAAAAAAACACATTTAAGGAAGCTGATGATTTCTAACAACACACAAATAGAATAGATAAACAGTAAATAACAACTAATATGTTGATTGACAATAATTCCAAATAGATTCATAAAGGTTACTTGTCCAATAAGTTTAAGACATGAGAACGACCTTTTGAGGCTACAACAGCATGCAATATGCTAGTTAGTGTCTTAAGTTATTGTTTTTGTTTCGTTGTTTGATATTTATGTCCTAGAAGTGTTTTTCTGACAAATATTTAATTATAATTTTAAGACTGCATTAGTTAGTGGTAGAAGTGGGCTAGATATGAATTTGTAATTTACTGGAGATTTTCAAGGTCCCGAAATACAATTTTCCCAAAACAATAAATATTAATGACTAGACGCAGGGACAATTAAATAATATGATGGAGTTTCCTACATACAACGAATTAGATAAGGGGAAAAACCCAGCTCAAAAACATTGCAGCTCAGCTTTTTTCTTTTGTGTCATGGATGTTTCATTTTAAATCAGTTCTGTGTTTACAGTTCTAACAATGGAAACAGGTTGCAGCAGTGACTGCGCTAACAAACTCTGTCATGGCTGAGAGGCAGATTTCTATTGAATAACTCGAATAACCATCCCATTTTGAATTCAAAGGTTAATTGCACTTCATGTCGTCTCACATGCGCCTCCAAGGGAAGCTCACACTCCCGGCATCCATATCTAAGCATGAGTTCTTTTCATGCAACAACACGATAATAAAAATGGCAAAAGGGGAGAACCCCGAAATGCATATCATTTATAAATATATCATAACTCCTGCACACAGTTGGGACCCCCTAAAGCAATCTGCGTCAAACATCCAGTCTCGATTTGCGTGCGCAATCCGTGTGCG
The DNA here is from genome assembly GCF_024217435.2 of Syngnathus scovelli. NCBI lineage: Eukaryota > Metazoa > Chordata > Actinopteri > Syngnathiformes > Syngnathidae > Syngnathus > Syngnathus scovelli. The sequence continues at coordinate 8,875,696 of NC_090866.1, read as the reverse complement.
CAACTTGTTTCAACTATTTCCAGTGCGCAAATAAGGAGTCGAATATAGTTGTTGTAAAAAATAATAAAGATAAAAAAATATTGGGCGTATAAGAGGATATCCAAAGGTGGGTTTAAGTCCCCCCTTGTTGCACTTGCATACCGGAACCTCATTGACATTCCCCTCGTAGAGTCCAAGTGAACGGGCACAGCGGCCGGCGTATCGTGCACAATTAAATCTTCCCAAAAAACCACCATTATTCATGCAAAAGCAAAACGAAAAATCACAAATTCTTACAGTTCTCAAGAACTGGATCTCGTCCTCCCCTTCCCCGCCCTCGGCCATGGCTGCGAAAGAGCCTCACTCGATGGAAGCCACCGCTGACTGTCAGCGAGAAACGCGACGCTGCGCTCCTCAAGCCGTTATTAGCATGGAACTCATCCAAAGCCATATAGGGAAGACCTGCCGGTAAACTCCCCGCTAGGACCCCCGCCTTCCTTGACTCCCTCTCTCCTCCTCCTCCTCCTCCTTCCTCACTCCATCTCTCCTCATCATCCTCATCTTCCTCCTCAGCAGCATCAGCAGTGCTGGACCAGCAACAATCCTACTTAAGATTTATTGGTCATAAATATTTTTGGTGGCGTTACTGTTGACTCTAAAACAAATTATAAATAAATGCGCCTTTGCCTGTTGAGAGGGAAGCACCTTTATGTCTTAATAGTGCAGTTTCACAGTTGTGGAAGCATGATAGGACGCTCTTATTATTATTATTATTATTATTATTATTATTATTATTATTATTATTATTATTATTATTATTATGTCTCATAAATATATAGCATCTAGTATCAAATCAAAATACAAATATTATGACTTTGTAAGTGCACGGTGTGGAACAAAATTAGATGCACTTGTTGCAAAGATTTGACCTGAATTTATCTAAATGTAATCTATTAAAAAATAATAAAGTGAAATCCCTAAAGTGAATTCAGACTTGTTTCCAAATATATTTGAAGCATCACATAGCTCCGCCCCTGCATCTAAATGAATAGCTAGGGGCAGATTTATTTGAAAATTTATTTTTAATGGATCATTCCACCTTAAGGTCGAATTTCTTTCATGTCTTTGATTACGGTAATCAAAGCCAATTTTTTTTTTGTGTTCCAAGTCTTTGTGATGTTTATGATCAATCCTCTGTGAGATCATAAAAGTTATATAAGCTACATTTAGCACTGTGCACTTGATTTTAGACAGTAAAATCTCCTTTACCTTTGTATTTCATTTTTTTTTTTTTTTAATGTGTGTGATCTATCAAACAGCAATTAGGCACTAGCACAGATGACCTAAATAGTGTCAGTCATGTTATTAAGGCATGCTGGACAACCAAAAAGTTCTGCTCTCTTCTACCAGGTTCTCAACTCAAGTGCAGCATTGCTGATTTAAAGGAACTACCACTCTTTTTTTTTAGCTTGTGACTTTTAAATCAAATTATGAAGGGCACCAACGCCTCATTGCGGCTCTACATCACCATCAATGACATGAGCGCTGCGAGAACATCCCTCGGCAGAGGTCTGGCTTCCCACTGTGATGAACCTCAAGACCACCATCCTGAACTAAACGACTTTGACACAAAGGAGGGTCACGTGGAGATAGCCCAATTCGGTCATGCGGACGAATTCAGGTTGCCCAACTCGTCCGTGTGGCTGGGAGAGTTGTTGCTACTCTGTTGGCACTACCAGAACATGAGCAACCAACAAGGCATGAGGATGATATATGTCGATTTACCAAAATCCACCAGGATCCAGAAGAGCAGAACAGGCCAGTTTGTTTCCACTGGTACCCCTTTTCTTAACGGGATGAAGCTTTCCACCCAAGGATCTTCATGTCTCAGCAGAAAATGTCCTTTGTTGGGCAGAGAGGAAGCGATTGGTCTGTCTGAATATGACATTTTTGATTTGGAAGCTGAAAGTGAAGATCTTCACAGAATCATAGGAACTGCTGCAGCACATGTGATGAGAAAGTTTGAGGTGAGTCTCACCTGTTCAAACTGGAGCAAAAGGATTCCAAGAGCTGATTCTCATTCAATGGAAGGAAGGCGTATAGATGATGAGACTTTGCATCATCTCCAAATCCACGGGTATGACAGCCCTCGGCTGGTCTGTGAGTTCTGTTGTTTGGGTGAGAGTCTTCACCAAACCCTCAGGACGGAGGGAGAAAACAAAGAAGACATCTGTGACCAACCCACAACGTGGACGAGATCAGGCAAGGACAGCTGGAGTGAAAAGGAGAGCTTCCATCCGACCAATCACAGATGGAGAGAGGCGACGCAGACACGCAGATGCCTTGGGGAATGTGACATCGCTCAAGATGACCCGCTGTCCTCAGGTAAAAACAGACAGATGGCCACTTTCAGTATTACACTATTAGTTTTGCACATCGTGCTAATGCAGTCATTTAATTATCTTGCATTTTATCCATGTTTTTATTAGGCTTTAAATACACTCCATGAATCTTGGCTAGATATAACAAGTCTTATAATTTCCTGCAAATAATATTTTAGTAAAGTAAATATGAACTTTAACTGTCATGGCCTCAAGGTGGCAATATGGTGTCACTGAAAATTTCCACTGTTTGATTTAAGATCACTTTAAGCCTTAGCTTTGCCTGATGTATTTGTGTAACAGCAGGTTTCCAGTTTTTTTGTCATTCAATGGGCAAATATTATATAATATATTAGCATATTATATTAGTAGTACTGCTGAGCAACATGAGCTTTACCAGAAAAGCCATTACAGTAAGCTGTTGCCAGGCAGAATTTGAGAGAGACACATATATTAAATACATGATGGCAAAAGTATTAGCAACAGCGTATTGTTCTTTCTGTGTTTGTGATGCCGCCTGTCTTCTCCAGATGAAGATCTGCAGAACCAGGAAGAGTTCTGGCAACAGGAGATGGAGTCTCTGTCGTTCTCTCATCCCTACCGACCCAAGCTCATTGACTTCCTGTGCATCACTGACCCCGAAGATGATATCAGTAGGACGCCCACTCCCGTGTTCTTAGAACTTAGGGTGAGTAGAATGATGAGCTTGATCAGGCCTTGGCATAATTCATGTGGTGAGGGTGGAAGAAAAAAAAAATCATGTGATCCTGCTCATGTTCAAAGATCTTTCAAGCTACACTAAATTCCAGGCAAGGTCCAAAGAACAATGTGGATCGTAATGTTGAGAGGATTTTATTTTTGGTCACTGCATTTAATGGGTTGTATAAATGATATGGCCCTGAACCTGTCTTATTTAAAAAAATGCTTTCTCATAACGCTTAATAGCAATAAGCATTGAGATGAAAGTCCTCGTTAAAACGGAATCACCATAACAGTGCTGCTCCATCACAGGCCGCCAGAGCTTACGTGCAGGAAATGGCCTCGAATGACAACAAAGAAAGTTTGTGTTCCTTGTCCTTACATAACAGAGTATGTAATTCAAGCGTGTAGGGATTATTAGGTCTCTAAACATTAAAGCGATTTTTTTTATTGTGTGCACGTAGATTAGTTATTGTGTTCACAATTTAGTCTAAAAAACAAATACAATTTTAAAAAATTATATTAAAAAAATGCTTATCTAACTATTTAGAGAGTTTTTATGTATTCAGGTAATATTAAAAAAGTATCAAACTATTTAGAGAATTTTTTAAAAAGTTTTTATGTATTCAGGTAAATAAAAAAAAATAATTATTTTAAATAATTCTATTGTTTCAATAACAATTTTAAAAAAATATATTTGAAAAAAAATAATTTATTTTGAGAAGTTTTTAAAAAGTTTTTATGTATTCAGGTAAATTTAAAATATATATTAATATAAATATATATATATTTTAAATAATTCTATTGTTTCAATAAGTCCTATAAAATATTTGGCTATCCATTTGAGTGTAACTTAAAATCATTATGTACACATTTCTCTCAGTGTGTCCCGCCCACATGTTTGCTCAAACATTCTAAAACTATTCCATGGGATTATCTGCATCCACCCCTCTTACATAAACATACCTTGCTTGGAAAGCCACAATGTCCCACTGTGGGACTTTTATTTCTTCGAGCAATTTAAAACGACAACAACGTTATCCGTCCGGCCGCCACGTAGGATGTAACAATATTAATAATGGCTTCCGTCTCTCGCCTGCTGGCTATAACATCAAATTATGAGCAAACATGGGTGGGACCTGACAAGTGACAATAAAACAAAACCTGTTCCTTATAGAATTAAAGAAGTTAAGGTGATGTTTAAAATACATTTGCTATCCCTTTCTTCAGACTGCAAATTTATTAGAGCCCATTCTTAACTTTTGAGAAGTTGTGTTTGATCCGAATGAGCAGATTAACCCTCTGATGGGCGTGTTCCACCATCCGTGGCAGTCCTGTTTAGCTTCCTGCAACAGTGGGTGTGGCCTCCTTCCATCTGTTCCTTGTGGCTTTCTCCGACTTGCATCAGGGTGCCGTGTTAAACGGCCGTCGGGAGAGACGACGCAGGTTTCCATCTGCCTCGGGTAATAATAGGATTCTACTGGGATGAGGGCCAACATGATGGAAGTTTACAGAAGGTCAGCGAGGAAGAACTTCAACATGCCACGTCAGGTTTAAGGATATGGAGACTTTCACCGAGTGGATTTGACAGCAGGCAGCCCTGTGCGATAAACATCTGTTTCCATTTTTAGGAGAAGAAAATGAATGCTCCTGTTTGACATGAAGGAAAGTTCTGGATATGCGTTTTTCCTCTCATGTCTGTCAACAGATCAGGATTGGTCGTAGCTTCCTGGAACGGAAAATTGATCTTCTCTGACTTTTTAACTTCCTTTTGCAAATGGAACTGCAGTCACCCATCCTCACATTTTTTAGGGCCATCCCAGTTGACCACCAGGTGGACGATCTGAGAATAAAGCTGAAGAAAAAGACCAATATGGCTTTTAAGGCAACGGAGGACAGCGATGACTCTTTACCGTATGTTACGTATCTTGCGGGAAGAGAAGAACAGATGACCTACGACCTTGACGGCGAATCAGGAAGTACCTCAACAGAGGAGATAAAAGATCAATTTAATATAGGAGAAAAAGGTCATGATTTAATAAACCCAGAACAACTTATTGACGTAAACCCCGAAAATATCTCCTCTGTGGATGGACAATTTAAAAATGTTCATTGTTTGACAACCACAAAATGTCCAAATATAGATTGTAAATGTGAGGAACAGATTGCAGAAGATCCCAGAGGCCGTGAAGATATGCAAATGATATGCAGTCACAAGGAATTCACAAATTTGAATGATATCGAAAGTGACGAAGCTGCTAGCGTTCCCAATTCCAAACGGGTCTTGATTACTGTGACTCGGACAGAACGTTCTGCTGAAGAGGAGCTTGAGTTGAAAGTGGATCCAACATTTGAGCAAACCAATCAACCCTCCTCAGACTGCTCACCACATGCTGTCATATCTTCACAAAATATCCCTTCACCTGGAAACCTCTCCCAAGGCTCCCCCATAGACAAGCCCATCCAGCTCCCTGTCCTCTTTAGTGGTCTTAGGGTGCTGAGAAAGAATGTGGTCGGACCCGGGCATGACACTTTGGCTCAAATCCAACCTTTAAATGAAGACGTGAAGACGACAAACCTCCCTGATGAGCAGGGAGAACCAAAGATCCAAGGAAGCTTCCTGGATCAGATGTCATTGTTGATGAATCCTAACAGAAGGCCTGATGAGATGGAGGAAAAAGCAGAACTTCTTGCACAAGAACAAGCAGAACCCAAACGGAATATGACTGAAGGTGGTCAACAACTGCAGATGGGAGACTTGAAAGCCAAGGAGGACACAAAAGCACCTGTATCAGGTGCAGAAGCAGCCTTCCATGCATTCAAAGCTTTTTTTACACCAAAGCCATTGAGGAAGGAACCCACAGAGAACCGAGACGCAGCCAGAAAGATGACCTGGACGGAAAAGGATGTACTAAAAGCATTTTTTGAAAGAACTTCCTTCAAGACCTCCAAAGCTGCATCTACAGTATGAAGGGTTTCTGATACACAATCAGTCTTGCTGGCCTATTTAAAATACAAATATAATTTGAATTTTTTTTTTGCAGTCAAAAAAAGTACTAGCTATCATTCCAATATGATGGTTTATTATTATGTTTCCGAAACAATCTGCCATTTTTTTTTTTTTTTTCTTGATCCATTCAGTCAGAATCAAGCAGTCCAGTAGAAGGAGAAGAACGAACTCCTGGACGTCTCCAAGCAGTCTGGCCTCCACCGCGAGAGGAGAAAGTTGGTCTCAAATATACCGAAGCAGGTGATGACATACAATTTAAACAACAAGCGGTTAAAAAAAAAAAATTGTATTTGTCTGCATATATTATATAATGGCAAACACGTAAATAATTCGGCATTCCATCATTATGATATAAGCACGGCACACAACATCCATCCAAATATTGCATCTTATTAGATTGTCTTGAAAGGTCAAAATGAAATAAAATGACTTTAGATGCTGCAGTTCTAAAGCATACAGACACACAAGTGTTTGCTATCATAGATAATAGGGGTCATATATTGCACTTCCCTCAAGGTCAACATAAATCCGCCCTGCATGAATCCACAGCAAACAAAAAGAGTGCATTGGGGAAATACTAATTAATGTGCTTTCCAAGTATTTTTTGTCAGCCTTCTGGTAGTTGTGCAGTCCCGCTGTGGTGCTATATAATCATAAATTGGAGTTTGTCATCCACCACTACAATTCAGGTCAACACATCACAAGTTCTCTGCTGGTCCCCCACATGGTCTTTTCCAATGCTTACTCTGCTGCCCTCAAGCGGTCAAAACTTGTCAGTACAGTTTTTAGATAAACTGAATGAAAAATTCAATCTATCACTCATTGTGATTGTAATGACTTTAAATATGTTTTTCAAAAATAAATAACTCCAATTTTATGTTTTTTTTTTTAGAGCACCAGGCAGCTGTTCTGCAACTGAAGCGTGAATGCAAAGAGGAAGTAGAGAATTTACAGGTCAGTATGAAGGCTAATTTTTTTTGTGTGCATGTTTTCCCCTCATATTTGTATTTAGGGACATGGTTTAACATTTTTTTTTATAGTGGCACAGATTTTGGATTTTCTGTCATTCTAAAACCGTACTTGTTAAAACCATTAATGATAGGATGGAATGATTATCTTTGTTGCTCACGATATTTCAGGAGGTCTTCAGCCGGGAACTTTCTAAACTGATTTTACAAAACGAGGTCACTCTATCCCGTCTGGAGCGCACCCTGACTGAGCTGCAGACCAAGCTCTCCCAGCCCAACACTCTCAAACGTGGCGAGCTCAGAGACGTAGCCGTGTCCACGCGAGACGATAAATCTCCACACAAAACCTTTCGCACTGTCTGCATCCAAACTGACAGAGAGTCTTTCATCAAATGTGATGACGAGAAGAGTAGAGACTGCATCCAAACTCAGCAGAGGATGAACCCGCAAAAACTTGACTTGACATCTATCACCTTGAGCACGGCCCATCAATCTGGTGGACACCATGCACCAAACAAAGCTATCCCTCCACCACCACCTCCACCACCCCCACCGCAAGTGTTGACCCACAAAGAAACATCGAAAGCCCCCCCGCCACCTCCACCCCCACCACCTCCACCTCCTTTTCTGTCCAACGCAGCTCCTCCACCACCTCCACCCCCTCCATTCATGTCACATGTATCTTCAACCTGTTTATCCGCAACGTCCAGAAAACCTGTGGTGGAGCCTTCACGTCCCATGAAGCCTCTGTACTGGACCAGAATTCAGATTGAGGACAAGTACGTGTCCATGTGGAAAAACAAATACATCATCAAAGACAGACAAATAAAACTGTTTTTAAACAAAGCAGTTAATAAAACAAAAAATACTGTAAATACTGTTTTTGTCTCTTTCTCAGGAACAACACACTGTGGAATGTTTTAGAAGAACCGCATATCATGAATGCAGCTGAGTTTGAAGAACTCTTTGCCAAAACCACCACACGACTCAAGAGAAAACCACTGGTAGAGAATTATGAGAAGGCAAAAGCCAGGAAGGTAATTTAAAAGAACGAAAATATGATTTACATGTCATTATGACGGCACCATGGCGGATTATTGTTTACCACATGTGCCTCACAGTCCTGATGTTTAGGATTACAATCTAGGCTCCAGCCTTCCTGTGTGGATTTTACGTGTTTTGACCCTGAACCTCAGACCTGTGAGGCAGACTAAACACTGCTTCTTTCTCATATATCTTAACGAGAACCATGCATCAAAATATACGCAACACGGCTCCTGTGTGTGTCTGTGTGTAGATCATTAAGCTCCTGGACGGTAAGCGCTCTCAAGCTGTGGGCATCCTCATATCAAGCCTCCACCTAGAGATGAAAGATATCCAACAAGGTCAGTCAGGAAGTTTGACCTTTAAGAACCTTATGTAACTTTTATTTTATTTCCTCCAGCTGTTTTAACTGTGGATAACTCTGTGGTGGATCTTGAGACCATTGAGGCGCTCTATGAAAATGTACGTACAGTATTATTATTAATTGTGTGTTTAAATGTAAAAATGTAAATTGTCATGCCGCCAGAGAGCTCAGCCAGACGAGCTGGAGAAAATCAAAACACATTACAGCACATCCAAGGAGGAGGAGATTAAACTCTTGGACAAACCTGAGCAGTCAGTATAAACACGACATAAGTGCGATTAATTTTGTGTGGATAATATCACGATGGTTTTCCGTGCAATCCAGGTTCCTGTATGAGCTCTCGCTGATTCCAGACTTCGTAAGTCGGGCTCGTTGCATCATTTTCAAGGCGGCCTTCAACGATGGGATGGCGTCCATTCAACACAAACTTGACGTTATTGCTTCTGTGTGCAAGGTATGGAGGAAACACCCTTATAAGGGCATGTATTTTAGTTTATGCATGTCCCCATGAAACTATTTGATTGGTACGAGGCTGCCATTTTGTTTCCCCCAAAGTGCTCACATTGAATTTTGTATCATTGACCGAACTTTTGACACGAAGACTCTGCTGGAAAAAGATGGCGTGAAGGAAGTGCTGGGACTCATCTTGGCTTTGGGCAATTACATGAACGGCGGCAACAGGGTCAGAGGTCAGGCTGATGGCTTCGGTTTGGAGATTCTTCCAAAGCTCAAAGATGTCAAGAGCAGGGTACTGACATGGTCAAATAGATTTAATATTTGAGTGATGTTCTTAAATAATGTGATGAATCCTCCATTTTTTTTCTCCCACTAGGACAATCGCATGAGTTTGGTCGACTATGTTGTGTCATATTACCTTCACAATTTTGACAAGGTAAGCAAAATACATCAAATCCGAATATGATTGTCTGTGCTTTCATGCTAATGTTGATTTGCCAGAATGCGGGAACAGAGAAAAGTGTATTTCCACTTCCTGAACCTCAAGATGTCTTCCTGGCAGCGCAGCTTAATTTTGAGGACCTTAACGCAGAGCTAAAAAGGATTGGACGAGATCTCCTGGGTATGTCATTTCACTTGTGAGACCTTTCTTGGAAATCCTTAAAAAAAAAAAAAAAGAATAACCCCCGACAAATGTTTCCTCGCAAAATAGAAATGAGTGCGTGAGCAGAAAAGAATCGGCAGTGGTTTTGTTGTGTGTTTTCGTTTTAAAAAAAAAAAAAAAGCTCAGCCCGTCTGCGTAACTCTATCACTGCGGAGTTTCCCCATGTCACTAAATCTCCGTCTGGCAGCATTTTTCCTCCAACACCCCCAAAATCAATGCACTTCTTATTATGCCTTCCCATCACCGGCCTCTGTAAATGTTTATACTTCAAACTTAAAGGCCTGAGGTTGTTAATTGCCAAAAGACAAGCTTGTATTTTCCTCATTTGCAAAAACAATCCTTGCAAACGCTTCGTGTCTGTATCCAGAGACTTGCAGGAGTCTTGCTGCTGATACTGGCCTGGCGCCTTTAAGATCCAGTTTCTAATCCTTGGGCCCATCAGATCTCCCGTTCTTTGTGCGCCAGTCCTGTCGCCAGTCAACGTAGACTGCAGTTTTCCCCACTCATGCAATCTCCAGACCACTCGTATCCGAATCATCTCTCCCCGGGCCTCCACACGGACTAGTAACCATCTCGGCTGTATCGGTCCGGGCTCCGGTGTGGCCCCGAGATGCGTGCCGAAGATTGCTTTCTTTACCTTTCACCACAGCTTTGGAGTATCGTTTCCATCAAGCCAAACGGGCGCAATCTCCATGGTCCGTGGCGGCTTCTCATTGTACTGGCTGTTTGAAGCGCCATCTTCACTCTCCCTCGGTTCTCTTTGGGCTGGGTATCAAAAAAAAGTTCTGTTTACGTGAGGGTCTACAACCCTCCTCAGATATAAGCCACAAATGAAGGAAAGCGTCACCGCACAAAGGAGACAACGATAGCGGACTCCACAGTTTACACAAATCCCGATTGAAAACAGTATTCTTTTGTAATCTTATCTGGGTGATGTTGATCAAGCGTCAGGGTGGAGGGGGCAGTCTTTATTATGACTGGCCCGTGCAGACTGGCTCCTCTGATCCACTGATTGGATGCAGGGGAAGAAGAAGTCGCCATCTCAATGAGAATCAAAGTGAGATCTGAGGAGGAAGTTGAGCTGATAAGCTCTTCTCCGTGCTCAGGTAGTTTCCTCTGCGCTCTTCCATCTGTTAACGCAACTTTCTGAGGCTTATTGAAATCATAAAAAAAGCAAAACAGCATAACTTAGGAAGACATCTCCTCACGTGACCTCATTTCATCTCGGCATCCATCGTTTTCATCACTGAAGATTAATGAGCCCTTTCCCAGAAGAACTCGTCTTCCTTTTTTATTGTCTCAACTTGAGGGCATGAAGTCAAACGTCGATAAATAATGTTCATTAATCTTCTGATCATTTACATTGATGCAAAGTTTTTGGTGTGTTTGGAAAAGGTTGTGAAAAGGACATTCAGAAGGTCTGCGCAGACTCCCCTGAGGAACATCTGCAGCCGTTTAAAGACCGAATGGAGACGTTTCTTCTCAGTGGTTAGTGGTTCATTTTTACATAACCAAACAACTGTGAATCACTTGTAGGCTGGAGATGTTTATAATATTTAGCCTAGTGGCCTGCTTCGTCGAAAAGAAGTTTTTCAACTGTGGTTGGGATTTGACACTTTATTAAAACAAATATGCAGTGCAAGATATTGACATTCATCAAATAATAATTGCTGTAGACTAAAGTGCTGTATTATTTTGTTTTTATTTTTTTAGATTTGCTTTAAGATGGCACTTTGCAAATGTTGAACTCATCCATCAATCCATTTTTGACACCGTTCATCCCAGTTCTTCAAATCCTGCAATGTTCTGTGCACATCACAAACATTTCCATCTGCTCTGAATCCCCCCCTTGAAAAAAAATAGATTACAAATGTTTCAAGATGTTTTTCAGACAAAATCCCAAGTGTAATAATGTCTGCAAAAGTGCCAAAGCCGACTTATAGAAAATGGAACAACCACCCTTGGAATGTGTTTCTTTGCTTACAAAATATTTCTTTCCAGCACGTAAAGAACATGTTGGAGCTTCCTGTCAGTTGACGACGGCACAAAAAAGGTTAGAGAAACAATGGCCATATGAAAAATATGTCTCGGATTGTAGATATATTAATATTCAATTATGTCTGGCTGCCCAGCTTCCAGGATTTGTGTGTGTACTTTGGTCTGAAGCCCAAAGCAGACGAAAAGGAGGTGACGTCCAGTCATTTCTTCATGCTGTGGTTTGAATTTTGTGCCGACTTTAAGGCCAAGTGGAAGCGGGAGAATCGGAACTTCACTAAAGAAAAGTAAGCAGATACACAGAAGTGAAATGTTTTGGGAATATGATTTTTTTTTTTTTTTTTTTACTGCAGATTAAAAGAGGCCCAGCAGTCAGTGAAGAGAATCACAGCAGAGAAGAAAGTGGAGACCAAAACGATAATCCCAAACAGTTTGGTAAGTGTGGCACATGTCTCAGTCAATGGATTTAATAAATATAATTTGCAACGTATGGAATTTATACAGTGTTCCTTTCCTTCCACTAATATGATGTTTTATTCCCACACAGAAAGAACGACTGCGTCAGAAAGAAGCGAACATGACCTCAATTTAAGATTTGCACTTAGAGGATGAAACAAAAAAAAGCTTTTTTTTATATTATAGCCTACAGGGGAACCTCTCAAGTCCTGAAGTCGGTTTGTCCATGAATCCAAATCAACGGGGCGCGCCAAAAGTCCCAAGCACATTGATTTGGGCGTAAACCACAGAATCATATTGTATTCGTTAAACATTGAGAGGGGAAAAAATCAAATAATATTGCTTTATCTTAATATTCATGCAGCTATGTGTGCAACAAGACTTAAATATTAAGTCAATTCTTTGAATTTTAATTCATTAACATTTTTTTTTGCACTTTCTTGGGAGTATTGCAATAGTAAAGCCACATATTAAGGCGTTTTTGAAAATTGGGCTCCATTAATTGATAGTAAAATAAAGATGTCAATATTGTAATAAGTTCCTCTTGTTTTAATAGCAGTTCCGGTTGTCAGTCTTGCAAACGGACGCTCAGAGTTTTTGCAAAACGTCCTTTTGAAAAAAAAAAAAAAAAAAAAGATCCATGTGAGGTTTAATCCGTGTTTATTGTGGTACACCTGCACTGCTTGACGCGCTGGACCCGTTTCTTCCTGGTATTGGGCGTTTGTCCGGGGCAGAAAAGCGTGTACGTGACCGTGCTGAAGGCTTTGGGTATGCACGCCGAACAGGATTCGAACGCGTTTCCATCTTGGTAAATGTGTCGCGGGATGTAGAAGGAATTACATTGGCCATAGCAGAAGCGGTTGATGATGGTTCGGCTCAGGCATCCCTCTTCGTGGATGGTCTGCTTGAGTGGTTGCGTTTTGCACCAGTCCAAACGCAGGTAACGACGTTCCGTGACGTGAAGCGCCTCCTGACTGGATTCCAAAACTTCTTCGGTGATGACTGCAGGGGTCATCCCGCGCGTAATGAATCCGCTGATTGGAGCTGGCAGGCAGCGCTCCGGTTCGTTTGGGTTGGATTTGTTTGGGTGAGGGAAAGTGCCTTGAAAAGTGGCGGCATGCGTACTCCTCGATGTGCTGAGCAACAGAACAACTGTGGAGAAGGTCAGCAAACAAGGACTTCTCATCGTGGAAGCTGAAAGGAAACATTTACGCACAGGTATTACGCACACGTTGCGCACTTTCAAATCATCCATCGCAATATTTTAAAGCAATTTTATACTTTTATACTTTACCTGTTGCTTAGTTTTTCCTGGGAAAATGTTCACGGGCGTCTTTGCTCGTCGTGTTGTGTCCTTTTGTGTCTTGTGTGGGGCTTCATGAATGATGATCAACTAACTTTCTAGTTCTGGTTAAAAACACGCCCACAACGCTGATCCCGTCAACCCCCCCCCCCCCCCTCCCCCCCACCAGAAAAACACCCACTGTTGTCACTGCTGATATATTTTTTTATTACTTTTACAAGATAACTGAAGAAACAAAGAATTCACCTCCACAAAAAGATCATGTGACCAAAGTGTACATAAAACAACCAAGTAACATCAGTTTGTGTAGATATGACCTAATTCTGATTATTAAAACAAGTCATTAAGATGTAGAGTACAAATATTAAACATTGCACAGCTTTATCTGTAAAGCCAGAGTTTACAAGTCATCTGAAATCACATTTGAATTTTCACTTCAACAACAAAAGCACTGATTGGAGGGTAAGTTTTCATTAAATACCTTAATCACAATCAACTGAAGTCACTAACTTGTTAAATTCACAAATATTTCGGTTTGTCACATTCCCCTATAAACATCAACAAACAGCAGTTTTGTGACAGTTTTGAAATGAACCAAGATATAATTTTAAAATACAGGATGTCTCTGGGATATGTTTTAATTTGTTGCTTTTGTAGTTCCAGTAATGGTTGATGCCTCGTCATTCTGGTCTTCATAGAAACTAGGAACCGATTTCTTTGCGACGACGTTGTCAAGCCTCTGGCCCCTCAGGTATGGATTTACACTCTGCAGCAAAACATTCCAAATGAACAAAAATCTGCTGATGTGTTGTGTTTACAAATGGAAACAAAAAAGACGACAAAACACTAATAGATACCCTTTTCTTTCTTTTTGGTCCTCCCTTCAGCTTCTGGTATAAACGCTCCTTGTTCTGAAAAGACCACAAATGTATTTTCAACTTTAACGACTCAACTTTCTAACCATCATCATCCTCAGATGTCCCTTGTGTTTTGAAGCTCACAAAAAAAAATATGTGGACTTACCCACTTCATCAGAGCGGGGTAGTCATTCCCTGGACCGTAAATGTGACTATGCTTTTGAAATTCCCGGCTGAAGTCCGCTGTGTCCGGAGCATTTTCCAAACACCCGTCTGCTGCTGGGAATGATAATCAAAATGCATTTTAATTCTCCTCAAAAGTATTTTCTATTTATTTTATTGTTTTACCAGTTTTTCCCTGTGGACAAGGATTTGGAGGATCTGGGTAGCTGTGATCATCACTTAAGTCTTTGGGAACGTTGTCACCTGCCAGCTCAGCCACTATGTTGGGAATGTTCCCATAGGGACCAAGGTGCTGCAATCCCTCGTGAGCACCACCTTGTGGACAAAAATGGTTGGTGCAATGGACAAAAAATAACCATTACAGTACGTGTTATGTATGATAAGTGCAAGATATTTTTTCATTATGATTTGAGAAATCTTTATAGAAAGATTATACCCTGGATACTCTGTGGCCCGACGATGTTTGTGGCCTGATGGGCAGGATATTCCACCCTGGGCCGAGCGATGCCAAGCTGCTCCATGACGCCGTGCAGAAGCCGCTGGATGTCGGCTTCGGACACCTGGTCTGCCCCGGGGCTACTACGGGCCGGAGCACCGCCCATTTGAAGACACACCAGGAGCCCGAGCAGAGTTGACCGCACCGCCGACCTCATCTGCAGGTGCGCAAAACAACCGACGATGAAAACGTGCATTTTTGTCATTAGGAAAAAAAAAAAAGTGAGCTTAGATTGTATTAGATTCAGATGTTTTAATAATAAACACAAAATAGAATTGCGTGGACTAAATCTGTGTAAACAAGCAATTGGGCCTGCAAATAACCAGCATCAATAATTTATAAAAACCCTAACAACCTGATTTTATTCACACCCTTGTAATGTTTTTATTAAAACCTTGCAAATTCATTTCTACCATAATCCAAATAAAGCCATTTTCTTACCTTGTGTCAATAAAAAAGACCCGACCGACTGAGCAAACAGGATGTCCGTCAAGTTACGCTCAACTAACGATTTATTTATGGCCTTCAAAATAAATTTGACGCAACAATTGATGCATCAAAATGAGGATTTTCTTGCTTTCTGTAAGCACATTAGGAGCATGTCCACATTTGCACATTTTACCCCGTTTGCCAAATGCAAATCAAATCGTGTGCTAGATGATGACGTGCGCGCTTGGTGTATTTTGAAGGAGCTTTGACACTGCACCATTGCATAACAAATTGATGAGAATGGGATGCTTAGAATTAGAAATCCTCTCTTCCGATTGGCCATCTTTTTTTCTTATCCTCCATCCTGCAGCGATGGGTGCAGTGTCAAATTTCAGCTCTGACGAACTCTGCGCAAAAAGAAATGTCAGTAGTCAAAGTGATTCAGATATTTTTACCCATTTAAAAAGACAAGGTTCGAAATTTCATAGTTTTATTTATGGTTGTAATGTCACATTGTGAGATACATGGAGTACCAGCATCCCTACAGAAAAACGTTTTTAATTACTATGATTGTGTTACCTTATAGCTAAAGCAATAATTTAAATAAAATCTACATGTATAAAAGTTTTTAAAAATGCCACAGTTGTGTCATAAAGAAATCCGCCGACTCCAAGATCCCAGTTGCACCTTGCCCACTCCAGTTGACATAGATTCATGATGTCCTTGGCTCGGGTCAGGGGAAAGACCAAGATGCACGTCCCTGCAAACAGCACCAAAATATTTGTGTAATGCAAGTTTAAGTTCACGACTTAATATATTGCATAATATACCTTTTTATCTTAGGTGGAGACGGTTTGCCAGGATTTAAGGCATCCAAGATGGCAGCTCCAGGTGATGAATCTGTTATAGAAGTGGTTAAAAGTTCCGTCCATGAAAGACACATTTATTTTCTTTTTCTGATTTACCTTCACTCACGCAGGCCCTAAAAAAGGCAATATTTGGGAACGTCTCCAAGCCGACACTTCTCCTGAGAGTCGGTCTTCCTCGCAAGTTGGACTCCTGGGTTCGCTGATTGTCTGCTGGCCTGACCTTTGACTTGGCTTGAATCCACGGTACAGTCTTAACAGACGACAAAACTACATGAATGTAAAACAAACGAATCGAGTAAAAGTACGCAAGGATTGTTTTGGTTGTCGTCTTAACATTGCAACCTTTCAAACTGTGTCTCTTTGGCGTCTTTGAGGAGACATCCTTCAGAAGGTGGCAGTTGATCAGGAAGTCCATACTTTCTAGGACAGCCTTTGGAATCACCCCTAGTGAACATCATTCTTGATTTTTTAAAAAGTCTTTCAATTTAAAAACTGCAACTATTTGATGTATTACCAAACAAATGTGGATTTTCAATGAAGGCGCACAGGGCAAGAATTCGAAGTTCAAAGCGTCGTTCGGACATCTCGTGCTTGTTAGGAGGCGGTAGGAGACAGGGGGCAAAGACCATCGCCAGATTGGAGCTGGTCATCAAGTTTTCCTCACATCTGATAAATTTAAATACTAATTTAAATGCCTCCCGCTCTTGCCTTGTGTTGAGTGTTTGTCTCAAACCTCTGGTTCACTTTGGACAGGAAGTCAAAGAGATAATGGAGACATGAGGAGTTTCTGGCAGGCAGTAAGCAGGATAGCAGCTGGAGTGCCGAGGTTCTGTCCTGCTGGGAGTCCAGCATCTGGGCTTTAAGCATCGCCTCGTGGATCTCTGTAGGTATTAGAGGCTCTGGTAGCTCCCGACAGAACTGCTTGATGAGGGTGGCCACGTCGTAGGCGAAGGCTGTGGGGAGACAGGCCTCGCCACGATTCAGCTTGGCCTGAAATAAAGATTGAGACATGTCTGCGATGCCTTAAAGATTGAAAACTGAACTGAAGACCCCTTACTCTGAGGGCCTTGATGCGAGGGAGTGATCCTGGTTTCCGGAAGAGGCCCACGGTTCCGGCACGCTCCAGAAGAAACGAACAAGAGTCCACCAGAAAGCTGAGACCCCCCAGAAAAAAATCAGACAGAAATGCAACTTCTGTAATATTTTTTTTGTACTCACCCAGGAACCAGGCCAAATTCAGGAATAAAAGTTCTTGACAAATTCTCCAGAGGAACACCAAAGATCTTTGCACCACTAGCAAAGTGTCTTTCCGTTTTCCTCGCAACACTTTTCACATTTATTCCATGAATAAGTTGAAGGTGAAAGCGAATCACATCACTGTCGGTAATCTTCATCTTTAAAATACTAGTCCGTCTATTTAAAAGCAGTAAAGTTCCACAGCTCAATGCTCACCTGGTTAAAAAGCCAAGTAAAGGAGGCGGGGCTATATTAGGATCATTCAGATCACCTTTAGCACACAGGTGACAAGGAAGTCATGTTGCCTTCGAGGCTGCTGGGACATCAGAGGCCTCTTTTCTAACCAGGTGTGACTATTAGTGTGAATATTTTTGTTCCCTGTCATAAGATGGCCGAATATTAAGTTTGTTCAAAATCTAATGAGGACAAAGCCGAGTACTTTTAAAGCAGCTATTTTTATTACAATGGTAAATGTATATACAGCATTAGGCACAGTACAAATACAGACGTGGAGAGGAAAGTTGCAGTTTGGGATGTTTCGGTGCAGGTTGGAGATTTAGAAGCACTTCCTGTGAACGATGGAGGGGCCCGCCTCATCGTACTCCTGCTTGCTGATCCACATCTGCTGGAAAGTGGACAGAGAGGCCAGGATGGAGCCACCGATCCAGACGGAGTATTTCCTCTCAGGGGGCGCAATGATCTGAAGATGGAGCAGAGATGGGTAAGAACCAATATTTGTTGCTATGTTTTTTTTTTTTTTCATGGTGATGCTCACCTTGATTTTCATGGTGCTGGGGGCCAGAGCTGTGATCTCCTTCTGCATACGATCAGCGATACCAGGGTACATGGTAGTACCACCGGACAGGACGTTGTTGGCGTAAAGGTCCTTGCGGATATCAATGTCACACTTCATGATGCTGTTGTAGGCGGTTTCATGGATACCAGCCGACTCCATACCTGCATAAGTGCGTATTATTAATCTGCTGAATTCATTTGTCATGATGAAGTGTCAGGTCTCACCAATGAAGGATGGCTGGAAGAGGGTCTCAGGGCAGCGGAAACGCTCATTGCCGATGGTGATGACCTGACCGTCAGGAAGCTCGTAGCTCTTCTCCAGAGAAGAGGAAGAAGCAGCTGTGGCCATCTCGTTCTCAAAGTCCAGAGCCACGTAGCACAGCTTCTCCTTGATGTCACGCACGATCTCACGCTCAGCTGAGGGAGGAGGTTTGTTTGATCATTGAATTGAATTTTTTTACAAATCAATAGCCCAACTTCCACTTGTGTTTAAATCCAGAGGTGCTTCCTGAATTTGCATACCGGTGGTGACGAAGGAGTAGCCACGCTCAGTGAGAATCTTCATCAGGTAGTCAGTCAGGTCCCGACCGGCCAGATCCAGACGCATGATAGCGTGGGGAAGAGCGTAACCCTCATAGATGGGCACGTTGTGGGTCACACCATCACCGGAGTCCAGTACAATACCTGATGGCAAAAAATGTCAGAACACATCTCGAAACCAAATTGTGAAAGAAAGAAAAACTCACCGGTGGTACGACCGGAGGCGTACAGGGACAAGACAGCCTGGATGGCCACATACATGGCAGGGACGTTGAAGGTCTCAAACATGATCTGGGTCATCTTCTCCCTGTTGGCCTTGGGGTTAAGGGGGGCTTCTGTCAGCAGGGTGGGGTGCTCCTCTGGGGCCACACGGAGCTCGTTGTAGAAAGTGTGATGCCAGATCTGTTAAATGGAGACTTTGTCAGCAATGTGGAATGGTGGTGCTCATATCTCCACGCAGTAGCAATTCTCACCTTCTCCATATCGTCCCAGTTGGTGATGATGCCGTGCTCGATGGGGTACTTCAGAGTCAGGATACCTCTCTTGCTCTGGGCCTCGTCTCCCACATAGCTGTCCTTCTGACCCATACCCACCATCACACCCTGAGGAGCAAAAAAGGAAAAAATATTTACATACTGTTGATAAGAATTCCTCATTTAGCATGAATGCTAATGTAATGATGAGGTTGCTCGCCTGGTGACGGGGGCGTCCAACAATGGATGGGAAGACAGCACGGGGAGCATCATCACCGGCAAACCCAGCCTTGACCAGGCCAGAACCGTTGTCGCACACAAGGGCGGTGGTCTCGTCGTCGTCACACATTTTGGTCTGTTCTTAGTTGGCCTTCTGTAATAAGAATAGTTGGAGCTTAAATCGAGGCCTAAGAAACCCTTAAGTGCTCTCATCTTGCCCAAATGGGGCATGGCTGCATCCCCCTGCTCACAAGTCTATTTTTAGTCACGGAAATCCTGGCGTCCCCCACGCTCATCCCTCCGTATCTTATCATCAAACCGCAGCCACCTAACAGCTGAGGTGATGCGTTTTTTCGACAAATGGCAGTGAAGGCTTGGGTCTTTCCTCAGCTGTTGTCGCTTGTCATTCCAAAGTTTCGAGGACCACCTGTCCAGCTTTTGAGACAGTTGGAGTAATTAAATTCTGCCTCGCTGTAATATTTTTGACAAAGTAACCCAACAAATGATCATTCATAACTTGCAGTGCCCTCAAATCAGTTCGATCTTACAATCGCATAGCATCCGACTTCTGTATCCTAAAGTTCCCCCTGGAGCATCAACCAAAAAATAAAATTGTCTTCAAGCACAGAATCATAAAACTTGTACACACTTTAAAACATACATCTTATTTGCAATACAACTTGAAACAACAATGTAAAGTCACAGCAATGAAACAAGACTCACCGAGAGTTCGATGCAAGACTGGAGTTTCCACTGGGACGAAGGAAAAGGGTGCGAGGGTTCCCTTAAATATGTCCCGGCACGCTCCAGCTGGGGGGTAGGTGGGCGGGCTCGGGGACTTCACAGAAGTCCAAATATGTGCTGCTCTGAAAGATGAGGGAGTTAAGTGGATCTTGTGTCAAGGACGCCACCAAAATGGGGAGATGTTGCTTTGGAATTACACAATGTCAATACTATGCCTACAAATCAATTATATATTATTTCACGTTTAGGTTTCAAGCGTGATCAATAAGCGTGAAAACAAGTTATAAAATTATTAAAAGTCTATTTTTGCGAACAATATAGCCATAATGTCACATTTAATATTTTACAACTGAGGGAAAATTAGGCTTTTATTGTATGACACATCATCATCCAGCATCCATTTTGGACCCCCCTAATATGTTCAACAGGGGTCTCCCCGGCACACGCTGCTAAATACGTGTTAATATGACTAAGCTCTCGCAGAACGTAAGGGAAGTAGGTGATTGAAGGGGCTGACAGTAACTGGAGCTCCGATCTGAGCAATGGTCAAGGAGGCTCGCCAGTCTCATGGCATGCGCAAGAGTTGAGAAGAGGCAAACACCACCCAGACAGCTGAGATGCAATTTTGCATGAGGAGGGGTGGGAGGAAAGCGCCGTAGCCCAGACCTCCAAGAGATTCTTAGGAGGTCCAGGACAGCAGGCCTCCCTTCTCCATTCTGATTGGCTCCTGTGTCTCCTTTTAGGGAAATGGAGCGTGACAGGTGCCCCCCGACAGACTGCCCGGAGGTCGTCAAACCCCCCCAGACTCCATATTTGTCAAGTTCCGCCGCCGTGTGAGGGGAGGTGTGTCATAGCCTGCGAGCGTAATAAGAATGTAAATATCTCCCGCACCATCAACCGTTCCATTTCTAGATGTGCGTAATGTACTTCCAAGAGTGATGACGCTAACCTACTTGTTTACGTCTATTCTGAGCTTTTGTGTATCTTGACAAAGTTGGATTTGTGTAGTAGGAATTCTCAAAAATCCGAAGTAGCTTTAGTGATCCCTAATAAACTCAGTGTCGCTATATTGTCATTCTATATTTACCTTCTTTACAGCGTTGGTCACCAAAATATTCTGACAGTTAAGGTTTGCTATGCACACATATGGTTTTTAAAGTTTTTTTTTTTTTCTAAATGCTCATTAATACTTGTTTCACATTTTTGTTACTCGGTTGGCACAGAACCATTACACAGGATTAAATTGGTGGTTCCTAACCTTTACTAAGTAAAAGCGCACATTTTATTTATATCTAAGGAATCGCATGGCACATGACCGCAAAAAAAAAAATTAAATTAGTGTTGTCTCAATTTCTCACAAATGACTTAGTGTGAAATTTGGGCTAGTTTAAATTGAACCCAAAGCAGATACTGCATACTTGTCTGTATCACTGTGTCTTAATCTGGATCAAGCAGAAGGCTCTTAAACGGCTTGTGATTTTGAGGCACGTTTCGTCCTTAAAAGGAAACATAGAAAGCAGAACGGTTGTCTTGACAGCTGACCCCCCTCCACAACCCCCCCACCCCCCCCCCCCACCCACACACACACACACACACACACACATGCTTCAGCAGCTGTTAGAAACAACTGTTTTATTATAACAGTGGTCTAGCCCCGACTTTGACAGCAGTTTACGCTGCAAGATGTGTAGACAAGACAGAAACGTTATTTCAATCCATACATCATATTTCAGTGCATCAAAAGAATAATTGATCCGTGTGGTTGCAGCTTTCAACTAAAACTACAGTTTGCATCATCTCAAACAGCTGTGGAGTGTGTTTTTAACAATTCATGATGAATTATACACCGTCCATCACTGTTAGTATCAAGTTATATTTCCTGTTAATCAGAGCATCTTTTTTCCCGTGTGATTTTTTTAAGGCCTCATTAGGTTTGCTGACACTGCAATGAATTCCAAACGGTGAGTTGTCACATTTCTTCATTTAAAATTCCTATTTGTTGCTTACTTAAGCCATCATCCATCCATAGTGAGATTCGAACAATATCATTTGTTTGGAGTTTTACTATTCATGGCAAAGGCTGGCTGATGCAGCTTTCCTCACTCAATATCTCTGCACATTGAGTGTGTGTTAGGGTGTGTTTTACTGAGTGCTGAGGTCTGTCTATTGCAGACGCCGTGCAGAGCTTGCCAGCAGTTTGTCAGATAATGTCAGCGCTATAAATATATGAGGTGCTTTAGAAGTTTCCATGTCAGGGCTCCATTGTTCTGCGTCGTGTGAATATCACAGCATGGGTGGTGTGAAGCTTGGATAAATAAAGCTGTAACAATAGAAGGTAACAGGCTGCATTATAATACGAGCCAGTGTGGAATGTGTTACATTTGAAATAATGCCCCAATTTAAAAGTTTTTATTTCATACAAATGCATATATAGTCATTAATACACATTGTTGTGATAAATGTATATCTTTTGTTGTAGGTTTCAACGGCAAGTCAGGCGAGTGTACCCCAAAAATTTCTCCGTACCTTACAGCTCATTAAAAAAAAAAGTACCAAGCTTAGAATAATAACAAAACTGTTCATGAAAATTACTAACATGATCTTTATATACTCTAGGAGTTTTATTAATGACTGACAAAAATGATTTTCTACAATATTCTAATTTAATGCTTATTCCAAACTAAAAGTTGTATAAAATAAGCAGGTGATTCTTCAAGATTTTATGCCCAAAGGGGTGAAATTCAAAGTGGAAGTAACCGTTTCCATGGAAACCCCTGTGGATCAGTTTAGTGTCGCCAGGTGATGACGTCAGACTCCTTGTGGCGCGGATGTGTCTCCCAGGTGATCATTTTGGCCTAAACAAATAACCGCGACCATTGCTTTATTCGCCATTTTTAAGACAAAAAAAAGCTTAATAAACAGTAGGAAGCTTATCATATCTATAAAATGGGCGACAAAAAACGTTACAAACGTATTTTTGTGAACGACGTGGACAAATATTCCTCCAAACACATCGCCGAGGTAAAGTAAATGAGATACTTTGAGCATAACTTACTGTTGCCCTATTAATATACTTTTTTTTTTGTCAGTATTTATCGAGTTGTGGGGTAAAGGAGGTGGACGAAGATGATGACGGCGAGCCGCAGCCTCATGAACCTGCTTTCCAGGTGGTCGGCACGGTGTCTTCATCCAGCGCTGAGAAACCAAGCGGTTTACATGAGCACTATTCGGTGAGTTAAATATCTAACGTAAAATAAAGAAGTGACATTTAATGTGACAAATGAGCCGGTTCATTCCTATATGAATGGGTGGATACACCAACAAACAAATAAATTAAGCAGTTTACTGACATTATTCTTAAATTTGCTAAATAATTTTGGCCTCGTTTATACTTCACAAGTGCATCAACAGGCGTCTAATCTTGGGTAGTACGCCCTCTAGTGGACAAATTGAGCAACAGCAGTTGATTATGTTGAAAAATTGGGGTATGAGTCGTATTACTGTTCTGACCTATGTTTGACACCCTTCAACTAAGTTCTCCAAAATATTTGAAACATCTCTCATAACACAAATACACATAATTCTAGTGATTTACTGGATATTTGCAATCTTGTCTTCCAGTCGCTAAGCAGAGAGGAGCTCCTTCCACGCTTGCTGGAGTGTGACGTGGTGGTGTACAACATCTCCGAAAATGCAAATCAAGACGACATTGAAGATGCAACTTGGGCAATCACAGGTATAGCAACGTGGAAAGAACCATCAATGTTATTATTTTGACACTGTAGTCAGAATTGTACAATACTTCCTTCACTTGTAGCCCTTCACGGTGAAATGGAAAACTTCAGGTCAAAGAAAACGTTCATTTTAGTCTCGACGGTGTTGACATGGGCAATGACCAAAAGACCGGAAACGGTGAGCATGGTGACTGTCCAATAGAGCGCTGACGGTATTACATCATAACCAATCGCTCCTGCAGGATGAAGCCGAAAAGTTTATAGCAGAGGATGAGTTCCGAAAAAGACGCCCGCATCCCAGCTTTAAACATCACAACAATACAGAGAAACAAGTTCTTAAACTGGGAACAGGAGTAAGTAGCTTGCTCAGAAAAAAAATACAAAAATACGCCATGTCATTGATTTTGTTCTGTCATTGATTTCAGAAAAAGAATAAACTGAAAGGTTACGTTTTAGCTGCAGGGATACAGTATGGAAAAGGAGAAAATCTCTTCCACTACTTTTTCAAGGTAGATTCGACCTCAGTCTTTGTCATTTCCGCTTGATTATTATCATTTTTATTTGCCCCCTAGGTGTCTTGGCTGTCTGAGTTTTCAGAAGTTCCCATATTTGGAGAGGGCACAAATTTCATTCCCACCATCCACGTGCTGGACCTTGCAAAGTGATTTGCCACTTTTGAATATTGACATTTGTTTTCGGGTTGTTTTGTGTTGACTTAACAACCTGTGATTTATTTTACAGAGCGATACAAAGCTTGATTGATCTCAAACCCAAATCTAAATATATTCTTGCCATTGATGACTCCAAGAGCAAACTGAGGGACATAGTACAGGTACGAAACACATCATAAATGTTTTTTCCGACAAAATTATGTTCACATCTTACACTTGTGATGTTGAACGGGGGCAGAAACTCTCCTCTTTACATTTTAGGCCGTAAGTCAAGTGCTTGGAACGGGGAAATTATGCCAATTACCTGAGAAGGAAGCCATTTCTACAAAGGCCTTTAAGGTATACCTACTTTGCAATATCAATCAAATTGTATGATTAATGCTTAATTGTAGCTTAATTGGCTCTATTTTTATTTTTTAAATTTGGTGTTCACCATCTCTTTTGTGGTTTTAACTGTGGTTCCTTTTTGGTGTCAGCAAGAGGAGCTGGAATATATCAGCATTGACCTTCGCCTGGATGCTTTTGTTGTGAAAGACACCTTTAACTTCAACTGGTCAGCAGAAAACGGCATGATTGAGAATGTAGAAGCCCTCGTGGAGGAATACAGACACACAAGAAAGCTCCTTGTAAGTCTCATGTTCTCCTTCGTCCATGGCTCGGAGTTGATATTTTTCTGTCCGTGTCAATAGCCAATCCGAATCTTTCTCACTGGACCGCCAGCCGTGGGTAAAAGCGAAATGGGACGGAGGCTGAGCGAGCATTATCGAATCCATCACATCAACATCCGGGACGTCATTGAAGAAAAGATGGCACACTTGGTCAGTGATAACATTTTCATTTCCAAAGTCACAATAGGAATAAATAAAAAAAATATATAACCTTATGTTTCGTATTCCACAGAAAGAAACCTCGGCGAGAATTGATGCTGACATCAGCCAACAGGAAACGGCACTGGATCAACTGGAAACTATAAAAGAAAGCATGGAGAAAAATGCAGGTCTCGTGAACAACTCTTATCAACTTTAAAATCTCAAGCCGTATGAAAGCAAACTTTTTCATACAATCAGGTCGCCTGGAGGATGATCTACTTTTAGAAATTTTGACGGAAAAGCTCAATTCAAAGCCTTGCAGGAACCAAGGATATGTCTTGTATGGCTTCCCGAGGACATTTGAGCAAGCAAGTCAGATGTTCAGCGGTAGGTTTCTTCCAGGTATTCAGATGCTCCACAACATGTAATGACGTCCTAATGTGCAAATTTATTGTCCAGCTGAGGATGCAGATATCCAAGACCCGTCCGCGACCCCCGCATGCAACAGCATCACCCCAGGTTGTCTGTCCATTGACTCATATTTGTTCACCCTCAAATGATGAAACAAACTTTTGATTTATATTTCTAGAATATGTGTTTGCCCTGGATGCATCTGATGAGTTCCTGACGAAGAAAGTTCAAGATCTACCTGAGAGTGAGGCCCAGAAAAGAGGCCTAACCCAGGAGGAGTTTATCCCTCGACTGGTCAGATTCCGTCAACTCAGCAGGGCCTTAGAAACTGCCCTCGACTACTTTGACGAGCTGGAAATATACCCGACGTATCTTGGTAACATTCTTATATTTGTACTATCAAATTAAAGAAGTGGTATTTTTTCTAGGAAGACCTTTGACATGATGAGCACAACAGCAGATTCTCAAATGCATTTCCCCAGAGGTGAAAGACGACGACCCCGAATTGACACAGATCATGAGCCACATCACCGAGGCGGTGGGCGCTCCCAAGAAGTACGGCCTGAATACCGAGGAGCTGGAGGAGGAGGAGAAAAGGATGCGAGAAATGGAGAGGAAGCAGAAAGAGGCTGAAGAAGCAGCCGAGAGGAAGCGCAGGAAAGGGGCCTTGCTCGCTGAGATGGCGGCGGAGTATGAAGTTTGGGTACCCAAGGAGCTACATTTCATTCATATCAGCTGTCTCGCTACAGTAATAATCACAATTTTTTTTTTTTTTCAGCAAGATAATTTGGCAGAGGTAGAAAGGCAGGAGCAGGAGCTCCTGGAAGCCAAAGCGCTCCCGCTGAGAAACTATTTGATGAAGTATGTGATGCCTGCACTCAGCGAAGCCTTGCAAGAATGCTCCAAGATCAAACCCAACGATCCAGTCAGCTTTTTGGTACGACCGCATCCTATTCACCACATTTATTCGAAAGTGTGAATATTTTTTCATTTTATTTTTGCTAGGCTGAGTATCTCCTTCGGATGGACAAAACTTGATTGAACATCCTTTTTCAACATGTGTTTGAGTGCACTGGTCCCAGTCAAGGTATTGTTGAAGCAATCAAATGATGGTAAAGATGAAAATTGTGTGAAATTAATGAATTTATTTAGAGATATAATGATAATAAATGGTAGAAATGGTTAAATGCAGCGACAGATTTGCCTCTGCATGTTTCATGAATCAGCAGACTTCCTGGAAGCTGGTCGCACATTTGACAAGAATGTCTCATAATTTCATGGGCTTCCAACAACAAAAATATGTTTTTCATATAAATCCACTTAAACCATTTTGAAATTGCTTTGCTGACGTGCTGCGGTTTACGCCAGAATGAGCATTGAAGATGAATCATGGAAACATTTTCATTCTGTTCTAGTGCCGCTAGAGGGCGTAGTGGCAATAAAGTGGTACTCGTCCTCACTTTAAAACAAAAAGTTCAGTAACATTTTGGGACTGTTTGAGCTAGTCTAGTTCTGTCACTGTCACTTTTTGCCAGATGACATGATGTCCTTCCAAACGCCCACGCTTCCCAAAACTCATTCATAGACCGAGGACAGAGGACCCTTTCAAATACTTGGCCTCTGAGACTTTTTAATACTTTACGGATTTAGAACCAGAATATTATTTTGTCTTTGTTCTGTCATACACAATGAAGATTCAAAGTGTCAAATACTTAATTAGGTGCCTGAAGTCGTGCTGGCCCTCCAGCTTGTTTGGAGAACCTGAGTCATCATCACAGATGGTTTAGTGTCCGCAAAGTGTTGAAGAATGCTGAGGGGGATAAAAAAGAACATTAACTAGCCACTCTGTGTTAAATGTTCCCATCACATGTGCATACATGGAATCTGACCCAAAGGGGTTAAAGGTCATATCCACCTTCTCCCTGAAATTAGTTTATGCTATTTATTTATTCATGGTTGAACTTGGGAAGCAATATAATTGCCAGTGGTAAATTGTTAGTGGTCTTTACCATGTTGTTTTGTCTTGCTAGACTTCCAGTAAGAAAAACCCCAACATTAACCTGGTCGGGCTCACACAGGCACACACACGCGTGATAAAAATAACAACCATCATGGTGGTCATCCGAACATCTGCTGGTGGCAGAAAATGCTAGATGAGGACCACACACACACACACACACACACACACACACACACACACACACTTCATATAATGGCTGGAGTAGGGCACACGTGAGCTAAAGGGTAGGAAAAAAAAAATGGATTTTTGAATTTTATGTTTTTTGCAAAATTTATAAAGCAGATGGGAACCGAGCAGGGTCAGCAACCTGCACATTAAATATATATCATAAACTTACAGGACAGGTGATGAACTTTGATGGTGGCTGCACACAGTTCACCTTTGCTGACAGTCGTGTTGTGTGTGCAGCTGGTATGATTTCTATCATCCGTCACACACAAAGAGAAGAATAGCAACCTGGTTTGCATGTGTTGTTGCAGCTGCCCATGTAACAAGCTCTTTGGGGACCCGTCAAGTCTGCAGTTAGCTAGCTCAATGACATGAGCTAACTGTGTTTGTTCAAACACTTGTGCATGCATGTTGAACTCAATCTACACAAGGTGCAGTCTCAGTCATTTCTGTGGGCCTTGTGCGGAATGTCACATGACTAAACCAGAAGACAAAGGACAAAAAAGTCTTGAAAATTTCATTATGGCATATTGAATGCAAATTTGACATTTTTCTTTGTTGCTGTTTTCTTCCTAGCATCCTTATGCTGTTTTTAAATGCAGTGTCATTTCTATTGACTGTTTTCTGTCAGAGAAATTTTCATATTTCATGGAATTGGATTACTGGAGTTCAACCTCTTGGAATATGATCATGGTCAAATGTAGCTGCCAATATGAAAACAGTGAAAATAAGACTAGTTTCCTGCCAATGTAAACACTCAAGTTTCCCACATTTCTTAAGTGAACCTCAATTTGATTGTGGCTGCCTGACAGTCCAAAACATGAACTTTTGCACATAGTCCTAACCCTACTTTGAAACCCTAACCCCTAACCCTACTTTGAAACCCTAACCCTAGTTAAAACCCTACTTTGTAACCCTAACTCTAGTATAAAACCCACATTTGAAACCATACCCCTAGCTTTAAACCCTACTTTGAAACCCTAACCCTAGTTTAAACCCTTCTTTGAAACCCTAAACCTGAGTTTAAATCCTACTTTGAGACCCTAACCCTAGTTTGAACCCTACTTTGAAACCCTAACCCTAGTTTTAAACCCTACTTTGAAACCCTAATCCTAGTTTTAAACCCTACTTTGAAACCCTAACCCTAGTTTTAAACCCAATTTTGAAACCCTAACCCTAGGTTAAATCCTACTTTGAAACCCTAACCCTAGTTTTAAACCCTACTTTGAAACCCTAACTCCAGTATGAAACCCTACTTTGAAGCCCTGACCCTAGCTTTAAACTCTAATTTGAAACCCTAACTCCAGTATAAAACCCTACTTTGAAGCCCTGACCATAGCTTTAAACCCTACTTTGAAACCCTAACTCCAGTATGAAACCCTATGTGTTTGTCCAAAAACGCCACGGCGCATGCGCAGTTCGCTGTTCTAAAAAGTTCATATGGCTTCAACTAGTAGGTGTCAGTAATGCCCATTAAAGCTGGTGCCACCTGGCCGTAAAACAAAACGAAGAACAAAATGATGTAACTTCCCTTTCACAAGCGAGTCGTGAATTGCTGTTCCCGTTCACCAATGGAATGGATCTGTGAGTGAACGAGTCAGTGAGTGATTTGCATTTCCAGTTCATCGCGAGAACGGATCAGTGAGGGAACGAGTCCTGACTTTCTCGTTCGTGGACGAGTCAACGAGTGAACTGCCTTCCAGTGCATCAAAGGATCAGTCAGTGAACGTGTTGCGGCTCTTTGCGTGAACAATTCAGTGAATGAACGATTTGCCAAGGAAAGAAAGAACCACACACTGCAACACCACTTCTTTTGTGCTCGTTTTCTCCAAAATAACGGCTAACTTTGTTGCATGAAAAGATGCGTTATGCAATAATGGGGAGATTATGCTACTCTTTGGGTAAACTTGATTTTATAAATTAAAGTCCCAATGATCGTGAGCAGCAGGGGGGGGCCCCATTTCAACCCCTTACACTGAGTGCCAAGCAGGGAAGAAATGGGTACCATTGTTATAATGGTCACTGGTATGACCCGGCCGGGGGTTTGAACCCCCAACCTCCCAATCTCAGGGCGGACACTCTCCTCTTAGGCCACTGAGCTGGTAAACACTTGGATCGTAGTATAACACTTATAGTCGTTTTTAAATAACGTGTATGCATACATACGCCTAAATACTGTTATCCAATATATCTACTGCAATTTCACATTAGATTGCTGGTTTAAAATTTACTTTTAATATTATTTTTAATAAACATTTATGTTAAAACTTGTCTGGTGTTTTATTCCTTGTTACTTTATTCGCCAATTAAAACATAAAAATCAGACATTTGGTTAACTGCTTTATATGACAATATGTGTAGGTACACCTCATGGACACTTCAATAGGTACGCTACCCGAAGTTAAAAAGAAAAAGAATAAATAAAAGAAGGGTTAATTGCACAATAAAAGCTCATCTAGATATATTCGCACACCTGGTATCGAACCAGGTTCTTACCGAGCAAGAGTCCACGTCACTAACCAGTCGGCTATTTCGACCTGGCAGGTCATGGTCGTCTTCACTCTTTTGTACTAGTGATGTGCATTCCAGTTTTAAGAACTGAATCTTTAGAATCGGTTCACTCAAAACATTTGTTCAAAAGAATCGTTCACCAAATTGTTTGCTACACTTTCTTATTTATTTATTTTTACCCCGTGTAGTGTACCAAAATATCCCATAATTAACTGCCTAAATAATTGTGAATAATTTAAAACGATTTTACTTGTTAATACCTATGTGCAAAATGGGAAGAAATAAGATATTCTAACCAGAGATTGCATTGACCTAATTTTCACATGGTCCTTGTTTACATTTTGCATTTGACACTGACAGCTGTCAAGTGTCACGTTAGGGCTCTTCTTGTGTAAGTTTTATTTGTTATGGGTTTTCTTTTGTAAGTTTAACTTTGGGTACTTCGAAAGTGTCATTTTAAATTGTACTTTGCTAGGTGTTCGTGTACACAATGTGCTGTGAAGACATCTGCTGTGGAGTCTTCACTGATCTGTACTATTCGTGTGTGAGCTGCTCCATAAAACCATTCCTGTTCCATGCAGAATGAGCGAGGCTTCCATAGGGTAGTGGGTAGTTCTCTGGGCTCTCACCCCAGCGACCCGGGTTCGAATCTCAGTGGGACCTAAAAAATTTTTATCATAGAAAATTTGCAACACTATTGCTCGTGTGCTGGCCCCATATAACCATGCACCTTAGACCACCATACACAAAGTTAGATTTAAAGCTAAGGGTTAGAATTGGGTATAGAGATAGAGCTAGAGTTAGAGTTAGGGTTAGAGCTAGAGTTAGGGTTGGAGTTAGGGTTAGAGCTAGGGTTAGAGTTAGGGTTGGGGTTAGAGCTAGGGTTGGGGTTGGGGTTAGAGCTAGGGTTAGGGCTAGGGTTAGAGCTAGGGTTGGAGTTAGGGTTAGAGCTAGGATTAGGGCTAGGGCTAGAGCTAGGGTTAGAGCTAGGGCTGGAGTTAGGGTTAGAGCTAGGGTTAGGATTAGAGCTAGGGTTAGAGTTAGGGTTAGAGCTAGGGTTAGAGTTAGGGTTAGAGCTAGGGTTGGAGTTAGGGTTAGAGTTAGAGCTAGGATTAGGGTTAGGGTTAGAGCTAGAGCTGGGGTTAGGGTTAGAGCTAGGGTTGGAGTTAGGGTTAGGGTTAGAGCTAGGGTTAGAGTTAGGGTTAGAGCTAAGGTTAGAGCTAGGGTTGGAGTTAGGGTTAGAGTTAGAGCTAGGATTAGGGTTAGGGTTAGAGCTAGAGCTGGGGTTAGGGTTAGAGTTAGGGTTGGAGTTAGGGTTAGAGCTAGGGTTAGTGCTAGGGTTAGGGCTAGGGTTAGAGCTAGGGTTGGAGTTAGGGTTAGGGTTAGAGCTAGGATTAGAGTTAAGGTTAGGGCTAGGGTTAGGGTTAGCGCTAGGGTTAGAGCTAGGGTTAAGGTTAGGGTTAGAGCTAGGGTTAGGGTTAGAGCTAGGGTTGGAGTTAGGGTTAGGGTTAGGGTTAGAGTTAGGGTTAGAGCTAGGGTTAGAGCTAGGGTTGGAGTTAGGGTTAGGGTTATAGCTAGGGTTAGAGTTTGGGTTAGAGCTAGGGTTGGAATTAGGGTTAGGGTTAGAGCTAGGGTTAGAGCTAGGGTTGGAATTAGGGTTAGGGTTAGAGCTAGGATTAGGGTTAGAGCTAGAGCTGGGGTTAGGGTTAGAGCTAGGGTTGGAGTTAAGGTTAGAGCTAGGGTTGGAGTTAGGGTTAGAGCTAGGATTAGAGTTAGGGTTGGAGCTAGGGTTGGGGCTAGGGTTAGAGCTAGGGTTAGAGCTAGGGTTAGAGATAGGGTTAAGGTTAGGGTTAGAGCTAGGGTTAGAGCTAGGGTTGGAGTTAGGGTTAGAGCTTGGGTTAAAGTTAGGGTTAGAGCTAGGGTTGGAGTTAGGGTTAGAGCTAGGGTTAGAGTTAGGATTAGAGCTAGGGTTGGAATTAGGGTTAGGGTTAGAGCTAGGGTTAGAGCTAGGGTTGGAATTAGGGTTAGGGTTAGAGCTAGGATTAGGGTTAGAGCTAGAGCTGGGGTTAGGGTTAGAGCTAGGGTTGGAGTTAGGGTTAGAGCTAGGGTTGGAGTTAGGGTTAGGGTTAGAGCTAGGATTAGAGTTAGGGTTGGAGCTAGGGTTGGGGCTAGGGTTAGGGTTAGAGCTAGGGTTAGAGCTAGGGTTAAGGTTAGGGTTAGAGCTAGGGTTAGAGCTAGGGTTGGAGTTAGGGTTAGAGCTAGGGTTAGAGTTAGGGTTAGAGCTAGGGTTGGAGTTAGGGTTAGGGTTAGAGCTAGGGTTAGCGTTAGGGTTAGAGCTAGGGTTGGAGTTAGGGTTAGAGCTAGGGTTAGGGTTAGAGCTAGGGTTGGAGTTAGGGTTGGCGTTAGAGCTACGGTTAGAGTTAGGGTTGGGGTTAGGGTTAGAGCTAGGGTTAGGGCTAGGGTTAGAGCTAGGGTTGGAGTTAGGGAAAGAGTTAGGGTTAGAGCTAGGGTTAGAGCTAGTGTTAGAGCTAGGGTTAGGGTTAGAGCTAGGGTTAGTGCTAGGGTGGGAGTTAGGGTTAGGGTTAGAGCTAGGGTTGGAGTTAGGGTTAGTGTTAGAGCTAGGGTTAGAGCTAGGGTTAGAGCTAGGGTTGGAGTTAGGGTTAGAGCTAGGATTAGGGTTACGGTAAGAGCTAGAACTGGGGTTAGAGCTAGGGTTAGATCTAGGGCTAGAGTTAGGGTTAGAGCTAGGGTTAGTGCTAGGGTTTGAGTTAGGGTTAGAGCTAGGGTTAGAGTTAGGGTTAGAGCTAGGGTTAGAGCTAGGGTTGGCGTTAGGGTTAGGGCTAGAGCTAGGGTTAGAGCTAGGGTTGGAGTTAGGGTTAGTGCTAGGATTAGGGTTAGAGCTAGGGTTAGGGTTAGAGCTAGTGTTAGAGTTAGGGTTAGAGTTAGGGTTGGCGTTAGAGCTAGGGTTAGAGCTAGGGTTGGGGTTAGGGTTAGAGCTAGGGTTAGGGCTAGGGTGGGAGTTAGGGTTAGGGTTAGAGCTAGGGTTGGAGTTAGGGTTAGAGCTAGGGTTAGAGTTAGGGTTAGAGCTAGGGTTGGAATTAGGGTTAGGGTTAGAGCTAGGGTTAGAGCTAGGGTTGGAATTAGGGTTAGGGTTAGAGCTAGGATTAGGGTTAGAGCTAGAGCTGGGGTTAGGGTTAGAGCTAGGGTTGGAGTTAAGGTTAGAGCTAGGGTTGGAGTTAGGGTTAGGGTTAGAGCTAGGATTAGAGTTAGGGTTGGAGCTAGGGTTGGGGCTAGGGTTAGGGTTAGAGCTAGGGTTAGAGCTAGGGTTAGAGATAGGGTTAAGGTTAGGGTTAGAGCTAGGGTAAGAGCTAGGGTTGGAGTTAGGGTTAGGGTTAGAGCTAGGGTTAGAGCTAGGGTTAGAGATAGGGTTAAGGTTAGGGTTAGAGCTAGGGTAAGAGCTAGGGTTGGAGTTAGGGTTAGAGCTAGGGTTAAAGTTAGGGTTAGAGCTAGGGTTAGAGCTAGGGTTGGAGTTAGTTTTAGAGCTAGGGTTAGAGTTAGGGTTAGAGCTAGGGTTGGAATTAGGGTTAGGGTTAGAGCTAGGGTTAGAGCTAGGGTTGGAATTAGGGTTAGGGTTAGAGCTAGGATTAAGGTTAGAGCTAGAGCTGGGGTTAGGGTTAGAGCTAGGGTTGGAGTTAGGGTTAGAGCTAGGGTTAGGGCTAGGGTTAGAGCTAGGGTTGGAGTTAGGGTTAGGGTTAGAGCTAGGATTAGAGTTAGGGTTAGAGCTAGGGTTGAGGCTAGGGTTAGGGTTAGAGCTAGGGTTAGAGCTAGGGTTAAGGTTAGGGTTAGAGCTAGGGTTAGGGTTCGAGCTAGGGTTGGAGTTAGGGTTAGGGTTAGAGCTAGGGTTAGAGTTAGGGTTAGAGCTAGGGTTGGAGTTAGGGTTAGGGTTAGAGCTAGGATTAAGGTTAGAGCTAGAGCTGGGGTTAGGGTTAGAGCTAGGGTTGGAGTTAGGGTTAGAGCTAGGGTTAGGGCTAGGGTTAGAGCTAGGGTTGGAGTTAGGGTTAGGGTTAGAGCTAGGATTAGAGTTAGGGTTAGAGCTAGGGTTGAGGCTAGGGTTAGGGTTAGAGCTAGGGTTAGAGCTAGGGTTAAGGTTAGGGTTAGAGCTAGGGTTGGAGTTAGGGTTAGGGTTAGAGCTAGGGTTAGAGTTAGGGTTAGAGCTAGGGTTAGAGCTAGGGTTGGAGTTAGGGTTAGGGTTAGAGCTAGGATTAGGGTTAGAGCTAGGGTTGGGGTTAGGGTTAGAGCTAGGGTTAGGGTTAGAGCTAGGGTTAGGGTTAGGGTTAGAGCTAGGGTTGGAGTTAGGGTTGGGGTTAGAGCTAGGGTTAGGGTTAGAGCTAGGGTTAGAGTTAGGGTTAGAGCTAGGGTTGGAGTTAGGGTTAGGGTTAGAGCTAGGGTTAGAGCTAGGGTTAGAATTAGGGTTAGGGTTAGTGCTAGGATTAGGGTTAGGGTTAGAGCTAGGGTTAGGGTTAGAGCTAGGGTTGGAGTTAGGGTTAGGGTTAGAGCTAGGGTTAGAGTTAGGGTTAGAGCTAGGGTTAGAGCTAGGGTTGGAGTTAGGGTTAGGGTTAGAGCTAGGGTTAGGGTTAGATCTTGAGCTAGGGTTAGAGCTAGGGTTAGGGTTAGCGCTAGGGTTAGGGTTAGAGCTAGGGTTAGAGTTAGGGTTAGAGCTAGGGTTGGGGCTAGGGTTAGGGTTAGAGCTAGGGTTAAGGTTAGGGTTAGAGCTAGGGTTAGGGTTAGAGCTAGGGTTGGAGTTAGGGTTAGAGCTAGGGTTAGAGTTAGGGTTAGAGCTAGGGTTGGAGTTAGGGTTAGGGTTAGAGCTAGGATTAGGGTTAGAGCTAGAGCTGGGGTTAGGGTTAGACCTAGGGTTGGAGTTAGGGTTAGAGCTAGGGTTAGGGCTAGGGTTAGAGCTAGGGTTGGAGTTAGGGTTAGGGTTAGAGCTAGGATTAGAGTTAGGGTTAGAGCTAGGGTTGAGGCTAGGGTTAGGGTTAGAGCTAGGGTTAGAGCTAGGGTTAAGGTTAGGGTTAGAGCTAGGGTTGGAGTTAGGGTTAGGGTTAGAGCTAGGGTTAGGGTTAGAGCTAGGGTTAGAGCTAGGGTTGGAGTTAGGGTTAGGGTTAGAGCTAGGATTAGGGTTAGAGCTAGGGTTGGGGTTAGGGTTAGAGCTAGGGTTAGGGTTAGAGCTAGGGTTAGGGTTAGGGTTAGAGCTAGGGTTGGAGTTAGGGTTGGGGTTAGAGCTAGGGTTAGGGTTAGAGCTAGGGTTAGAGTTAGGGTTAGAGCTAGGGTTAGAGCTAGGGTTGGAGTTAGGGTTAGGGTTAGAGCTAGGGTTAGAGCTAGGGTTAGAATTAGGGTTAGTGCTAGGATTAGGGTTAGAGCTAGGGTTAGGGTTAGAGCTAGGGTTGGAGTTAGGGTTAGAGCTAGGGTTAGAGTTAGGGTTAGGGTTAGAGCTAGGGTTAGAGCTAGGGTTAAGGTTAGGGTTAGAGCTAGGGTTAGGGTTAGAGCTAGGGTTGGAGTTAGGGTTAGAGTTAGGGTTAGAGCTAGGGTAAGGGCTAGGGTGGGAGTTAGGGTTAGGGTTAGAGCTAGGGTTGGAATTAGGGTTAGGGTTAGAGCTAGGGTTGGAATTAGGGTTAGGGTTAGAGCTAGGGTTAGAGTTAGGGTTAGGGCTAGGGTTAGAGC
The DNA here is from genome assembly GCF_024217435.2 of Syngnathus scovelli. Classification (NCBI taxonomy): domain Eukaryota; kingdom Metazoa; phylum Chordata; class Actinopteri; order Syngnathiformes; family Syngnathidae; genus Syngnathus; species Syngnathus scovelli. The sequence continues at coordinate 8,839,491 of NC_090866.1, read as the reverse complement.
TAGGGTTGGAGTTAGGGTTAGGGTTAGAGCTAGGATTAGAGTTAGGGTTAGAGCTAGGGTTGAGGCTAGGGTTAGGGTTAGAGCTAGGGTTAGAGTTAGGGTTAGAGCTAGGGTTAGAGCTAGGGTTGGAGTTAGGGTTAGGGTTAGAGCTAGGATTAGGGTTAGAGCTAGGGTTGGGGTTAGGGTTAGAGCTAGGGTTAGGGTTAGGGTTAGAGCTAGGGTTAGAGCTAGGGTTGGAGTTAGGGTTAGGGTTAGAGCTAGGGTTAGAGCTAGGGTTAGAATTAGGGTTAGGGTTAGTGCTAGGATTAGGGTTAGGGTTAGAGCTAGGGTTAGGGTTAGAGCTAGGGTTGGAGTTAGGGTTAGGGTTAGAGCTAGGGTTAGAGTTAGGGTTAGGGTTAGGGTTAGAGCTAGGGTTAAGGTTAGGGTTAGAGCTAGGGTTAGGGTTAGAGCTAGGGTTGGAGTTAGGGTTAGAGTTAGGGTTAGAGCTAGGGTTAGGGCTAGGGTGGGAGTTAGGGTTAGAGCTAGGGTTGGAATTAGGGTTAGGGTTAGAGCTAGGGTTGGAATTAGGGTTAGGGTTAGAGCTAGGGTTAGAGTTAGGGTTAGGGCTAGGGTTAGAGCTAGGGTTGGAGTTAGGGTTAGGGTTAGAGCTAGGATTAGAGTTAGGGTTAGAGCTAGGGTTGAGGCTAGGGTTAGGGTTAGAGCTAGGGTTAGAGCTAGGGTTAAGGTTAGGGTTAGAGGTAGGATTGGAGTTAGGGTTAGATCTAGGGTTAGAGTTAGGGTTAGAGCTAGGGTTAGAGCTAGGGTTGGAGTTAGGGTTAGGGTTAGTGCTAGGATTAGGGTTAGAGCTAGGGTTAGGGTTAGTGCTAGAGTTAGGGTTAGGGTTAGAGCTAGGTTTAGAGTTAGGGTTAGAGCTAGGGTTAGAGCTAGGGTTAGGGTTAGAGCTAGGATTAGGGTTAGAGTTAGAGCTAACCCTAGCTCTAACCCTAACCCTAACTCCAACCATAGCTCTAACCCTAACCCTAGCTCTAACCCTAGCTCTAACCCTAACCCTAGCTCTAACCCTAACCCTAGCTCTAACCCTAGCTCTAACCCTAACCCTAACCCAGCTAACCCTAACTCTAACCCTAACCTTAACCCTAGCTCTAACCCTAGCCCCAACCCTAGCTCTAACCCTAACCCTAGATCTAACCCTAGCTCTAACCCCAGTTCTAGCTCTAACCCTAACCCTAATCCTAGCTCTAACCCTAACTCCAACCCTAGCTCTAACCCTAGCTCTAACCCTAACCCTAACTCCAACCATAGCTCTAACCCTAACCCTAGCTCTAACCCTAGCTCTAACCCTAACCCTAGCTCTAACCCTAACCCTAGCGCTAACCCTAGCTCTAACCCTAACCCTAGCTCTAACCCTAACCCTAACCCAGCTAACCCTAACTCTAACCCTAACCTTAACCCTAGCTCTAACCCTAGCTCTAACCCTAGCCCCAACCCTAGCTCTAACCCTAACCCTAGATCTAACCCTAGCTCTAACCCCAGTTCTAGCTCTAACCCTAACCCTAATCCTAGCTCTAACCCTAACTCCAACCCTAGCTCTAACCCTAGCTCTAACCCTAACTCTAACCCTAGCTCTAACCCTAACCCTAATTCCAACCCTAGCTCTAACCCTAACCCTAACTCCCACCCTAGCCCTAACCCTAGCTCTAACCCTAACTCTAACCCTAACTCCAACCCTAGCTCTAACCCTAGCTCTAACCCTAATCCTAGCACTAACCCAAACCCTAACTCCAACCCTAGCTCTAACTCTAACCCTAGCTCTAACCCTAACTCCAACCCTAGCTCTAACCCTAACTCTAACCCTAACCTTAACCCTAGCTCTAACCCTAGCTCTAACCCTAATCCTAGCACTAACCCAAACCCTAACTCCAACCCTAGCTCTAACTCTAACCCTAGCTCTAACCCTAACTCCAACCCTAGCTCTAACCCTAACTCTAACCCTAACCTTAACCCTAGCTCTAACCCTAGCTCTAACCCTAGCCCCAACCCTAGCTCTAACCCTAACTCTAATCTTAGCTCTAACCCTAACTCCAACCCTAGCTCTAACCCTAACTCCAACCCTAGCTCTAGCCCTAACACCAGCTCTAGCTCTAACCCTAACCCTAATCCTAGCTCTAACCCTAACTCCAACCCTAACCCTAATCCTAGCTCTAACCCTAACTCCAACCCTAGCTCTAACCCTAGCCCTAACCCTAGCACTAACCCTAACTCTAACCCTAACCCCAGCTCTAGCTCTAACCCTAATCCTAGCTCTAACCCCAACCCTAACTCCAACCCTAGCTCTAACCCTAGCTCTAACCCTAACGCTAACCCTAGCTCTAACCCTAACCCTAACTCCAACCCTAGCTCTAACCCTAACCTTAACCCTAGCTCTAACCCTAGCTCTAACCCTAACCCTAGCCTCAACCCTAGCTCTAACCCTAACTCTAATCCTAGCTCTAACCCTAACTCCAACCCTAGCTCTAACCCTAGCCCTAACCCTAGCTCTAACCCTAACTCCAACCCTAGGTCTAACCCTAACCCCAGCTCTAGCTCTAACCCTAATCCTAGCTCTAACCCTAACCCTAACTCCAACCCTAGCTCTAACCCTAACTCTAACCCTAGCTCTAACCCTAACCCTAACTCCAACCCTAGCTCTAACCCTAACCCTAGCTCTAACCCTAACCTTAACCCTAGCTCTAACCCTAGCTCTAACCCTAGCTCTAACCCTAACCCTAGCCCCAACCCTAACTCTAATCCTAGCTCTAACCCTAACCCTAGCGCTAACCCTAACCCTAGCTCTAACCCTAGCTCAAGCTCTAACCCTAACCCTAGCTCTAACCCTAACCCAAATTCTAACCCTACCTCTAACCCTAGCACTAACCCTAACCCTAACTCCAACCCTAGCTCTAACCCTAACTCTAACCCTAGCTCTAACCCTAACTCCAACCCTAGCTCTAACCCTAACTCTAACCCTAACCTTAACCCTAGCTCTAACCCTAGCTCTAACCCTAGCTCTAACCCTAGCCCCAACCCTAGCTCTAACCCTAACTCTAATCTTAGCTCTAACCCTAACTCCAACCCTAGCTCTAACCCTAACTCCAACCCTAGCTCTAACCCTAACACCAGCTCTAGCTCTAACCCTAACTCTAACCCTAGCTCTAACCCTAACTCCAACCCTAGCTCTAACCCTAGCTCTAACCCTAACCCTAGCTCTAACCCTAACTCTAGCTCTAACCCTAACCCTAACCCTAGCTCTAACCCTAATCCTAGCACTAACCCTAACCCTAACTCCAACCCTAGCTCTAACCCCTATCTAACCCTAACTCTAACCCTAGCTCTTACCCTAACTCCAATCCTAGCTCTAACCCTAGCTCTAACCCTAACTTTAACCCTAGCTCTAACCCTAACTCCAACCCTAGCTCTAACCCTAACCTTAACCCTAGCTCTAACCCTAACCCTAGCCTCAACCCTAGCTCTAACCCTAACTCTAATCCTAGCTCTAACCCTAACCCTAACTCCAACCCTAGCCCTAACCCTAGCCCTAACCCTAGCTCTAACTCCAACTCTAGCTCTAACCCTAACCCCAGCTCTAGCTCTAACCCTAATCCTAGCTCTAACCCTAACCCTAACTCCAACCCTAGCTCTAACCCTAACTCCAACCCTAGCTCTAACCCTAACCCTAACTCCAACCCTAGCTCTAACCCTAACCCTAGCTCTAACCTTAACCCTAGCTCTAACCCTAGCTCTAACCCTAGCTCTAACCCTAACCCTAGCCCCAACCCTAGCTCTAACCCTAACTCTAATCCTAGCTCTAACCCTAACTCCAACCCTTGCTCTAACCCTAGCCCTAACCCTAGCACTAACTCTAACCCTAACCCCAGCTCTAGCTCTAACCCTAATCCTAGCTCTAACCCCAACCCTAACTCCAACCCTAGCTCTAACCCTAGCCCTAACCCTAGCCCTAACCCTAACCCTAGCACTAACCCTAACCCCAACCCTAGCTCTAACCCTAATCCTAGCTCTAACCCTAACTCCAACCCTAGCTCTAACCCTATCTCTAACCCTAACTCTAACCCTAGCTCTAACCCTAGCCCTAACCCTAGCACTAACCCTAGCTCTAACCCTAACTCCAACCCTAGCTCTAACCTTAACCCCAGCTCTAGCTCTAACCCTAATCCTAGCACTAACCCTAACTCCAACCCTAGCTCTAACCCTAGCTCTAACCCTAACTCCAACCCTAGCTCTAACCGTAGCTCTAACCCTAGCTCTAACCCTAACCCTAGCCCTAACCCTAACTCTAATCCTAGCTCTAACCCTAGCCCTAACCCTAGCTCTAACCCTAACTCCAACCCTAGCTCTAACCCTAACCCCAGCTCTAGCCCTAACCCTAATCCTAGCTCTAACCCTAACTCCAACCCTAGCTCTAACCCTAACCCCAACCCTAGCTCTAACCCTAGCTCTAACCCTAACCCTAATCCTAGCTCTAACCCTAACCCTAACTCCAACCCTAGCTCTAACCCTAGCTCTAACCCTAACTCCAACCCTAGCTCTAACCCTAACCCTAACTCCAACTCTAGCTCTAACCCTAACCCTAGCTCTAACCCTAACCTTAACCCTAGCTCTAACCCTAGCTCTTACCCTAGCGCTAACCCTAACCCTAGCCCTAACCTTAACTCTAATCCTAGCTCTAACCCTAACCCTAACTCCAACCCTAGCTCTAACCCTAGCCCTAACCCTAGCACTAACCCTAGCTCTAACCCTAACTCCAACCCTAACTCTAACCCTAACCCCAGCTCTAACTCTAACCCTAATCCTAGCTCAAACTCTAACCCTAACTCCAACCCTAGCTCTAACCTTAGCTCTAACCCTAACTCTAACCCTAGCTCTAACCCTAACCCTAACTCCAACCCTAGCTCTAACCCTAGCTCTAACCCTAGCTCTAACCCTAACTCCAGCCCTAGCTCTAACCCTAGCTCTAGCCCTAAACCTAATCCTAGCTCTAACCCTAACTCCAACCCTAGCTCTAACCCTAGCCCTAACCCCAACCCTAACTCTAACCCCAACCCTAACTCTAACCCTAGCTCTAACCCTAACTCTAGCTCTAACCCTAACTCCAACCCTAACTCTAACCCTAACCCCAGCTCTAGCTCTAACCCTAATCCTAGCTCTAACCCTAACTCCAACCCTAGCTCTAACCTTAGCTCTAACCCTAACTCTAACCCTAGCTCTAACCCTAGCTCTAACCTAACCCTAGCTCTAACCCTAGCTCTAACCCAAACTCCAGCCCTAGCTCTAACCCTAGCTCTAACCCTAGTTCTAGCCCTAGCCCTAACTCTAATCCTAGCTCTAACCCTAACTCCAACCCTAACCCTAGCTCTAACCCTAACCCCAACCCTAGCTCTAACCCCAACCCTAACTCCAACCCTAGCTCTAACCCCAACCCTAGCTCTAACCCCAACCCTAACTCCAACCCTAGCTCTAACCCTCGCTCTAACCCTAACTCCAACCCTAGCTCTAACCCTAGGTCTAACCCTAACTCCAACCCTAACTCTAGCTCTAACCCTAACTCTAGCTCTAACCCTAACTCTAGCTCTAACCCTAACTCTAACCCTAGCTCTATCCCTATTCCCAATTCTAACCCTAATCCTAGCTTTAAATCTAACTTTAAGTGTATGTTGGTCTAAGGTGCATGGTTATATGGGGCAGCACACGAGCAATCGTGTTGCAAATTTTCTATGACAAAATTTTTTTAGGTCCCACTGAGATTCGAACCCGGGTCGCTGGGGTGAGAGCCCAGAGAACTAACCACTACCCTATGGAAGCCTCGCTCATTCTGCATGGCACATGAATGGTTTTATGGAGCAGCTCACACACGAATAGTATAGATCAGTGAAGACTCCACAGCAGATGTCTTCACAGCACATTGTGTACACGAACACCTAGCAAAGTACAATTTAAAATGACACTTTCGAAGTACCCAAAGTTAAACTTACAAAAGAAAACCCATAACAAATAAAACTTACACAAGAAGAGCCCTAACGTGGCACTTGACAGCTGTCAGTGTCAAATGCAAAATGTAAACAAGGACCATGTGAAAATTAGGTCAGTGCAATCTCTGGTTAGAATATCTTATTTCTTTCCATTTTGCACATAGGTATTAACAAGTAGAATAGTTTTAAATTATTCACAATTATTTAGGCAGTTAATTATGGGATATTTTGGTACACTACACGGGGTAAAAATAAATAAATAAGAAAGTGTAGCAAACAATTTGGTGAACGATTCTTTTGAACAAATGTTTTGAGTGAACCAATTCTAAAGATTCAGTTCTTAAAACTGGAATGCACATCACTAGTACAAAAGAGTGAAGACGACCATGACCTGCCAGGGCGAAATAGCCGACTGGTTAGTGACGTGGACTCTTGCTCGGTAAGAACCTGGTTCGATCCCAGGTGTGAGAATATATCTAGATGAACTTTTATTGTGCAATTAACCCTTCTTTTATTTATTCTTTTTTCTTTTTAACTTACCTATTGAAGTGTCCATGAGGTGTACCTACACATATTGTCATATAAAGCAGTTAACCAAATGTCTGATTTTTATGTTTTAATTGGCGAATAAAGAAACAAGGAATAAAACACCAGACAAGTTTTAACATAAATGTTTATTAAAAATAATATTAAAAGTAAATTTTAAACCAGCAATCTAATGTGAAATTGCAGTAGATATATTGGATAACAGTATTTAGGCGTATGTATGCATACACGTTATTTAAAAACGACTATAAGTGTTATACTACGATCCAAGTGTTTACCAGCTCAGTGGCCTAAGAGGAGAGTGTCCGCCCTGAGATTGGGAGGTTGGGGGTTCAAACCCCCGGCCGGGTCATACCAGTGACCATTATAACAATGGTACCCATTTCTTCCCTGCTTGGCACTCAGTGTAAGGGGTTGAAATGGGGCCCCCCCTGCTGCTCACAATCATTGGGACTTTAATTTATAAAATCAAGATTACCCAAAGAGAAGCATAATCTCCCCGTTGTTGCATAACGGCGCATCCCTTCATGCAATAAAGGTAGCCGTTAGCTTGGAGAAAACGCGCATAAAAGAAGTGGTAGTGAACAGCTAACACTACACATTACACTACATTATGTAATGTCAATTTTTTGGCAGTCGCTGGCACAATGCAATTCTTTGACAGTCTATTCAAGTCTGGCAGAAAAATGTGGGATGGGGTGGGGGGCTCTGACATGTGTTTTGTGTTAATAATAAGGCCGCTCCCTTTCCTTCAGAGGGTAACAATAACATTGTTCTGCAAGTCCGATACAAGCAAGACCACCGCTTAAATGTCTACTTTTATTGTTCAATGCAAACCAGTTGCATTTCATGACAACACTCCATTTTAAAAAAATAGTAGGATTCTCTATTGGTATTTTTTTTATTTCTTTGATATAAAAGATTTTTTTCTAGTGTAACATGAAACTCTATCGCATCAGAAGTACAAATTGTGCTAATACATGGTGCACTTTTCAGTCAGTTGACAAAAAAACTACAGACCTCATTCCCATATGAAGAGAAAGGCTCATTATTATGAATTATGCTAGCTATAGCATTCGTGGTGAGAGGTTAGCCTTAGCGTCAACGACGTTTGTTCACAAATTCAACTGAATAAAAAACAAATGTTGTCAACTAATTGTACCTTTTAAACAGCATTGTGCTAGACCATTTTTAATTATATTTCTAAATTCCTCAATCATCTGTTTAACACATCTTCGGAGTACCTGCTCCAAAAAATCCACAAAATGACAAATTTATTCATTTTCTAAGATAGAACCATTAAAGTGCCACCCTTCAAAGAAAGGTGTGTCGGCATATATATCATAGATGTAGACCACTTTTGAAATCAACAATCTTCATCCGCCCCCCCCCCCACTACATTCAAGTTCAGTACCGACTACAATGTGTATGATGATGATCAGTCTGTAGTTAGTGCCATCTACCATTGTTGAGAAAATTCGTCTTCATCATCTTCAAATGTCAGGTCTTTGGCATTTACTTGAGAAGCACTTCTTCAATTGTCTCTTTGCGCTCCTTTTAGCTCTTCTGAGTCCTTGTCTAACCTGTTACTGTGTAGCCTGTTGGCTACTCTGCTGCGTCCTGGATTGATCATGGGTATGTTGCACTCCTGGAGATCCAGGGGTTCCTGGCGGTCCAGGAGGCCCAGCTGGTCCTGGTTTCCCTTTAGGCCCTGGTGGTCCAATTATACCCGGTAGTCCTGTTTGGCCCTGGATCCCTGATGGACCTCTCGTTCCTGGGAGTCCACTTTTACCAAGTGGACCCATATCGCCTTTCTGGCCCTTTTCACCACGTGGTCCTGGTTGACCAGGGGCGCCCTTGGGTCCTGTGTCACCTACCACCCCTCTATTGCCACTAAGGCCAGATTGACCAGGTGCGCCTCTGGGCCCAGAAGAGCCCTTTTCTCCTTGCACGCCACGGCCTCCTATTGGGCCTCGCTCACCTTTGCTGCCGGTATATCCTTGAGGTCCTTTTGAGCCAATCTCTCCACGGTTACCTTTAGGGCCGGGCAGTCCTGGAGCACCTGTTGGTGGATAGTTTCATGAAGATTTGTGATTTTCTAAGCACAACACTAACCCTACCTTTTATTATTGTGAAATTCTTGATCAGTTGTGTATGGTGGGTATCCACCAACTTCATCTCCTCCATCACCATGGACAAGTTCCTGACATCTACATCCAAACGGACATTTAACAATGTGTTCTCCTGCTTCAGTGCGTCCGCCGAGGTAAGGAGTAACAAGATGCTGCTGTTTAAGTTCTGCAAGAGGTCGGGATAGAAAAGCAAAGCCATCAAAATGTTTGAAACCATCACTCTGGTTCCGTGTTGTCCCAACCTGCATATCTTCCATTTGTCTGCTTAGGCGACTCTGGCAAGTGGAGCTCTCAACATTGATGTACTTGTACATGCTCTGGACATGACTGACGGTGGCATTGATGCTGGACGATATCGTTTCTATTTCCATCTCAATAGAATTCAGACGCCCATCCAAGGCAGAGAAACGTTCTCCAGTCCGGTTTTCGTAGTATCTAACGATAATAATTAAGTGAGGCTTTAAATGTACTGCCGTGAGATCATTTCATAATTATCTCTCGCAGATGGGTGTAGAACTGATTCATGAAGTGTAGAAGAATAAACATACTTGGAATGGTAGTGCAGGTCATGCATGTTCTCCTCATGTTCATCCATGAAAGATGTGACGTTGTCGAGTTGCATCTGGAGGTTCATTATCTGAAAAGGAAATCATCTTAGACATCACACCATCTTTGACAACATTTGATTCAGACACACACCAGCTGAATGTGCTCGTGGTACATCTCCGAGTACATGGAGATTCTCTGGTGGTCCGCGACGACATTATTTTGCAGGGACCGTAAGATTTGGGTGTTGCTGCTCGCATTGGATTTAATCAAGCCCAGAACTTGACTGTAGTTCTGCCAGTCTTTTGTCAACTTCTGTAGGACCAGAGTCTCCTCATCTGATTTTTTCTGCAGGGCATCAATCCATATAGTACTAGAGAGGATAGATTACAGATAAATGATTTCCTGAGATGTAAGCAGGAAATTAACGATTAATATTTTCAACACACCTAAGTGCCACTGTGGTGTTGATTTGCTGCGCAGTAGCTTTGACATCATACTGATCTTCTGTCAGAGTTTTCATTCGCTCTGCCGTTTCCTCCAGCACATCCTTCCAACCATCCACCTGGTCTTGGTATCCCACCAGCAACTGGTTGAGAAATTTAATGGACATGACGTGGCTCTGCATATCTGTGCTAAGCTGTTTACTAGTGGCTGTTAGCTTGGTTTGGGTTTGAGAAGCTTGATCCAAGACCTGAGTGATAAAGCAAGGAATGATTATTTGGTGAAGCCTTGACGGGATTTTATTATACCTTAAAATTCCATTGCGACCCAACATACCTGCTCTTGTCCCAGTAACATTTTTTGGATGTCCTCGAACTCCTGCTTGAGTCGACTTATCTCCTCACTGTATAGGGTCACATCCAGACAGCCTGAGCAGTTACTGATTTCTGTCAAATCAAAATAGGGAGTTATGGAACACAAGTTTTTTATGATGGACAATATCAAAGCTTTACCATCCATGACTTTCTGAGCGCTGGTGATCTTCTTTTCATAGACTAACTCTTCTTCAGAAAGATAGTCCACCTTCCTAAAAACTGGAGGAAGTTTAGGGGAGAATGCGTCAAGATACTTTAAAGTCATAGACAAACCAAAACAATAAACACGGCAGCGAAACGACTGATGAGAGCAGGTTCATGTAGCTGTGTAGTTCCTCAAAACCCCCCATGAATTTCCCGAAAGAGTGCTGAAATACTTTTGAGTGAATGGTGTGTGTTTTCAAATCGTTTCTGCATCATAAGCGCTGACTCAGGGGAGTGATGGATAAACGTATCCACATGTGGTGCACACACACCACCTGTTTGCTCGGCTCTTCTGACCGTAAGACTCACAAAGCTTCCGGAATTGATGACTCAGCAAGTGTACAGGTTTTGGAACGAATCCTTTAACTTATAGTGATTTCGAGTTTCTCTATCAGTTACATTCTTTTCCAATTGATTGGAAGTGATAGCTTGTCTTGAGTGATCGTTTTTTTTTTTCGATTTGATGTCAGAACTAAGCTTTACCAACCCCCACCTGAGATGTGAGTGATAATAAATTATTCCGATTTACTGCTCTGACCAATAAAAAGGGTGACGCTGATGTGTAAAACATCTGCAGATGTCAGGTAAAAAACATGACGCACGTTTGTTTGATATGTGGGAGTTGAGGAAGCTCTCACAAGCCATCAATTATATTCATTGAGCTCTTGAAGCTGTTGACCATCGTTATGGTTGACTCACCTAGTGATGCCAGAACCACGACAGTGATGATGAGGAACACGACTAATGCATAAAGGACTTTGACGGCCAGTTGGAGAGAATGGCTCTGCTGGCATCTCACACATCCTCCTCTTGTGCGACCTGAACACATCATCACATAGATTGTGCCGCTATATACAATCAAGATTTGCGAATATACTATGTGTCACCTCTGAACGGAGGGATGTCCTCTTCCTCGCCATTGAGCTCCTCTTCTGCAAAACAATATGTTTTGTTTAATAACAAATAACAGACATGACAACTTTAAGATTACCTTTAAAAAGCTGGTTCTCATATCCTCCGTAGCTGTCTGTTGAGGAAAAAAAAAGACAAACATGTAAGAAGCACACATTTTTTTATCTTGACGACTGCCATCAATATTTTTAACCAGCTGCTCTATTGTCATGTGCTAACATTTGTTCAGGCTCAAGCACAGATAGACCCCTAGTGGTGCTCAAGCGCCAGTCCTGGATATAAAATAAAATACCCGATGGATGGATGGATGAAAATAAAATACAACAACCATTATATTTGCAATCACACACTGTTGAAAAGAGCAGTGAGCTCCACCACGACATCAGACGGGTTTTAAAAAGTCATGGTACCTGGCTGTCATGTTTTAATTGGAACAGCACACACAAACATAAGTCACACACTGGAACATGTGCACATGATGTCAGGTAATGAAACCACACAGCAGACCTACAAGGAAACCTTCAAAACGTTCCAGTAGAGAGGCGGGCAGCTGACGAGAAACTGTTAAACTGCTAAATTATCATTATGTAATGGTTTATGTTACAGGCTAGAAGTGAACATAGGCCCTTTTTTATGGAAAATTAATTACTATGACACCAAAACATAAATCACATCAAAAGAGGACTGCTTGTTTGTTTTTGTTGTTTCTGGCTTTCTCTTAGAGATGCTTTCACTCATGATTAATCTGTTTTAAAAAATTGGAAACAGCACAGACTGGAGAAATAATTTAGTATTTGTTAAACAATGTTAAAATAACAGTTTGGTGCAATAAGGTAAGCAAATGTAACTGGATAACAGCATCAGGTCTGCTCATCCTGCAGAAATATTTATACAAGGACTACACAATTATATAATAACGATCAAGAATGAAGAAAAAAAATCAAATGGAGTATGTAAATATTTGACTGAAAAATAACACATAACTCAAACCTTAACTATTGTGGTTATTTGGAACTTGTCTGTAAATTTGAAAGTATCAGCACATTGTTTATAACCTAAATTGGTATCCACCCTCAAATATTTGTCTGCTCTTCAAGTCTTCCCACCCTCCACCAGCCTTTTCTCCATCGCTCATGTTTTCATTCCTCTCTGTGGAAAAAAAAAAAAATCTCCTCTCGTCTGACTCGTTAGTGAGGAAGCGGAGAAGTCCAACACTCACAGAACAGCGGCACAACAACATGGCCGTCCAAAGTCACACCTAAACAGCTAAGTCACGGCCAAACCAATTGGAACCACTAAAAATATATTCAGCTCTTTTTAAATCATTTGCATAGTTATGACATAAGCAGCTTGAACAGAACACTCAAGAAAATAATCCATGAAGTTGGTTTGAAACTTTTTTTTGTTAATTCATCCTGAACTATTATAGCCACAGAGGACAGAGCAATTTTATCATTACAGCCACGCCAAGTTGTTAAAAGATTAAACTATAGCTTGACACGTAACGTTATTTCTAATTATGCAGAGAAGACCAAACCCTGACGTGTCCAAACCATGAATGGAAAACTGGATGGCGAGCAAAACAAGTGCACAATTAGCCTTGAAAAGACTTACAGTATGTGTAAAGCTGGAAAATGTCTTTTCCTAAATCTAATAAATTAAAACATTTCCTATGTCGGAGCGGTGTAGATGTAAGATCCAGCATAAACCAGATGAACTCGACGAGAGCAAGAGAAAAAACACATGAAAGCGTGAGTAGCTCACATCTATGTTCCAAACAAGACCACAAAACTGAAAATGATCATGTCAACCACAGGGAAACATAGTAAGTTGTCCTGGATGGTTCTTGGTCTGAGTTTGGAATAAAGTAATAAGTCAATATAGCTTGTAAAATCAGCTACTATTTGAGGATATTTGGTAATTATTGTGATTTTATATGCATTATCAAAAATATGAGTGGTATCGGTACTTTGTATCGGTATCGGCGACTATTCAAAAATTGAATTCAAAAATCCCTATTACAAATTAATACGATTTCATCAACAAAGATCTCCAATTATGCGGAAAATCATTTGATAAAAGACACACCAGACAATTGAACGTTCTTATGCACAGCTGGGGGAACTTTCCGTGAAGGTGATTTGTTTTCACGGACCTAGTGTTATTGCAAATGGGCAACTGGTCCAGATGGTGTTCCGTGGCAGTGAAACACACCTATGAAAATATCAAGCTTGGAAGCACGTGAAGGCAGACATACTCCATAAACCACAACCGAAGACACAATTTCTAAAAATGATGATTCAACTTCGGTCATTTGAGCTATCCGATGTTTGCAAACGCAGCATTAAGCCAATATTGAAAAAAAAAAAAAAGTATGACTTATGCACATTATCTTTATTCTTCCCTAACTTTATCTTTTTACTTGCCCAGTTGTAAATGAAAGCAGAACTCAAAAGATGCTCCAGGTCAGATTAGAGGTTTGGACTCAGTTGATTATTTGGGAGTCTTTTGACTGGAATGTGGTCTCCTAAAAAACATCTGTTTGGAAGTATTTGGTTCCTTTTTTTTTTTTTTATTTATTAAAAATGACAAGGGCCATTATTTTAGGAAGGCATGTATATAAGAACTAAGTTGTGTCCAGTACCCAGGGGTTCTTTGCTCACTCCTTCCCAAACTGAACGACTGTCCATCATCCAGAGCATCTCCTACTTCGTGAGGAATGTATGAGGCAGCATATTCTGGCAGCAAGAATAATCCTCGGAGAGAAGAGTTTTTTTTTTTTTTTTTACAAACATGATTTCATTGCTCAAATCTTGAACTTTGCTAAAAGTTGAACAGATCAAATCAATCTCCAGAAGAAAAGAAAATAATATTGACTTTTTGGGGGAGGGGAAAGTAGGCCATTATTTTAGGAAGTCATGTATACGATCTTCAAAATGTAAGGAGCACCCACGGGTTCTTTGCTCACTTTTTCCCCAAACAAACCTGTCCATCATCCAGACCTTCTCCCACAGCAAGCCCCTTCTGTCCCCAGCCCTGAAAGGAATGTATGAGGCAGCATATTTTTCTCAGGGTGAACTGGGTTGGACTCGCCCCTCAGAAAGACTCTGGGAAACCACATCAACATAGCTGCTGTAGTCTTTGGCTGAGGAACACACTTAGCATGTTCTTTTGAGTTCATTGGCTGTGCCGCCATGTGGCTTCAGACCACTTTACCACCTCCCAGAATTCTCGAGGGAGAGCAAGATGGAGGTGATTACTATTTATTGGCAATGTTCAAATCCAAACACGAACTCACTTCATGTGAAACTTGTTATAATCAGTCTGTGGAAACATAGTAGATTGCAGAAGAGGTCAATTACACTCAGGTATTTAGATGATATATATTTCCGCCTACGTGTTTATACTGGTAAAGCACATCTAAAACATCCGGGTAGGGATTGAGGAAACAGCGTGGTTGGGTTGTCATGGTTACAAAAATAACAGCAACTAGAAACAAACAGAGGTGTCCTGCTCCACAGGCTTGGGAGTTCAAGGTCAAAGGAAGTTTGGAAAGAGGTGAGGGTTTATTTGAAGATGTTAAAAGTCCATCACTTGACACAAACCATCTGTTTCATTGGAAAGAAAAAATATATAGGGCTGTATACACTAAATTAATTCACTGTGGACTTTTTTTTGCCTATTCAGGCTTTATTTTTTATTTGGAATTACGGTTTTAAAAATAATACTGGAATACTCAAAAATTTTGGTTGTTTTGAAGTAAAACCAGGCAGGAAAGTTTTACCATTAAATCTTTTTTTTTTCTCAAAAGCGCTTTTCTACAGTTCACATTTTGAGTTCAAATAAACATTAGTTTTGGTTTTGAGGTACTTACACGCAGTGGCTGACTCCAAGATATTTGTTGGGACTTCTTTTGTGTTTTATGAGCCAATCATTCCACAATTTTAACTGCTTTCCTTTCTGATTCCATTTTCATTCCAACTGAAAAAAAGTGGTATCAAACATTCCTGATTATTATTATTACTGTATTGTCATGATTGGCCACTTGTTGCTAGGCAGATCTCATTCAATTAATTCTTACTTGCACTATGGAGCAATTAAATACCAATTGGTTGAGTAACTTAAAAATATATAAAAATATTTATTCAGTATTAAGAAAGAAAAAGCAAACTACTGGTACTTGTCCCCGATCAATCTACTACAGTTGCCTCTGCTTTTCTTTTCTTTTTTTTTCTGCAATGGCAAACAGGCTTACATCATTTCAAGCTGTTAGCCCACATGTGTTATTTCCTCCCACTTCCTCATCCCAACTGTATCCTTCAAGTCTCCATTGGGCTTTCAGTCAAACCTTTGTGGCTCAGCACAAAGCTAGTGTGGGAAACATATAATGATCCTGCCCTCTTCTAAGCCCCCTGGCAAATTTTGCCTTCATACCATGTTGCTTCAAACCTTATGTTCTCTTACTCCCTTGAAGAGGAGTCAAGATGTGGTAAACTTGGCGACGGCACACAACAAGTAATGGAGAGCTAAGACGTATGAGAAATTTAAAAAGCTGACAGACTAGTTTCACACCCAAGATCAACAAAGTAGTACTTTCTCAGGATTCGAAATGTGAAACATAAGTATGTGCTATTTTCACAGGTGCATGGTAGGTGCCGTGCTAGGAGATCCAGCTAGCTATTTTCGATCCTGCTCATCCTTACGAGATACGCTGGAGCCTATCCGAGGTGACGACAGGTCAGGTGGTGTACACCTGAGATTGCTAGCCAATTGTAGGTCACATAAAGATTTAATTTTTCGGCCTGTCCTGGCATAGATAGATAAAGAAAGATAATTTATTGTATAGGCAATAAATGAATTTTTTTGGACCAATTATTTACAAATAGATAAAATCTGGATTTTCACCCACTTTACCTTTCATGGTTCCTCACTTCGGCTTGCTGATGCTCAGCTTGATGCTCGTGGTTGTGATGATGGTGATGTCGCCGCCTCCTCCGCTCGTGAAGCCAAAGTAGTCAACAGGCATCTACATTCATTTTCCAGGAGAAAAAAAAAAAAAAAACTAAGTTGAAAAAGTCCTCAATGTTCTGATAGAGTTTACAAAATTTTGCTACTTCATTTGCATCTTAAAATTAAACATATTGCGGTTTAATAGTGCTTGGATCGTTAGATGAGTGTTTGAAACGCTAAAAGTGCGTTGGATCGGAGCTCTGTGCTTTCATCCCTCTCCCATCCAGAGCCTGAGGAGACTAAAACCTCTGCAGAATGAATCCATGAGCAACTTCCAGAGGGAGGGAGAAAGCAAGAAAGAAGAAAACGAGTGAGTGAGTGAGTGGGAGAGAGAGAGAGAGGGAAACAAAGAAACTGGAAACATGAGGGAGGGTCTGGAACTAGGCCAAAAAAGAAAAAAAAAAGGAGGCCCCATGTGTTTTGTGGCTGAGTTAATGACTAACAAATGTTTGGACACGACAGGAATGAGCACCTTGGACGTAACACTAGGAAATATTTTGAAGGGAACACCTGCATGTACCAAAATTATAATTCCAATCTGGCACTATTCTCTTGCTGACCTCAGAGCGCAGTCCCAAAATCTGACAGCAGGTGCAATTAGAACATCAAGTTACAATAGTGAAAATATTGACTTTCTTTTCGCAAGGCTGAAATGTATCCTGGGCAGCCCATTATTAATTCTCTTCATTCTTTGCAGTGATTGTAGCCAATTGTATTTGACTGAGCATCCTTTTCGGGTGACGTCGACATTCCCACATATGCTCTGAGGCCTCATGCTCCATTATGCAGACCAGAAAAGTATTCAATGACAAACATCTCTCAGCTGTCCTTTGATCATGAAGAATCGTATCGTGCCGCGTTTCTAAAACAGCCCACATTCCAACCAAAACGTGCTCACGCATGTTCCCGACACAAAGCTGCAGCTAAAGTGATACCGGGATCATGCAAATACTTTTTTTTTTTTTTTAGAAGTCCATCTGGAGCCAATCAGCAGTCAATATCACTCGCGGGGCCCATTAAGCCGTGTGCCCGAGGTTACTCATTAAGATGTTCTCTTTGCATTTGTTTTGAACTCCATACCATCAGTTAAGCTAGTCCCTCATCAACAACCATGGAGATGTTTCAGTTCAGTGCTCAGCCAGTTGGACAAACATATTTGTATTTGTTTAGAGACGTTATTCTCCAAAGGTGGGTCAGGCTCCTAAAGTGGGTCACCGATATGCAGTAAAAAAAAAATGACGCAAGCGCACAGCTTGTACATCATTTGGAGCAGTTCCAAACCAGTTTTTATCGGACAAAAATAATTGAATAAAATATATTGAGAAAATCACCAGGGACAGGAAGTGTTAGCGCATCAGCTCGAGCCACTATATTCATTATTGCAAATATATTCATGCAAATATATTCATGTTTTAATATAAATATAGTATTTCTAAAACTATGAGTTTACAAGACTATTTTATAACAAAAAAAGCTAGTAAATAGCTTTAAGATTGTGATTGTACAAAACCACAGCCTCTGTGGAACATCTGGACTGCTTCACACACACACACGCAAAATGCAAAACAACATTCAGCAGTGTGTCACGCAAGAGACTTTCGGTTTAGTCACACTGGATCTGTGGCTGCTAAAGTATTTGACACCAACAAACGCAAAGTCCAGATGTGTTCTATGGCTCTCCGACCTCTCGCCATTAAGGGCGCATATGCATGTCATTGTAAGAATGCCAGTATTAAAGTTGACTTTTGTCTCATGTCAGAAATTGAGACCAGACATGCTTGGAAAAGAAGATTGTGGGAACAAAGAGTGATGTATTTTTAAATTTTGTTCCTGCTGCAAACGTGAAATAAAGAACATTATCAGTCATAATGACACGCACAAATATAATTGCAAAATCACATTAGTTCTTATCAAAGAAAGGACATTATTTTCAATATTACCAGCCAGTGCATCCTAAAAAAATATTTTGAAGCTAATTTTAGGTTCATTATTAATCAGCATTTACATTAGAAAAACTCCTATACTATTTAGTATAACAAAATATGCATCAATTTTTTAATTTACTAATATTATAATTACACACAAGGACCTTGAGCACAAAAGGTGGCCCTCAAATAAATAGTAAATATCAATATTCTAAAGTTTTGTCTATGAGTTTTTACGAACTGTGAGCGTTGACAGTTGCTGCCCTCTAGTGTCACATTTGCTAATAACATCCAATTCCTGCTAAAGTTGAAAAGTGCAAGTTCTGCACATGAAAAACAAGTTAAGGGTAATTTACTGGAAAATTCATCATTCCCTTTCCTACTTACATAACAAATAACGTAAGTTGTCGTTAAATAAATGAATAAAAGTATACGAGTGTCTTCAATATAATCTGTTGAAAGGTTTTCTGCAGTTTTTGGGGTTTTTTTTTTTTTACACATACAAGAAATACGATGCACTTTGCATACTTTTAACTTAAAATAAAATGTGCAAAAAGCAGTCCAATGCCATTTGGCAAATACATTTTCCACTTTCCCCTCAATCAAATGATTGTGTTTTTTTGTTTTTCATATAGCACGTTTTGGGAGACGAGTTGGTTGAATTATTAAATGCTGAGTCACCGTCATCATCATCAGCATGAATCTAATGTTTGTGCACAGTTCGCTCTTCAGCTGCCGGTAAATTACGACATTTCTGGAAAAGTCTTCAGACGCTTGGTTGTTAAGTTGTTAAGTACACAGACGAACAATAGGAAATTGTATGCTGATTTTCAAAATAACAATAGCCGCTAAATTAAAACGAAAAGATTTAATGGGACATTAATCATAACGAGGGCACTGGCTTAGAGATTTATAAACATTTTTGTATAATTTATTTTAAAATTGGCGAAATTATTAATTTTATATACATGTGGCCCTCACTTGTTCTGGTGTTTTTTTTTTTTTTTTTTTGCATTAGTTTAACAATTTTCATTAGATTAACTTGTATTTATTTATTTTTAAAATTAATTAATCTAATTGAGTCATTGTTATTTGGTTTACTGATAAAAATACAAAATGATTTTACATGTACATTAAACATTTATGTTAAACAGTTGGTCAGTGTATAGTTAATTTATGCTTTCATTTACATATTTATTATTCTGAAAACTCCAACACTATGACCATTAGACATTTTACATATTGTGCATGCACTTTACTACTTTTATTTTGAAGCGAATCACCGGAAAAGCCTTCCAGCATTGAAGGTAGCGGTAAAATACCGGTCAGATGAGTCACGTGTTTGCATGTCCCAGTTTTATCTGCTGCTGTATAAATAAGAGCAGCAATGATGCAAAGCAGCTTCAGACGTCCTAGTCCTAGACCCTGAAGACACACTCATAGGTGAGTATCAGCTTCTTTTATTTGAGTCAACCTGCAGCAATACAGCTTGCAAAGTAAATTCTTGATCTATTTGCACATTAAAATGAGAGCAGTATCAATATTATTATTCTGAAGCTCGCATAACCTGCAGATTTTTTTTAAAACGTTATATTCGTGACTTGAATGTCTTACATAAGCATTTTAGTTAGTTTAAAATGCTGTAGTGGTAAGATGCAGAATTCTGGGCCACCTGGTTGAACTGATGACTTGTTTGTTATGCTTACTCATGGGGGTGACCTCCATCTCTGTATCCGAACAAGTGGATTAAAGTCGATGAGGTCATATTCAATTGCAGTATATTCCGTACAATATAAAGAGATGCAAAATATATAAAGTAGCAGTACTGTATTTGCAGATCGATAGATCAAAACATTGATTTAAATCCAAATTTCAGCAGTGGATAGTGAGAATTTTGGGGTCATTTCTGAGGGCCGTCTAATTGCGGTATAAGTACATGACGCACCAAGTTAGTCCTTTGGGTGCGTAAAGCGCCCCGGGCGTGCAAAAGGAGGACACCAGTATTCCATTTGCAAGGTGAATTAAAAGAAAAGGGAGATTTTAATTCTTATTTTAGATCAAGATAATTACAAGTCCGTTTAGCAAAATGAACCACACAAATGTGTCGTTCAAAACCTAGTATATATCATTACAATTTGTTTCTATTTTAATTCTGACCAAAAAAAAACACCTTCAAAAAATGGTTTTAGGATCTGGGATGAAACCAGAGCACAGGAACAAAACAGAACTTCAAATGATATTTGTTTTGGTTTACTTTGCAAAGCAAATTGAACTTTATTTGATTTTATCTGGATTGGCATGTTACTTTCTGTGTTGTGTAACCACCGTCACCGCACGCAGCCTTTATTTTAAATCCCGTGGCTCGGCCTCAGAATTGTGAATCATCCCCCTTTCCTCTTTGTCAACTCTCTCTGTTTAACTCTCCCACACTTTGGATGCTTTTGTTGGCATTACTAACCCCCTACGCCCATTCCACCCCCCCCCCCCCCCCCCCCCCCTCTTTGCAGCTCACCCAGTCTGGATGATTTTACATCATTAACGATGCCTAAAAGGAAATGATCCAACCATGCAGTAATATAATGAAGTGTCTATTTTAATTGTGAGTAGGAGACTAACCTCATTATCCAGCTCATACGCCACCACAGAGATGGAAAGAATTTCTTTGCTTCCTATTGATGTTCAAAACCTGTTCACAGAAGATACAAGAGATGCTCAAACAGTCTGGAATAATGAAACATTGCCAAATTAATTCGATCTATATTTCAAAAATTATTTATTTTCTTTGTCCAATCAGATTTCATCTATGTGTTGCCAGGTAACGTAAATTATATGAGAGTGTTTCTTGAAGGGGTGACCTTCTGATGAAAGGTCACTTGAGTTTGAATAAGGAGAATTAAGGGTCAGCAGAGCAGATTAATCAGCAGAAATGGATAAGCAGAGAAGAAGGTTGCCGTTCAAGTTATGCAACGCTCAGCGGAAAGTTACACTTTGGTGAAAGTCACACTCAACACTAAGGTCAGCGTGTGGACACGATGTCCTGGTGATATGGTTACATTCATTCACGCCACACACACGCTTTGTCATGATTGTGGAGAGCATCTCGGTAGGGGTCAGCAGCAATGGAATTGTATCTTTTATTTTGAAAAAAAAAAGAAGGTCTGAAGTGTTTTGGGGTTAGTGAATTAACTTTTCACTGTTTTTTTTTGGGACGGTGGCACAATCATGTTTTTTTTAAATCAGCAGCATGTAGAGCCACCTAGTGTCTATAATATGATATTACAACACCATCGCAAAAACAAGGATAACGTTGACTAAAGTCTTACCTGATCTGTTTTTTTTTTTTTCATCACAAGCATTTCTCATCAACACCTGCTGACCCTGTAAGAGTCGGAGAGGATGTTAATGATGATGATGATGAAGATCAGGAAGGGCTCCAAGTCGCTGGCTGTGGTGGCTCTTCTTCTGGCCTGCGCCAACTGCTTGGTCCCTCCCACCGATGAAAATCTCAAACGTAAGATCTTTTAGCCACATGTAAAATTGAGTATACTTTGCTCAGAGGAATATTGAACTAAATATGCATAAATCCATACTTGTGTTTTTTCTCTGCAGAGATCTCACTTGACGGAGAGAAGTACCTAAATGTACAGATTGAGAATGCCATCAATGGCGTCAAGGAGATGAAGAATATGATGCAGAAATCGTCAGAGGACCACAAGAAGGTTTTAGACGAGCTGGAGAAAACCAAACAGAAGAAAGACGTATGAACAGTTTACTCATCAAGCTACAGTAAGCCGTGAGAGCCCTGACCTTAATCCAAGTTGTTGTGATGTTGCAGGAGGCCATGATGGCTGCTCAGGAGATGGAGACCAAGCTGCAGGAGCAGGAGGAGGTCTGTAACGAGACCATG
Organism: Syngnathus scovelli; assembly: GCF_024217435.2. Classification (NCBI taxonomy): domain Eukaryota; kingdom Metazoa; phylum Chordata; class Actinopteri; order Syngnathiformes; family Syngnathidae; genus Syngnathus; species Syngnathus scovelli. The sequence goes on along the minus strand of NC_090866.1, from coordinate 8,817,468 downwards.
AAGGCCCTGTGGGAGGAATGCAAGCCATGTCTGAAAAGAACTTGCGTCAAATACTACTCCCGCACATGTAGCAGTGGATCTGGGATGGTGGGACGCCAGGTGAGATATCACTGGCTTATCGTTATTATGAATTTTTGTATAACTTAGCAGTCTCGTTTTTGCGACAGTTGGAGGACTTACTGAACCGAACGTCTCCCTTCTCCATTTGGATCAACGGGGAGAGGATGGACACCCTGGAGCAGGAAGGACAACGTCAGAGCAAAGAGTTTAAGGAGCTGGAAGACAAATATTCCGAGATGGCTGACGGAGTGGATGGCATATTTTCAGACAGCATGAAGGTAAGGTGCTATATTTCTTTTAATTATAATTTATAAGAACTAGCTGATGGAGTTGATGACATATTTTCAGACAGTATGAAGGTAAGGGGCTAGATTTCTTTTAATTATATATTTTTTATTTTACTTTTTTTTAATTTAACTAAATAGGAAAAACTGAATACATTTATATTTGGCAAATTATTTATTTCCATAAAACTATAATGCACTTTTATTTTTAAAGAATGTAATTATAATTAATTAACCAACTGTGAATTATAATTGATTTCATAAAATACCATTTTTATTTTCTTCAATAAGATCACAATGGAAAAAATCTTACTTGGAATCTTTTGGTGTCGGCAATGTTTTCCAGGTGGCCGATCACGTGCATTACAACCCGCCGGCGTTCACCCTGCCCAACTTCTTCCCATCTCGCTGGCGTCGAAGCATCCACTCGCTCTTCCACGAACCCTTCCCCAGTTTTCAGGGTTTGTTCTCCAACATGATGGGCTTTGGTAGGAAGGACCCCTTCAGCTCTTTTGGTTCCATGTTGGACATTGACACAGACGTCCCCACGAATGAAGGTATGCTCTGGAACAATAACACCAGGGTTAGAAAAGGATGGAAACTTTCGTATTTGGAGATTAACTATGAAACTGGAAATGTGTTTTTTGCATGTGCTCACAGATGGCAGCGTGAACGAGGACGTGGTCATCACCAAACCTTTCGGAGACGGCAGCATGACCTGCAGGGAGATTCGCCGCAACTCAGCCGGCTGCCTCAAATTCCGTGACGAGTGTCAGAAGTGCAAAGAGATTGAACATGTCGGCAAGTAGTAAAATAATTAAAAAAACAATTATGATGAATAAAATAACACAGTTAGGGATGGTTTAGTGGTATTTCAAAACTGTCTGTTTCCTTCACAGACTGTTCTGGAAAGAAACCCCTGGAAGGTCCCCTGAAGGAGGAGCTGGAGAGGGCTCTGGCCATAGCAGAGCGCTTCACTCAGCGTTACAACGCTCTCCTAAAGCACTTCGAGGAGCACATGTTCAACACGTCCACCGTCATGGACCTGTTCAACAGGCAGTTTGGATGGGTATCTTCTCTGGCGAACAACACTGACGCCAAGGATGACTTCTTCAAAGTCGAGACGGTAAATACACATTTTATTTGACCTTATTGACCTTTTCTGTTTGTTCTACTTGGGCGGTTGTTGCAATTAAATCTGCTGACTGGCCTAAAAATATTTTTCCAATTAAATCTGGCCGAAAATATTTTTGCTTTATCTCATTTTGAACCAAATGTTCTAACTACAAGGTCATTCATTCCTAAAGCAGATAAGCGAGCATTTTGCAACAATTTAATACTTTTGTTTTTGTAGGTGCTCACCAGGGATCCAGTGGAGAGACCCGGGGAGGAACCTGAGCAGCCAGACACCAAAGTGTCTGTTAAACTCTTCAAATCACCACCTATGAACTTGAACATCCCGGGTGACATTCCTTGGAATGACCCCAAGTTCCCAGAGGTGGTGGCTCAGGAGGCATTGGACCGCTATAAGGACATCACTGTGTAAGTAACCTGTATTGTCATATTAAAATTGAATTGAAATTGAAAATAAAAAATCATATTTTGTTCTCTTTCAGTGTTGCCAAATAGGGGGCATCGTGCATATTCTCCTTGATCCAAACACACCCTGCAGCGACTCACCGATTCCTCTGCGCCTCCTCCGCTCAAGTCCTGCTTCCGCAAATCGACGGTTTAACCCTCGTAAGGTGTATGTTCATCTCCTAGTCCTGCTGGAAGAGAAAATATTTAGTAGATCGTCTCTAGAAAGGCTTTTTGAGCTGACGACCATAAATCTGCCTGACTTTCAAGAGTCTGTCCTACAGTGTTCTCCTAACCTCTTAACACCTGCAGATTAAACTGATCTTGCATCATTCTGCACTAATCGTTATGATTTTGCTCATTAATGAAACATCAATCCTGCTGTTGAGTATCTCTAAGCTAAATCTTAGCGATAATAAAGCAATGCGTAGAGAAAAATAAAACCTTCTCAAAGATATTGTCTCTTGTTGTGTTTATATCAGTTAATGAAAACTAATGAATTCAAATCTTTAGTATTTTATACATTGTAAATTAAGGCACCAAAAATGAGCATTACCTTTCATCCGCAGTATTTTCCTGTTGATCTTTGTTGCCCTTGCTTTATCCTACTTCTAAAAAGACATTGTGAAATCACAATTAATTGCAAACGTTTTAAAATATTGTGCCGTTTTTATTTTTTGTGTAAAAATCACACAGCTGCTAGTCGACTCTGCAGAGATACAGTACATCCATGCAGTTTAAACATCTAGGATCCCACAGCCAAAGAGAGAAGAAATTAAATACAATATTATCTCGCTGTTAGTCAGCAATTAATTCAAATGTACACAAGTCCAAAAAGGGGTGTGTCATATACAATGTCCGACACTGGAAACAAATAGCATTCAAAATCCCACCAAAGGTTTTGTTTCGTTTTTCAACAGATTGCTTCTGCCTGGATTGCCGGCAAGCGCTAATCCATTCCACGATGGTTTTCAAACAGGGTTTTAAATGGTATTAGCTCCAGGCGTAGCAACACACACACACACATACACACAATCCATGAAAAAAATAGACACCAAAAAAGGCAAACCTTGTTGCAACAAGGTTGTCAGTCAGTCACCATGGAAACCTAAACTCCAGGCAGGGGGGGGGGAGTTAAGAGTAAGGCCTAAGACACAGCAATAATAAAAATTATAAATCAAACAGGCTATTTTTGGGATGGCACGAACCTTACTTTTTCCAGGTGACAACTTGAGTGGTTTGGGTGATGATCGTCTTTTTTTTTTTTTTCCGTAATACTTCTGACAGACTAGCAGTTTAAAAGAAAGACAAAAAGGAAGCCATAAAAGCCATACAGAGGGTTTTTACGTTCAAAGTGCAGTTGGATCATTCAGGTTGTGCTACCTGATCACTACTCGTTAATATTTTTTTTTTTTCTTCTAATACGGATTTAGGCTGAAAGTGCGAAACACTGATTTGGGAATTGATTCCCTCTTGGAACATTTACAGTAGATTGTGTCCTGGAAGATCCGTGATACAAAGACACAGTTGCTACTATTTCTAAGATCTAACAGCTGTGGAGATGTATCGCCCTCAAACTTGCATAGTGCCGACGTCATCCGGCAAATGATTGAAAATATCAACTCTGGACCTTTGTCGAAAAGGGGAAATGACAGGGAAGCTTCTCATTCCGAGTTCCTTCATAAATGTAGCTGGAATTGACTTAACGCTCGTTTTACATAAAAGGAGATTGGAACATAAAGCTGCGATGAAAATGGGCTTTAAAAAAAAAAAATGGTGATCCCGATATGATGGAAACAAATATGAAAGAGTCCAAACAGAGGCGAGACAGCAGTGATAATTCAGTCATTTGGCATAAATCAGAACCCTTTCAAACAAACCGAGGCTCCTTTCCCAGAGACCGCGCCAAACAAGTCACAAAATTTGAGATTTGAAAATGGCTCTTCAGTGGTAAACACATGTAACATTTTTTTAAACTGATTGTGACCATAGTTTGACAATCTTGAAGAACTGTATTCAATATTAGTTATTTACAGGAGTTCAGTGTGAAACTCCCTTTAAAAAAATTGGCTAAAGAACTCTTGAAACTGTAGATTGGTGTGTTGACAACACTGGTACTTCAGTCCAGACATTTAACAGATGTCCCTTTCACACACACACATACATACATACGCAGTCACACACACACACATTCGTTCCCCAGCAGTTATCTCTTCGGACAGAACTCGTAGCTGCAGCCAAATGTCCAACACTGCTTCCCCACTAAGCTGTCGGCCATGGATTCATCTCTCTGGAGAGAAAATTGAAAAGTGCCACATTGAAGAATAACTCACGTCTTCTCTTCTCGTGCTCTCACGGCCCACGCTGTGCTCCCCGGCTCGCTAAGCTGTACACCTGATAAGCAAGTGCGGGGCTTAAACAAGGTGCACGCTGCGGATGGGAAGGGAGAGGAAAGTAAGGGGGATGGAGGGTGGGGGGTGGCATCCCCACCAAGGGCGCAGGCCTTGCTTTGGAGAAACTACAACCACCTTATTGGTGTTGGTTAAAGATGGGAGAAAGGTCTGAGCTGCTCCAGCTGCACTTCCAAAGATATTCTTTCTTCAAGCAGGTCCTGGAAAAAAAAATTCAACCTTGAGTTTAAAAAAGTAAAAATTCTAATCACTCCAAGAAGAAAGTGAAGTGCTAACGGGTAGCTTGAATCGATTCCGTCAGTCATATATTCTTTATCCTTTGTAAAAACTACTAGTCTTGCTTGCTGAGTCGGTGTTTCTAAAACTTTTTGTTTCTGCATTACTGAATGAATGAAGATGTGTGTGTGAAGTACCTTCAGCTGTTGTTGCAGTTCACTATTTAGTCTTGCCAACACCGTGTTTGTTTCTTTGTTTCTTCTGATTGAAGCTTGTATTGCCTTTTTGTCCTTACCTACCGACCTGTCAACATAACACACACACATGCAAATATACACTCTGGTGACCAAATTGCATCTCATCACTAACATATATTAGGAAATTTTTGCCAACCTGGGGATTGAGGGCTGAGCAGCCAAGGCAGCTGCTATGATGTTGGGCTTCTGCGGCACGTGCTGCTCATCCTCAGGCCGCAATTCATCCTCAGACTTCAACCTGCGACGAATGGGCTTGGGAGGAGGAGCTAAAGGGCCAGATGAACCCTTAGTCTGGAAGGACAACAACAAAAAACATTAGGTTTTGCAAGAAAATTGTGTTGGAGGGGGGGGGGGGGATTAAAAGAAAGCAGTTCATTACAGAGTTAACAGTGATGGGAGTTCTTTCATCAGCCTGGCCGTCACTTTTGACTGTCCGTAGGGGCCCGGCTCCTTCTGACGACTTGTCCCCCTGCAATAACCCACAAAAAAGTACGTCTTGATTAGTAAGTAGATGAACAAGGAGATTTTTTTATTATTTTATTTTTTGCAAATTGCTACTTCCTTCAACAAAGATACGCACCTGTCCAGGATCGCTGTGCTTGTCGACCTCCGGTAAGCTCGAAGGTTGCTCAGATGCGGCGAAGGCCTGAAAATGACTGAAGTCTGCAAAATTGGGTTGCTGTGGGATCTGCTGGGGGGACGTGGTGGTGAGCGCAGCCCCCGCTCCCGTTGCTCCGTCAGCCTCGGCGCGTTGTCCAGTGTGCGGTACTGATGACTGAAGAGGAGATAAGCAAAGGGTAAGTCTGGATTTCTGGGTGAATAAATGAAGTGCCTCACCTGAGTAGGAAGCGGTCGAGGAGGCACTGCGGGTGGGAAAGCTATGGCGGCGGGCTGCGGCTGCCCCGGAGCTGAGGCCGCAGCGAAGTTGCGGTTCATGTCCAACGATGAGGAGCGGGAGTGCGACGGGTGAGGCCGGGGTGGAGGGGGAGGGGGCGCTACCACTTTTAGAGCTTCTGGAGAAGCACCCGACTGAGACCTGGACACAGAAACAAGACCACTCAGATCACAAAAAACTCCTAAATCAATAAGTGACAAATATTTGATTCCACTGATTGTTAATGATTTTTAGTCAACAACTAATACTGTATTCATACAAATACTTTGGACCCCCAAGTAAAAAAAAAGTTCATGTTTAAAATGGACGTGTCTGTCACCTTGTTGCATAATAAATTACCTTTGTCTTTCAACTGGTTCCTGGTCGGAGGTGAAGGAGTCAGAACTGCTATAACCATCACCTATATGGAGACAAAACAAAAACATGGTCAGTGATATTAACATAGATATTACTTTCCAAAATGCACAAGTTGCATCTTTTTATTTGCTGTTTTTTTTTTTCCAATTAGGAGAAAATCCCAATTGCCTCTTTGTATTTGCCGGTTTTTTTTCTAGTTAGGAGAAAATCCCAATCTCCCAACCCTCGAACCAAACATAAGTGAGGAATTCTCCAGTGTCAAAACATATCTAATTTGGACTTGACCAATGATAAGACTATCCTAAAATGTCAAACTAACCCACCAGCTACACACTGACCTGCAGCATTTGCTGGTACAAACTTCATCGTGGCAGGTACCGACAGCTTGACTTCTTCAGACACTTCTGGTTTGGCCAGGATAGGACTGGTCGGATGATTGTGATCTAAAAGATGTGGAAATAAATGGATGCAAACAAATCCAGGAGACACTGTTTTTATTCAAAAAAATATCTTTTGAGGTTATTCATTACACGCTTCTAAAGTCATTTCAATGCATGCAAGTTCTACAGATCCACTGTGCCTGCATTGACTCAAAAACAAGACTCGACAATATTGCATCAACAACTTCAAATCTTGTAAAAATGAAAAACAGCAGGCACTATCGACATTATTTCATTTGAGATGCATTACGAGGTGATTTGGCTGAGAAGCTCTCACCACTGCCAGTCCTCTTTAGCTCCATCTCCTGCATGTGGATCTTACTGGGGGTCATCCGGATGGGAACAGGATGGACGATGGCTGTGTCCTTTAGGGAAGAGGAAAAAAAAATCATTATGGTGTACCCAGCCTTAAAAAAAAGGTCTGTGCTCACTTTGTCAATTCTCTTACCTATGTATATCAAAGTTAACGGAAACAAGATTAATTCTAATATCCAAATATAAATGTGGATGTCACAGTAGCAAAGGAAGTCACACACATTTGAAAGAACCTCATGCCCAAACACGGTAAAGTAGCCAGAGAGTGAGAAAGATACAAGAAGTCAATTCAGATATTCTCATGACGGGTTAATATCTGTCCATTAATGGTGAAAGCATGCATGCTAAGTGATTGACTTACAGGGTCAGCTGGTGCAATGTTAGAGTCAAATTGGGTCAGAGTTTGTGAGCTGGAGGAGCGCTCGCTAAACGTCTCCCATTGCTGCAAGGAGAAAGACGGACAGTGAGACGGGGAGGGGGGAAAAAAAAAAAAAAAGGTCAGCAAGACGGCCAGTGCAGTGACATCACACATTCATAACATCAGCACTGGTGTGTCATCATCGTCAGTCATTTAGAGATGAAGTGAGATCACCGGCAGGCATTGAAAATCATCTTGTGACACCACAGTCCGAGAACCAAACGACGACGTGCTTCATAGTCAGAGATCATATTCGCCAACAATTCAGTGCCAATTATGACGTTTATAAACGACCCTTGTCAACCTAGATATAATTAGGCGATATAATGTGATTGTTGTGTGAGTAGGCTGTAACCTCATTGCTCTGGTTCATCTCTGGCCAAGCTTGGGTGAGCGAGGGCATGGAGGGAGACTTGTTCGGCGTCACCTCGGTAGGGGAGCCCGAAAACCCGACATCGGGTGTTGACTCGGGGACTTCTGCGTATCAAACATTAAAATGAACACTGGAGCACAAATGGACATTTCCGGTTTAGTATGGTGGACAAAATGAAATAGGGGGGAACAAAGGAAAGGTGTGAAGCTGCCAACCTGCTGAGTCATCTAGGTCAATCAGCTTTGGCATTAAGCTCTCGGGCAGCTTCTCGGGGAGGTCGTAACCGTTCTTCCTGGCTACTACCAAGTGAAATGCAGCGCAGAATTCATCCAGCGTTAGTGCGCCGTCTTTGTCAAAGTCCGAAAGCTCCCTGAGGACACACAAACAGTGTTTTATTCTCGTTATTCTCGTGTCTGAACTGTGGACAAAAAATGCAAGAGGCCAGAGAAAATGCGCTGACTCACCAAATATGCGACAACTCTAAAATGGGCAATTTGGACTTGGTGAAAAACTCTTTTGCTGCTGAACCTGTGACACACACACACACACAGACAAATGACTCAAGTAAGCACATTCTGAAAGTGTTGTGTGTTCTCTGCTTTGATACCTGGTATGAAACCAGTTAGGTCCGGCTGAATGGTTTTGAACTGGTTGATATAATACTGTCTTTGTTCGTCCGTGATCTTCCAGGGATCGTCATAGCCACTGGACTGTCGCTGGATCTCGTTGGTAGTTGATGTTGCTGCTGGGCCCATCGGTGTTCGTATCGTTGTGCTTTCCTATGGAAGGGATCATGTGACAGATTATATACTCGGAGCTTGTCAAGGGATTAATGAGGATTAAAACAACATTTATGATTTAATATAGGCAATGATTTGCTTCATGTGATGTAACAAGTTGAGTTAATGCAATCCCATCAAGTTTACCAACCTGTACGGACGAGGGATGCGCTCCAGGGACTGTGCTTGATGGCGGCGTGTCAGCTGTGAAACTGACCCAACTTTCCTGACCCGGAAGAGGGGGCGATTGTGACGCCCACAACCCATCACCCGCCACGGGAGCTGAAACGGACAAAAAGGAATCATCAAAATCGTTCTGTGTATTTTTTTTTTTTTAAATACAGGGGTATGGAGCACAACATTTATAATTTATTTACAAATATCTTCCTCGGAAACTGAATTACCAGTTTGTTTCTCTCGGAACTGGGTCCACACGACTCCGGCCGGGGCCACTACTGGTTGCCTGTCTGCGTTTCCACCACTGTGCTGCCGTTTGTGTTTTCTCCAGGAAGGTGGGGAGGTGGGTGGGGACTGATGAGGAGAGACCACAGGGGATGTTGGCTCTGCCTGCTAAAAGATAGGAACCATTCAAAATCACACACATTGCAATATATGGCCTCGATGTAGTCAAGACCTTGCTATAATTTTAAAAAATGTATTTTTAGGGCAATAGAAGACACTTGGCTAACCTGTGTTTCTATGCTAGGTGCTGTCGGCTGAACTGCCTCGTGGACGGGATGGGCACTAGCGGAGGTGGGGACTTTTTTGTTTTGGTGACCCCTGCCCGGTGGCCTTGGTATTAACGCAGCGGCAGAGGCCGGGTACAACCCCTGACTGTCCGGGTCCTGGTAAAGCGCAACGTGTCTCGTCTCAGCTTCGTTCTTGCCCACCACGAACCTTGGCAGTGGCAGGTCCTTAACTGCAAACAGAGGAATTTTTTTTGAAGAGCATCCAACATCCATCACAGTGGAGCGTTACGATTGTTTTGCCATGGGGAAGTGGCGTCTAGGCTTTACATTGAGAAATCATTCCAGGATGTTCAAGTTGCAACATTGTGAATCAAGTCCTTCCTTAAATTTTCCATCCAGCTTTTTACATCAGACAAAGACTGGTCATTTAGGGTTCAACATAATGGACCCTTCAAGCTGTTCACTGTAATTTCCAAAATGTGAATTTGCTTCATTGAGAATTGAATCAATTGTTCCGAAGCGATCTCAAACTAAATTTAATTTCAGGAAGGACTCACCAGAGTTGAGGCTTTCCACTCTGAGCGGCAGGCCCGACTGGGCGATGGCAATGAGCTTTAGGGCGATGTAGAACTGGCTCCGTCCAAAGTGACCCAGCCGAGTGGCTCCACACAATTCTGTGATCTGAACACACACACAAGAACAGCGCCGAGCATTATTGATGTGATCTCATATGTTAGCAATCAGACCAGTTGCAAAAGACGTTTCGTCCCATTCCCGACTGTACTAAAAGTAGACAATGGAAACGCTAAGCATACAAGATCTCTCACTGGCTTAACAAAATATTAATTTTATACAGGTCTTAATGAGTTGAATTAGATTGAGAAAGTGTACCTAATAAAGAGCCCACTGAGTGCAAGTCCAAACTAAAAGAATCAGGGCAAGAGACTACTCAAGTGTTCAGCCTTCCACAGTTGACTGATGGCTTTTTTTTTTTTGCCGACAAAAGTTTTTTGTGTGCAAACAGTACGTGACTTTTAACAAAGTCTATGCAAACACTACTTGCTCTGTCTCTCGCAGGCCAGCTGGATTCAGTGTACATTTTTAAAGACACAAGACTACAATACTGCTTCATTTTTTCATGACACACATCTCGCCTTTTGACCTTGGAAAAGCTGCTGAGTCACCAAAGTGCAAACAGTGCCGCCGCTGGCAGCCGAAAAGGCACAAGAATGAAATGTTTTAACTTCATTTAATATTTAAATTCTCTTGAGCATTATTACATATTCTTACATGATAAAGACATGTTTAAATGACAAAAATAAATATTAAAATATGTAAATAACTCGGTTGAATGATTCCACGTTGCCTGTTTTTTTTCCGCAAGAATTGGTTGCTTGTTTTCTTGAACCTGTTTGCAGCCATGTTGTTAGTGCAAGCAGTTGAACAAAAACCTAAGACAGGAAGTTAAAAAAAAAAAAAGTTGTTGCAGAAGTGGCTGCAAAAACGATAAGTTTTCAGGAAACCTAAAAACGGGCTTCCGGCTTCTGTGCTCAACTGATGTGCTGTTTATTGACCCCGTCTGATGGAAAGAGTTGGAGCGTATTTAAAAAATGATGATATTGCTTTGTTTTTACCCCCAAAAATTCACAATATGATATTCGTGCCAGTACACTAGGTGAGTCATCAACACTGCAACATCAAAGTGAGCCAGCCTTTTTCAACACTTAATATTTTTTTTAAATACACAGCCAAGGGGAAACTAATGGGACTGTTTTGTGGGAAAGGGGGGCGAACTAAATGATAAGTTGGAAGCAAATGCCTAAGTTGTAATAAAATTAGATAAGAAAAAGTGAAGCGTTGTTATGAGTCCGTTTTGATGCATTTGTGCAAGTCCATCACGATCTGAAAGGTATCAATGTGCATGTTTGGAGCTCGGCTAAGCAGAGAAGCTAACATTAGCCAGAAGAAGGTGTGTCTCGTACTGCGCAGCGCTGCTAACTATGAAGGCTAACCTTAGCTTTTGCTGACAGCTCAGCTCAAGTTTATTAAACATCCAAAATATCGCTTTGCGGGTGGGTTTACTGGTGGAGCAATAAAAGCCTAAATCTGACGACTTTACCACCGTTAGCTTACCTGTATGACAACTTCGCTAGGTAGCTGGGCCGCCCGGAAAAGGTCAAGAACTCTTCCATAAGAAGCCACTTTTTTGGTGTTGTCCGTGTCGCAGTAAACGAACAAATCCGAGTAGTATTTCTGCTCGACATCACTCAACGTTAGACTTTCCATCTTACTACAGATACCTCTTTCAAGGCAGACTAACGGGGCTGTCGATTAGCCCCCGAGCCAGTAGCTGGGGCAGGATCCGAAAATGGGCGATACTTCAGGATCACAACTTAGCTAGCTGTGAAGCTAGCGTTAAGATTAGCACTAATTATGTTCTCAAGTGGCAATGACAAACTGGTACCCCGCGACGCCCCTCTTCCTCTCCCTCTCTGTTGTCGCCAAATAGTCGCTGTTGCTAGAGATAGACGATCACCATTTAACTTTGAATGGCGATTGCTTTAATACAGTTAGTCACTTGGTTAACTTGTTGGGCCAGCCATGCAAGGGATCCAACAGCTGGCTAGCGGCTACCTTGGATCTAACTCGGCGGCAATTGTAACGGCGAAGCTAAGCATGCGATTCGACCCAAAGTATCGCACGTCAAAAGACAACGTGTTTCGTCCGCAAGAAGAAAAAGGGGGTTCGTGCGTTTCGTCAGAGTTCAACTCCTCAGCGGGCCCGTTCGAAGTAAAGTTTCGGGCTCTTTGGGCTCCTTCCTCTAGTGACCCTGGCCGCCATTCCTAGTAGCGCTGTCATTCCACTTTGTTAAAGCAACACTTCCGGAGGATCCTTCAAAATAAAATGTAATCCGATGTTCACTTTTTGTGTTTGAGCTGAACGTAGTTCCGTGCAGATCAGGTAAAGTTTTACAGAATTATATGTAAGTGATATTTTGCATTCTAGAAATGATGTCGATTGGTGCGGTTTGGTGACCTCAGTATTGCGATTCTGCTTTTTGGAGATATTAAGGTTCTGTTGGCTTCTCCACACCAGGACCTTCAACTATTAATGAGATACACAAATTTAAAAATAAGCGGGAAATGTTAAATTAATATAACAAATACACTGCAGGGTGCACATTCTTGTTGGACAAAGTCCGACACCAGCGTGTTTAGGAATGCATCACGATTAGTTTGAAGACTTCGGGAAATTTGGCAATCTGTGTCAGATTCGAGGCTCTTTACAAAAAGAAACATGAACAATAACCAATTTTTGAACATTTCAGAGATTTTTAAAAATTTTCTTATGTACAAATTTTGCAGCCGATTGTATTTTAGTGTACAATTTAAATCAACCCATTTTTACTGTTAGTCATAGTAATAAGAATTTACGACGACCTCAAACACAGCGCACACAATACCAGGCAGCCGCATCGTGGAGAGGTGACTGTCACCAAATCACGGGTAAGAAAATTTGAAGTTCTTCTTAAAACATCACATGCTTGCATAGTATATATTCGTCGACTTGTTTAAAATATTTCCAGGCAGCGCATTTCACATTGCATTCATTATCAGTCAGGGCTCCACCCTGAGTGTAAGCAGTCACCGGTTACAGTATTGCCAAGCCTTCCGCATTGTAACTCAATTGATTGTCATTTTAAAATCGATTATGTATAGATCACCAACGTTTACATTGTAACGAGAACGTGTTCACGTTCATGGCAAAATCGAACAAGAATCTTTGATCATGGCGAGCCGGTGTTGCGCCGATTATCCACTTCCGCATAGACAGTGAAACGCCCTACTCGTGTTGTAGCTTGCAGACATGCAGTCATTGCATTACTTCTTTTTTCCTGATTGCATTTGAATGCATCGTAAACGAATTAAATGACCATTGTTATGATGAAACACTTTTAAAACATCACAACAAAATTGCAGCACATCATGGAAAATGTGCAAATTGCAGTCCAGTAAATATTGTGAATTAAATCTGTTTTGTGTTTGCACCCAAATTCATCACACACTGAAGAATACCATTAACATGTTAATGTCTTGTTTCAATTCTCTTTCCATAGCAACAATGAATGTCTCTCATGAAGTAAACTTACTGGTGGAGGAGATTGAACGACTTGGCAGCAAAAGTGAGTCCAGGCTCTTATTGTGCATTGTAGCATTATGAGATTCAGTCTTTTGTCTGGCCAGTCTGTTTGTAAGCCAGTTAATTCCATAAGTCCACTCCAAGCAGAAACCATGCAATCATGTGATTTTTAAGGCTGACTACTCTAACTGCTGGAAACATGGAGGAACAAGTAGAAAAAAATGTTGTAAATTTATCACAGATGCTGAGGGTCAAACAAGCGTAAAGTTTGGAGTGCTGTTCAATGACGACCGCTGTGCCAACATCTTCGAGGCTTTGGTAGGCACCCTGAAGGCCGCCAAGAAGAAGAAAATTGTCACCTTCGAAGGCGAGTTTCTTCTGCAGGGCGTCCACGATAATGTTGACATCATCCTGCTCCAAAATTAAGGTCTTGCCGTTACGCACAGTAATAGCAGGGCAAAGTATTTTGGTGTCTTTTCCAAATATCAGGCTTCTGCTGTAGTAGTGATCTTTTTTTTTTCCTGCATGTCCAAAGCCATTCTTATTCATTTTGATTTAGTTTCATTTCAGTTTGCCAAACAAACCCAAAATCAGTGTTTGGGAACAATTTTGGTTTCAAGGGCTATTTAACAGCCACGAATGACAACAATATTTGTAACGACCTAATGTTGTGGATATTTGGAAAGTTTTGCCTATATTGTAATGATAAAGTAATATAGTTGTGTTAGATTTAAAAATATGGAATAGAACAGTACAATTATGTCTGTTCTTGGTGTTCTGTTTACCAACACATTTGGTTAACTGTCATCAAGACTGCTTACTTTTTTCCATAGATTTTTTTTTTTTTTTTAAACAAAATGCTCAGGGTGAATTCCATCAATATCCAGTAGTGGGAAAAAGGGGGTTTAAAGAGCTACTGTGACTTTTTGAAAACAAGTCACCAAGCATCTGGTATGACTTTTTCTGTACAATCCCGTATTTCATGCTGTGAGCAGACTGTCACTTAACATGCATTTCATTTCGCAACTTTTATTGCACGTCGTGCAAATTTCAGTAATTACAGCAAACTGTTCCCGTCAAATCGTTAGTGAACACGTCTTTAAAAGGTTAGATTCAGCACAATGTGCATATCAACAATGAACTATCTGGATTAATCACACAAAATAAAGCTATTATATACAGTAATCAGCGATGTAGTGAAGCCGTGATAAACGAAACGCGAAGTAGCGAGGGATCACTGTATTGGTTAATTATGGTTCCATACATTACATGAGTCCATTCTGCTACCTCTCAACTTTTGTATAATACACAATAAATTCGTAACCAGAAATTTCTGTAGACAAGTGCATTTTTAAAACACATTTTTGTTATTCTTTTTTAGAAGGATTGCATTGCATCTTTTGTAGAAAATATTTTTTTTCTCCCAAGAACCCCCCCCAAAAATATCAGTCATGGACAAAGTGTTTACATTGGACACGTGTTTGTTGTGCAATTTTTTAAAATAATACAATTACTAAAGGGTGCCAACAAAAATCAGTTTGTACTTTTTCCTCAGGACCAAATCAACTCAACCAAATATGCTTGATAAATGAACCAGTACAGTAGTTTTTGTCTATTTACCACTGTTTATTTCGTACTGTAAGGCCAATGACATTTGCAGATCAGGCCTATTTGTGGTGTAAAACGATCTTTTGCATAGTTTTAAGCATGCTGACTGTTAAATCGCATCATGTGTGCATTTGTAACGATTACGGGAGATGCCTGGTCTGCAAGTTCAATGTGTCCCATTCTAAAATGTAAATGAGGTGAACGTATCGTAAAGGAAGAAGATAGAGGCCTCGCCAGAACAGCATCAATACCTCTATGATCAATGTCTGTGAATGAATATATAACTCCTGGATAGTGTGTTAGAATTACTGTCTTTTGTAGTGGCAATAACCCATGTCTACATTCCAATAAATGAAATCTTTTAACTTCACACTGCTTTGTCACATTTTCTTTCATGCAAAAGATTAATGTTCACGACCATGTCAAAAGTCCTCATGTAAAAAAAAGAAAAATGGCAATATGATAAGAAATTCAACCTCATTACATACTCATTCCCTGTGGAAAACCCCACCGGAGAACGAATGAATGAAGTGTCTAAAAAGCAAGAAATACTCGGGATTCCCAGGGTCCTTGAACGCAAACGTCACCGTCGGCCAATGCCGGGGGTCCAGTGACGTCACGCGGTGGAAGAAGAAGAGAGCAGGAATGAAAACAAGAGAAGGGGCACGCCTTCTCTCCAAAAGGTTATAGCAGCTTAATAAGTGTTGCTGTCAGAGCTGCACGGAGAGACTAAAAAACACCAACAACTACTACGACAACAACACGTCTGTGATTTCACTAAAAATCAAGAGTATCCCTGCAGAAATGGAGTCCACAGAAATGACAGACTACGTTCATACGAGCCGTTGATAAAAGAGATTGACTCACAAATCGTGCGGGGAAAAAATGCCCAACCAGAAGAATAACAAGGGGAAGAAGAGCAAACGAACTAACAGTAGCGGAGATGAGCAGGAAAATGGAGCCTGTGCGGCCGCAACAGGAGGCGCGGCCGCGGTTGCTGCTGCTGCTGCTGCGGCTGCTGCTGCACCCGGGACCGAGCGTTCGAGTGGTAAGATAGGAAATGGGACACAGACGTAAATAAACAAGTTTGGTGATGCGATGCGGCTTGCTTCTGTGACATGCCTGCACAGCGACGATGCAAACGGTCGTGTTCGTGCAGAGGTTGTGCTTGCAAAACACAACCGTGCAAAACTAGCGTGCTAAATGATGGTATTTTCATGCTTTGCACGCAGATCGTCTGCAAATGGTTGCCTAGTGGGTGTTTTTTTTTTTTTTTTTTTTAAATACCGTTCGTATTGATCAAACTAAGAAAGTCTGCTCATTTGCAAACGGTTTGTTTTATTCTCCATATTGCGGCGGGTAAGGAGCATTTCTTCCAGCAGATATTACCGATTAGCCGAAAAGGAAGTCTGTTGTCTCTTCTTCCCACCCCCATGTTTAATGATTATATGTGTCTTTTAAAATGACAGTTGATACTATATTGGTTTGAAAACTACAGTTATTAGGCAGTAGAACTGTGTGAAAAATATTGAATGTATTGAAATTTATTGCTTAAAATGGTAACACTATTGGATTAATATGTTATGTTAAATCCAGAGTCTGAAACACCTTTATGGAGTTAGCATTACTCTCCACGTTTCCAAAACATGCATTATTGAAAATTCTAAAAATTCATCTGATTGTAGTCAAGGTTGAACACAGAATAAATTTAACAACATATTGACACAATATTAATCTTTGATCCCCCTCTTGTCTTGAATTATTCAGAGGCCCAGTGCGCGACCCCTTTGGGCTGCAGCTTGGGCCGGCCCATTGACCTGGAGAAGGATGACTACCAGAGGATCCAGTGCAACAACGAGCTGTGCCCCTACGGAAACTGGATGCATCTGCAGTGCTTCTACGAGTGGGAGAGTTCCATTTTGGTCCAGTTCAACTGCATCGGTCGCGCACGCTCGTGGAATGAGAAGCAGTGTCGGCAGAACATGTGGACCAAGAAAGGATATGACCTGGCTTTTCGGTTCTGCTCCTGCCGCTGCGGCCAGGGTCATTTGAAAAAAGACACTGACTGGTATCAGGTCAAGCGCATGCAGGACGAACGAAAGAAGAAACCATCTGAGAGGAGCGCTGGGAGGGTGGGGTCGTCTGGGGGGGCTTCCGGATCTGGGGACAGTGTGTTTGAGGACCCCAGGAAAAGCAAGCTAGCAGGAGGAGTAGGTAAAACTGCTCACAGGGCATCGAGTCAAGAGCTACTGCAAAGACAATCAGTGGACCGCCAGAACTCAGTCGAGAGAGGAGCAGCAGGAGGTCTCTTTCCTTTGGGGCCACCTTTGAAGTCTCCATGTGACTCCCCAGGACAGTCCCCTCCAACTGGTTTCTCCTTTTCCCCAACATCCGTCCTCGGGCCTGGCGGAGTTGGTTCAGGTTTTCGGGGTCCCCGTCAATTAGGTGAATTTCTCAAATCAGCAGTGCACATGGATGCACAGCGGAAGCATCTACTGGTAGGGGGACCCCTCAGCCGAGCACCGGGTTGCGTTCCTCACCTGGACCCCGCAACTGTTCTACCCCTCCCGGTGGCCTTCACCCTCCCGCTTCATCACAGACTTGCCTCGGGCGGCTTAGGTGACGGCACGCTTCCTCAACCTGTGCAGTTTCTGAGGAGGATGGATCTCACAGAGCTTCTCACTCATATCCCTCGCCATAAACTCAACACCTACCATGTTCGAATGGAGGACGATGCCCAGGCGGGCCAGGGAGAAGAACTGCGCAGGTAAGAAGACACCTGCCTAGCGCAAGTCAAGCACAATGTGCTTCTAATTGTGTGCATGGGTGGAGTTTTTCTTTTAATAGGCAAGTGCGTCGTTGTGGGAGTGAGCACACTCGACTAGATTCGAAAACAGCTCCCATCATTCTCTTTAAATTAGATCAAGATCGATAGATTCTTTTGACGACATCGCAGGTTATTTCGAGTGACCGCAAAGAAGAAAATCACATGGAAGTTTCGAATCTTTGTGACGTTTACTCACTATGTTCTTTTAGGTTCATCCTGTCCACACTCAGCGCAAGCCAGAGAAATATGGTCAACTGTGCGCTATGCCATCGGGCGTTGCCAGTCTTTGAACAGTTTCCGCTGGTGGACGGGACCATGTTCCTTAGCCCATCACGCCACGATGAGATTGAGTACGACGTTCCTTGCCACCTGCAAGGTAAAAATGCAAATTTGCATAATTGTTTTGGTATTACGAGTTCTTTAAATAAGTAAATGATGTCATGCACAGCGTCAATTGTTTATGTAATTTTGCAACACTTTCTAAAAGTAATATGTTTAATTAAAATGTGCACAGCAAAGCGTGTCAGTCTATTTGTAGTGTGTAGCTTTAATGCTAATTAGCGCTATGCTTGCGCAAGATTGTTTGATGTACTGTCCTGGCTCACAAGCTTGAATATGGATGACGTCTAATATGCATAAGTACGAAAGGATAATTGATTCAGCTTTGCATACTTTATGTCAAATGATTTAATTTGGTCCCACTGTTAAGTGGAGATTGATTCAAATTTGATTGGACACCATGGCTGTTATTTCCAGAAGGGTGTTGCACTAAAATCTAAGTGACATTCGGCAACTAATCATCTTTCTTCGTTTCTAACAGGCAGGTTAATGCACCTCTATGCCATATGTGTGGATTGTCTAGAAGGTGTCCACAAGATCGTATGTATCAAGTGCAAGTCTCGATGGGATGGGAGCTGGCACCAATTAGGCACTATGTATACCTACGACATCTTGGCTGCTTCACCTTGTTGTCAGGTAGAATCCAGATATAACAGTATACAAAATGAGAGAAAAATGGCTTTTATATTTTTGTCCCTTTGCCGTCCACCAGGCTCGTCTCAACTGTAAACATTGCGGGAAGCCAGTGGTGGACGTTCGCGTCGGTATGCAGTATTTCTCCGAGTACAGCAACGTGCAGCAGTGCCCTCACTGCGGCAACCTGGACTATCATTTCGTCAAACCCTTCTCCTCCTACAAAGTACTCGAGGCTTATTGACAAATGTTGTTTATGCATGTTAGTTAATGCTGCTTTTATTTATTTTTTTACAGTTTAGTAAAGTTTATATTTTCAAAGTGAGTGGAGGGGGCTCAAAATTAGTTGGATGTCATAGATTTCCACTTGTACTGTTTTTAACTTTTTTAAGATGTACACACGGATTCTTGTGGAAGTTCCAGGGATGTGTCTAATGCTGAAAGCTCAAGAAAGGTGTTGGATTAAGTGTGAAACACATCTATTTGTGACAAGTGAATGTATCTGTAAGCCAAATTAGAGTTTTATTTTTATCATAAAAATGATATCATTCTTGAATAAAGGTTAAGATACAATGTGCTGTGGATGTTATCTCATTATGAGTTTATTAGCTGCAGTTGGTTTGACTTAAAGGTGTGCAGAAAAGTTGGATTTTTCAATATACAAAAAAAAAAAAATGCACATTTCTCACATAATTGTATATTACATGGGTTGCGTCTCACCTTACAGGAGGATTTAAAGAGATTGAACGACCAATTATAGTTTATTTCTCGTTGATCATTGTTGAAGCGTGTTCTTGTGTGTCCGAGGGTGATGTTTCATCCTGGGCAGCCTGTGCGTTGGCAGTTTCCGACAATGAAGTTTGTACTTTGTCTCTTAGTTCCTTAGCTGAAGGTGGCCGAAGTATGCACATGGCCGCTTGACCCTCACGTATGACTTTTGGCTTGGCGACAAATCCCACCGTCACATCTATTCGTTGTACAATCTGCTCTAATTTTTGATCCTGTGTGGAAAAAAAAATATTTGTGAGACATGAAGACACAATACTATGTGGGAGCTGTGGTAAACTGGGCGTGGGTCTTCCTCACCAGATCTTTGGAAGACTCTCTGCGTGGCGAGCGCAATGTAATCCTAACGTGGTGCTTTTTCTCCAACCAGCTTTCTACTTGCTTCAATTTGACGGTCAGGTCGTGAGGCGCGATGCCAGATGAAAAGGTAAGTTCTTTGACCTGCACGGGAGCTAAACGGAATATATCAACCAAATCCATTTAAAATGACATTTCATCTGCTTGTGACATGTATTAGAATCTTTTTGCAGCTCATTGTAATCTTATGATTTGCAAATGTCAAAAGAAATTGTAGTTTATTTTAGCTCCACATACCTGTTTTTGCTTTCTGTTTCTCCCACATTTTCATTTGTTCTTCATGGATTTGTTTCCCACTCATCAGGCGATAGACTGGGGGCTCCTGTCGTTCACTGAGCAGCACCAGTTTGAGACCCTTCTCATCCATGATTCTGAGCACATCCGCACGGTGGAGGACACCCAAGTTGTCTCCGGTCTCACTAATTACTTGGATTTGCCGCTCTGAGATTTTTCGCCCTACGCTGGTGATCGTTGTGCGAGCATGAGGATCCTTTTTTTTCTTTACTGCGGGAGTTGGGTTCAAGTTATCCACCTCTGTGCAGAAGGGTGACCATCTCCAATGGTTAGCAAAGATGCTGCTCGTTTTGCTCCTCCCGAGAGACCTTAATGCTGGCGTCCAGGAGCCTGGACTGCCCCCATTCACCATTTGGACTGCATAAAGTACTTTCCTCACACAGCCTGCTGCCATAATCTGAAGAGAAGTGAGCAGACATGCAAAATGATAAAAAGTCTCAAACATTAGCAGTAAATCTTTGTTCCAAGTTAAGACAGATCATGACTTATTGAGTGCATGACTTAGTAGAATGGCGCCATGTAGTTTGAGCACACACCCCTAAAAAATAAATCAAATAAAGCCCATCTTGCTACCAAGATTCTCCAATTTAACAACATTGTATAGGTATTACAATTCTCAACGAAAATATAGGTGGTGCCTTCTAAAGATGAAATAATTATTGGGCACAAACAAACTACGTTTTACGTCCTTTGTTTTTTACGACATATAAACACATGATTATTTTTTCATTTTATGACTTGCCCACCACACAGTAGAGTGCTGCGAGTCGCTGTAGAAGTATTCAACAGCCTTTTAATTGCATTTAGACTTTCGCTAAACAGATAAAAATATAATGTTTTTTGCCGAATTTGACCAATACCGTTCAATGTCGCGCATTCATATTTACAGAAGCTGAAGGGTGACTTTCTTCCGCATTGCTCTTCCTCATTTATTTACTCTGGGATAACACATTTAGTAATTGTACACTACTGCCCCCTACAGAACACAATAGAGTACTACCTCATACCTACACAATCTCAGCCATTATGTATTTTCCTGGACTGTTAATGTTTTGAAATACGACATTGACAATAATGAGAACTGTACACATCTGCAGCACATTATTTTGAAGACAAAATAAGAACATTTATTAGGTATCAAGACTGAAAACAATGGCATTTAAAGGCATATAATGGACCCAAACATATACTGTACATGAACAACAAAACATTTTAATCTATATTAACTCGCCAACACATTTAAAAAAAAAAGGCCATTGAATATATTTACAATAAGAGAGCTTCTGCCTCCGTGAGCGCTTTT
Organism: Syngnathus scovelli; assembly: GCF_024217435.2. Taxonomy (NCBI): domain Eukaryota; kingdom Metazoa; phylum Chordata; class Actinopteri; order Syngnathiformes; family Syngnathidae; genus Syngnathus; species Syngnathus scovelli. Next base: position 8,796,109 of record NC_090866.1, on the reverse strand, counting down.
TCCAACTCGGCAACTTCCAGAGCAAAGGCCTGCCTCTCTTGCATCATTTGTTCTCGTGCTTCAGTTAGGTCTAACATCGTTTTCTGGAGTTCCTAAAAATGGATGTCAACACAATCGAATATTTGAAACCATTCATGGTGACATATCAAAGTTACAAACTGATCATTCATAATATGATAATAATAATATCACCTGCAGTTGAGAACGCTGCTGAGTTGCAATGTCACCAAAATCTTTTAATTCTTTCAGCAGGTCTGTGGAGACACTCTGGAATCGGACAAAAGTGTCGTCTTTGACTTGAAATCTTGTACATGTATATTAATACTATTCTCTTTCACTTTATAGAAAATTAAATCAAGTAGAGCAAAGAATTTGAAATATATGTGCGTACCATGACTTCTTTTCTTTGTTCTTCATTCTGACGTGCCGTTTCACCAATTACTTCTCCTGAAACTAAGTAGCAATCCAAAATGAATTTCCATAATGTTCTAAACAATAATTAACAATAAACTGTGACGCATACTTACTTGGGTCTATTTTGGCAGACACTAGGATCGTCTGGCAGTCCTTGAGGTTTTTCTGTACCTTAGAGTTCTCGTTTTCAAGTTCACTGTACTGCTGCTCCAGATGGTTGACCCTTTGCTGTGTTTTAAAAATTTGGGTAAAAAACACTCAAATCAATCAGAGTTGTTTATTTTCTATACCTGTGTTTCCGTAAGGTTTTTCTGCAGTTCCTCTTTGGCAGCCACCAATCGTTGATTTTGCTCCTTTAGTTCTGCCTGCAGTTCATATCTTGAGGAAATCCTAAAACAAAAAGTATATGTTTATATGAATAAGGTTAAATCTCCACTTTGCTTGCAAAGAAAAAAATATTTTATGGACTTACGCTTTGTAGACCTTTGGCGCAACATTTTCTCTGGAGGACAAAAGTGGGATGGGGGCAATTTAATGTAGCAGATAAATGTTTATCCATTTTCAGGGACGTTATGAATGATTTCTCACCGTGATATGTGTTCTTTTTGTCTGAGGACACCATCTTTTTGGTGAGACTTAGCTGAAGTTGCTGTTTCATTTTTATGGGCTGATTTCTTTGACTCCGTATGGAGCTGTCCTGTGGAAAAGATTTCGATATAGTTTTTTTTTTTTTTTAAATCAATTACATAAAATTCAACAAGAAGAAAACTGACCTTTGGGTATTTTTGACATTGTCCTCTTCAAGATGTCAGCGAGTTATCGGTTTAGCTGTTCGACTGAATAAAGGTTATTCTGGTGAAAAATAAACATACACAAGAAAGTATCTTTCTAATTAACTACATTGAATTTTTTTTTTTCACAGTACATAGATTTTGAATTGGAATCGACAATTACAAGTAGTTTGGGTTTTCAAACGCAAAAGCAACATAATAGTGCGAGCGTGCGAAACAACATTACTGGTAAAGTATCAGAAACAACTTTAGATTATGGCATTGGCATCACACACAATAATAATTAAAAAATACACCTTACCGTACTAGTATAACTAGTATAGGCTAGTATGTTGCTTGAGACGTGTAGTCAAACAACTACGAACCAACCGCACTAATTTTAAATAAAGGAAGCTGAACATTGTATTTCCGCTGTGGGCGTCATTACCACCGGTATTCAATTCCCAGAGTCCAAAAATTAAATGTTCCCAGTATTTTACAGTTTTATATTATTGTTATTATTATCAAACAATTGGGTAAAATCAAATTAGTAAAGTAAATTAACGAATAACAAATACCTCATTGCGAAGACAGCGCCAGAAGTTCACTGCGCATGCGCAGAGGCGGCAAATTCATATAGCCAGACGTTAGCTTCAAGTTGACGTTAGAACGAAAACAATTGACTTTCTTCATCTTCCACATTTTTAGCCTTGATGTTATGGATAAAATTATTCGGTAACCTTTAACAATTTTTACCAAGAGGTTTTTGCAAGTAACCACTGCGAGGTTTGTTTGACTTTCTTATTTATTTCCGATCTCTTATTTATGTTAAGTTGAAAAACTAACAGCCCGAATCCGATTTTGTTTATTTTAGATTTTGTTAATACCTTGATGATTTCTTTGAGGAATATCAAATCCCGTTTATTAGTGCATATGTTCTTTCATTTGTTAAGCAAAACTAAATTTGAAAAACTGTAACTGTTCACCATCATTTGTTTGTGACGAGAAAAGTAATGGGGGTTTTTTCTTCACTAATTTAGTTGAAAATGGAGCCCTTGCACTCTGACAAAAATGAGTAAGTAAAAACAATTAAGGAAATATTCTTATATCTTGTGATTGGATTTTGTGGAATGAATTGATGGATTTATATTGCAGTGAAAACAGTGGAGGCTCCTACAGGAGACGAATATCTTCTGTGAGTAATTCAAATGACCTAATGATGAACTAAATATATTATATTGGGGCAAAAGACCATTTAAACAATTATGTTCTGTTTTATAATTATTCTGTTTTGATTTTCAAGATTCTTAAAACTCCACGTAAATCTGCAAAATTCCCCGATCCAAATCAACAGGAAAAAGAGGTAAATGGATATTTTGGTTACCCACTTATTCTATAATATTACTTCATTTTTCTAATGCATTATTTTCATCCAGGTTGAATGTGCCAAACCAGTTGATAAAAGAAATTCCAGAAGAGTTACTTTTGCACTAGCCAATGATGTTCTTCTTTATTCCAAGTAAAACACATAAAACACATATCTTTGTGTTAAAATAATGGCAACATACTTTGATACATTCTTCTTTTCCAAAGGGATGCGAAAAATGCCTCGCTGGTCCGAAGTCCATTTCAAGAGTTAATGTCTGCAGGTATGTAAGTCTCAGTTTGGTTACATGTGATTAGATACTGAGCAATTTTGTAATTGTTTTCTTACATCCTTTTTCTTAGCATCAGTGCCAGGAGAAAATAGGTAATGTGATGACTTTATTTTCTTAAAAAAATAAAATGATTTATATAGCATTTTCATTTCCCTTTGTGTAGTGCCCAAGTGTCAGTTAGTGAAGATGGGATCCATCAAAAAATGGGTATATCTTCTTTTTGTTTTCATTCCATTGTTCTTCTGTTGCGTATATTGTAAATATAGTATGTGTCCAAAATCAATCTAGGAATGGACCCACTGATAGGTGCACCTCTTCATGTCTATGAACAAAAAGGAAATGTGAGATGATCTTCTTTACTTGACCAATTTGCTACAGTTAAGATGTGAATCATTGTAATGTTCCTCAAAGATGTTCAAAAATGAAGCTTTTACAAATTTTCAGGCCAACATTGAACCAGGAGAAGTCTTTGGAGAGAAAACAGTGACGTTTAGCGGGGAGGATAGCTTCATGGAGATGACCCAGAGTCAAACGATCAACATCACTGGCCATCAAGACTATCTTGTAGGTGCTTCACAGAACAATAGAACCTTGCTTTCTTGTGGAAAGAAGACAGCAATGTCCTCAGGAGACGGCAAATCAATGAAATTGAGTCTCGGTCACGGCGCAAACGGTTTTGATCCTTTTTTCAACAACTTGCTTGCTCGTCTTCCAAGCCCATATGGATCAAATGTTGAACCAGATGAAACCACGTTGGACATGTCTCAGATTACAACAGGAGATGTGGATAAGGAAAATCAAGATCCAACTTTGGTTCATTCTGAAATGGGGACTATTGGACTCTGTCAAGATGAAGAGAGCAAGATGGATATGACAGTTTCTCACACGGGCCACATTGCAGGATCGATAGATGATGCTGATGATCCCTTTCGGTGTTTTTTCCCCCAACAAGAAATGTATTCCCAGTCTGGCACGGCATCACAAGCAAGCCCCACCACAAAGACCCTGCAGAAACACACCAGAATCACCCTGGGATCACCCAATCTAGAAGATACTTTCAAAAAACAATCCACAGAGAAGAAAATGATATTCACTGCAGAAGATGCCTGTATGGACATGACAGATGCAAATTTGGACAATTTTTTCCATGAAGAAAAATCAGCCCTTTTTGCGTCATCTATGGAAAAGAAAAGAGTGACTACTGGCCAATCGGCTTCATCTGAAAAAAATGTGGACCCCAAATTTGAAGAATTCCTTGCAAAAGTCTTCAAAACAAATGGCACCCAAGTTAATCCTGGACATTCTGGAATGGCTCAGATTAACCCTCTCGCTAAGGCAACTGAGGAACCATGTAATGGAAGTCCAATCCATCCCAAAGATAACTTGACCATAGATATGACCGAATTTCAAAGATGCGATATCCAACGTTGCCTACCTGCGCAGGTAAGGCACCCTAAAGGTCGACAAACCGCTTTTCATCAGTTGTTCCCTGACAATCTACCTACCAGTGATGAGAGAACTGTGAGGTTCACAGCAAATGACGGTACAATGGATATGACCCAAAGTCTTACCGTGAACATTGATACGCCATTTGAACCAGGCACACTCAAAAATACTGGAGGAGAGAATACAGTCATTAAGTTTTCTGCAAATGACGTAGCGATGGATGTGACGCAAAGCCTCACCTCAGTAATTGATACTCAGCTGGAGCCTGAAGTACCAAAAAGTATCCGTGGTGTACCTGCAGGAGAAGAAAAAACGATTAGGTTTTCAGGAAATGACACAGCGATGGATATGACGCAAGTGATTGACACTCCCTTTGAACCTGAAGCACATCACAATACTAGAAAAGAGAAACTTGTCAGGTATTCATCAAATGGTGTTGAGATGGATGTGACGGGAAACCTGACCGCAAATATTGCTACATATTTGGAACTAGGAGCACCCCACAATAAGCCTACTAAAAAAGAGGGAACAATCCAGTTTTCAGCAAAACATGATGCAATGGATATGACACAAAGCCTCACCTCAGTAATCGATACTCAGTCCGAGCCAGAAGTACCAAAAAATGTCCACCGTGTACCTGCTGGGGAAGAAACAACGATCCGGTTTTCAGCAAATGACGCAGCGATGGATATAACGCAAAGCCTCACGGCAGCAATTGATACTCGGCTTGAGCCAGAAGTACCAAAAAATATCCGTCGTGTGCCTGCTGGAGAAGAAAAAATGATCCGGTTTTCAGCAAATGACGCAGCGATGGATATGACGCAAAGCCTCACAGCAGCAATTGATACTCAGCTTGAGCCAGAAGTACCAAAAAATGTCTATCGTGTACCTGCTGGAGAAGAAAAAACGATAAGGTTTTCAGCAAATGACGCAGCAATGGATATGACGCAAAGCCTCACGGCAGCGATTGATACTCAGCTCGAGCCAGAAGTACCAAAAAATATCCGTCGTGTACCTGCTGGAGAAGAACAAGCGATCAGGTTTTCAGCCACAGACGCAGCGATGGAAATGACGCAGAGCCTCACGGCAGCGATTGATACTCAGCTCAAGCCAGAAGTACCAAAAAATATCTGTCGTGTACCTGCTGGAGAAGAGAAAACCATCAGGTTCTCAGCAAATGATGCAGCGATGGATATGACGCAAAGCCTCACGGCAGCAATTGATACTCGGCTTGAGCCACAAGTACCAAAAACTGTCCACCGTGTACCTGCTGGAGAAGACATAACGATCCAGTTTTCAGCAAATGATGCAGCGATGGATGTGACGCAAAGCCTCACGGCAGCGATTGATATTCAGCTCAAGCCAGAAATACCCAAAAATATTCGTCGTGTACCTGCTGAAGAAGAAAAAATGATCAGGTTTTCAGCAAATGACGCAGCGATGGATATGACTCAAAGCCTCACCTCCGTAATTGATACTCAGCGCGAGCCAGAAGTACCAAAAAATATTTGTCATGTACCTGCTGGAGAAGAAAAAATGATCAGGTTTTCAGCAAATGACGCAGCGATGGACATGACGCAAAGCCTCACCTCCGTAATTGATACTCAGCGCGAGCCAGATGTACCAAAAAGTATCCATCGTGTACCTGCTGGAGAAGAACAAGCGATCAGGTTTTCAGCCACAGACGCAGCGATGGAAATGACGCAGAGCCTCACGGCAGCGATTGATACTCAGCTCAAGCCAGAAGTACCAAAAAATATCCGTCGTGTACCTGCTGGAGAAGAACAAGCGATCAGGTTTTCAGCCACAGACGCAGTGATGGAAATGACGCAGAGCCTCACGGCAGCGATTGATACTCAGCTCAAGCCAGAAGTACCAAAAAATATCCGTCGTGTATCTGCTGGAGAAGAGAAAACCATCAGGTTCTCAGCAAATGATGCAGTGATGGATATGACGCAAAGCCTCACGGCAGCGATTGATACTCGGCTTGAGCCAGAAGTACCAAAAACTGTCCACCGTGTACCTGCTCGAGAAGAAAAAACGATCCAGTTTTCAGGAAATGATGTAACGATGGATGTGACACAAAGCCTCACGGCAGCGATTGATATTCAGCTCGAGCCAGAAATACCCCAAAATATCCGTCGTGTACCTGCTGGAGAAGAAAAAATGATCAGGTTTTCAGCAAATGACGCAGCGATGGACATGACGCAAAGCCTCACCTCCGTAATTGATACTCAGGGCGAGCCAGAAGTACCAAAAAATATTTGTCATGTACCTGCTGGAGAAGAAAAAATGATCCGGTTTTCAGCAAATGACGCAGCGATGGACATGACGCAAAGCCTCACCTCCGTAATTGATACTCGGCTTGAGCCAGAAGTACCAAGAAATATCCATCGTGTACCTGCTGGAGAAGAAAAAATAATCAGGTTTTCAGCAAATGACGCAGCGATGGATATGACGCAAAGCCTCACCTCCGTAATTGATACTCAGTCCGAGCCAGAAGTACCAAAAAATATCCACCATGTACCTGCTCGAGAAGAAAAAACGATCCGGTTTTCAGCAAATGACGCAGCGATGGATATGACGCAAAGCCTCCCCACAAGATTTGAAACTAGTCAAGATGCAGTAGAAAGTCCAGATCCTGTCAACTCAGAAGAAACTCAAAATAGCAAAGAAGCTGAATTGAGAAATAAAACTAGTCCCTTATCGCAAAAGTTAAGTTCACCTAGTACCACTGACCATGGCAGACATTCAAGTCCCTCAAGGAAGTCTAGACGGTCAAGTATCGCTGATCTTCAGTTAAAATTAAGGCGCTTGAGCCACAAAATGACCTCTGAGGTCATTCTTCCAGACAGCACTGCATTTTTGCCGAATTTGGATTCTGACGCTGACAAAAGCACAAAATACAACAACGACCTTCCGGTATCGGAATTTGTCCCAGATATTAAAACAGGCTCAGGAAACGTAGAGGATTCCGAAACACAATCCGGTCCGCAAGGAACTGCAATTGTGGGATCCCCTTTTGCGTTCAAGACGACAGAACTGATGTCAACACTATCAACTGGAGGCTTTAAGCAAAAACTCCCACAAAGAAAAACTCGATCCAACCAAAGCAACTCTCAGGAGAAATCTGTGAGTTGGACAAAAATCGACAATATTGTCGATAAACTGAAAACGTGGAACGACGGTGACGTGCGTAACATTTGCGATGAAGAGCTCGTTAGCTGTGACGAGTCCTTCCAAATACTCTACGACAAAAGTCCCCCGAAAGAAAATTCATTTATTATGGAAGAGTTTAGCATCGATGAAGTCTTCCTGAACAATGTTCTTCAAGAAAACACCCCAGATGGAGTCCAGGGAACTAAAAGATGCTTGGCATCAGATGAACACGATACAGAGAACAAAAAGAAAATGAAATCGTCCAGCGTGATGTTCCCTGAGACTGTTGCAACGGTAGGTCAATTTATTTTAACCCCTAATTTATCAGACGGTAAAAACATTCCCGTATTTGATTTCTTTCCAGGAAATACAGGCTCAAGTTCTCGAAATCGATCATCGTGCGGACACCACCACAATTCCATCCTCGTCAAACCACACGATGGATTCTTCCAGCAGTACTCGCTCAAACATCAGCTCGTGTGATGCTACATTTAATCCTAGTAAGTTTGTTTTTATTTTCAAGAAACTAAATCGATTTTTTTTCACCAGCCCCAGTCGTCACTTTGTGATGTCACAATGTGATACAGTTGCATCAATATCAGTGTTTCTTATTTTCAGCTTTCAAACACAGCATGATGGAATCTCATCTTGAAGACCGTGAAGTGCAGGTTTGTTTCCGGATTTAAATTCAGGATTTTATTTTCTCACCACACCCAGTGATCGATTTACATTTTTTTATTTTTTTTTTTACAGAAATTAAAGGATGGCAGTATAACCGTGCTTGAGTTCTTAAGACTGTTCAACATAGACTTTGTGATCCATGAACCGAGGCAAAGCATCCTTCCTGACAAAGTAGGTTTATACTCCCAAAATTATTATTATTTTTTTAAACTGACATGCAATAATATATTTTTTTTTTCTTTTGCTCAGTTTCCACATACCACTGGTTGCTCGGCAATGGATGTATTAAAAAACAGACATGTATATCATCCTAAAAAAACGGTCTATGAAGCTGATTTCAATAACCTCTCTGAAAAGGTGGAAAGGTAAGAGGATTTTTTTTGGGTTTGTCACTCAAATACAGTATAGTCTTAAAAAATTTAAAAGACATTCTGCACTTTTGTTTTCTCAGGCTGAATTACAGAATGTTGGACAAAAACAAATCTCTCAAGGTGATCAATTACCAATTGTGGGATGATTTGAAAGACTGGACAGAAAAGGAGGTATTGAATTTTTTGTTGGAATAATTCTTAACACTTTTTTTTCTCCAAATTGTACATTTTCTAGACTCGGAATTCTACGCTGTATTATTGACTGCTTTTGTTTGAATCAACAGATCAAATCTTTTGGTGTAAAACTAAAAGAAAGACACAATTTCTACAGAAAGATGAGCAAAATCCACAGACATGAAATGAAGGAGGTCCTGTATTCAAACCTTGTACAGACTCTTAAGGTAACTACAACACACACACACACACACTTTATAGTGGTTCATCTTACATTGACATCTGATTCTTTCCAGGATGAGCAGCAGAAGTTCAAAAGTACAATTGAATCGAACGAGATGATCAAAATTCTGGATGATTGCATTTGTGATTTGGAAGCAGGTAATGTCTTCTCTGAAAACTATTCACAAGTTCATTTTACTTGATTATTTTATTTGTTTTGTTTACTGTGTTAGTGTAGTACCGGTGGTAGCATAGGGTCAAAGGTTACTCTTACATTATTGTTCTTATTCTCTTCACCAGAACTAGCTGCAGTTGAAGACAAAGGAGGTGAAGACATGCCAAGTCTGAAGTCACTTCAAGAAGGTATGATAGCACTCCGCATATTTTTGTTTAATTTATGATATACCTTTGATGTCCACTTAAATGAACCCACATGTTTTTTTTTCTTTTCAACAGAGATGATAAAAGTCAATGAGGCATTGGATGACAAAAACCGGTAAACAGATCATGATTATTATTAGTCTTTTGAAACATACGTACAGTTTATGTCAATTATTATTCACAATTGTTTGCTTTCGTTCCCTCTTACCACAGACAAATATGTGAACTGGAGTTGGAGAAAACTCAAGCTTCAGGAAAATTGGTCAAGTTGAAAGCTGAGACAAAAAATCTTCAGAGCTTCATCGGCGTGCTTGAGAAGTCAGTTTCTCTTTGCAGTGTGAACTGTTTATATTTGCGTATTGGTATTTGTCTATACACAAAGACCTTGATTGACATTTTTTAATGTCTTCTCAGGCTGACCGAATGGAGAGTCAGAGAAAAGACGGAAACACACACCCTGTACACTTTCCTCTACGACACATTGCGTTTACAGCTGGTGCACGCAGGTAGATATATTTTTTTGTCTTGTCAGCAGAAATAATGATTTTTACTTATTTTCAATTCAGTAGCTCGACTTAGTATTATGTTGAACCAATGGCGGGCTGACTTTGGACACATTCTCACCTATGGGCAATTTAGTCTTCAATTAACCTAACTTGCATGATTCTGGAATGTGAGTGGAAGCTGGCAAAATAATTAATGTGCTGTCTTTGTTTTGTAGGAGCGGAACCTGATCGGAAAACATCCCGGATCAATTTCAAATTTGTCCTTGATGGTAAGGAAAAAACAAGCTGTAGTTATACATAGTAAAAACAGTTTGCAATCTCATCCACACAATATTATTTATTACATAAGTCATGCCAAATTACATTTTTATATCGACTCAAACAAATGATTTTTGTTTTTTATTTTTATATCTAGATGAAAAGTCACAGAGCCACGCACGCATTACTCACAAACTGCTGTCTCAGCATATCGAGTTTGAAACAGCCTGGGTGGAGAAGTACCCAACAAATAGTCACATCCCAAAGGTCTGTGTGCATGGATCACAGATTCACAATATTTGTATTCTAATTGCAATGGATGTTTCTGACCTATTTTTCTTCTTTTATGCAGCTGCTCCATGACTTGTCCTTGGTGGTGAGTACCTGTCGGCTCTTGGGGGAGGAGTTGCGACTCCTGAAAATGTGGGGAGGTTCACGGCTCAACATTGTGGACGTTAGCTGTCAGGACACTCGGTGAGAATTTTGATGTATTGGCTGACATCGTTTTTATGTTGCAGGTGTTATTGCAACTAATATGGTGGTCTTGTTCTAGGGTGAATATTGTCTTCAGCAGTCTGAGGAGACGTTCCAGGTTTGAGGTCGTTTTGTCAGTCAGCTTGGCCAAACAGTGCTATGTTCTTCATGTGCATAGCTTTCGAAACTTCTTTGGAGATGCAAGGTACGTATGACCACGTTAAAACAGTTTGGACATCCCTGAGCGATAGCAAAAAATTTTATGAGATTTTTTGTGTGTGTGCAGGGCCGAGCAAATTGACCAGATTCTCAAGTCTTTCTCCACAGGCAGAAACCTATTGACAAAGACTATCAAAAAGATCAACTGTGATTTACTTTGTTGAAAGTTGTACAATATGCCCCTTTGTAAAGGTTTTTGGATTCCTATCTGCAGAATTATGTTGTTGTATTTTGTCAGGCTGCAGTTCCCTCATTGACCTGTAGATGGCAATGATGTTCTACTTAATTTTGGTTCCCAAATTAAGATGTTGAGGTTAGTGATTTTGTAGTAATGTTTGGAATTCTCTTGTTACTGCAGTGAATATGTTTTTGTAAGATTTTATGTTTCTTAAAGACCCATTGGTGTGTATTATTCATATTCAAATAAACATTTTGGAATTAGCTTTAGGGGTTTTTCTATAATGTCTCCAGACCAGGAGTTCAATCACAGCTGGTTGACAAAAATAATGTCAAAAATGTGCATTTTTTTGCTCCATTGTCTTTTGGGTGACTCAAGACTGACATTTGAAAGGTCAAATGAAGAGAGACAACCAACCCTCTGAGATGTTTGACTGTCCATTTCTGTCTGATGCCCTGACATCAAAGGTCAAAGGTGACTTGTCAAACCGTCACCTTTAAAAAGCAGATCAGGTGAGTCAGCTTTAACAAAACTGTTTACCTCCACCTTCAAATAAACCGCATCATAAATATTGACACCATTTTCCTTCCCTTGTAACACTTTTATCCTGATTTAGAGGTATTTACATTGTCAATCGTGATCACTAATTCAATTCGATGGATCATTTGGCTTCAGGCAACTCTTTTATACGCACACCTCGAAGCACTATTTCACAGTACTAACCTCGTCAGTGTCTCCGCCTGACATCAACCCCTGTGCGGCAGGGTGCTGAAATTGGTTTCAGAAGATCGAAAGCCACTAAAGGCTTTGATTTGTTGTTCGGATGCTGTGCATCATTTTCAGGAAGACCTCATTATAAAAAAAAAAAAAAAAAACTGTTTGTTTCTTGACGCTCTCTTTTGTTTTATACAATAGAGTGCTGTTCTTCAAAGTTGACTCCAAACATCAATGGCGTGTTCTCATGTTCATCGCTATCAGAGACCCTACCCCCCACCAATGCACTCCTGTACGCCTCCCGGACAGCTGAAGTTATCTTGTTATGTGGCATTAGGGGGCCGACTTAATTGGTCCTTGCAGGCAGGTAATTAGTTCTGGTGGCATGTGCTCCCAGAGGGATATGAATAGAAGGAATAGAGCTTGATCCCCCCCTCCTCACCCCCTCTCTTCCTCTCCCACTCAACACATTCACACACACACACACACGGACGGACGTTACCGCATTCTCTGGTCATTCTTCGGAAAAGACAATAGGACTGCCTTGTTAAAATAGGCTCGTGCTCAGCAGGGGGATAGCGGAACCACAGCAGCTGCCCCGTAGCATCAAGCCTTAGTGAGGCCATCACCGAAAAGTTTACTGCCAAATTAACAAAGGAAGTCTTCAACAGGGAATGCATGAAGGTGAGAGGTTAGGTTTCAATTATAGTTAGAGTTAGTGAGCTAGTTGTCGGGAATTCAACCTTATAGTAAATCTATTTATGACATACTGTAGAGGGCAGTGGTGGGCGAGTCTACCTCGAGTCCAACAAGAACCCAAATAAGTCTGCTGGATTTGTTCTTGTCAGTCTTCAGTCATACCATCGGTTTTGTCATCATTGTGGCATCTTCATCAAGTGCTTTTTTGACACACTTTTGGAATCCAAACATCCAGACTTGTGGTTGTTGTGTGACCCACACCCCAAGCCCGCGAACAGGGGGACAACAGCCACCTTAGCTAAGTGCATTCCCTGAGGCTCCAATCCAAATCCCTTCTTGACCCTTACTGATAAACTATGCTATGGATAGCACAGTGAAGAGATTTCCTTTAAAATAAGAACCAGTCCAAAGTTTCCACAGAAACAAATCCACGTCTCATGTTATATATGACAAAGCTTTTCTTATTGTCTTTGCATGCACGTGACCTTTCAAGCTGCGTGGAAACCGTATCCATTCAGATCGGGCACATGTAAACATACACTCACATTCACGTATTGTTTTTTATTATGTTTACAATTTTTATCACTCACAGGTAAAGTGTGTGTTTTTCTTAACCTAGTATTGTTTCTTGTCCACTAAAGGTGTGATTACCTCATAAAAATTATTTTATTTTCAATGTATAAAGTTATGACATAGCCTAAATATCATGACTTAGTATCAAGTCAAGTCAAATCAAGTTTATTTATATAGCCCTAAATCACAAACAAGTCTCAAAGGGCTTCACATATACAAAAAAATAACAATTATTCTCAAACGTCCCCTAATTTTATTTTTAAAAATGCAGCAAAGTAGAATCAGATAGCAAAAGACTTTTAAAACAGACATTGAAAGAGGAGACAGACGGGGTTTTGGTGACTTGAGAAGGCTCCAGGTTTTTCATTGTCTTAAGCCCAATGCAGCCTGGCCTTTGTCAGGTGCCCCCAAGCAGTAATTGCTCATGACTTCCAGGGCCTGGCACCCACATGTTCATGGAAGGATGGGATTAACACGTTAAGAGTGCCCCAGGAGTTACTGATAAGATTTTTGGAATCCTTTCATTTTGTGGTGAGGCCCAGAAGAGAACAGACAGTTCCAAAAAGGTCACGTTTAATAATGAAAAGTCTTTATATGTGTCTGATTATTATATTTAGCTCGGTTACGTTTCTCTTTGGAAACCCAGCAGCCTTGTCACTTTAATGAAGATGAATAGTTGAGTCGGCATTGTAAAGTTGCATGACTGGAAGTGGAGTGATGGAGCGCCTATACATTTGGAGTCATGCCCATTCGTCAGAGTTTCCAGTTAGGCATTCAATCAATTCACCGCTATATATGGTTCATTTATGTCACATTTCTGAGAGCGCCAGTACAATACCTTCACTCAACAAGCCTTCCCTTCTTATCGTGCCCAGCAGCTTGGCCGGATCAGGCGGTATAAAGTGGACTTGCCCAGAGGAGAGACGCCGTGTTCCTCTTACGGGTCCACTCATTGTTTCGCCTTGGCCTATATTTATTTTGATGTAAATCAGCTCACAAATGTGTTACGTCCTGCCCTTGTGTGCTGGGAGACTCATTTGACGAAGGGAAGTTCGTTCAATTGAGATTGGGTGTCTACAGATGGCTTGCCATTATACAGTTTTTATTAATAAGTGAGAATGACATCATCCTAACTCACCCACAGACACTGGGCCGGGGTCAGAAAAGGGCTTCCGTGACCTCTTGATCCATGGGTTGAAGATATAAACGCTAGATATATTTATATGCTCTAATTTTTTCTTTTTTATTTAAAATATGTAGTGTGAGTTTACAGATCATACACAGGCCTAAGTCTTATTTTTTTTCTTAGTGCGAGCACTGTGTAAATCATTGATTGTTTTCATTGTGCCATGTTAATTAATAAAGCTTGTTTTAGAGAAGAATACAATATACTGTAAAAAGTGTGAATACATTTTCCCATAGGCGAGTGAAATGTCAGAATGAATGAGAACCCAAAGCATATATTCATTTTTAAATAGGCTATCATTGATTTATTATTTTTGTCGTACAAATTAAAATATTTACACATTCATTTCCGATATATTATTTACACATTCGCGCTTGATGGGCTTCTGTTCTGGTAGTTGAGAGTGGGTGTTTTTCCCTCTCAAGGCTTCCGTAGGATTCCTTCACTGTCCGTGTGTTTGCGGTGACAGACCAGAATCACCGCGCACAAACTATGGAGGAGATCAACAACATTGAAGTCGTTCCTTGCACAGACTCCGACTACCTGAAGCCTTTCAGGGTCCACTACAACCAAGTAAGCTGTCTCTCCGCGACTGTCAAGATGCGGCTGGATGCTGCGGGTTAGCCCAACCCCCCCGCGATTCACTTTAGGAAGCTAGCAAAACATAAAGACAACGCTGACCTTAAACTGTCACTGACAGCGATCATCAATAATCACGAGATACCATTCGGACCAAGACATTTGTCTTTTGTGTCCTTTATCATGCGGTAGACTAAATATAGCTCGAGAATGCTTTTGTGACATCTGACAGCCAATGCACAATTCTAGCCTAGCATGCTAGCGTTAGCCTGCTGCAGATGTTTCAATTGCTGCTCGAGCATATGTTGTAAACAATAGTTAATGTACATGTTTAACACAATTTGTATTGTCATCATGAAAAATGGTATTAATTTGTCTATCTGTTTCATATTTTAATATTTAGTGTGTGTATTATGGATCTATGTAGACTAGCATCATGGGTTCAATCATGTTTGACCTTCGAGTTCCTTTCCCCTGCCACTCAAGATAGAAAAATAAGAAATTCAGTTGAAATTAATACAAAGGGAAGAGTTTTGTCTTTTTTCCCTGATTATCCTATTGACCTATTCACATATCGCTTGAAGCAGCTCTTTGTAAATGTGCCCTCAAGCTCAGTTACCAACTTATGGTGCTTATGGTCAGGCACGTTTCTTTTCACCATTTGGGGTTCACACCTTTAAGCTTTTTCAAGAGAATGGTGGAACAGCTAATACGGCAGATGGGCAACAAAAGAGATGATGATGGTGACTACCTCTCTGTTCTCCCCTCTTTTATCCTGGCCAGATCAGGATGGGCTGTTTCTGGAGTCCCCACAAAGGCTTTTCAGGCATCTCCAAAAACCTTTCATGCTGCACCTCTGCAACCTTACAATATATTCACTCTAAAAAAAATCCACTATGAAGTGGTTCTCTTCATCATTTATGAAGATCTGGTTTCATATCTATTAATGCAGGTGATTGTCCTTGTTGACTCTGGGAAAGGGCTTACTCACTATTGTTGCTTCATGTGAATCACAAGTTGCTACTTCATGCAGGCTAATTACCTTCACTTATTCATGATAATGATTTGAATTATTCATCCTCAGTAGCTTACAGCCTGTGGCCCCTTAGTCCTTCACTGAATGCACCCATTATGATCTCACTTGAATTGTTATTGAGCATATAAAAAAAAGTTAACTGTGGTATAATATATTTTGAATATATAAGCCAAAAGATAAAAACATTTAAAATGTGTAGGAACCCTTAACTGTGATGTTTTGTTCCAGTAGTCACCATCATATTTTTTTGCACTAGACTCCAGACTAGAGGCTGCAAAAATAGAGAGAATTAAATAGTTTTTGTAGTATGTTTATTTTTTTTATTGGAGAGCCTGCAAAGAATTAATAAACTGACCTTTTCTTATTTCTGCTTTTGGCATTAGCTGTTATGGGTGCAACCTACTTGGTGGCATTCATGTTTTTAAAATTGCATGCTTTTTTTTTTTTTTTAAATCCCGTGGATCATCTTCTGATGGTTCTGTCGATACTGTGAATGCTCATCACAGGCTGTCTGTCACGCATGCTTCTTTTGTTCCTTTATCTATTCCTGATCATTAGTGGAGCAGCTGTAAAGTGTGTATGGGAGGCTTGCCGGTGAGATCCCAACTGAAGTTAAATCCCCCCCAAAAAACCGGGAGCGCATATGTTAGGAATCAAAGAGTGCTATTGAATCGGAGGACGAGTTGATTTTTTTTTTTTTCTCCCCCTACTTTCTGCAGCAGCTGCCAGCTTTGTAGTATTGAGTGGGGTAAGCACAGTAGGTGTATGGCGCTGGTCATCGCACGTTAAGCACCTAAAAGATCAAGACGCTACGCCCCCTTTCTACAATAGCCTTTCAAACAGGAGCCTGTCATGTTTGATGCCCAAAAGCCAGAGGGACCACATTCATTTCAAGATCCCGTGAAGCCTCCTCTGGTTTCTCTTATCCCACATAGCCGCTCGCTCGGCGTCGGCTAATCACTGTGTCGTAATCCACATCGAACATGATTCTGCAGCTCTCCTGGGCCGGTTGCACCTGCCCCCCTCTCCCCTTCCTCTCAGCAAGAGGGCCAAGTAATGAGACGAACACCACCATCTGGGAGCGGTGACGGGATCCGAGAAAAAGAATGGCTGCATTTGAGTATCATCCTATTCCCAATTGTTGTGGAGAAAAAAAACTGGTTTATCAATCAGATTCATTCGATTTTACCGGGGTTGATTGAACACAAAGAAACACTTTGTGGCAGGCAGGTTAAGAAATGTAGGTGTTTCTGCGTGGGTGGCAAACTTGCAGGACTCAACAGGCTTCTTAAAATCTTTGTTTTGCAAGTAAGCGGGGTGCGGCTAGCTTGGCCGCACCAGAGAATTATAGCAATCGTTTGCATATTAGTTGATTTTCATTGATATAAAGGCCAAAACTTAAAATAATTAAACCCCACGTGTCTAACAATGATTTTGCAGGAACAAAACTTAAGCGCCTGTCATTTCTCAGACCTTCAAGACACCCTCAATGTGACTAACTGCTTAGGCTGCAAAAGTGCCGCCCGCCAATTTCTCCTGCTCGTCGGGCTCGGCTGGGTTGCCCAGACCACGGTTATAATCGAATGTGCTAAAATAAGACGCCAGTATGTCTCATGTCAGCCTCCTCGCCGTCTGAGAAAGCCTGCCAGCATTCAGACATGAGCATAAAAAAAAAATCTTCTGTTTTGATTGCATTGTGAAAATGAAATCAAGTGAATAATTTTGAAAGTATTTTTAAAACAATCTCACAGCTATCACTTAGGCAAATTCCTGGCCACTTTTACTTGATGAGAAACACGTGAGACACTTCCCGCACGCCGAACACTTGATCTCTTTTCTGCCGCTCTTTAATTGCACATTTGATGGTGTGTAATGCTGCACATCCTGTTGATGTGACAACATGACCGCAGGGCACATAAACAGCTATTTCCAACCTCTGCCATCGAAGCCCGACGACAATGGGACGTGTTTTGAGCATTTAGTCATCAGGATTCCCTCCCTGAAACTAAATCCATCTTGTAAACGCCCATCTTTTCTTTTTTGGAGACAATGCTTTCAAGTCATTGACTTATTTCGTTATACAATGTCTCCCTATCAGTTGGTGACCTTCTGACATTAGCAGATATTTGTCTGTCCAATGTTTCCTTATTACATTTGAATAATCTCCGAAACAAGATGTTTGAGGGAACTAAGGTTCAAATGAGTCATCTTCAGATTTTCATATTTATTGCATTTACTCATGTTGCCTTCTGATTTCTTCACAGAATGGCACAAAAAAGTCTTGGGACTTCATGCAAACCCACGACAGGTAAAAAACTCTTTTATACCCATTAATACTTCTATAATAATAATAATGCTGAAGTTTGCATCTCAGATCATTTAACTTTCCTCTACTACTGACCCCAAACAGAGGTCCACATGAAAAATAGTCCTGCTGAGACCAAATCCTGTATTTCTAAGACGAAATAGCTAACTTGTCCCTAGGTGTAAACTTTGCCAAAATATTATTTCTTGTTTTGACATGTAATGAATGGGCCAAAATTTGTTTTGCATTTCTGTTTAAGTGGCCATTACAGTTGACCCTCAGAAGTTATGTCTACACTCTAGATGTGAAGGTAAATAATGGGAAAAAAAAAATGAATGTTGTTGGTCCTTGCACAATATAATAGACTACAACAAGGTGTTAGCTTATCAGTGTTATTATATATCGCTTCCGTCTTTGGTTTGTTCCAAAATCTGCCACCCTAAAGTCACTCAGGACAGACTTGTTCGCTCAGTACGTTGGGAGGCATTACCGTATTTTCCGCACTATAAGGCGCACCGGATTATAAGGCGCACCTTCAATGAATGGCCCATTTTAAAACTTTGTCCATATATAAGATATATACATTTGGCCCGCGGGCCGGACTTTGGACACACCTGTTGTAGTGGCTCAATATTGGTCCATATATAAGGCGCACCTGATAAAGCGCACTGTCGGCTTTTGAGAAAATTTGAGGTTTTTAGGTGCGCCTTATAGTGCGGAAAATACGGTACTTTTAGCATTGTACAAATATGAAAAGAGCCAGGAAGTGAGGTGTGGTTGCTCACAACTTGGATGTAACTCTTCATTTGTTTTTAGGTCAGGGACAACACTTTCTCCTCACTGGTGTCACACGAACGAAAACTCATGGAAGCACAAAATACCAACAATTGTTGACTGGAGTCTAACACTCCAGTTTCTGCTTCGAGCCCATTTTAGGGAAAAGGAAAAACACCCACCTTAATTACCATGACTGCAACGACCACAGAATGTTCTGAGGGACGCTACGATAAACATCCACCAGTGCCACAAAAACATGTGTGCACTTGGTGGGTAGAGTCCCATTGTGTTGTTATTTTGACACCTTTGTGTTAGCGGTAGCAGACTGGTGCTTTCCAAGAAACCAGAGGAAAAAATATGTTCTTAACAAATCCACCGTGCATGCCGAGAACTCTTTGAATAACATTATGCCCGCCATCTTATTTTGCGTAAAAAAAAAAATACAGTCACTGTTTTGGCACTTAACACCAGTATTCACCTTCGACCCCGCTGTCCACATGTCCCACCTTTATCCGACTGTCTACTTTAAAGCCCCTTTGAGAAGGTAGCACGATTAACGATGCATGGAAAGTCCCAAGCATCTTGGTATAACCATTAGAGCATTTTGTCTGTGGGAAGCTGCAGGAGAGTTGTAATGGTGTGGAACACTTCGAAAAGACCCAGAGCTACCTCAAGGGACAGCTTCTATGCCTCCAGGCTACATGTCCTACTTTTTTATTTTTGCCTCAATCTGTTGCTGCATAATCGTATCTATCGGTCGCAGTTCTAATTTGTGATTCCAGCTGTAAGCATTTGCAATGATGCTAATTGCTCGAATGCAATGATACGAGGAGCTGACCAAAAGGACGGCGTTAGTTCTAAGCAAGTTGTGGAAGGTCCTTTCATCACGGGAATCATTTCCTCCTGCCTCGGACACATCCGCTTTCCCAACAAAAGGCTTTGCAAGTCTCCCCAGGCAGTGGCCGTCTGTCACATCCACATGTAGCAACCATGCAATACCTTGGGGGGGGGGGGGGTTAGGGTTAGCGTTTCTGAGGCCTCATTAAAAACACAATGGTTTTATGGTCTACACATTTGCGTAAGATCTTCATTGCATTAACCAGTTCTTCTTGACAACTGCAAAAAAAATCACATTTATTTTCAACTTCTTACCTGTTTGATCTATTTGCCTAAAAGCTTTGTACCCCCCCCCCCCCCCCCCCATTTCTCCTCAGTGTATCCGTGCTGATATTCAACACCACCTCCCACTGTTTTGTTCTCGTCAAGCAGTTCCGTCCAGGTATGTTTTTTTTTTTTTCTGCCCCACCAGTTTTGGAGCACACAAATCTAATGTACCCTTGGGGTGTGGCTGATTTATGTTCCGTGTGAGATTTTGATTGTTAACCACTTTCACTGATAGCGTGGTATATTTCCAAATCCCGTCGATTCATGTAGATTGGAGCAACAATGCTTAAGAGCCCCACCTTTTTTGTTACACAATGCCAGAGACACTTTCACACTGCACTCTTTTAAATTCAAGGAAGTCTGGGTATTCATATGTTTTCCCGCTCTTATTCCTCAGATAATAATAATAATGTTCCCTTAATCTGACATTTGTGTTCAACCAGAGGCGTCATGTCTATCAATTTGTCAACAAGAATAATATTTAGTAGGGAAATAAATAAATATTCATATTTGCGCCGATTCTACAGCTGTATACATGTGTGAGTGGGAAAGGAACAAGACGAAAGCATCTCAAGACGCTGAGAAGACCGAGGAGGGGGCCACCGAAGCAGACTCGGAGAGTCGGGAAGGCCAGGCGGACGCAGAGGTGGGGGGCTCGTCCGCGTTGCCTCCGGTGGCCATGGGCATCACGTACGAGTTGTGCGCCGGGCTGGTGGACAAACCCAACCTCTCCTTGGAGGAGATCGCCAGACAGGAAGTTCTGGAGGAATGTGGCTACGACGTGCCCGCTTCGAAACTCAAGCGGATTACTTCTTACAGGTGAGCACTGTAGTCAATCATAGTTGGAGTGCCGAAAATACATTTCGAAATTATGCTTGTATGCCGCAATATTCTTTTGGTGCTGCGAAGAGGAAGGAAGCATCATATGAGCCATCCATCATTTCCAACATTATTAGAAAGCTGCAGGAGAAAAACAATCCCACATTGGACAGCCGCACCTGCACAACCGTGACTGGCGGCTCTCATAACTCTTGTTTTGATTTGACTCCGGCGCCTCCTCCAGCTTTGTTGGTGTAGTCTATGGTCGATATTACGTGTGGGCCTCTTCCATTTAATAGATAGGTATCACCTTAACCCTCATGACCCTTATGAGGGTGCAAAGCTGAACGAGCAGGTCGGAGCCTGCTGGGATGATTTAGTGTGGCGGCTAAATGGGGCTTTGTTGCGCTTTATAAATACGGAAAGAGTGAAATGACATGTCTCACGTCGGACAGGATATTTGGGGTAGCAACTGCTACAAGATATCTGATGCATCAGATAACTACGCTAATCTCTAGTCGGTGCGTTTAACAATAGTTATTTTTTTGCAGGACAGGACTAAGAGTGTGATTTTTAGAATCCCCTAAAAATACAACCTGAATTTATTCCACCCTGTTTTGTCTCCAGGTCCGGCGTGGGCGTGACGGGTTCCAAGCAGACCATGTTTTACGCCGAGGTATCCGACGACAATTGCGTGAGTGCAGGCGGAGGTGATCCGCGGGAGGGCGAGTTCATCGAGGTAGTCAAAGTACCGTTGCACGAAGCCATGACCTTTGCCTACAATGAGCGCATTCCCAAAACCATGGGCGTCATATTTAGCTTCATATGGTTCCATAACAATATGTCTCCTAAGTACAAGATCTCCACCAATGTGTAACTATTAACTTTTATGTCCAACACTGGCCCAGCGCAGCTACTCACATCCTCATGCCATCACCTCTATTATTATTATTATCATTATTTAAAATTATTTGGGAGACTGGTTGACATATGCCAATGTGCATTTTTTTTTTTGCCCTTTTTTTATGTTTTCCATACTTTTCTCCAACGCAAACTGCCTCAATAGGCTCTCTTGCACTTTTTCTCATGTTATTATCGATGACTTTTTTTTTTTTTTCAATATATGGCACCGTTCATCCAAAATGGCTGCATATCACTGTTTTTATATGCCGGCCCGAGAGTAAATGAATGATCAGCTGCTTTCTTGAGGCATCATAGCCTGCATTTACAGAGCCATAATTCGTTTTGTCGATTTCCTTTTTATGCTGTCAAGTCATCTCTTCAGAGCAGAGTCTCTGCTGAGCAACCGGTTGGTTTCAAAACGTGCCCTTGAAAACCTTTATTACTCAAATTGTGGTCCAAAACATTGCAAAAAAAAAAAAAAAGTGCTCGCCATGGTAATTGTACTGTGTCGTTAGCAAAGCCTCAAATCATTTCCTAGTTTCCAACAACTAAGAAATCATGCCAAAACAAAAACAATCAGAGGACATTTGTATTTGTAAAGTGAAAATGAATTTTGCTGCATTTACACATGGATACTATCTGCTAAAAAGCTCAGGTCCAATTATTAAATTGCTTATTCCTATTCAGGGAGAATCTCTGTGATGATGACCAGCATTTAACGAACTTATTTGCAGCAAAATTTTCAATCTTCTCAATATCTGTGAAAAAAGGGCTTGGTACCACATTGTCTTGTTGTTGCATGCAAGGGGGGAGGGCAAGGAATTTCTTACTACATTGTAGACATTTGGTGGTACAGATTCAAATGACCTCAAATACATTCTGATAATCAGATCATAAAGGTTTGACTGATCCGAGTGACTGCAAGATGATATTTCGGAATTAAGTTTGGAAATGCTATATGCTGTACTTATGTAAAAGTGAGGATTATTAGTTGTTTTGGGAAATTGTAAAAAAAAACTGTGACTGATCCCCTGATGACAATCGACATTTAAGCTATAAGGTAATTTACGATATTAAAATAATCCAAAATGTATTCCAAGTATAAGCAATAGTGTTGTTTCAGGTGTCCTGGTGCATTGTTTGCGGTCGAAATGCATTGTTCGAACCCGCACCAACCATACCGATATTTTCCAAACGTGCTTCCGAGCCACACAGGGTTGAACGTTCAGTTTTAGTTTGATGACTACCGAGGCACTCGAGCAATCAAATCGTGCAAAACAAAGTGTGCTAACATGCTAAAAAAAACAGTTGCATCACAAATATATAACGAGAACATCATGAGCTGACCATTTAGCGGCGGGGTGGGGGCGGGGGGCTAGGATTGGGTTGACTTGACATATTAAATTGGTTTTCCTTCTGATTTGCTATTAAATATAATCTGAAGCAGTCTGTTTATGTGCCTGTAAAATGTAGTTTTGTTCTGCCTTTACAAAGATGTCCACCCCCCCCTTTCCACAAATCGATATGACTTAATTTTCCGTATTCATCCTGGCGGACATTTGCGCCGTGTGTGTTCAACAAGCCATTTTTCACCGTATAAAGTGACTTCCCCCCACCCCCCCCTCTTTCTAAAAGCCATACGCTCCCTCTCTTAAAGCTAACACAATAATTGAGGTAGATACTTGTGTCATCCATTGTTGCATAAGGTGAAAAGGACCACAAGCTCAATGCTAAGGGCAATTCTACCTCCATCACTCAGGCATGAAACAGAACTATTTTGTGCCTGTTTGCTGTCTACAAAGCGCTGACATATCCAAATTTCAGCATCACATTAGAAATTTCCAAAAGGATTACATTCAATAACACCAGATTTCCGTGTTTAGTGTCCCCCATGATTATGCTGTAGTTGTTTCTTTAACTGATTTATTTCAATCTGTGCTTATTTTGTTTCCAAGTCGCTTCAGTATTTTTATTTTTTTTAAATAAGGTGCTATGTGAAGTGTTTGTAAAGTGAGACCGGTGGCGTCCGGTTGAATTAGAAGTCGAGACGTGGGTGTTGCAGTTTATTCGAAAACTCTGAGCCGCAACTATTAATTAATTTGACTAATTACACAGCACAGCTATATTTTTTTCTGTTTTTTTAGCAAATTTGTAGCTGGATTTACACATACAACAGAGTGGTAGTCTGCTATAAACCTTTTCGTTGTGCAAGCTCATGTTATCAGAAATACAAAATATTTTTTTTAAATCACAAGGTCAATCAAAAAACGTGTTTTTGTGTATTTATTTTCTGGTGTTGCAGACTAAGCTCTTTTTTTTTTTAAAGAAGTATTTTCTCAAACACATACATGTTTCACACTTGATTAAGAGTGTTTGATCTTTGTGGATGTTGTTTTTCTGTAATGTTACAAATCTGTTCAATTTAATTACCTAAATGTTAATATATTATACTTTTAGAACATGATTCTTGGTACCAACAAATCGTGTACCAGTATACTGTATTTAAGTATGATATCTTGCATGTGCACTTACTGTGATGGAATAAACTGCATTAAGTTGAAATAAAATGGGTTGGATACCCCAAAATCAATTTTTCATTTTTTTATATTTCTGAAGAACACACTGAAGGCAAGTTGATATACAGTGATCCCTCGCTACTTCACGTTTCGTTTATCGCGGCTTCACTACATCGTGGATTTTTTTTTCCAAATTTAAAAAACATTTAAAAGTCAAACTAAAACTTCTAAATTGAGGAAACATGTGTCTAACTTTTAAGACAATGTAGTATTGCTCCAAATGTTCGTTTACATTCCTTTAAAAGTCCGTTTTCGCGTGTTAGCACGATAGCGAATTAGCATATTTCCGCTAACTCGTTAGCCTGCCCAGTGGTGACCGTACTTCTTGGATTTCACTTATCCCGGGTGGTTTTTGGAACCAATTATCCACGATAAACGAGGGATTACTGTATCCATATATTTATTATTCTTTGTCGTACAAATTTATATTATTACAATTCACATCGGATGTATGCGTCTCAAATTTGATACGACCAAACTCGATGTGGCTCACAACATGACATGGCACATTTATGCAAAGAATCCCTCCGTGCAAACCCAAATGAATGTAAACTATCTTCAGAATTTAATCTCGACAGGTATCGTTTTCCAAGAATGAGCGTGTGATTTTATGATGTTATCATTAGATGCACGAAGACAAAATAAAACTCTTGGGAAACAAGACGACAACATTCTGAGGAGTCATTGTCAGTGGTGCAAGATCACCATGTTGTGACTTAACCAGTTGCAAGCTTCTATTGTTCGTAACTTACCGTATGTATTATTTCCTGAAGAGCATTCCATCTTTTGCAACATACTTCTCTTGAGCTCTGCGATGTGTGTTGCTTGGGAACAAGATCGCAAAAGATGTGCTCTGATTATCGTGCTTATGCTTAATCTTTTCATACAAATCAGGATCATAACAAAAAAAACACAAAATCCAGTCTGACAAATTTTATGCTTTATTTTTAATAGTCAGAGAGTCTAATGAAGAAGCCAAAGTGACAAGGTGTGTTTTCTTTGTGTGAACATCAAAATCGAAAGAGAACATTCTTGAGACGCTCCTGAATGAGGATGTTGAGTCAGTGACATTCCACAATTCGTCATTGTACTCAACAGAGATGCGATTGCTATTTGTTCTGTTCACCACATGTACAATTACAGCACTTGATTTTTTTTTTTTCTCCTATCAACCGGCCCCGTCACATTGAAAGCCCAAAGGTTCCCTGGAATTCTGCACATCGCCATTATAACTTAAGCAGCACAACCCATTTCGTGCTTTCATATTGTAACAGGACACATGGGATGTCTCCATTCTCCAGAGACCATCTGAAGCCTGGCAGATGGATTACCTTGTCAGTGTGACCCATTCACAAATGGGAATTAAGATGCCCATTGAGAAGAAGATCCACCTCCATAGTTGACACAATTCCACCGCACTCCCCATCTGTATGCAAATGAGACCTTGTATGGGGAAAGGGTGTGTGTATTTCACGCCTTTATTGTTTTCCTATGATATAGATATGTACCAAGTATTATTTCTTCTACCCAGAATGTCTCTGTTTGGGACTGCAGAAAGCTGGAGCCCATCCCAGCTGACTTTGGGAGACTACACCCTGGCGTGGGAAGTCAACCCACGCTGCCTGAGCGGAAGTCACGCAAATCCCGTTATACAATCGGTGACTTATTTTATTGTCTTAAAATTCCGACGCTAATATCATGCAGGATTTAGTATATGCATGTACAAATCTTTTTTTTTTTCTGGGGATTTTGCATATTGTACACGTGCTTGCATATTCCGCCTTCCTTGCATTCCAAAAACATGCATGTTAGGTTAATTATAGACTCAATGGATGGTTGTTTGTTTATATGTGGCTTGCGACTTCTGGCGACCAGTCTGGGGTGAACTCCGCCTCAAGTCCAAAGTCAGCCGAGGATAGGCTCTAGGACACCAGTCACCCAAATGCGGGCAAGCATAATGGAAAATGAATGGGTGGGCGGAATATTCATGTTTGGTGCGGCCCAAGCATTCCTTCAACTGAATGTGAAAGTTTGTACAAATTAAGATTTTGGCATCGTTGGAAGTATGCGTTCCCTTATGTTTCAAGTTACTGTATTTTCTGGACTATAAGGCGCACCTAAAAACCTCAAAAGCCGACAGTGCACCTTATAGTCCGGTGCGCCTTATATATGGACCAAATTCCTCAATTTAAACTGGCCCGAAGCATTGTGTCATGAAATCAATTATAAGTGGCCCGCTGAAGACTATGAATCATGAATCAAAAATCATTATTTTGTGATTATAAAGTAATTTGTTGCGTCTGAAGTTTAAATAGAAAAGATAAAATGAAATGGTGCGCCTTATAGTCCAGTGCGCCTTATAGTCCGGAAAATACGGTATATGAATTATGTTATGCACTAAAAAGCAATGTAATATTGGCCCACTTGAATTCAGCCCTTGAGGACAAGTTTGCCAAGGGTTAAAAAATGCTAACTATCTTCTGGAAGAAGTAGTAGTTCTGGAGGAGGTTCTGAATATCTACTAAAAATCATGCCGAGTATTTCATTATCCAACAATTTGAAGAGGAACATCTGCAAACTCCAAACAAGCTCAAGGTAACATTTTCATGGTTTGGCAGCACATTTTTACTAAATTGAATATTCTAATCTACATTTTCATCTATCCACACCTAAAAGTAGAAACACTGTTGGTCTCTCTTGCAGTTGGGTCATGACCTCATGGATTAACATGCTTTGAGGAAGAGCAGCGGGTGAGCGACTGACTGGTCCAGCCGTAGATAAGAACCGAGGTGAATGCTGACAACCTGTTTCTTCTTTGAAAACAACCAAAGCTGACCTACCGTTTGAGGTTTTGTTTCATTTTCTGCAAGCCGGTGAGTTGTGCCAAGCGTCTGTTGTTGCTTATCGGTATATTTACGAGCGTCCCGAGCTTTACCTGAAGGGGTGGATGGTACGGGCTAATGTCTGTTTGCGTGCCTCCACATGTGGAAGGAGGTTGTCTTATCAGTGATGTTCAGACTGCTGAGAAAATTGACAAAGTGCTACATTTCCTCTTTATCCATATCATCCATGGTCAAAATGGATGACGTTTGATAGATTAGGTTAATAAAATTGGGTCAAATTTGATAAAAAATAGAAATAAATAAATACATTTTCAATTGTTATATTTTTTAATTTTTATAACTTTGAGGAAATGACAATGTCATTATAAAAATTATAAATAAATAAATAAATATACTCATTTATTTATTTATAATTTTATAATGACATTTATTTATATATTTATTTAATTAGACTTATTTTTAATTTATTTATATATTTTTATTTTTTTAAACTTTGAGGAAATGACAATGTCATTATAAAAATTATAAATAAATAAATAAATAAATATATTTATTTATTTAGAATTTTATAATGACATTTATTTATATATTTATTTAATTATATTTATTTTTAATTTATTTATATATTTTTTTATTTTTATAACTTTGAGGAAATGACAATGTCATGAAAATTCAGCTTAGTGAGTATCCAAAGTGGGAATTCTTATTTGTTTTTTTTATTTTAAAATCTGTTTATACAGAGGTTAACCATCATCGGTGAATAGATTGCATTCAACCGTTTGTTAGCTTTTCTAGCTAGGTAAGGGAGCAAAATATTCATGTTATCTTGACATTTAACACAATATCATAAATGCCCTTTATTAGCGTGTTCCAAATATCTGACGAGTGTGTGTACGGCTCACAAGGAAGGTTGCCCAGCTGTCATCTCGTGTGAAAAATCCGTTCGAGTGTATCATGCAAGACATTTTGAATGGCATTATTGTCATCCACTTGCTTAACTGGCTAACATGTTTGTCTATGGGTAGGGCTGCAAACTTAATAGCATGCAAATATGCATTTCCCGTTTGTTTGGGAAAGTCTTCCTCTTTGAACAGCAACATTTCACACAGGCTGGCTAGCTTGGCTGTCTGGCTGAATGAAACCTGAGCTTTTCTGCATGACGGCAAACAAATGCATACAGTACCACCAGCAGAGCAGAACATAAGGGTATGAAAAAGATACCTGCGTGTGTCAATGGTGACCACATGTCTCCTCTTATCTCAGCGGAACTGCCATTTCCACACACTTGATAGCTCAGTCAACCATGGGAACCAAAAGAAAAGGGCAGTCAACTTGACGTACCAGGTTCTTCAACATTGGAATAAATACCTTACCCGTAAAGTCATTAATAAATTGTAAGGTCAGCTATGATGAAAATAGGTGATGAGGCCTAAGAAAATCTCAGCTTTTCATTCATCATAGCACGAAAGAAGCTGCTATGCTACACAGTAAAACATAAAAATGATTTTATTTTATTTTTACTTGAAGACTGCTACTACAAAAATAAAGGCAAGCATGATAACACGACAAAGAATGTGGTACGGCAGCTCCGAGATGAAAAAATACATTTAAATTTATGAAAAATATAGGGTACCTGCAGCTGACACTTGCGGAATACCAAAAAAAATTGTCATTATTTCCTCCTTATTCACATCATTCAAGATACTACCATTCTTTTATCTTCTACCAAAACCTATATTGATACTAAATCAGATCAGACTGGAAAAGTTTGAAAGATTTTCCAACATCCAAATGACATCGTTGACCTATTTACAGAACAAACAATTTAACCTTTATTGTCAAGTGTTAATCTCCTCACCAAATAAAAAGTGCAGAAGAAACAATATAACAATATAATGAAGCGGAAGGAAAGGAGGGGAAAAAAACATCAAATTACCAAACAAAGCCACTCTATTATTTCATTCTTTCACACCACAATTTTGCCGTACATGCTATTGTACTAAAGAGGGGAAGGGTGGTGTTGGCCAGGAAACATATATCAATGATGCTGAAACCTACAACCCTGAGGTCACCACTCAAGGCCATTTATTATTCAAAGTTAAAATCACCCACAGGGAGAATAAACTGCTTTTGGGTCCAAGTGGGGACATTTAGATAATTTTTTTGTCTTTAACATGACTGTTGTGCCTCTCATAACATTTGAAATGTACTTTTTTTAAAATTTATTTTAATATATGTGATGTTTGTTTTCTACCCTGTGGGCCAAGAGCCTATAATAAAGTTTATTAATTAAAACTAATCAACCAAATTATGAAATACATTTTATTCCTATGAATTCTTACATGCAAATATTTGCATAAACTCCAGACCTGCTTGTCAATATTATAGCTTGTTTAAAATCTAAAGAAGCCATGCTACCACTAAACCCCTCCAACACACACACACACAGGCGAGACCCCAAAAGAGAGATAAAAGAGAATGGGCCCCGTCACTCGTATACGCGTGCACACACACACACATACACACACACTGAGATCTGAAAAGAGGAAAGCCATGAAAAATGGATGAGAGAAGAAATCCACTTCACCTCCCCCTTGGAGGCTGGCAAACCCCCCACAGTGCTCCTACTCATCATCCCTTCTCCTCCTACCCGTACACGGTCCTACAATTACATTTCAGGATTTTATTTTGGATGTTTTGTTGTATGTTAACATGTTTTATGAATGTCATTTGTGTTTAACTAGCTTTTCGTTTGTTAGCAGGGTACTTCCTAGTTCGTGGAGGATGAGGACCATTGGGCTTCTGCAGTGGCTCATGCGGTTAAAAAAAAAAAAAAAAAAATCCTGTTTGTGCACATTTATTCACATCCACAACATTACATGGATTCTTCTTTCTTCCGAAGTTAAATGAAAATCAATGTTTTCTCTTTTGTTTAATGATTCTCAGTGTGCCTAGTGCAAAAATGACTGCTGTGAAGCGGATGTGTCCATATTGCGCTCTTGGAATGCTGGCTAAAAGATATTTCGGGCGGTCCTGGCATATGCCATTTTGAGGTTATGAAAAGTACGCAGTAAACTAGTTTGAGCAGTGGCATAAGAATGGCATGTGGCGAAAGAAGGCACGCTCACCACTGAATTAAATTTTTTCCATTTCAATTGTTTTTCTTTATAGTCTGTTCTATTTACTATAATTCTGATTATCGCCATAGGAACGTAATTCCAATGTAAATAGGGAAAACCCTTTATTCAATAATAATTGATAATATTAATAATTGTATTTTTGTAAATGTAAATTACACTTCGGCACTTGAAACTAAAAGTAAAAAAAATCATGTATTAAAATTATTTAATCCCCCGCTTCATACCACAACAATTTTAGCAACCATGAGTATTTTTTTTTTTTTTTACAAAGGTTTTGTCGGCCCTGACCTTTCAACATTGGATGAATAGCTTTAAAGCAAATGAATGAAAAGCGTCCATAACATATTTCATCGGGAACCACGAAAAGCGCACCCACATTGTTCCTCCACCGCTCAAAGCCAGGTGTGACAACTTAAAACACTCCAATGCACTTATGGCTGTGTGTGAAACGTTCCAGTCAAAGCGGCTGCAGCAGGTCAGGCTATCGACCTTTAAGGCATATCTGA
Source organism: Syngnathus scovelli (assembly GCF_024217435.2). Taxonomy (NCBI): domain Eukaryota; kingdom Metazoa; phylum Chordata; class Actinopteri; order Syngnathiformes; family Syngnathidae; genus Syngnathus; species Syngnathus scovelli. The sequence goes on along the minus strand of NC_090866.1, from coordinate 8,765,378 downwards.
CCTTCTGGCAGCCGGCCAATGAGGATGCATGGGACACCAACGTGGTGGTTTCAGGGGTTGGGGGGGGGGCTCACATACATTTTAATTGATAGTTTTTATAGGAGACCCTCAAAACAAAGATTTTGAGCGATTGTTTTTATTTTAATGGGTTTTTATTACTATTTATTATTAGTCTGTATGTGATCTCAATCCATGCAAAATCCCTTAAATCTCAAATCATCACTTGTGGCTTAGCTCACCTGGGCATACTGTCAAGGGAATGCAAATGACCTAAAAAAAGACTTTTGTCTCTGTGCATGTACATTATGGATATAAATAGTGTCTTTATATGTGCCACATGTTCAGACCAAGAGAGAAGACATAAATCAACACTGGTTATATCTAATTTGCTTTTACATACAGTATAAAAACAATAGGTAAATATTTTTAGATTGCAAATTGAATACTGATAAATGCAAATGTGACAAAACCAGGATAAGACCTAAATGCGTGTTCTGAGTTTGAACACGGTTTACTACAAACAGTAGAGGGCGCTCTAAACTGATACAAAACAGGTTTGACTATACGGGAGGAGGACCTCAGTGAACTGGGGCTGCTTCCTTTTTGATACCAAGTCTCAAATAACAAGAGCATCATTTTTAACCAGCCAAACAATCTGGCTGCAATTATTTTCCACCTCTAAAATAATAATAGTCAACCTGGCATTCATTTTATTTTCAAATAATGGTACAAAAGAGAGCAAGGAATAGTCCCGAGAACTGTCTGCATATCCCCCACATTTGCACAGTTTCCTGCAGAATAGTGCACCTGTTGACCTTTGAAAGGTCATGGTGGCTCTTGAAACATTAAAACAGCTTTAAAATGATTCTAAGCACAAGGAACAAAAGTCACCCATTGATAAGAGGGTACCTTGACATAGATATTTAATACCAATATTATTTTCTCTAATATCCAACTCACTTTTCATCCTCACTAGGGTCATGCATGTGCTCGAGCCTATCACAGATGACTTCAGATAAAGAACTGGAGCCTGGATTGCTTGCTCGGATTGGGAACTAGAGAGGGGGGCCACAATTTTTCATCTGTGCAACAAGGGGACCACACGCGTAAAAAAATCAACTCACTCAAATTGTTAATATTATCGAGGTAAAACGTTTGTCTTGCATATTCTAAATCTGCCCAAAAAAGCCCACTGACGTTGTAATATAGGGCAACCCAGTGAAAGCACAACTAAGTCTGCCATCTAGTGGTAAATGGTGATATTTCAACTCAAAGCTACCGTTCCCCTGTATAATATTTTACAGGAATCTCAGGATTTATAGCCCCCATTTTTAATAGAAAATGCATATTAAAGGGAATTTTCTTCTTTTTATTGGTGTTGTGTGGGACTAACGCTGAATCATCGTAATCATCGTTGCTTTTGTGCTCAGAAGGATTAAAGGGAAGCCCTTGAAAAAATTCAAGTTTTAGGGGGGAGGAAGATTGGTAGTGGTTGGTGCGGCGGGTTATGGTGGTGAGAGGGAGGGAGGGAGGGAGGGAGGCTATTCCCACTCATGTCCGCCCCCTAATCCGGTTGGCTGTCATCCTGCCCCGTGGCCAATTGCTGAGAGGTTGGCGCAACTGTCAATCAAAGCCGACGTCCTCTCCTCGGGCTTGCGGCTCTGAGAGACGGTCTCAGTCAGTTCGCCGTGTGGAGACAGTTCGGACGGAGGGGAACAGAGCCCACTCGAGTGAATGTGCGTGGACCATCAGCAGCGCGCCGCAGCCTGCCCGCCCCGTGCGCACGCGTGCTCCGCCCGGCGCGGTGTAACCGAGACACGCGTGTGATTCTTTTTTTTTTCTTATTTTTTTTAATTTCTATCTTTTTTAAGGGGCTTGTTTTTTGTTATTGTTGCATGTCAGGAGGCTCGGAGCTGCTGTACGCCGGCTCTGCGGCTGTTTGTCTGCGCTCACCGAGCCCCCTCCCTCCTCCTATGGGACTCTAATTAATCGGAGGCATGTGGACTCGCACCAGGATTAGACATCGCTTACTAATAGTGTGCCTGCTGTTGACGTTATGGACCAAGGTAAGACGCTTCCCCGCTTCGTTTTAAACAATAAAATATTTTTTGCATCGACATTGACGCATGCACACCGTCGCACGCGTCAAATATCGGATTTTAATTCGCCCGTGTCCAAAAGTTGGTGGGCGTGGGCACATTTGGACCTTCTTTGCATCACGTTGGTAAATTTCAATTATCTCCATGTCGTTATCGGTGCACGAGATCACGCCACCTTGACAGAGACTCACATCAGAGGGATTAAGACTTGTTCGCCTTAACCCCTCCCCGACCTTTTATCGCTGTCAATTAACACATATATAGGGTGGCTTTCATTTCGGGGCCCACGCGACTTGCAAATTGCACCAACTGGCTGCTGCAGGGATCCAATTTGCACCAAGCGCCCCTAAAAACGTGCACGCGCCACTTTATTTTGAAGCTGCACAAGCCACCAGACACGCATGATGACCGCTTGCACAATATTATGGCAGTAGTCGTGATGTTGTTGCTGCTCGCTTTTATATTTAAATCTAAAATATAAATACTGTTGTGATCGCGTGCATTCACTCAACTGTAATTGCAGGTTGCATTTTTTTATGTTTGTCATGACCATCTGATTGTTATGCAAAATGTTATATTAGAAATAAAATGTATGCGCACAAATACACACTTTTGGATTAGACAAGATTATCAATATTGTTTGTAGTTTTGCTCAACTGTACTGAAACGCACAAGGAAGCAGTTTTTAATTCATTATTCAAAAAAATCTTGATCACTGTATTGGATCGATTGTCTTGTCTTAATATTAGGGACACCTGCATGCATGCAAAGTCAAATGAGTCCCTATGCACAAGCAAACATTTGAAAATTGTCTCTTTGTGCGATTTTGAATGAAACGGAAATAGTTTCATGTCTAATTAGTGGTTGGAATTTGCGGTGTTTTGGAACTGCAGGGAGACACATGTTTTCACAAAATGTATTTTAATTTCTTATTTACTAAGATTCACCTTATTCCACCTGACTTGCAAATGAAACAGACTGTGTGCAGATATTTTATTTTTTTCAATCATTGCAAATTAAACAGACTAGCTAAACTACATGTAAATGATGGTAACACTGGACAATGAAGTAATCAAAACACAAAATGTAAAAATATTAAAACATCAGCCATTTAGCGGGCGAGGCTAACACTTCCCCACCAGTGATTTAAATCAGGGTAACTTTGGCATTACTCTTTGGATTTTCCTTATTTAAATCACGGACACACCTTTAAGGTACCATATTTCGACCATATTTGATTTTGAATACATAATTTAGATTGATGGTTTTTTTTTTTTCAATGGGTTTCTTTGTTGCATGGCGGACTGATTGACTTCAAACTTGTATTGACAGGCTTGATCAAGTCTGTGCATTTAAACCGCAATTGGAATGGCACATATGGGAAACTTTTTTTTCCCCTCAGCACATTTGGGCAAGTTTCAGATTTTTTTTAGTTTTACAAACACTACAAACCAACTGGTAACATGTCAATGTCAATTAAAACCGAGCATGATCGCTGACTTGAAAGGCAGATGATCGAGTGTCAGCTCTCATGTAATTGTGGGCATTTCTCAAACGTTGTTTCCAGGCGTCCCAGTCAACAGGCTATTTCGAGCTGCAGCTGATCTCAGTCGAGAATGTGAACGGCGAGTTGGCGAGCGGGGAGTGCTGCGACGGCTCCAGGAGCTCCCATGAGGATCTACGCTGTCTGGAGGACGAGTGTGACACTTACTTCAAGGTGTGCCTCAAGGAGTATCAAGTGGACATCACCACTGGAGGGCCCTGCACCTTCGGAACTGGATCTACACAAGTTCTTGGTGGAAATATGTTGAATTTTCAAAATGCAAAGAACAAAATCAGCGACGCTGGCAAAATTGTCATCCCTTTCCAATTTGCATGGCTGGTAAGTGATTTATTTTTTTGTCTTCTCCTCCAATTAAGCCTGTAGGGTTAACATGTCTACTTGTTGTCTGGGAAAAATGATTCACAATACGTAACGTTTCAAGTTCATGTCCTTGATTATGCACTTAAAGTGTGCCAACATTCTTGCACACCGCTACAGTAGCAATTATAAAGATGAAAGTTAATAGTTAACGTGTCATTGAAAAAAACAGGCTCTGCGATGGCATGCTTCTTCGTTAAAGCAAATGTCAATGGGATTTAAATTCCATTCCGTCTTGCAATCACCATAAAGCAGGTTGCATGCTTTTGAAATATCAGTGATCAAAAGGGACTAAGCATGTTCAATTCAGGGTCCAGTCAATCTTAATTGCTTTTTTTTTAAATATATAAGTGACCTTCTAATGTGACAATTACAATGAGTATTACTAAATGCCTTCCAAGGATCCTGTTGCAGTCACAGTGGTAATGTCACCTGGGTCGTCTCTTGGAGAGTGGCCCTGATATATGTACGAGGTTTGGCTTTGTTCCAGTGCACCACTAAGCACCTGCCAAGGCCACCACGGGCTAATTGGACAGGGTGGGGTAGTGGGGGGGCATGCTTTTTAATATGCAGACCCTGAAGTGAATCCGTGTTGCTTTTCTTTTTTCTGTACTGATATTTTTCAAAGTGATTCAATGTCGTTCATTCGTTTTGAACGGACTCGTGCAGATTCGATGATACGTACAGTGTAGTCGTTCGTCTAAGACCATGCATGAACTTCCTGCTGGAGTCTGGTACGGTCTTCAATGCTTTAATGTGACTCGATGATAATATGTTGTGAGTGGGCTTTTGATTCGGAGTTCCCCACCGCTTCCTCCCCTGCTGTGGGTGCCAGGTGGCCCCTCCAAGGCAATTGAGCTTGTCCTACTGTTGAAGGTTGATAGATGATGATTTAGGCTGGTGAATTTAGTGGATACCGTAATTGGCCTAGTTTGACTTTTTTTGTAGCGGCTACCAGACGACAGAGTGATGGAGATGTATTTTTGTGTGTCCACCAAAATAAATGTGATGTAACTAAAAATCATTATACAGCATCTTAAATCAAAAGAAACTAACTTTTACCTAGTATGATATTTCAAGCACAAGAGGTTTTCTTTTGTGATAATAAATCAGTTTTTATTGGAAAGAAAAACCTTTTGGAACATTTGGTTTCTTGGAAATGTATTTATTATTCACATTTTGGACTATGAGGAGTGTAAATCATTTTTTTGCAGCGGGGTGGAGATTATTCCAGCAATTATCTTCCACAATTGTTGGCATGACAAAGTGATTTATTTGATTGTAATTCCCAGACTAAAAATGGCAACAGAACGTGTGGTGCCAAGTTGATAGATTACAGTGAACAAACTACCTCCAAAGGGTCCGTTGATTTGGACCAGCGCCCGACGCCTCAAGTCAGAGGGGACGAGGTTTATTCTTGGTGTGATTTGTGAAGTGGTCTTGGCCAATAGAACTGTGCCATTATAGTGGTAGATGTCACAACAAGGGTCATTGGTACGATGGTGGTTATTACCGTATTTTTCGGACTATAAGCCTCACCGGACAATAAGCTGCACCAGCTAAGGTTTCAAAATTTGCGAAAAAAAGACGCAGCTTATAGTCCAACATTTACGGTATGTAAGGTAGATGAATTATGACATCACAAGTCAGAACATTTAGCTCACATTTACAACTAACTTGACATTTACTTGGTTGCTTAATATCACTCAATTCAGTGACATAACGATTTGTATATGCAGTCATTTTATTTTCAGGAAGTCCTTATCTAAATATTGAAGTCATCTTACCTTATAGGGTGTAGAACATATTGCTGACATAATTTAATATCTGCTAACGTCAGCCTGCAGTGGTGCATCCCATCTTGCATTTCTGGTAAGAGCTGCTTGTTCCGTGTCTATCTCATGGCTTCGTTTCGGTGTGACGCTTTCGCTAATATCTGATTGGACTCGGGTTACGTAATAGTTTGGAATCACTCTACTATTTCTCCAGTTCTGCTATTTTCTTGCCAGTAAAGAGACATGTGATTGAGGCTCTCTTAGCTTGTGGTTTGAAATTTATAGTGAAAACTTGTTTCAAATGTGTTCTTGTATTTCAAACTGATGGTTAATTTGTGTAATTTATTGTTTCATAATTATAGCGCTTATTATTTTGTTTTTTTTTCCCCCCCCTCAGTGTCTTCCGCTTCTTGGTTGCCCTTCAATTAGCCTAATGGGTGTGGTTTATACTGATGGCCCTTTGGGGCATGCATGATTAAGCCCTCTGAATTCTGCCTAGCAACAAGTGGTCAGCCATTTTTTTGACTAGGATAACATCCAACTACACATACTGTATATTTGATAATTGTCACAAATAAGTTTTTTTTTTTTTCTTTAACTGTCTTTTTCAGAACACCAGGAGCCTTCTTAAAGGGACAGTTAACTATTATGGACAACCTGGTTATTTGATCAAATAACCTGTTGTAGATAACAAAATGATTTAAAATACATTTTCTGGATTACTTTGGCGGCTCACCTGACAAACGATGTAATGACTAAGAGTAGCACTGCCGATTCTTGCACTATTATTGCACTATTAATCCCATCATCGCCCAAGGCTTTCCGTCACGTTGACTTATTATTCAGTGTTGCGCCTCTGTGTCGATTAATGTCAAACAAGCAGCCAGCCAATAGGAAGTTATAGCCTCATTTGGGTTTTTGGCATCCTCGCTTTGCAGAATCTTTTAGATGTTAAGCGATCGGGGGTGAGATAGAGCTTTTTTTTTTTTTTTTTTTATCTTACGTTTTATCATTGATGAACACTTTGATTCATAAACGTATATCAAAAGAGGAAGCGCTGACTTGTATTAAAACCATGTGCTGATCTGCACAGACCTGTGTGAAACTGCCTTGACTGGAGAGAACCCAAACTATTTGAATGGGTTTGGCTCCCTTCTCGAGCCACGTGTCCGTCAAATGCACACGGCGTGCACTTTCAAGCAGATGCAGTCAAGTGCAGCCAGCCGTGCGTGTGGTTTTTAAAGTGGGATCTGTGGAACACACAGAGTAAACTTTTCACTACTTGCTGAAATTCAACTGGCAAAGTCATATTTCTCTTGTTAACTGTTTGATGATTTATACACGCAAAATGTTTTGTCGAGATTTTCACCGGCGCAATTCTGTCGTCACTGTTGATTTTATTGGTGGAGTCTAATTATGGGATTTTTGGGATTTATTTAAACTCAACCCATTTTTGTGACCTTAAAACCACCTTTATGATTGTATTTTTTTTATCTCGTAAATCAGATTCAGGTCGTGTACATGTTGCCCATGTGGATTTTTTTTTCTTCCCCAGAGTAAAATTGTGCCGTTTTTTGCAAAAATATTAAAATCCCAAAGGTGCCATCCGAGTGTTAAAAATGTTAAACGTGACAAAATTTCCTTGATATGAATGGAATTCATAGCATTTTAGTTGAATTAGGAAAGCACAATTTATAATCAGCTCCAGCTAACTTCAGTTTGTTATTCCGTGGAGGTCACAGAGGGCACGAATCTAAAAGATGACAAAAACCGGCAAAGTGATTCATTTGAACACTTTGAGTCAGGACTCACCTCCTGTTTATAGATGAACACGCCGACTGAGGCCGCGCGGAGGCGGCCGTGGTTCAACCACACCTGATACAGCGCTTGTCAAAAGCTGTTGCTAGGAAACGGCTACATAGGTCCGTGGTAAACAATCATCTCTGCCTTCCCCCATCCTCCTTTTTTGGTCTGTCGTGTGCAAAGCCACTCAGAATTTTGTCAATTGTCTAATCAGGCAAAACTTTATATTCCTTTTTGATACAAACAAAAGTGATTTTTTTGATTCAGTTCACATATTCATTTTGGACTCCACTACAATTGTGGCCATTCCATTCAATCACCAGCTGAGGCTATTCATTAAATGTCAGTATCTAATTATACATCAATTCATGGAAGTGCCCACCCTGTGTCTGCATGTTGTCGAGCAGCTCTTCCAAAATAAAATACCAACGTTGTATGGAAATCCAACGTAACCTGCCCAGGTTGGTGCCCGAGCGCCACTTTAGTGGTTTGAATTTTGTAAACCACCATTCAAAGTGGTTATGAGCTGTCATGGAAACTTGTATAACAGAAATAAACTTCCTAAGCTAGGTGGGTGGGGCTTACCAGGCCAGGGCAAGTCTTCTGTATGCTTTTTTTTTTTGCAAGGTTGCCGGCTGTCTTTGTAGAGCTTATTGTGACGACACCGGGGAAAGATGCAGCGAGCTTTTGTGACGCGCCGACCCACTGTCTGCAAATTAGTCACATCCATTTCATTATCAGTATTTATTTAAACATACGTGACCCCGATGACCTTTTCTCTTAACCGCTGTGCAGGTGCCATAGGGTTCGTGTGGAGGTAATTAACGCATGTCATTACATGGGCAGTTAACTCGTCACTTTGAAATGCTAATGAAACCTCGACTGGACGTGGCGGGGATGCATTGCGATTAACCACTGTTACTCTGGCTCAGGAATTAGCCTGTTAATGTTTGCGGAGCATGCCCATTGCTGTGGCAACTCTTCAATGTCTTCAGGCAAATGAGACACGTTTAAGGTGTAATGGACCGATAGTCAAGAACAAACGGAAAGGTAATGCGTTTTTTTTTGTTTTTTTTTTCGGTCAGGTTACACTAAATAATATAGTGTGCTTATCAGGCCATGTTCTCCCCCTGCATGGATGTATTTTGTGTTTGTTCTTCAGGTTGCATAGTCCTAGATCATGCAGCTTAATTAGCACCGGAGTGTGTTGAATTGGAAGTGCATGGCTAATGACCCTGTTGGCATCATAGTAGGTCTGCTCAATGGGCCGTGTGCGTCCTTGTGTGTTAGTGTGTACGTGTGCACGCACAGCCGGTGTACACTAGCCAGCCAAATGCCTTGCCTTCACTGTAACCGCTCTTGGCACTCTTGCAAACAACCTGTGACCACAAATTCCATTCATTTTCTACCATTATAAAGGGAATTCTTTAATGATGCCTCTCCCATCTTTGGTTTTTTAGCTTATTGGATGCCTGTTGCATTAGCAATGTTGATCTGTTTATTTTTTCAATGATTCTGTTTTTATTGCATGAGTTGTGTTTGGATGATTTCTTTAAAAAAAAAAAAATTGCAATGTGAATCCCAAAAATGACACGAGCAGAGTTGGGGTTTGTTCTGTACCAATGTTAGCATTAGCGTGTGCCAAAAACATGGCAAATACTGAATAATGTACTGCCAACATTTTCCCATTTGCACGGATTTAGCCATTGGAGGTCTTTCATCTTCCCCTCTGAACAGATTGACAGGCTAGACGAGTTGAGATTTATGAACGGGTACATCAAATTGGCATATTTTATTTTTGCATCCTCATCTCCAACCATCAAATATAGAAACTCTCGTGACCATTCGTATCACTATTTCTTAATAATACCAATATAGTCCCCATCAGTTCATCTTAATGACTAATTATAAAATAAAAATGCATCACAGACAACCCATTGACTTCACAAGACGAATCCCCCCGAAACCCGCCGATCTCTGGATCCAGCAGAGATGGGATGGCGCGTTGCCCTCGCTTGGGATAGTGTAGACTCAGCCCAAGTAAAACTAAAAGCTGGGATTGACATCACAGATTAATGAAGATTACATGCAGCGATTACTGGCCACGGGATGAATCATGATGACCCCATGTTCCATCAGAAGGCAATAAATCAGGAGATGTCAGTGACACTGCATGGACGAGCTGGAACGTTGGTCATACCGGTCACCTTGCAGCAAAATTTTTTTTTAAGGATTTTTATTTTTATTGAATGGGGAAATGTAGGGCAGGTGGGATTTTAAGAGCAAAATCAAAAAGCCCAAATTTTCCCGTGAGCTACGAACGAATCAATCATTCCACTGATCCTCATCGCAGACGCTCCCACTGATAGCGGACTGTTGGCCGACTGGGATTTTGCATGGGATTACACACCAGGCCTGGATCTCACATTCTTAGTATTCTTCGAATGCAAACACGCACATCGCCCCACATGCAGAGCGCTGACCCCTCTTTAGAAAAAGGAGCGTGCAGATCCCCATGCTTAGTGACCCCAACTTGCCCCAGCTTCCACTTCCCACTGCTGCCTGCCTCTGTTTCCCGGTCTCTTTTTTTTTTTTTTTTTTTTTTATTCAAAGCATAAAATGACTCGGCAGCAGGCTCCCACGTAGCAACCTGGCGAGGAAATCTATACCTGTCATGCTACATTAAATACTTCTGCAGTTTTATTACCATTTATGATAATCAACTGAATAATTTGAATTTGGTGCATAAAATGACCAAAAAAAAAAATAATTCTCCAAATACCCCCTTCCTGACTTGAAAACTAGGATTTCTCCTAGTAAATCCTCTAATCCATTAGGAGTAGGGCACGGGAGGGTTTTTGGAGATTTGATTGACAGCAGCTCCGTCTTTCCCTCAGACTTAAGTATTTTATGCAGCCGCTTAAAAATTCAAACCGGAAAAAAAACGTCCTTCAGAGGTTAATAACTGTTAGTTTTGGACAGATGATCAATTGTGTTGTCTTTTTGACTCCATCCAACTAATCTTACCCGGCTCGCTGGTGCAAATGCTGATTGCTAATTGTCCTCAAACTGACTGTGTCTCATGGTGGACAATGGTTTTGATTGGGATGGGGGTGAGTTACGGTATTGGGACAAGGGTCTTTGTTCAGTAGCGCCTCTCCTCCCCCACTCCCTCCCCTTTATCTGCCCATCATCTATCTTGTTCCGACCATTTGGGCAGCTGTCACTTAATCCAGCTAATCACAGACTGGGATGGTCTGTGGGAAACCAGACAAGTCCGTGGCTTTGGACTGCGCTCAGCGTTTATCCATTTACAACATGTAGAAGGTGTGTGTGGGTCGAGATCGCCCAACGAGTGGTAAATACAATCTTTGCTACTCGTAACACCTCTTCAATGCATTGGCACACCCACCCACATGCACAGACTAGCCCACTCTAGGGGGAGGGGGGGTCGGCGGGGAGTAGGTGGAAAGGTCAGAAGCCGAGCTACATGTCGTGGGATGATCCACGTTCATGTCAAATAATCCATCATTGAGGCTGCATCTGTTGCGCGTCTGCGCTCAGACCTCGGAACGGTATGGACTCCTCGCCGCAGCATCCCCTCAATCCCCCCAAAAATGGAGGAACCTCAAACCACCTCAAACCATCTTGTGTGTCTCCACAACAACACTCCCCTCCCCTTTCCTCCCGCCACCACCCATTGCCAGACAAGCCAACTTAATCCTGCAGCCCAGCAGCAACCAGCCTACCAGCTTGTTGGTCCCCAACAACAACACACGCACACACACTTGACAGATCACCCACCTCCTCCCCGCAATTTCTCTTTCCCGCTTCATTTGAGCGATTGCAACTTCTGGTATCACTCCTCTCGGCTCTAATGTCCCATCAGTGACATTACAGTAGAGGTCACATTGTGGCTACTACAACTGTCTCCAATGGTGATGTAATGATTGCTATTTAGGTCAGCTGGTTGCCTAGCAGTGTGCCCTGCAGCACACCGGCTAGATTACTCTTCTGGACTGTCCATGTGCCCGTGCGGGCGAGCACGCACCATTGACAGCAGGCAGAATTTTCTGGATTTTTGCTCTGTCACTACAAACAGAATAGTTGCCTAGTAACCACCTCGTGTCAACATAGAACTGAAAGTAAGCAACCATCCTAAATATGTCTTCTGCAATTTTTTTGGCTGGTATGTTTTATCAGGTTAGATGCAAGTGATTTTTTTTTTTTATTGCCTAGATGTCATCTAAGGGTGTGTTCACATATTCTACTTTGGTTTCCTTGTCCCAGACCAAAGCAGAAAATGATACATGGTGCGTTCTGCATCACACATTTGGTTCTGGTTCACTTGAAATCAAATTGGACCAAAGGTTGACCAGTTAAAAGTATACGCAACTTGAGGACTCCAAAAAAAACATGCTAGAAGTTTCTGTTTTTTTTTAATTGTATGTTATTTTCATTAAATTACGGACGCTTGTCCAACAAACTTTCTATTTACGTGCATATTACACGACATTATAAATACGCCGGGGAGCGTTTATATTAATCCATTGCATGATGTATTCGGAGCAAAGCATAACTGAAACAAGATAATCCCATTAGCTGCTTATTTACGCTACCCCATCGTCTGATAAGCAAGGACAAAGCTCAGCTCTCATACCGTACGTAGCTAATATCGGCAAAGTGACCTTCTTAATGGACGTCATATTTGGTGAGAGTTAAGGGCGCTTTGAAGCTTGGATGGTTTACTGTCCGGATGACTTTCTGAACGGATGATCGATTAATTGAATTAAATTGATTGGGAGCGTTGAGTCCACAGTTTGATGTTAATCTTGATCCCTAGGATGCATCAATATCTTCTGATGAGATTGTAGGAAGTATTGAAATCAACGGATAATCGTTTTTGATAATCGTTTTTGATAATCGTTTTTTTTTTTTTTTTTTTTTTTTTTTTCTCCTTTAAGTCAAGGGAATTTACCCAAATGTTCTTCCCTACTGGTAATGCATTGTATGGTTATTGGGAACATGAGCTTCTCTTGGGAAAAAAATACTTCCTCTTTCTACACAATAGAAGACACGGGATATTCGGGATTGTATGCCGTCATATGACCGCCATACGTATTGTGGCAAAATCTTCTCAAGATTGTCACAGGATGTGTCTATTCATACCTACAATACGTGACTATTATTGGAAAAGTCATTCTTTTTCCTAAAGCTACTAAATAACCCTCAGTATCAACTAACTCCACTTTTTTTTTTTTTCAGCGAACGTACACCTTAATCGTTGAAGCCTGGGACTGGGACAACACCACCCGGAACAGTAAGTGAACTGACAACATGATTAGCTAGTTTAACAGGTGTTTTTGCAAGATAACATTGTTTTTTTTTTTTCTTAATGACTCATTACATTTGCCACATTTTTCAGTCAAAAAATGTGTTGCGTTGGATATATTGGTCTCCTAAGACGTCTTGTATAGAATACAATTGGCGATACCGGCGGTCAGTGCTTGACCAGCTGTATCCTGTTTTCATTCGGAAATGTCCGTTGGCTTGATTCTCGTACATCCCCTTTGTCCCATCCGAGCAGTAGCTCAAGTCTGGGAGAAATCGTTTGAGGACTATAAATGTCACGCGCACCCTTGATCCCTCTGGTATTTTTTACGATTTTCCAATATCCTTGTCTGTGCATGGAAACGTGTGTGTATGGATGCATGTCTTCTTTTGTCCACTTGTCTGTCTTATTTGTGAAAAGCCGTCACATCCTGTTTGGTACATCAAACGCACTTATGAATGAAGACAATGGGCAAGAAATAGAAATTGACATCATAGAGTAGTTTCCGGTTCGTTGTCGTCAGTTAACTCGTACATCGGCAGTGATTATATGTCAATATTTTTGGATTAAAAAAAAAAAAAAAGTCATTACATGCGGTTTTGTTTTGGGACTTCATTTGCAAAGTAATTGCAAATGGATTTAACTCCTGTTTGACGTGAAAGTGTTTATCGTGCGACATAATTTCAACAAAAACATCACCCAAAAAATATTATCATGCCTGTAATCTTGAGTCAACTGAGATTTGTTGCTTAGTTTACGTCAGAGTTGTGTAGTGTCACACACATCAGCTGACCTCAAACCTCATGATGGGTTGGAAAAAAATATCTACCACAAATTCCTAAATTCTCCACGTATCTTGCTTGTGCTTTTAACACGTCACAGAAAAGAAGCTGGAATAATTTTCTAATGTAATGATGTCATAGATGAATTTGGATAAACCCATAATTCCTATATTTGATACATGTAGGTTTAAAAAATGCAAAGTATTGTTTCCTGTCCCTAAATCTGAGTTCAGAAAATGTTTCAAGTAAGATTTGTGAGTGCTATTAAAAATGTCTAGTTTCGATCCTCCATTTTGAATAACTCTCCAATTGCATCTGAATTTCAACTCCACTGTCCAACCTTGTGAACGAGTCCCTTATTGCTCCTTTTCTTTTGGGTTATAGTGCCACCTGTTGATTTGCAACATGCGTGACTTTTTAAGAAAATATATATATTTTGATTAATCGTAAATCATGCATGTGTGGACATATTCTCAATTCGTGAGACATCGGAGTAGAATCCTGGCCTGAGTCAGCATCCGCCTCCTGTCTTGTCCTACGTAAGAGCCCGCCAGTATGTCAGTGAGATTCCTCTCTTCCAGCATCACATCCTACCCCCCCCCCCAAATGCCTCTCCCCCCCCCCCCCACCCACACCTCCTGCGTCCTCAGGAAAGGCAGTCGGCTGTTTTCCTTGTGTTTATCGAGCAGGAAGCGGAGCGGACTGGGCGGCTGGGCTCGGTGTTTAGACACCGAGGTAGCTGAGCCCGCTTGGGCCCGGAGCCCATTGTTCTCTATCTGGCAACTGCCGGGGGTTTTATTTGTTATTGTTGCTTCATTCTGTCTGACATTGTGTCAGACCCCGGCAGAGGAAAATGTGTGTGTGAGTGCTCGTTCACTTCAAAAGTGACTAAAGTGCAACGCAACTCGGAGCTATGCAGGAAAGGAAATCACAGGCCGTCCACTTCCACTGAGATTGTTGACCAACTGCAATCACACTCTGATTAATTGCTTTCTTTGTGGTTCCTCGGAGCTATCGTGAGACCCACGAACTTCAGCTCGGTTAATTCGTAACATCTTGAGATGACTTTTGGTACTCCCAGAAAGGAAGCATTTAACTTTTGGGTGTAATTTTGTGAAAATCAGTCCAGGAGTTCAACTTTTCAACTCATTTCAGATGATGACGAGCACCTGATTGACCGCAGCGCCCACACCGGGATGGTGAACCCCGGTGACCCCTGGAAGACGGTGAACTACGACGGGCCCGTGGCTCGGATCGTTTACCGAATCCGTGTGCGCTGCGATGAGAATTACTACAGCAACAAGTGCAATAAACTGTGCGTTCCTCGCGACGACTACTTCGGCCATTATCGTTGTGAGCAGTCGGGCGCCCGGGTTTGCTTGGAGGGCTGGATGGGTCCCGAATGTAAAACAGGTGAGCTCGGCGGTTAATATTCATTCATGAATATCAAATTCACGTCTGGAAAATTATTTACAGTGCCTCCTTAGACTTAACGATGCTGTTAACGACGGCTCGGTTTGTTTTTCAGTTGAGTTATTGTTGTACAGGCAGGCTGTAAAGTTGCATGCCCTTTAACCTCGAAATCAAGGAAGCATTAATCATGATGTCCTGTTCCAAACTAGCAAGCCTCTGCTCACCCATTTGCCCTTGTAAATGATGTCGTCTTTCTCCTTTTGAAATATATACAGTATGTATACATATTTACACGTTTTTTTATTGTTCCCCCCCCCCCTCCCTCCTAGCAATCTGCAAGCAAGGTTGTAATCTCCTTCATGGTGGTTGCTCCGTTCCGGGGGAATGCAGGTAAGACCAGTATTTTTATTTTGTCCAAGATTGTGGTCACTGGAATTGTCTTTAAAAGTATATCAACACAAAAACAGAATAATCTGCTTAATAGAAATCAATTAGTGTGAGATCATTCTGAATATCCGCCCTTTGCCTTCCTTTTCTTTTTCCTTTTCTTCCTCTCCATCTCAGTTTAGCTTTGCCTGACATTATATTTTTAGGCCATCCAAATCCCACACAGAATACCAAGCATCTCATCCATTTTTTTTTTTACCACTCAAGCCCGAGACGGGGGTTGTCAATGTGAGCGCTGTAAACGTGCCGGGAATCGCCATATCCTCTTTTCATCTGCAATGCGCTTCTCTTTTTAAGGGCAAGTTGCAGACTTATTAATGAAATTCGATACAAATTGAAAGGTGTAGCGAGAGGTTTTCCCGGTATATCTGTAACTTCCACCCCTTCACGTTGTCCTCGTAAAAATCTCCTTTGTTATTTTTAGATGAAATGATTATTAAGAGGAGGCTTGACCTGACGGTATCCTCACTCCATTTAACAAGCAGGCTGAGAAAAGGGAGTGAGCCGTCTTCTCCTGAAATGTCAGTTCCCAGCAGACAGGAAAAGTGATACGAGCGGTGGAACAGCAGTAAAGATTCTTCCTGCTCTGGCATGATTTTAATGAAGCCTCGGGTCACAAAAAGCAGGCAATAAATCCCTTGTGATCTCCGGGTGCCCTTTCATTCCCTTTATTTCATCAATTTTCCGGGCTCCCATTTTGCCGGAGGCTTTCGGCGCTTGCTCCATTTGTGGCTATCGTCTCGAGGATTTTAGATCGGCACATATTAGGCTTGTTCTGACATATTTGTTAAAGGCTTGGCGCACCCCGGGATTAAATGGTGAAATGGTATTTCACCACTATCTTTGACCTGGGATTGCCATGATTTTGGAATTCAACCCACGCCTACCTTGTAGATGAGTAACAGTGCCTAGATATTATCCAGGGAAGCCTGTTGAGACCAACGCTGGCCTATTTGGTTTTTTTTTTTCAGATTTATGCAATCAGTATCAGGCTTGTAACTTAAAAAGTCGGGTCAAAGTGCAAAGTATTTTGGCGGGATCAGTTTAAAATGATGTTCCAGAAATCTCTCCTGGCTGAAGTTAGTGACACGTTGCGGTCAGACCCCGTGAAGCTGATCAAATAGAGTAGAGCAAAGTATGTCAAATATTCTTACACCCCCCGACTCCCGCTAAGAGACGTACAAAGACCTTCCTTCTCGCATTGGCAACGTTGCCGTCTGCAGGAGCTCTGGCTGAAAATAGAAGCCAATTGACAAGACAGCTGGCACCACAGCCTCGGAATAGCCGGGTGTTGTCATGAAGCGGCAGGCGCGTGCGCAGCCTCTGTAAACACACGGCCGTCTCCAGACGCTCTCACAAGCCGCCGCCGACGCCGTACCACCCTCATCATAGGCCCTCAGACCCCCCCCCCTCCCCTACCCACTCCAGACAGGAGCCTGCTGGATGTATTCTTAACCCCTCCTGCCCTGGAATGTCACCCACCTCTAAGATTAGTCAGTAGGGGTCCTTGGGATGGTTTGACCCAAGCCATGATACAATAACCTTTTATGAGCATTTCAAATGAAGTGTGTGTTATTGTCATGATTTAAATTATAATCACTTAAGGTATTCTCTAAATTTTTGCAGTCGGGCTCAGTCCCGAAGCAAATGGAAGTCTGTTGTGTGACTTTTTGTTGGGTCCTAAATATTGGCTGTTCAAATGCCTGAATGAAGTTGCTTTTTTTTATTTGCACCAATTTGAGAGATATGAATTGATTTACAACCAAGCTGCCGTCATTCAGTTCCAACTCGGTTGCGCAATAAATAAAACAGAAAGTGACTATTGCGTTATGGCTCGTTCTAAATAATAAACAATTCGAAGGAATCCACATTTTTATCCGACTGTCCCAAACCTGCTATCAAGCGCCGACATGTTCGTATTCCTCACCACAAATATTCGAAGCAGGGTTTTATTTTGTTCCGCTCGACTTGCACACTTGCAACAGGATGCGGGGATTACATTTCTCTTTTGTTTGCACAAGGATTTAATCGTTAAATGTTATGCAGACGATTTTTGAAGTGTCTTATTTCTTATACAGGTGCAACTACGGCTGGCAGGGTCAATTCTGCGACGACTGTGCCGTATTCCCCGGATGCGTCCACGGCACTTGCAACATCCCCTGGCAGTGCAGCTGCGAGAGAAACTGGGGTGGCCTGTTGTGCGATAAAGGTATGCAAAAGATTTTTGTCAGCACCTCCCACGCTTAGCAAATTGGCACGCTGCAGGTACCCTCAAGCTATGTGTTCTTTTAAAGAAGCAGCAATACAATCTTGTATTGCATTATGTATCAGCGACTACCTTGATGAGGTCACAGGCGTCTTTCCCCAATTTTCTAAGCTGTATAGTTTTACTGCTCGTGCGATTTGAGCATCGGGAGGGACATTCGATCCCCCGCACATCCTCTTCGTCACTTGAGGCCACTTTGGGGGATGAGAGTGGGTCCTAAGATCTCCAGTGGAGACTCATCCCTGTTCATTTATTTAGCAGCCTTTAGTGTGACCTGTCCTTTAGGTTCTTGAGGATCAAATGAGGATTTTGTTTTCTTACTCGCATCCCGTAAACACTGCGAGCGAGCTCTCATGATGGCGAGCAGCAGAGTGGTTGAGGAAACACTCAGTGCTTTCCCGTCAAACTGACAGCTGGTGCTCTATACTGAGCGAAGACGCCGCCGACAAGCTCCCAGGGAACTCCTGGCAGCGAGCGCATGAATGTTGGCAGCCAATTAGCAAAGTTGAGGATACAGTTGGAAAGTGATATCGCGCCAAGAGCTTGTCATTTTCATGGAGAAGTCTTTCTCGACTTTGTATCCGCCACTTCCAAAAGCATTTTGTTCCTCAAGACAACAGTTATTTTGTTTTCCCATGTTGACTTTATAACATGTATTGAATTTCATAACATGAGAGGTGTCCCGGCCAATTCAATATTAAAAACAGTATCGTGTTTTTACTATATAAAAATATCCATGACTACAAACCACTAAGGAAGGTTATCTGAGGTGACCCTGGCATCGATGGACTCATTAAAAGCTACTGTCTCTGTCAGTTTACTAAAATGACATTATCACATACTGTTGCTTTAACACCATCCTGAATGATTTCTTAAAATGTGTTTTTTTTTTTTGTTATATGTTCCCAGATCTCAACTACTGCGGTCGCCACCAGCCATGCATCAACGGGGGCACTTGTATGAACACTGAACCTGATGAATACTATTGCGCGTGTCCAGAAGGCTACTCGGGCAAGACGTGCCAGATAGGTGAGGAATGTACCGTATTTTCCGGACTATAAGGCGCACCTAAAAACCTCCAATTTTCTCAAAAGCCGACAGTGCGCCTTATAGTCCGGTGCGCCTTATATATGGACCGAAGTATTGTGTCATGAAATCAATCATAAGTGGCCCGCTGAAGACTATGAATCAAAAAGACTATAGATCATTATTTTGTGATTATAAAGTAATTTGTTGCATCTGAAGTTGAAATAAAAAAAGATAAAATGGAGAATGATTTGATTTGGATTTAAAATCTGACATGGTGCGCCTTATAGTCCAGTGCGCCTTATATAAGGACAACGTTTTAAAATGGGCCATTCATTGAAGGTGCGCCTTATAGTCCGGAAAATACGGTATATGAAATATTAATTTACAAATATTCCACCGTTTCAACTGTTTCATTTATTGGGTGCAGCTGAGCACGCCTGCGTTTCCAGTCCATGTGTAAACGGTGGTACATGCCACGAAGGTCCCTTAGGCTTCGAGTGCCAGTGTCCACCAGGCTGGGAAGGTCCAACTTGTGCAGACAGTGAGTTTCCACACACATATAAACATATTAAAATAAAAATTCTGAATGATGATCAAACAACCTCTTTGTATGTACTCAGATTTCGACAACTGTGCTTCCAATCCATGTGCCCGCGGAGGAACCTGCATCGACCGGGATGTTGGCTTTGAGTGTGTGTGCCCACCTGAGTGGGAAGGAAAGACCTGCCAGATTGGTGAGTTTCAAAAATACCCCCCCCCAAAAAAAACATCTATATTTTGAATATTCTGCCCACTTTTTTATGGGTCTATATTTGACTGTTTCTTTAAGGCTCCTGTCATGACAGGCGTAATGCCAGGAAATTTACAACTGGTAAATAAAGTCGGGTGTGTATGCGTGTTAGAAGGGGAGGGGGGGGAGGTAAAGGCCGGAAAAACGATCCCAAGAGCCCCTCTCATTTTACCAGCTTAGATTTCAGTTTACAAGCAGCAATCAGCTTCCAGTCTTACCTGCCTTTGAATGTGTGTGAAGTGTAGAGTTTCAGAGGGAAGACAGGTGTTTGTCTGTGTGTGTGTGTGTGTGTGTGTGTGTGTGTATGAGTGCAGAAGGACCCCCTGCAGACTGCCCACCCCCACTTTAGCGTGCCTTCAGATATTTGAGCAGCAGTGCTTTGTTGTAACACTTTAGATGTCTGTGGAGGTGGTGGGCGTTCATTATTTTGCATCTCATTTCAGACTCATTTTTTCTTCCTTTTTTTTTTTTTGTGTAGACACTATGATGGCGGATCAAAGATCTAAATTTTCAGTGGCCAATTTTAATTGTGTCAATTCCTGCATTGTCAACAAAACCAAAAAGCCATTTCAACACTAAAGCGATTTATGCAACCATAATTCAAATTATTTACAACCTCCGGTCAAATTCTCTATTTTGATTTCAACAGATGAAAAAATTCCAAACAATGGTTTTTGTGGTTCCTTATGCTTTTCTTGCTTTGTCCCCATTTATGGACGTAGTGTCCTTTTACTTCCTGCTTTCACAGATGCTAATGAATGTGCAAGAAAGCCGTGTCTGAACGCTAATTCTTGCAAAAATTTGATTGGTGGATATCACTGCGACTGTTTTCGGGGATGGTCCGGACAAAACTGTGACATCAGTTAGTATTTTCTGAAATCTTAGTCACTTCTTTTAAATGTTTGTCCCTACAAGCTTGTAACCTGCAGGTTCTTCATTGAGCCGCTACTCTTCCCCCCTCAGAAAAAAAAGAAGTTTACATTTTGAAATGCCTCACTCACCTTCTGGACTCACAACATAGGTGTAGTTTAGGCTTACTCATTCAGTCACATGCGGTGACTTGTTCCTTTCTTGTCGTCTTGGCAATCAAGAGCTCACGAAAATCAGTTGCATGCCCACTGTGGATTCACTGCATGAACAGATCCTCAACTTGACTCTTTTTCACAACATCCACCAATGTGCAACTTTAAAATGAATATCTGGTTGTTGTTTTTTTATCAGACCTGAGCAGCTGTCACGGTCAATGCCAGAATGGCGCAACATGCAAGGTTGGTGATTTTTCCCATTCTAAACATCCCGATGTGACTTCAAAGTTCCTTCGATTCGTTCGAACGACACCATTTTTTCTTTTGTCTTCGTTAGAACGGCCCACGCGGTTACCACTGCCAGTGCCCACCAGGCTTTGTGGGTTCTCACTGTGAAATCCAAAGAAATAAGTGTGAGAGCAGACCGTGTCAGAATGGAGGCCAATGCCATTCTGTCTTAGGGGGCTTTGTGTGCCAGTGCCCGATGGAGTTTGCTGGACAACTGTGTGAGGTACGCATTACATTTACAAGTGCAAAACCAAACCGTGTCTTTTCCAAATGCAAGTTTCCAAATCACAGTGACCAAAAACAAGAGTCCATCTACAGTAACGCCACCTGTCCTGGTTGTACTGGCTATCACATGATGTCTCTGTTTCCACGCTCTGTTATATTTAGTATGCGTTTGAAGCCAATGTAGGTTAGCCGTGAGGAAACTGATTCTGTTGGGCTTCTCTTGGGGCCCTGAATGGAGGACATTGCTGGTCAGGAGCCAATCCTGATTTAGCTTCTCCACTATATACACCAGCCTTGCTGAATGAGGTGACGCTGGGTTGCTGCCTGTTTACTACTAAGCACTCATGGTGCTGTGGACATGTCTGCTAAAAATCTCCCTTTATCAGCAACGCATTTATTTACTTGTATACCAAATTTTCCGCACTATAAGGTGCACCTAAAAACCGCCTTATAATCAGGTGCGCCTTATATATGGACTAATATTGAGCCACTACAGCAGGTGTATCCAAAGTCCGGCCCACAAGCCAAATGTATATATCTTATATATGGACAAAGTTTTAAAATGGGCCATTCATTGAAGGTGCGCCTTATAATCCGGTGCGCCTTATAGTGCGGAAAATACGGTACATGAAAATACTATTCCCATAACTGTTCTTTTTGTTTTCTGTCACCACTGAAGTAACAGTACATGAATAAACATGTTTTCATAAGCATGTTGACAATACTCTTGCTGGATCTGATTCAAAAAGGGGGGGAAAAAATGGAGAATTCTATAATGCCCTCCAAAATGATGTCCCCAATGTAAGTCAATGCTCCCCCAAACCACTAAAATGTAACGATTTTGTGTTCCTGGCTTTGACCACACACATCCAAATAGTAAAGAAAATTGGTATGTACGCATGACACTTGGGTTAAAATAAACTACGTGTAACCACAGACTTCACCCACTCTGCTGACCCGCTCAAAGTCTCCTGCTCAGCACCTTAAATGGCAACGGGTGCAGCCCAGCGTTTATGCACGGTAGTGATGTTTACAAAAACCTGCAGATTTTCCCTCCAACCTCTGCATTGACTTGAAAAAAGGCCAAACATGCCAAGCAGGGTGGCTCTTATGGTCGTCCATCTTGACTTTGTCAATATGACACCAAATGTGTCTGCGAGTAACATCTTCATCTTCTACTAGTGAAGTTAAAACAAAAGGGTGATGAGATCAGGGAAGGTTTTGGAGGCTTACTCTTAAACGTTTATCTTCATAAGGAAAGTTGGCAGAAGCTAAGTAGCTCACCAGCCATAATTATGTCCAGTTGCAATTCTTGGGATTGATGCATCTAAATTTCCACTTCATCCATTCCGTTTAAGATCCACATCTCGTCTTTGGATGCATGTGATCCAAACCCGTGCAAGAACCAGGCCAAGTGCCACAGTATGATCCAGGACTTCTACTGTGCATGTCCTGAAGGATTTGAGGGAAAAACCTGTGAGGAACCGAAAGTGGACTGCAAAACCACCCCATGTCAAGGTAATCTCCTAGATGAAATCAAACACCATGTGACCAAACCCTTTTTTTACTGTATTAACCGTCCTACAAATAAAAAACGGACAAATAGAGGAAGTAACTGTACCGTTTTTTATTCTTTATTTGCTGGCAGTTATCGACAGCTGCACTGTTGCCATAGCGACCAACGACTCGGCAGAAGTGCGCCACATCTCCTCGAACGTCTGCGGACCTCGAGGGCGCTGCGTGAGCGGGCTGACTGGCAACTTCACTTGCATCTGTGATCCGGGGTTCAACGGCATCTACTGTCATGAGAGTAAGGGAAATTCTAGCCGATAGCACGTAGCATAGCATCGATAGCCTGATTTGGATTGGTACCATAATTGAGAACTTTTGGTCCCATTGTGATCGGCAACAACCTGAGCAAGCTATGAAAAGCTAAAAAGCTAACGTGTGGCTCTTCTCTGTGTTCCAGACATAAACGACTGCCTCAAAAGCCCATGCAGGAATGGAGGAACCTGCATCGATGGCGTCAATTCGTTCCAGTGCTTCTGTCCTGACGGCTGGGAGGGAGAACTTTGTGATCTCAGTACGGACCCGTCGTTTCTACTCGGTGCTCGACTTATCAGGATGACAAATGGTGTAAAAATCGTTCGTTGAATTCCTCAGATGTCAACGACTGCAGACACAACCCGTGTAAAAATGGCGGCCGCTGCCTCGACCTCGTCAACGACTTCTACTGTGAGTGTGCCGACAACTGGAAGGGCAAGACCTGCCATTCCCGTGAGTCTCAAGTCCACCATGTTGTTCAACTTTGATTTTTTTCTACTGTTGTAGATGCGTGACATATAATAAATGTGCGTTTGTGATTCGGGACAGGTGAGAGCCAGTGTGACGCAACCACATGCAGTAATGGGGGTACCTGCTATGACCACGGGGACACCTTCGGCTGTTCCTGCCCACCTGGTTGGGGAGGACACACATGCAACATGGGTAAGCAGGAATTTATTTTTATTTTTTTGTCAAAATATAGCAGTCCAAAAATTTGAAACAATGTGCAGTTGTATTTAATGAGAAGCTGTTTTCAAACTCTTATTGTATGTTGTCGCTAATGGCCGCCGGTGTTTATTTCAAGTTGACATCTCTCTAATTAAGCCGACCTAATGAGTAGACTGAGCTTCTGTTTATTTAGGTTGTGCGCACATTGGCTTTTTAGCAGTCAACGTTGAAGAGGGTCATCTTTTGTCAACATGGCTCTACAATTTTATAATTAGTGCTGCTTATTCAAATTTAGTTCATGGTCTGAAAATTAGCTGTAAATCTGTGCTCTGATGATGGGAAAAATAACGTTGCTGACTATTTAGAATGAAGAAAGACGGTTTCTGGAGTCAGTTTAAAAGAGAAATGTTTTTTAAATGTGTTCACTAAATGCCTTTATGGTTTCTCTTTTCACTTTTGCCAGCCAAGAACAGCACATGCGCCTCCAGTCCTTGCTTGAATGGCGGAACCTGCGTGGGAGGAGTTGACACCTTTACTTGCATCTGCAAAGAAGGCTGGGAAGGACCCACCTGCAGCCAAAGTAATTTTTTTTCCCGTCCTTAAATCACTTTAATCTCTCACCGTCTTCCCCGATGTAATAAAAATATAATGCAAGCCGATTTGCTGCCACTAAATGTCCTTTGTGGTCCTTCAACAGATACAAACGACTGCAACCCTCATCCGTGGTACGTATCGTTTCCTGCCTCACACACTCCCGCGGTGTCGTCAGAGCTACCCCACCCCTCCTGCCCTTCCATTTATCCCAGCCTCCCTCCTCTCTGCACTTCACACAAGCTTCGCAAGGGCTCTAATGGGTGCAGGGACTCCCTAAAAGGAGTGGAAGGTGTCCTCAAATTAAGCCTCAAAGGGCCATCTCACCGAGCAGAGAGCTTTGGGGAATTGAATAGGACAGGGAGAGGTGGAGTAATACCAACCACCCCATGGTGAACGCAGGTGGGGGGTGGAAAGGCAGAGGAGGAGGCGGTGCACATGTCTCTTTTCTTTCTGTGCGACCTGGAGGGGGTGAGGGGGGGGTGGAGCAATGGAAGAGTGGCATGATGAGAGGAGAGGAGGGGAGGGACTGGACACGCCTATTAGCATCTGAAAGGTGGAAGCTTGTATTGATGAGTTGAATTGAGCTTTGGAACCCCCCCTACACACACACACACACACAAACGATGTGCTTTGTTGCGAGTGGAAAGGATGTCGATCTTGTACACTCGCGTCTAATCGTTGTTTAATGTCTTCCCCCTCTCTCAGTTATAACGGCGGGATCTGCGTGGACGGAGTCAACTGGTTCCGATGCGAGTGCGCTCCTGGTTTTGCCGGACCGGACTGCCGAATCAGTGAGTAGCAACGTTGAGGTTTATCTCATTATAAAAGCGTAGTCATCAGTGCAGTTCAAACAAAAATCCTTTGACTATTGTGGGTCACATCAACAGCAAAATCCAAGCCCCGGATGGCGCCCTCTCGGCTTTTTCTTTGTTCCGAAATGCCTCCAGG
This sequence comes from Syngnathus scovelli, assembly GCF_024217435.2. Lineage (NCBI taxonomy): Eukaryota > Metazoa > Chordata > Actinopteri > Syngnathiformes > Syngnathidae > Syngnathus > Syngnathus scovelli. The sequence continues at coordinate 8,740,148 of NC_090866.1, read as the reverse complement.
GGTCAGAGGTCACCCCTCCTCTATACTCAGGCAGTCACACAAATGCCCACATAAGACAAATTAACCAGTGACCCTGAAATTCTTCTTCTATCCTTCTTTTGTTAGGGCCAGAAAGTGTCCACCTTTTCTAGCCAGCTTGAATTTGAGATTTCTCATTCCGACTGTTGGTGTGAATCTCGGATGACAATGGGGAAAGTTCTTAGTGATCGTGGGAGACTCCGCGGGAAAAAGGGGGAATAAGATGTTATTTCACACATTAGATTGAGCGTTCACCCTCAGAGTAGCTACCAAAATTATAAATGTTGCTATTTTAATTTTTAAGAGGTTAATTTCCTTTTGTGTCATATGAAGAAAAAAAAAACGTTTCGTCCAGGCCGATCTAATCAATGCCATTCTTTGTCTCTTAGACATCAATGAGTGCCAGTCTTCACCGTGTGCCTACGGCGCAACTTGTGTGGATGAGATCAACGGTTTTCGCTGCATCTGCCCACTCGGTAGAACGGGAATCCGATGTCAAGAATGTAAACACTCCCGCCGAAAGCCATTATTTACGAAATATTTTGATCGGGGATGTTCACCGTGTCGATTTCCTGCGTAGTCATCGGGATCGGGAAGTCATGTCACTACGCCGGGCTTCAGTTTCCTCATGGCAGCCGATGGGAGGAGGAGTGTAACAGCTGTTACTGCGGCAACGGAAAAGTGGACTGCACAAAGGTAAGCGCTTGTTTTGTCACTTTTATTTTTACCGATGCAGGCTATTTGACGACCTTTTGACCTCAGGTTCATTGCGGTCGACGGCCCTGCCGCCTCCAATCCTCGGACCAGGACCCGATCGGTCATTCTTGCCCCGCTGGACGTGAATGTGAAGCACATCGATACCTCACGTGTTTTTCAGCCCCTTGTCATCAGTGGGGGGTTTGCTCTCAAGCCCTCACGCAGACAAGTACCAAATGTCAACCAAACAGCGGGTACCTGGACAACAACTGTGGCCGCATCACGTTGGTTTTCAACAAAGATAAAGTCCCATTGGTGAGTTACATCTCATGCTTTTTATTTGATTGCCAATAATTGTGATTTATTTTTTTTCTCTCAGGGAACAACGGTGGAGAACATCTGCTATGAGCTTAGGTATCATCCTAGCACTCGGACTTTGGCGAAAGACCACTCTCTCCTCCTGCTGTGTGATCTATCTCACTCCAGTCAGGATGCTGTGGAAGTGGCCTTAGTAAGATATTTCTTTTAAATACTATAATTAAAACAAGAGCTCCATCACTGGTTACTATTTTGCATCTTGGTTGTCAGTCTTTCCAGCCTGAAGATCTGGCCGACAACAGCCTGATACAGGAGACGGCCAACACCATCGTGAGCACCTTGTCGAAGAGGAACAACAGCAGCATCATGTTAGCGGTCATTGAGGTCAAAGTGGAAACGCAGGTCACATCTCATTCAATGGGTAAGCGGCGAAACAGGAATGAAGCACATTTTTTAATGACCTCACTGATCCTTCTGTTTATGTTAGCAGACTACCTGGTGCCTCTGCTGTGTGTTGTCTTGGGTTTGCTCTGCCTCTTCTGCATCATTGTTTCCGTTTGGTGGACTCGCAAACGAAGAAAAGAGCGAGAAAGGAATGTGCGCTTACCGGTTGACGACAGCGTCAACAACCACTGGGAGCCGCTTCGGCTCGTGGCCGAACGCCAGCAGCAGCAGCAGCAACAACAGCAGCTGTTAAAGGAGAGCAACAGGGAGGCTGAGCAGGAACGAAGAAAGCTCATGGGACCCTCCTATCGGACGTGTGACGAAGGGGAGGTGGAGGATGATGAGGAGGAGACGGAAGGTGAGCTGGAGGAAGAGCTGTGCGGAGCCATGGCGGGGAAGCAGCCGGTTTATAAGTACTCAAAGACTGCAGTGCAGTCGAGTGGGGGGCTGATCTGCACCACGCGCACCTCAAGTTCACCCCTCAAAGCGCCACACCGGACCCCAGGCTACAGCCCCAAAGACAACCGCTGGAAAAATGTCAGCGCCGTCATGACTGGCCAGAAAGATGTCAGAGACCATTGTGTATAAGACATTTCAGTTCGAGACTCTTTAAGTGGAAGTGAGATGCTGCGATGCGGCTTTTCCATTTTTTTTTTTTTTTTTTTTTTTGGGGTGGGGGGGGGGATACTGACTACCTTTTGGGAAGAAGAAGGCTTTGTATTTCAATAAGCCATTATTTGCTTTGTCATTTTCACCTGACATTGTTTTGATTTAAGGCAGCACAGTGGATTTTTTTTTTTTTTAATTTTGCTTCTCTTTGTTTCTTAATGTTCTGCCGAAGTGAAATGTAACCGTTTTCAGGAGGTAAAAAAAAAAAAAAAAGAAGCCTGCTGCAATTTTTGTTTGTAAAAATAACAAAGAATCTTAGGGAAGAAGTAGTGAAAAAAAAAAAAAAAATCTGTTTCCGTTGGTTGTTTTACGGACTGTTACAGCTTTGAATAAGTCAGCAGGCGTCTGTGATGGACAGATAAAAATTTAAAACAACCCGGAAGGGTTTGATTGGGTTGTTGCTGTCATAACGAAAAAGCAAAACCCTTCCTGGGTTTTACCCTGAAATCCCGCCTAAGGCCATCACACGCCAGCCTTACCAAAATCTTGGGGAAGGGAGGGGTGGGGGTAGGGGGGTGGGGGGGGATTGGACAGAAACCCCGGTGCCTACTATGTGGCCTTCAATTACGTAGTCCTGTCTCTCAGTTGTTGTGGCTGAAAGCTCTGTTTGAGGATTTCTTTTGCAGTATTTGAGTTGGTAGCAAGTGCCTTTCTACGAGCCCACCCGGGAGGCTCCAAGTCGCGCTGCCCAGTTTGACCTCCTTGTTTCCAAATCTCAAATGTCTACGTGTGCATTTAAAGAGTTCCATTTCACAGCAATGCCATTCAAGGTATTTTGATCCAAACAGAAATGATTACTCTGTACATATGTGTATATACAACAAAAAGGAGTCGCTGTGTATATTTGAAATAAGTAACTTAAGACAAGTCACACATTTTTATTATTATTATTATTATTATTGTTATTATGATTAATATTATTTTTTTTTTTTACAATGCCATTCCTTTTATTTATGCCAGTCAAAATAGGCAGGTTTTATATTATGTCATATCCAGAGTCACACAGTAAAGAACCTTTACAATGGGGTACCGCTGATGAAGGACTTTTTGAAGGGTTTAAAAATGGTTTGTTGCTTTACTGACTTTTTTTTTCCTGATGATTTTTAGTTGAGAATAATGTTGAATATGAGGCCGAATCGTTCGTTTGGAATGTTCCAATCCGTGCTGCGTTTTTTTTTCTCTCTTGTTCAAATGTTCGTTTAGTCTAACTCACGATTAAAAGGGTCATTTTTATTTTATTTTTTTGCTCAGTCAGGATTTGGCCCATCATAGCAGCCTTAAATTGGTTCACCAGTGCAACAAGAACCGTTTCTAAGCCCATCATAAATCCTTTTAGTTTCAGGTGCCTTAATGTATTGCGTGATGCATTATTTGTGTAATCAGTTGTCATCATTTTATGTTTTTGTTTTGTTTTCACAAGTAACTCTTTGAAACATTGTGTGTTGTATTGTGGCGTGTTTTATTCGCCTTCGTAAAGTGCTTTCCTTGTTTCACTTTTCTTTCATGGAGATTTCTGACTAATACAATGACAGAATTGAAAAGGAAGAAGGCGAAACAAAGGGGGAAAAAAAAAGCTATCCACGATGGCTCTTTTTAAGTGTCATGATTGTGGATCGAAAGTAGGTCAGATATGGATAAAACGCATTATTTTCATGATTGGTTTCAAGGCTTTAATGAAGGGAACAATGTTTGCGTTATGTTACCTTGCAAGTTTGTTTGTTTCAGTTACCAACTCAGTCCAAAAATGGCTCATATCAAAGTTGAACCCATTTTTCATAACATGTAAGACCATCATGCTTTCTGTTAATGGGACACAGCAAAAATAAAGAATTAAAGTGGCATCACTGCTGGCGTAAAAACTGAATATGAATATTTTTCATGCACCCGGTAAAGGTTTTTTTTTAATCTGTTTTGATCACACTTGTAATATTTGCTTTTTTTGCTCCGATTTCACAAAATTAATTATTTTAAGAAAACATTTTAATTTCCACATGACCGAATTTTCTTTTTGTCCCAAATTCACTTCGTGTTCTAAACAAACTAAATCTCAATTTTAAATCAGCAAAAATAACTCTACATCTCTGTCTAGGTTGGCCTCCCAAAATAAGCAGGTGATCCACAGTTGCCATGGCGACCCATGAATTCAGATAAGTCAATGTCTACCATGATTTTTTGAAACTATTAGAAGCAATGACTACATATTTCTGCTTCAAACTGATCGTGTGTATGCTTGTACAACGCACAGTTCTCAATTTCACTCTGATCAGCAGAATTCGATCTACTTTGTCTGTTCGATCACATACAACTGTTTCAAAACCAAAGTGCTCATGTATTAATGATTAGCATGTTTGCATTACCATTCTAAGTGATGGAGTGACCCCTGACCATTAAGTTTGACCCCTGTGAATCTCCACTCACTATATATTCTGCTTTTTGTTTGATTTGACGCTGCATACATGAGAATTTTTTTCTGGATTCATCCTTGCCCACGTCTGTGTGGGCTGAATCAATCGATCCCAAATCACTCAGCAGCCTCTCTAGCGCACTCAGTACACCAATAGAACATCATCTCCTGTTCTGGGCCCATCCGGGCTGCACCAATGGGGATGCTGGCGTGATGTTTCTGGTCACATGAAGATGTGAATGTTTCATGAGTAATATTATGATGCTGAGGAGGGTGGGCTGGGACACTTCCCGATTCCCACGGGCGCCCACGCTAATGGGACCTTACTTGCTCTGTAATATCAGATCGGCTTATCCAAGAGGAGATAATGATGGAAATAAAAAAAGATGATTGATATATTTTCATAACCTAAAACATATAAGATCCTGAGTGGGGATCCATCTTACACAATCTGCACACAAGTCAGGGATCTGTACCTTTTGACTACCCTTCGATGCTAGTTTTTTTTTTTTTTTACTAAAAGAAGCCTTACTATGCATGTTTTGTAAAAAAAATGACTATATGTGGTCTTAAATAATAATATATACTTGTTTGTGTATTTACATATACATAACAAGTACCTTTGCATAAACACAATCAGTTTTTACACAATCTGCACACAAGTCAGGGAACTTTGACTACCCTTTGATGCTTTTTTTTTTTTACTAAAAGCCTTACTATACATGTTTTGTCAAAAAAATGACTATATATGGTCTTAAATAATATACTTGTGTGTGTATATTTACATATACATAATAATAAGTATCTTTGCATAAACATCTGTCATGCCTACATTATGAAAACAGCCACCCACGCTCACCCACCCCTGCGTGAAAGAAAGCACTGACTCATTCGAATTATGATATAAAAGAAGATTTAGCAACATCACACATTCCTGTGTTGGTTGGGACATGTCAGAGAAATATGTTCTGCTACGTGAGCAATTGCAATAAGTTTGACTCATGAGCACCAAGTAAGCCACACTAATGCTTAGCGTTGCTTTGTTAACTCATTGAGATTATTGCACAAAAGGGTGTGGGATGAAAAGTTTTTATCCTCAGGCGTCTTTTTTTTCCACTCAATTTAAGATGAATGTTGTCACAAAGGCGTAAGAATGAGAGATTGCTCAGTTTTTCCCCATTTTAATTGCTGCACTTATTTTTATTTAATAGCATAGCGGTGTACCACATAATAATATTAAAAAAGCATCAACATCAAATAATTTGTCCTTTAGCAAATTAATTAGCCAAACATTTTAGATTAATAGCCATCTGGCTGTGCCAAACTGCAGTCCAAAACAGTACCGAGAAATTATAAGTGTATTTAGAAATAGTGAACACATTTTGTGTCTCCCATTTGTGTTTAAAATAAAGTGGTGACAAAAGAGGGGAAGGAAAGAATACGCCAATAAATCAGTATCCCATTTGATCCTTTAATCAATTGGCCCGACTTGACTCTTGACGGGATTGACCTTCCAAAAGTGATAGGGGTCAACTCCATCTGTGTTCTCTTAATTCAAATTACAACAAATGAAGAGAGAGGATAATGGAAAAACACAAAGATAGAGAATCATTAAGGTGATTGATAGTATTCGTCAATGTTGGCCTTGGAAGGCGGATTTTTCAGATTTGTCTTTAGTTCTTCTTATAACAAAGTCATATTTATTTAGATTATTTGTAGCTATTATAGGAATTGTACATGAAAGTTGTATGATCACGTAGTCCTCCATTGTGTAAAGCACATTGAGTTGCCTTGTTTATGAAATGTACTAAACTGCCTTGCCTTGATTGGACCTACCGTATTTTCCGCACTATAAGCCGCACCGGATTATAAGGCGCACTGTCGGCTTTTGAGAAAATTTGAGGTTTTTAGGTGCGCCTTATAGTGCGGAAAATACGGTACACTATTTGTTTCTGTCACTTCGATACAGTCGTGACTCTGGGAATATAATGTGTAACGAAATCTAATATGATCTTATCAGTTTCATAATTGCTCAAATTCATTTAACATGGATATTAATTATAAAGGCAAGTTAATTGTAAACATTGGTATCGCTAACTTGTTCATCGTTTTTTTCCAAGCAACATCTGTTACATGGAACTCCGCAGGGCACCATTTTAGAACTTCTGCCATTTAATCTATAACGGCTTGCACGAAGTCACTTTACACATTATTAATGGTTAGGGGTAGTAAAGTTCTAATAAGTAGTGCAATTACTCCGCCTATCATATGTGATTTTCCCCTATTGTTACATTTCAGTTACACCTTGCCGTTTTCCATAAAACTACTAAATAAACAAAGGTTGATAAGATTAGCTTCAGTGCATCCCCCACCTAAACTGTCCATTCAAGTTCCTGTTCCCATCCTGTCCCTCAGTGAAAAGCTGAAGATTCAGAGAGTAGACAACACTTTCTTTTTACGACATTAAAGCAAGGCGGCCTCATCACAGAACAACCTCGTCCGACCGGGAAATTGGATCTGGACTTGGGGGGGGGGGATGTAATGTGGTTAAAGACATCATGATGAAGGCATCTGTAACAGCATTTTGTTTTCTATGGAGCTCAGACTGACTGATGCCGTGAGGCCAGTCATTATGGTGGAAATCCATGTCAACGTGCCCAAAATAATTGGATCATGTCCATACCATGACACTCAACATGTTTGACACGTGGATAAAATGATGCCTTGTTATTTCCTTTCTCCATACGATTTCCCCGTTCGATTATTCCGATAAGAGCTTCATCACTCCACACATATTACCGATTTTTTTTTTTTTATACAGCTGTTGTGTACCGAGCTACGTGTTTATGTTCCACTGAAAACAATCGTAATAGCTTCTCACCAAGGTCAGCGCCTTGACTGTGCTATGCGTGGAATGAGCTAAGTCTTGCGGTGCTCTGGCTTCAGACGACTCCAGAGAGTCGCGTTCATTGTGTGGCAGTCGAAGGGGAACAAAGACATTTCCACTGGAGGAACTTTAGGTTCCTGTTGATAAGAGGGCAGCATTCTGAGCACCACTGTGTTTACATGCGAGTGTACAGTGAGGGCCAACGTTGGCTCGCACTTTCCAGACAACAAGTGGTGACTGTACTGTATAAATAGTTACGCCTGGAGAAACATCAAAAGGAGGGTGAAAATTCCACCCCGACGTTCCCAGTCCGAATTAAAATGATGTATATACGTCGTTTACTTCAACCGTGAGCTTAAAAGAAACTAATTTCCACAGACTTTGGTATGTGAAGACATTAATGGTGACCCCCAGACTGCTAACATTAGCTTTAGCATCATGTTACCTCTCAGAGCTATGCGCAAATAGCGCACTCAAAGTTTTGTTATTGTTTAGCACATTTAATTGAAGTCGTATTGTATTTCTTATTAGATTAATGTTTATTTCGAAGTGAACTGTTAAGCACTGAGTAAATAAAATCCAATTGGTTGTGCTCTTGCTAGGGAGTGTCTTTACACGTGCCAAAATTAGAACTAGTAGGTCATAGGGCATTTGGGTTAGGTTTGAATCTCTGCAGACTATTTCGTGGAGTCCTCGATGTCTTATTGAGAGATGCAATTTTTCTGACTGTTTCAGAACTTCGTCACTTCCAATAATTGAGCCAACTAGCATTTTTGAGGAGTCTTTCACCAATTGACTGGTTTGGCAGGACTTTGTATTTTCTCTTGTGTCATTTCAAACATCTTAATGTTTGATGATTCTGGTGTCTGGATTGTGTCGTGACATTCCCACAGTCTGCTGCCTTTCCTGCCGACTGACTGATCAGCCGCTAAATGTAATAATGTAATCGAGACAACATTGCATTTCAACTGTCCATTCACTTATCCTTTTATGTTCCTTTTATGTTCCTTTCGTCCCACGCTCAACCGTGGGAATTGTGCAGACAGGTCGGATTTAAACAAACCACACTTGCATTTAGCCTTAGAATAAGAATTTACTCTGAAGACTGTTGGACAGGAGCCAGGAATTGTCATGTTTTTACATAACGGGTAGTATATTTTTGAATTATATTTTTAGACCTCTTTATCTTATCGGGTTTTTTTTGGGCTGGACTATCAATGGACAATTTTTAGCATTTCTTGTAAATCAAAACCACTTTGTCCCTATATAAACACAAAGATTGAAGGACATTATTTGGAATGACTAATTAACAGTCCTTCATAATTCTTCAGAGCTTACTCGAAAGCGTTACGGACGCTTTCGTGGGCCTAATGCCTCACTTTAAAAAAGCAAGGTGTGAACGGAAACAAACACGACTTCGGTGACATAGATACCCGCGGCTGACACCTGATAAAGGACTTGAACGCGGCACGGACACCAGCAGGCGTGGAGCCAAAGATAAACCCACGGCGAGGGCTGAGTGTGCTGAGAGGTGGAAGCCATGTGTGGAAAGGTCTTCCGCTCATCGGAGACTTCCTGTGTTCCTTAATTTTTGGTGTGTATAATTGCTAACAGGCTATTTTGGAGAGATTGAGACTCACACATGATATTAATGGTAGATGATTTGCAATCTGGGAGGAAGGGAAGAAAAAGAGAATAGAAATTCCTTTCACAAAAGCGGAGACATTGTGGCTAACAAGATATGCTGTGGTTACTGGGGATGGACTGAAGATGTTATGGTTAGACAGATGGGACTCAACCATTTTTGTGATAGTCTTCCCTAGGTTCCGCAGTGACTCAAACTCTCCATTTTCTATGGCACTTGTCCGAATGAGGCTCAAGCCAAAGGTCAAACTGCCCCATAATTTTTGACAGTCTTATCCAGCCCTTCATTTTTGGTGAAAATTCTGCTGCCAGCAGCAAGCTCCTCTGAGGTAATAAATCTTCTCTACAGGTTTTTTGGTGTTACCTATTCGCCTAAACTCAGGGTCTATTTAATCCCTTGCCTATTGATTTTTTTTTTTTTTTTTTGTCCACAGAAGGAATCAATACAACTATGTGCTTGACTGCTGCAGCAAATAAGGTCAGGAGGTTTACAGCCAGATGAGGACATGGTACGACACACAACACGATGAGGCAAGAAGAAAAGGTAGATGGTTGTCTTTGGGGCGGCAAGAGATGGATGGATGGATGAATGAATGAATAAATAAATAAGTAAATAAATAAATAAATAAATAAATAAATAAATAAATAAATAAATAAATAAATAAAAAAAATCATGAATAAATTAATCAAATGAAAATAATATTAATGAAAATAATAATAATAATAATACAAGACTGAAGAAACGACACATAGTTGCTGACTCCAGAAATGTAACTATTATTATTCAGATTCAAATGTCTGTATTAACATTTCTTTAATATTTAACTTTCAGAACTTTTTATATATACTGCTTGTTCCCACGGTAAATACAAAACAGGCATTTAAAAGATCCCCTGCATAAGATGCACGAGTAAATAAATATAATATTAATATATTTACAGCATGCACTATTCAGCACCAGTCTCTTCCTGACTCTGTGCTACACTTGATAATGCTGCCCCCTACTGTTGTAATACAGCCCTAACATGTTCAGTGGTGGGTTCAGGGGTCAAAATATTTGTGGGAGACAGTGAAAAAAAAAATAAAATCAAAGCAAAGGATGACAAAACGAGCTCCACTGTGTATCCTGGAATACACACTCAACACTAACATTAAACACTCTCATTAAAATGATTGCATATAATGGCAGCTGCAGGGCGGTTAATGATTAGCATGTTCTTATGTTAAAGCACAACACATTACCCGATCAGTGAAGTGTTGAACATTCCAGGCTTTTATTCCGGGGTGACAAAGGGGACCCTTTTTTTTTTTTTTTTTGCTGCTCGGCTATAAATCAGCCACCATCGTCAAGCCAAAGTAAGTGATGTTCTCTGGTGAATTCAGCATCACACATTCGTGACCTCCTAAGTGCACAAGCTAGTGGTAGCTAGCAAATTAAGCATGACGCTAGGTTAGTCATTAACTAGCACTCTTGTTGGGAATCGTGATTAATATAGTCAGAGCTGCAGACTTTTTTTGTGAGTCAACTAAATAAAGGGAAATTTAACCATGGTGTAATCCAACTTGCACAATTGCAGCCGAGACTGACAGGAATATGATCGCACATGCAAAGGGTCACAGCAGGCCTCTCTTTAGGCCAAATGTGTCATCCCACTGGGTGTAAGTTGTAATCACAACAGGCAGGTGGTAAAAGATGCAAGTCATACTCATCACACAGGAGGATTTATGGCCCAGCTGGTGTGAGACTCACACTGGGAGGGAACACACACAGCTTACTCAATAAAGGCAAATAATGTAGAAAACATGCAGGAGCAAATATCAGATTGCTTGTGATTCATGCTAAAGTTACATTTGGGCCTTCAGATGTTGTGATAGATGGAATCCTATCCAGAAATTAAATTCAACAGCATCAAGCTGAGCTATATATCTCATCTGGAGCAGTTTAGAATAAATATCTGCTAATAAATATAAAAATTTTCCTACACAAAAATACACGGATCCTAATAAATCAATTTATTGTATTTTTGTTTGTTTGTTTGTTTCGAACATTAAAGAAATAGAATAAAAAAGTAAAAAAAATACAGAAAATGATAACTTCATAGTACAATAGAACATTAAAAAAAATAAAAAAATTATATTGCATTATAATTTTCCCTTTATCGTAAATTCATTGTATTTCATCATGGATGTGTTTTGCGAGTTCTTACTTGTCTTGCTCTGATCAACCAATCAGAAGACTCAATTTAAAAAAATAATTAGTTCCCCAAAAACTGTTAACTGAGAGCAGTGCATCAAAAAAAAGCCATGAAATAAAGAGACTAGAATAAATTAATTCAGTTTTATCAAACTGAATATTACAACAAAATCTGAAAATGTAGGTCATACACAAAAGCAATCCTAAAAAATAATGAATGCACAAGTATGGCAATTCATTAACATAACTAACTGAAAGCGTCTGACCTCCACTTATTGGAGTTAATGAATGTGGAAACAAAACACGGAGGAGGCTGTAAGTGATCCATAAAATAATGAAGGACTAAAATGGAGGCAAACAGCAGCAGATGGGAAAACATTGCATCTACTCGAGGGGGAGGGGGCTCAATTTGGGGAAGGGGAGGGAGTGTGGTGGGTGTCTGGTGATGGTGCGCTGTCCTTTCCATCAGTCTCATTAGTTAATTATATTGTCAGAGATCCCATTAGTGACTTACAGTTCACTGAACTCCTCCCTTTGTATCAACATCTACTTAGTTTGTCTACATGTGTGCGTGTGTGTGTGTGTGTACAATATATTGAAAATATGACTGGCACAATTTGATTTTTTAATTGGTATTTATTAATTGTTTTTGCCAATGTCTTGCATTTGAATCATAATCAATCATTTTGACCGATATTTTCCAAAATATAAAATTTTATTTGCACTACTGCTGGACAGACAGACGCATCAAACTGTGCTGACGCTTGTTGGTGTAAGTCAGAAGATACAACGCTAGAGGGCAGTGTAACACAAATTGTGCTTTCTTTTCCACATCCTTCAGTCCCCCCTTCTTTTTTTTTTTTTGTAGGCAAGCAAGATAATTTAAAGCCTTGCTGATAATTACAAGCACAGAGTGCCTCTTTTGTGGTAGCGCGCCACGGGACGTTAGGATTGAAACGTCATTTGGAATTATTTTTTTGTTCAATATTGCGCATAGAGCCAGAGCTAGTACTTGAGAGAATGAGCGGAGTCAGCTAGAAGTGAACTAAATCAATGGCAAGATGCAAACGCAAAATAAAATACAAAAATATAGCAAGAGATGTAGCAGGAGAAAGCCAACACGATCATAAATAACTTTAAAATATATGATAAATAAATGCCTTTCTTTAATTGTCAATAGTTCTGCTGTGCTTCTAATTTAACAACTTGTTTTTTGTTTTCTTTCATTTTTTAATTATAGTTGACCAAAGCATTCCAGGCACTAAAAGATTCTCACAAGATTAAGAACAATAAAACAATAGAACATACTTGCACGCGCAGCCTGGAAGCCTGTCTGGCTGTTTTCTTCCTGGATCATTATAATTTTTCTTGACACACATAATGTTGTGTGTTTATTGGTGACTTATAGTCGCGCATTAATCTGCGTCTGAAACTGAACTGTGACCAACATACTTTAAATCTATCAATGTGCGTCAAAACAAAACCTTGCAAACACAACTTGCGTCTTCTCACTGATGCCGTGATTCATTTGCAAAGAGACTCAGCCAAGTCATTAAATGGCTTTTAAGTTTGGTCAAAATGAAACGCAATCACTCGATCGTATAAAATCCTCATGCAGAAAATTAGCATCATTATGTGGCTGTGTAACATTATATATTACGCTTTGATTGTATTTCAATGGGTTTTCGTCAGGCTATCATGAGGAGAATTCTTTTGAACCGTAACGAGATAAATCTGCCATTGTGTGTCATTCTGCCTTAATCCATCAATGGAATCATTGTTATTACAGAGAAGGGGCAAAATACAAAAGTACAATATTTGGCTGCAATCTGCTACATCTGCACAACATCCTTGTCTGCTCTCTTTGGAGCCGAGTTGTGACAAGCTTTTAGGGAAGCAATACGTTGATGTGATTTCCTATTAAGATTTTTTTTCCAACATCTCTTCACATTATTAATGCATCACTTCTCGATGTCCAAGTAATTGGCATGTATATTTTCCATGGTAGGAGAGTTGACTGAGTTTATTTAGCTTCTCTGAGGTCTCCACAGTTCAAATTCCTGTGGGTGGGTGTACTCCACTTTAAAAGTATTGCAGTTTAAAAGTTGTGTTGAAGTTAGCGCTTAGTTATATTTTTTTATATCAAGATATTGAGTTGGATTGGCTGAAACTCTTGGCCTATTTGATTTATTCTCATTGGCTTTATTTTAAAAAAGTGCCATAAAACTCTAAACCCATGAAAATAACAGTCTTCAACATGTGAAATAAAAGCGCTGAATAACGTTTTTCACAAATTAAACATGGAATAATTGTGTGGGCTGTGTGGCTTATATGCTTTCTTTTTCTTTTTTTTTTTTAAAATTGTCTAGATGGTTTTAATTGCTTTTCAGTGGAGCTACATTACTCCCACATCACAACGTGTACCAAACGAGTATGTGAGGCACGCCGCTCTGCGGCAATAAATAACCTCTTCAGTCTATTGCAGGAAACCAGCAAGAAAAATCCAAAAAAATGACATGCAAATCTCTGCAGCCTCTCACACACACGCACGCTCGACCTCTCCCACACACTTTGTAAATTTTTCCATTTTTATGATCAAAATGCTGGCCAATTATTAAAAGCTTAGGACATTAAAAGTGGACACTGAGATCTTTAACTGTATTATCACAAACTGCACATCAGGGCGGACATAACCAGCAGCCAACCTGAATGTTGCTGGATTTCTGGATCATGAGAACACCTGAAACTCCAAAGTAAACTCACATGCCCATAACAGCAGATGTGTAATTTTATTGTCCAGCTTGCTTTACTAACAAAGTTAAAATAATTGACGGCTCGAACTGAATTTCTCCAGCAGCGACACACTATCTTTTTTTTATTTTTTTTATACCCATTATGATAAATCTTATAATAACTGTCATAAATCAGTTGTAGAATCAAATGCACATCCAAACAACACACAGAGTTTTGGCCTCTATGAAGTGGTGATGTGCATTTCAGTTCTTTTAAGTGAACTGAATGTTTAGAATCAGTTCACTCAAATGATTCGTTCAAACGAATCGTTGAACAAATCTATATAGATAGAACAAATCACTTCCTAAAGTGATTCGTGCTCTCTCGTTCACTGAAAAGATTCCTTGTTTTGAACGAATCGCTCCACATGTCCTCAGCACTGCAAACTTTTGTGCCGATCTACTTATATGAAGTAAATGACGGGATTTTTTTTTTTTTACCTCATCTAATATGTATCAAGCATACGAGCTGGTGTTTTAGAACAGCCTAGACAAGTAAATAACAAAAAAGAAAAAGAAAACCTTGCTAAACTTCTAAAAAGTCACTGCCTTATTTTTTTCCCTGTTAGAGAAGCGCCTAATGCAATGCGGATAGAGCTGCGGGGAAAAGTTTAAAAAGTTTTAAGGGCTAGCCCATTTCGCAAGGGTGGGGAGTCGAACCCAAAACCTAAGGCATTGGTGCGCAGAGTCGGAGCCACTCATCAAACACGGCGAGCTCGGCGAAGACTCCTCTTTTACTTCGAGTCATTCTTATCCGTTCAGTATTTCGTTCCGCGCGCGTTGGGTAAGTACAAAACAGTGCAAACAGTCGAGGACTGTCAGGTCGAAATAGCCGACTGGATAGTGACACGGGCTCATGCTCGGTAAGGTCTTGGTTCGATTCCAGCTGGGAGCATACACTTAAATGTGCTTTTAGAATTGGAACCTCCCTTTGTATAAGTATATGCATATGCAAACACACGCAAAAATTTATGTGTAAATACATAGGGTGGTCTCTCACCCCTCCTTTCTGATTGGCTGTTTGATCTGTGACGTCACACTGTGATCTGTGACGTCACACGGACACTACATTAGGTACACCGCCATTTTCAGGTGGACCTAATAAGAGGCCACTTCATAGGGAAAAGTCATGGTCAAAGCTTAAATGAAAGTTAAAAGTGGCACACCCGCCCTCACCCCACTTTCTGAATGGCTGTATTGGGGAAATATCATGGTCAAATGTCACAGGTGTCAAACTCCGGTCCTCGGGGCCGCATTCCAACATGTTTTCCAAGAGTCCCTCGTTAAGTGCAGGTGCGTGAAAAGTTTTAGCTTCTTTTGAACGTGAAAGTGGCTAAAACTTTTCACGCACCTGCACTTAACGAGGGTCACTTGGAAAACATATTGGAACGCGGCCCCGAGGACTAGAGCTTGACACCTGTGGCCTTTGACCATGATATTTCCCTAATAAAGTGGCCGGTTATTAGGTACACTTGAAAATGGCGGTGTACCTAATGGAGTGTCCGTGTGATTCGCTCGTTAAGTGCAGGTGCGTGAAAAGTTTTAGCTTCTTTTGAACGTGAAAGTGGCTAAAACTTTTCACGCACCTGCACTTAACGAGGGTCACTTGGAAAACATATTGGAACGCGGCCCCAAGGACTAGAGCTTGACACCAGTGACCTTTGACCATGATATTTCCCTAATAAAGTGGCCGGTTATTAGGTACACTTGAAAATGGCGGTGTACCTAATGGAGTGTCCGTGTGATTCGCTCGTTAAGTGCAGGTGCGTGAAAAGTTTTAGCTCCTTTTGAATGTGAAAGTGGCTAAAACTTTTCACGCACCTGCACTTAACGAGGGTAACTTGGAAAACATATTGGAACGCGGCCCCGAGGACTAGAGCTTGACACCAGTGACCTTTGACCATGATATTTCCCTAATAAAGTGGCCTGTTATTAGGTACACTTGAAAATGGCGGTGTACCTAATGGAGTGTCTGTGTGAGTGCCTCGTTAAGTGCAGGTGCGTGAAAACTTTTAGCTCTTTTTGAACGTGAAAGTGGCTAAAACTTTTCACGCACCTGCACTTAACGAGGGTCACTTGGAAAACATATTGGAACGCGGCCCCTCGAGGACTGGAGGTCGACACCCCTGGTTTAAGTGAAAAGTGCCCCACCCGCCCTCACCCCCACTTTCTGATTGGCTGTTTGATCTGTGACGTCATTAGGACACTCCATTAGGTACACCGCCATTTTCAGGTGTACCTAATAACAGGCCAATTCATTAGGGAAAAATCATGGTCAAAGCTTAAATGAAAGTGAAAAGTGCCACACCCGCCCTCACCCCCACTTTCTGATTGGCTGTTTGATCTGTGACGTCATTCGGACACTCAATTAGGTACCCCTCCATTTTCAGGTTCACGAGTGAGTGACAGACATCATTCCTGCTATGCCAACCGACACACGTTATGCCAACATTGATGTTTTAATTTTGTATTTGTTGCATTGTAGTTGATGGTGTTATGTGTTTGAATAAAAGGTTAAAAAAAAATCTGTTATTTGGGGGGACACCAACTCATATAACAACGTAAAACACATACATACTGTCATATAAAGCAGTCAACCAAATGTCTGATTTTTATGTTTTAATTGGCGAATATAAAAACAAGGAATAAAACAGCAGAAAAGTTTCAACAAATGTTTATTAAAATAATAATAGTACATTTCAAGCCAGCAATCTAATTTGAAATTTCAGTAGATATATTGGATAACAATATTTAGATGTGTATATGCATACACGTTATTTAAAAACTACTATAAGTGTTATAAAATCAAGATCACCCAAGGAGAAGCATAATCTCCCCGTCGTTGCATAACGGCGCATCCCTTCATGCAATAAAGTTAGCCGTTAGCTTGGAGACAACGTGCATAAAAGAAGTGGTGTTCCAGTGAGTGGTTCTTTATTTCCTTGGCAAATCGACATTCTGGCTTACATAGTTCACGCCAGGAGACGCAACACGTTCACTGATCAGGTGATGCACGGGAAGGAAGGCAGTTTACTCGTACGTGGACGGGAAAGTCAGGATTTGTTCCCTCTCTGGTCCGTTCTCGCGATGAACTGGAAATCACTCACTCACTGACTTGTTCACTCACAGATCCGTTCAGTTAGTGAACGAGAAATGCAATTCAAGACTCGTTTGTGAACGGGATGTTACGTCATTTTCTTCTTCGTTCTATTTTACGGCGAGGTGGCACCAGCTTCAATGCGCATTACCGACACCTACTGGTTGAAGTCATGTGATGATGTTATGGAATCTCCCGTCGATCCGACGGATGAGTAGACTAGCAGTTATTTCTGCAAGTCTTACCAGCACAAAGATTGTTTTAGGTGTCAAGCAGCCGTGCCGTCCCCTTGCCACCCTCTCGCCTTCAGAGGGTCGTTGAAGTTGAAGTCATATGAACCGAAAAAAGAACGAATCACTTTATTCACGACTCGTTCGTAAACAGGAAGTGACGTCATTTTCTTCTTCGTTGTTTTACGGCGAGGTGGCACCAGCTTCTATGCGCATTACCGACACCTAAAGTCATGTGATGATGTTATGGAATCTCCCGTCGATCTGACGGATGAGTAGACGAGCAGTTATTTCTACAAGTCTTACCAGCACAAAGATTGTTTTAGGTGTCAAGCGGCCGTGTCGTCCCCTTGGCACCCTCTCGCCTTCAGAGGGTCGTTGAAGTTGAAGTCATATGAACTGAAAAAAGAAAATCACTTCAGGAAGTGATTCGTTCACTCTCGTTCACTGACAACAGTCGTTCTTTTGAACGAATCGTTCACTCACGAACCAACACGACTGTGAAGAAACAGAATTTGAAACCTACCACATTTTCTTTTTTTTTTTTTTTCAAATTGTGCAAAAGGGCTTATTTCTAGAACAAATGAATAAAAGATGATAGTCATAATCCAGTTGTATAAGTGTAGAGATATAAATCTTCCGTTTTCAGTGTGGTTTGGCCTTGACTCCTGTGATCAAAAGAATTCTTCCCTTCTGTCTTTTTTTTCTTTTCATTTCTTTTTGTATTTCATTTAGACTTGTTCTATCTAGGAATAGTATAAGGGCAACTGGATTATTTGATGTGCCAGTTATTGCTGACTGACTTAAAATGTCTTCAATGCCATCCTGTTGATCAGTGGCACGAGCAAAGGGCAAGTACACTGCTACTTCTCTTGCTCTTTGTTATGACAACCTATGTTGGTAAACATTTCCAAAACAGTACAAACTTCCTCCTTTATTCCAACAATATGCATTTTTAATTTAATGAGGACCATAAAATGACCTTACCTCTAAATGTTATCTATTCAGTTTATGAGTTTTGTTAGTACGGCAGTAAATTATGAGATTATGGAAGAAAGCATTGCATTCATTATTAATTAATATCCATTTCCATCTTGAATGAGTTCATTATTTAAAAACAAAAAATCAACAGTTTTCATTCAGCTTTCGGAATGCCCATAAAAATAGACTTGAGTCTCGTGAAAACATTTTTGTGTCAATATGTCACGTATAAATAATATATTTTATTGCCTCGAATCATCTTTTAACTGCGCGTGAAGTAAAATGTCGATCATATGATGAAATGAATTTGCCCTTCAGCGCTTGAAAAATTTCCGCTTTCTCTCGAGCACTTTGTCTTCCATTTCTTATCAGGCACATCTGACATTTAAGCAAATGGTTGCATTGAGCTGCTGCACACAAAGAAGTACTCAGTATCTATCAGGTGCCGGATTATTAATCAAAGTAAGTGGATAGCACAAAAAGGATGATGGGCCGAATGGGTGGCAAGGCAATAAAAACTCGTGCTTAAAAAAAAAAAAAAAAAAATGGAATAGAGGACAGCAGAGACTTCCACCAAGGTTTAACAGTCCTTGCTCGGATCATGGTAACATTTAAAAATCTCATTGCTGTGCCCTCACCGTCACCTCGTGTGCCAGATCGCAGAAATATGAGCAATAACTTCCCACTCTCACTTCTACAAAGCTGGCAGCATGTGATGCTGCCCTGTCCCATGCCTCAAAGGTCAGCATGAACCGCTGACCTTGGCCCGACCTTGCCAGCCTTGAGGTCAAGCAGTTTTGATTCCTGCTTTGGGAAGACTCAGATGAGTCAGTTCATCAAAAGTGTTTACGATACAAATTTATGTAATGATCTTGAAGTAAACAGCACGGAGCTGCAACGATCTGGAGGACGATTCGTTGGGATAATGAATTTGAAAGGAGGCTATAATCATCTGTGTTCCTCTTAATGGCTCCATCTTTCTGTATGGGCACACAGGACTTCTCCTTTCTCTCTGCCAGCTGTTTCCGCCTGAAAAAGAAAAACAAAAAATTGTGATAAATAACCATGCACAACAACACTGCAGATATGATTGCATTATAAAAATAGACAGCGGAAGAAATGTGAGTGTGCTTCCAACCCAAATAAAAAACGAAGAATGCTCTATAATCATTATGAAATCAAAATTATACTATCTTCAATCTGATTTGCAGAAAAGCATTTTATACATACTTTTAAAATGTTAGCTTAAGTAGCTAACACATAACAAGAACAAATTATTTGATTGCTAAAATAAGCAGTATATAGCAATTATTTATTATTTAATTATAGACACGTTTCCTCAATTTAGAAGTTTTATTTTGACTTTTACATTCTTTTTAATTTGGAAAAAAAATCCGCAATGTAGTGAAGCCGCGATAAACGAAACGCGAAGTAGCGAGGGATCACTGTAATCTGCTTTATGACTTAAAATATTTTGCTCCGTGTACAATAAGGACTTTATAGAAAGAGTGAGTCATGAAATTTCAAAATAAAACTAAATACGTTTATAGTCTAATTAATGGACCCATTGCGTGAACTCGATGGAAGGAAAAACTTGCAACTGTAATGACGTAAAGAACAATTTGAACTCTGCAGCTTGTTGTGTGTGTGGGTGTGTAATTTAGGGGGGGTGGAGGGGTCCAAAAGTAAAAAGGGGACTCCATTACCTGGCCATGTCAGATGAGCTTCTGAAGCAGCATCAGATTGAGCAACTACAAAACGTAATCATCAAAATTGGCTTGTGAGAGGTGAGAAATGAGTGCATCGTAATTTGGAAAGATTATCTTCGCAGGTGAGGTGGTGGTGAAGGAAATGACGAGGATGAAAATGCTCATTTAGACACACATCATGACTTCCGACAGTGAGCAAGGCTTGGAGAGTGGAGAGTGTAGCACTCCATTTTGTCTACCTCTGAAATTATTCTTTATTTCTTTTTCCGTAGAACTGGTAAATGAGCTTCTGCCGTAAACCAACTCCCTATTTTGGACTGCCACATTGTTTTTTGGTTTTTTTTGGAGTTTTGGCTCCAGGATTGCTGGCAGTTTCCGTTCTGCACAGAACTAATGAGCTGAAAGAAAAATAGCGACCACACCTCCTTCGAGTTAGTTCGTTCATTCAGTTAAGAGTAATGAGACGTTGTCTAATAATGGAGAGATGTAAAATGTCGGCCAAAGAACTCCAGGACTAATATATGACGTCACAGCAGTTTATAGAAAACTAGAAATACAATGCAAATATGCCCCCTAGAGATCATTACGGGGATGTCAGAGCAATGTTCGTGGCCTTGCTCACTCCGACTCATTTTTGTTCATTATTTGAATCAGTTTGGGATTTAATGACCTCAGCTTGCTTGTACTCTTCCTCCATTGTGCAGTGATTTGTATTTTTGTTCACTCTGTCATTTGCAGGGAATATATTGACAACTAGCAATTCTCACACTTTGGTAGTTAAGTATTAAACTGACCAAACGTGCAATTTTGGAGGGAATGTGGGAGGAAGCTGGAGCATCCTGGACAGCCCACGCAAGCACAAAGGAGAATACGCAAACTCCATATAAGAACAAAGAACCTCATAAGGCCGTAATGCCAACTACTACTCCAACGTGCCCAGTTGTGAAATCAACCAAAAAAAAATCTGGATCCTGCACCTCGGTCTGAGCGGATTCTCCTGTTGTGCAATGATTCATAATTCAGTTTAACGATTGAACAGTGCTGAGCATTCATTTGCTCTCAGTACACATCAGAATGACCATGTTTACAACAACACACAGCACCTGGCAAGCACATGTATTTCATTATTATGTAAATATACCGCCCGCTAACTTTCATAGCACTTGTTCTCATTAGGCTCATGGGTGACCTGCATGATTTGGTATTCTGAAAAATGTTAATCACAGCTAGGGAACATGCAAATATCAGGAGGACTGGATGTTTTTAGGTAGCAGTCTTTTTAAATTTTTCTTTAAATCTGTGGGGTTAAAATGAATGGTTATCTTGCAGTGGTCTACTTCAGAGGTTTCGTGGTCATGGAAAGAGCAACCGATAAAGAAACCTTACAGTTAAGAAAATAAGCACTGTCATTTCAGATATGTTCTTTTTTTGTACGCAAAATTAATCCACGCAAAAAAATACGCAATTATAACAAGGGTGCCGACAAATTATCTTTTTTTTAAATTTATGACAAATTAGTTAGGACCACTTGACAAAACAAAAGAATCACCTTATTTTGGAGGGACAAACCGGATCTTGCGCAACTTACTATAGTTTGCATGACCAGGTTCCAGTGAGGTCCCTCTGGTTTAGGGCTGGATTTGCCAGTTGGTTGTTTTGAACGCAATCATTCGGCGAACTCCGTCCAGTGGTCATGTTATCTCACACTTGAGTATTTTGCGGAGTGACTTGTCGTGGCCAAGCTTGTCGCAACAACTTTGTGCAGCTGCCCCATCTGGCAGTGGAGGTGAGTGTTGCTATTATTATTATTTTTAATGTACATTACAATTCCGCCTTGCACGGACGGGCAAGGTTCGGCTCAAGTCCCGGGGAATCTACAGCCACTGCATGTCAAACATTTTCTGCTCACGCAACAAATGGAAGGCCCGGAGCGTTCGTGATTATTCCGATGACACTTAAACGCCACTCTTTGGTTAGACAGGTGACAGATAACAGTCCTGCAAGAGATCACCAGTGCGAGTAGAGAATCTTTTTGAGTTAACAGTAATAATACTTTATGAGGTGTTCTGGTCTTTATCACCTTAATAATGTTGTCATCGGAGTACAAGGAGTGCCACATAGTCCCGTTTGAAAAACGTTTGTTGACTGCACACGTGGTTCTTTTTGAGTGCAATAACAATCGGAAGAAGGTGTGGGGGTCATTAAAATTAAACAAGCCTTATGAGAACATTTCAATCAGCACTTATCGATAGTAAACAGCAGATTGATATCACTCAAGCACGCTGGGAAGATAATTTATATTTTTGTTCTTTTTGTTGGAACTAATAATGCATCTATTCATGCATCTTTTTTTGGGGGGGGCATTTTGATTTTTTTCCCGATGTCTCGCTGATGCAGATATTCTTCTCACGGCCCCTTACTCCGCAGGAAATTTATGTCACGTGATAGTTTTTTATCATTAATTCTAACTGTTTGGAAATTATTATTTGGGACTGACAGCGGGTACAAAAGTAAATGTTTTTCAAAGTACTTTCCGCAATCTCAGTTTGCTGAAATTTAATGATTGTCATCATCGTTTGAATTAGTAGCGCCCTGTGAGTACAACAAATCAATTTTGTAATTGAAAGCTACAATCTTGAATTAAAAGACTTTATAAAATCCCTTAATAAATACTTAAGAAAATAAAATCCCATTATTAGCTTGTAATAATACATTTATTTAGTCCCCAGATGAACTCAACTGCTAAGGACAATTCTAAAATCCACATTTGGGTTGGGGGGTTTGAGAAGATTTCAAAAAACATAACCCAAACCATACCAAGTTGGCAACAGTAACAAATAACGGGGGGGATACCGTCAAGCTCTACTCTCAGTGTGGGTTATCAACACGGCAGTTATATTTTTTTGATTAAAATTCTCCCACTATTTACTCCCACTGGCTGGCACGGACCACCATTCCCTCCTTAACGGAGGAAGGTGCAGCTTCTTGGTGCACAGCCGTTTCATATCCGCAATATTAAGGAGGCGGGGAGGTTTTTATCGGGGAGGGATGGATGGGAAACGGCATCGGCCTTGAGCTTTTGTGTTCAAAGCATGGACTTGTCTTTAATGGCTGGGAAAAGGCATGTCATTTATAGTTTGACTTTATTTGGCGCTGACCTTTTTGTGCACAGGGTGGGAGTGAGCGCGTCTGTGAAATATTTGCAAATGTAATTAATGTAGCGTGCAGGTGTTCGAGTTTGATATATTATATTTAATTAAAACTTTTGAATGAGGACGATTTAGATAGAATTTGCAACTTTAGCCACTTTTTAATATTTACCATTATCTGCCTAGAAACAGTTTAGGACAAACATGCCCCCCCTCCCCCCCCCAGACACACAATGCATGTTTGACAAGAGGGGAGGCAGCTTTAAAGTCAAGGTCAAAGCTTCTAGCAAAGGCGGGTGAACTCCACATCTGCGTTTACCCCCAAATGGCGATTTAAGAAGCACAGTTCCGCCATGTTTTTTTTTTTGTTGTTCGCCTAGTGTGACTCATTTGATTTAGTAGTCACTTAGTTGGAATCAGACTTAAGTTTATTAGAAACGTAATGGAACGAGACTGAGGTTTTTGTAAACTTATTGTTTGTGCAAACGCACAGGAAAGTCAATGACAGCGGAAAACTTTGGTATTAAATTACTCCTGCGATCAGACCAACATTGGTTAAATTAGTTCGCTGTTGGTCGGTGTCGAATTTCAAACTCCGCGTACTTCTTTCACTTTGTTTGGTGACTTGATAAACTCCCAGGTGACTGAGGGAAAGTTGAACTGGCTCACTTTGATCCGTCTACCATAATTGGATCGGTTTCAAAGTAAATGTTGTTGACCTCCCGCCACTGGATCATATGAAATGATCACATGATCATCACCAATATTGGAGTTTTATTTTGAAATACAGCAAAAATATATGTACGCACCAATGAAAAAATCTAAGTTTATAAGGATCTAAGGGAGTGTTAAGCTGCCTGTTGGCTCTCTTTTGTGAACTTTCATGTGACTTGTATCAGATATCACTCTGTTTACATGTGTGTACAGTACACAAGTCTAAAATGTGTGTAAACAGCTTCACACTACTGCAGAAACAAAGGCACGGTAAATATAATTTCAAAGTAGAATCCTGAAAAATAATATAATATATAAGATTGATGTCTGCAAAATATTGTTTTTTATATTATGTGAGAACAAATGCACATCTGAAATTGAAATTATAATTATAACCTAAAGCTGGTTTATTGTGTTTCCCATTGTTTAGTTTTGTTGTTGTAACTTTGAAGAAGCGTTCCTTACTACTAATCGGTGAACACTTCACAGGGTCACCGTGTTCTGGGAACGTTCTCTCGCTTAACGTCAATGTATAATAGATTTGAACATTTTATCAAATGATGATACTGACATGGTGTGAAGTTCGAATAGATAGATCACTCCTCGGTACGTGGTTAACCTTCACACGAGTGGGAATAAACTGACAATAAATGAAAGCCATGCCAAAAAGGAGCAAAGAATGTTCTCCAACTGGGAGTGAAGACGAGACAGCTGCCAGCCAGGAATGATTAACTCTGCTGGGTATTGCTGTATCAGATGTTGTAAAAGCAAACGAACATGTTCGTTACTTTTCCTGGGATCAAGTATGTGTGTGTGTTGCATATCGATCTAACAGGTGTTTGTCTGAAGTACATTATAAATCATATTTCCTCTTCTGGCTAATGACGAGTAAAATATGCAAAATAGCATGCAAATTGAACATTAGAGCAGAAAAATGAGGTTTGACCTTTAACAACAGTTACTTTGACAACTTGTGGAAAAGGATTCTACAGCAAAAAAATACAGCTTTTAATATTAATATTATTACAATTTTACTGTTTTTGTTGTAAAGTAGGCTAAGGAGGGCCCCATTAAACTTGTTCCGGAGACTGTATCGTTTTTCATTGAGAGACCTCAAAGTGTCGAGTGTATTTAATGGAAAATAGAACCATGGTTAAATGCTTATTCACTCTAACAAAAAAACAAAAAAAAACAAAGTGGTTACTTTGGAATCAATTTCCTGACTTTCAAGTTCCTCCTCACTAGGTGTAGGATTTAACAAAGAAAAAAAATTTCAAAGGAAAAGTCAAGAGTTAAATAAGGTGCGCTTTTTTATGTATTGTTAAGACTTTGAGAAATGAGCAGTTTGTATTTGAAAATATTGTTTACAATATGCAAAGCAACAAGAAATATATTTACAGTCCCTAGGGGCACTTGAGGACAATGGCTCACAAGTTTAAAAATTGCATTGGTACAAAAGGTCAACTCTGCTGTGACATCATGTTCTGCTACAACACGCTCTCATGGCTTTTTTATTTTTTTTAAACAAGTTTGTTTTTCTTGCAGGGATGCCCCACTGCCTCTGTGAGTCTTCATGTCTGGTCTAAGCATTAAACATGGTCCCTCCTACGGCATTCTCTTAATCCCGGGATGTTATGGATTATCAACCCAAACTACACATCCTAACAGTGGAAGTCCGCAGTGATTATAGTTAAGACCAACCAAGTTAGAGGACAACTAGAATTTAGAAGTTAACCAGTAAAGGAGATTTACACGTGTATACATTAGAGCGGCATTGCATCGTAATTTTTTTTATCCTACATGGATGATGTAGGATATCCATTCTTAGAAAGACATTCTTGTAGTTGGGATGGCCACAGACAAGGGTCAACCCCTCGTTCAGCTCCAGGAGGTGGACTCCAGCCGAGTGGGCTGCCGCATCCTCTCCCCCATCCACAACGCCTCCTCCCCGCCGGGTCTGTCCATCGAAACCAGCCAGCCCATCTGTATTCCCTCCCCTTACACCGACCTCAGCCATGACTTTACCACCATCCCTTTCTACAGTCCAACTATCTTCTACGCTGGGCCAGGGCTTTCAGACTGCTCACCTGTGCACCAGTCCCTAAGGCCCTCCTTATTCTGGCCAGGTCACGGGCATATGGGCCCGCCCGGACCGCTGCACCCTTCCCAGGCACGGCCACAGCAGAGCCAGCCTGGTCAAAGTCCATGGGTGGAGTTATCACCAGGTGACTGTGAGTTGACTGCCAGGTAGGACATGACATCATTTGTTGTTCTATCACCAATTACCCTTCCTGATAAATATACAGAATATATATATGTACAATTATATATATTGATTTTAACTTTGGACTATTGATTTGGTACTAAGATAGTTTCCATTCTGAAGTGATTGAGATAGCTTCTGTCCAAGGTCCAATCTGCATATGTACTTTGTCAAGTCTATAAACATCACGATGTTGGATCAATCTCCACCAGAGCAAGAATTCAGATGATTTTAAATGGTATCCAAGAATTCAACACGGTAATGTTCATAATTGTCTTCTTCAGGTCGTAGTTTTAAACAACAGGTTTCTTATCATGCCAAAATTTGCCTACCAAGATCAACTCTCCACCAATCGTGGAGAATATTAATTTTGAACTCTGACCTGATTGGCGTGTCTACTGTTGTGTACACCACAGTAAGCTTTTACCGTTTGTTAGCAAGCGCCGGCGTTCCCAGGAGAGCGAGGAAGTCGTGGTGTCATCGGGCGGGAAAGCAGACCTCCACTTCTGTGCTGTTTGCCAGGACTACGCCTCCGGCTACCATTACGGCGTCTGGTCTTGTGAAGGATGCAAGGCCTTCTTTAAGAGGAGCATTCAAGGTGAAGCAAACAGAAACATTTCTCAGTCATGGAATATTTGATTTGACTTTCATTTCTGATTCAGGTCATAATGACTACATCTGCCCGGCAACCAATCAGTGTACCATCGACAAGAACCGTCGTAAGAGCTGTCAGGCGTGCCGTCTTCGCAAGTGCTATGAAGCTGGCATGACTAAATGTGGTAAGCCATAGTTTAACGTCTTTTATGTCATATTTTTCTCATTTTTATTTTATTTTGTGTTGTCAGGCATGCGCAAAGAGCGTGGAAACTACAGGAACCAGCAGAGACGCCGCGTGAGCTTGTCCTCGCACAGCAAGACTAACGGAGCACCGGCGTTAACGGAACCGGCGGCCATTTCCGAGCTCAACCCGCCCGCTTTGACCCCGGAGCAGCTAATACAGCAAATAATGGAGGCGGAGCCACCTGAGATTTACCTGATGAAGGATATAAGGAGACCACTCACCGAAGCCAACGTCATGATGTCGCTGACTAACCTCGCTGATAAGGAGCTGGTTCACATGATCAGCTGGGCCAAGAAGATCCCAGGTAGGTGTGTCTGGATCTGAACAGATGTTTTGGAGAGTCCAGCACCAATCCTTAGAGAGAGATTCGAAATGATTGATTTCCCATATCCGAAAATATATTTTTTAAGCAAAAAAAAAAAATGGTCCTCATAAGATGACACACATGGTCCACTGTGACTTCTTCAGGGTTTGTGGAGCTCAGTCTTCTGGACCAGGTGCACATGTTGGAGTGCTGCTGGCTGGAGGTGCTAATGATAGGACTGATGTGGAGGTCAGTCAACCATCCAGGGAAACTCATCTTCTCACCTGACCTCAGTCTGAGCAGGTATTTTGTTTCCAAGTTCTCACCAAAATAACATTCAAGGGGTTCCTCCACGGAAATATTTGAATGCTTACTGTCTGTTCCCCCCCCCCCAAAAAAGGTTTTACTTTCCTATTCAGCGGAAATAACAATGACTGTGTTTGTGCGGCAGAGAAGAGGGCAGCTGCGTCCAGGGCTTTGTGGAGATCTTTGACATGCTCGTCGCCGCCACATCCAGGGTGAGAGAACTCAAGCTGCAGAGGGAGGAGTATGTCTGCCTCAAGGCCATGATCCTCCTTAACTCCAGTGAGTCAACACAAAAGCCAGACACACACACACACACTGGCGCTGCTACATACGTGTCCAGCCGTACCCTCGCCGAATGTTTTTATGTGTGATGTGGTCAAGTTACAACAAGCTCTGAGGTGGCTCAACTCAAACCTGAACAGGCTTTTTTTTTTTTTTGCACCATCTTACCTCAGCTTCATAATTTCTCATCATCGGTGTAATAGATGTGAGTCAGAAAATAAAATGAATTACTGGAAAGCACATGGAGTGCTATCTGAAAAAAAAAAATATTTCGTGAATATATCTGGACTAATTTGAGAGAGCTCTCCAAGAATCAGCCCAGCAGGCGGACAATATGGGACTCCTTGGAGGTGATGAGAAAAGAAGTTAAAATGGCAGATAAAATACTTCCGCTCACGGAGCAGCAGAACAGATCGCTCAATTAGACATTTTCAGAAATAGGCACATAAAAAGATTTATGCGCTTGTTTTATTTTACCCCTTAACGACTTGGCAGCCAAGCCAGAGACCCAACTTTTTGTATACAAATAAAAAGTCAATTTTCAAGCATATGAAATCCGATTCTTGAAAGAGAGACATTTATACAACTTCTGAATGACAGAGTTTTCAGTCAAGGCTTTTTTTATGGAAAACAATTTATCAAAAGTCACAGTTTATGAGATTTCTTGGTTTAACATTTTATTTTACAAGCCCAAAGAAGTCATTAAACGGGCTGTTCTCATTTTATAGTTACTGTTTAATGTGTTTCAGTGCTGCTCGCGGGGAAGAAATAAAAAATAACTCCAGATCCTTCCAAGTTGTAAATAATCATCAAAATGATTTGACACAAATATTGTGTGATCAAAAAAAGTGCTAAAAAGATTGCATTCATATCTGTTGAAGTAAAAAGCAGAGGAAACACTCGGAATATTCTCACTCAGTATGAAACAGTAAAAAAATTCAGGTAGCGATCGACCGACTGACTAACTGAAGACCCTCTGATGTATTTTGCTGCTGAAAGGATGGAAGTGTTCCCGCAGGAGTTTTAAGAGAGACCAAAACCAGATGTTGGGTTTGAAAGAATCTCCATGTGGACATAAAAATCAAATGGGTTGAAGCTGTTGAGAGGCAATATTTAACCTTTTGCTACTCAGGTTCAAATTAGGTTAAAAAGGCTGGGCTATTTTCTCTTGTCCAAATATAAATGGAATAATCCTTTGTCATGTGATCTTGAATTCATCCCTTTTAAAAATGATAGCTGCTGCAAGATGGCTGTGGTATTAGTGCTTGTTACTTATCGGCACTCTAGCGATCAAGGTCAAATAGTCCAAATCCCTTTTTGCACTGCTCTATATTTAAACGGCGGTCCTCACATCTTATCAGTGATGTTGTTATGGCGGCACCACCGAGTCACCTGTCCAACCCGAATCGCGGCCAGTAGCTGCGTCATAACTTTCGGAATGGTCTGGAGAAATCATTCCCGTCACGTGTTTTTTTTTTTTCGTTCCCAGACATGTGCCTCACCTCTTCTGAGGGCAGCGATGAGCTGCAGAGCCGCTCCAAGCTGCTCCGTCTTCTCGATACCGTGACGGACGCCCTCGTGTGGGCTATCGCCAAAACCGGCCTCACGTTCCGCCAGCAGTACACCCGTCTGGCTCACCTGCTCATGCTGCTCTCACATATCCGCCATGTCAGGTGAGCCATTAAACACCTGAGATAAATACATAATAGCATCATCAAGTATCGGTTCTTAGTATCGGTGGGTGTCCAACCATGATTTGTGTCTTACCTCGCAGCAACAAGGGGATGGACCATCTCCACTGCATGAAAATGAAGAACATGGTGCCTTTGTACGACTTGCTGTTGGAGATGTTGGACGCCCACATCGTGCACAGCTCCCGGCTGCCCACCAGGGGTTCGCAGCAGGAGGCCACGGAGCAGCAGGAGGAGGTTCCCACCAAGCATGAAGGTTCCACAAGCGCCTCCTCAAATAGCTGCACTACCAACAACAGTGATGCCCAGTAGCCAATCAGTCACTTGGCTTTATAAAGCATTCACATGCAATCATTTGCATCACTTGGCCTAAAATTTAAAGAGAGAGAAAAAAAAAAGACTGAAGTCAGATTCAGTCATTGAATGTACAATCTCATGATTTTCTTTGCACATCATCCAAAATGTAACTCATGCAGTTCTGTATTTATTGCCTTACCGCATCAAGTCCATTAAATACCACCTTTGTTCTTAATTAGATGGCAACTGGTTCTATTGTGGAAAAGATAATCGAATTTCAGTCACGATACACAGTGCAAGACAAAAATAACAAGACGGTTTACTTAACTCACAATTGGGCTGTGCAGGTATCATCTTGGAGACGCTTTTATTCTGGGCCATGTTCTTTGTTAGTCGTGATCGATCTTTCCTGCTGCTGTGTTCTTTCGTGTTTACCTCGAAAGAACATTCTAATAGGACCCTTTTATATAAAACTGAAGGTAGTGCCTTAAATCCTGCTATTTAGATAAACGGAATAAAAGAATGACTAACATTTGCCTTAACGATGAATTCAGACAATCTGAAAAATTGGATGACCCATTTGTTTTATATAAAATCATTTGGGACCGGATACACAAAATAGAAGAGATTGTGATTATTTTTATTGAGTCTGCCTGAATATAAAGCCCAAGACAATTTAGACAGAACCCACAAAATGTACTGAAGCGACAAATATAAGCCAATATGCAAAGTGCCTTAAAACTGGAGGATTGTCTAAATGGCCAGCAGAGGGCGACCTCATTAATTGCAGTATGAATTTATAGGTTGAAATTATCATTTAATGTTTACAATGACATGCCAAATTGTGCATGGTAGGAGAGAGCTCAGTCCTTCAGAAATCTTTTCTTCAGCTTTTATTACATAGGTGATAAAAGAAACAAAACCGCCTGGACAAATTTCAAAAAGAATTTCCAACAAAATTCTGCCAGTTTGCTCAATGCATTTTCTTAAAATTGAACTTTTTTTTTTTGGGTTAAGTTTATAACCACTACTGTATTTCTGACAAAGTTGCACTTACCTGTTAGAATTTTGATTAAGGGAGAAAAAAAAACAATTATTTTTGTATGTGGCTATTGCTGTTGTACGCACTGTTAAAAATAATGAAACGTTCACGGAATGTTTAGTGAAAAAAAAAAAAAAATGCCATGGTTGAAAATATGTACCAGTTCAGCCTGTCTGCTTTGTGCTATTTTTAACATGAATAATTAGTGCTTTATATCTGGCGGTTACTTATTTGACCACCTTGCTTAGTAACATTTCTAGTGAAAAGATTGCTGGGCGATGTGTTAATCATGAATCATCTCACAAACACACTCTGTTGTACAGTACTCATATCTGTAAGCAGCGAGGAGAGTGCTTGTTTTCAATATGATCGGCTTTTAAAAGTCAAAGGTTACACAGATACTAGTCATGCTTCTTAAATGTTCATAAATGTAAACATGTATGTTTTAAAATGCACAGAGTACACTTAAACAATAAATGATTGTGTCATTGGCAAAAAGTTCATTTTAAGCTTCCCGAGTTTGCTTCATTATGCAGACAATTAAAAAAAATCCTTTTACAACTCTTAAAGCTCTTTAATATACCGAAATATATAGACAAAAGTTAATCATAGAAATGCAAGACCATTATATTATTTTTTAGTTTTAGCAAACATTTTAAGTCAATTAACTTAGACAATATGTTCTAAACTAGTACAATTAGGACCTGATGATAGATTTAATGCCAATAATATTGCAGAAAAAAATTATTCTGTGAAGTATTTGATGACCCAATACTTTTGTTCGTACTTAATCCGTGTGTCTTTTCAAGAATAAATACATAAAAAATATATTTGGATGTTTTTCATTGTAAAACTACATCACTATGATGCTGCCAGTGTTAGGAAAAGGTTACCTTTGTTCATTCTAAAAGTAGTCAGGTGGGCGGGGGTCCGTTTGTGTAGTGTAACATAGGATGAAAAGATCGGGCAAAGTTGTTGGCGACGGTGCAGCTCGAGTCTCTCTCCGACCGGGGGACCAAACATGGGAGGAACAGTAGGAAGAGGAGAAGGAGGTGAAACGGGACAGCAGCTTGGAGGACCCGGCAGAAAAAGGATCGAGGTGGCGATGAGTCTCTCTTCCCTCTGGGTGGCACACACCGAAACATAGGAATTAATTTAACAAAATATTCCAAAACATTCTTTTTGTTTCCCAAAATCTCACACTCATCGAGAAGATACTTTCGTACCTCTTTGTTTGTTTGACATCCTCAGAAGAATCCCTCGGAATATTTTGACCTCTGTAAATCTCACACTCCTGCATTTAAATAGATAAATATTTTCAAATTTCGGAATAATAATATTCTTATCAAATCGAAAAGATTTTTAAATTGGCTAACCAGGCGGTGTTGTAAGATCTTCAGATCTTCGGTCACATCATTTAAGAGCAACTTTAATTTGCTGCCTGTCACGTGGAGCTTCTCCTGAGCCTCGTCCCCATCTTCTGGTTGGAGTTGAGACCACAGAGTATGCAGCGAGGCCTGCTGGGTCTGCCTCTCCAGAAGCTCCTCCACCAGAGCCTGAAGAGCACAAGTGTTCAACATCTGACTAAAATTACAAACACATTTTGTTGGACAGATTTTTTATTGCTATCTATTTCCATCCAGCTTTATTCTGTTCAGGGTCACGGGAAGCTCAACCTAGTTCCTTTAAGGTCACTTGGACTATACCACCAAAAATCCTGCCAGCAACTAACGTCAACATCTCATATGATGGTTCAAAGTATAATTCAAATTGGCATATCTACTCTATGTTGATGGACCGCTACACGTCTTGACCTCCTTTTACAAATTTACGTCCTTGACTTTATTTATTAGCCTTCAATTCAGTTCAACGTCAGCTGAGCGTTGTGAAAGCGAAAGCATCAAATCTTAAATCAGCGTAAATTTTCCATAGAGTAACCGATGTACTTACCGTGAGGGAGCGATGGTGCTGTTTTAGAATTTGGACAGGTGTCTCTGGATCCAGGATGTCCACTTCGTAGCGTCTGTTCTCGGCACGTGGCAGCCATAGCAGCAGAGAATGGAGGCTCTCATGAAACTCCTGTATGAGGGATTGTTTTTAAATTTGTAAAAAAAAAAAAAAAAAATGGAGTCGTTTGCCTTTTTGATCGACGATTAACATAACATCATTTCTACTTCTCACCTGGCAGCGCGTCAAAGTCCTTCTCAAATTGTTCTCCCACTGGTGAAGAAGTGTAGAAGCTCGACTCCAGGCTTGGTTTAAATCAACCAGCTTCTCCTGCTGCTCTGGGACTTGCAGAGCACGTAGATTGACGGACAGCATGATAGGTTTGTAGTGTGAGAACATTTTCTGCATCTCCTAAAAAAAAAAAAAGATACAAAACCATGAAAGCATTGCTTTTAAAAATACTAATTGCAGAAACCAAAATGTGGCTCGACAAATAAAGTTAAATTAACGATCCAGGTCTGCGTTTTCCATGATGCCGTGTTTGCAATTATTTTGGACCTCACATTTACCTTCATCTCCTTAGCTCTGGTTGCCATGTCAACAATCCCGTTGCTTGGTTGCGACTGCTGGAGTCGGTCTAGTTCCGGATGAATATTGTCTAACCAGGAAATGACATCATCGAGGTCAGATGTGACATTTTGCTGGGGGGCGTTGTCTTGCTCGTTCCTGGACTGAGCCTGGAGAAGTTCCCAGCGTTCAATCACCCCTGGGAGAGCAGATACATTAGTTGAGGGGAAAGGGAGAGGTGGGTGGGGGGGTAGCTTTATCCTTTCCAGGCTTTGCTCACCCGACTGACTGTCTGAGACATCCAAGTTGGTCAACCCGATCTTTGTCTGCTTCTCATCATCTAGCATGAGAGAAACTCTTTGAATGTTGTCACCACACTGGAACATTTGCTGTAATGAAGATAAAACAAAATCTTCAAGCGTCCATACACGACAAAGTCATATTTGGCTCCTAGTGGGAAAATATTTGTGAATAGACCTGCTTCATAGGGGTGCTCGTGAGAGTGGGCGGAGCCTCAACGTTGCCGACGTCAGTTTCTTCATCTTCTGGTGATCGCCATATTGGAGATTCATAGGCGGCCATCGACCTGCTTGATACTGAAACATAGAAAATAATACACTTGAGTCCATTTAGATAAAATATCTTTACCTCTTTTAAAAACAAAATTAATTCCTTTCTGTCAATTTTTTATTCACGCTTTTGTCTCATTAGATTGTGTTAACAAACATGGCCTGTGAAGTTGCAGCTAAAAAAAAATGAAAATAGACAAATGACATTTGTAAAATTCAAGTGGGCACATTAGCTTCCGGAAAAAGACAACAAAAGGGGACAGTAAAAGGAAGCTAATGCTGTTCAATAATTATTATCATTACCTTAACAGAGAGGGAGGACTCAGAAGTATAAAAGATCACGAGTACTGGCAGCTAAGAGAGAGGTGGAGCGGAAATCAATTTAGAAGGAACATGGAGGAAACCTCATCAGGAATTATGAAGAACAAGTTTAGAGTTGGTGAAAGGATATGAAAGCGTCACGTTGACCCAGTTCGTGCTGCTTTTTCCAATCAAGAATGTGTCACAGAATAGAAAAATGAGAGTGAAAATGTTACTTGGCTTTTCAAGCAGCCACAAGACAGCAGACGCAAATAAGCCAGAAAATTTTTGTTGGGATGAAAAAAAAAAAAAAAAAAGAAAAAAATATGATGGGTCTAATAAAGAAGCAACATCTTTAGGGAAGCAGCCTGGAACAGATGTGCTCACTCTTCAATCCTAATCTAATTTGTAATTTTTGCAGCATCTGAGCAAATAAAATCAGAAAATCAGAAATGAAGGAAATGATTGTATCTCACCGAGAGAGAAAAAAAATGCAACCATATGCAAAAAAAAAAAAATCTTATTTCCCCACCTGACAACGCACTGAAGTAAATTCCTTCTTCATCGTGTCTTCCGTCATTTCCGTCATCCTCATGGGAGGATGACCCTCCGACATCTCCGGTATGGTCCCACTCTAATGGCAGGGAGTCGACACTCACAGGTGTCTCCCGCCCCGAGTGCTCCAGCGGAAAGGTCAGAAGGTGCGAAGGTGTGGCCGGGAGGCTTCCTTGGCTCCGCCCAAGCCAGGGTCGTCCAATCAGCTCCAAGCTGGACTCCAAAGAAAAAGTGTTGCCAGAGGTTTCTGGTTCTTCTATGATGATCTGAGTCGAAAAAATACATTTCTCTAATACAGGACAATTTGATAAATCATAAAAATCGAACTTACCGGAGGCTGGCTGAGACGTTGATGGAAGCGAACCAGTCGGCTGAAAACTTCCTGGCAGTAGGAGTGAAGCTCCTCCAGTTCTTCTTCTATCAACGCAGCATCCTGAGGTGAACTCTTCTGGATGAGACTTTCGCCAAATACTATCAGCCCATCAATCTGCTCTGTGTTGAAGATGATCTCCTTCTGGAAACTCTGCGTGAAAGAAGATACATGAAAATACCAGACTATAAAAAATTTCGGAAAAATACCAAAACGTGATGTAAGGTAACGTATTGAACCCTCACGCTAAGCTGCTGTATCTTGTGATGAACGTCGCTCTCAGAAAAGTGCTCCACGTTAGTGAGCTGAAGGTCCAGTTCTGTCAGCCACACCAACATGCTCTCCCGAGTGCTTTCAAATTCTTCTCTCTGACTGGTGAAATGCTGGAAGAAGAAGAAAAGAGGAAACTTCCAGATCTGTTTTCCAGTCCGTTCCTGTTCCTGAATTTGTACCTTGAGCCTGCGGAGGATGACAGCCACTCGTCGGTGCAGAACGTCCCAGCGCCGGTTCCCTTCGTGCACCATAGCTTTGAGCTGGCTGGCACGATCCGTTCGGTTCTCCCGGGTCAGACGGCGGTATTGATTATTGACAAGTTCTAACTGGGTCAGACGCTCATGTACCTGCCTTTGGAAACCCTAAAAGACACACGAATTTGGATTGAGGAGTTTTTTATGGGTCAAACAAGTCTTAACTTACCTCAAACTTCTTCAGCTCTTCCTTGGCAACTGTGTAAAGAACATCTCCCGTGTTAGGATTGGCAGCAGACTTCTCAGCCATTTTAAGCCAATCCTCAAACTGTGAATAATCCTCCAAGAACTTGGACCACAATCTCCATGTTTCCTCAATCCTACAAGAAGGATGAGATAGAAGTTGGGTTCTGCATCAAAACCAGGTGATCTTTGAGTTCCTACCTGAGTCTCCTGTCTAGAGCCATAGCACAAATGGTCCTCCAGCGCTGGTCGAGGCTATGACTAGTTTCCTGCAGGGAGTCGCTTTCCACGTCGGCGGATCCTGCCGCATCTTCATCCCTCAGCAAAAGGTCGCACAGGTTCAGGACGGACGTTACGCCTTCCGTATGTTCCTCTATGTCCCGTTGTAGCTCCTGAGCAAACACACGGGCGGCAGACAAGTCCACAAACACGACAGCTGCATGAAGGAACCACTCCCACAATTAAACAATGGCGAGATCACAATTATTAAACAAAAGATGAGTTTCAAAATAAAGGGACAAATGAAAAGTGTGTCCTACCTGCTGCTCAGCCAACCTTCTCTGTATTTCCTGATGATGACACACACTATAGGTAATAGGTCTGGAGAGTTCAGCCTCCACCCGCGAGAGCCAGGAACGCAGGTTACTCATGTTTTTATCCAGTTGCTGCACTCTCAACAGAGTCTCCTTCAACTTTGTCACTCTAAACACACACACATGAAAGTTTTCTTTGACACGCCTAACGAAAAAAAAAAAAAGCCGCTTTTCATTTGGGATTCTCAGGTGTCTTCCATTACCCACCCCATAGCAGTCGCCATGGCAACAGACCCCCTGACTGGTGTCATAGTAACGCTCTGGACAATAGAAACTCTCCCCCGGGACTGAAGTGTGCCCCATTCAGGAGTTTTGGAGTAAATTCCCCCCATTTGATCCTTTCTCTCCTGTTGAGGACCATTAAGTC
This sequence comes from Syngnathus scovelli, assembly GCF_024217435.2. NCBI lineage: Eukaryota > Metazoa > Chordata > Actinopteri > Syngnathiformes > Syngnathidae > Syngnathus > Syngnathus scovelli. Next base: position 8,703,198 of record NC_090866.1, on the reverse strand, counting down.
GATGCGGAGCTGGAAATGCTTTCAGCCCAATTAATGAATACTAAAAACAACTCGGAATAGGGAGAAGGTTTCCTAACACGTGCTGAGCTTCAAGTATGAAACTGGGTTTCCCTTGTCGAGTATGTCATGGCACTATTGTCACACAATGATGAATATTGTCGCTATAGCAACAAGTGATATCTCATTTACATATGGGAGAAACTTTGACGTGTTCCCAGGAAAGCTGGAGATCAAATGACAACAAAAACTTTGCTCTTGAAATATGATCTTGAACGTACACACTGCCTCAACTTGACATTCAGGTTTAATGGAGGTGAAATACTAAAGACAGTATAGTAGGTGTAAATTCTCCCTTCTGCAGCACCATCACAGTCTACTAAATTGTTCCTTGCTCTCATTTGCTCCTCTATGACCTTAGACAGCTCAACAAAAGCCAGAAGCTTAATGTGCTGGCTGAACAAAGAGACAAAACCCGGTCAGGGGTCCATTTGAGAAGAGGGTTGAGGAGCAGGATGGCTCGAGGGGAAAGCTGTAAGATCAGCTTGGTGGACAAAGTCGAACAAGTTTGCAGGAGGGCTTGAGCATTGTGTTAAAGTATTAAAAAAAAAAAATGTCAGTCTGAATTTTCTCGAACGTAATTATTTTTTTTACACAAAAATCCATTTTAATGAGAACTCCTTTGGTAAGGATTCTGCTAATCCGGTCAATCCGACTTGTTTGCTATTTAAACAGCATTATACAAAAAAAAATCAATTATATTTTACTATCAATCTTATTGCTGGTACTATTGAGACATTGTATTTAACGAGGTGCCAAACATAAACAAATAAAACATCTTAAAAAGATATTAGTCAAATTTATGGATCGCTGTCCCCTGTCTATCTAATTTATATGCTAAGGAATATTTGGAATACTTTTCGGTGAGCAAATTCTAAACAATACAGCATTGTTACTATTCATAATTTGCTAAGGGTGTGCCCTAGAATGCTCTTTTGGAATCATGCTATCAGGATTACTGATATAATTGATGCTGACAGGCCACGCCCCTTCACCCACCCTCCCCTCACGGAAAAAGAGATGGAGGGGGACATAAGGACATATGGCCTTGTCTGAGATTCCAGCTAGAAGTTTTTGTCTTGTTGATGTGGCTGGGCTGATTCAAGCAGCTGCTCTTGCAGACAATGTCTTCGAGGGTCTCCTTTATGATAAGGCGGGGGTCTAACCTGCTTTGTGAGCATTACAAGTCATGTTTTCCTGACAGCTGCAGAGCTGGGCGAGGAACAGAAGGTGGATGGACTGTTTTTGCAGCTTTGTTAAAATTAGCACGTTAATTGCATTTTCACTCATATTTTCCTGCTGCTCAAGCTCAATGGTGAATCTCGGACATCCAGGTGGAGCACTCACCTGGCCTCGATGTGGCTGAAGAGGTTGTGCCATCTTTGGTTAACTTCTTGCATGGAGCTGCACACTTGAGTCTGCTTGGCTTCGTCGCTGGCTAACAGCAGCTGCTCTCCCAGATGCTTCAAGTGGCTTTTATTCTCACTGAACAAATTGATTTCCTCCATACAATCCTACAGAAAAGTGATAAAAAATGGTGAATTTTATCCTGAATACAAGGGTTAATCCTTTAATGAAAGAATAAAAGCTCCTTCGAGATGATTGAGTAAAAAAAAAACCTTTCAAAGTAATTTTCTTCTCCCTGGTAATCGGAAACGACACACCTTTAATTTTCCAAATTTTGTAAACGGGATGAACACGGCCGGTGATGAGACACAAAAGTACAAAAGGCTCAGTGAGCCACTGAAAGGACAACTGTCGTGCGTGAACAAAGCCATTCCATTCCACTCCGCCATCTGTTCCAATCACCATCGAGCATGTTGCATCTATACAGATGCCAACAATGTGCATTTACAGTTTTGACCAGACTGATCAGCTTTTTATTCTATCACCTAATTGAAAGACTTCGTAAAAATAACAGAAAAAAAAAAAAAGCGGCCCCCGCTTGTGTTTTTCCACAAACTCAAAAAGGAACGGAATGTCCCGTTTAAATGTCTCCAATTTACCTTTTTCAGCTTTTCCACCATTTCTTCAATGCTGAGATCTGCGCCGTAGCACACCTTGTTCTCAATCTGGGTGAGCCAATCGCAGAACTCTTTGTTTTTGTCATTAAATATCGTCCAGGCGTTGAGGCGGTCAGCAATTTCCTGCCTGCGTAAGGACACCTGAGAAATGTGATGATGGTGAGATCACGCAAAATGAAAATATTTCATTTCAAAAGATTGACAATAACACTTGTCTATTAAGATACGCTAAGTAGTTTCACAAATATTGCTCAAGTCTGAAATCGATTACATAAACTAATCGTATGACAGCGATCCAAACATACTTTCAAATCATGCCCCGCTGTGACTTTGATTAGATTAGGGATGACATCATTGTAAAGCGACTAGATGTTCCGTTTGTGTTTGGAGGCGATGCCGTGACATCATCGCTGCATCATTGCTTTTGTGTCTATCATCTTTGATTGGTCTGCCTTTACATGTTTAAATGGAAAAAAAAATAATTGAAACTCTGGGTTGATGTTTTGGTCAATCAATTAGTGGACAAAAAAATGAGAAAAAGTTTTAGCACAATTAATGTTATTTGTCGTTCCTGAAATACATTTGAGATATCCATCACCAATTTCCAAAACAAAAATGTTCCATTATTGTTTTTGGCATAAAATATAAAACTGTCTTTCCTGTTAATCATTTAATCTCTCATTAATCCTGAAAGGGGAAAAAATCTTCACTCGGGTCTGTCTGATTAACAAGGTCCATTTTCCTAATGACAGCTTAAGGTCACGAAAAACATCATATTGGCGGTGAAGGTCTTTTGTTAGGTTATTTCACGAGGGCTATATTTTACCGTTTGGTGGCATTTATTTGATTCAAATAAGTCCCCGTTCTGTTTTAACACACGATTTGTGGGTCTCCTGGACCCTTGAGTATTAAGGAGGCATTCAGAGTTGTTGTTTATGTTTCCCAAAGAAAACAATGGACGCTGCCCCCTGAATCACTTCAGGCCATCTGGTTGTCGGAGCCACTCCAGTGGCTTCCCCCAACCTGTTAACTAGATGGCTTAGAATCAAGTCTCATTACTCCTGCCAAGGTGACGGGATCCATTTTTAAAGTAGAGTAAGTCATTGCGCAATGATCTTAGTTCATTGACGGGATGACATAACGGTTTTTCAAGAACAAGCGCATGTTTGTTTTGGAGCCAGAAGATTTAAATCTAGGAATTTGACCCGGTGTTCAGACTGCAGTAGAGCAAGTTTCACGGCATGTGCAGGATCAGCTACGCTCCATGTGATTAGTCAGCAAGCAGGTTGAGCTTGTTAAATGCTGAAAATTTGGATCGGACAACAACAAAAAAAATAGTCAGCCTTTTTCCTGGCAACTACTGTGGTGTGGGGAAAAAAAAACTTTTTATGCTGACCAGGGAATGGATGAAATTGCCAGGCAACTTTTTTTAAAACATTTTAAATGAGCTGCAAAAACTTTCATTGTAAAAGTAACCGAGGGGAAAAAATAAAAAGATAGGGTTTTTATTTTGATGGCAAAACATGTCAGTCAACATTTTGATTGCATCTGATTGTACTGTAATCTAAAGTTTTAAACTGAAAACTACAAGCTAACTGAAACTTTTTTTCCCTTTCACACACTCTTATCACATAAATGAGTGTGTGAGGCATTAAAACAACTTTCATCACCAACACTTTTGCTTTTCCCTCACCTTGGCACACAGTTCCTCCCACTGGATGTGAAGTTGTTCAAGTTGCTGTTCCAGCAGAGCAGAATCCGCCGCCGCCACGTACCGGGACAGGTCAGTCTTCATGGAGGTCAAGTCTTTCAATCCACCGGCGAGATGGCGCAAAGAGACGTCGGTCTTCTGCATGGCACAAATACGACAGGTAAAAAAAAAAAAAAAAATGTTCACGCAGCCATAAAAATATACATACACACTTTCTGGCTCCTGTTCTGCTGTGACTGTTTGGATTAAAAGGGCTGTGGATGGGGCAGGGGGGAAGGGTAAAGGGGGTCGAGGGCTAAAAGGGGGAGGGGAGCAAAGCCATGAGGGCATTTAACAAGGGGAAGGGGAGTAAACTCAAAAGTACTCTGGCAGTTTAATTCGGGGGAAAGAAATTGCACCAGCAATCTGGATGTATTTTTATTTCTAATCATAATTGAATACTTAGTAATCCTTTAATTCAAAAATCCTTACATATGACCTACCACTACGTGACATAATTTATTTAGAGGGAGCCCCTGAGCAAAAACAACAAATATTTTTTTACTGCAGCAACTCAGATGATCAAACCATTCCATTCGGATGAGTGTAAATATGCAATCAATAGTTCAATAATGTAATCACCTGTACGAGCTCCTCTTCCTCAGACTCGTCCATCTTCACAGGAATCGGCCTCTTCAATTGGGTCCTCAACTCATTCACTTCACACATTCTACTGTTGATGTCGTCCTGACACCGAGACCAGTTCTACGACAGAGATGCACGAATCAAATTTTGTCACATTGCTTTTTTGCATTTTTCACGAGCCACTGTGATGGAATGAAAAGACCCAGCTGTCTCGGGATGTGGATCACGGATAGATTTGCGCTGTACTTTGATCCCTCTTGGCAGGAGCTTTGTGCTCGGACTCACGCCATGCCTGCGTGTGTGTGTCTGTATTTGTGTGTGTTTATGATGGGATCAGGGGCCTGGATATGGGTCATGCAAAGCTGACCCCACCCCTCCTACTAACACTAACCCTTGCTCATGACTGTATGTCTAGTAGTCCAGAGCATAGGTGTCAAACTCAAGGCCCGGGGGCCAGATACGGCCCGGAACATCATTTCATGTGGCCCGTGAAGACAAATTATGCATCATATTCATGTGTCATTAGTAGAATTGCAAATTGTCTTCACTTTTAATTTTTTCTTTAAATATTTGACCAGTTTTTATTCGTTTTGTAGCTTATACTGGATATAATTTGGGTTGACAGTCATAATGGCCCTCCGAAAGAAACTATGACTACAATGCGGCCCGGGAAAAAAATTAGTTTGACACCCCTGGTCCAGAGGTTCCATCTATTCTTATAAAACTTCTGTGCGTGCTCTTCCAACTCCACCACATGACTCTCAAGTCTTTTAAACAATCACCGTCACATCATTAATTGTATCCAAATGACACCATGGAAGGATTGAGTTACTTATGGGATTACCTCAAGTGTAGCGCTGACGAGGCTCCTTGTTTTTTGGACCAACGAGTTCGTGTGTTTCCAGCCCCCTTCTACGGCTTGAATATCCGACTCCAGTCGACTTCGACTGTCTGAGTCTGACGTTACCTCACATAAACGTCTGCCAGTTTCCAATGTCGTTGTGAGTATGGTTGAGTGGTGCTCCAGAAGTTCGTTTATACACTTGAGAGAGAAATGGTGAATGTCAACTTTCGGGGTTAGGGTTAAAGTTAATGAAGACTAACCTGGCAGTGATCTGGAAGTTGTGATGTGGTGGGTAATGATAGCAGGGTGTCAACAAATCTCAGTGTGTTCCTCAGAAGCTTCATGCCACGTTTGAAGATCATCCATTGGGAGATTTGTTCTCTCATTGAAGCCCGGTGCTGGCCAGCCAGCATCAAGAACCCGAACCACCTCTCTCGCAGATGGACCGCTTGCGTCAAGAGCTCAGATCTGGAGTAGAAGTCAAAGTCGTGGTACGGGAACCCCCAAAAGAAAAAAAAGAAAAAACATTGCAATGGTTTACATGTACGGAATATAGTCGCATTATTGAGTTGTGATGTAAAAACGGATATCGGGGTTTTAGAATCAATAGTTTAGGATTTAAACATAAAAACACTAATAAAACAGCAAGAAACAACATGAACATTAGTCATATTTCCTTCAACCAATTGCCAAATGAGCATAAAACCGGTTTGATTTTACGACCGTTAACAGCCTTTGGCACTTCCAACATGCAGAGGAAAAGAACAAAAAAAAAAAAAAACTTTCCTTTAGACCTCGCTGATAATCTTTGGGCTGTCTAAATATCAAGAGACCACAAGCAGGATTTATAGAAGGATCAAGGAGAGGGACATTGAGCTCTTCCAAGACCGGAAACATCTGCAAGTTACGACAATTTGGTCGTATCCAGTGTCTTATACCCAACTAGCAAAAAAAATCAAATGCAGCTGGAAATGGCAGATCGCTTCATTTTATTGATAATGGTGTCGGACCCCACAAACATAAATATATATGTATATAAAATATATAAAATACATATATAAAAATACATAATAAATATAAATATATATAAATAAAGAAATGATATAGTATATATATTTTTTAATTTTTATTTATTTATATATTGTTTATTTATGTGTATATATGTATATATGTGTAAATATACACATAAATAAATAATATATAAATATATATAACCCTAACACATAAATAAATAATATATAAACAAATATATATAAATACATTTAAAAAATATATATTAATATATAATATATATATATATATATATATATATATATATAAGAAGATATATATATATTATTGTTCTGACCTACCTTTCCTCTGAATTTTCCTTTTCCAGGGACTTGATTGCATTACAGAGCAGACTCTGGAGAAGCTCGTGTCCAGTAATTATTTTAATCTGACGCCTCTTTATGGGTGAGAGACAAAAAATAACAACTGGAAAATGTCTTCTTGACAATCTGGGCACCCTTTTGCGCAACCTTGTACCTGATGGACAGCAAGTATCTCTTGGTGGTTGAAGCCACTTGGAAGTTCTGACTCCAGCTCCTCCAGGATGAATGTCACCTCCTGATACTTTTGATGAAAGTCTTGAGAGTGCTGATGCTCACGTTGCAGAGTTCTGATAAAACGGCATTCACAAAAATAAAAAAAAAAGGAAGATACTTTTGTCCCAAAAGCTATTTTAGAGCATTGAATTCCATCCTCCTATTCTCCCTCATTTCATTGTCACGTTGATTAAACTTTCTCACCTGTATAAAAAACACATGTTCTTCACACCATGGGTCCATTTTTTGCTGAGCATGTGCAGTCTCTCTTTCTCCTGCTTGTTTAAAGTCACATCGCCACTCAATTCGCGAACATCAACCAGCGACGGCAGAAGTTCGAGAAGTCTCAACAGCTCCTGCTGCTCAGCCAAGAAATAAAACGTTTTAATCTTGTGGATTAAAACTTTAAAAAGCAAGTAATCAAACCAACCTTCACAATATCTTTGTCATTCAGGTTAGATTTCTCTCCATGCAGAAGGTTTTGGGTCTGCTGCTCAAGGGCTTCTAGCTGCTTGTGAAATAGTTTGTAGTTGTCTAAACTTTCCTGGAGGAAGAAACGGGATTAGAGTTAAAAACTCCCTTTCATCCAATTTGAGTGTGAATAGATCATGGCAAGTTCTCAAATACGTATTTTCTACTTCTATTCAGTTCTTCGGACAATACCTGAAGACTTTTCTTGGTGTCGGACATGGCCCGGTTTAGCATTTGGACCTCAAGTGACAGCCCGGTGCTCTCTGATTGGACCATTTTCTGGACCGGTGGTTTGAGACATCCAATGAGAGGCTTCGATAAGGCCAACACATCTGCCACATGGTTTTGCAGGTCCTCAGCAAAATTCTGCAATTTCTTTTCATTGATGATACAAAGTAAACACAATCAATAGTAATTATAGAGAAGTTAAAATTTAACTGTTAAACATTTAGATTTAGAAACTAAATGTCCATATCTGTTTTAATTCCATGCCTTGAAATATTGTGATTATGGAAAATGCGAAAGTTTGGAAGCGCATGTCTCTCAAACTTGTTTTTCAAAACAACCTCTAATGCCAGTACGAAATGGACAGTACGAAATGAGGTTGAATCGATGGAGCGCAGCAAAATTAGACCATAACAGCCATGAGTTCATGCTCTGAACCAGCGTAAGTGCATGATGAGTCAAGCATGTTATTCAATCATTCTTTGGAACTGAAAAAAGAAAGAAAAAAAAAAAGGTTCTAATAATTCAAATAAATTGATTGCACTCAGGAACCGTCCACCTGTTAGCCAATAGAAATAATCCAACTTGTTTGTTCAATTGAAAAAACCCATTTGAAATTCTTCAATTAATTTGACGATTAATATGAACTGACCTCGGCTGAGTGGACGGCGACCTGCGGTTCCTGTCGAGGTGAAAAGGAGGAGAACTGACTTCGAAGGTGTTCCAGCTGAAGGGAGCCATTATCAAAGGCTTGATTATACTTTTGCCAGAGGGGAAGAGTCTCGTCAGTCTTCTGGAGTTCCTCGTTCAACTTATCCAACATGTCCTCCCACCTGGAAGAAAACAAAGTCAGTTTGAATTTATAACTTCAAGTCAACTCCTTCATCCTGCGGATGTGGAGAAAAAAAAAAATGTTGATACCTTTCCGTTCGAAAAAAAAAATGGTCGCCAAAGGCAGGCATTTGTTTTTGTTATTAAGAGTCCGTATTACTGACCGATTTTGTTCTTGTTCTATTCGATCATTCAGTAACTGGGCTGCTCCACCATCAAGAGTCTTCAAAAGAATCTGAAGGGATTTGTTGATGTCTGCCCAAAGCTTCTGCCCTTGACTGCACATCTTCTGGAGTTGCTGTGGAACATGCGTCCCGAAACATTTGATTCATGGAAAAAAAATGGCTGTGAATCTGTGAGTCATGTCATCACCTGCAGAAGCTCCAGATAAGCTTCTGTCTGCTTCAGTGAAAACAAAAGTGCTCCATAAAGCTTCATGGTAGAGTGAACCCTGCTGGTTTGGAGAGAAACCTCCCGCAGATTCCTCTCCAGACACGCCCATTCCTTGACACTTTGCTGTAAAGTTGGTTCCAAAGCTCGGATCTGAGAATCAGCACAAAGCCAAAATGAATAGCTATATTTCTTTTATTTCAAATTCGATTTTGCCAACTGTGGTTTTGGTCTTTGAGTGCAAAATCAGGTCACTAAGTAATGACTCATTGGATTCATCGCACAACAACATAAATATGAATTAAGTAGCAGTCATTTTGTTTTGTTTTTCTCCCTGTGTTTGGAAATGTTTTGGTCTTACTCATTTTTCTGATGTGTGTTAATTTATTATTATACATATAAAATGGATTGTTTTGAATTCAGCCGTCCATCCCTTTTTGCCTCAATTCATTATTATTATTATTAATTTTATTATACATTATTATTTTTTAACAATTATACATATAAAATGGATTGTTTTGAATTCAGCCATCCATTCCTTTTGCTTCAATTTATAGTTATTATTATTATTTTTAATTTATTATACATTATTATTATTATTTAATAATTATTATACATATAAAATGGATTGTTTTGAATTCAGCCATCCATCCCTTTTGCCTCAATTTATTATTATTATTATTATTATTAATTTTATTATACATTATTATTATTTAATAATTATTATACATATAAAATGGATTGTTTTGAATTCAGCCATCCATCCTTTTTGCCTAAATTTATTATGATGATCATCATCATTATTATTATTATTATCTTTATTATTATTATTATTATTATTATTAATTTAGGCCAATGACAGATATGAATTAATTTTCTACAATCTCGCAAATAATGCAAAGTTAATATACGGCTGTGCCAGGATATCTTTTGTTGAAAAATACTGTATATTTCAACCTTGAAGCTCATCATTAATGTTCTTCCTACCTGCAGACTGAGCTCCTCACAAGCAAGACTGACAGCTTCAGCCTGGTCACAAAAAACGACATCACACGGATGCTCCTTTTCAACATGTGTGGAATTCGCCCCCTGCAGAGCTGCAGCCACCTCCTTTATTCTTCCAACAACAGTCTGGAAGGGGAAAAAAGGAAATCAAAAATATCCGATCAGTGAGAAAGCGAGGCACGAATAATTTGGAACTTCCATCTTGTTTGCATACCTCCCACTCGTGCAGAACCTTTTGAGTTTGTGTTTGACAAGTCGGACATTTCCACTGATTGAGATGTTTTTTCTGCTGTTCAAGTGACTGATGGAGATGCTGCAGCAGCTTTTCTCTGCTAGCACAGGAGTGCTGGAGCTCTTGAGCTTCATGTATCTTCACAAAAAAAATAATAATAATACAGTGAACAAAAATGATACATACATACACAAATAAATAGTTAAGCCAAATAAGCATCCAGAAAAAAAGTGACCTGCTTCTCCAGCGCCCCTTGGAGGTGAAGCCACGGCTGTCTGAGGGCACCAAGCTTCTCCTCATACATTGTTCGCTCAAGAAGATGAGCCTGGACGTCCACTCCCATCACTTGACGACGGGTTTGGGAGAGGAATTCCAGAAGTTGCTGCCCGTTAACCAGAGTGATCTTCAATGCCTGAAACAAAATTAGAATAGAGTAGTTCGAATAAAGATGGAGGCTTGAGATGTTATGAGTACCTTGTAACGCTGCAGGATTCGACTGATCTGAGCAGCGTCTGTGGCCTTGTGGACTTGTTCTTGCTCCTGCTCCACTTGGACCTCCAACTTCTTGAGCCAATCCTCCAAATCAGTCAGCAGCTTCATCGGTGGCCACATCAGAAGCAGCTTCTGATTAGCAACACAAATGATGACTTAAGTGATTTTGACTTTTTTTGCAAAATTTCCACTTTTACCTTTTGTAACTGCTCTTGTGCATTAGTCAGGTTGACTGTGATCTTGCACCAGGTTTCCTCCATCTTTGTGAGGCACCTCCTCAAGCCAGGACATTCCGTTTCCCTCAGACGGAGCAGTCGTGCAGCTTCCCTGGAGGCCGCTTCCTTGTGAGCCGCCGACATGACCTCCATCTCTACTGAGAAATCCTGCAGGATGAGTTTGAACCTTTTATTATAAAACGCTCATTATTTATTATTTTGATTAAAATGGACAAAATGCAAATTAATTCATGGATTTAATAGCAATAAGAATCTTACCAATAACCCAATCAGAGCCCTGCAAACACTCTCCTGGCTCCCATGAGAGCTTTCAGTAAGATCTGACCACATCTTCAGGTGTTTGTTGGCATCAAGGAGCCATTTATTAACAGAAGAAAAGTCCGTCTGGAATCTGTGGGGAGGACATAAGACAGTTCAGTTCGTGAAGCAGAACATGACTCTTCCCTCTTAAGTAGGAGGAGTGGTCCAATAATGATAAGAGAACTTTCTTTTAACTTTCTTTATGTTCCAGATCAATCCGCTGGATACAGTGTGGTGTGAGTTACAATCCCGAAATGAATCAAACACCAAAGTGGAGGTAAGGCGATCATCTTAAAAACAATATAACAGGATATCCTGGAATTGTAAGCTAGCCCACCTGACCCAGCTGTCCAAGATGTTACTCCAGCGGCGGACCTCCTGTTCCATGCGGGTGTAGAAGCTTCGCCATCGCAGCTCCAGAGCACCCCCTGTCTGTCTGATTGAGCGTCCAAATGAAGGATCTGTCCGCAGCTCGCATTTCTGATCCAAGAGTTGTCCCAAGGTACCTCTGTTAGTTTCCAATTGGACCAAAGTTTGCTGCATGGAAAGCGAGAATCAACATGGTTCTTGGCTAGTATTTTTTATGCTAGAATTCAAACTGTTGTTATTTGGTTATAAAACAGCAGGACCACCAGGCAGCAGCGGTAGTAAATTGTAATTACCAAATGATGTGTAGAACAGGAAAATGAAAAGAACTGCAGTGCAGCCATGTAGACAACATCAACAAAAACATTCTTCATTCTTCACCTTAGGATATTTTGGAAGCTCACTTACCTGACAGGTTTGAAGACGACGTTGTATGTGGGACTCTTCGTCATCTTCTGCGTCTGTACTGCTGATGCGGACTTCAAGATTGTCCAGCAGACTTCCCAGTCGAGCACAATTATCCTCCCAGCGGTTCCACGCCTGCAGAAGGTCCAATATTTATGTTGATAAATAGAAAACGGACAACAGGCATTTCTGAATAGCTCAAATTTTATTTTATTTGTGTCCCGGAATTGGCTTATGTGGGGTTTTGGATGGTGGACTAATATTTTTGGAATAACAGACCTGAAGCCTCCACTGAAATGCCACTTCCTGCTGGAGAGACTGCTGGAGCAGATCTTTGCCTCGGACTTCTAGCTGTGCTTGTTCGTCCTCTTGACCCCGCATTGCTTCTGGCTTTCGATGGAATAGATGTTGCAGAAAAGTCAGCTGAGCTCCGAGAACCTGCTGGAACTTCTAGATGAAGTAATGGAAAAGAGTCAATATAACGTCATAAGTCAAACATGACAATATAATGTAATGAAGGAGGCAAGAACCTGGTTTCTTTGGCGACTAATGTGGAGTTGGTTCATATTTTGAACAGGTCTCTTCTGCCCTTCAGCGATGCATTCTTCACCTAGATCCAGTAGGATCCTTATTCCATGAAGAAAGGAGTGAGTCGCTTTCTGGATTATGGCCTTTTCTCCTGAACTTCCGCTCACATGTCTGCCAAGGACACATTCCTGAGGAACAAAGAATATTTATTTATTTATTTATTTATTTTATTATTTCTTTTTTAAATTTATTTATTCATTTATATTACTTACATATTTTTTATATAATATATATATAAAAAAATGTATATATATAACAATTATATATTTATATATATATATATATGATATATATATTTTATATTTATTTATAAGTTACACCTTCATGAGCTATTATGAAGTAATTTTGGTCGTTTTACTGATATTTATTCATAGTTCAAAAGTAGACTATCAAAAAATCCATTATAAGATAATAAATGGCACATCGTGGACAATAATACAAAATTACATTAAATTACCTCCAGAGTGGGATTTTCGTTTTGCCTCGGGAAAACTTCACGATGACCAAGCTGAAGTTCCTCCATAAAACATAAGTGATTTGAGAAGAGCTCCTGAGTGGAAAGCATTTAAAGATCTTACCCTCATTTATTTCAAGCAGTGAGTAAATATAGTAAAGAAATGATCATAATATATTGCATCGCAAAAATCACAAAAATCTTCACAACATCAAAATGTAATACAACTCATAGAGGATTAAAATGGAACTTTCTACAACACAATCTTTTTAAATGTCAATCTAAACTCATTTGACATTTTAATATAACAACCACAAAGTATGGTTGAAAAAATTTCAATTTTAGTCCCACCAAGTTGGTAATTATCAGTTAAAGGTCATGAATACTTTAAAAAAAAAAAAAAAAACACATTAAGATCTGTGAAGCATTACCTGACGTTGGCTTTCAAGAATGAGAGCGTCAAATGAGAGCTCGTTAAAATCGGAGATGACTAACTGGGCAGTCTTCAGACATTCCTGCAGCGACGTTAAACAGCTCAGAACGTCTGCTTCAGGATTGATCTTCGCCTCAACATCATGCAGCAGGCCAGATAGACTCCCCAGCGCCATTGATACACACTACACAGAAATGAACAAAGGAGAACATTCCAGAGGTTCCTACAAAATCATGAAAATAAAATGATCGTATTCACATCATGCTTTAATATTCTTAGCTGGGTTTCTTCATCCTCAACACTTCCGGGAGTCGACAGAAGGTCTGTCAAAGCATCCATGCACTGAAGAACTTGCTGTGTAGCCAAATATAATTTCTCTGGATCATCTGTGGAGATCATCTAAGAGATATCACATGATCATCATGATTAAACAATTGGTATCTTTGCATTTTTTAAAAATCTGACATACTATTTTACTCAGCATGGCGACAGACTCATTTGCATGCTGGAGAACATCTGAAGCTGAATCCGGTTTTCCCTTTGGAACCTATCAGAAATATAGATATCAAAAAATAATTGGGGTTCCTTTAAAATGATTTTTTTAATGTTTTTCGTGCTCACCTTTGCAACTTCGGTTTTCAGATTCTGATGCTCCTCCTGAAGTTTTTGGAGGGTTTCCAGTTTCTGAAAAATGTCATATTGAAGCAAGCTCCATCGTTGCTGCTCCGTGTCATCTTTGCTGGACCGTGCCAATCTTACATGGAGATGATGGATTCATTAAAAGATGTTTTGTATTTTAAAATGCAATGTGTTTATAAAATGTAATGGTGATTGTACATGATAGACATTGAAGGAAATTTCTTGGAATCAAGCTCAGACGACTCGGTACTTTTCTCCCTTTCAGAAACTGGCTCAGAAATTTCGGCAAACACGGTGGTGAAGACCTTGAGAGAAAAAAATAAATAAAGTGAAGTAATATGTTTCTATCTCTAACAAAAATTGTCTTCGCAATCAAAAGATTATTTACCTTAGCATCAGACAGTGACTCCTTCACGATGATGTCATCACTCGGCACCTCAGAAGCGTACAATGTGTCATCTGGGTCCTAACACACAATCATTTTATTTATTTGCACACGTGCATGTGTGTGTGTGTGTGTGTGTACTGCGAAGTGGCCCATTCAAAGCAGCTGTATGTGACAGTGCAATAGAAAAATCTCACACAACCTGATCTCAACATGTACCGTATTTTCCCGACTATAAGGCGCACCATGTCAGATTTTTAATCCAAATCAAATTTTTCTCCATTTTAGCTTTTTTATTTCAACTTCAGACGCAACAAATTACTTTATAATCACAAAATAATGATCATAGTCTTTTTGATTCATGATTCATAGTCTTCAGCAGGCCCCTTATGATTGATTTCAATGCTTCGGGCCAGTTTAAATTTAGGAATTTAGTCCATATATAAGGCACACTGTCGGCTTTTGAGCAAATTTGAGGTTTTCAGGTGCGCCTTATAGTCTGGAAAATACGGTACTGTAGTTGAATTCATCAAATTTGTTATTTTGGAATGAAAACATCTATTGGAAGTTTACCTCCGGAATACTAGATGTTAGCGTGTCAGATGATGACGAGTGACAGCTCTCATCATCCAGATCGTCTTCTGAACTCGACTCCTCAAAAGCCTCCTGCTGTAAGCGATAAGAGCAAAGTGAATTGAATTTGTGTTGTATTCAACGCTTTAATCAGTTTTACCTTGATTAAGTATCTTTGTTGAGCTCCATCCAAGTTTGATACATCTACACAGGGTTTGACGCCAAGACCCTCACTTGAAGTTTTCTTCAAAATTTTAGTCTGGGGGGAAAAAAATTGACCAACACTTTAAGATCGAAAATACTTTCGGACAACCTTAGGTCCAAATATTTCCAGCAGTAAATCGTATTTTTAAATATAGCATTCATGATTTACCTCCAGAAGAACAGCTTGTTGTTGGGTAAGATTTTCCAAGTCCCCCAGCACCTGCAGGAGAACTTTTATTCCAGAGAACACCACAAGACTCTCCTTCGTTTCCTGCGGGAGACGTAAATCTTCTTTGTAGTTGTCCATGTCCTCTAATGTCTTCTGCATTGAGTGGACATTGTCCAGGATGACCTTCACGATCCGAATAGAAAATTAAAAAGTGGAATGTAAGACAAAAACTATATCTATATATAAAAATAAAAACGTCACCTGTTGATTTCGAAGATGCTCTTTCACCGTGATGCTGGAATTGTCCATGGAGGATAAAATGGTTCTGATTTTTGGGATGTTCGCCTCTAAGGTATTAAGCTCCTCTTCCAAGGCCTCCACTACCTGGAAAAGGTTGTTAAGATTTAATTGTATGGACATTGGAAACCAAGTATGGTATCTTAACCACCAAAGCTTATGATGGATACCTCAACAGCCTGTTTGAGCTGCACCATCAGCTCCTGGATGCTCTTTTGCATCTTTTGAACCTGGAGGTCCGTGTTGTCCATCCTCTCCTCCTGTCCACTGAGATCACACACAACGCAAATCTCAGCTAACACATGCCGGAAATCTTTCAGTGTGCTCCTGATTCTTGCCGAGTCATCCAGGACCAGCTGGAGATAGAAAAGAAAGAAAATATGTTTTTGAAAGGGAAATAAAAGTTAGTTTCTGTTTTTATAAATGGCATTAACCTGTAGTGACTTTGCGTGAGTCTGAAGATCTTTGGATGTCAGGAAAGAGCAGGGAGTACTCAGCCACGCTTGGGCCTCGTGGAACCAACAGGTGGCGCCGCAGAGGAGATCTTCAAATTCTTGAAGGGAGGCGGGGATCTACAACACAAATGAATGCAAATTCCCACACTCGGAAATTGGGTTGAGAGTCTTTCCAGAAGAGAACCTTGTTCAGAAAAGCTGTACGATGTTCTGCCATCTGCACGGCATCTTGGTAAAGCCGCAGTGGTCGTGTCAGTTGGTCCATGAATATTTGAGCTTGGTCCGATTGTTCCTCCACAAGATCCTGCACCTCACACTCGAGGAGCATCAAGCGACTGTGATACGAGTCCAACTTGTCCCACACGTGCTGGAGAACAGAGGAACAATTTGATCTTGCATTGGAGTTGGGCCAATACCAGAAATGTTCTCACTGGCTCACCTTAAGAACCTGTTGTGCTTCAGTGAGAGTCCAGCTTTTTTGCTCCAGGCATAATTTGACTTGATCCAAGCCAGAAATCAACTCCGTGACTTGACAAGCCACTTTTTGAACGGACACATTCTGCTCCATTAACTGCGATGAAGCCAAATTTTATTTATGGATACATAAATATTGGAAGAAATGATGACATGATTGAGGATGTTCTTCAATAAGATCCATTACCTTCTTTTCAGACTCTTGCATTTGCTCAGCTGGACTCTCAGTAGATCGCTCCAGCACGCTGTCCTGGATACCCTTTAGCACAACCTTCTGATTGGACAGATCCTTTGTGAGCTCCTTTCAGAGTGAAGATAAAAGAGAAAATGGAGGCCAAGAGAAAAAAAAAAAAGAGGTTTAAATTGAATTCCTGCAAGCACTTTTTGTCGAATAATGGAACAAAATGAGTCTTGTGTTAAGGACTTGGATGACGTGATGAGATTGAGAACAGATAGTGTAAAAAAATAAATAAAAATGATGTGTGAAATATTTTGTCTTCTCATGTGGCAAAATAACCAAATTAATTTTATTAGAAACAGCCAGAAGCCTCGGCCTGGAATCTAGACAACTTACATTAACTGTGATATCTTCGATTCTTTGATCGGCTTGTGCCATCAGCAGACCGACACGGCGCCGCAGTGACACCCAACGCCGCCAGAGGGCGCCAAGCTCCCCATCCTTTCCAATACCGCATCCCTGCATGGGGCATCTTTCTCTTAATTCTTCAATCTGCCTAGCGAGGTCGAAGACACCCTCCATTAAGTCCTTTTGTGGGGAGAATAAAGAATCTTTGAGTGTCTTTAAAGGGGCAATTCATATAATTTATTTCGCATTACCTTGGATTGGCTGTGTTGCGCAACACACTTATCATAGGAGGTCATTTCTTTTGCTGCACAAGTTGAAAGCTTTGTTTCAAATTCAATAAGACGCTCTTGAACATCTTCGTGACAAACCCTATGGCTCAGTTGGCGAAGCTCACATCTAAAACACAGTTGTTGTTGTAAAAAAATGATACATCCAAAGAAGAAAACAAAAGCCAGTACCTCTGCAAGGACTCCAATCTGAGATGAGCCTGAGCTTCCAAGATGGCTCTTCCCACTAACAACTGGCTCAGAATACCAATGTGCAGATCTTGAGTTTTTGAACGGGAAAGGCAGACTTGGCGGGGTACCAATTCAACAAGATGCTGGATGTGGGCAAGGAATCCTTCTTCGAGAGCTTCCATGGTTTCTTGGGTTTGAGTTTGTTCCTCCGTGCAGTCGAGGAAGCCACCAGGAGCTGATAAAAATGTGAGTTGGGCATTGTGGAGGAAGTTAATAGCTCCTTGAGCAGCCCATTGGTAATCTTTCAAGGATTCTCGAGTTTTGGAGAAACACTCCTGTTGAATAGAAATTCGAGATGAATCGGTTCAAGTGCACAATCCACTCCAAAAAAAAAAACGATTGTCTACACACCATCTGTGAATGACATTCCTTCATGATAGAATCTCGAAGTAACTGCAAATCAGTGTGACTCTTCCAGTCGATGTTCTCCTTCCAAGCCAAAGCGTGCAAGACTCGCATTCCGGACTCGGTGTTTCTCCACATCGCCCATCGTCTTTGCAATTCGACATCTATGGATCTTTCATCTGGCCTGACTGGTAGCATCCCCTGCAACTCTTGTGCTGTTCTTTGAAAGAACTCCATCAAGGAAGGAAGCTCAGACGAGAAGCTCCATCCCAGAAGAAGCCTTCCCTCTAAATGTTTCATCTCATGCGTAGTGGTATGCTCCCAAGAAACGAACATCTCCACAATGCTGTGAATGCTCTGCTTCTCGACTTCCAACTCTGTTGGGTCGAGCTCTTGAGAAATCATCTCTAACTGGTCCGCCGCTTCTTGACACTGCGTCTTCATCAGTGGTAGGTCAATCAAGAGTGCCTGGCAAAGTTTGAATCTCTCGGCCAAACTTCTTGTTCTATCACTAGCCTGCTGGATTTGCTTTTCAGAAACATCCCTTGAATCTTCCATTTGCTTCTTCAGTTGCAGATATTTATCTTGCTCCAAAGCATGAAAACTAAGAACTTTGCACCTATCTTGCAGTTCCCCGATGGTGCACAGCAGAGAACTTCGCTCCATCTCCTGGCAGTGTTGAATCTCTTGAACTTGACACTGATGTTCCATTAGCATGTGCTTCACAAGTGAAATTGCTAAAATGGTTTCTTGCGTCATGGGGAAATGATGTCGGTCCAAACCAGAAGATATGTCCTTCAGGCTCTCCTCGATGGTAGACAACTCTTCACCAGAAGATGTTCGCTCATGAATCAGCTCCTCCAAATGCCAACCGGTTGCACTCGCCTGTGCTAGCAGGCCATCAAATTCCGTCCGGATGGCCGAGAGTCTGTTGACAAGATAACGACTCTCTCCGGGGCTCAGATCTTCTCCCACTTCCTTACACTTCTTCTCTAAAGAATCTACCAGACTTAGATGACTCTCGATATCATCAGCAACTTCTTGGTGATGTTTTAGGTTGCTCTCAAGTGAGCTGACGTCAACTCTTGAAACATTCTCAACGTAAGCACGGGAGTCTCTGTTAGCTTTTGTTTCTACTAGCCACCTATCGATGCTATCAAGGTGGTCTAACAGTTCCTCTATCTCCTCTAGATTCTTCTGCATGGTGTCTAGAACGTTCTCCAAGGTTTTAGCGAGAGATTCATAGAGATCTTCGATTAGGTTTAATGCTTGGGTGTAGTCCACATTGTCCATGTTTGCCTTTTCTTCTCTTATTTCTTCTAGTTGTATCTTCGACCTGATCCTGATATCGGTCTGATATTTCCTCATTTTGTCAATCTGAATACGAGCTTCTTCTGGAAAAAGGGAAATTCTTTTGCCGATGATGATGGAGTATTCCATCTGTTTTGCCCATGTGATCCATTCTTGGAATTGCTTATTAGCATCAGTGCTAAAGAGAGGAGCTTTGTTTTGGGTTGTTGCCAGTAAGGTCTGCAATTCTTCAAGGTCATGTTTAATGCTGTTCTTCTCCTTCTGGCCAATACAGGAAAGAGCATCTGAGAAGGACTGGAGACGCACATGGAGCTGGTTACATATTTTTAGGTCTTCGCTGAAACATAAAAGCTCTAAAGTGCTTTTGGGTTTGGATTCCCGGACAACCTCAATCTTGTTTTTAAGCTGTTGAGCTTCTTTCATAAGGACTGATGATTGACAGGAAGAGTTAGCTGACTGATACAATGCTCTCCTGATACTTCCACTCAAAAGCCTCCACTCATCTTGAACGTCTCCAAGCTGAGCAAGAAGAGCACCGGAGCTTTCCGCATCGCTCAAGTGAACGGCCAACTGGCTACTTAATGCGCGGAGCTCTTGCCACATTTCTTCGCTTTCTTTTAAAGTTTGCAGCAAGACGCGGAGTTTTTCGGCTTGGAGAGCGCTCCTTCCCAAGGTGCTTCTAAAAATAAAACAAACAAATTAAATCCATAAATGAATGAATAAAATAAATAAATAAATAAATAAATAAATAAATAAATAAATAAATAAATGCCATAAATGCAATAAATGCAATAAAATGAATAAATCACATGCTATAAAATCCCATTGGTGGGAATAAATAAATGAATACAATAAATAAATAGATGAATAAATAAATGCATGCAATAAATAAATAAATGCAATAAAATTAATAAATCACATGCTATAAAATCCCATTGGTGAGAATAAATAAATGAATACAATAAATAAATAGATAAATAGATAAATAAATAAATGCATGCAATAAATAAATAAATAAATAAATAAATAAATAAATAAATAAATAAATAAATGCAACAAAATTAATAAATCACATGCTATAAAATCCCATTGGTGGGAATAAATAAATTAATCCAAATAAATAAATAAATGCAATAAATAAATCAATAAATGCAATAAATACAATAAAATTAATAAATCACATGCTATAAAATCCCATTGGTGGGAATAAATAAATGAATCCAATAAGTAAATAAATAAATAAATAAAATTAATAAATCACATGCGATAAAATCCCATTGGTGGGAACAACCGAGATGCATAGATGACATTGCGTCCGCGGAGTTACTCACAACTTAATTTTCTTCTTCTCTGCATCGACGTCTTCCAGGAAAGCTTTAACTTTCTCCAGCTGTTTGTGATACTGTTTGACTTCATCCAGTTGAGCGCTTTTAACTTGCACTGTGGCGGAAGCATCCAGCAGTGCTGTACTCCATTGGGCTTCCAGTCTTTTCAAGACATTTGGATCGCAACATTGAGAAGAACTTTTCATCGTAGCGACTTGATCCAGCACACAACGATTATAATCCTGCAGTAGAACATTACAATTGCTGGCATCCAAGATGAATATGGTGACAAATTCGTGAAATGACATACCTCTGCCTTCTCCAATTGTTTGGACATAGCAGCGACATCCAGTTGTGCTGGAAGATATCGAAATGCCAGCACATTTTGAACTGCTCGAACCAGTCTTATTTCTGCTTCACTTGGTGACGACTGAAGGTACCAGTTCAAATCCATGTGTGTTGTCCTCTATAACAAAAAAATTAAATGCAACTAGCTCCACAAATAGTTTCTATACCTGTTTTGTAGTTTTTAAACAGTTGAGCAATTGAATATAATTTAATGATGACAGTGTAACCCTGGAACAAATTATTTGTATTCACATTATCCCTTATGGCAAAATCGTTTTGGATTATGAGCAAATTACAGGTTGACCAATGTCACAGGATTGAAGCAAAAACATTCCCCACTTTTTTTACTCTTGGGAAGTACCAGGAAAACCAGTGCATCGCCCGATAACGATGGGAACAAACAACCATCAAAACGTCTTATCTGCTCACTGTTCCATGACGCTAATTAAGCTCTTCCACTTTGAGTTATGTACTTTTACACCGCGATCATCCGAGTAACCACAAGAATCTCAGATTAAAATAAAAATCTTACCGAGGTTATATAAAAGTTATTTGAGATAATGTTGTATATAAAAAATAGAGTTAATACTCACGTCGATAATGTTGTTTCTTTCTACCATGGCCTGGACCTCAGATAAAAGCTCCTGCATTGAGGAGCTATGTTCACATGCGGGTTTTTCCAACCTCATCTCTTCTCTGATCTAAATCCACAAAAAAGCAATGTTATACAAAATACTGAAAACAAGATGAGAAAGAAAAAATGATAAAACTTACTTCTGCCATCTCTTTGGCCTCCAAAGACAGTAGCTCACTTTCCTCTTCAACTCCAGAAGAACCACTGAATCTTTTGGGGATCAAATATTTATTCCGCTGTGTTTGCTCGTTAGAGTGGTCGTTATCTTTCATCTCTCCTTGTTTAGAATGCGGATATGTGTAAAGATTCAAATATGCAGCGAGGCCACTTGAATCAGAGGACCGGCCGTTTCTCAAGACTGAGATTGATGATTCGCCACTTGATTTAGACTTCGACATTGTAGTGTTTATACTTGATGAGGATTATGGATCCCAGCTAGACGCAGGAGACACTTCAGCTGACACTTCTCAGGCTCATCACAGATTTTGTCCTTTTGGACTTAAGTGCAAGCTTGTTCAGATTGTGCAATGCATTTGGGTTTTTTACCCCATCAGTCATGTTGTCAAGACACTTCTGTTTCTCTCGTTGCCATATGGACTTGAGTCTGCAGATAGAGCACATGGTAGACACATAAATCTCCTCATACTTCAAAACTGATCTATTTCCAAAGATTGCGATAAAGACCTGGACTGGCTATTAGCTGATCTGAGGACACATTTAAAAACAAGCATTCACATCTATGAACTGTACATCACAATTCTAAGAAAATACAATCTTTAAATCTACAATTACATAGTTCAGATGAATGTTACAAGGATTAAGAAGTAGCAACTATCTCTTGTATGCCCAAATTGTACTGTATAAACTGGACGTTAGCATCAAGCGCCATCTTGTGGTTTTGCGGTGAACTTACTTCCAGGTGAAACCCAGACTTGGTTTCAGATGTGCTAATTTGTTTGCTACTTCTCGTTGTAAAGTCAAAATACAAAGAGGAGTTACTGAATAATATGCAATAAGACGATTGTGAAGTTATTAAATATAAATATAAGCAGTTTAGTGAGCATCACTTCCAGAGTTGCATGGATGTAATGCACAAAATCCTCCATTTTAGATTTGTTAAAGAATAAACACACCTTTTTGAATTGTAAATCAGTCCAAGTCTGTTTCAACTAACTCACCCGTGACTAGCTTGGACTGACTACAGAGCCGGCTTCCACTTCTGCTTTGTTCTCTGATGGAGCCTTGAATTTCCTGGTTCAAATCATCTCCTCCAGAAATCTTTCAAGTTGTGCCTTAAATATATCGGTGCAAATGAATTATTAGACAAAAGAAATTCACTTTGTGCGGTTGCTGAACACACCTGCGTTGCAGATCTACGTAGGTTATCCAAAATATTCAAAAACAACAAATGGACACTCCTTAGTGAGCAAGTGGAAACAAATAAGGGATAGAGTGTGAACACACCCATATATGATTAAATAACACACTCGTCTTACTCACCTGAGACGCTTTCTCTACTAAATGTGTTGCTTTGCAAATTGTGTTTGCACATTACATTATTTATCCGATATTTTTTTTTAAATACCTCTGTTGGTGTGTTTCCGCTTTGAGCACGGCAGCATGCAAAAATTGCTCCAAACACTTTTCTGCAGCCTGCAACAACACACATGCAAGCGTGAGCATGTTGAAATCCACACTTCATTGTGCACAGACACACAAATACAGTTTTTGTAGCCCGGCTCAAACATAATCTGAAAAACAAGTCAAACTTGCCATACTACTTTCTTCTCTTTTTTAATTTAATCCTTTTCAACTCAACATTATCATTTGTGAGAATGTGACCTGGTAATGATTGCTTGAATGGTGTTTAAATTTTGTTTCAAAACCATTTAAAGAAATGGTTGCCTCAATACTTTATTCATTAATCGTCTATAATATTAGTTTTAAATTTTAGAGTAAATTGAAATTCATACATTTTGTGCCTCGAATTTGTTAACCCTAACACGGTGTGCCATGGCTCAATAAAGGTTATTCAAAATAGCTGTCAAGTGTTCAAGTTAATGAATTGGCCGTTAGGTGGCGCGCTGCATACAAACCCAAGCTGTAAACTCCGTAATTTAGCGTAGAAGAAGCTTTACCACCACGACTTTGACGTCGGGCCACTTGTGCTATCTTGACCTTCCTTTTGCTCTGTGACAAACACAAAGGTACTAAACGCATATTGTAATTCGAATAATCGTTCATTTCTTTGGTGCTTCATAGTTACTATGACGTGAAAGTCTCGTTAGATAATGCGTGCAAAGGCCATTAATGCGCTTAGTTAGCTCGTCTTGTTAGCCTAAAGCTAGTTTAGCTTCTCATCTGGTTCAGAGAGCATCTAAAACATTGAGATTGTTTTGCAACAAAGTAATGCATGTTAAATCTCAGATTCTCCATGACGTCTTTCTAAAGTAGATCTTTAGATAAAATTCTAAGCAAATTCAATAAAACATTTGAAATGTTCCTCTTTGGTTATTAAATTTGCTTAATTTTTTGTTATTGCTTACTCCTGCAGATGGCTGGACGCATGTTTGCAAATTGGTGGGCCAAAATGGGCCCTTACTACACCAAGGCCTATCAAGAACTGTGGGTGGGTGTTGGCATCATGACATACCTCTACTACAAAATCTCCTATGGAGGTGAGTCCAGGTTTTGCTGATGGTGAAATAAGCATCTCACACTGAGCCTGGAAAACTTTTTAGCTGACTGTGCAAGTTTCTTTCATTTGTTGACTGGAGTACATACAAATGCAATTTTACAAACAATATATTAGGACTTTATATAATGTTTTCTCAAAAACCCCAGAGCTGTAATAAATCTGATCATTTGTCATCAATGTGTCTGTGATAGAGCATGTTGTGTCTTACTGGCATGAGTAACAATTTTGTTTCCTTTTATTTTAGGCAAGAAAGCAGTGAAGGACAGTAAGTACAGTAGCTTCTAATTTGTCATTTGTTGAAAAAAATATATTGTTTTTGTGGCAAGTGACGTGTGGGTGCAATATACACGTTAAAAATTATTGTTTTGTTAGTTTATTAAATTATTAACTTTAAAACAGAAGTTTATTCCCCCCAGTGTTAAGTAGTGTGCAGTAACGTTGATTGTCCTCTAGATGTCACTGTCACAAAAATTAAAATTATTTTGATGCAAGTCAATTTTCTTTTAACTACTAAAGCAAGTTGTCTTATTTTTGTCTTTTTGCAGAGCCTGCTCATTAAGTTTTGAACACCTCAGGCCACCCCACCCCCCTTCCCCTGCTGTAAAGTTGCCCCCTTCACATTGGACATCTTGTTAATATGAAACTAATAAAATTGTCAGTGAACCAACAAACGTTTCGTTTTCATGAATGATATTTTCCACTCTACTGGTAAGTCATGGAAACACTAGAAATGATCTATCATACTGGAATGCCAATTACTGACCATGGTTAGGACCAAAATAGCTCTCAAACTTGTTTGGCAAAATAACTTGGGCTTCAAACTGCTCCATAAAAAAACACTAATTGAGGTGAACAAAAAGTTCCACAAATATAATGTTAATCCGAATACTGTGCTTGGATTAGTGAGGCTGCATAGAACACATTGTAATGAACATTTTTTAGTGGACTTCCCCTTTAAGTAATTGAGTTGTGCCTGCTAATGCATTTATCAATGTTTTTGTTGTTTGCTAATATCTGTACTCATACTTAAATAAAGTGAGCGTACTATTGACACCTGTGTGAATAATATTTTTCCCAAGCCAAAGAGATTACAATGAATTCGAATCATGCGCTTTACTACTTAAACCACTGCTTGTTGAGTATGCATGTGAGGGGGGAGGTGGGGAAAGATCTCTGGCGCCCTCCCTCATCTCTCGCTCCGCAGCTCCTTTTC
Organism: Syngnathus scovelli; assembly: GCF_024217435.2. Classification (NCBI taxonomy): domain Eukaryota; kingdom Metazoa; phylum Chordata; class Actinopteri; order Syngnathiformes; family Syngnathidae; genus Syngnathus; species Syngnathus scovelli. The sequence continues at coordinate 8,677,750 of NC_090866.1, read as the reverse complement.
TCCCTCATTCAAACATGGCGAAACTCTTTTCGACGGCTCCACCACCTTCACATCCATCCTCCTCACCTTCATCCAAGCAACCGCCGCCTCCATCTTCACCCTCCTCCTCATCTCCGGCACAGTGATGACCCGGGAGGATGGAGAAGTTGTCGGCGAGCTTGTCGGAGATCTCCTGGAGCCCGCTCGCGCTGCCTTTGGACGCGGTGGTCAGCAAGTTCCGTTTGCCCACTTTGGTCCGATTGGCACACGGTAAGAGATTCTCACGGCCATGCAGGGGCTGCAAGATCTTGGAAACATCACTTTTAAGTTTGTAGCGACTTTTTGACAACTGCGTCGGCCAATCAATCCTGACTCCTGCAAGAAATTCAGGTGACAGAAAGCAACACAATATGTTGCAATTAGAAATATGACTCTGTAACTAAACAACTAAATTGTCTATGTATGATGTTGACTTTGGAAAAACTATGCAGGTTAAGTGTAAAGTTAAAATGCAAGAGCTTTTTTTTTTAAATTATGGCATGTTAGCGTAGATCTTTCTTGTCTCCGGTAAAGACCTACAAAATAAAACGAACTTCAGATTATTTTATTCTAATGTGTTGCAATTAGAAATATGACTCTGCAACTAAACGACTAAATTGTGTACATATGATGTTGACTTGGGAAAAACTATGCAGGTTAAGTGTAAAGTTAAAATGTAAGAGTGTTTTTTTTTTTTAATTATGGCATGTTAGCGTAAATCTTTCTTGTCTCCGGTAAAGACCTACAAAATAAAACAAACTTCAGATTATTTTTTTTAAAATAGTTTCATATATGGCGGTATTTTGCATGGTTTTCCCCATTTTAATTTATTATAATATACAAAACAACTATTGAACTTCATACAGTTAAAAAAAAAATACACAAAAATCCATTTCCGTCTCGGATCATTCACTTTTACTACTTTGACGTGACAAAGTCTTTGCTTCTTCGAGTTAATATTAAAACGCCATTTTAAGGAGACGTATGAAATTCGTTTGTATGTTTTGCTTGTTTCCAAAGTCAATGTGTAGCCTGCAGATCAGGCGACTTGACTTTGGGAACGAGCGGCTTGGGTGTTCTGCCCAACTTGTTCTGGTCCAGAGCTGTCCGGAAAAAGCCACAAAGTATCTGTTGTGCTGCTAAAGTGCCGCTCAATTCTTTTCATATGCAAATGATGCATCGTGTCAGTGGATGCGCTGAATACTAAAGACCACGATGGGAAAATTTCCAGCTTAGCGTTGTTTAGAAAAGCGCGCAACTCATGCGTGTCACGCTCCATCGAAATGTACGATTTACGCACCTTGTTGTTGCGCTCCTGCAATGTTGGTTGCGCAACCGGAACTTCTTATTTCTGCAGCCAGACAGCACAAAGATGATCATGCAGGTCTATATTTCATAAAATGCAAAGGACATGAGGACATGGAAGGCAACAGACTTTTTTTTTTTTTAGCTTAATGATTAGGCTAAAAATCATTAGGCCCTAATCCATCTATTATTTTCTATGTTCCTCAGGTGAATGTGTTGACGGTTTGTCAGAGGAGGATGTGGTTCTTCTCCATTCCTGTCGTCAGTGGACCACAGTGACTGCTCATAGCCTAGAAGAAGGTCATTACGTCATCGGGCCCAAGATTGACATCCCTCTACAGTACCAAGGTGAGAAGATGCTGACTTTTGGTTCCAGTGGTTTTGAGATATTTTCGAATTCTTTTGTCCAATTCGAGAATACAATGGAAAGGTTGAAGGATGCAGTCACTTTTCTCCACACTGGTAGTTCCCCCTCACTCCAGTTCATTGACTGCAATGCTGGATGTGTCTACTCAGTATGACCTCACCGAAGCTCATCCCCAATCCCATTCTTCCGATTGTTGGACCAGTTGTATTATTCAACGTGTAACTGGAGCTCCTCTTCACTGCTTCCTCTACTGATGGAGCACTGATGTCACCTTACACCACTCCCGCCTCCCTGACTCCTTTTTGGAAGAATGAGAGAACATTTTTGGGGGTCAAGTGAAGGATGTGTAGCATTTGATTTGAAACAAATTGAAAGAACCTTGTTTTTCTTTTGCAAACTTCTGCTCGTACGAGTTGTTGACTTTGGAACACTGAAACACTTTAGATGAATGAACTTCCAAATATGGCAGGTAACTGATTCACAAGCCACCCTGATGAGCTAATGTCTGTGTGATGACTTCATCCAGGAAGTCCAAATATGCTTAGGAAGAGTGCAATATAGGTTTCCCCCCGAGGGTTAGACAACAGGATGCTCCTCTCTCTCTCTCTCCTTTACTCTCTCTCTCTCTTCCCTCCTTCTCAAGTGATGACTGAGGTGTAGAGGACAGAAAAGCTGAATGGCTCCCATGTCATGAATGGGTCTCTGAAAGTAAGTGGCGCCTCAGCCATTCCTGGTCCTTAATGCTTTTTTTGCGGTTGAGAAGATGGATTAGCGGGACTTCATCTTTTGTAATCCTTTTCCAAACAAAGCCGACATTGTGAATACACGTGTTTTGACGTTACTGTATTTTTTTCAATTTGGAAGCACTAGGGGGTGAATGAAGGAGGGACTAAGATGTTTTGATGCTGAATAAGATGTTCAAGTATTCTGCTCTGCCTCTTAGACCAAAAAAAAAAAAATTACATCTCTTGCAGGATTCAAATTGATGGAAAAAGTAGCGTCGATCAAACCAAAACAAACCACGTTCCTCGTTTGCTTCCCATCTCTGACTCGCAAAGATTTCAAGATGAAGAAGGCGATGAGGAAGTGAAAGAAAGCCAGAGGGTTGTGCATGTGTGTGTGTGTCTCCATGGTGATGTGTCTCTGCTCTGCGTGAGAATGGGGGTACTTTACCGGTTGCCATGACAACCCTGTAGACTGTTGATTGGCTCGAACGCTGGTGCCAGGTCAGAGGTCGCCGAGGTGTCTTTGTGCTCCCAAAACTGTGTGTGCAGCAGATGTGTTTTTGTAAGAAGAAGAATGTTGGCATTCAAAAGGGACAAGAACATTTCTTACCTTCGTGTCTCTTTATCTCGCTCTCTGCTCATGTCCTTCTGCAGGAAAGTTCAAATTGTTGGATGAAGACAGAGACATCAGGGATCCCATCCAGTATTTCTCAAGTGTGGAAGAAGTTGCTGGAGTGTTCCCCGACCGAGTCTTTGTCATGGAAACAATCACTTTCAGCGTCAAGGTTCATGCCTCGTTGCTTCTCTTTCGGAATGTGCAGACTTGACTACAGTTTCGACATTATGTGCACTCACTGACCAAAACATTTGATACGCAGGCACGATTACAACGCTGTAAAAGGTTACTGAGTAAAGTTGGAACAATTACAATGGAAAAAAAACACCCTCACTCAGATACATAAAATCGAAAGTGTTCGTTGATCTATAACAGGCTTTTGGAAAAAGATATATGGTTGCTGATTTTTTTTGGGGGGGCTTCCATGGTTATGAAAACACAACCTCCTTTTTTTCCCCAGTGTCAAGAGAGTTATGAATATTACAAAATATGGATTAGTATATCATTCTGATTTTGTTTTTTTTTAACTACCATTATTTATATTTGTCACGCAGGTAGTTTCAGGGGAGTTCAGCGAGGACAGTGAGCCCTACAGCTTCACTCTGCAGGCTGGAGATGAGCTATCACTCATGGGGAAGGCCGAGCTTCTATGTGCCACGCCAACGAAGGAAAAGACGGGACTGAGTGCGCTGTTGAGACGACTGGGAAAGACTCCCCGAAGTAAGGAAGGATCATATACCGTATTTTCCGCACTATAAGGCGCACTGGATTATAAGGCGCACCTTCAATGAATGGCCCATTTTAAAATTTTGTCCATATATAAGATATATACATTTGGCCCGCGGGCCGGACTTTGGTCACGTCTGCTGTAGTGGCTCAATATTGGTCCATATATAAGGCGCACCTGATTATAAGGCGCACTGTCGGCTTTTGAGAAAATTAAGTGCGCCTTATAGTGCGGAAAATACGGTACTTTGCTTCCAAAGGGTGTAATTTTTCAAAATCAAATAATCATAGTCAAATAGTACAATTAAGACTATTAATTTCAAGCTGCTTCCTGATTGGTTCAGTTTCACGTCATGTAGCCGTTTTTGGTGCACGGCGGTGAAATTGCATCTTTTTGATTGTGGACAGGTAAAACTCCCTGCCTGGTTTGTATGAACCATCGCACCAATCAGAGCGTCAGCTTGCCTTTTGCCTGCCGTGGACGCTTTTGCACACGCTCTCCTTTAGAGCAAGGGATGCTGGGCGGAGAGCATACGGTGCGCAGCATCATCGAGAGGGTCCGCCTCCCCGTCAACGTGTCGGTACCGTCACGTCCGCCGCGAAACCCCTACGATCGCCACGCGGTACGAGAAGGTCACCGCTTCAAGCTGCTCAACATCGTTAGCAAGACGGTGGTGCTCTGTATGGTACTTCGCCGACAGGAAGTGTCGCCCTCCCACTTCCTGCTGCTACGCTGCATGCCCCGCTTCAACGTGGCCGAGGCCTCGGTGCAGAGGGCGGCCCTGGAGAGCCTACTTTTACGATACGCCTTCGACCCCGACGCCTACTCTCGAGCTGTGAGGGAAACCCGGCCCGAGTTGGAGTGTATGACGGAGGAGTGTGTGAGCCCGCGACGCTCGTGTGTGTCGGCGCAGGACTCGTTGGCGCCCGCCCTGCAACAGCTGTCAATGTGCGGCTACGGGGGCGGGGTCTCGGACAGGCTATCGCAGCGCTGCGGGGACTCACTCGGGGTCCAGATTGGGGAGGGACCTGGTGAGGAAAGAGAATATGTGACCCCTGAGTGGACGGAGGCTGAAATGAGGCCTACTGAGGAGATACCTTATGAGGAGCTTTGGACCAATCAGAATACAGACGGCCTAGGAAAGGAACCAAATCTCATTTCCTTCCATTCATCTGCCTCACTGGAAGGCACCTTGGGCACCGTGGTGACAACTGTGGCAGCTCCACCGCCCGTACCTCCAAAATCTGATGCTGTGAGTTCCCCTTCCACACGTTTTGCATCCGCTTCATAAGAGTGAGGATGCTGCTCGTGAATTATTAGCACTTTTAAATTTAATTTACACAGACAAACACTTGCCATATACTCAAAGCACATAAATGTCCACAATGTTTTAAATACTGATAAATAAATAATAAATACTGACTTTTTATTAGAGGTGATTTTGATTCCACCTTTTTTATTATTCAGTTGGTTTTAATTCGTATTTAGAACAAGTTTGTTAATTTTGTTTCATTTTAGTATTAGTTTTTAATAGGGTGTTTGTTGAATCAAAAATTAAAATAGGTCATAAAGTATTGTGAATCAAACTTCAATTCTAAAACGATTGTTTGACCTTCCTTCTGTAAGGATGTACAATACCAAAATAAATAAAATTAAAATAGACCCTGACAGCTCATGTATGATATTGATTGACAAAGACGAAAAGTTGGAAGGACATTTTTGCTTAATAATAAGTTTTTTAATTAAAGATATATTTTCAATTAGTTCTTGTTTCCCTAATCTTAATGCACACCAACTACTTATAAGTAGGATCTATTTTACTACAATGCAGCAAGCCCCTTGTTTACCATTATAAGACTTTTTTTTTTTCTTCTCGATTGCACACTTTCTATCATGATAGCTGACAACAAAATTGAAAAGATGTGTGGGAGCTCAAGTTGCTGTGTGAATTATAGCTTGGCTCACACTGTTCCTCATTCCTTAAAATTGACTGTGCCAAACTGTGTACGTTGCAGCCATGTGCGTGCAAAGAGCATAGTTAAGAATTTTGTCTGAAGTGTAAAGGTCACCAAAGTCTGACAGTCACCAACTACACACACACTGAAGTCCAGCTGTGCTTCTAATTTTTTTGACTCTAGGTGAGAGAGGAGTGTCGCTACTTGATTGCTCCTCCAGTCCCTCCTCGCGGTTCTAAACTGGGATCCATCTCCAGCCCGGCCCCCAGCCCTCCTGTCCCCCCACGTTTCGCCAAGACCTCCACCTCCCCCAGACCTAATATTTCCTTCTACTCCTCAGGACTGCAGGACAGGTAGTCACCCTTCACTTAAGCACGTATATTGTTTTGATTCATACCAACTGGTGCTTATGTAAGTTCTTTCTGTTGGGTTCCAGCTGCTCGCACTCTCCAGATCCTTCCCTCTACTGTTACCCATGTTCCTGGGCTGACTGTCCCGCCCCCAATCCCGAGCCGGTCTCCATCATCCCCGCTGACACTACGACCGACCCTCAGAAGGCACAAGCCGCCTGGGCCGAGCCGTGGGTGGACTGCTTCACCGCCGGGCCTCGACTGAGAGCTCCGCCCCCGCAAAGTCGTTTTGCACCTTTCGGTGCTTTGAACCCTTTCAACCGCCAGTCACCTTGCCCGTCACCTGAGCTGGGAGACAGTCCGGAATCCTCTAGAGGGGCGGAAGGAGGCGGGACGAGCACGGGGGTGAACGAAGGCTCGGCCGGACCCGCCGACTCGACTTGGCGTCCTCCCGCTGATTTGTCTGCGCTTTCATTGGAGGAAGTATCGGCCTGTCTGCGCTTCATCGGTTTGTCGGAGGCCGCCGTGTCCGTATTCCAGAGGGAGCGAATCGACGGCAGCCTCTTGGTTCAGCTGACCGAGGACATCCTGTCACATGACTTTCACCTGAGCCGACTCCATGTCACTAAGATCACCCAGTTTATACAAGGGTGGAGACCCAAGATCTAACTCGCAAACACAACTTCCATGAATCCTAAATGTGCCTTCCACGGTGACTAGGTGAGAGTTGAACTTTAACCTCTCCCACCAACTCAGCATCAGATTCATCGTCACATGCAGACTTGTTTCCAATCCAAATTCCAGACTGAAAATGATTTACTGCAGCGATCATTTTTAGAAATCTTTCTTTCCCTCTTTGGATAACACACACTGTTGTTCTGTTTGTAGTGTGCAAATTTTGACTGCCTCAAAAAATATAGTTTCTAAAATGTACCTCAGATCACTTTGAAATGCTTAATTTAGCCATGCATAAATAAATTAAATCATGCTTGATGATACTGTATGTTCACAATTTGATTTCATCAGCAAATGCAATGATGTATTGAATGCTTTTGTCTCACTCAAATGTGTTATTTTAAGATTAAAGATAATGATGTGGTTATTGGGCTGCTAGATTTTGTGTTACAGATTTAACCCGTAGATTTACGTCAGATTTACGTCTTCTTTTTTCTAAATTGTAATTAAAATCGCAGTTCAGTTCCATTGGGAGTAGAAATAGTGTACAAATACGTACAAGTCAAAAAGTCTTTTAATTCATTTACTAGCTGCAATCATCGTGGGGTCAAAGGTACAAACTGTTAAATTCATTCTCATGAGCTGCTACAAAATCATGATTATTAATATTAAAGCTTTTATGCTCTTCTATTTTATTTTTAGTCAATACGGAGCAAGAGTGACACAAAATGGACATATCAAAAAGTTGAATAGTTAAATATCACAATAAATATTCAAGTAATACACCACAACATGAATGTATGGTAGTATAATAAATATTCTTTTAACATTAAAATAAAATGTTTATTGGAATTCTCGTACTGGATTCTCATTGGAAACCAAATGTTGTTGCCAGGGTTACCTCGACTCACCAGTGTCACATTTATGCTAACTTTGACCTTAAAAAAGTATTTCAGAAGTCTCACTGTGACTTTGCAAAAATATTCCCAAAGAGCAAAAAAAAAAAAAAGACCAACAATTTTCACAACTTATTGATGCTGACCTGATTTTATGACGATGAATGGTGAGTTCAATTATGGAACTTTTCTTTTTTGAAAGTGGCACCGTCTTATTGGCGATACCTTTGGCCACGCTTACCGCTACTTCCTCCAAGTAGTCAATTGTTCTCTCCTCTGCTGGCTTCACGCCAGGACCTGATATGTTTGGACATACTCCATAATTATTATAATATTAACACATTTTTGGAATTGGAGTCATAAACTCAACTCATAAATATACTTCATGGAAAGTTGCTGTGTGTAATCAGCAAGCCCAATAAAATGTAGACGTTAAAAAAAAAAAATGTCATGCAGAGCACTTACCCAGAGGATCCACAAGCTGGTGCACTAGGCCCATCTTCTTAGCTTTATCAGCGCGGATATTCCTGCCTGTCAGCATCATGTCAAAAGCTCCAGGGAGGCCCACCTACACACACACACAAATATTTCACAATATTGTCAGCTAATATGACCCTTGAGAGGCTTGACCTTAACATTCAGTCACCACTAACCCAACAATGAGGCAGATCTTATGAGCGTTTAGTTTGTATACCATTTGAGGTAGTCTCTGGGTGCCACCAGCTCCAGGCAGTAGTCCGAGCATGACCTCTGGTGTCCCCAATATTGTTTTCCGACTTTTGGTAGCGATTCGATACTGGCAGGATATGGCAAACTACAGAGAAGTTAGAAAAATCTGGATTTCGAGGGTTCACCTTAAACAGAAACATACCTCAAGGCCTCCACCTAAACATGAGCCATTGATAGCAGCAACAATGGGGATGGGAGATTTTTCAATCTTCTCAAACATCTTCTGACCTTCTTGGGAGAGATGGGTAACCTCCTCACTGGTTTTACAGGCCTGGATCATACTGAGACAAAAAGGAGACATATAGTAAATTGTCAAATATTAACTTTACATTACAGATATATGGAGACATATTTTGTATAATTATGTCCAATGAGCATGTAAGCGTCACAAATCAACTGAGAGGGAGCAAAAGCAAAAATATTGGAAAAAAAATTGATAGCTACCTGCCAGCGATGAGGACACAGAGATTAATCGTCTTGCATAACCTATGAAAGAAGAGACAGAACATGATTTTGGTTCTACATTTCCCCCATTTTGTGTCATTGTTAAACACTGTTCATTATATTTTTGCACCAATGCATTTATTTTACAGTACAATTGCAATGTTTGTATTTTAAAAGTGTTTTATTAGGATAAAAAATATTTAGTTTACACAAGTATTACAACATCATCCACGTAGAATAATTTAATTATATACTGAACAGGGGAATTTTTTTGTTCACAAATAACCACTTTAAATGTTGAATCTTTATGTAATATTTCAAATAATTTTCATTTTCATTAGTGGGGAAAAAAATCGTCAAATCAAAGCATATACAGAATAAATTATACACATACTTTTGTAAAAGGCATTTTATTAGCCACTACAACAGCGCCACTATGCGGAAGGTCTAATTATTGTTGCTCTGATCGAGGTGAAGGTTCACCCTGGCTCTCATAGAATTAAGAAACAGCATCATCGGAAATTCAGGGATGATCTGCATTTGAACTAGGAGATGTGTTTGTGTCACTTACCTGACAAAATGATGCATTTTATGGAAGGAAACCTGGAAAAACAGCTGGCAAAAAGAGTAGCAGCCATGTCTAACTGAAAGTGGAAACTGTAAATAAGACTTTTAAACTGAAGGGGGCGCAACACATTTTGCACAGTCGAGTGACGTAGAGACTGTGAGTTGTAAGATAAATCGCCATGCTATAAATACTCTGTCATAAAAAGAATACTACTATTTTCATGAAAAACAATATATTTATTACTTTTAAAAATATACATTTCTTTATTATAAATTCTGAAAAGGCATATAAGGTTCATATTGTGATTGCAAACGTGGAACACGTTCCGGCATAATTTTGGCCAGCTAATTTAGACTTGGGTCCTGAAAGACTGAAATCAGATTTGTAGTCCAGTTGTACTCTACCCGGCAAAGCCTTTGACAGGGACGCGAACATACTTGAAGCACTATACAGGTAAAATCTCAGCTTTATTATCATTCAAGTGATTTAATTTATCATATATTTTGAGCTTGCAGTAATAAACCAAAAATGTGGTGACATAATGAATAGAAAATCTGGCAATGAAGGAACGCAGCGCTGCCAGCAAGCTAACAGTCTCATTCTCAACGTTACACTCTATAATACAGACCGAATTTATATCATGTAGTTTGTAAGACATTGCTTAAACTACTTTCAGTTGCACAATCAACTTTGCAATAAATCTAATCCTGTTTTGGTCTTGGCATGATCAAGTTAAGAAATATAGGTGAAAGGTCGGACCGGGTTGGGCTAACTGGGTGACCGTCAATGAAATGTCATAAGGGTTGTCATGCTAGTATATAATGTGCGCTGCATTTAAATTAAATTATTTTTGTGTTTGCTCAATTACTAGCTACTCGGGCTTTGCACATATAACAGGTCAAAAACTAACTCGATGTTGCTACGTCATAAGCACTATGTCAACTCAGTGTATGTTGATTTTATCAACTGTAGTAGTTCCCAGCTATCCTGTATAACTTGTCATTATTTTGTGCAAGATGTACTATAATTGCCTTTTACTGCACTTTTTTTTGCAGAACGTCATGGCTTCCATGCTCTTAAAGTCAATGCGGAGCTCCCCTGTCAACCCCTCGTGGGCTGTGCAGTATGGTAAACCATCATCACAATTTCCAGATTTGTCTTTAGTGAGCCATTTTTGCTTCAATATGCATTTAAATCAAAATAACTTTGTGTTTCAGCCGCACGATCCCTTAGCATGACGACTCAACTAAACGCTCAAGGTGCAGACTTAAACCGTTTGAATAAACACAAGCATGAGGCTAACTGTCACTTTTTTTCCAGCTCAGACAAAAAGCAAGAAGACACTAGCCCGTCCTGGCGTGAAGAACATCGTACTGGTGGAAGGAGTGAGAACTCCCTTCCTAATGTCTGGAACTACGTGCGTATTACTCTTAGTTTGTCCGAAAAGTGATCTCAGTAGTTAATGTTTCTTTGTTTCCAGCTATGCTGACCTGATGCCTCACGACTTGGCCAGAGCAGCTCTACAGTAAGTTACCTTGGCGTAAAATCATTTTATCCGTGATAATTATTATTATTATTTTTTTGTAGAGGTCTTCTGCACAAAACAGGCTTACCCAAGGATGCTGTGGACTACATCATTTATGGAACAGTCATTCAGGAGGTTAAAACAAGCAATGTTGCACGAGAGGTATTAACACTCATTTATACATCAATATAGAAAGAGCTGCTCCTGATGAGCTTCACCTTGTTCTCAGGCAGCGCTGGGTGCAGGCTTCTCAGAGAAGATCCCCGCTCATACAGTCACCATGGCTTGTATCTCCTCCAATCAGGCCATGACCTCAGGTATGTCAGAGCGACTGTTTTGTTTGTAGAACCAGACCTTAATCTGAAATTCAATCAAATAAATAGTTCTGTTTCCTGCCTGACTTTTTTGTCTCCTTCTAGCTGTTGGCCTAATTGCTGCCGGGCAGTGTGACGCGGTCGTGGCAGGTGGAGTGGAATTCATGTCCGACGTTCCTATCCGTCACAGCCGCAAGATGAGGAAGACCATGTTGTCGCTCAGTAGGGCAAAGACCCTCGGCCAGAGGCTCGGTCTAATTGGAAGCATCCGTCTGGCACACCTCTCACCAGAAGTATGTGTTCACAGTATTGATAGGGTTGCACCAAAAAAGGAAATTCACCAAAAAATTTCAGAATTCAATATCAGTTGTAAAAATACGAGATAGCACATCCATTACAATGCCGCACTTTTACTTTTGTGCCCGAAGCTGCCCGCTGTCGCCGAGTTCTCGACTGCCGAAACAATGGGGCACAGTGCCGACCGCCTGGCTGCAGCTTTTGGAGTCTCCAGAGTGGAGCAGGATGAGTTTGCTTTGAGATCTCACACTTTTGCCAAAAAAGCCCAAGATGCAGGTCTGCTGCAGGATGTCATCTCCTTTAAAGTGCCCGGTAAATATTTCATCACACGTGTACGTATCTTATAACAAACCTCACTTCTGGAATATAAGAATATTCCAACCACGAGTGTAGAAGGGTCCGCCATATTTTTTCTACATGGTTTGTCTTTTTAGGCCGCGATATTGTTTCCAAGGACAACGGCATCCGTCCATCCTCCAAGGAGCAGATGGCCAAACTGAAAGCAGCCTTTGTCAAACCTCACGGCACTGTCACCGCTGCCAACTCGTCCTTTTTGGTAAGCCCAACACAAGCAACTTTCCAGCTCCTCAAGTTTTCTTCCAAAACTGGCATTCTACTTATTCCTGCTTTCAGACTGACGGTGCCTCTGCTGTGCTCATTATGTCGGAAGAGAAAGCTCTGGCAATGGGCTACAAGCCTAAAGCCTACCTGAGGTAACTGCACAATGGCATCATTTCATCCCAATTAACTCTTGATTAATTCTTCTTTGTATTCTTCATGACAGAGATTTTGTTTACGTGTCTCAGGACCCCAAAGATCAACTACTTCTGGGGTGAGTCGATCCTTGCATGGATGCTTTTTTTTTTATACTGTTTAGAAATATTTGCATATCCAATTTTTAAGTGTGAACTCCTCTAACTGACCCTTTCAGGCCAACTTACGCTACACCCAAGGCCTTGGAACGTGCTGGCTTGACCATGAATGACATTGATGTGTTTGAATTCCACGAGGCATTCGCGGTAAGTTATCGCAGAGGAATCGACGCAAGGTTATAATTACGATCCTCGCTCTGCTGAGTATCAGATGAAATCAATATTCTCTATTTGGTATTCGTTGTAACACAGTTTTGCTTTATGGTTTGATTTTCCAGGGTCAGATTATGGCAAATCTGAAGGCCATGGACTCGGATTGGTTTGCCCAGACGTACATGGGCAGAAAAACAAAGGTTAATGATTTTTTTTTTTTCTCAATCTGTCAATCCTTTTCTAACTTGAATTTACCTTAAAGGTGGGTACTCCTCCCATGGAGAAGTTCAACAACTGGGGAGGCTCTCTGTCCTTGGGCCATCCATTCGGTGCCACCGGTTGTAGACTGGTCACCACGGTTGCACACAGGCTGCAGAAAGAAGGAGGACAGTTTGGACTTGTGGCGGCGTGCGCTGCTGGAGGACTGGTGAGTCGTAGCTAGCAGCCATTTTTAAAAACTTTTTTAAATTGCTGCTGACATGTTTTTCAGGGTCACGCCATGGTGATTGAAGCCTACCCCCAGTAAAGCATGGAAACTACCATCACTAACCAACATAACCAGACTCATCACAAGATCAACACACATTTAGTTACAGCCCAAATGTATATATTTGCACCACTTTGCCTTGACGAGTCAATCTCGGTGTGGGCGCCATTGTGGAAAACGGCTGTTAATTTATAGCAGTGGAATGTTGCCTTTTGGTTTTAGGGAATGGCAGAAGCATCATGTCGGCACTTTGAGCCAAATGTATCAATCATGACGCTGTTAAGACCTTTAACGGAGTTAAAATCATGCTGTTTATACTTTTGAGAATGTTTTTTTTTTTCTTATAAACTGTCCAAATTAAAGGATGTGATGACAGAATACATGTGCATTTTTTTTCCTATTGCTTCAAATTAATTTTAGTGAGCTTAGTTGTAGGGCTGTGCAAATTTAATTATAATTATTACACAGCATAATTACAAAATTGATTATTAATATGCATTCATATTCAATGCACTATTTGTTTATACAAGGAAAACAAACTTTAATTTATATATTCGCAACTTTTTTTTTGTTTGGCCCAAAAAGAACTACACGTTAGTGTTTCAAAGATTTTTTTTTTTTTTAAATAATTTTTAAACATGCATGTCAGCAGCCCTGCAAAATTAATTGATAGTGAATATAGCTGTCTGCGTCTTGACTATTTGATTTTAATGAGGTGGGGGAAATGGATGCTCCTTTCTGGTGATGTTTAAACGACATACGGTAGGTGACTTAAAAAAAGTTGACTTTACAGAGAAGCTATTTAGGGGTAAAGCTGAGCTTCACCCGCTTAAGTGTTTATCTAATTCACCTCGGATGGCTGCATTTATATCAACATTTCCTCTTTTTTTTTTTTTTTTATTCCACCCCGCCTGGGAACCTGCTCAATACACACCTCGGGTTGGGAAGAGTCTTGTTAACATAACTTCAGTCAGACACTTGCGTTTAAAATGTATTTAAAGATTTAATTCTTGCAGTTGAAGCCACGCTCGACTCCAGAGTCGATTATGCAGCCGCGCCTGTCACCGGCTGCAGGCGCGGGGAATAAAACCAATGTTTTACCGCCGAGGCAAAACGCCGCTCAAATGTAAATAGCGGGGAGAGAGACAGGCGAGGTTTTGTGTTTTTAAAAGCTTCAAAAAAAAAAAAAGTACCTCAACCCTGCGAGACACCGCAGACACGCGTCGACAAGGCGGGCCGCCTCCCTGCCTCAGCGGGGCTTTGATCACGCCCAACCTTTTATGGGGGATGACTGGCGGAGGCACCCGCTGCTGTCACTACAAATCTACGCGTCTACCTCGGCGAGCGCGTGGGGAGGATGCGGGGATGATGCGGGACGTGCAAGGGGGTGGGCGGGTGGAGTCTGCGCGCTTTCATCTCATCCTCTCTGGCGCACACGGACACCTGATCGAGTGTTTTTAGTGTAGCGCGTGCACATCTGCTCTCCGCGTGACACTCGAAACATGCACGCGCATACCAGCAGGGTAGCAAGGCAGGGGCGTATAGACGTTTGGGGGGGGGCAAGGGAGTCATGAGGCAAATATTTGAAAACGTAAACAATCTATCCATCCATTTTCGACTGCTCAGCGGGTCGCGGGGACAAACAACAAAATGTAAAATGGATAAAGATGATTGTTGTCAAACTCATTTTTTTCACGGGCCGCATTGTAGTCATAGCTTCTTTCGAAGGGCCATTATACGAATAAATGTATGAGCACCTCATATTATATACAGTAAAAGCTACAAAACAAACTGACAAATAACTCGTTTTCAAATCAGACAAGTAAAAACTGGTCAAATATTAAAAATATATATATATTATTAAAAGTGAAGACAATTTGCAATTCTAGTAATGACACAATTCGTCTTCCCGGGCTACATAAAATGATGTGGCGGGCCGTATCTGGCCCCCGGGCCTTGAGTTTGACACCTGTGATGTAGACAATGTCAACAAGTCGCATTTACACAAACGTCATGGTCTTTTGTTGTTTTCTAAAATGCTTCAAGTGGATCTTAATATTGAAACATACCTCCACACATCCTGCAGTGTGCAACTTTGGTAGAAACGGACAAACTGGCACTTTAAGAAAGCCGGTGCAGAAAGCTTCACTTAAGTAATAGACCTGTGGACTTAAGACACTGTGGCCTTCTAGATTCTTCGAGGGAATTTTGTCATTCTAAGCATCAAACACTGGTACAACGTACACAAGTGGAGCGAGTGGTTTCTGAGGAGCGCTAATTGGCTGTACAGTGAAGCTGTCCCTATGTGTGTGTATCTGGGTTGTGTTACTCGTGTCTGGAGTTCATCATGTTCTCATAACGGGGGCAGTAAGGCTTGTTGACCGGGCTCAATTTCCTGTCGGGATTGTAAATGTGTATTGATTTGAGCTAGATGGAGACACTGCTCGAGTTATTAGGAGCAATACACCACCTTCTCATTAAGTCCCTGGTTTGTGAAGGATTGGGGGGGTCACTATATATTGTTTTAAGGATACATGCATGCGTGTGTGTGTTAAGGAATATGTTTGTGTTGTGTGTATGGCATGTGTCAGAGTCTGTCAGCCGCCGCGTCTCGTGTCAGGGCGAGAGGCGAGACATTAACAACTTCTGTCATTCTGCTGACAAAATGGTGGCAGAAGATTTCCCATGGTGCCCTGATGACTGCTGGCGTTTGTCAACAAGCCCTGTCACCGCCATGGTGAAGGGGAGGGGGGGGGGTGAGGTTGGGGGAGGTTGGTGACAGGCCCCGGACCTGTTCCCATGAGCACCGTGGAGAGGGGTGTGTGTATGTGAAGGTGTGTATTTGTGTGTGTTCTAAAAGGGACAGGTTGTCGCTCTGCATCTTTCATACCTCGACTGCAAGAAAACCAAAATGAGCTGTCACTGCAATTCCCAGGATGCTTTGCTGTTTAGCATAGAAGCAACAGCAGCAATGAAAACTCAGCGTGCGTGCGGGCCGCTAAACCGATAAGCTAGCGCCGTCGCTCGCACACACGCTCTCGCGCGCACACACTCGGATAATTAAGCAGAGCAGAAGCTCCCCCCTGACGCCAGGCAGTCCTCATCTGCATTTTGGCCTCCGGCGCGCAGTTAGGAGCAATGGCTGATGGAGGGAGTGAGAGAGGGAGGTAGAGAGTAAAAGAGAGAAGGGAGGGAGGGAGGCAGAGGAGAAGAGAGAGAGAAGGGGTAAGGAGCCAATTAGCCAGCTGGATGGATGAGTGACTGACAGCACTTGACAGAGCGCACGCTGACATGCTGCTACTTTACTTACACACACTCACACACACACAGGTAGTCCTCCTCCGTCTCACCTGCATCTTATGGTAGCCATGGGGTCAAAACGTCCCATGACCTTGTCCAATGAGGACATCCGCTGCGAGAGATGAACACTGAAGAGGTCAAAGGTTAGCTCAGCTTAGATAAAACAAAAGCGGGGTATTTTTTTTTAATTGCTATTACTCCCTAGACAAAAAAAAGTTTTGCAGGAGCTCATTTTGCTTAAAAATTTACTGAGTAACTTTTTGGAGGCCACCCTTGGTTTTATAGCCTTTTTAAAAATTTTCACAGCAGGAAGAGACAGTTGGCGAGATTACACGGAAAATACAAAATGAATACTTTCCCTGTCAAAATGGCAGCCAAAGTGATTCAAGTTGAACACTGAGGTAATTAAGTGCACACAAAACAAATATGTCCCCTGTAAAGTGTCTAAAAGTTTAAAAATCCCTCTGACTTCACAAACGATACTTAGTTGCACTTTCCGTTGCCCCTTTAACGCTGTTTTGTTGTATAAACTGTCGGATTTAAGAACAAAATGGCAGTAGAAAACCAGAAGAAATGGGGATGGAGGGCAAAGCAGGTGATGGAGGGAGGGAGGGGGGGTGATGGACGGAGGAGGTGTCTGGAGAGGTGGTGCTGTGCATTTTCGACGCAGGGATGGCAAGAGTAAATCCTTTTCTTCATCATTACCTCCTCTCTGCCACTGCCCTCACCTTAATTAGTCTCAGAGCAGCTCGCTCGGCCAGAAGTCCGCCTCATCCCTCCATCCGTCCATCTATCAACCCCCATCCCTTCAACCGTCATCTCTTTCTTCCTCAGCCCTCTCGTTTTTTCCCTCCTCCAGCGATTCACACTCTTCTGTCTCTCGCCTATGCGCTTCATCTTCGTCTCAGTGGAAATTGACTGAAATACCAAACCCCCGTAACCCGGCAATATCAACAGCTGTGCAGCTCTATACACACGCAGCAAAAAAAAAAAAAAAAAGAATAAACAGTTGGTAAATACACACACACACACACATACAGTGGGAGAAATATTTGGCTGCTCCAGGCTTGGCAGCTATAAATACAAGGGGTAGTGATGAGGAGAAAACTCTGATAAAAAGTTAAGTGGGGAAAAGAGCTGCACTGTGAGATTGACATCCCGACGTCTCAGCTCTCTAGAGGCTAAATTAGGAGATCTAGGTGCCACACGGGATGCACGCAGGTGTGTGTGTGTGTGTGTGTGCATATGTCTATCTCCATAGGCCTCTGCTCTGCTCCTCCGCACTCAGCCACTGGGAGCCCATCCAGTGTCACTGTTTTCCTCTCACTAGCTGAATACTGATGGCCGCTGGGACATGAATATGGTTGGAGATACTGCAGCATTGCAGTCCAGCAATTTTTTTCTTTTCTTGACTTTCGACTGTATTAATGAAGCGAAGGAGGAGGGACAAGAAGGTACAATTGTAATGAGATAGTTCATATTTCTTAATAAAAGTCTCTTAAAAAAATCTCTTAATTATTTCATTATTATTATTTCATATATATATATTTTTTTTTTGGGCCAGATTTTTATTTCTTCATTTATTTTTGCTTTTGTGTTACAATTAAAACACTAATATTTAGAAAAATCAATCTAATTCTTATTTTTTGTTTTTACAAGAAACATAGGTAATAAACTACCAGACAATTTGATTTACCCTGTTCAGCCATCAATGAAAATAACTATATTCCCTTGCAATTTCTCCCTAAAAGAATATTGAATGGAGATATGAAGTTCAAAGTTGAGCCTCTAGGGGGTGCTATGTACATGGAAGTAGCTATGAATGTGACCTCTGGTCATGAAGCTGCCAACAGCCAGATGGAGAAGGGACGTGGCCTCTCGTTTTAGCCACTAGATGGCATTCAGACTCAGCACAAAACTTTTTTTTTTTTTATGTACATGACCTTGACATTAAGATATTTTATTTGTATTGATCACAAATTGAGATTGATATTTTGTGAAGTTCACCAATAAACGTTTTATTTATCATTATAAAAATGAAGCAACACGAGTTAGGATTTTTTTTTTAAGCCAAATATTAGAGACTGTATTTCTGTTATTATTTTTAATGAATTTATTCATGACTAAAATTGAGGTCATTAAAACAAAGAGAAATAGTTGCATATGTGAAGCTTAAAGTAATCAAAACTGTTCTGTTTCAAACATGCACAAACTGCATGATGATAATGTTTGTGCGTTATACTTATGTAGATAAAAGCGGGCAATTAAAAATAAATGAGTCAAAGATTTGAATCTATTATATAAACGTATGGAAATTGGAGAATGCAGCCTTTGGCTGCTCACACACGCACATACATTTGCGCACACGCACGCAGAAGGAGACGGCGAGTATTCAAACTCATTCTTGCGTAAATCACTTGGCCTCAGGGCTCTCTTAACCCTTCCTCTGTGTGAGTGAGTGTGTGTGTCCCTTAGATGTTGCTTTTAAAACGCTAATGCTGGTGGACACTGCTACAGTTTGCTGCGATGATGCTGCATATCAGTCAGCAAAGAAATCCAAAGCAGAATTCTAATCCTGTTTGGACTAAGGTGTAGTTTGTCCCTTGCATGCAGACGGTAAACTACAAACATAAAAATAAACAGTGTTAAAGCAATACATTCCTGGAGATAAATTGTCTTGGTAAAGGCTGATTCACTAAATTATTTTTTTTATTTTAATAAATTTCATATCATAATCATCCATCCCTTTTCTGTGGCGCTTGTCCTGATTAGGTGAGCGTTTGAGATAGAGCCTGCCTACCCTGTAATTATCATTATCATCATTATTATTATTGCTACTACTACTATTATTATTATTATTATTATTATTGTTATCATCATCATCATCACTATTGTTATTATTATTATTATTATTATTATTATTATTGTCATTGTTATTATTGTTATTATTGTTATTATTATTATTATTATTATTATTATTACAGAGTATGTGAGAGGAGGGGAAAAACCCTGGACTGGTCATCAGCCAATCACAGGACACAACAATAAACAACCACACACTGTAAAGTACACTTAAATTCAATTTTTACATTTTTTATATTCTTATTCCACTTTATGAACTTTACAAGACCTATTAGTTGTCAGATAAAAAAAAACAAAAAACATTCTACTTGATCAATTTAAATATTTTCTTGCCCTGAAGAACAAGCTTTAGTGATGGACAGGAATTTTTTTTTTTTTGTGGAACATAATTATACCATTGACCCGGTAGGTTAGCTGGTTTTTAGTAGCGAAAGACATAAAAAGTTAACACACAAAAAACATAACACACAAGTTATCTCTTGCTGGCTGAACCCTTGTAATGCTCCTATTAGCAGCTTCAGTTAAATTGGCATTTCATCAGGCAGCTGACAAGTGAATTATCTCCCCCAATTTCCTCTCTTTTGCCTCTCTCGCTTTCTCTCTCTCTCTCCGCCTCTGTCTGTCTGCCTCGGTCTCCCACTCTCCCCCCGGCTCAGTGACAGTAGCCTTAGGCCTGAGATAAAGAGGAGGCGCGCGACGCTCAGCGCTCTCACACACACTCTGCAGAACTGAAGTGACATCCTGTCAAAACAATAGTTTACTACAACAGGAACTTGTGTGTTCTGTCACACCGAGGCCCAACTTCAACTTTGGGACGTATAGGAATCGCTTTGCAAATTGATCGCCGCCTCCGTGCTCGCTTTGCACGTGTGTTGAACAGGTGTTTCACACCAGGATGGAAAAAAAAAAAAAAATAGTGGGGCAACAATCTTAGAAGATACTAAAAAAACTCAGAGGACAGTTTAGATGCTCCTCAACATAAGAGCCTCTGTAGTGCTCCGCGGAGAAATTGCCATGGTTGACAAATCTCTTGTTGAGTTTCTTTGGCAGACAGTTGCACTGCTGTGTGCATGAAAGAAAGTATTTTTCTTAGAAATGTGGCTCACAAGAGAGGATGGAGACGCTGGATGGTGACTAGCTTCCGTTTGACCTTGCCAACCTCATACGACGGCAATAAAAAAAGTATTTTCATACAGTATCGCCTCAAACTGGGGTCACTGTGTGTGGATTTTAAAACAATCCACTATAGCCATATTATTATTATTATTATATAAACAGTTTTTACCCTACAGCGGTAGTCACATTAAATGCCGCTAAATTTTTATTATTATATTTGTGTATGTTCTTCTGTGGGGTTTTTAGCTTGTATTTTTTTATCTTTTTATTTTATTTATTTTATTTTTTATTTATTTTTTTGCACTTTTTAAATTTCGTTGTACATGTGCGACAATGACAATAAAGATCTATTGTATTCTATTATTATTATTATTATAGCACTATTATTATTATTATTATTATCGCCCTCATTGACAATCCTGCCTGCGTCCACTAGGAGAAGCTGTAGAGCAGGTTGGAAAGACATGTCCATCTGCTTTCCAAGTCAAGGAAGTGAAAAGTGTGACCTTTTTTTTAAGCATGACCTTTGACTCCATGATGACAAATGGTGAGAAGATGTGCGTTATGAAGCTAGAAAGCCATAATTGTGAGATGGCGAAACACACAAAAGAAAAATCCCCCCCCCTACACTTTCAGACACACATGGACAGACAGGAAGAAACAGCGAGACGGACACATGGGTCCATATATAATATATTCGTATGTGTGCACGCGCAAGCCCAAATCCGATGTGTGTGAGGAATGTTATGTGTGTGTGTATGTGTGTGTGTGCTACCTGGCCAGCAGTGGTAACAGGCTCTGAGGCCTTTAATGGGATTTAGCCCGAGGCTGTTTTATTAAGATGTCGGCTTTCCCTGCTGCCTCCGCAGCTGACACCATTCCCCACTGATACCCCACCCCAACCCACCACCACCAGCGCCAACCGTCCTCCTCACCCCCGCTGCTCACCCCCACCCGGCCTTCACCCCCACTCAACCATCACCCCCTCTAGGTCCAACCCCGCCCCAATGCCCCCTCATCCACACACACAATTGGCAAATACCTCACCTTAACAACCCAGCCACACTTTATTGATGTCCTCGCTGGTAATCAATGAAGAAAAAAATAATACCCCAAAAATATTTTTGTTTTATGATACATGCTGGTTACAATTTGATAATACAGTAAAATTGCATTGATTATGTTCAGGAACCATATTCGCAAAAAATAAATATGTTATCTACTGGTCTGTTTTTTTTTTTTTTTACGTGTAGGCGCCATTTTAAGCAAACAAGTTAATTAGTTAAATTATTTTAGTTGTGAAAATACGGAGAAAATAATATCGACTTGA
The DNA here is from genome assembly GCF_024217435.2 of Syngnathus scovelli. Taxonomy (NCBI): domain Eukaryota; kingdom Metazoa; phylum Chordata; class Actinopteri; order Syngnathiformes; family Syngnathidae; genus Syngnathus; species Syngnathus scovelli. The sequence continues at coordinate 8,656,119 of NC_090866.1, read as the reverse complement.
CATAGGCACAGCTTCAAACACTTTTTCTGGAATTATATATAAATATAAAATCTAAATATAAATTATATATAAATATAATATAAAATTGCAGTGATTACATTCAGAAACCATATTCGCAAAAATTAAATATGTTATCTACTGGTCTGGTTTATTTTTTATATCTATGTGCCATTTTAAGCAAACAAGTTAATTAGTTAAATTATTTTAGTTGTTAAAATACGGGGAAAATAATATCAACTTGACATAGGCACAGCTTAAAACACTTTTTCTGGAATTATATATAAATATAAAATCATTTTGCACTTATGCGTGTACACCATTTCGAATTTTCTGACATTTCAAAAATGTTTTGAATCTCACACAAAAAGCTCCCCTGGCCAAGTTGTTTCTTTCCTTTTGAATGTCCTCTGATTTCTTTTCTTCATCTCAGCACCAAATTGATGTTGCTGGTTACATCTTCCAATCTTGCCACTTCTCTTGAAACACGATCGTGCCCCCTTAAACAGAGCCCAGAGCAAATGACTCTGGACCTCTAGGCACTTCCCCTCTCCGTTGCCCCCCAGGTATTCACTTCCTGTGCCCCACCCCCGTCAGCACCCACCTTAAGGTAGCACAGCCCTGTAGGCACTGGTGCAACTCTAAAAACGATATCGTGGTGAGGACGATGTTTCTCTTTGTACTCGCTTGTACTTCTCCGTGCTTGATGAGGGCAAGTAATGATGATGAAGAAGTTGCGTAACATTTAGACTGCATGCATTTCTTTCTCATGATGGATTGTTTGCTCCGAGGGAGTTTTGCCGCAAGTTTGGGAAGAGTGTGTTTTGCAGCTTTACGTGCCTTGTGTGTGTGTTTTTTTCTCCTGTCCTTGTCTTGAGTGCTTTTGCTGTTTTTTTCCCTGCCAGGCTGTTCTGATTGGCTGGCCCTGGGGAAAGGAGATATCATGTTTAGCCCCAAACCAACAAGCATCCCTCATCCACCATTCGCCGCCACAACGATTGAGTGTCTGTCTGTGAGAGAGTGAGAGAGCGAGTGAAATAGCGCAACGGAGAGTCAGAGGGAGGTCTGCGCGTTCAGGCGATCACACACTATGCTCTTTCTGCTAAAGTGCTTCTCGTCTACTTGGCCGAGGCTGATGAGGTATGACATCACAGCACTTTGTTTTATCTTTAAAAGATGAGCAGGGAGTCCTTCACTTTCCCTTAATGAGGTGCCCACATATATAGTTGTGTGTGTGTGTGTGTGTGTGTGTCCATGCTAGCCCACCACCCCACTACAAATATTGTGGCGTGCATAAGGTTGGGCGCACTTTCGGTTTTCTCGCTAACACCCATTTTACCAATAACCCCTGGCGTTTCCTGTCCTGAAGCCATATGTCAAACCTCATTGGCTGCCGCATCAATAATGGCACACTCGGATTTTAATACCGCAACCGACGTATCACTTTAGCAGGCTTTGAATTTTTTGTTTTTGTATTTTGACTGTGGCTATTGGGGTCTAGTTTGTTTTGATTATCTTCGTCATGTGGAGCCACAAAAGGGGGATTTCAAATAATTCCATCTCTGACTATGGATTAAAGACCAGTCCTGGAAATTTTCTGACACATCACAGTGCAGTTTTAATGTCCATTCTGTGCTTTCCGTGTCAATTGAAGACTCTTAATTGTCCTGAGATGTCAATATAAAATTAATTTGATAATTTGTGCACTGGTGACCAGTCCAGTGTCTCATTCCAAATTTTCTATAGTAGCCATGTGTTGGACGTACATAAAACAAAGTGAAAACATGTCAAACAAAATTCACACGCCACAGCGGTCGATAAAAGATAGATAAATCTGCGATGATTAATCCGAGATTAGCTACACATGTGTGCTGCAAACAACTCTTGCTCCTAATCCTCATGGGAAGCTTCTTGGTGTGCGCGCCATGTTGCCAGACGTGACAGTAGCTGGTTTACGCGGCTGTGTTGCGAGATTAACTAGCGTTAGCCGTCATTAGCCTGTGCGAAACAACACAGCAACAGACAGCAATTAACCCGTTAATCCGGCTAATCCACTAATGGAGCTAATCGGACTGGATAGAGGATTTTTTTTTTTCTTCAATAGGGTCCTTGCAAGTACACACACACACAGTCACACTGCGTGCATCCATGCACACGCTTGCAAACATGTTTGACAGTTGAAGCTTTTCTAACAGACATTCATAGTCACTCATGATTACGTGAAATATGTGCAACACAAATATATAATATATATATATATATATATATATATATGACCTGGACATCTGCTGCCACTTTAGAAGCAAGGCCTTTATTGTGCATTTACAGAAATTTATAGAAATAAATCAGTAAGTAGAGGAAGAGCTGCATGGTGCATTGGCTTTTATGAATTTTCTTTTTGTAGTAAATCCTTAAGGGCGTTGATAGGTTAAGATTTCAAAACAATTTTTCATTCCAAATATTGAAAAAAATTCAATTAAATAAATTGTCGCCATTATAAGCACATCATGACTGTACAAGAAAATTTTAAGCAATATAATTTAAATGTTTTGACTACTGTTATTATTGATATGTAATAGGAACATGGGTGTTTGCGCCGTTGAGGGTGTGAGCATAGAGGAGTTTTCCCAAATTACATGTAACTTTAAACATGGGAAACTCTTGATTCGAAGAGAGCCTACAAAGGATTGTCTGGGCACTGCAAATATTAATTTCTTTATGAAAGATTGTCACGAATTTTCTTTGCCTCTTGGCTTTTATCTCCTCGCCACGTCCTCTGTCTCAATGTAAAAGTTGGGGGCTATTGAAGAAGCTAAAAGTGACACTATACTTTAGTTTAAGAGTGAACGCGCCTTCAAACGTTGACCTTGGTTACTCATCGCTAATGATGCTAGCTGGGCTAATGACAGCGTTCTCTTTCAGTGTAGGTGTGTGTGTGAGAGAGAACGAGACAGTGTCAGAAAGAAAACCAGTGTACATGCAAGGGAGCATGTGAAAGTATCATAATCAGAGCTACTAACGCTAATGAGCTAGCTCTTTGAAGAGCCCAGCGAGGGCCCCACTTCTGCTAGCTCATTAGCTGACCTGAGAAGTGCCTGATTAAAGTGCTTTTGATGAAAATTTCAAGGATTTTTTTTCCCTCCCCCAAAAAAGGGAAGACATTTTTTTTGTGAAGTGAGATAAATATTGCACTAGTCTTTTATTTTTTATTTTAGTACGGGGTTGACGGAGAAAGTGGGAGGTCGTTTACTAAGAAGTCATCAAAGAGCTCGCTTTAGAACGCTGAATGAGAGTGATTTGCTATTTTTATTAGCGATGAAATGTACAAATATATTTAATGGGAGGAGAGAGCGGCGGAATGTTTCCTTTCGCTCTTCAAACACCTACGTGTCATTTCGGTTTCTATTTCTCATCTTCACACAAAATGGGGAGAGCAACCTGCCTCAGTTGACAACATGAGAGGCATGGTGGGTAAATTAGTCTTCAGGAGAAACGAGTAGGACAGCTTGCTGAAACACTTAAAGGAAGCAAGACGTGCACACACATACATACGCGGAAGCCATCTTGTTTCACTGAAGAGAGAAAATGTCGCGAAGAAAAAGACTTGTTACGTAACATTGTGACAGGAAAAGAGTCTTTGTTTTATTGACCAAAGTGATCTGTTATAAATAATCCTGTTGTTCACTTTGCATTAAAAGCCGTAAAAGGAAATAATGCTTTTTTTTTCATCATATTTAACACTTGTTGAGTCTACAGTGATAATAAAAACAGAAACTTGTGGCATTTATGAGAAAAAAATAAAATCAATGATGCCCCATCTTCAAATAAATGTTAAATCCACCACAGTGTGTTTCATTGATTATTGATTATTTTCAGAAAGAATGTTATATTTGTTTTTTTTTAAGAGACTGGGAAACAAATGTGACTTTTTGTGAACTTTTCAAGACGTGAGCATGCAATGAAATATAACCAGCGTGTGTGTAAATGTGTATTTGTCTGTTTTTGTGTGCGTGTGTTTGTCTCGTGTAAGACTTGTAGTAGTTTAGGCAGGCAGAGTCGGATCTCTCGTAGTGAATTTGGACAGACTGGAGTCTCCAAGGCAGTTCAAAGACTGCAGGCCCACAGGCAACAAGCAACACATCCCAGTGTGTGTGTGTGTGTGTTGTGTTGTGTTGTGTTTGTGTGATTGAACATGGATGGTTGGTGTGTGTACTGTAAATTAGTTTTTTTTAAGGTCTTGCCACATACGTTGATTCCCTTAATGATGCATAAATGGATTCTGTTCTTAAAAAAATGTCACATACACACACACACACACACAAAATTAGTATGATCACACCGTTTGCCTCAACAACCTGTCCTGGGGAGTGACCCTGTTGCAAGTTATGCACACATGCCGCTAACAAAAAAAAAGAGCAATGAAATTAATAATCAAAATATTCCCTGCTAATTGTGAGGCTGTAATTAATGAGCTAACCTTTGGAGAGCAGGAGTGGAAGATGGAAGGGGCGAAATTATTCATGTCATGTTTGCATATATGAATATGCAAAAGCGAATCAGCCCCTCCAAGGAGGGACACAAAAATGCCCCTGTATCTATCAAAAGCTTATTTCAGACATTGCAGCTAGTTTTTTCTGATCTGAGGTCAGAGGTCAGGGAGTATTATTGCACTAGCATTGTTTGCAAATGTCAATGTTTAAACATTATGAGATGTTTTACTAGTGTTTAAATGACACATTGTTGTTTCCACCTAAACTTAAAATTCAAATTATACTGCATAACTGCTTTTGAATATAATCAATACCGACATCAGACTGAAAAAGAATAAGAACGGGGAGTGCATGTGTCGGAGATGATGGATCGTGCATTTTACATCTCCTGGCGGCATTGATTGGTTTGGCTCGCTGAGGGAGAAAAGCAGCTAATTGAATAGATGAATAAAATAAGTCTGAATAATAAATTAATGTTTTGTTCTGGCGGCTCTTTGCAAGGGGAAGCAACTCTCTCTCAGGTGGACCAAACTGTGTGTGTGTGTGTGTGTCTCATTAGCTTTCTAGAATTACCATACACAATACATACAGAGCGATCAATGCTATTGATGAGAAAGCTGAACACAGAATATTTCGATTTTTACTGACAAGCAGCTGTGCAGATGAAACACACATACACACATTTTTTGTATCTTATCATTTCTTCTAAGGCCGCTTCAACCTCAACTGACCTCAAATATTCAAACTGTGGGAAATGGGAGTGTTCTCGGAGTCCTTATATACATTCAAGGACAATATAGGGTTAATTTATTAATTGATAGACGAGAGAGGCATGGTGCAAACTCAGAATAAATCACGGAATTTACTGGACACAAAAGACAGAGCTATTCCCACCAATATCAGAATTAAACATCAGTTTGTTGAGACATTGCGCAATTTCCGTAAAGGAAAAAAAAAAAAAGAAAATGCCTTGAGCTTGTTTATTATTAAATATGAAATATTTTAGATGCCGGCAGAGGGAGGAGAGATGTAGAAAAATACACTAAGCCTGCTTGCCAGCTGGTTATTTGTGACAACATTTGAATTCTCTGATTCTACATTTGATGATGCCCTGAAAAACTTTTTTTTTCACTGAGCTGCAAAATTGTCACATTGCGATGAAAGCTTTCATGCCTTCAGGCGTGCTAAACATTTGAATGTGTCCATATGGACTTCGATTTACTGTATTTCATTAAATATTTTCACTCCTATTCGATGCATGTGCCACATCTTAGGCTCCGCCCACCCACTGACAGCTGTTTAGCAATTCCACATAACACGACACACCTCACTGACCATGACTTTTTGCACACACAGACACACACATGTACGAGAAGCCATTGTAATAGTCCCAAGTGGCGCTGATTAACTTTTCATACATGCCCTTGGGGTGAAACACTTAAGGGTAAACCAGTGGAATTAAAATTCTTCTAGCAGAATTAAAAGAGTTAAAAGTCAGACTTTTTGCTCAATATAAGTTACCCTATTTTTTTTTAGGGGGGTGGGGCATTTTGGGGCATCAATTGCTGGGCACATGGAGACTTATTAACACCAAGGAACAATAAACACAATCAGTGACGGGCCGAGCAATCAATATCTGATTCAATATTTATCTAATAACACGATGTATAATTTTAAACACGTCCCACAGAACTGTCAGATAATAAATGTCCTGATTTCATCATGTTGACTGAATTAGTCTAATTGAAGTCTTTTTTTGTCAACAAGGAACAAAAATTGCGTGTAATTTCCCAATGACAGCCAAACGATACAGAAAGCGAAGAACAAGAGAAACATTTTACCTGTAGAGCTCATCAGCGGGTATCTGACAGTGGCGTGTTGAAGGTTGACAAGGTCGGGTTTTGGGGGTCCACGCATCTGTCAGTTGTGGGAAACCTCCCCGTGCCCGTCGCGTGTTTTTCGGAATCCTGTCAGACGTGCGAGACTGACGGCTGCAGACACACAAGTGCAACCTCACATCAGTCAAATCTTGCTTGATGGTGATGATAAAAACAGGCCAGTATCTGTCACTCTGATTATTATTTTTTTTTTCAATCCAAGCTGTCCAAACTGAGCCTTCCATGTTTTATGTCACATGCCACCCAGTTTACTGTGATTGGATTAAATTGCAGTTTAAAAATCAGTTGTGGAAGAGAAGTGTCAGGATTTTTTTATCTGAGACCCTTAGGGCTTTATTTTTGTTGACAAGCACATCTTAAAACCGGCACATCTTCATTTCGGCGCCGGGGAATGTCTAGTTTATCGTTTTGGGGGATTTGGTCGACCATTTCATGCTCAGTTCATTTTACCAGAATAAAAGCTAAAAACTAGACACTTAAAAGTTCTTTTTAAAACTCATCTAATTGTTCGGTTGCAGACCTCACCTCCCTCTTAGCTTATTTATGCCTCAGTCACCAATGGCAACCATCTAACCGGCCAATCAGAGCAAGGGAGAGCGGAAACCTGCGAAAAGAGCGAGAGGACACAATGCGGCCTGGCAGTTTTAAGCATCTGATGCAAAACCGGGGTGACACACACTTACAAACCAACGCGGGGATGGAAAAGCAAGCACACACACAAATGCATGGGCACTCTGGCGAAATGCACAAAAACACACCGGGATAGTAACACACGTACGGTGACATAGACACATAGTGACAGGACCTCTACTCTGGCTGGGAGTGGCAGATCTGAAGCCCCCCAGGCTAGAATGCAGTTACTGGGGGTTTAAAAAAAAAAAAAAATGCAGACTATCCCCCCATCACAACTCTTTGACTCCCTCAAACCACCTCTCCTTGCAAACCCCGCCCCTGTAAATGTGTGTGCATGGCTTCTGTCAGGAAGATGCTAAATGGCTAAAGCTTTCTGCCTCTGAGGCTGCATGTGTCTAGTGTCAACTGTAGTTTTGCAGCATGTGTGTGTGTGTGTGTGCATTGAGGGAGCTGGTCGAGGCCCTGAGGCGAACGTCCCCATTGCTCGCTTCAGGGAAGTCAATAATCATTAGTTTTCCAGGTGAGAGGTGCTCGGAGCGTAAAGCATTGAGCTTTTTCGACCCCTCGTGTCCGATTGCCCATGGCCTTTCGATTATGCATCGCTTTTATGGCGTGGATTTAATCATACAAGTGGCCTCTTATCTCACAAATGCTCCTCAGAACATTAAATTTCCTACCAAACCTTCATATTAGGAATACAATGAAATGAAATGGTCATTAAGCTTCGATTTGGTGTAATATGGATTTCGTCGATAGCGATCGGTTATCAATCGTCTGCTTATTCTGCACAGCGCGAGAGAATCTTTGTGGTATTTAACAGTAGGTTAGCGGCCCGCGCATGCCTCTATTACTTACAATACTTCCTCGTGGCAGCCTCAAGGCTCCCCGGCTCTGCACCCCGAGGCTACTGTTACGTCCAAACCTCAGTAAACTAGCCGCTGGAAAACTACTGATTTGCAACAAAAGAGGGCTTATTTGATAAAAGATTCCGCGGGCTACTGATTGTTTACCCATTTGTGAAAAGTCACATGATAGCCTGATGAAAGACTGCATGGTAAAGGTGAGGAAGTACAGGATTGTTTGAGGAAATTAGAATATTGTGATAGTTTTTTATTATTATTATTATTTTAATTGCATTACAGAAAATAAAGAACTTTATCACAATATTCTAATTGTATAGGACTGTCTGAGAAAATTAGAATATTGTGATCAAGTTTTTTATTTTCTGTAATGCAATTAAAAAAAAAAATCATATATTCTGCATTCATTACAAATCAACTGAAATATTGCATATTAATTTAATTTTGTTTTTTTTAATTGCATTACAGAAAATAAAAGAACTTTATCACAATATTCTAATTGTATAGGACCGTCTGAGAAAATTAGAATACCGTGATCAAGTTTTTTATTTTCTGTAATGCAATTAAAAAAACTAAAATGGCAGACATTCTGGATTCATTACAAATCAACTGAAATATTGCAAGCCATTTATTAATATTTTTTTTAATTGCATTACAGAAAATAAAGAACTTTATCACAATATTCTAATTTTCTGAGACATAAAATGATGAGCAAACTGACTCCCATTCAAATGAACACTTTTTTAAAAAAAAATATTGCAGTATATTGTTTGTATGACAACAATGGTTATTTATTTATTTTTATAAGATTGGTCTCAGTAATTGCACTAAATCAAATCTTTTGTTCAGCTTGTAATATTTTGCTTAAGAAGCTGAAATTTACCTTCATACAATCTTATTTCATTTACATGCACTTCTTTTGAGTCCACGATTATACATTTCCTCACCGGGTGAGTTCGTTTGACCACAGGCGAAAAGACGGATGAGTTTTCCTTAGCGACGGCGAAATGCAAATTAAAAAATCCGTAAGGAATCGCCATGCACTGTCAACCTTCGTTCTCCTCAGTTGAAATCAGCTCTGTTGTTTATTTGCTTGAACTGAAAGGTTTATTTCACAAGCACAGACAGCATATCATAAAAATGTAGTGACTATTTCACAAGGGGAGGGGGGTGGGGGTTCTGTTTGGATAATTACCGAGTGTGTGACTTGCGGGTGGGCCCCGGTGTGAGTGTGTAAGTGTCCATGAGAGTACGAGTCTGATAAGTCCAGGTTTTAATGTGCTACGGTCGACATAGCCTCAGGTCATGCAACAGGCCTATTGTGGGAGGCAGAAGAGAGGGAGCGAGAAAAAACGAGAGAGGATGAAGTGAAACCGGTGTGTGTGGTAAAAGTGTGTGTCTGCGTGTATGTTAATGTGTCTAATTAAAAGCGTAGGGGATCATGCTCCGGCACTGAGCTCTAGCAGCCGCTTGACGCAGATATGACCTCGGGCCATGGTCTGTCTCTCTTTCACACACACACATAGGGAACCACAATGCTAACACACAAAAGTGTGTGTAATGCAAACCGCAACATGCACATTGATTGGACCACACAGCCAATAAAAAAAAATAAAAATAAAAAAACCCTGAGTCTTTTGTGCCCATCCCAAACATTTTCCCGCATCATCCGTTTCCCAAGGTGTTAGCGCTGAGTGCAAAGTGAGAAATATTAACCTGGTAGAGTTGTTGGAAGCGATGAAATATTGAGTTGAGATGTTGAGTTGTCATGTCCAGAAAGATGTGAGCATGTGAAATTCGGTTCAGTAACCAGGAAAATTTCTGCTGGTGTGAGTACAGATTAGAAATACTTTGATTTTTTTCAATACAAGCCGTCATTATGATGATTATTTGCTTTAACTTGCACGTGCAAACTTGAAAAAAGAGCAATGTGGTATGACAGCTAGCTTAACTCGTCTCACTTCACAACAAAGTAGCAATTTAAAAAAAAAAAAAGACTTCTAATTTTTTACTGATACACTGTGTCAAACAACACATGCGCCACAATTTAGCCCTGCGTTCAGCAGGTCTAAAATTTCCCGTACATTCAGTCACCAGATTATTTGGTGTGCCCTTGATCGCCCATTATATAACGATTATTTCAGCTCGGTTGGGAGTGTGTGGATTGGCCGTTTCGGGGACGGCTGGAAAGGGAAGGAGGGAGTAATACGGGTGTCAGGGCGCTTGCAGTCTGTCGCCCAAGGCTGTGACATTACCACACTTCTGCTCTGCTTCAAAAGAACCATATCTGACGACTGAAGTGATGCCTCAGTGTGTGTGTGTGTGTGTGTGTAAGCAGCGTATACTATGTGTGTGTGTGTGTCTAAATGACTCTTGCTGTGATGTAAAATTGGTATAATGTGCTGTGACACACTGCTATTTTCTGAAAGGTGTGTGTGTGTGACAGCGGGGAGAGTGACACCTCACCCACATGAATAGATTGATTGACAGATAAACAGGTTGGAGCGTAATCGAGTTTTCAGCCCAAGTAAGCAGAGCTGTTTTTAGCGTCGCTTGACAGTCTGAGCGTTATTGAATGCTCCAAATCAGTTTGCATCAGATCTAATTGAAATCCTATAGACAACTTAGAGGTGATGCTCCCTGGCTGGAGGAGCTTCAGAAAAGATCTTCACAAAATTATTGAGGACATTGTGTGCATGGTGGCAGTTCGGAATTTATCTATGACTTTACTCGGACATGTCTATCACAGCATACCAACTTGTTGCACAGGGAAATGTCCAATTAGGATTTTGTTAGTGAGAACACAAGTGTGTGTGTGTGTGAGGATTCATGGAAAGGCTGGTAATTTCACGCATGGCCTGGTGGTTGCCTTTCAGCTTTAGCCTGGAGTGTAGCAGGAACTCCTTAACTGTTCAATGACTTTAGCTTGAGGCAAGGTCCGCTTACACACACACACATGCATTGGGATACTCACAACACACACACACACACAATTACATCCATCTACTAGTGTTACTCCAGCTACCCACCTACTTGTGTTGCAGAAAGATTGACTGAAAGTAGTTGTTTGACGCCGGAAGGGATTTCTTCTTTGTCTTTTTGATAAAGCTGCGACGTCCATCTTTGTACTGATCTGATGCCAAGTGAGTGTGTTGATGGATTTGACGATTATGCCGCCCAGGGCATTCAGTAAAAACACAGATGATGATACTGTAAAGAAAGAAGGAGAGAGAGCTGATGATTTGACTAATAACGTTAAAATTAGGAATTAATCCAATCATTGAGAAAAAAAATTAATGCAGTATACCGTATTTTCCGGACTATAAGGCGCACCGGACTATAAGACGCACCTTCAATGAATGGCCCATTTGAAAACTTTGTCCTTATATAAGGCGCACCGGACTATAAGGCGCACCATTAATGCATCATGTCAGATTTTTAATCCAAATCAAATCATTCTCCATTTTATCTTTTTTTATTTCAACTTCAGATGCAACAAATGACTTTATAATCACAAAATAATGATCCATAGTCTTTTTGATTCATAGTCTTCAGCGGGACTATATGATTGATTTCATGACACAATGCTTTGGGGCAGTTTAAATTTAGGAATTTGCTCCGTATATAAGGCGCACTGGACTATAAGGCGCACTGTCGGCTTTTGAGAAAATCTTTTTTTGGTGCGCCTTATAGTCCGGAAAATACGGTATATAAAAATTGCACTTTATTGAGTTCTGTTAAATGAACAATACGTAAAATGAAGTCAATTCCAGAGCCTAAACTACTTCCTGTACTTGACAAGCTGCTCCACACTGGATAAGCTCGTGAGTCTGTCAAGGAGCCCAACGCTACTCATCAAGCGAAATACGAAACCGCCTGATCTCCCGGGATTACAATATAGGTCTGCATGTGTGTGTGTGCAAGTTCAAGCCGTGCCTGTCTTAAGATGCTCCGTATATTAGAGTGGAATGTAAAGAGTCTGGAGAGTTCCACACCTTACTAACACACACCTGACTAATGAGAGAGAGAGAACGGAAAGAGATGGAAAACACAGACAGCCTCCCCTCACGCCCCAACGCTGACGTATTGACATGCATGCCATGGCTATACTTTACGTGTGCTGGAGTTTGTGTAGTGGCAGGCTTGCTGGGTTAGAGGATAATTGCCAAACCGTTGGGACCTGAGCTCTGCCCGGCCTGTCAAAGCAGGCGTGACAAAACCTCCAATCAAGCCTGCAGCCAGCAGAGAGAGGAGAGAGAACAAGAGAGTGAGGAAAAGATGGCAGAAGAGTCAAAACTATTTTTTTGAAATCACTCTGGGATCGTTATAGTCCTTTTAAAAGTAGATTTGACTATTGTATTGTTCATGTATTCATCAATGTTAATATTGATTCACTTTTAATAATATCTTTTTTTTTAAATATTTGACCAGATTTGAAAATTAGTTATTTGTCAGTTTTGTAGCTTTTACTGTATATAATATGAGGTGCTCATACATTTATTTGGGTTGACAATCATAATGGCGCTCCGAAAGAAGCTATGACTACAATGCGGCCCGCGAAAAAATTTTGTTTGACACCCCTGGGTTAGCGCTAGCCACAGCCTCTCACTCTCATGCATACGCAATCATGCACGAATATACACACTCACAACCTCACCCATTCTCGAGGGATGGTTTCCCTGACGCTGGATTTTTTTTTTTTTTTACCGAACGCTGCAAAGAAGACTGACTCCTTAAAACGATTCGAATCATCAGTCATTTTTAGTTTTGTGACCACAAAATGTTGAGGGGTTCACGACTGCAACGAACAAGTCAGATCTTCTTCTGGGATTGCAACTTGATGACAGTGTCATCAGCGCTGATTTTACTTCTCGAACCCAACCAACACACACGCATTGAGCACGTACACCCGGGACAGTGTTCACAAGGTGTCTGTGCTGTGGGGTTACCGGGGTGAATACAGAGTGGAGCCGCACTGGGAATAAGCTGTCAGATGAAACGCTGAGGAACTACTGAGAGACACACAAGAGAAAGAGTACGCGAGAAAGTCTGTGAGAGTCTTTGCACATGCGTGTACTGTGGCCCATGTGCATGATTGGGTGCAAAGTGTCCATTTTTTTTCTTTGTACTGTGTTTGAATGTGTCGGTGCCATTTTTAATGTCAGTTCCAGGAGAACGATGCACAAAATGTTTTTTTTTTGTCCTACATTTCTATTTTCATTTTCAGTATTCTATTGTTGTCCCTATGCAAGATATCATGCACATTGACGTTCATGTATTTATTTATTTGCATTGTAATAATTACCGTATTTTCCGCACTATAAGGCGCACCGAAAAACCGCCAATTTTCTCAAAAGTGCGCCTTATAATCAGGTGCGCCTTATATATGGACCAATATTGAGCCACTACAGCAGGCGTGTCCAAAGTCCGGACCTCGGGCCAAATGTATATATCTTATATATGGACAAAGTTTTAAAATGGGCCATTCATTGAAGGTGCGCCTTATAATCCGGTGCGCCTTATATATGGACAAAGTTTTAAAATGGGCCATTCATTGAAGGTGCGCCTTATAATCCAGTGCGCCTTATAGTGCGGAAAATACGGTACATGGGAGCATTACTATTACAAGTTTGTATCCATTTCCTGACTTGATGACACCCTGGAATGGTTTCTAGTCTTCGCGAAACATATAGGACCTGATTTACAACTGTAGAAAAAAAGATGGTTGTCAGCTTAGGTGGTTGTGATGTTTTTTTACGATGAAGCAAAAGCACCACAAATAAAGTCGATAGTACGGCATGACTACTTCTTGTGGCTAACTTCAAACCAGCCCTTAGCTTATTTCACAAGCTCCAAAATTGTAATGCTGAATAGACAAATATCGCTCAAATTTTTTTTGTGGCTTTTCAAAAAATGTTTATAACCAGAGAAAAAGTTCTCCCTGTTTCACACCGCCACTGAGAGGGGGAAAACAAACAACGCTACTTGTGGGGGCTCTGTTAAATAAAACCACACATTTTGAGTCTTCGTGTTGTTTTTGCAGCTTTCTCGATATTGAATGTGACCGTTTTATTTTGCGCAACATCATAAAAAATTCCTTCAACGGCAGCAGGTTGATCACCGCCGTGAATATCTAGGGTACAAACGTGAGAGGAAACGATAAATGCGGAAGTGGCAAGGCGATGAGAAATTGTACGCATGTGTCCCTCAGGTAAAACAGAGGAACATGCTCTCGTATCTGAGCCAACATCCTGAGATTGTTCCTGTTGATAAATTGATATCATGAAATATAAATGCAGAGCGTTTCATTCCCAACGCAACGGGCCTGGAGCGCCAAACTGCAACGCTTTGAATCCAAGGCTGGAAATTTCCCCCAAATCATCAAATCTGACAACAAAGGAAAACTCAAATGGACTGCCTTAATGAGTTAAACACACACGCCGACGTGCATTCACGCCCACATGCTCTTGATCTGGAGAGTCTCTAAAGCAGCTTCCTCACAGACACACACAACGCATTTTTTTCTATGATCAATGAGCACGAAACGCTAACTCATTTAAATATTCATATGAGGTGTTAGAAGATGGCCGACTCTGGCGCTCTCTGCAGGTATATTAAAAATTCCCCCTGTCTCTCCGCCGTACAGAGTTGGAGGTTTTTTCCCCCGCTCTTCAGACAAAGTTTCTCGAAGTTTCTATAAATTAATAAGAGTGTGTTCTCTGTGAAGCCGGCCACTTTGAACCCAGCGTATTGATCTTGCAGGTGAGGCAGCCGTGCTGGATCCTGACTTCAAACGGAATCCGGCATTCCTGCAGAGAGGGCCGGCCCAGCTACGAACAATACACGGATTGCCTTTCTGGACCGTTGGGCCGATCTCAAACTAGAGTGGAAGTACGGGGGGGGTCATATTTTGTTAAATGAGATTAAGGTGATGGAATAATCACATTGGGTGGGATGGTGCGTTCAAAAAGTCGTATTTCGAAAAGTGCACAATTAAAAAGTTGTGCATTCTGTCACAGGCGCTGAGTGAGCGAGACAGAAGCGGTGTAAGCGCTGATTAGCGATTAGCGGGTCTCGAGGCTGACGGCAAAGCTGATCAGTATTTCCTTTGTGTGGGAGCTTTAGGGAACAAATCCCAACATTAACCCGGCTCTCATCTGCCTGGCAGAGCGCTAGCAGCAGCCTGCCAGCCATAGGCCGTACATCCATCTACAACCTGCAGCTAAAGTACGAGAATCCCGCTTTGATGGCGTCTCCTTGTTGCCTCGTTTCAAATCAAAACCACATGTAATCATTACAGAGCCTCTAATGGAGCTCCCCAAAACAATTCTGATGGGCCGTGACATGTCGTCTTTAATAAGGAGTCAAAAGTTTGGCAGGCTCTGCTTGACAAAAAAAAATGACATTTAAGTGGTAACCCTTGAGGGACAAGTGAGGAAGTTCTAACGTTCTGTTAAAAAAAAAAAAAAAGAATTCGCTCTTCATAACAGTAACTGAAGCAAAAATGTTTCTTTTAAGCATTGATGTGTCTTTCACAAAACTGCACAGGATAATACACACATAATTGTTCCCGTTTCAACTCATTGAAGAAGTAAATAACGCACAATTGACACTGACATGCCTTTAGTCAAGGTCAATGTCACAGTTTAAAAGTATCTTTAATAAGTTGAGAGCACCACTATTAAAATATAATCATTATAACGTGAGAAATTGAAACTACGGCCTTATTTTGAGATATCGAGTACTTGTGGAGGCTGCAGATACCAGCTGCTGATACTTAAGACGAAAAAATACAAATCATTTTGACATCTTCCAAGTCTTCCACAGCAGTAGTTGGCGCTGTGCTGTGGTAGTTTGACCAAAATCTGCAGCCGCAAAAAAATGTCTGTTCACAATCTTTCGTCATTTTATTTTTTTTATATCAAAAGCTCTAGAGCAGGGGTGTCAAACTCATTTTTGTCACGGGCTGCAAACTGATGAATAAGTTTGAAACCGGAGACGAGTAAAAACTGTTCAAATATTTTTAAAAGATCAATGTAACAAAAATTGCTAGTAATAGCTGGATTTTTTTTAAAAGTGAAGACAATTTGTAACTTTTGTATTGACAGATGAAGTTGATGCATCTACAATTATTATTTGGTGTATAATTCTGATGATGATGTGTCAGTCATCACACTAAGCCCCGCCCACTTGTGGCCAGTACCAGGCTGAACTATTCGAGCTGCTGTCAGTCGCTCATCATCCAGTCCTTTTCATGTCTGCCTTTTTTGTGGTGTGTGTGTGTGTGCGAATGAGAACAGATATTCACACACACACCAAAGAGACTCCTTCTGCTCATAGCATCCATCCTGTGTTGCCTGTCGAGAGACCAACATCAAACAGGCATAGCTATGGGCATCAGAAGCCTGGAGACCAGCGAGGGCCTGAGGAGGCAAGCGTGGCCCTCAGGGGCAGCTGGTCCGCCCAGTGGTCACGGGGCGTCTCTGGGTTTCGGATTGAGCCGAATGGCATAACCGACTCAGCCGGGGGGGGTCAAGAAAGAAGCCAAAGGTGGTCCTGAGAGCACGTTGTGTTGGAGAGTGAGGTGAGGGTCCGCAATAGAGATGAAGGGGGTTCCTTGAGATTGAGATGCAGCAGTGGAGATGTTGGATGTGGATAGAAAAAAAGAATCCGGAAAGAAAAAAACTGTATCTAAAAGTTTTGTCTGAACTCTGCAGACATCACCGAGAGGTTCTAAATGCTCTGGTGGTCTTCCTTGACATGTTTATGGAGGATGTGCTTTTCTTGTGTCGCCACCGGTCCGTCACCTTTACATGTCCTTCAAGAGATTTGGGCTATTATTAATTGGTTGCGGGACGGTAAGAGGGAAGGGCCAGCAGGAGGCCTCGACGGTAGGCGGGCAGGGGAGCAGAAGGAGGTGGGCAGGAGAACACAGGACTGCCGCTGTTGCCTCTGAGGCACACGTCGGCTCCTCGCTCTCATCAGCCATCAGAGCCCTCTTCTGAGATGTCAGTCAGAATGATGGACAGCTGCAGACGGATACTGGATGGAGGAGAGCGTTTTGAAAAGGCTGACTGATGCAGCATGTTTGCATTGTGTGTGTGTGTGTGTGTGTGTGAAGTTTTGGGTACAGTGGCTTATATTTTAAAAATGTTTTGTCAATTTTTAGAAAATGTTTCAGAAATACTTTTTGGAATTGTTACAGTTCACAATGCATAATCTTACAATTTATTGAATTATTTTTTTTTTAGGACTAAAACCTGTGCTTTGTTTTAATGAACACGTATGCCTACTATGCTACTGTATTAAAATGTTGGTCAACATAATGGAGTACTGGTGGTAAAGTTTGAGAACCACTTATTTGCTATTTTATGATTACTTGGTGTTGTTAGAAAGCAAAGAAAATAAACACCAAAATAAAAATAGTGTATATTTAGAATTATTAGAATTAGAATTAAAAAGTTCACAAGAACATTTGTTGAGAATTAATTGTGTCCACACTTACAAACTCATTAAAAGAGAAATAATGCCCAATTTAGGATTTTTTTTATTTTCCACATTGTTAATAAACCACTTCCTGTCAAAAAAAAAAAACTTTTTTGAAAGGTACATTCTAATTGGCTAATTGTACAAGTACATACAACTTCTCAAATTAACCACATGGTTGTTTTAAAACGTTATCACCATTTTAGACACAAAAAGCACCCAATATCTTTATTTATAGAAACGGCAATATATTTGCTATGTGTATGTCAATTATATTAAATGTAACAAATTCAAATTTTGCAATATCAAATCAATTGTCAAATCAATTAAAAAAAATAATTATATCAAATACATTTATTATCAAAAATCTAAATTCTTACATTCAGATATAATTATATATTTTTTCAGAATATTATTTTAAGTAGCAAACATGTTCGCATAAAAATGCAAACGATTGGGATGCACCAAACATTTGGAATCTCAGATTTTTATTGGAGGATGTCATGTAATAAAATTGCTGATTGTCATGATACAAATTTCTCATATTAATTTCCTCTCTCTTTTGTTTTACCATCTGGATAGCAATGGATCAACTAATGATACTGCAGTTACTGAAAATGTGTGTATTCGTGTGTGTGTGTGTGTGTGTGTGTGTGAGATCAGTATTCTAATGAGGGCGGACAAAAGAAGTCTGTGGCTCAGAGACAATTGGGCAGAGAGGTACTGAGCATCAGAGGAAGAAAGCCGAGAGGGGACAGCGCTAGTTGTGGGGGGGTTGCGGAGGGTTCAGACTGGTGGCAGTCGGCGCCTAAGGCAGGGTTTTGGGGTCAGACCCCCCCAGACAACCACACGGGCCTCCAGCAGGCCTCGAGAGAGTGACACAAGGACCACGCTGGCTATGGGAGGGGCACTCAATTAGGGCAGCTTTCGACGTTTGAGCTCGGTGCTCCGCAATGGACAGCCACCTGATACCTGCACCTCACACACCTTAACCTCTACTCAAGACACTCATAGGTGATTTAGAACTTTTTTTTGTGTCTTTTAACTGACAGACATTGCTCCTGAGGTGCAAATGCTAATTCTGTATCGTTCATTAAATGTTGAAAGTTGCAGTGCCGTATTTTCCGGACTATAAGGCGCACCGGACTATAAGGCGCACCTTCAATGAATGGCCCATTTTAAAACTTTGTCCTTATATAAGGCGCACTGGACTATAAGGCGCACCTTCAATGCATCATGTCAGATTTTGAATCCAAATCAAATCAGTCGCCATTTTATCTTTTTTATTTCAACTTCAGACGCAACAAATTACTTTGTAATCACAAAATAATGATCCATAGTCTTTTTGATTCATGATTCATAGTCTTCAGCGGGCCACTTATGATTGATTTCATGACACAATGCTTCGGGCCAGTTTAAATTTAGGAATTTGGTCCATATATAAGGCGCACCGGACTTTTGAGAAAATTTGAGGTTTTTAGGTGCGCCTTATAGTCCGGAAAATACGGTGTATTAGCAGTAGCAGTGGCATCCCTTATGTCAAACTGTTTGTGTGTAATCATTTTTCACAAATATCATTCTCAAGGTTTGTACTTATCTACGTGGAAATATTTTTTTTCAGAGAAGCGCCGCACTTGCCTGACAGACGAGCCGCCGTTTTGAGTTTCGCCATTTTATGTATTTAATTGGTTCTTCTGGGGGTCAAGTGGTTTCATGTCAATTCAGTCGAAGTGTACGTCAAGCTGCCATGTGAGCACCTGTTTCCTTCCTTTAGCAGCTGCCAACTCGGACTGCCAAATGACTATTGATCCCCACCACACACGCATTGAGGTGTTTTATTTTTGTTCCATAATTAAATTTGCTGAGATTGCCTTCATAGTAGAAAAGTTCAGCAGGGCTTGTGGTTAACTTGTTGTTTACATTCCAGATTGCTGTTTTCAAAACCACGAATTCACAATATTATGTGTTATACTATTCTCAGTATGGATCAACTGATTATTTTACAAATATATATATATTGTATTCCTCCTATGTTGTTTTTGGTATTCCCCCCAATTAAATGGAGGCTTCACCCTAAAGGTTAAAGGTTAATAGAGGTCGCTTCCTATCCATTCAGTGTCGCAACATTCCATAGTTCACTCGCATTCCTGCAGAATTGTTAATCCAAGACCAAAACCATGTTTTACAATATGATACATGTTTTAAAACAGAAATTAAGATGTTGAAGCGTATTATATAACCTTATAGGGCCACATGACAAATTAAAACAAATATTTTAGACAAACAAGATGGATTTTGGACATTGTTTCCAGCTGTGAAGTATTATTACAAACACACCGATACACACAATAATTTCATTTTTAGCAGCTGGATGATTTAACATATACTACCGTATTTTCCGGACTATAAGGCGCACCATTAATGCATCATGTCAGATTTTTAATCCAAATCAAATCAGTCTCCATTTTATCTTTTTTATTTCAACTTCAGATGCAACAAATTACTTTATAATCACAAAATAATGATCCATAGTCTTTTTGATTCATGATTCATAGTCTTCAGTGGGCCACTTATGATTGATTTCATGACACAATGCTTCAGGCCAATTTAAATTTAGGAATTTGGTCCATATATAAGACGCACCGGACTATAAGGCGGCTTTTGAGAAGATTTGAGGTTTCTAGGTGCGCCTTATAGTGCGGAAAATACGGTACTTTCATTATTGGAATAGAAAAGGATATTCTTTTTTTTAATCGGTTAAGGGAAATTCTTTTCAGTTTGAAAGAACGAAATGTGTTCTGAGGGAACTTCTGCGTTTTTTTGCAGCACCAATGCGCCCTACCATGAGCCCGTGAATTAAGATGCAAATCATGTTGGGATGCCAAGGAAGACTCTCCATGGAGAAAGTTCAATTAAAGACACACGCACACACAGAAACACACAAGCCCGGCAAACAACGCAGCGCGTTTTAAAGCTCATCTGCAAACTGATTCTGTCAGGGAGACTTAGTGACGTGCGGTTGCTTTCTACAACGTTCCTCCATAACGGCGCCGGGCGGGATCAGCGTTGTGAGGCCCACAGGGGAGAAGGAGAGGCGGCAGGCTCTAAATAGAGCCTTCCTCTGTTAAATATTAACACTCAGCCTTCCTTTGACAGAGAGCAGGCCGCCATGTCGCCTTCCATCTCCACCAAGAGAAGATGCAACATCGCATTCCACTCAAGCACACACAAACACACACACACACACACGCTTGGACACAACACAAGGCTGCGGACACGCCGCATGAATACAAAGTTATGGATGTGCTTTGAAAGCCTGCTAGCTTTTCTTTCCGTCTCAACTAAATGAACTTATTGTCTGGACGATAGATTTAGCCTTCAAAAACAACCCCCCCCCCCCTGAAAACAAATCCCTTGATAACTGTATAATTAAAATTTGGGAATTTTTATTCCAAGACGACTGCGCCCTTATAATAATAAGACATGAAAATGATTTTTTTTTTTTTTTGGAATAATGACATTAAAAAAAGATGTCAGCACTTTTCAATGAAGTAAATGCTAATGCAAGGACACGCAAAAAGTGTGTGTTGGTCGGCCTTGGATGGGGCAGACTGTGTGTGTGTGTGAGTGTGTTGGTGGAAGTTGCACCTACACATTTTCATCTTTGTTAATTTCATTGACGCACAGTATTTGATAGTTTCGAGAAAAGCATGGTGTGCAATATGTTATTTTACATCAAAACCTTTTGAACACATTGCGGTTTTCGTGTCCAAGGATGGAAAAAAGTGCTAAAATGGCAGAAAAATATGGACTGTAACATTACTTTTAATATAAGCATAAAAAAAAAAAAAATCACAGTTAAGACTTGCAATTTCAAGTTTGGGTTAATCTGCCAATTTAAGATTTAAGATAAAAAAAAAAGATAAAAATTACAGTGGAAGCATTGTGTCATATTAAAATAAATAAAAGTTAATACATGTTGAAAACTGATAATGTCTCTTCTTCCCTGCCTGAAAACACAGCAGCTTTTTAAATCTATGAATCATATAGATATAAATAAAACATGATTTCAAACTTTTGGAATAACGGTGAGAAAAGTGGGAAGTGGTTGCTTTTCGACATCCATTTGTCACTTTACTGAAACGCTTGGCAGGTTTTACGATCATTTTCACTCACAATTTTTATAACTCAAACATGATGATCACAATCCAAGTTTACTTCAGGATAAGATGTCGTAATTAGCGCACAGTTAGGAGTAAATCACTCTTCAGGATTTTCAGGGAAGCCTGGAAGCACCCAAAACACGATTAGTCCAGCCTGCCAAGGTTAATTCCTTCCCTTACTAGTTTCAACCTCCTGCCTGCATTGGCTTCTTTGTGACTGGCGGTGATGGTGAAGTCATTAAAAGTTAATCAGAGCTGCACCATTACAACCAGAGTGCAGGGGAGGATTGCCTTTGCCAGCGGCTCGGGGCATCGGAAATCGTAACGGATAGAGATAGACCGACTCGGGGAAGCAGAATCTTCTCTTCCTAATGAACCGTCACTTCCCAACATCTATCCCACCTAACCAGGCCTCATTATGACAACCCATCCCGAGATTTTTTTACGCAGCCACATCCTGTTGCAAGGTAATGGTGGGAAAGTCGGCCCCTACCGTACTTGTCACATCACATCTACAGCGTAGCGGCCGAGAGCATATGCATGTGTTGTTCGTGTGTTTGGGGAGGGGGGGGGGGGTCTAGGTCTGGGGCTGTGCCTGAGGGCCTCGCCTGCGCTACAAAAGACTCCACTCAACTCCGGTTAGTCCCTTTCACTAGCATATCGACACTGACGGATTGCGCAAATAGAAAGTCTCTGTGATTAAATGTGCACCCCCCCCCCCCCCCCCCCCCTCTCGACCCTCGCCAACCAATAAACACTGACTTTGGTGTGGACAGGAGAGTGACAACATCAAGTGCTTGTTGTCTGTTGCTTTGTGGAAGAGGTAATGAAGGTGTGTAAATGTGTGTGTGCACTGCGTGCTATCACTCTCTTGCTAGGGGTGACAGGTTGGTTGGGGACTAATGCAGCGCGACGGAACTGAATGTGGCCTCGAGCAAAGCAGCTGCCTGCAGCCAGTCCTCATCTGAGCTGTCAAAC
Source organism: Syngnathus scovelli (assembly GCF_024217435.2). Lineage (NCBI taxonomy): Eukaryota > Metazoa > Chordata > Actinopteri > Syngnathiformes > Syngnathidae > Syngnathus > Syngnathus scovelli. The sequence goes on along the minus strand of NC_090866.1, from coordinate 8,633,614 downwards.
ACACACACACAAGAAGCCATTCCAATGGTAAGAGAGTTTAGAATCCACACACACACACACTTCTAAACACACTCATGAGCATTATAACCCCCGTCGCCCTGACTTTTCTGCTTGTGTGGCTCGCAGACAGTAATGCCTCTGCCTGGGTGAAGTGGTGGACATGACATGTGGCTGTTGCTTCACTTTTTACAGTTTTGTTTCACCTAATGAAGTCATAATTAGACTTGGGAAATATTTTATTAGAACGTCATACGACAGCCGACTCGAGATGGTATCGGGGATTTTTGCCAACTTCCATTGCATCTTTTAAAAGTGTGTGTCGCTAAAGAAATGGCGGATGAGCATCAGAATTTGCAGCCGTTTATTTTTTAGCGGTGGAGCTAGTCGAGGTGACTAACTAGTCACCAGTCACACAAAGTAAAGTAGCTGTTTTTCTTCATTTTGGGATACAACTGCTCCAAAAAAAAATTATTCTCACTTGAGAATAAATGAGTTTCAAATAAGGACAAATATTTTGGGAGGAAATCAATACGGCAAGATTTCCCTTTAACCCAAATTACCTTCACCCACATTCACTTCGAGGATATTCCATTCCATACAATTCAGGGGGGTACCTCCGATGTTTTTAACTACCCCCATGTTTACATTAGAGCTGGGGTGGTTACTATGGCAATGGAGTGCCCCTCTTAACTGGTGCACTCAGGAATAATGCATTGTTGAACATTGCCTGAGGCTAGACACACACACACACGCACACACACACACTAATCCTTAACATCTGCTATAGCGTATGTGTGTGTGTGTCTGACTTTCTCACTGCAAACTCATTGATAATCAGTTAAGGTGGGCTCTATTAAGTTGACTAGTAGTAGTCTGCCATGCACTATTCTGTGTTTGTGTGTGTGTGTGTGTGGAAGGCAGGTTAAATTGAGGACTGTATGGCACTACTAGTGCTCCCTCTAGTGGCCGGGGACCATTATGACTTTCTCACACAGAAGCACCCAATTTTTTTTTTTTTTTTTTTCTCAGACAAATGATGCACTGCGAACAATTTACATTTTTCTTTTGGAGATAATTTAAATCTGGGATTATGCAGAGCCTGGACACATCCTGCTGGGAATGAACCATCCAGAGGCATAATATTGGAATCAACCTAGTGTGATAATTACAGCAAAACCTATACTGTTGGTAGCCTCCAAGGACAGAAGTGACACCATTAGGAAGTCCCAACTTGCCTCATTGGAGCTCAAGTGTATCTATAATGAGGCTCATCATTCAGGGTGTGAAACAAATGTTAGCGATAAAAAGGAAGATGGAGTGTCATGAGATGTTTCCAAAGTCTAATTGGGGAAAGTTGCAAAGTCTGCAGCTCATCTGGAAATTAAAAAGTCAAACAGATGAAACCGACGAGCTTGAATTAGAATCCAAAGAGATATGAAAGCAAGCTGCATTTAGGCTTTCTTTGTTTGCAGCCTCCGCCCGAATCAACACAACTTATTTTCTTTTGTGTGCCACGCGTTTACTTTGCCATCATTAGGTTGCTCCTTTCATGCCAATGAACCTTGTTTAAATTTGAATGTGAATTTGAATTTTAGAGGATAAATGAGGGGAGGGGAGGGAGAAAGAAAGTGGGGAGAGAGTGAGGTTGTCAGTTGGCTGTCTGTGTTTAATGGAGGTCCCTAGTGTCGCCCTCAGGCTCCTTCACTTCACAATTAATGGAGGATCTCTCTGGGGAAAGCTGAGCTTCTCAATAACACCCCACACACACCTACACAAATACACGTCTAGTAATAAACCTTCTGGTTTAGCTGAACTCTGCACCACTGAGGAAGAGCGCTGTACTCACAGCACGGGTTGTCGGTTTATTTCCAGCGACCCTGAACTGGTTCTACCAGTACCACCAGACACTTGGCTCCACACACAAGTTCTGGAAGTGGGGGTTGATGCTATGGAGATGAGAGGAGGTGAGAAGGATTGGAAGGAAGGAGCGAAATGCTTTTCCCTCAGAACTCAGGCTTGATTATGTCTCTGCTCTGATCTGTCCACTTGGGTTTTTTTTTTTTGCTCATCTTCAATTTGTGTGTGTGCGTGTGTGTGTGTGTGTGTGTGTGTGTGCAAGGTTACATATACACTGCAAAGTTGAATTTTCATGGTTATTTTAAAAAACAAGACGTTAGATTTATTATTTGTGTTTGCCAGCACTTATTTTATATCCATAAAAGTTATCACTATTACTACAACTGTTTCCTTTTAATTGTGTTTGATTTTATTTTAAGTTTTTAATATTAAAACATTATATTTTGCAGTTTTTTTAATGAGGCTAGAACGGATTAAAGGCATTTTCATTCGTTTCAATGGAGAAAGATGATTTTCAGTTACAAATACAAAAAAAAGCATTTCAAAAAAGTTACATCATTCTAGCACAAAATATGGGATCTATTTTAGAGAAAAACTCTGCGAAATATTTCATTTTGAAACCCAAGACACAACAGCACGTTTTCAAAGATATTAACGGGATTAAACAATTACCGTATCATTTTCTTCATCTTGTTTTGTTGTCCAGCATCTTATTGTAAACGGATTACAACATATTAAATCTATCCAAAGGAGAAAATGGCTAGATTTAATCTATATTAGCCTTAATTCACAGTAAATCCCTCCAATCAGCTATTTTCTATAACATTATCCTCATTAATCTGAAAAACACATAATATCCAGACTCCACACAGGTAGGCAGGAAGAAGACGGCCACCCAAGTCGTGCTAACAACCTATCCTGCTTCTTGATTTGAATTAGAACGTGCTAATAATAATAATAAGCAAGTGTATGAATAAAGTTGACTTCACCCCTGATTGGATCGTGTTCCTTCACCTGCATGCAGCCACTTTTTTTGCTCTGCATATTCATCCAACCACTCATAAATATTGATGAGCTTGGCATCGGGCGCAGTGGTTGCCCAGTGGCTGCAGGGCATTGTGGGAAATTAGCCACATCACTAATTGTGATCCACTGCCCCTTGAGCATGTCAATCAAACTCGGGAAGGATACTTTTGGGGGCACCTGTAGCTCGGAATATGTATGCATGAAGCGGCGGGAAGAGATCGAGGGAGAAGGGGAAGAGTGAGCGCCGGTGTGTGCGGGCACATCCAGGGCCACGAGACCACACCGTTGTCATGGTAACCTCCACCATCAGTGCATGAGGCTCAGGCTCGTGATCTCAGAGTGATGGAGTGAGGCTGTATGAGAAATTAAATGAGTTGTCCATCCATCCATGAGTAAAAAAAAAAAAAAAAAAATCAACAAACTTTGATTTGTTGTTTATATATTTTACAACAATTCCGTGCAGTCGTAGAACCTCAGCTGTACTAATGTTAATATTAAAGGGACAGTGTGTCGGATTTACTGCCAACTAGTGGTAAACTAACAGAATGCAACAACCTAAATTGGAAGCATGCACACTAAGAAATCTCAGACACACTACAAGCAAGTCTACTGCCATTTTTTTCAGCAGAGGTGCAACCAAAAATGTTTCTAAATATTTAACCAAGTCATTTTGCACTTCATCCTTGTACTTTTTGTAATGCAAACACAGCAATTCTACTCAGACTGATTTTTTTTCCCATGTATAATTTTTTGGGATGTATGTAGGGCAACATGCTGTTGCTGTCTGTAGTTTAAGCTAAGACATGTTAAAATATAGATACATTTAATTATGCATGGATTATCCACTATGCGTGCATATCAAAAGCTATAACCAAGGAGCGCGTCATATATTTATACACTGTGCATAGTTGTTTCCCCCTCTTTCTATCTTGTACAAAAATCAAATCTGGGATTGCACCATGCTTAAAAACAGCAAAACATCTTGTAAAGATGTGCCAAAATTCCCCGCCATCTTGCATTTCTACCACTTGATGTGACTCCCTTTGACATATATTTGCCGTTATTTCACCAGGTTTATTTTTTTTCTTCCTCCAAGAGTACCTTGATGAATTGCATATAGCTCTGTTTGGAAATGCAAGACACAAGAGTGTATTGCAGGTGAGTGAAGTCATTAATATTTCCTCTGTATCAATATCACGGGTGGAAGAGTGTGTGCAGCAAAAAAAAAAAAAAAGTCGATGTGTGTCGAACGCGTGCTTTAGATTGACAGGTGGATGATCTCAGTGAGTAGGGCACCCCGGGATCGACTGCATAATCAGGGAGACAAAGGAGCAGAGGAAGAGATGAAGAGAGAGAGAAAAAGAGTGTGTGTGTGTGAGTGTGAAGGGGGGATGAGAGAAGCGCAGAATAGTAAAATTCCCAGCGGGTTGAAGGGGTTGTGTGCTCTCGTCTCTGTTTATTTCCCTGCATCCGTTTGAAATGATTCGTGTGTATGTGTGTGTATACCAACTCCAAGCCTGTGCCAGTGTGTGTGTGTGTTTGTCAGGTGTTTGATGGTTTGCAGGAGTAAATGGGTTCATTGTGAGAACGGCAAAGGTTCCACATCGGGAGACTTCCCAGGTAATTACGCGGGAACAGGCAAGTAAAGCGCACAGGCTTCCTGCTTACACGCACTGATCCGTGTCGCCTTGTTTTGTCGTTGTAATGTGTTGTGTTGCCATGAAGCAGCAGCTTTGTGATCTCAGGTGAGTCGGCGCGGACTGACTTAACCAAAGTCGATAAATAAAAAAAAGTGAAAATGTGAGTTGCAGTTGACCAACAGCACTCTTGGATACTCTTCTAGCTTCATTCTTTATCTGTATTTGTTGCGCAATATTTGTTCATTAGCACAGTAGCCAATGGGATTGCCAGATTTTGGGCCCAGTGGCTTTTTAATTACGAGCAAAATGTACCCACAGAAGCTACTTAAGGGCCTTCTAAGAGTCCTCAGAGTCCACTTAAACAAGCAGAGCAGCATCTAATACACTTTAAAGTCACCCAAAAGTTTTGATCGGAGTGTTGTACGTGACTCATTATTTATTTTCTAACTGTTGGCTGCAGGTAGAATAAATATGTCATCTTACAAATGATTGGCTGAAACTAAATATGGACATAAATCTTTGGAGGGTTTATTCAGTTTCTTAAAATTAATTCCTCACCCCTGATTTTAAAATACAGGAAAAAAAATATACACTGTAGGATTGACATCCAAGTGACCTCACAGTTTTGAGGTTCCGGGTTTGAATCTTGCCACCGGCCATCCTGTGTGAAGTTCTCTTTTTCTGGTGGTGTTTTCACGACGTACTCGGTTAGTTCGACACGAAAAAAATTGTCTAAGGATTTGAATGTGTGTCAAATGTTTCCTGCTGCAACCTTGCATCATGTCCAGCTGGCACGGCACTGAAAATAAAATCCATGTCGAACATGACAGCGTTTCTCTACAACTTTCAGCTCTTTCTGGGCTTAAATTTTTCTAAAGGTAAAGTGGCAAGATCAAGTTATGCCTCTTATAGACTCCTGCTTCATTTTGCTAATTCAAGATACACAATGCACAAATATTACACAAAAATTACACAACTGAACCTGCTTACATGTGTAGAATTGTAGCGTGTGTGTGTGTGTGTGTGCCCGTGGATGTGTTTTGAATTTTGCTCTGGAGGTGGCACCAAGTTGATCTTCTCCCAGGTTGCACTGCCAAAGTGGCGCACTCTGCTGGTTGGGACGTGAACAGCAGAAAAAAATGTAAAGCCTTCCCACAAACTATATTGACAATTCTAATTTAAAATGTACAAAAATCAATCTAACTTTAGTCTTGAACAAAGTTCGTTTGATAACTCATAAATCTGTTATTAAATTAATTAAAATGACATTAGCATCGCCATATGTTTCAATTTATTGCATTTCCGTGCAAGTACTCTGAGTAAATCAATAAAGTGGAAATGTGTTTTTATAAAATCTTACTATCAACTATTGTGTCATTATATCTTCTACCAAAATATTAGGTACACCTGCACAAGAGCTCAGTTTTGATAATGACATTGCCAGTAATATGGAACTTGACTGAACCATATCAATAAAAAGTTTGCATTATAAATCTTGCGATTGCATTTGTTCTTTTCCCCACATAGCTGGAAAGTATCCCTTTAAAAACAAATAAATATATTTGAATGAGAAAAAAAAAACCTCGTTGCTGTTCATTTCAAAATAAAAGTGAATGGGGAAATATTGGCAAGACTTGGCTTCCGTGTGATCTTGAGCGAATTCTGGCCAAGAAAAGTTAATGAGCATCGATCCACGCACAAACACGCACAGACGCACGCGCACCAGACCCACTGAGCCAACAGCTGCTGAAGTTAAGTTATAAGATCAATTTTATAGCATCGGTTGCTGCTTGGTGGCTGTGGACGTCTATTAAAAAAAAAAAAAAAAAGAAAAAAAATTGTTCTTCAGTGACCGTGTGGAAGAGCGTCGATTGATTGCTTGGATGGCGATTTTAATTAGCAAGAAATCAAAATGAAAAATATTATGATTAATATTGTGATTATTATAATGATCGTAATAATAATAAATAAATATTATTATTAATCAGAAGGATTATGCATGTCCAATATGGTTAGTGAGTGGCTGTCCGTTGGTGGCAGATTGGCCTTCGCTGCACTATTTCAGCAGCAGCTGACACGTGTCTGCCCTCTATGAGCCTCTCTACTGACTTCAGGACTAATTACGCACACAAAGAACCACAATTAAATGCACTAATTGGCAACACAAACCAGCAATGATACCCCAACGCCCATTTTGTTGAATTGGTCTTTTATTTTAAATAGAAATCCATGTGGAAATCTCAGTTTGACTCACCATTGTGTTTTGATTTGTATTTTTAATACGAACGAATTGGCAGACAACTGAAAGCTTTTTTTTTAAGGGTCAATAAAGATTTTTCTGTCTTTCTCTATTGGGCAATCTGTTTCTCCCTGACTGTCCATTTGCCAACGACCACCTGTTTCCTGCCTCCTCACCTCACGCACTGCATGCATGGGCAGAAATTAATTTGCTGCAAAACAAGGCGCTGACGCCCCCCCCCCCACCCCCCCACCCCCCCCCTTACCCTTTGCAAACTGACAAGTAAATCCCTACAATTAGCAGATCCATATTAGCATATTAACCTGTGCTTCCAGTCCGTGGCGCATCCTTTATCTAGGTCAGACACCACTTGTCTTAATTGCTTTTTATTTTGGAGGACAAACATCTTCTGGGCCGTTTGTTTATGAATCACGCCATGATTATATGCCGGTCGTTATTTGAGTGAAAGAAAAAAAAAAATTCGACTCCGCATGCACACAACTCTTGCAGGACTGATATAACGGACGCCCAGAGCCATATGAGCAGGATGAGTGATTAAAATGAAAACAGACTCGGGGAAAAAAAAAGACCGACGCATGCGCAGAGGCAAAACAGCTCCAACTACTTGGTTAATGAATCAACACGACACCATTTGTTCATAGCTACTTGATTGGAACATTTGCGCAATTAAATTAGTTTTAGTTCATTAAAAAGAATAATATTTAATATAGAAAGTCTCCATGACATCATTATTTTATTTTTTTAATCTTCAATCAAGATGCCTCCTGCTGGTCATATTGGTCTGTCAAATCACTAGACGCGTCATGGCAGAAAAATTCACACCTGACCTCTATTCTTGTATTGTTTTCTGACACTTGCTCTAAAAATATATCAACCAAGCCCTCAGCTCCCGGCAGGAAAGCAATGGGCTGATCAAAATTCTCGCCTCTGGGCTTTACTGCGTTTTGGGCCTTTCCCTGCCTCGTCAGGCGGCAGATGGACTGGCTCCTGTCCGGAGATCAGTGCGCATCTGGTGCATGCAGCGCTTGCAGCCCACGGTATAGTAGGGCCACTATATAAGCTCAAAGCCAGAGTTTAGATTTCAATTTCTTTTTTTTTTTTTTTTTTGCGCGGGGCGAGTCAGCATCTATTTATGTTAGAAAGGAATAAAAATCTAAATGACATCAGACTGATCATTGCTCTTTTTCATCTGCTGTAGACCCTCTTCCCACTCATTCATTCATTCATTCATTCATTCATTCATGAAGCTGAGGTTTGACGCTGAGCCTGGAGGGTACAGAAAAAACAACCTCGAATCATTAATTAAAATATTTAAGGCCTTAAGAACTTTTTTTTTTTAAATGATACTATTGGAGGCGTGTTGCTGATTCAGACGAAATTATAGTTTAGTGACGTAATATTCCAAAGATACAGCACAATATAGGACGAAAAAAATTCAAAATTAAATCGAATAATTATTTTTAACTGTTCATGTTAAATTATTAGTGTTTTTGCGACAACGGACAGTGAGAGAGGCGTGCATGCAGGAACAGATGGGATCGAAGGCTAAATAGTTGCTTAATTAAAGTGCAGAGTCAATGGTGGCGTCTGGGCGTCAGCAGTCTGCACTTTTTTTTTTTTTTTAATAATATCACATGAAGAGTGGCTTTTACAGCTGACTAGCAATCCAAACAAAACAAGTCTGATTGGGGCTTATCGTCACTATGCTCTCTGTCCATTCGCTGTGAATGGAAGAATGTGACAGTTAAGTCAGACGGTGCATGTTCCTCCCCTCCCCATCTCCTCCACACTTGCTTTTGCTCCTCTCCAGGCTGTGGCCGCGAGCTTTACCTTCTCGCGTTCACGTTTTGTATTGCTGTTTCTTCCTAGGCTGCCCAAGGGCAACGACTATAGCTATAGGTGGTGTTTGTACTCCTTAAACAGGCTGCAGATATCACACGGTGCACCGATGTTCTCATATTAGCCTCTTTATTCACCGGTGATTTTTTAACATCGTCATTTACAAGGTAAAAGTCAATGAAACGAATGCAAAGAAAAAAAAAAAAGACTTTCGTCTTGTCAGGGTTTTCTGTATTAACATATCCTTGCAAGAGCAGCACGACCACCCAGAGGGCGCGTGCACAGGTGAGTAAAATCACGAGGATATATAGTACAGAAGGTCACGGGATTAATCGGGGGAAAAAAATCATAAAAGCAATTCAATATTAACAGTGATTAAAAACATAAAACGAGTTTTGATTGGATTTGGGGTGGAAATGATAAACACCAAATTAATGTAAAGGAAAATAAAAATCGAATCCAAAAGCACGGGGAAGAAAAATGCCAAGCAAATTCAACAGTCAGATTAATGTTGAAAATGAAAACATTCAATCGTAGCCAAGAAAATATGTTGCATTTCAAAATAATTTATGTTCTAGTAAAAATCGAATGTTTGAAAGAAACATGCGTAAAATGCACTCCTTTTGTTTGGAAATTCGCATTTAAATGAAAAGAAAACATTAAAAATATTTTGAAACGCGCAAAAACATAATAAATCCATCCCCATATCAAAATATTCCATCCAAACTCTCTCCGCGTATCATTTTTTTTAACAAAATTATTTTTTTATTTCCGACACAAAAACGCAAATATTCGATATAATGCAACTTACATTTTGGGGGGGGTCTTAAATCCGTTTGTCAAAATAAAAACAAATTTTAAAAAAAAAGACGGCTGTTATAGGGGGCGGAAAGCAACAAGACGGTGAAAGCGAGCAGAGGCACCAAGCACAAACGGGTGAAAAATGGAAATGTCCGCAAAAAAACGGAGGAAATTGTTGAAAGCAGCACGTGCTTCCTTATCAAGGCGAAGATACAATATTTATTCCTGGTCTCCCGGGATGCCCCACTCCGTCTATTGTCCTCCCATTCCTCAGTGCTGATGCTTAATTTTCAAAACTTCTATATCACCAAGGGACCTACGACATCAGCCGAGAAATACCCTGCAAGTACAAAATCCGTGAGCCAGCCCCGTCCGTGCAGAGGGGAGACGCTCGCCGCCTTGCACCAGCTTTTCCCTGCCCTTCCTACCCACACACAGCACGCGAGGGGAGACTTTTCCATTTATCGCACATTTTGGGGACTTTAACGCCTTTTTTTTTTTTTTTTTTGCCATTGTTGGAGAGGAGCGGGGGGGAAAGCAACGGGTTACTTTGGAGAAACACACAATGTCAGCGACCTTCCCGGGACTTGTCCACGACGCAGAGGTACGTTATTTACTATGGTATGCGTAAAGCGGATTTTTTAGGGGTAAATATATTTGGATCTTTAAATTTTACAAATTTAAACAGCTAAACAGTTTAAAAAAAATGCAGGAGTGCTCCAAGAAAATATATTTTATCAGTATGTGGATGATCGGATGTGTTTCTCCATTGTGAGCAACGGGGAGCAGCATGATATACTAATATATCATTTTTTTATTTGAATTTTTTTACAAACTTGCGGAAAAAGAGAGTATAAGAAAAAAGCAGATGATAGCTCCTGTTGCGACGGAGCGCTAGTTTGCCTCCCGGGCTTGCAGGTGACATCTCCTTCAGGTGTTTAAAAGCGAGGCACTTCGAGAGTGTAAGCTGTGTTTTTTCGGAATGTGTGGGGTTTTTTTTGTAAGCCAGTGTGAGGAGACAGCTTGCTGATGCTAAATGACACGGTTCCCACAGCCCGCTCGTCTTTCTTATCCCGCAGATACGTCACGACGGATCAAACAGCTACCGGCTCATGCAGCTCGGTTGCCTGGAGTCCGTGGCCAACTCCTCGGTCGCCTACTCCTCCTCCTCCCCGCTCACCTACCCGGCGCCGGCGGGCACGGAGTTCGCCTCTCCTTATTTCTCGGCCAACCACCAGTACACTCCCCTGCACCACCAGTCCTTCCACTATGAGTTCCAGCACTCCCACCCGGCCGTGGCCCCAGAGGCCTACGGTCTCAACTCGCTCCACTCGGGTCAGTACTACCAGCAGATCCACCACGGCGAACCCGCAGACTTCATCAACCTGCACAACGCTCGCTCGGCACTCAAGTCGTCGTGTCTAGACGAGCAGCAACGGCGGGAACTGGGCTGCCTCGACGCTTACCGGCGACACGACCTGTCGCTCATGACGTCACACGGCTCCCAGGCCTACGGCGTCGGGATGCACCATCCGGACCAGAGATTGCTACCTGCTGCCGGCCTGGGCCTCCCTGCCACTGCAGACGACCTGCAGGTACTTGTGACTTCCAATATTTGCACCAATCAAAATCAGATTTACTGCAAACCACGACACGAACCGTCATGCAAAGCTTTTCCTTAATTGAGGCATATTAGAAAAAAATAGTCTAGTCCAATCAAAAACAGTCAAGTGTGACCCAATGCATACTTCAGTATGACATATATAGTATTGTGCAATTGTCTTGATTGTGGTCTAGTTTAGTCTAGTCTAGTCTAGTCCAGTGTATTGTGGTATTGTGAAGGCAAATAGTTGTAAAGTTGGCCTATACATGTAATATATACAAGATAGGTTAGAGTCTAACAGTATAATATATAATTAACTCTTAAATAGTCTTTAGTTGGGTAATCAAAATACAGCCAGTCAATTATAATTGGAATACATGTGTTAACTATAGTACAGTCCAGTGTGGTCACCCCCCCCCCCCCCCCCCCTCCCCACAGCACCCGTGCCCCACTGGCCTACTATTATCAGCACCCCCCCCCCCCCCCCCCCCACCTCCACTACAACCATAATTCCAAAATATGAGTGGGAAGGAGGGCGCCAGATGTCTGCCAGTCTGCCGACCGCTCTTTGGAAAGCTAGTGAGGTCTATAAAGAAAAGAGAATAATGCTGCATATCATCTCGAGATCATTTGCTTGCCAGCAAGTCAGGAGGGGAAACTGAAACGAACGTGACCCTACAACAAGTAAATGTCAAGTCTGCACGGGACTGCGCCTCGGAAAGCCAGGCGTCTTTTTTTTTTGAAAGGTTAATTGACTGGCAGTCTATACAATCCTCGTCAAATCCGCCCTTTATTTTTCCACATGCACACGTGACCTAGATTTTTACATAATTCTTTTGGATGTAAAGTAGTGGAGATGAAAACTGCGTGCGCGTGCATGTGCGTGCGTGCGTCCGGCTAGCTGTTGAGGCGAAGAAAAGCGGCTAGTTTCTCTATTCTCCGGTCAAGGGCGGATTAAGGGATCGGGGTTGACGACACAATACCCTGCTCGAGCACCATAAAGCACCGTAGTTTATCCAATTACAGACTTAACGTCAATCAACTTTGTCACTTATGCAGCGACATCTGAGCGGATTTAAACAAGCTTCTAGTTAAACACGTCGCCAAATTATTTCGGCTGCGTTAAGTGTATTCGCCAAAATCTTTTTTTTTCCTCCGTTTTTTTTTTATTGAAAAAAATGACGATAGATTATGATTAAAATGTGACATGCAGGTATTTTTTGAACTCATGAATCTAAAATTGACCTACATATATATTCGTCCACGTTACAGCAGCATTTAAAAATAATTTATACGAGTATATGTTTTTGTTATACATTTATTTAATTGATTTTATTTATTTCTGCTTAAATTACACCGTGTTTTTTTTTTTTTTACGGAGAAATAAAGCTCATATTGACTGAGGGTATAAAACCAGCGCAGTTTAGGTCCTTTATCGGGTAAAAGAAAGAACCAAAGGGTCCGTGAACCTGAGCTCGCACAAGGCGTGAACGGAACAGATGCGCCTGTATGGTTCCGTGGAGCCCACTGTCATCTTTTGAGCGCCTTAAAGAGATTTTCATGCCGAACAAAAGCAGCTGCCACACCTTTCCCCCGTCACTAAGCTAATTCATGCAAGACCTCTGCGTTTTGTATATTGATTTTATAATCACTTTAGCTTCGCAATGGAATAAAAAGAAACAGAGCAGGAGCTGGTTTTATGTATAGCCTACAATACTCCCCCCCGCCCCCTCCACTAAAGGCGAACTACAACACAGTCGCTTCCCCCCCCCACTTTATTATAATCGGGGAGTTTTCTGCGTGGGCGCGGGCCTTGAGGCTCGCACGAGGGATTAAGTGTTGCTGAATATAAAGAGCGTGTTCTTCTTTCTTGATGACACTGTTGATAGTGCTGATCTGGACCAAAATGGCGGTGCTCGCAAATGCACATAGATCTACAAGAGATACTCAAATTATGTTGTTTTTTTAAATCTAAAAACTGATATGACCTTCCCTATCCTTATTAACCTTTATAAAGTTGAAAAAAGCCTTAATATTTACCATGTATGTGCTTCATATCTAAAATAATCGCAATTAGTCATTAATAGCTCTCATTCAGTGTAATGTTTTATAATTGCGATAAAACTCACGTGCATGTGGAGCTTTTTTTTTTTACTGAATTTCACTTCACCAAAAAAATCTGCTTACCCCAAATATTTTAAAATATACTCCAGTAACAAATAGTATGTTATAGTACAATAATAGTTATCATTTAAAAAAAAACTGCACACAGTTCACCTGTAGCAATCAAATAGTACGCGCAAAATGATTTTGAGCATCCCATCCGTGTTAATGAGTGCGCGTCTCCACAGGGCTCCGTGGAAGCGCAGTGTGGGCTTGTGCTGAACGGCCAAGGGGGCGTCATCCGGAGAGGTAAGACCCACTTCCACTCCTCTGTTCTGTTGTGTTGTATTGTTGTATACCCCAGGCCGTGAATACTCACGTTCAGACACGACAAGACAAGACAAGACAAGAGAGCAGCCAGACAAACACGCCGGAACACACCCCACTCGTGTGCTGTCAGCATGTTACGCACATCACTTGTAACCATGCTGCTTCCTATTTCCGGTCTGAAATCACTTTAGTCACTTCATGCCCGACACATTGAGATGATCCCCTTTTATTTCATGCCAGTTGATTGATCATATATTTATTTATTACGCAGAATTAATTAAGGTGTGGACACGTGGGTCTTGCATACACACACGCGAATGTTATCAGATATAGAATTGGTGATTCAATTCAAGATTAGAAATAGAATTTATTGTAGGGATTATCACGAGGTAAAGCAAATCAAATTACAATACAAAACCATCACAGTATTTGGTGCGCCAGTATAATTATTTTATAATAGGCATTACCAAATGTTTACCTTTTCAAGAACAGTAGTTTTCTTTTTTCCTATGGACAAAATTAAATTGGTTGATTTATAAATGTTTTAATGGTTGTGTGATTGCATGCTATTTTATATTTTGACGTCACAGTAAAACGTGATTGATTAATTTTGGTCACCTGAAAATGATGTTTTACTAAATTAAACAAATTCGGTCATGATGTTTTTTTGTGGGTTGTTGTTATACATATCGATTTATTTAGATGTTTTTTTTTTAAATTTAACTGCATTTGTCACATAAAAGTCTAAGCTATTTTTTCTGTATTTTTGGGAACGTCCGGAGTTATTTGCGCGCATTTAGCTTGCTGTTTTTAAAGAGCACGTTTGTGCGTGTGCGTGTTTATAGTCAGACCGTTGTGCTTTTCCATACGGAGAGGAAAGCGGCATGTCTCCAGTTTAATTTTTCATCAGGCCTTCTTAGGTGTTGGGGCTTTTCTGTCGGATTGACGCGGGAATCCCTCCGCTATCACATTCGGTTAATGGTGCGCAGTATTTGGCCCTGAGCTCAGCCGCCGCAACCATCACAACCAATAATCTTTGCTTTAGCTCGCACTCCTGTATCGATAGCTTCTCTCGCCTCGGGCGCACGCTTTGATATGCTAATGAGGATCGGGGCTCCGGATTCAGCCGAGATCATATTAATGTTGTTCTTTCTGACTGCGGCTTTGCGGGCATGAATATTCACGTAACCCCCCCTTTCCCCCCGCACGCCAGAAGAAAATCAGTAAAGAAAGGCGCTCGCTATACTTAAGAGTCGTCTGCGCTTTTAATCACCCTGCGAGGCCCACTTCCGGTTCCGAGCGTGACATCACCACTTTTACTCGTTCCCGTTACGCGCTGTCAAGCAAGTCACGCGGCGGGCTTGTAAGAAGCTGTAAACATTGTTGTTAAACTATGAGAAGAATGACATTTGGCCCGTGTTCTTTTTCTTTAATTTTCGGCAAACTGGTTTTAAAACAGGCGCTTGATTCCGCGTGTGATCCCGCCCGCCGCTCGCGCCGCAGCCCGAGGCTACTCTCCGTTGCTTAAATACCGTTATCGCCTCTGGGCCCGCACGCTCCACTCGCTGCACTAGCAGCAATAGCTCGTTTCGATTGCCCTTGGCAACATAAAATACAAACTACTTTGTATCAAAACATTTTTAGGGGAATTAATACGATGTGAACCCGAGGCTTTCAGAGGCGCGCGCCCCTGTCAGAGCGCGTGAATCTGACAGACAGGTCACATATTGAAAACGGACATGCGCAGTATGATCCAGGTAGCCACTATGTCGCTGTCCAGGTGCTGAAATGCAATCGGCGCTGTGTTTTTACAAGTCGCCTATTTTCAGCGGACTTTCTGTGGCAAGGAAAGTAACACAGGCTGGTGCATTTGTGTGGATGGTGAATAATACATTTTGAGGGCTGAAATGTAGGTTAGAAAGCCTTAGTTGGTGGCCAAATATGTCCACGTTGGCCGCCCCGAAAAAAGACTGGCGTGGGTATCTTCGCCTGCAGCCCTTTTCTGCTTGGCCTAAATGGAATCTTTTCTTCCGATTCCATCACATCATGGCCTGATAACAAAGCGACACACCCCACTGTTAGATTTGATAATGAGGCAGATGAATAATAGAATATAGCCGACAGTACATCAGACAGCAACCTTGCGTTTCAGCTGCTTGGCACGTTAGTTTAAGTGAAAGTTGATTAATAATAGGCCTCCTCAGCTAGACTAGTCAATATTTTCTAGGGGGAGAGCAGTGAGACTTACTCAGATGCAGTTAATAATGCGTAAGAGCCTTCGCTAGAATGATTTATTAACACTTTTACATGCACAACTTTGTCAACTTGGTGGCGCGGTGATAACATACTGGGTTTGTTTGCATTAAAGCAGACAGCTCCGACCTACAAATATTAGTTTGACGCTCAAGTGCACGTGGAAATGATATTTTAATTATGAGAAATGGCTTTTTAAACTCTATGCATCTTGGAAATGGACAGTATTTATTTTCTGTTGGTGTCAGGAATTCTTAGTTTCAAACAAATAAATAAATAAATACAGATGATCCGTTTAGTAATACTAATATGCACCAATGATTTGCAAAATGCCCCCCCCCCCAAAAAAAAGTCCAAGGTATATCTGGGTTGACAGCCCACTTAACAAAATAATTAATATCTGATTTTGTCCAATTTTAATGATTTTCCACAAGCTACAAAGTTAATATAACCGCATAGGTTTATCTTTTTTTAATCTTGAATTGCATGCTTTTTTGACGTAAGAGTAAATTTAAATAATTCACGCAGTACTTAGTTTACTGAATTATATTTGTCATTACCTTTATTGTTTTGGCTCACTGACTTTAGCAATATTATATTTAAAATAATGTATTTTATTGTATTATCATTACTCACATTAAATATAATTACCAATTAGCCTATTCACAAACAAACTTAATATGATCATAGCAAATAAACACATTTTAATTATTTTCTTGTAATGCATTCTTTTTGATGAGCAGTACACTTTAACAAATGTTCTACTTTCTGTCACAGTTACCCAAAAAAAAAAAAATAAAGTTGTTGTGGTATTTTTGTTCTAACAAATTGTCTTGCATTTGCGTGCAGGGGGAACTTGTGTGGTGAATCCGACAGATCTATTCTGCTCGGTACCAGGTCGACTGTCACTCCTCAGCTCCACCTCTAAGTACAAAGTCACCATCGCAGAGGTGAAAAGAAGACTGTCACCACCAGAATGCCTCAACGCCTCTCTACTGGGTGGAATACTGCGCAGGTTCGTACAAAAATCACATCAATGTGACAGCTCTATTACTTTTTTTTTCGAGGGGGACTCGAGACACCACTTGCATTGAAGCCAGTAAGATCCAAAAAATGATAATAAAAATAATAGGGATCTTTTTAACTGTTTTTTTTTTCAGACAAATAGCAAATATTTAGTACTCACCAATACATTGTACTTTTGGCGTATAAAATATCTTTCAACACGACAGAAATTGTGAGTCAAAACCACAGATATGTCAAATTACCACAGTATAGCGCCACCTACTGCAGAGGAGGACTAAGAATGATGCAATGCAGTTCCACAACACCAAATAATACCCATTATGAGTGTCAATTGATCAAATATTTCCTGGACATACAGTATACTTTCCACACACACACTCACACACACTCTGCCGAACCACTACACTTCAATTATGTTGAATTAGAAGGTCCAAAGTAATTGCGAGAGATTGTAGAGCACTTTTTAGACGCTAATCTATCTAATGAACATTGAAGAGCGTTACATGAGTCTTTGTAGAGCTCAGATAAAAGAGAGGATATGCTGGTAGGGAAACGTTCACAAAGACTATTGGTGAGTCAGAGCCAAACCATGCTAGGATTAGAGGAACCAGAGGGTCGGCTGTATTATTGATGGGATGGAGAGACAGACGGGCCAAGAGGAGACAGGCTTTGTGAAATGGTCAAATAAGGTGACTAAACTAAAACATCGGGAAGAAAAACAATATACAGCTCTGTGCAATGTCAAATAAAGTATTGGTGAATATTTTAAACACTTTTCATAGGAACAATAGATTAGGAAATATTTTTGCTCGTGTCATTATATAAAACAAAGCTTTGTTTGGAAATTAGTACAGTTTGATGAATTTCACTTCAAACCCGATGATCCACATCCATTAGAACTAAGAAAACCTATATTGTCACATTTCTACATGGAACAGAAAATAAAAATGACATGGATCGAAAATAGTGTGTATTTAACGAAAGATAAATGCGCTAACAACAGAGAAGAAGCTCAATGGGAATTACAAAGTGAAAGCGCATTAAATATGCAAATGTGCTTGATTAAAGAAATGACGCTTATCCTCAAGGTGACATATAATTTATTCAGCCTTTCATTTACTATAATCCTGTTGTCATAATAAAATGAAATCCGGTCCGCTATATATCGTCAATATTGGAGCCAAAGCGAACAATTCCCAAGAAACCGAAAGTCCGAATATTCTAAAAATATGGAAGACGTGATGCTAAATTTGTTGACTCTTCCACAGAGCCAAGTCAAAGAACGGCGGCCGGTGTCTTCGGGAGAAATTAGATCGTCTCGGCCTCAACCTGCCGGCAGGACGGAGGAAAGCTGCCAATGTCACACTGCTCACCTCCCTGGTGGAGGGTGAGTTAGTTTTGATGTTTTCAGCTTTTATCCTTTTTTGGTCCGCATCCCTCTCATCACTCTGATGTGTGTATGCAGGAGAAGCGCTCCACCTGGCAAGAGACTTTGGCTACACCTGCGAGACAGAATTTCCCAGCAAGGCGGTGGGCGAACATTTGGCCCGGCAGCACAATGAGTCGAAAGAAACCAGCGCACGGAAGAAAATGGTTTTGGCTACAAAGTGAGAAGACACAAACTCCTCCACCCATGTACACAAAATAAACTGTGATTTGCGCTAGACTTGCACTGAGCACGAGAATATATTTCTACAAAAAAACATTAGCATGCTAATTCCCTGACTCATTTCTTTTATTTCCATCAGGCAAATCTGTAAGGAGTTCCAGGACTTGTTAAGTCAAGATCGTTCTCCTTTGGGATCCTCCAGACCGACACCGATTTTAGACCTGGACATCCAGAGACACCTTACACACTTCAGGTAATGGAAAAAAAAAGATTTGTCGTCATCATTGGTGCAGAATTCAAATTAAAATCAACTAATGTGCTTGTTTGGTCTCCATTGGGCCATTTGCCATTTACAAATATGGCAACTCTGCAATTTGGTACATTAGGGGGGCTCTTAGCAGAAAGGTCATGTGTGATGTCACCCTTTAGAAAAAGGTTTAATAATCTCCAAGTAATGAATGCTAGCAAGGGACTGGACTCAAATGTTAGCACAGCATGCAGCTGCTTGAAGAAACTCATCTGATCTCCTACCACAGGGATGGAGGAATTTTTCCAACATTATTTCCGAGATCCTTACATTTTCTCTATCTTCTTCTCCCCAACAGTTTAATCACCCACGGTTTTGGTACGCCAGCTGTTTGCGCCGCTCTCAGCACTTTCCAAACAGTCCTGAGTGAGATGCTCAACTACCTGGACAAAAACTCAAGCGGCAAAACAAGCGGACCGACCGATCAACAGATTAACAGCGGCTCGGAAAAGTCGCAGCTCCGCAAAGCCACCGAGCCGCAGAGCAAAGACGGGAAAACTGAAAAGACTGAGTAGTCCCACCCGCCTGGTCCCCCGTGCCTTGAAGCTGTGTGTGTGTATATTTATTTATTTTATTTATTGATTGATTTATGGACTTCATGATGTACACATGGACATTCTAACATCAGTGTGCCGTTACGGGGTTGGTAATTGCACAATACATACATCCACTCACGTAAAAGGGGTTAAAGGTCATTTCAATGTGCTGAATCAAAATAAAACTTGACTTTCCTCTGGTTTATCCAAAACGGGGTCACCAACCTTTATGAAAATGAGAAATACTTTTGGGGTACTAATTATTGTGAAGGGCTACACACTACTGAAATAATTGATTAACAGATTTTATCTATGTGAAGATACGGTTCAATAATTATTCATAGAATATGCAACATTTTATTTCGATACATTTCTGCAACTGTTTACATTTTGAAAAGCTTCATTCAAAAACATTCCAATGAAATCACAATCACAAGTGAGCTCCTTTTAAAAGAGGCCCAAGGGCAGCTCATGTGGTCCTTGCCCACCATATTGGTGACCCCTGACCTTCAACCATATTTGATTGGCAACTTTCTGAAGACAAAATCTATTGTAACACAACAAATAAATTGTTTTGTAACATCCCCACTCCACAAACCTTTGGCTTCATTATGAATTTCATCATCTGTGGTATAGCAGAGAATATTTTTACACAAGAGCCTGGTAGGAAGCAAAAGAATGTTCTGATGAGAATTTAATAAGATTTCTTGCTAAATTCTTTTGAGAACACATTGAATGTCCCAACACTGGCTATGACGTGTGAGTGGAAACATTTTTTTATGAGTTGTTATTTATATGGGGGGGTTGTAAAGTGCGAGATGGGTCCAAGTCAGCCATTTTGTTACAGTGACTCAGCAATCACTATTTCCTGTGCATGTCCATGTCTACCTTTGTACACTCTCGGAAAACGGCAGCTTTAGCCGACACAAGCTCTACGACTTGCTCATGAACATTTGTAAAGATATATATAAATATTTAAATAACTTTTCTTGTAGGATTTGGACTATATATATGTTAAACCCCCTACATTTAAAAAAAAAAAAAAAAAAAATGCTGGTGTTCAATAAATACAAGTTGCAATGTGTTCTATTATTTACTCGGGCCTCAATGTGTATGCAAACACGGACACGGTGAATATAAATTAATGAATTCAAAGTAAACAAATTTAACTCATAGTTTCTAATGCTGACGTTAAATCTAAAAACTTTCTTCGGAATGATGCGAGGAGCTACAAAAGCTTGTTTTGCTAGCACTCATGTTTGCTTTCATGCTGAGTGATTTATGTCAACTTAACTGTTGAAATAAATTTAAAGAAAAAAAAAAGATTAAACAGCGGCATTTCCATCCCACCTTTGTAGATGGTGTTGTTAGTATTTTAAAAATGAGGTCACACGCACTATACGTGGCATTAAAATAAAAAAATCACAGAGATGCCTACACTGGTTTGTCACATTCACTCAATATCGGAAAACTTCAAGTGGGGAAGTGATCTATCAATAAAGACAGTGATATGTCAAGGAAAGATTTGAAAGGTGTCGTATGCTACAAGTTTGCTGCTATTGTTAGATTTCATGCTGCTACACAGATATGGCAGGAAGGATTAGACGGAAATTCCTTTTAAGTAATTTAAGGACAATTAATTTGTCACAAATAGTCATAATGCTACTCTGTGATAATATTGAGTGATTTTTAAAATTAAATTCAGATTTTATGAGTCTTTGATAGAAGTGTCATTTATTAGGTTTTAAAAGTTACGTATTATTTCAACTTTCATATTGTGATGTTATTAGTCCCCATTTTATAGCCATGTTAACGTTTCATTGACATTTTTTTAACCAAATGATGAAGTAAATATTTGATGATTACAAAAAAAAACAACAACTGGAAGTATGTTTAGCATTGGTTGATTTTGTTCTCGACATAATAATGAGCACACGTTTGCTTACCTTTTTCTTTGTTGTCTTTGTTGCTATTTGACTTCGACAGGAAGGTACAGAAGAACTCGTCTTCGTAGCTTGCGGGGTTTTGCTCATTAGATCAGCTTGTTCCCAATATGTTCTAAAAAAAAAAGAAAAGAAAAGAAAGAAAGCTCTTTATTGTGAGATTCTTGCCCAGTTAGTCAAAATGTGTAATTGATTATTTTTCATGTTTTGCAGCCTTTATTGTTTAAATGTGGGCGTTCTATATGTATTGATGTAATTTAATAGAACTAAAAAAAAACCTGGCTTCATTTTTTTAGTTGTATTAAATTACATCAATTTTATTAGCTACCTGTGAACAGCACGACCGACATTCTGCACATGGAGATGGTCTCAACTTCTCAATACTGCAATATCATAAGTATTACATATTTCAGAGGATAAAGAATCTATGCCTAGTGTTTGTGCAAATAGTCCTTTAAAATTATACAACACAAAAATATCCAGTATAAAAAGCAAAGCAGCTTTGATGGTAGTAGCAACCCACAAGAGAAAACAAACATCAACAAAGAAATATTAAGATTCAGACAATATACACCCCCTCTCACATACACTCAAAAGTATGCAATACACTAAGTAAAAAGATGTTTGTTGATATGTGTGTTTGTGAAGAACATTTAATCTCTGGAGGAAATTTCCCTGCTGATTAGAATCATCCGCAAATCAAAATAAACTGAAAAGAGGGAAAAACAACTCATTGAAATTCTGTAAATGCACTTTAAAATCAAATTAGGCTGAATGTAAATCACATGAATAGTTATAATTAAATGGATTCAATCACATGATGCAATTTTCTTTTCACTACTACTATTTGTTATTATTTTTGTTAAAAACAACTCAAGCAAATTTAACCCCCTTTTTTTAGATTGTGTTGCCCTGGCTGCTTACTCGTGGTATTTTACTGCCATCTAACGGTCAAATGATGAACTGCATTACCTCTATTTAAACAACACTTGAAAGATGTTTGAATATTATTCTAAATTCTTTCATATGGTGAAAACTTTAACTTGCTCCCTGTTGAGTTTCAAATAAATACAACAAAAAAGGCCATGTGTGCTATATGTTATGTATTCTGATACATCATGTGTCAAAGCCCTTCAGGATAATAATAATTCATTAAATAGCAACACAAACATGCCTGCAGACCTCCAGACTGTCATGGCATCTGTCATTGCTAACAGTCATGTTCTCCTCCTCAATGTGTGTGCGTGCACGCGCGCGCGTACACGTCGGATAGAAAGCCAGACAAGAACTATTTTTTTGGCAGCAGGTCATTTTGAGGCTTTGCTTCTAAAACAATGTCAAAAAGGATGTCAACTCTCTATGACGTCACATCAAATACTCCACTAGATGGCAGGAATGCAAGGAATTATAATTAACCTGTGTATATGTACACTATCATATTTTATTTGGAAATTACAAGCAACCATTTGGTACCGATAGTTGCATGAATATTGTTGGACCACTAGATGGCAGCGTTTATACACATTTAAACGAAGGAGCGTTGACTGACGGGGGAATGATACTGCGAATTCGAATTCTTAATTTTTCATCTTTAGTCTATCTGGAGTGGCATCTACCTCAACTCTGTGATGAGATAGAGAGTTAAGTTGTTCTATTTGTTGCTGACAGCTTTATATCCTATTCCCCAGAAGAAGAAAAAATCCAAAATATCATAAATCAATATAATTGGAGAGTAAGAAGGAAGATGGCGTGAGGTTAATCTGTCACTATCTTTCTTTTTTCAGACGTGAGGTGTATTTTACACAATTTTGCAATAATCCATCCATTAAATATATTTGTGAGGACTATAGACTAAACAGTTTATATTCCAATTAATTTACGCTTAAGAAACCCGTATGTTACTGTCACAAATATCCAACATGAAACAATAGTGCCACCTACTGGCTGACAAATTACCTCAACACAAATCTGACTCAAGGTATATCTTTTAAACTTCTAATAACACTATAAATTACATGGACCAATTAAATAATAATTGTATGTGGGGAAAACATTTGTCTACTTGTATGGTTAATTACCAAGAGCATTAAAAAATTTGAATTGACTGAATTTGTACAGTTTAGTCTTTGGGGAGCTTTTACATATTATTGCAAGTATAAATACATGCAATAGTTCATTTCAAGTATTTTCCTGTTATTGTTGAATTTTAGTGAGTGTTTGTATACTTTGTAGTCGTCGTGCTGCCGCTTTTAGAGTCTCTCTGGGGCTTCCCTGTTCATCAAGTCTGTCTTTATGAACAGGGAAGGGGGTGAGACGAGGAGATGGAGGGAGGGTGGGAGGGAGGAAGGGAGGGAGAGAGAGAGAGAGAGAGAGAGGCTGAGGGATGTGACACTTCTTCCTCTCTTACATTCGGTTTACGGACAGCGGAGAAGCAGCGACCATGCTGTGGAAACTAGTTGAGAATGTCAAGTATGAAGATATTTACGAGGTAACGTTGCCATTCTTGCTTATGGAATTTTGCTGAAATGAGATTATTAGGCATGCTTTATTTAAATGCATGCATATGTGATTTGTCTGCCAGGTGTTGTAACTTATAGGCCAAAAAAGTGGCATGATCATGAATGGCATTTATTATTTTTGATGTGTTGCTTGTGGATTAAATGCACGTTATTTGGAACATGAGAGAAATGAGGGGCACAATTTAAAAAATTAATTTATAAGTTAAATATTTTTGAAAATGGTGTTGATGGAATGTTATGTATTTTCAATTCAAAGTCTAACATGGGCTATAACATTAAAAAAAAAATCATAGTTCAGGCGTGAGATGCATGTAAATCATCTTGGCTTTTATCCCAGAAGTATAATAGAAGAAAATAGCTAAAATGCTGCAGACTGAGAGGCGAAAAAAGGGCCCCTCGGCAGAGCCCAGTGGGAGAGCCTTGTCTCGTGCCGCACATGGCCTCTCTCCCACGGCCACAGGAGTTTAAGGGAGCGCCTAATGTCATTAAACAATCCCGACGCGGAGGGCATTGTGTGAGTTTAGTGCGCCTTTTGACTCCTGACATGGTTCACACGAGACCCCCACGCGCCACGGAGTGCATGGATAGTTTATTTGGGATAATTGGTTGGGCTGACTTCCGTTTGTTTAACTTATTTTGGAAGTTGTAGCTGGTAAGGTTTTATTGTGTGTTCATTAAAAAACATTGTCACGATTGCAAATGAATCACGATTGGCCATTAGCTCCAAAATCAGGTTTTTATCCAGAATGACAATTATTAGTTTCTACAATATTACAATATTGAAAATATAAATATTTGTTTAAATGTAGTTTGTATAAGATAATGAACAGTTTTCCCAGATTTTCATTGTCACTTAGAAAACCGGGTTCAATTTTAAGCCCTCCACTGATCTTTGAAGGCTTCGGTAATGAGCCAAATATGTGCCAACAGGAGAAGATAAAACTTTCGGCCTTACTGCCATCTATGTATAGGGATAATGACAGCAAAAAAAATTGTAAATAAAATGTTTCAAAAGGTGTGAATGTGTTTAAATGTGCACAAGTAATTAAATTATTTGAACATGGTCTCTCCAAATCACGGATTTTCACTCATTTCAGGGTTCAAAATGTACTCTTACGAAAAAAAAACAATATTTGTATTCTCCTAAACAGATCAGTTAAAAATGTATCTGTGCATCTCAGAAGATGCTTCACTCGTGTCGCATTAATACAGTTTTGATGTAAATCTCAGTCATGAATAACAATTACACGGGGGAGGGTAAAGGGTGTGAAGAGTGAGAAAGAGAGAGAGTGGAAAAGAGGGAGGGAGAGAGAGAGAGAGAGAGAGAGAGAGAGAGAGAGGAGTCAGACCCTGGAGGTGTTTGCTGCAGCATATGCCCGGGTTCTTCTGGACTAAAAAGTTGTCGGTTCGGCTGGATTTGTTGTTTTAGTGAGGCTGACAGCGGTTTTCCAGATGTTAGTCCATTCTTACTGCACTGCGGTGAGTTTTTGCTCATGGTTATTGTTTGTAGTAAATTTGTCTTCAGGCTCTTCTTTTTTTTTTTTTTTTTTTTTTAAAGTTTCTAGTTTTCTGTGCTTCTTCAAGGACCGTCATGACGGGGTCTCGAGTCACAGCTCACGCCTGTCCCAATTGGGTTCGGTATCCCACGCGGGGCCCTACTCCAGCGCACCGCCCCTGTCCCACGCACCATCGTCGGACTTCCAGCCTCCGTATTTCCCACCACCTTACCAGCCGCTCGCCCACTACCAGAGCCAGGACCCCTACTCGCATGTCAGCGATCCGTACTCCTTGAACTCTCTGCACCAGAGCCAACAAGGCGCATGGGGGGCGCGGCAGCGGCAGGACGCAGCCGCGGAACGGATGGACAGCTCGTCGTTGTTGGCCCAGCCTCGGGCCTCGCTGGCGCAGCTACCTGGGCTAGACCCACGGCGGGACTACGGTGGGGTGAGACGGCCCGATGTGCTCCTGCACGCCGCTCATCCGGGACTGGAGCCCGGTATGGGGGACGGACTGTTGCATGGACTGCACGGCATGGAGGATGTGCAGGTGAGTCGAAAGTCAATTTCTCTCAATGCGTGATTAATATTTCTATTTTTGTATTTTTTCGATTTGTATTTTATTTTTCCAAGTCCATCCATTTTTTTTTCCTGCATGGAATCTTTGCTCTGTTAAACGACTAGTATAGATCTAACACTGACCAAAAAAAAAATAATAATACTGAGCTCTACACATTTTACTTTAAATGCCACAATCAAATAATTGTTAATTTTTTTTTAGCGGGATCAGAGGTCAGTGAATGAGGTGCACCCTTAGGGGTGACCTCTGAAATAATGCAGCTGTGGTCTGACCCAAAAGGGCCTAAGGCTGAGAACAGGAGTCTGTTGTAAAATAAATTGACTACATATATATAAACATATTTTAATTGAATTGTATTTGGGCTTTTTAAAGTTAAACTGTGAAGTCTGAAAAATGCACTGGACAGGAATAAACGCATTAGGCAATAAATTGTAGGAAATAATGTTTCTGCTGTTTTTCTATCGTTTTATTTGTAAATGTAACCTAAAGTGATTTTCACATTTATTGCCAATATTTTATTGTCATTAAAAGTCATTTTGATTTTGTCTGGTGAAGGCTGGTACGTTTAAAAAGCCCAAGGCTTAATTATGTGTGACGTTTACAGCGTGAACTGTCAGTATACGACAATCTTATAACGTTGGTTTGTATGTGTCTTGATACTGACAGACTATCGACGACACCAACGGAACCAACATACTGGATCAATCTGTTATTAAGAAAGGTAAACTGCATGTCGATATGTGCAGTATAAATGTGTGTTGTTGAGTGTGAGTCATTGGACATACATGAATTATCAAATATTATTTTTTTTAAAAACTTGAAAATGAATAAACAGCTGGTATTGCATGACTAATTCCTAATTGGTGACATTCTAAATTGGAGATTATTGCAAATTGAACACCTCTGAAATCGATTTATTTACATAGCCGTCAAGTGTACCTAATGGGGTGACCGGTGAGTGCTGTATTACTGGAAAGCATTAAAGTGGAGTTCCAGTGGTAAAAAATGAGCAGTTGTTCCTGCTCAGTGGCTCCAGGATGGGGAGGCTGTAAAGCGGGATAACGACCCCCTTTGCTCCCGCCTGCAGAGCGCCGCTGACAGGCTGCCACGCATGCAAGCGAGCCGCTGATGATGCGCAATGATTCAGTCGTGGGATGTTGAGTGACTGAGCTCCCCGCGGGGCATTTAAGCCGCTGATGTAATAAATGGCACCGCTCACGGAGATCTCGTGAGCTCGTTTAGAGCTAATCTGCTGTATTATCCCCTGTGGAGCTATCAAAAAAATAATAATCACACTGGCCACGTGCATGCATGCATGCGCCTGCTTGGCCGTTATTTTAACGCCTAGTGTGAGTATTATTATGAATGGAAATAAGATGGAGCGGCAATTGTTTGATAAAATGGCAAAAGATGGAAGGTTGGATCAGTAGCCAGAATTTTGCACCTTGAGAAGATTAAATTAATTTCTATCTCTTAAATAACATCATTTTCTTGTTTTGTTTGTGAAAGAATGGTAGGGAAAATGATACTTTGACAAAGCTTATAATAATGATCTGTTTTGATTGACAGCGCTAGTTTGCAGCATTGAGGAAAATATTATGAACAGCTTTTATTTTTAGTTTAGTTGCATTTTCAAAAAATATTATGTTTACTTAAGATAAAAATATAAGAACAGTTTTCACGCACCTAAATCAACCAAATGTGATGATGCACATTTTAAATCAAAACGTGTTATTTATTTATTATATTATATTGAATTTCAGTCATGCTAAATTGCCCAGCAACTAATTTAATAAAAAATGCCCCCTCTTTTTTAGTACCCATGCCCCCTAAGAATATCGGTTCGTTGATGCTGGGCAAAGACGGCCTGATCGGTGGAGTCAGCGTCAACATCAACGAACTGTTTTGTTCCGTACCGGGTCGGCTGTCCCTGCTCAGCTCCACCTCCAAATACAAAGTGACCGTTGGGGAGGTGCAGAGGAGACTTTCCCCGCCCGAGTGCCTCAACGCATCCTTATTGGGGGGCGTGTTGCGAAGGTACACACACACATGCACTTCTATGCAAATCTCACTTTGAAACACACACACACAGATCACTTTAAACATCCCTCGTGGCATGCTTGCTCTAAAAAAAAAAAAAATACATGCTGTGTTATCCAAATGTTTACATTATATTCCTATTTTTGACAGAGCAAAGTCCAAAAATGGTGGGAAATGCCTGAGGGAAAAACTAGAGAAGATTGGACTGAATTTACCTGCTGGGAGACGCAAGGCTGCAAATGTCACGTTACTAACGTCACTAGTTGAAGGTGATTATGATAATCGTTATTTGAAATTTATAGGCTATATTTTTTTTCCTCATAAAAGGGCGTGGCCTGATGTGAGCCTCGGATGCTAAATGAATTTGATAAAACAATTGAAGCAACAATAGTAATTATTATTTTAGATTTGATATTTTCAATTAGCCTTGTTAGCATATTTTAATAGTTGAGCAATTTCTAAAAATTATTAACTCATTAAAATAAATTCTAACAGAGGCTCAACAACTTTATATATTTTGATGAACAGCAATTGAAATTAATTGCAAACCCAAAAGTGGGCTTTTTTTTTTTTTTTGCGGATGTACCCACGCTGACTCCCCTGTGCAGGCGAGGCGGTGCACCTTGCCCGAGACTTCGGCTACATCTGCGAGACGGAGTTCCCCACCAAAGCCGTGAGCGAGTACCTCAACCGGCAACATGCGGATCCCAACGAGCTCCACACGCGGAAAAACATGCTGCTGGCCACCAAGTGAGTTTGATGGTTCATTTTGATTAGATTCTCTTAAGGCTACTCTGCTGTTTTTTTTTTCCCTGAACAATTCTAATTAAAAAAAAAAAAAAAATGAACGGCAATATTTTTGTACCTCAGCCCAAAGCAGCGGGTGCTCCCACACTTGACTGTCCCTCCACACAAAAACATATTGTTGCTATTTAATTTGAATGACATTACCTCACACATTGGGGTGAAAAATAGGCCATTCATCACCTCCAAATGGGGGGGGGGGGGGGGGGGGGGATTTCTGGTTGAAGGAATTAGTGAGAAATTAAATCCTCCTTTCATTTTTCCAGGGCCCTCTCTTTGGTCCTCCTCTTAAAGGATGGCCTGAGGGAGCAAAGCCTGCTGTGTGCTACAATATATCCGCCTGGTTCATTCTGGCGCAGTGAGCATGGCAATGACATTTGGATATGAGATTTTATTCATAGTTTTAACCCGGAATAAAATCTAATGTTTGATGATGGAAAATATCACCAGTTAATGCAAGAATTCCCTTTTTAAATTGCCCGGATAGTTCTAATATTAAAAGTATTTTATTTCTGCCAAATGTCAGCCCAAGATTAGC
The DNA here is from genome assembly GCF_024217435.2 of Syngnathus scovelli. Classification (NCBI taxonomy): domain Eukaryota; kingdom Metazoa; phylum Chordata; class Actinopteri; order Syngnathiformes; family Syngnathidae; genus Syngnathus; species Syngnathus scovelli. The sequence continues at coordinate 8,604,504 of NC_090866.1, read as the reverse complement.
AATATCGGTCTTTAAAAGAATCGTTTTATATGTTTGATATTGAACAATTAGAGCTCACTGACATTTGAAAATATTTATTTGACCCTTTTTCTTGTCTTTCAGGCAATGTACTCATCTCCATGTAAAGTTACTTGGAGTCATGCATTTGACAAATACAATGTCAGGCGTAAATATATTTAGGATAGCAACAAAAATAAAAAATAAAAAGCTTGGTATGGCTGATGTGCTCACCGGTGGATGTTTGATGCTCAGATGTGAACGTGCTCCACCACCGTGTGTTGGTGGTGCCTCTTAGAAATTCATTATTTATCAGTGAAGTGTTTCAAGTCATCAGAAAACAACAGTGAAGGCCCTAAAGTGTAGCCCGGGGTGGAGACTTCTTCTCTCTACTCAACTAACCCCAGCTGGGCTCGGCCTGCACCGCCTGTCACTCATTTGCTGCAGTGCTGCCCTTAGGCCTCTATAGCGAGTGTGTGTGAGGGGGGGGGGGGGGGGGGGGGGGGGGGGGGGGGGGGGGGGGGATTGCAGAGATCCCTTGAATATAAATTGGGCCCAAAGCTCAATGAAAAATGATGCGTTTGAATTTAACAAGGTGTCTAAAATGAGATGTTAAAAACCTATCGCCCCCCCCCCCACCCACCTTAAGGCCTTCAAATAGACATCCTTTGTTGTGCCATTATTATTTGGGGTTATTTCAAAAGGTTGCCCTAATAAAAGGTCAGATGAAATTGTTAGCTGTGTTTTAAAAAAAGCGCTAATAAAATAGAGTATTTTTGGATTATGTGGATTATTTATACAAATATTTTAAGGTGATCTAAAACTATGACATGTTCGCATGTGTTAAATCGCTCGAGCACAATGCAATTTAATATTATGTTTTAATAACCAAAGCAACAAATAAGCTAATCCACAGTTTTTGTTTTGTTTTATTAGGATTTGTTTTTTTTCAAAAAGGTCTCCAGAGAAAACCTACTAGATGAAACATTAGATACACCGTGGCAAAGTGCTTTTAAGTAAACTGCTAAATTTAAACATGAGAAAAAAAGCACAAGCAATGTCACATTATCTTAAAAGTGGGGGGGGAATAGTGTTCAACTTGAAAAATTATACTTTTATAATTTTGTTTTTGTTCATTTTGACACGAATTGTTGATGTATGCACTTTAAATGCCCAATTTTTCCATATCACGATTTCTGTTGCCATTGTCTTTGATAAATGGGTCACAATATTAGCATAATATTAGTTAACTTTAGGAATTATGGCAATAATAACTAGTATTGCAGGCCTTGTCAAATATTTTTAGTATTCTATACATCGAGGGACGCTGAAAAATGAGTAGTGGGCAGCAAATGGCCCCTGGAGAGCATTATGGACACCTCTACCAGGTTACTCCTGAATATCTAATATCCGTTGAAGTCAACGGTGATCACTCTCACAGCAGCGCAGCCCTCCATTTCTCTGAGCCGCCCTTTCTGACATATCACTGCATTTCTTCCTACAGACAGCTCTGTAAAGAGTTCACAGACCTGCTGGCCCAGGACAGGACTCCCCTGGGCAACTCGAGGCCCAGCCCCATCCTGGAACCCGGGATCCAGAGCTGCCTCTCTCACTTTTCCTTCATCACACACGGCTTCGGTTCGCCCGCCATCTGTGCTGCGCTCACAGCCCTCCAAAACTACCTCACCGAGGCACTCAAAGGACTCGACAAGATGTTCCTCAACAACCCTCCCAACCGTCACGGGGACAAGGGTGGCGAGAAAGAGGAAAAACAACGGAAATGAACCGGACGGGACGTTGTTACTTGCAGCTTTACGCCACCGAGACTGACTCACTGGCCTGCATGAGGGAAAAAAAAGGGAGGAAGAAGTTCACAGAGGGATTGCTCATCTGTATTACCTTCTTTCACTCCCTGAGGACAAGATGGCATTCCATCCATTTTGCTCCAGCATCAGACCAGATTGCTGTGTGCAGCAAGAGACATTTTGTGTGCGCTTTGTGTTTGTCTTCACGCAACAAAAGCATTGTGAGTACGAAGATAGGTTATCTAACGATAAAACAGATTTGTCTGGTTACTACACACAAAAAGGTGTGGGGGGGGGATGGGGTAATTTATGTGTGTACATATTTATTTATATTAATTTAAACGGTTGATTTTGTAAATATGTGCCAGCTATTTTGGAGTAGGCCTATTTATTTGTGATTTGATCTTTGTGAGTTGCCAGTGGGTGGGTGTGGGGCGGGGAGGGGAGGGGGGGGATATAAGGACTCATCCAATGTTTTTTCTGTTCTTATAGAGCTGTTGTCATGGTGCTGATGATGGGTAGACATGCTTTGAATTGTCCTGTGCTTTCATTTCTATCACATTGATAATAAACCATGTGTTTTATTATGAGTTGGTATGCTGCGGGTACCTTTCCTCCATGAAAACGCTGGCTGGAATATTTATAATGCTCGTACTGGATTTCAAATATGCACTGATTGGATGATTCCATTAGAAAAGAAACGTTTTGAAAACGAAATCTGATGAAAAGCCAAAAAAATGTACCAAAAGAAAGACAAATATATTTGGTCATAGTCTCTAAATGTAACAAAGTTCAACTAAATTAGCAAAACAAGCAAGTCCGGTCACATGACACTATCTGCTGCGTTTTGAATCAAATTTAAGAGGAAGAAAATATCACAGAATACCAAAATTATATTTGCAAAACAGTGAAAATGAAAAAAATTATCATTTGTTCACAAGGTTTGATCTATTTTTTGCGGAGTAATTTCAATGGCTTCATTTGAGGAGCAAATTTCTATTTTGGAATTTTTTTTTTTTCCCTAGGGACCCAAAGCAAGCCTTTTAACCAAACAATACAACAATATATAATAAAATATAAGAGAAAGTTTGTTTGTTTTTGTTAAATAATGTGTATAGAAGTATTTGTAGCGAACCAAAGCTAAACTGAATAATGAAATAAATAAATAAATAAATAAATAAATAAATAAAATGAGGTCACTCCCAGTGCATCATAACTAATTTCCAGTTCTGTAAATTTAAAAAAATAAATAAAAAGGGTAAATTTTCTGACACGTTCTCCACTTTCAAAAATGTTGATGTTACACAAACTATAATAAATTTAGGTTAGCTTAATATTAGTGTCACTAACATTACTGTCGAGCAGAATATTTTATTTTACCCAACACTGCAATACTAGCATCTTATCAAATGTTCTTTGCACACAATAGCTATTTTAACTACAACACTAGCAAAACTGCTACTGGTAATAATAGACCAGATACTGGTATGTCATCATGCAATGTATTCCAGAGCATGCACACAGCAGGATGGATTCCAGCGAGATAATTGGCTGCATTCTGGAGGCCTCTCACTCGCACGTGCGTAAGGGGAAAGGAATTGTGCCTTGGGGGGGGGGGGGGGGGGGGGGGGAGAGGGGGGGCTTCTGTGTTGGCTATCTTCTCCTATGGTGGCTATCTTGCAATGTACTAATGATGGGCGAGCACGTGACAGCGCCGGTTCGAGCAGAGCGAGATTTCAAAATCAGGCTTTTTTTTTTTTAAACAATCCACATCGGTAAAAAAAAAAGATAGCAAGAGGGAAGCGAGAGAAAGGGAAGGCGAGAAGGAGCGAGTGATAGCGGCAGCCTGGGGCTTAGCGTGACCCGTGGAGTGGAACGTCGTGTGACGCAGGTGCAGAGTTCAGAACCTGCACGTCCGCGAGCAATTCCCGTTCAACAAAAGGAGAAGCTATTGAGAATCAGTGGCTACACAACAAAGACAGGTCTTACTGGACTAAACATTGCAAAGTGAAATTTTCAAAGCCCTGGATTTTATTTGATTTTTTTTAGCCTAACACTGCTAGATAGATAAGCATAAAGCATACTGTGCATCTTCTATTATATTGTTTTCATGAAAATGTCAAGGTGCAATACTTTAAGGTTGAAAGTGATCCAGCTGTGAAAAAAAAATGTCCATAACAACTCAGCTCATCCATGTAGACGTTACGTCTTGCATCCTGTGTCACCCTGTCATTTGGACAGAAAGTGAGGAAGCACGTTGCCATCAGCAAAGCCTTGCAGCTCTTTGTCACCCAACGGGCTGTAAAAATTCTTATCCAACACACACACACAGGTTATCCAGCATGCAGACAGCCAAGTGCAGGTCGGGAGTAATTCCTGCTCACAGCACTGTGCTGCAGGCTGTGAAGGCGCTGGATATTTCATTATTCATTAATTTACTGTTTAACAAATCCTGTCATTACTGAGCTAGAGCTGATTTCTTTCTCTCTCACACATGCACAAAGAAACACACACACACTCAGAGTAGCGGGTGTCAGGCGTTGCAAATCGGCCTGTTTGATCCTGGCCTTCTCAACAAATGTGTGGAGAGCCATGAATAATAAAACGCAGAGCTTTGGTGGAACGAGCAAGCGTGACACTACCACAAAAAAAAAGCCCTTTAGCGTGTAGCAAAAGTCCGCTGGGGCCCGCAATAGACGCCCGAGGTTCTTTATATGTAAAGACAAAACTAACAGTTGGCACAAGTGTGATCGATATGAAAGGCAAGCCCCCCCCCCATACTGAAGGTAAGAATGACATTTTCTTTTCTTTTTTTTTTGCATAAAAGAGCACAGCTGCTGTGTATTTTATTCCCTCGTAACATTAATGACATGTTTGTCGTTGGCTCAAGTTCTCAGAGTCATGAAAATTCATTTGGTGTTAAAGGGAAAGGGCTAAATTAAAAATAAATAGTTGATTATGAATACAATTGTGATATGATGCATCACATTAAGAACAAAAAAATTCTTTTTAGATATCAGAAACACAAAAGAAAGTGCATCTCCATTATTTTTATCTGAAATTGTTTTATCAAAAACTTTTGACTTCCCTCTAGTTCAAGTTAAGGGGTCATCTTAACGTGTGCATTCATTTTGCAGCAAAAAAAAAAATCTTTCCTTAATCATTTTGGGCATAAATGGGATGGGGGGGGGAGCCAGACTCAAAAGCACAAGACTGTAGTTAAAACCTTGAAAGCGTGACACACAAAAGCCAAAAGGGACCTGACTGACATTCCAAGGAGAAGGAAAGCGGCGGGTAGCTGGCCCTCACCTACACCCTGACCGACATCATTAACACGTGACATATGTAGAGCTGACGAGGAGTGGCTGGAGGTCGTTCGTGTGTCTGCAGGGCCCGGCCCGGCCGAGTCGAGCAGCTCTTCGGTGTCTGCCGTTGAGACGCAACGTGCGGATCAGTATGCATGACGGACAATGTGCATGGATGGTAGCTTAGGGCGAGGTGTGGGTGGGACTTATTGCTGTATTGGGAGAAGGAGTGCGGGTGGGGGTTTGGGTAGGGGGGCTGGGAGGGATGCTAGCAGTCAGACTCCCTTAAGGACTGTTTGAAGATATTAAGTTGAAGTGACACAGTGGCCACTGCTGCTACTGAGGCAAGGCGCCTTCTCCAGACGGCTCAAGGTCACAGAGGAGGACACGCTCCTGTCACCAAGCCACTAATGCTCATTTCGACATGGCAACATACAGTACAATCGTACCGACGATAAAAAACGACAGATTATGCTATTCAACCTTAAAAAGAACAAAGACCAACTGTATACTTGATGTGTTTTGCCTTAAAAAAAAAAGGCACCACTGCCATCTACTGTAGAGGATGTGCAATTACACTATTCTAACTAGCCACCGAGCTGCCACAACCCACACAATTAAAGTTTATTTTTTAATAGTAATAATTAAATATCCTGCGTTCCATCCAACCCTCAACCCGCCTCCACCTTGCCCAATATTCATCCACCCTACAATCCCTTGAGAACTGGTTGTTATTAGATGTGCTTATTGTTTGAGGAATTCTTGGGTCAAAGCAATTACAGACAAACAGGGATGGGGGGGGGAATTCATTACGGAATTATTTCGATCCTGCCAAAGGGTAAAGCAAATCAGTAGCAATGTGATGACAAATATTTAGCTGTAGTACATAAAACTAGTTAGAGGAGAAAAAATGCAAAACTGATTACTGTATTTTCCAGACTATAAGGCGCACCGGACTATAAAGCGCACTTTCCATGAATGGCCCATTTTAAAACTTTGTCCTTATATAAGACACACCGGACTATAAGGCACACCACTAATGCATCATGTCAGATTTTTAATCCAAATCATTCTCCATTTTATCTTCTTTATTTTAACTTCAGACCCAACAAATTACTTTATAGTCACAAAATAATGATCCATAGTCGTTTTGATTCATGATTCATAGTCTTCAGCGGGCCACTTATGATTGATTTCATGACACAATGCTTCAGGCCAGTTTAAATTTAGGAATTTGGTCCATATATAAGGCGCACTGGACTATAAGGTCGGCTTTTGAGAAAATTTTTGGTTTTTAGGTGCGCCTTATAGTCTGGAAAATACGGTAGGTGCTACTGAGCTCTGATTTAAGTGTCAGTGTAAACAAACATTCTCGTACCAACACATATGACAGTCCTTAAAAATCTCAACTAGGCCATCATGACAAGACTAAGAACATTAAAAGCAATCAAACCTATTTTTCAGTCTCCAGTCTTAGCATGACAATGTTTGAAGCCGCACTTAATTGATTGACCCTGTTAAGTACCCCCTCAGAGCCTGCTGGCATTATGAATTGATTTACTTTCAAAAGAAACATTTGCACGCTTCCTCTTAATCCCTCCTTTTAAATAAACAGAGCGCTTGTGTCACTGGGGGAAGCGCTCGCTGTCCATTTACGTTTTAGTTGAACAAGTTAGGTGTTGACTTATTTGAGAAATCTTCCATAATATGAAACCAAGTCCGTGTCAGATCAATTTAACCCGCAAAAATCACATCAGATTAACGAATCTAGCTTCCATCTTGTCCGTCCTTCCACATTATAATGTAAATGCATTGCAAACAGGTAAAGCGTGACCACAGATTTGGCAACAGGAATTCGGGCGAGATAAGAACACGTCTGATCATTTGTTATCGAAGAAGATGATGAGAGGGGAGTGGACGGGGGGGGGGGGGGGGGGGAGTGTATTATCTGCGGTGTTTTCAGATATAATAGAAATTCATCTTTGGCTCACAGACTGCGTGAAAGAGAGAAAGAGTTTGCCTCGGGGCAATGGAGGTCTCTGCTCGGTGTCTGAACAAAATGCCTAGTCTGATCGAGTGAGCAAGGCCGTGAACCGACCATCTGCCCCTATAGCGTGGAGCCCCGCCTCATAACACTTTTAATACTCTAGACAGGGATATAACCACCAGTCCAAATCCACAGGAAACAAAAAAACTAATTTGAAAGAATTGCAGCGCAATTAATAGAATTATTATTTTTTTTCCCGAGAACGTTGTTTCAATTAATATTGCTAGCATGTGTGCTAAATTCGCCGAGTGAGACAAGGAGACAAAAGGGGACACTGGCTCCTTGGGTTACCTTGGACAGCAGCACAAGGGCTTTTCTTGACGTGGACCGGAGAGGACAGGAGGAGGCCCGGTCGTGACACTTATCGTAACTGAAGCCTCCATCTGTACTGGTGTCTCCCCACCAGTCAAGTAGCCAAACACACACATAGGCAACAACATGGATGCCTCTAATTGATTGTGACAGTGCTCACATTCTGTTAGGCCCCACAGTGTTTTTGCATGTCACTGACCATAACCCAAACATACATTTCTTTAAAGGAGCTACACCACAGGACATGGGGCGTGGACACCCGAGGAATATCACAAGACAAGGGTGTGGGGAGGGAAGGAGAACACATGCCTGCAGGGTCATGTCGTATCTCCGACGTTAGGGCAAAGTCAGGGGCGGCGGAATAAAGTAAGCGGCAAGGCTAGACTCGCCGAAATATTCATCATCCTGCATGGATGCTTCTCCAAGTACAAGGAAATGTAGTATGGTTGAACACTAATCATGGACAAATGAAAAATATTTTATTAAAAAAATGGTGCAGATAATAGAGCAAAAATTTTGAGTTGAATAGATTAGAAGTTAAAAAATATTCAGTTTGGTTTATTTAGCTCAAGCTTGTTTTTATTGGTTAGTAGGGGAACGTGACGAGGTTAGGTAAATTCTAAATTAGTACAGTCTATCAAATTATTGGACTTATTGGGGTCAGGGGTCATCTGACACTACAGTACTTTTTTTCCTTGGTCTAAAAAAAAAAAAAAAAAGTGCAAAATTGTTTTGTACTTTTTTCATAGCCTAATAAATACACACATGAAAAAAATCAAAGTATTGAAAAAGTTTATCCAAAGTTTTTGGGGGGATTATGACATGGTCTTGTTGAATTTTTTTTTCCACTTCAGGTTTCAACTATTTTTTTTTTTAAAGTGTGCCAAGAACTTGGAGACAATAGCCTGTCGACAACGCAAAGACAATGGCGCTAATAGAGCGAGAATATTTTCCAGTGGCAACAATAGGTTATTCTTATGAGTCATTGCACATACACACAAACACAACCGCACGCAAGGAACAGATTGGGCTTGACTGACAGCTCTGACCTCAATGTGCATATTTCTGCTACCCCGCAAGGCAAAGGCACACCAGCACACACACACAAACACACCTTGCACTTGTCTGTTCAAATGCTCAAACCCTTTTATGCATGCAATGTATGTATGTGCTTAAGTATCAATTTGCAGATTTTGTCATTTGTGTTGTTTAGGTGAGGCTGTTGCTATGGAAAAATGTGAAACGCATTAAATGGGATTTAAATGCAAGTCAAGGGTTGGCAAACTTTTGGAGACGAAGGAAAAATCTTTCCAAGGACAGGCCAATTAAATATGTGGTAACTACCATGTATATCCCCCAGGATATAGTAGTTAGATTTTTTAAGAACTATTTCAACCTAAATAAAAAAATTTGCCAGTTTGGCTTTAGCACCACTTGACATATTCAAATTTTTATCCATATCGATTCAATTGAAAAATCACGGTTATATCCTAGCTTTTTAATTGGCTAAGGTATGAAGGGCAAATTGGTTCACTAGTATTATTGGCGTCCGAGTTTACATCTATGCAGCTTTTTGGAAATTCTCTATGACATGAATTTATGGCAAATTATTTCACAGAACCCCTTTTTTAGGTTACTTTAGTATTTTTTTTTATTGACATTTTCAAACCCTAATATTGGGGAACCATCCATAGCAATAAAAAAAGCCAATTTCATACTTAATGGGTGGACAGAGCTTCCTGAGAGCAAGCAACAAGTCAATTTTCCATTTTAATATTCAAACTTGAAGAAAAAAAGTTATGCAATTCATTAAATTTTACACGGGGGCATTCAAAGAGGAACAGATGGCAGCAGTGACTCGATTTGTTCCTGTTATTTTAGGCAAAACTGGAAAATATTCCCACCTCGTTATCATGAAATCATATTTAATTTAAATGAATTGACTTGGCCATAAATATATTACCTACCCTGATGCAACTGGGATGCAAATAGTCTTGCAAAAAAAAAAAAAGTCCATTATAGCTCGACACACAACATACATACCAAACAAACAAGCAGATAACGGAGGCTGTTTGGTAGAACGTGGTGTCAAAATAAAAAGCGAGAGGAGGGCTCACCATCTTCTCCATTAAGGCTGACAAATTCTCCCTGCTAATTTGCGTTTGGTTAATTAACTAATTACTGAGGATGTCTGAGGGCGAGGCTGTCTGTCAGCCTGTATCAGTAATTATTTTCATCGTTTTAATTAGACTCACGCATTTCTGCACTCAATTCCTTATCCTCTCCAAGTTGCTCCACCCAGCAATGCTCTCAAAGTTCCGTCAACTTCTCAGGTTGCAAGTTTTATGATGGCAATAAATTGGTTTTTCCTCTTGGTTCAAAATCCCAACATATATCAGAGGTCCAGAATAAATTGTGTACAGCCTTTAGGGTTCCACTATCCACACAAAATAAAAGTCGCATGTACAGTTCTAGTCGATCAATACAAAAGTGTGACAAAATTAATAGTATGAAACGTAATGCACAAGAAACAACAGTGATTGGAATCATAACTCAGACCAAAATCCCAGAGGCTGAATCTTGAGCACTTAACTTACTTGTAACACAATTAGAAGGGCGATTTTAATTATTAGTAGGATTTCCTCGAAAATAACAGTTGCCACTGATCAATAAACCATTTCAAACAAAAAGTTTTCCCATTGAAAAGAGATCCTAGGATTGCTCGAGAGAAACAAAAAAAAGTATTTGATGGATCGGGAAGAAGCTGCTTCATCTGCCATCCTTGGTCATTATTTAAAAAAAATCTTTGTTGGACGTGTGCCTCCAACTCTTTGCCTTGCCAAAAATAATAAAACGTTTTTTTGCTCAAAGACACAAAAAGATCAGTCAGTGTAATGTAATCAATATCTCTATGCTTTCCCTTGTACAAAGTAAAAATTGCTTCAATGCTTCTAATAGTTTTGCTCTCTTTAAGACATTATAGAATTGCAAGTATTTTTTTTTAATGCTGTTAATTTTTTAAAAAAAACAAATTTTGTCAGTTCAGCATTAACATTTAAATATATATCAATCAATAAAAAATTTGTGTCAAATTTTCCTCCACATTTTGTTTGTCGTCGCCTTTTTCCAGCGTAAATCTTTCCTGGCAGGAAAAAAAAAAATTGCCCACTCAGCACTTTTTCCTCCTGGGTCAGAATGAGGCAGAAGTTGTAAACAGTAAGCAGATCTCTGGCGGAGAGGCCAAACAGCAGATTTCATCCAATGAAGCCAACTTTCGAAAACGTGCAGAACTAATGAGGAAGCCCAACACACACACACACACACACATATAAAACAGGCATAGCATCCACACAGTGTCTGAGCATTTGGAGGCCCCCGGGCCCCGGGGCCAGAGCAGCCCAGATACCTGATGGGAGCAGGGACATCAAAGCTGCAGGATTAAAGAGAGGAGAGGAGAGATTGCCGTAGGCAGGAAATGCTAACTTATTATCCGCTTCCCAGCTAATCCTGTTATCTACAGAATATAGCTGTGTTTAACCCCCCTACACACCTCCCTCTGACAACACACACATATGGCATACACACACAGAATGCAGTGTTTTTTTCGGGTTCAACAGTCTCCCAGAGCGCCCTCTGGTACCACTTGGAACCCCTAAAAACCATCTGCTTGTGAATCTTTGTTGAAAAGAATGTCAACGCAGCAGAGCATCTATGGCCAGAGAACTTAACCCAACAGCTTCCAAGTGCATGACAGTTTTCACAAGCTTCGAGGTGACGTAATAAATCTGGCAGATTGTCAAACCCAAAGTCCATTTGTGGCTCAAGATCTTCGAACCGTTCGTGTGTCAAGATAGTATGCCAAAACCTTTAAAAGTTCTTTACACCCACAATGTGTTGACCTTCACCCATGACCTTCACAAAATGTCCTAACATGCCATATGATTACTTTAACATATGCCAAGTATGAATTATTTACACCCAAAATACATTTTTTTAAGGTTACAGTCTCTTTGACCCCGTAACCTTTTAGTCCAATCATATTCTAGAGGCAGATACAACAAAATTCCCTTCTGGTGGATATTCATAAGGTAGGAGGCCACAGTGACCTTGACTTTTCACCTTTGACCGTTAAAATCTATTTAGTTCATCACGGGGGGGGGTCAAAAGTGTGAGTTTGTGTCAAATTTGGGCAAAAATCCCTTCAGGTGCTACGAAGATATGCGCACGCTAGAATGGGACGGACAGGCAGACGAATGGCTGGACAACCCGATAACGTAAACCCCCTGCAGCCTCGGATTCGTACAGAGGCGTAAAAGTGCAGGAAGGAAGAAGCTAAAATAAGTAAAAGTCCAACCATATCATCTTTATATGAATGGGCTACTGTAAAAAAAAAAAAAAAAAAAAAAAAGAATACACTCCTCTAATGCATGTTGATGAAGTGAAATTGTCATTAGGCTAATCAGCGCTAAACTAATTGGGAGTCATGGACCCTCCCTATCTACTAATTCTAACCCTAAACCCTAGCCCATATCTGCGAGCAAATAGCGAAAGAGCTCGTGAAGGAAAAAAAAAAATATGAAACCCGGAGTGAGGTAACGAGAGGAAGAGAGAGATGAAGCCTAATTAAGAGTGCTGGGATTTATGCAAATGAGGCTGTGCTGATATGGTAATCAGAGCCTGCAGGGCCGTAACAGGCTGTGTGTGTGTGTGTGTGTGTGTGCGTGTGCGCGCGTGTGTGTGTGTGCATCTAAGAGGCTGACAGCTGGCTGTGAGGAAGGTCAGAGCCAATCAGGCTCTTACTCTAATGCTCACTGCCCTCTGGCCACTCAGCCATCTCGTTCCTCGCTTGTGTGCTCTTCTTCTCGCTCGCTCTCGTCTCTTCTGGGTTTCTCTGCCGAGCGCCATCATCCGAAGCACTCCTTCTCGCTTGTCTCAAATGTGTGACGTATCGATGCTATTGTAAATTACACGGCAGGTTAGGGTCTGTTTGTTTACATCGATATGTCATGTGACGAAAATTCTCCATGGGAATTTATCAACATAGGTTAGCGGGATTCTAATAACTTAATTCGTGATTTATTTCCACAAACTTTATATATATTCATATATTCTTCTGGACCAATTTGTTACCGAAATTAAAATTGATTGACTTGATTGAGGATTATGCTAATTTGACAACGCCAATTTAAACACAATTGTTTATCCCGGTATGTGATCTTTTACAACAAGGGTGTCAAAATAATTTTTTGTAGTCATAGCTTCTTTTGGAGGATCATTATGAGCACCTCATATTATATACAGTAAAAGCTACAAAACTGACAAATAACTCCTTTTCAAATCAGAAAAACTGGTCATTTATTAAAAAAAAAGATATTAAAAGTGAAGACAATTTGCAATTCTGGTAATGTCACGAATTTGACGCACAATTTGTCTTCGTATCTGGCCCCCGGGCCTCGAGTTTGACATCACTCAAGAAAAAAAAAGTTTGCTGATTCTTACGTGCCCTGTGATTGGTTGCCAAATACTCCTAAAAACACCAAGCATCGTCTCCACTTCACCAAATAAACTATCTGCCTTAAAACTCAACACCAGAGCATCATTTAACACATTCGGCATCACTTGTGACTAAAAACTTCCAAACTCCTCCTTCAGTTTTCATTTACGGACCTCACAAGAGGATATATATATAATTATTAATCGTACACACACACACACAGATTGAACACATACACACTCATCCCAAGGCCATGCGGTCATATCACCACATCTGAATGTAATCCAGTTAACACAGTGTCCCAAATGACTAAATTAATCAGAGAAATATTATCTGGCTCATCTTTTTCCACTGCTTTGATGTGTGCATGCAAACACACACACACACACACACGCTCATTTGAGTAGAACAGTGATGGAGCTGAGAAATGACTTTACCTTCTCACATAATAAGACCCCAATCCCGTGGAGGGGAGCCTGTGAGATACTAGCGATGCTCCGACAGCCCCAAGGCCTCGGAAACACACAAACACACACTTCCGAGTGCAACAGATCAAAAAAGATGCATCGTTTCAGGGCTGCAGATAGTAGAAAAAAAAGAAAGGCAAGCACAAAAGAAGAATCAATCCCTGTTTTCCATCCAAATGACGCTATTCTTAATTGGTGACATTACTTTGTAGGATGCTTGTGCTGCTCTTATCTTGTTGGTGGATGTTAAAGCAACACAACAAAGGTACCGCGATTCACGACGTCAAAGAAAAAATTTCGCATTTGGTCTTTAATAACGGCTTGTATTAGCACTGAATGTGTTTTTGAGGCAGAGTTGGAGAAAGTTGAAGACGGCATGACAACGTCAAGTTTCGCTCCGTAAAGTGCTTAAGGCTAGCTAAAAAGTTAGCGTGCATGTCGGCTGGTGATCTAAGGTCATAAATGCAGATTAACCGTGAATCTTAAATAGGATGGAAAACCCCAAGTTGTAGAATTTAGAGGGGGTCACAACGGGAGTATAAATGCAAATAAGGGGAACATGTATATATTAATTGCCGTTAAAATTAGGGATGTTTAGTTTTCACATATGGGGCTCTATTTTTGTACACAGCACATCAGCCAGCAGAGATTTTTGTGCCAATGCAAATTATTATCATCATTATATATCCATCCATCCATCCATCCATCCATCCATCCATCCATCCATCCATCCATCCAAAATCATATTAGTCAATTTAAATTAATTTTATTATATTCAAATTATAGCATGAAAACAACAAGGCTGAGGAGTGTTTGTTTATCGTACGTGAAATAAAATTCACACATATCCACAATCTTGTTTTGGACATTTCATCCATGTCTGAATTGAAATGTCAGTGAAAAATTTAGAAGCAATGAGAAGAGCCACAGTCAGCAGTGATCACTCCCACATCGGCGCAGACCTCCCAGATCCAATGGAGCTCTTAATATCAATAGTGAAAGTCCAATTATTATTAAAAAATTGTGCGGCTCATCACTAAGGCAACCAAATTTGCATGTCAGCTAATAATATGTATTTTTTTTTTTTTAAATGTACGTTACTGTTGACACTGAACCAAAACTATAAAATGACAGTTGTCCCTGCAGGCTATTAGCATTGTACCCCAATCCAACATCTCCCGAGCAGGTTTGCGTTGATTAAAAAGAAGCATGTTAGCGAAACATGCTGGCTTTGAGCTAAAGTGCAACTCAATGGCTGGAACCTCCATTAAAATAATGAAAGCAATAAGAGCAACAACAATTTCAAAACCTTTGGAAAACATTTCATAAACCATCAGGAGCCAATTAGAGGAGCCAGCGCCGGTTTGCTTGTGCTTTGTGTACGGATGTACGCGTTGGGTAGTAGAGCGTTGCAGCGCCCGGCCCGGTTGTGCCCCCCAGGCCCGACCTTCTAATCATTATCTGTCTGTCTTATTACGCTCCAAACCGGGCCACTCTTAAATAAAATATGCAAAGGTTTCTTAAATGATGACCCGAGGCTGCGCGCGCCGCCGCTGCTCTACATGCTGTTAATCTGAGAAATGCAAATTCCCTTCGTCTCACACTCGCCTTTATTAACTTTTTTGAATTTAAAATTCCACGAACAATGAGTTCTGTCAGCTTCTGAAATTATATTTTCTCTGCTCTTTTTATGTGCGCACGGAAGCGAGTTTAGAGCATGAAATTACCAGGGGAAATATGAGTGGTTTCATCTCACCCGCACAATTTAATTGGCTGCTTTGCAATTATTAGTTTTTGCTGCTAAACTTTTTTTTTTCCTTTATTGTTGCTGTTTCCTTAAAGTGGTAGCTCACAACAGCATTTTTTTTTTTTTTTTGCATGTGTGTTGGGGGATTGTTTGTCAGTTTCCACCACTCAGCCAGCACATTTGAAAAATTTACAATTTAATATCAAAATTTGGACTTGATTGATGCTATTAAATTTTTTTAGGGCGGCTGAATTGACCTCACATTCAAAGTTCGTGAACTTCCGATTACACCATCAAAAATAATCCCCCTCCCCTCCTGAATATTCTCACATGAAACAAGCTAAACTAAATCTCCATCTAGTGATTGACAGACAGTTGATGATGTCATTTCCATGGCAACAGGTTAACGTGTGTGATACCAAACTGACAGTTCACTGCCCGGAGAGCAAACACACACAAACACGACAGGTTTATCTACCATGTGATATTGTTGGTATTGAATAATTCAATGATTTTATCATGCGCAACCACAACAAATGACTTAATTATGCTAATACGGGCCGGAAACTCCAAGCTAGTGTGAACGGGAGTGTCAGTGTATGTGTGTGTGTCAGCAGGATTGACAGCGGCCTACGGGCTTCAGCACTGAAACGCTGAGCTGGAATTTCACATCCTTATCCCCAAAGCCTCAGGACTCACACACACTTTATGCACACTCTTTCACTAACACACACACCTCGCACTGACTTGAGTTCATTTCCTGAAGACGCGAAAATTCTTAATGAAATGTACACAACATTAATGTCACGATGTGAAGCAACATGTTATGCTACTGCTATTTAATTTAAATAATATGTTTTCAAAGTCTGTTTTTTTTAAATTGTTCTTCACTTTTGTAAAAGTATGTGGTGACTTAGCAACAAGAACATTTGACAATTATTCAGATTGCAGTTAAAAACAGAAGCACTTACATTACCACAAACATTGCAATATTAATAAAAAATCATCCCGGAGAAGTGCTGAGCAATGCACAAACTTTCTTTTTGCACAAAAGTCAGGTGGAAAGTCTAACAGGGACACACACACACACACACACAAAACCATTCAACTACTTACAAACAAAACAGTTCTTCAAATGTCACCAGCTCCAAATTCGATATGGTTATTAATAAGAGGGTGAACACCAAGAGTTCTGGCAACTTGCAAAAGTTCAGTTCTTCAAGCTCTGACTAAACTTTTAATGAGACAACCCATCCAGCCAAAATTTGAACCTAACAAGCCAAATATTTGGAAGAAAACAAATGCACCTATTGAATACCAGCGGATATCTATTTGTGTGATAACTTTGTTTATTTATTTACAAGTTAATCTTAGATGAGGATGAACAGTAGTGGTCGGGTGATCCATCTGAAAAAGTCTTATTAGAATACCAACTTGGGAAGTAAGGGCAGCGCAAAGAAACACACACACACACACACACACACACACACACACACACACACACACAACTTGATCACCTCTTTGCCACATGCAACAGACTTTTCTCCACCTTCCGTCTCCCGTTGTGCCAACTAACGAGGCTAAAAGGCAGCGAGTCAACAACACAGACGGGAAAAGTCTCGAAAAAATTAAAAAAAATAAAATAAAAAAGGTGCAAGCAGGATGAGCTTCTTGAAAGTGAATATTAAAAAATACTTTATGCATCTGTGTATAACAGTCAATAGCAGAATAATCAATATCTCAAAAAAATCCTTTCATGTTTTGTTTGGGTTAGCTCATAAAAAAAAAAAAAGCAATCCCGTGTTGATTAAAACACTCTGCCTGTTTGTATTGTTCCCTCGATGCCCTCATTAGTATTTACAGAGTATACAGCACCAGCAAAGCCCAGACAGACACTCTATTTGATGGAGGCCATGAACATTTTTATGGAAAACAGCTGTATTGAATCTGTTCCAGGCCTTTTTTCTAGCTCATGAATGCAATTTCCCATGCTGCACTGCTCCAGGCTCCTGGCACATCTCAGAGGTAGCACGCTCCCTTTTCTCTCTTTTGTGTCTTTCTTTATTGCCTTTACACACCTTATTGCCATTCGCCAATTACCGCCACGCGTTTTGGCAACAAACGTAGCATTAATTGAAACATTTAATTAGCATTAAAACCAGCAGTAATTAACCGCTTTTCCGCTGTGCTCTTTGAGCCAAGCTCGAAATTCTATTAGGCGGCTCCCGACTTTGCCCACCTAACGCTGAATTTTTGCAGAATCCACAGATGTGTGTTTATGTGTGTGTTCATGCACACTCAGGGCCTCAGGTAAGGAGCCTCCGTGAGGAGTCAAGCACCAAGGCCAGGCCTGCTGGGTGCCCAAGGGAGAAGAAGAAGAAAGACGTTTGAGGAGAGATGTGAAGATGAAGGAGGGGAGGGGGGGGTCAAAATAGAAGGCTTGAAAGAGGGAGAATAAGGTGGGAGGTGAAGGATGGCTGAGAAGGGAGGAGAGAAAGAGTGACAGGGGGATTAAAAGCAAAAAAGAAGAGGTGGTGTGTGTCAATGAAGACACACACACACAGCTTGAAGACAAACAACCGTACAGAGAGTGTGTGTTTGCACAAGCTTGCTATATGTGTGTACGATTGTGTGAGGCCTACTTGGAGCAGAAGCAGGGGCCTGGATTAGCGGCGTTTGCCAGGGCTGGGGGGCAGGATTAGCAGGCTGAGCTGCTGTCTGATGCCGCTCTGCCACCACTAATGGCATTATTAATAGGCAGCTAAAAAATTCATTAAAAAATCCATTAAAAATAAATGTGTTTTACATAAGACTTTGCCCCAGGTACAAGAGAGGAGGGGGGGATGAGGCAGAAGGGAGAGAAAGGGGGACAGTAAACGTGGAGGGGGGGAGATTGTTAGCTTTGAGGTCAGATGAATATCAGAGCCCAAATACTGTGGATACAATAAACGCACAAACACTCACAAGATGTTCAATGCGGAGGAAAAAGGGGATAAACCGACAAGATCAAATATAATGATCAGTAAATGGAAATACTTCTATTAAAACAATGAGTATTTTGTGATTGCGTATTAATTGGAATACATAAATTATTTTTCAGATTTATTTGGCAGGAATATGACAAAAACATACATGCAGGGAGTGAGAGTTTAGAAAAGTATTGATCCACCCATAAAAAGAAGCTAAGCACGTTATATCCCGCAAATATTAACATGACTGGCTAATTAGGGTCATGTGACCATAATTAGTGACCCTGTAAAATAAGCTACTGTAAATACGTATGTGGAAAATAAAAATAAAAACTGCCGAGTGATGATGCGGGGTTCATCATTTGGATATAGCTGATAAAATTTCAGGCCTATTTAAAAAAAATCAAAATCAATCAAGTCATCCTGGAATAGATCATCCAGCCGTTCAAGAGTTGCCCCGAATTTATAAATAGCCATCAAGATAACACATGTGACTTAACACCTAATAAAACATTTAAAAATAATAATAATAAATCTGTCTCTCTGGGTCTGGAGTCAAGGTTAGGATAAAAAGTTCAAACAAGTATGAGAAATAAGATGTCCGCTATCATGCAAGAATGACTGATCAATCGAGAAATGTGTCTGATGCAAGCTAAGTGCAAGCTAAGTGTAAAATCAGAAGCCAAACATTGGATTATCATGACAGCACGTAAATAGTTTTTACTCCGAGTATGTATTTGAACTTCTCAGGTATCAGTCATCATCCACCATGGCTTGTATAGCCAAGTGGGGGAAGGATTAAGAAGATGTCAGCAATTGGAATCGCAATCCACGGTGAGGAAAAAAAAGTTGTCGGATTTAGGGGGGCTGGGGAAGGGCAGGAAAAAGCAGCACCCGCAGCGTCAGAACCTCAAGTCAGCAACATTCAACGCAAAACATCAAACATCAGCCAACACAAGACACTTTGATCTCGGCCAGACTCCGGCAGGAAGCCGGCATCTTTCGAAAATCCTCCGAATGTAAATTAATTTACGCGAGAAAGGGGGCCCCTAAGCGTCGGTGTGCATCCCAACAGCAACAAAACTTGAACCCCAACTTAGCCTACGGAGACACTTCAACCCTGGTCGGTCAATCTAAATTTAGCTCGCCGTGCACATGTTCCACTCCCGATTTCACACTACCTGCACACTCAGCACTTTATTTTTTGTCAACTCTTTAAACTCACAGTTTGCAATATGTCAGGATAGAGGAGATAAATATTTCAAGAAAACAATACCTTGCATTGTAGCATGGTGGTGGCTGCATTATGCCTTGGGCTGGTTTTTCTTCGCTTCACCTGAGGCCTTAAACAAGAGCCAAGGAATTATGAGCAGCTCCAAAAAACAGTCAGTGCTAGCTCAAAGCAACCAAGCTCCTGCTAGAAATAAAAAAAAGATCATAAAATCCATGCTAGAGCAGATTAACTTTACTGGAGTTCTTGTTAAACAGGTGGCAGGTGTGTGCCGACGCCCTTTTAGATGAGTTTGAATCTGATTGGTTGCTTTTGAACACATCCCAGCCATGTAAGGGTGTGCACAATTTTGAAACTACATAATCTCAGTGTTTATTTTTCTTGAATTAATTGTCTTGTTTGTCTGTAAATAAAAAATCAAACTCAAGTAAAAATATAAAAAAATTTTAAGACTCAATGACTTGAACAAATTTGCATGATTACATATTCAAAATGTGATTTCAGCAACACGGTTAGGTAAGGGTGCAAGTGTCGAAAAGAAGACCTCAGGTCACATCGGTGTCTAAATATCCTTCAGGTTACAGCCAAGCACACGCGTGCCCTCGGCCCAGTACCACGCTTGTCTTTGCCCTGTCAGTGTGGACGATCTGAAAATATATGAGCGCAAAGATCTTCACACCGAGAGACACGTCGCATACGTCCCTCCAACCTGCCTGGAGGTCCTATAATCTTTTTACAATGTGTTGAAACAGAGCAATAAATCTGTTAGCTTACAATCTAATTTCCCTGGCCTTTTCCGGGAATCCTCATAAACTTTTGGCGCCCCCATTAACAGCCCTATTGAATCAGAGTGCTTAATCTGCTTCCAGGTGAGAGGTCAGAAAATGAATGCTTTGATATCCATCAGAGTGACGGGAGAAGAGAAAACTGGGTGAGGGAGAGCGCTGCGGAAAAGGGCAGCGTCTTTTCCCCATAGGTCAATCGCAGCCAAGAGAGTCAGTCATCCTCTTTTTTCCTCAACGTGGCTCTCATTTTCCATTTAATATGGACATCCAATTAATGTGACCGTGTCTGAGGCAGCCTGCATTTTGATGAATTATTGCCCATCATCTTCCCTGTTATAGGCCGATGAGACAAAAAAGGAGAGGAGATAGGAGAAGGTGGAAATGAAAGGGATATGTTCTTGCGCTATTTGGTGCAATGACAAGGAAGTTTTCAAATTTTCCTTTAGAAAAAAAGTCATTAAGAAATCACACAGATTAAAAAAACATTAAAAAGGAGGGAAAAAAATGAAAAAAGTACCGAAATTGACCAGTGGGTGGCAGCATAGTGAAGAAAGAGACGTAATTTAAAAAAAAGAAAGCTAATTTAACAATTAGCTTACTTTGCAAAAGTGATGCCACACCTGAGCAGATTAAAAAAAACAATAAAAAGGAGGAAATAATGAATAAAAAGGAAAAGTACCGAAATTGACCAGTGGGTGGCAGCATAGTGAAGAAAGAGACATAATTTAAAAAAGAAAGCTAATTTAACAATTAGCTTACTTTGCAAAGGTGATGCCACACCTGAGCAGATTAAAAAAAAAACAATAAAAAGGAGGAAAAAAAATGAATGAAAAGGAAAAATACCGAAATTGACCTGTGGGTGGCAGCATAGTGAAGAAAGAGATGTACTTTAAAAAAAGAAAGCTAATTTAACAATTAGCTTACTTTGCAAAAAGCGATGCGACACCTGATCTGTCCTTTACATTGTTGAAAAAATAATCTTCCCATGATTATAATATGATGTCTCATCTCCATGGAGACAGAAGACCTCGTAATCTTAATGATTACATTTGAGACCAAATATTAACCACAAGGTCAGATAAGGTTGGCTTAAGTGTGCCTGGTGTTTGTATGTTCAACCAAACCATATTAGGTTAAGGCGGGTTATTAAACCTAGACAGCAGCGCCTTATTGTGGTCACAGCACCGGGGATTTGTCATTGTCATTTGTACCTATCATTATCCAATTAACACCGTGTCGGCCCACAGCCAAAAACACACTCAATGTGTGTGTGTGTGCAGAAATAAAAGGAAAGTTTTTGTGTGTTCTGTTGTAGCTGTCAGACAAAAAATCAAAATGGCCAAGTTAATAAGTATCAAAACAGACTTTGCCCACATCTGTAACATTTTAAAGGGCCGGTCAAATGTGCAATTGATTAAATATTAATATCTATGAAGAGCTCTGCAAATTCCCCTGCTCTGCTCTTAATATGTTCTCCTTATTGCATGAATCCAGGAAATACTTCTATTCAAAGCCCTCTGATGTTAGAATCTCTCTTATTAAAAGTCAATTTTTTTTTGGTCTGGATTTGTCAGAACCTTCAGATATGAGAAATCACAGATATCAAGTCGCCATAATAACAAACAATGAATTTTTTGCAACACGCCAGAGTCACTTAGTTTCATTTTTATTTTATCTTCAAGGGTCCAGAGAAGGAATAAATCCAAGGGGAGGGAAGGTGCTATGGATTTCCTGCTGGAGCAACATGTCAGCAACTTGGTATGCTTTCACTTTCAGACTTTTCAAGACGACTTAAAAGGATCTGAGCTGCCATTTTGTTTTATTTCCTCCAGGTAAACCCTCTCATTTTAGTCATCACGACTTTGATCATTAAGAGATTAATAGATGGAACGATTAACAACCAATCGGTTCGCTTCTACGAAATAAATATTCCGGCCATAAAGGAAGATGTTTCTGCAGCGTCTGTAGAGATGTGTTTTAAAAGGCATAATGTTCCCTGACATCCCACAGTTAAAGTATCATAGAAGCAGCATGATCGCCCTTGGCGAGTAGGAAAGAGACTGCCTGGGGCCTTTCGCTCTGGGCAAGAGTGTGTGTGTGTGTGTTTGTGTGTGTGTGTGAACATGCAATATTCTCAGTCATCAGCTTAAACAGTTAACCAGGATGCTCATGGGAGAGAAAAGGAGGACCAAGCAGACGGTGGTTCTCAGTCGCCTGTGTCGGACTCCTCCTTTAATGAAGGAGGAAATTAAGAGCAAGGATGAAAGGAGATGAAGAAATCCTTGCGATAAGTCGACTCTTGTTATCTCGTTATGCTTTCCCACTCGCACCCCCCCCCACCCCTCCCATCCTGGTTTATGTGGCCGCCAAGCGCGCTGGGATCTCCATTAGCAGCGAAGCTTTGCCGCATGATGTTTGAGACCATTGCTGAAATAATCAAGCTGATTTATAATATTCTCTGCTAAATTATTCAAATGGTTCAGGCTCAGAAGTTTCAGCAAATTGCTGCCCCCCCTTTCCTCTTGAAGCGTTCAAGTGCGAGTGGTAACAATGTGCACTGCCAGCTTCTGCAGGCCTGCTCCTTTCTAATTAGCATATTTCCCTTTAACGAAAGAAACAATTAACGGTGGACGACAATACTGCAACATGCATGACGCCGAGATGATGATGATTATTTTCTTTCCTGGGTCAGTTTGTCGTGTTGTTGGCTCATTTGTAACTCAAAATGCAATATAAGCTAAATTGAAGGAATATTACCCAAAATTTAATTAAAAGCAAATAAGACTGTGTGTCACGATGTGAGTTAAGAAACTATTTTCACAAATATTTTCACAAATAAAATTTATATATATATATATATATATATAGTATATACGTATATTTATTTATTTATTTATTTATTTATTTATTTATTTATTTATTTATTTATTAATTATATTTTTTTTTTCAAATATTTTCACTAATAAGAAAATAGTATTTTTATAACGCAAATTTAAAAACTTTCGCTTCAACTATTCTAGGATGACTTATCTTCCACCATGCAGGAATTTGTATGTTTTGATTGCCCGGGGTAACTACACAAAAATGACATGCCCTATTTCCATAAATCTTTAGAGACGTTGCAAATGGGCCAAGGATGATACAAATTGTTCAAAGATGCTAGTTTTAGCACTCAAAATCCAGCAGAAGAAGTATGGGCCGCATCTTCTCAACCACCTCGGAATGGAAGTCAAAAATATTATGACTAAAAGAATAGTGAGAGGACAGAAGGGTCAGAAGTATCACGGTGCCTTATGTGAGTCCACTCAGCAGATGAAGTCATTTCACACTCGTCTGTGAGTGAAATGAGAGCTCCGTGATAGCGTCCGACTCCGTCAGTGGAGCTTTTGATCTTGCCAAGCGGCGCAGAACCGATCTTCTGTCCGACTTTCTTACAGCAAATCAGTGCCGGACCAT
Source organism: Syngnathus scovelli (assembly GCF_024217435.2). Lineage (NCBI taxonomy): Eukaryota > Metazoa > Chordata > Actinopteri > Syngnathiformes > Syngnathidae > Syngnathus > Syngnathus scovelli. The sequence continues at coordinate 8,580,889 of NC_090866.1, read as the reverse complement.
TGGAATTATTCCGTGTGTGCCTTCGAAATGTTGCAGAGCAAAGAGTTCAAAGCTGAGGAGGCTTGGATAGGATGAGCTAGGATGATAGGATGTCAAATCACATCCAGAGAATTGAATGTTTTTATGTCTTCAAGATGACCGTGGAGAGGTATAACAGAACCTGACCACGGTTTTCTGCAACAAAAGCAGAGTGGATCGCCCGAACCTTCAGTCTCGATTTTTTCCCGAGTGGTTAATCCCCCAAAGTGAAGCCCACCCCCCCTCTCCCAAGTGTTTATGTGGCACGCAGAAACATGCAAGCAGGAGAGTTGAGCCATGAATCATAACTATTATCATTAGGTTAAGCACCAGCCAAGCCCAAAGGCGCTTGGAGCTCTCTGTGGAGAAAGAGCACTTTAAATGAGCCTGATTGTTATTATTGTCCTCCAAATGAGCACGATTAGTATTGATGTCTAAATGAGCATCGAGGTTATTATTGCCTCACCGATTATTGTTATTATGGTGGCGGCTTTATGAGGGGAACGCTTGTCCTCGCATCGTTCACTTTTAATTCCACGGGCTGCCTCTTTAACTAACCGCGGCCCCGCATGGTGTCTTATACATGAACGTGTGTGTGGACACAAACATATGCATCTCTACGTTAATCTCACTTTTATTTTAAAGCAGTGAAAATTCAATGCATGGAAAAAATTTCAAACCAAGAGCACCATCTAGAGGAGTCGGAAAATATTACAAGTGCTTCATGAAGCTTCATTTGCTATTGTTTCATTGTCCCTTAAAATCTTATCATTTAAAATCGACTATTATATACAAAATATTGCTGGAAAATATTTTTCAATTTTTAAATGGTATAACATTGGATTTAACAGATTTCTATTAGATTAGAGTTTTTTTTTTTTTAGGTTGGAGGGCATGTGCACGTGTTTGTACGTGCACTTGCATGTGTTTGCGTGTCATGGCAACTGTCAGATCTGTTCGCCGATTGGCGAAAATGACAAGCTCACAAAACGCCGTGGGAGGAGAAAGTCGAGGTGGGATGCCGGGCTGTCATTCACTGCCAATCATGAGTCAAATCAAAAAACCGGGCCTCCGCAATCACACGAACCAAAGCTGCAAAATATTTCGGCATTTTTTCACAGAGACAAACACACATTTAGTTAAAAATCTTGCTTGGAACACACACACACACTCACCACTCTTTACACAGACAGACATTCAGTCTGACAGAGTAATTATGACGTCCCACTCCAAAGGAGCCCAGGGCTGAGAGGTGAGAGTTATTGATCCCACACAGGAGGAAATTTATCAATGTCCAAGCATTCAGCTCTGACAGGAACCCAATCCACTTAGAGCACAATGTTCAAACTGTTTTAATACCCCCCCTCCCCCTTTTTGAAACTTTGCAAGAAGAAAGGCCTGTGATTCTTTCCCATCGTGTTGTTCCTGTTATATTATTACGTTCAAGTCTCTCAACGTGTCAGTTAGTAAGATTTCATTGCTCCTGAACGGCCTCTAATGATTTCCCCGTGATGAGGGTGACATTTTATCAGTTGGTGTTGGATCAACAGAGTAAACGGTGGTGACAGACTGAATGAATTTATTGAGATGTTGTTGCAGAACAGCATCTTCAATTAGTCCCTGAGGTGGTGTCGAAGTCTTTATAACGTTTATCAGCGTTACCAAGATTCATCTGTTTGCAAAATATACAAAGCATAATTAATAATTATTGCATTATAAAAATGATAGTGATGAAGGAAGCCCCACCAAAATGTGGTCATTCATCTTCTCTTCCATCGAGTACCTGTGGACATCTTGCCGCACTCCCCGAGGTGATGTCCACCTTCATTTTTCTCCGACAATGAGTGGAATCATTTCCCCCTCGCTCGCACGCCTCTCCATCATTATCGACACGCAATTATCGATCAGGACCTCAACGGGTAAATTAGTCAAACGTTCAAAAGATGTTGATGCAGGTTGTTTACACGGCGTGATCTATTCTGGAAATTCTCCCGTCAAGTCCATCCATTAGGTGAATGCAGATGAGCGGCCCCGTTCCTCAAGGGGTTCCTAGCCCACATTAGTTCAAGGAAGCATCCGGGTGAAATCTCCAACACTGAAGTTAGAAGAGCCAAAACAGCTGCCTCACTTTTTTTTTTTTAATGTTTGTCCCCGAGGCCTATCCTACTAAAGAGAAGTAATTTGGCTTATCTTATCCCAGAGACCTAGCAGCTGCTTTTTTATTCTTTTTTGTGAGGTCTTTTTTCTCATTTAGTCCAACAAAGATTGTCCTCATAGATTGACCTTCTCTCATGCCCGTAGGCCGTTGCCCTCATGCCAGTAACTAGATAACACACTCTATCAGAGATTTGAGAAAATCATTGGGAAAGCAGTGGTGCTGATAGTGGCATCAATCCTAACCTGACACCAGGCTGGGTCAACCATTTATCTCCGCACACCGCCTCTGGTCACAACGGCGGCCATCTTGCGCCGCTACATCCTTCTTTAATAACCTTGACCGCGTCTCTTTGCAGATTGAGAGGCGCGACGGCACTCGTCGGGTTTGCCTTTTAACCCGGGAAAATCGCAATCTTTTACACATGTTTCGAAACACACCATCAGATTCCGCACGCAATAAGAAGTCCAAACTCACAAACTCGTTAGCTTTGGACTTAATGGTGGCTCCGCTGGCATTGATTCCCTTCGGTGTGCGACTTAAATGCTTCTATATTGGTGGAGGGAAATTCCCAGAGGCCTCCTAGAGCTCTCAGATCATTGTTTTTCACTTACTAACAATGAACTTATGATCAGAGCGCTGCAAGGCGTTTGAAAAAAATGCCCTGTAGGATCATTTAAAAAGTGTTTGTGTTAGAGGCCCGACGCGGCGGCAGCGGCATGTCCGAGGCTCATCTCGACGAGAGGGGAGGTTAAATGGGGCGTCATCAATCTCAATGAAGTGCAATTATTTTCTCACTTATTAATCATTGCGGGCTAATAGCTAGTGGCAAAGCTACGCCTGCCATTTGTCAAACTTAGCAGATTTCTGTAATTTTGTCCCCCCCTCCCCCTCCCACTAATGTTTGTGTGGACGTTGGCAGATATCTATGGAGGGATGCAATAAGTCTGTGCCTCAAAGTGTCTATCGCTTACCTGCACCGCCCCCAACTAAGTGAACTTGCTTCGCCATGTGAGTGATTCTCTCCATTTCAGAGCCGAGTGACCATTTCATGGTGAGTGGCTTTATTTGCAGGCTGAATGTGGACATTTAACTTCAGTGAAACACAAGTCTTCATTTGTTATATGGTCTGTATTTCTTTTTTTTTTCTTTAAGATGAGGAGAATCACGTCCAAGTTATTATTTGAAAAATTATTGATGGATAATATGAACAAATTGGAGTGTTAAAGTGTGTCCCACCTCTCACTATTTCGCCCATAGTACTTTTTGTTTTTTTGCTGTCCCGTGAGCTATTTTTTTTTTTTTTTAATGTGAATATGTGCCTTACACTACAAAAGAAGAGAATAATATTATCAGAGTCTTGTGGACGAGTTGGGTGTGACTGTGACAACTCAAAAACGCAGTTGGAGTGCAGCACTTATCAAGTGCTGTTATTGAGCGACATCTAGCGGTAGGATAATGAACTGCTGGGACCCGAAGAATAACATAACGCACGCGATTTAGTGTAGCATTTACATACACGAGCGCACGAGTGCTGTTGAGACTTGCACATTTCACCAAATAAAGTGTAGATTTTTTTTTTTAATCTTCAATATTTCAGTCATTCTAATTTTTTCTGTGTCGAGAACTGAATTTCATGATCTTTTCAGGCCTTCCTAAAATACATGCATAGATGTGGTAAAATTAGGTTAACATTTTATTTTACAAGGCATTTTTTTTTATCTTTTACAGTACTTATTCATATATAGTTCTTATTATTTTGCAATTTGCACATTAGACTGTAATACCAAAGTTTGACCACAAGACGTCACCCCTGAAACAGGAATGAAACGAACTACGCTAAACAGAACCAGTTAAGTTGATATTTCAAATATTGTCAAGACAAATTACATCGTTTCATCGCTCATGTAAAAATTTAGTCACAATAATATACAGTTAAAAGGCGACAAATATTCTCTGTTCGCTATATTTACATGTTTATCACTATATAATTGATTATCTAGTTATAATATATTGATATAATCTTAAATATGAATGACACTGGTTTTAAAAAAAATAAACACGTAGGTTCAACTTTCCCAAATTAATTAACTGGTTTATGTTAATATATTTGTTGCATTATTCAGTTTTTCCAAACGTTTCCATTCTTTACTATGATATTAATATTAAAACAGTTGCTTTATCAACATTATTTTTATTTGGCAGTTGGTATGGTTGTTTTTAGAGATGCGTTGCCATGGCAAACGCTCCAGTTTCGACGTACCTTTGCTTTCTCAAGTGGTCCCAGTGTCCCCGCCCACATCCGTGATGTTTTCAGTCGTTGCCTCCGCCCACCGCGCTTGCAAGTAGACGGAACTGAAGATAAACACTGTCACTGGTGGGTGTTGGATTCCTGTTTGGCTGCTTGTGTGGATCGTGCATTGCATGCACGACGAATTAAATTGCCTTTCTGCAGCAGCTTTGCACAACTTGGATCTGTCACGAAAGGAATGCACGGAGATGATTGTTTGTCCGCTTCTTCAGCAGTGTTTTTTGAAGCAATCGTCGTGCAGGGTGCAACATTTGCACCATGACTTTGCCCTAGTTGACGCGTTGAACTTTAGCTCGTGGAACCTGTGCAGGTGCGTGGCGCCACGCGTAAATTGACGTGCGTAACCGCGAGCTGTCTCTCCATGGAGATCCCTCAGCCGCGCTGTTCTTCTCGATCAACGCCTTAAAAGACATCGAGATGAATCAAGAGCAAGAGGGCATTTCTTTGCCCGTGCCATGCTTTGGAGTTTTTCAAGCCAGAGGGGCTGATGTCAACGGGGACAGCACCGGCGCCGCCCGCGGAAGTGCTACTTCGGGTGTTGCGGTTCCTGCAGCTGGGACTTTCTGGAACGAATCCGTGGTGACAGGATGTCATGGGCACAGCCATACTTCCGGGATGGACGGCGAAGGTCTGCTGTCCACGAGCAAGTCGTGCAAAAGCAGGCCGGTGAGTGTCGCCTATGTTTTGAACAATGAGCCGAATCAACAGAACAATGCCGAGTGCATGGCTTTGCAATGCCTCAAGCAAGCTTGTGAGACAATTGGAAGCCAACTGGAAACGATCCACTTTGGAAAGCTGGACTTTGGAGAGACCTCAGTGCTGGACATCTTCTACAATGCAGGTAAGGATGCAAGTTTGATCCAATGATGAATGCATTGAGATCTTCTAATGTTGGTGCAAGGGAATGTCATTCCTCATGACTACTTGGTGCTGGAATGCTTTCCATGTCCAATCATGGGTGTCAAAGATCACACCTTTGCTGCATCACATTTTTTCCCGGAAAATGGACGCCGGCTTGACTGGTTGCTCTGGGCTCAGCAGACAAGCTTTGCATGCCACTACTTGCACTTTATAAACAAATGTTGTTGACTGCCGGTTGAACGCACGGGAATGTCAGTGAGCATCACTAAAATTTGCCATTTTGGATCCATGTTATGCTTTTGATGTCTTGCGTAACCTCAGAGGTGTAAATTCCAGAAAAATAGTCTAATCTCCACAAATCGATCATCAGCACGAGGGCCGGATTATTACTATGGTGACATAACCCCCTCGCCCCGAAAATAAATTCCCGTATTTTATAAGGTTCACCTAAAAACCTCAAATTTTCTTAAAAGCCGCCTTATAATCAGGTGCGCCTTATATATGGACCAATATTGAGTCACTACAGCAGGCGAGTCCAAAGTCCATCCCTCGGGCCAAATGTATATATCTTACATATGGACAAAGTTTTAAAATGGGCCATTCATTGACGATGCGCCTTATAATCCAGTCCGCCTTATATATGGACAAAATTTTAAAATGGGCCATTCATTGAAGATCCGCCTTATAATCCGGTGCGCCTTATAGTACGGAAAATACGGTCGATAATACATTTATAGTCAGTCCACCATTACAGTAACTACACAGCATTGGCGTCATAGCACTACTTCTCTGACCACACAAACACAGTAGGTTCACCTTTTTTCCCCCCTCCCATTTGTTTATCTTGTTCCGAACTTCAGTGGAAATGTTTCACGGTTCACACCGGAGTGCCAAGGCATTTTTCCCAGAAATGTTCAGTATCTGCTCGCACACAGGGTCGCCTCTTCCTGCACGTGTAATGAAAGCTTGGCAAAGAAATCCTGCAGCAGGTTTCCCGGCCAGACGGCAGCTGTCTGTTAATATGGAGAGAAGGTGTCGGCCTCTCAGTATCTGGGTCGTGGAAAACAAAGATTTGGGCCGGGGGATGACAGCACGAGGATGCACGAGAAAGTTACGCAAGATTCATTCCAGCATATTTCTGAAATTCCATCCCCCTGGTAAATTCTTTATCCTCGCTTGTTGATCCTGCAAGCTCATTTGCATGTCAGGTGAGGGAGCACAAAGAATTAGGACAGTCAGAAACTCCTCCGCCATTATGGCACTGCACCTAGACTCAAATCTCGAGTTTTTTGCAAATCGAAAGTCAAATCTGACATTTTTATCGTCATACATTTTTGGGTATTTCACCATCCAATGTAGTTTAACAGGGTATTTCATTTGTCAGACAAGCTGGACTTGTAAGAGCAGCTTTCACTTACCACAGTTTCAATCCCCTAAGCGCCGCTTAGAAAAGGTCGTGGCAGCTTGCCAACATCTTACAGAAACACTGTTGAGTGAAACTGCTGAGTCACGATCGTGCACCGATAACGTAGCGACTGGTAGACTGGCTGCATTTCCTGCATCATATGATTTGCTTTTGTGAAGGAAAGTCAGCAGGAACTTTCCCGATTTAAAGGTAACACCATAAAAGATGATCGCAATCGAGAGCACCACACTCCTGGAAATTTGGACGAGAACTTAGATGTTACTGACTGAAATTCTTTTTTTTCCCCCTGCAAAGAAAACTTTTTTTTTTTGAGTGTGGGAAACAATTTCCGACAGAGCACGGAGACAGTAAATCCTCTGTGTATTCAGGGTGGGACCAACTCCAATGTAGTCTTCCCGCAGTTCTTTCTCCTTCAAACTAAAACCGGCAAATGAGCGATGGCTGAATCTTTTACAGTGATTTCCAACAGTCGCCATGGTTACAACATCCTCTGTTCTGCTCCAATATGATTAATTATAACATGTACTTTAGTCAAGCAAACACAATCGGCCCACCTGAGTGACCTCTGGAGATGTTGTTTTTGTAGTCGAGATGCTTTCATGGTATAATTATTAGGTTAGATAATATACCGACAAAATTATTACAGGAATAAAATGTTTAATTAACCAGCACTCAACTTGTCAATTATCATCCATGCGTCAATTTCGACGACCTTAGAAAACCTAATGGTAGCCTGAGAGTATTTTTTTTTTTTTTAACATATTTCCATGATTTATTTACAAGTGAGGAGACTGCGCGTGATCTGCTTCAATAGTGCCTCAAGTTCTCTACACAGTTCTCTATTCATCCTGCCATGTCGGCTGACACAATGGCAATCATTCAGTTGATTTGTCAGAGAATGCAGAATGTTCCGATTTTACGCACAAGCTTTGACTTTTCCGGCAAAGGCTTCATAATATTGTGCAAGAAAGACTTTTGAGGGGTTTTATCACGTTGGATATGATAATACTCGGAAATGAAGTGTGTTAAGAAGTAGCTCCACCTCTTCACCAGCAATTTAGTTTGGTAATATTTACCTGACCTGTTGATGCAGCGTTTAGGAATCCACGTGGACTGGAATGTATTCATGTTCCTTTACAATATTAAATAGAGGAAAGGAGCCATTGTCCTATTTGAAAGGTTTTATGTTTTCAAGCCTCTTAGTCCGCGACACAAGAATCAATAGGCAGTTTCAAGCTATTGTCGCCTCTATTTACCAACCCTGACCCCGTCTTACCCTTGACTAAATGAAGTCCATTTTAAATCACATATTCCCTCTGGGAATTTCCAGACATGTGAAATTAAAGGTCAAACATACTTCCCAAGATTTAATTCCCTTAGGAAATAATTGAAAGAGAAACATTTGTTATTACAGGGTCATCGGGATGATAATAAATCACCTTTATTAAGTTTATAATGTGTCAGATAGCGTTTGAATATAAAGATGTAGGTCGATTTATGCTATTTTGTAATTGTCCAGATATCGCCGTTGTGGAGATGACGGACGCTTTTCGCCAGCCGTCACTCTTCTACCACCTGGGAGTCCGAGAGAGCTTCAGCATGGCCAATAACATCATCCTCTACTGTGACACCAATTCCGAGTCGCTCCAGTCTTTGCAGGTTGGCTTTTATCACAAACGTCGTTTAATCACGGTTATTAAAGGATATATTTTGGGGGGGGGGGGGGGGGCAGTATGAGATTGTGTTTTGTTCCAGTGTTATTAATTTGATGGAAGCAGATTAATTTTGGAAATATTTTAGAATGGACTGTTTTTAGGCCATTGTGTCCTCAAATAAAATAATTTTTTTTAGTCTCACTGTTCCATTTAAAAGTCAAAATGTTAATTTTTGTTTCCTCTTGTCATCCATCAGGAAATCATTTGCCAGAAGAACACTGTAAGTCTTCCTTGATTTTTTTTTTTTTTTTTATAAACCATCGCATAAGAACATAATACATGTGCAATCAATTTTTCCACCAGAAAAATTTACCTGTTGAGCAAAATGAATTTTTTTTTTCCTCCCTAAATCCATGATTTAACTATAACCTCTCTTACGTGCACTTGCTTTGCTTTTGTATGAGCCCTTTAGCAGTTTGCACGGAGAACTGGAACTCTTTGGTTTTAATCATTTATATTCATCTTCCCTTTTTCATTCAGAGACAGTATTGAGTAAAAAAAAGTAACCACAAAACCCCCGTTGCCTTGAGTCCGAGATGCATCGATGCCTTTCATTGCTTCACGCCGTGGCCACGCCTTCCTTTCACTTCCTTCTTATTCTGATGTTCACTTTCAGACAATAGCATATTAAAAATGTCAGGAAAACACACCCACACTCCCCCTCATGTGCAAATATTTGACATTCTGTAGGTCCTTGTGTCTTAAGGACAAATAGATGTCCTGCCACTTTATCTTTATTTTTCCTATCTGTAAACACCACATGTGCTTGAATCCTCTTTGTTTATTCAGCCGAGTCAGCCCAAGCTAGAGAGAAGTTAAAACAAATAGAAGCTTCTTCTTTTCCGTGGTGAACGTGTCCTTTTGTCTAGACACTCGCCACATTCTTCTAGTAATTCTTTTCATCAGGTGAGGAGCAAGAACAGTTCCGAACTGTTACTTTTGGAGGAAAGTTGCTCAATTTGGGGTTGCGGTGACTGACTCAGACATCTCCACCCTGGTCTGCTATACTGCCGACTGTTTAGACTGCACCTTATAAACACTCGATTGTGTGTGGAGGTCTGAGCCCGAGCCTCACCTCATTTCCTTAAAGTGTCCTAAAGTGGGTAATTAGCTCAGACTTCCTCAATGTGGCCCCTTTTCAAAGAGGGGGGTGTAATCTTTGCCTCGCAGATGGAACGTTAGTTGCAGGTGGAAAAATGAAAGTATTTATTACAAGCGACATTCGTTGGAAATCTCTGTTGGACTTGGGCAAGTCAAGATTGGAGCTGGCCTTTCACTTGAAGACAGCCCGACTTTAATCAGTGGTATAGAAAAATGGTTGGAAATAAATCGTTCATTTCTTTTTTAGTAACATCTTATTGTTACGCAAGTGTAAAAATAATTTTAAAAACAATACAGCACTCAAGTTTGTTGCTCAATAACAAAAGGAGGGAGTGACCTACGTATATTTAACAAGATTTTTGCAAGTGTAAAAAGAAGTTAAAATCTATTTTTAAAAATACTCAAACTCAATCTTCATCTTATTTTCCTCAGAAAATCTTATCTTGGTTACCGTAGTTTCCGGACTATAAGGCGCACCTAAAAACCTAAAATTTTCTCAAAAGCTGACAGTGCGCCTTATATATGGACCAAATTCCTCAATTTAAACTGGCCCGAACCATTGTGTCATGAAATCAATCATAAGTGGCCCGCTGAAGACTATGAATCATGAATCAAAAAGACTATGGATCATTATTTTGTGATTATAAAGTAATTTGTTGAAATAAAGAAGATAAAATGGAGAATGATTTGATTTGGATTAAAAACCTGACATGGTGCGCCTTATAGTCCGGTGCGCCTTATCTAAGGACAACGTTTTAAAATGGGCCATTCATTGAAGGTGCGCCTTATAGTCCGGCGCACCTTATAGTCCGGAAAATACTGTAATCTCCTGTTTATCTTGTGCCAATAGACTTGCTCAGCCAACTACACCTTCATCCCGTACATGGTGACGCCACACAACAAAGTGTACTGCTGCGAGAGCAGTCTAATGAAGGGCCTCACTGAACTGATGCAGCCCAGCTTTGAGATGCTGCTGGGTCCCATTTGCATGCCCCTCCTGGACCGCTTCATCCAGCTACTCAAAGTCTCGCAAGCCAGCTCCCAGTAAGTACCACCAAGAGGCCGCCATGTTATTGAAAGTGCTAAAACCGACTGAGCTTTATTGCATAACACCAGGATCCATGTCTCATGCCACCCCCCCTTTATCTTCTCACAGTCAATATTTTCGTGAAACGATTCTAAGTGAGATTCGTAAAGCTCGGGAACTCTACACCGGACCGGAACTGGCCTCCGAGCTGGCCCGAATACAGCAGCGGCTGGACAATGTTGAGTGCCTCTCGGTGGACATCGTCATAAACCTGCTACTGACATACAGAGACATTCAGGTAATTGTTATTAAAAAAAAAAAGCTTTTTATTTTCATTTTTTTTACCTTGACGTTTCGGCAATGTCATTTACCGAGCGGCTCCTTGCGCTGTGCTCTCAGCCTCATGAATAATTCATGGTAATGAGGTTGCGCTGAATTATTAAGCACGCTTTGGATATAGTCAACTTCGGACCAACAAAGAAGTGTTGCTGCAAGTGAGACGGATTGTCCTTGGATGTCAAGTGGCTCATAAGTGCGTTGTGTATTTATTTGTTGTGTAGGACTATGAGTCGGTCGTGAAGCTGGTGGAAGCTTTGGGGAAGCTGCCGACCTTTGACCTTGTGGCGCATCCACATGTCAAGTTCCACTATGCCTTTGCACTGAATAGGTAAGTTAGCAATGTGAACAATCTGCTTTAATGCCTCTTAATTTATATTCTTTTACAGTTTCGGTATCCTGTTGTATTTTAATATATACAATAAATATATACCGTATTGACCTGAATATAAGACGAGTTTTTTTTTTTTTTTATTGAAATAAAACTTAAAAAGAGGGGAGGGGGCGTCTTACATTCAAAGACTTTTTTCAAACTTGAGTCTTGAAAAAGAGGGGGTCGTCTTATAATCGGGGTTGTCTTATATTCCGGCCAATACGGTATTATCATGCTTATGTGCTTTTTGTCTTGTGTTTGTGCTAACAGGAGGAATCAGCCAGGAGACAGACAGAAGGCCCTGGACATCATGCTGCCCTTGGTGCAGACCGAGGAGCAGGTGGCCTCGGACATCTACTGCCTGGTAGGGCGGATCTACAAGGACATGTTCCTCGAATCGCATTTCACGGACACTCAGAGCAGAGACAGCGGCACACGTTGGTGAGTGACACGGCAAGACGACACAACTTTGTTTCATGCTTATAAGTTCTGGTTTTATATTTACTGCATTATAGTGGGGTGAAATATTATTTGGAATAAAGCAAGATATTTTGCATAAGCTGATAGAGCGACGGAAAGAAACAACATGGCTGTCGAGTGGGAATTGCTTTCGAGCTTTTATATTGGTTGAAGTATTACAGTTAGTCCCATCTGGCTGTTATTGGCTTGTCATAACACGGCGGCGTTTCTTAATAACCTTCATTCCCTCCGATGAGCATATTACTCATGAAATGAATGCTGGTGTCGTTTGGTGGCCTCAACTCAATATGATTCTAATTGCCATTTCGAATAAAGTGTTTCACAAAAGCTCCAGGAGCCATGTAAAGTTATTTCAAATAAGACACGCTGAGGAATTTAGATCACGCATATTTCGGAAGAAGTTATTTGTCCTCATCTATCAAGGTTTAAAATGGGATTTGAGTCGGAGCCAACGTTACACTCTGGGATCAACTACGCCGTTCTGCTCTTGGCGGCTGGACACCAGTTTGAGACTTCTTTTGAGCTTCGCAAAGTTGGTGAGTAGAAATTTTAGGATTGTGTGATTTTAATCTTGCTAATATATTTTGGACGTCATCTTGTTGCAGGGGTGAAGCTGAGCAGCCTGCTTGGTAAAAAGGGCAGCTTGGATAAGTTGCAGAGTTACTGGGATGTGGGTTTCTTTTTGGGGGCTAGCATCCTGGCCTGTGACAACACCAGGGTCATCCAGGCCTCGGAGAAGCTCTTCAAACTCAAAGCGCCCATCTGGTGAGAAGACATACTGCAAGACCAAAAACTTTTGGGCTTTGACCATCTCCAGCAGGTGTCTGTGAGCTATCTACATTGATTTCAGGTATCTTCGTTCCTTGGTGGAGACCATATTGATCTATCAGCACTTCAAGAAGCCCCAAGAACAACCAGCCCCCAAACTGGAATTAATGGACTTCTGGATGGACTTTCTTGTCGAGGCGACCAAAAAAGATGTTTCCTCTGTGAGATTTCCTGTAAGTGCAGCCAGGCGGAAACCACCTTGCGAATTTCCTTTTTATAAAACCGGTTTATATTTTTTCCTCAGGTGTTGATATTGGAGCCTACGAAAGTCTACCAGCCTTCATATTTGTCCATAAACAAAGACGTGGACGACAACACGGTGTCCATCTGGCACGTCACTCCTGACGACAAGGTCTGATTGGTTATTTCAATCGGGGGTGTTTTGAAATCAGTAAAAACTTCAAATATTTGAAAAAGATGAAAGGTACTAATAATTCCTTGCAATTTTTTAAAAGTGAAGTCAATTTGTAATTTTAGTATTGACACATGGAGTTGTTGTACAAATTATCTTTGCGGGCCACAAAAAAAATGATGTGGCGGGCCGTATCTAGCCCCCGGGCCTTAAGTTTGACACCTATGATTTAAACGATCGCTAAGGTTTGTTCCTCTCAGAGTGTCTCACAGAAGCAACTTCTCATATTTCAATACTTTATTGCTTGGTTGCACCACAGAGACATCCCACATCAGCTCATTTTGCTTACCCACATTATATCCATTTCCTGAAGCTAATGAAATAAAATAACCGCTAATGTGTTTCATTAACGAAAGATTGATCGACCCATTTTTGGATAATGCCAACGGTGTTCAACTACTCTAATGCAGTTTTCAGCAAATTGTCTTCCACATGGGACACTGTGATTTATTCACAGCGGGAAACTGCGCTGATGATTTAATCGGTGCATCATTACCGTGTATGGTATGTTCTGCAGAACAAGGGGATTCACGAGTGGAACTTCAGCGCCACATCTGTGCGAGGTGTCAGGTCAGTGTTACAATTGTATAAAACTCCACATTTTCCATCATATATATCTCACACAACCTTATTTACTACTTAATTAGATGTGGATGTACCTAATTATATAGACCATGATTACCGTATTTTCCGCACTATAAGGGGCACCTAAAAACCTCCAATTTTCTCAAAAGCCGCCTTATAATCAGGTGCGCCTTATATATGGACCAATATTGAGCCACTACAGCAGGCGTGTCCAAAGTCCGGCCCAAATGTATATATGTCTTATATATGGACAAAGTTTTAAAATGGGCCATTCATTGAAGGTGCGCCTTATAATCCGGTGGGCCTTATAGTGCGGAAAATACGGTACACATGTATCATACATGTACTATGTAGGCCACATGACTGCCCAATTGCAAGAAACATTCGGTTTAATGCACTGGCACAGATGTGCACATTATTGCCACTTATGTCCCCTTTCATACTGCAGTCTGCTTGGGTGAGGTAATAAGTTCCCAGCGTCTCGCTTTTCCACCATTCTCAGAGGAATTCCATTTTTGCACTGAAAAGCGGAGGGCTCACATGTTGCTAGGGAACGACTTCTTCTCGGAGCCCACTCAGCCTGTAGGAAGCCAGTGAGACACAATAGCAGGCTATCCAACCACATGTAATGTGCATTTAGTCTTGTCTGGCTGACTACCGGGAGTCTCTTTACATCTGCAATGCACAAACAGGCTGATGGATGATGTCATTGACTCACCACGTGACTCGTCATATATCGACTGTCTCTCCTCAGCATCTCCAAGTTTGATGAGCGCAGTGCTTTCCTCTACGTCCTCCACAATGCGGAGGACTTCCAGATTTATTTCTGTACGGAGATGCACTGTAAAAGGTTGGTGGTAGGATTTCTAGAACACGCAGCAACAAAAAACTACCGTATTTTCCGGACTATAAGGCGCACCGGACTATAAGGCGCACCTTCAATGAATGGCCCATTTTAAAACTTTCTTATATAAGGCGCACCAGACTATAAGGCGCACCATTAATGCATCATGTCAGATTTTTAATCCAAATCAAATAATTCTCCATTTTGTCTTTTTTATTTCAACTTCACATGCAACAAATGACTTTATAATCACAAAATAATGATCCATAGTCTTTTTGATTCATGATTCATAGTCTTCAGCGGGCCACTTATGATTGATTTCATGACACAATGCTTTGGGCCAGTTTAAATTTAGGAATTTGGTCCATATATAAGGCGCACTGGACTATAAGGCGCATTGTCGGCTTTTGAGAAAATTTTAGGTTCTTAGGTGTGCCTTATAGTCTGTAAAATACGGTATATATTCAATTCTTCTAATTCCTCATTGTAAAGTGAATAAGAGAGGCCACACATACCGATACCTTGAAATAAGGCTGGTATCTGTAACAATACCTGGTATTGGTATTGTGGCCAATATAGCAGGGGCAATCAAATGTAATAATAATCTCCACTTGAGGCACTCATGTCAGCTCAGCCCTCAGGTGCTACATTTCACACCGCGCTGTCCCTGCCGACACACCTTACTTCTTTTTGCAAAGCACCGAGCGTTCCGACATTTCCGAACACCGTGATGTGGCCTGTGAGCGTCAATGAGTCACGCCTGCTGTTGTCATGGCGCTCTCCTTTGCATAATAGAGCGTAAAGAAGCCATTGTGTGACAGCGAGGAAGGTGGAGAGAGCGAGCTTTCGTTCATATGTGTGCGTGCCATGTGGGCCTGCACGCACACGTGCAGCACCTACATGCATGACAATGTGCTAAATCCCAGGTTGTGTATGGTGAGGGCTGTTAAGTCTTGTTAAGTGTGTGTGTGTATGTGTGGGAGGTGTGCTTGTAAACATACTGTAACACCATCTGGATAAAAACATCAAATACTTTACAATTATAGCTGTTTTATATTGAAAATTAAATTGAAACAAAAGTGGAAAACATTGATTTAATAAAAAAACTGATGATGCCACCAAGGCAGTATGTTTTATATATATTTTTTTTAAATATTTTTATTTTATTTTATTTAAATATGGGAAAATGCTGTCTTTAGCAGCAGTGTTTAAATTAAATTGAAACAAAAGTGGAAAACATTGATTAAAAAAAATGATGATGCCACCAAGGTACTTTTTATATATATATATATATTTTTTTAAATATTTTTATTTATTTTTTTTAAATCTGGGGAAACGCTGTCTTTAGCAGCAGTGTTTAAATAAAATTGAAACAAAAGTGGAAAACATTGATTTAAAAAAAACAAAAAGGATGATGCCACCAAGGCACTACTTTTTATATATATATTTTTTTTTTTTTAAATCTAGGAAAACGCTGTCTTTAGCAGCAGTGTAAATTGAATTTCCCCTTTAGAGATAATAAAATGAAAATAATGACACCAGTCAGACAAAATGGCTCACTAGCTTACATGATATTAAAAAACTCAATCAAAACAGACAATCAAAACCGACACACACACATTTTACCTTGCAGTAACTAATGTTCGGACTAAGCAGGCATGTCTTTGTCAGGTTCTGCGATTTAGTCAACAGCATCACCGAAGAGGCTTGGAGAGGTCCAGATGAAGGAGATTGTGATACTGACGCTTTGGAGGTGAAAAACACCACGTTTATTGCTCTTTAGAAATAACGAGCCAATATTTTTTTTACTCCTGATGTATGAATTTATCCGTGCAGTACGACTACGAGTACGACGAACACGGTGAGCGGGTAGTTCTAGGTAAAGGAACATTTGGAGTGGTGTACGCCGGCCGAGACCTCAGCAACCAGGTCCGGCTAGCCATCAAGGAGATCCCAGAGCGAGACAGTAGGTGAGATATTTCCGTCTTTTCTTATTTAGCTCTATCGCCGCTGATCATTTGGAAGTTTCCCTCTGAAGTAAAAGTGTGATGAAAAAAAATGTGTCTGGTGCTTTGTGGCTTGGATTGCGCTAACATGAGAGACTGCTTGGAGCAAAGACTTGGAGCTTGGCAGGCTCCCACAGTGAGCGATGGCATACTGATACCCTCACCATATGTCTTGGCAGCACAAAGTGATGAGAATGTGGCTGAATAATTCACAAAGGGTGCAGACTTGGTGTGCTGCAAAAAAAAAAAAAAAAAAAAGCTCCCATGTTCACTTGTTAGCTTAAAAATGAAGATGATTTCATTTTTTGGTTTCTTTCCAGGTACTCACAACCCCTCCACGAGGAGATCGCCCTTCACAAACACCTAAAGCACAAGAACATTGTCCAGTATCTCGGCTCCATCAGTGAGAACGGCTTCATCAAGATCTTTATGGAGCAAGTGCCAGGAGGTAAGAAAGCATCTGACCCCATCGTAATGTTTGCACTGGTAACGATGATCATCATAATTGCTTTATCAACATCACTGAGTAATATATTTGTGTTTTTTAAGATCTGCTCTGTCAGCTAAAAAATTTTTCGTCTGTCCATTACAACTTCAGAAGTCGGCCAACAAAAGCAAATTCGATTCTTCATCGTCCTTACAAACAAACCAGCTGTAGAATAACTTTTCCACACCTTATGATTTCATTATTTATTTTGGGGCGTATAGATGAGGTTTTTTTTTTGGCTCCCATTTTGGCAAATTGGCAGTAATAAAGTTTGTTGGCAAGATGATTAAGGTCTTCAAAAAAGTCACTACTTTTTATATATATATATTTTTAAATATATATATATATTTTTTTTTTAAATCTGGGAAAACGCTGTCTTTAGCAGCAGTGTTTAAATTAAATTTAAATAAAAGTGGAATAACATTGATTTAAAAAAAATGATGATGCCACCAAGGCACTACTTTTTCTATATATATTTTTAAATATTTTTATTTTTCTTAATCTAGGAAAACGCTGTCTTTAGCAGCAGTATAAATTGAATTTCCCCTTTAGTGATAATAAAATGAAAATAATGACAACAGTCAGACAAAATGGTTGGTTTTTGACTTTTACTAGTCAACACCTTCAAAAATATTCTTAACTATTGGTGCAAATGCAAAAAAAGTGCTTTTTTTTTCACGACTACTCAAAACCATGCTGCTAAACTCAGGTTGAAAAGAATAGACTCATTCTTCTTCCTTCTGCTGTGCCTAGGGAGTCTCTCTGCCCTGCTCCGATCCAAATGGGGCCCCTTGAAAAACAACGAACCCACTATAGGCTTCTACACACGCCAGATCCTGGACGGCCTCAAATACTTGCATGACAATCAAATCGCACATCGGGATATCAAGGTTATAAATTGTTTGCATTATATCCAGTTGATTGTATCTCACTAGACTGGGATTTATTCTTCTCACCGTGTGTGTTTGAAATCCTCAGGGTGATAACGTGCTAATCAACACGTACAGCGGCGTGCTAAAGATATCCGATTTCGGCACATCGAAGCGCTTGGCTGGGATTAACCCTTGCACCGAGACATTCACAGGTAAACACTGATTTCTCTGTAATCCTAATTTAAAACATGAGCAGGATTATGCAATACTGGTATCTTTTTTTTTGTGTAAAAAGATGAAGTATATTAATAATTATCCTGATCCACAATGAATTTTAATGAGTGACGGAAAAGGGATTTTACCTTGAAATGGGGCAGAGGTTGTTTTGAAAACAGGCCGGTCCTTTTTTTTTTTTTTAGGTGACGTCTACTTTAAACGAGGCGCCGCCTGTTTTTAGCACAGGGTGTGCTCCTCAAAGCAGTAAATAGTCAGTAAGCTATTATTAGCGTTTCATTGTGCTTCGTTCAATGAGCGTGTTATTTCTGGAAGGAACCGTTTCTTGCTGGAGGCTTCAATAAAAAGCCCCTTTCAAGATTATTATAACAGTTTACAAGAACATGGGCCAGTTCCCCATGATGTCATTTCGAGGGAACCCAAACAAAAAACTCAAAAGTATCTTTTAGCTGCAAAAAAAAAACATGACGTTATTTTCTATGAGGGCATGTTTTCCAGGTTTTTTTTAAGGATATTTAGAAATAATAATAAAAAATAATAGCTACAATTCTGATGGGGCCACACTGACTGGGAATAAGAACCTCTACCAAGGTGGTCTTGTGGTTAGCATGTCTGCCTTACAGTTCTGAGGTTCAGGACTCGGGTCTCCCACATTCCAAAAACATGGCAACCAGTCCTAGTGTGTTACCCAAATCTTCTAGCATATTCTCCAACACATAAACAATATTAATGAGCTCAAGAAAATGGCTAGATGGATGGCTACCATGGCAACCCCATCTGAATCTTTCAACTATGCTACTTTAATGGGCATTTTATTTTTTTATTTTTAGGTACACTACAGTATATGGCTCCGGAGATTATAGACAAGGGTCCTCGTGGCTACGGCAAGCCAGCAGACATCTGGTCTCTGGGCTGTACTATTATCGAGATGGCTACCGGGAAACCTCCTTTCTATGAACTAGGGGAACCACAGGCTGCTATGTTTAAGGTAAGAGGCAACGACAGTACCGTATTTTCCGGACTATAAGGTGCACTGGACTATAAGGTGCACCTTCAATGAATGGCCCATTTAAAAACTTTGTCCTTATATAAGGCGCACCAGACTATAAGGCGCACCATTAATGCATCATGTCAGATTTTTAATCCAAATCAAATCATTCTCCATTTTATCTTTTTTATTTCAATTTCAGACACAACAAATTACTTTATAATCACAAAATAATGATCCATAGTCTTTTTGATTCATGATTCATAGTCTTCAGCGGGCCACTTCGGGCCAGTTTAAATTTAGGAATTTGCTCCATATATAAGGCGCACTGTCGGTTTATGAGAAAATGTCCTTACAGTCCGGAAAATACGGTACTTGACTCACAAGGTTTTGTTTACAAAAAAAGGACAAGCTGATACATGTTGAGCATATTTTTTAACATACAGTAGGCAGCCATCACAAAGAATGTTCATTTGTTTTAACCTACAGTAAGATACCATCACTGGATTTGCAAAATGCTAATTTGCCGTTATGATGTGTTGGTTAAACAAACACACATGACGCGACAATGTTTTTTTGGACACACTGACGTTAATGAGCCGCTTGCCAATTGTATGAATTGTTATTCCAGTGCCAACATGGAGGACAGCACAGTGCAGTTCTTTAGAAATGGTCTGGAACGCATTATAGCACACCCATCTGAGATTGAATCATGGAATATTCCATACGTGGATTTGGCTCGGAACTCTAAAGCTAAAAGGCTCATGAAGTAAACAAGAAGATTTCGTAGGGGGAAATTCCATGTCGAATGTGAAATATGCTTATATTTAATTAAATCTTGTCAAAGGTAGAATCAGTCACAAAAAGATCAATTATTGTTGAGGTATTTCTTCGATCATCCCTGTGGAATGTTTTACTGCTAATCACAGGTCAACATTCCTCAACAGCAACGACACGACATTTTAACACACGTGTTGCCAAGAAAATCTCGTGCGTGAACTTTCACTGTTATTTATCAGCCACGTTTCACTCGGTGTTCATGACGCTGGGTAAATACTTTCCCGTGAAGGGATTGACCCTCTTAGGCTTTGTGTGTTTGTCTGTAGGTCGGCATGTTTAAAATCCACCCGGAGATCCCGGAGTCCATGTCACCGGAGGCAAAGGCCTTTATCTTGCGTTGCTTTGAGCCTGACCCGGACCGCCGAGCCACCGCCCTCGACCTGCTCACAGATGAGTTCCTCACCGTCACCAGCCGCAAGAAAAAGAGTAAAAGTAGCTTCACTGGTGAGTATATTTTTAGTTTATTTATTGAACCCCACACACACAGTAATCCCCACAAACAAAATAAATCACATGATGTTGAGATTACCGTATTTTCCGGACTATAAAGCGCACGGGATTATAAGGCGCACCTTCAATGAATGGCCCATTTTAAAACTTTGTCCTTATATAAGGCGCACCGAACTATAAAGCGCATCATTAATGCATCATGTCAGATTTTTAATCCAAATCATTCTCCATTTTATCTTTATTTCAGCTTCAGATGCAACAAATTACTTTATAATCACAAAATTATGATCCATAGTCTTTTTGATTCATGCTTCATAGTCTTCAGCGGGCCATTTATGATTGATTTCATGACACAATGGGCCAATTTAAATTTAGGAATTTGGTCCATATATAAGGCGCACTGGACTATAAGGCGCACTGTCAGCTTTTGAGAAAATTTTAGGTTTTTAGGTGCGCCTTATAGTCCGGAAAATACGGTAGTACAAAAAGATTTAGAGTTTTTGCCTTTGTGCACACATGAAAATATTTTACACTAATCATGTACTACTTTCCTCTGTATTTTGTTCATTTCTTCCACAGCTCTCTCACCAGGCACAGGTGAGTGCCTTTGCATTTTTTTTATTGTATTCTATTCATCCAGCCCTTTTCTGCTTCACCTTTTTGAATC
Source organism: Syngnathus scovelli (assembly GCF_024217435.2). Classification (NCBI taxonomy): domain Eukaryota; kingdom Metazoa; phylum Chordata; class Actinopteri; order Syngnathiformes; family Syngnathidae; genus Syngnathus; species Syngnathus scovelli. The sequence continues at coordinate 8,559,873 of NC_090866.1, read as the reverse complement.
ATCTCTCTTTTGGTTCAAAACAGAAAATAATCGAAGTCGCTTGCACGTGTGTGATGCTGCACGTGGCTCTCGACTGTTTTATTTGCAGAGTACCTGCGCAGCATTTCCCTGCCAGTGCCTGTGGTGGTCGAGGACACCAGCAGCAGCAGCGAGTATGGCTCCGTCTCCCCTGACAACGACCTCAACACCAACCCCTTCGTCTTTAAGCCCAGCGTCAAGTGCTACAGCGAGCGAGATGTCAAGGGGCCCCGATCGCTCTTCCTCAGGTACCGTGAGTCACGCCACATTGTTGTCGCTGGCTATTATATATCAAAATACACAAAAATCAATTTGTTTGCTCTTTCAGCATCCCAGTTGAGAATTTCGAGGACCACAGTGCCCCTCCATCTCCTGAAGAGAAGGATTCAGGCTTCTTTATGCTGAGGAAAGACAGCGAGAGGCGAGCCACTTTGCACCGCATCCTGACCGAGGACCAGGACAAGGTGGTGGCCAACCTACTGGAAGCCCTCTCACAGGTTAGTTTTGAAATTACCGTATTTTCTGCACTATAAGGCGCACCTAAAAACCTCCAATTTTCTCAAGTGCGCTTTATAATCCAGTGCGCCTTATATATGGACCAATATGGATTTGTGGATGAGGACAAACTTATTAAAGAAAGCTTTACGTGTTTATTTTGTGTGTTGTGTGATATTAACGTTTGAGCAACGTTGCGTTATTGATATATTGTTATGGTTTTCACTATTTCGAGTGTTACTATATTGTGATTGCATTTATGTTTGAGCAAGGTTGAGTTATTTATTCTATGCGCCTTATAATCCAGTGCGCCTTATATATGGACAACGTTTTAAAATGGGCCATTCATTAATCCGATGCGCCTTATAGTGCGGAAAATACGGTAGGTGCACGCTTGTAAAATAATACTGATGACTAAGTCACACTGCTCCGGATGTTTCATTGAACCTGCAGGGATCGGAGGAAATGAAAATGAAACCTCAGCACATTTCCACCCTGGTGGTCAGCCTGGCCGGCTTTGTCCGAGTGGCTGACAGGAAAATCATCGCCCGCACGCTGTCTCAACTTAAACTGGAGCTGGATTTTGACAGCACGGCCATAAGTCAGCTGCAGGTCGTACTCTTTGGCTTCCAGGACGCTGTAAGTAGCAGAAACATGATGAGAAGAATTACTCCAAGGACTCCATTTTAATTGTTGTCATTTTTACATGAGCACCTTTTCATGTTTCAGCCTTAAAGTCAGACTAGAATAATGATTAAAAAGTCTTTAAGGGCAGCAATAAAAAGGGTAATCTGTCAAAAATAATGATGGCACATTTAAGAAAAGGTCTTTCTGCTTTGCCGCTTATAAATACAGTACTGCCTGACGGATCAGTTTTAGTGTATTTAATAAATTAAAGAAGAATGTCAAATTCGCCTGCTTTAATTTCTTTTTACAAAGGAAAATGATAGGACACCACTATTATGAAGATTCAGCATTGCGTAATCCTGCAATATGTTGGTGCTCTAGTGCCCCCTGTTGGTTGAAAGAAAAATGACAGCAGAAAAGACTGGTAGCTTATTAGTGATTTTTTTTATGTTTTCAGGTGAACAAAGTCTTGCGAAACCACAACATCAAGCCTCACTGGATGTTTGCCCTGGACAACATCATCCGAAAAGCAGTGCAGATCGCCATCACCATCTTGGTGCCAGGTAAGAACATCTAAGAATTAATTTGTCCTGTTAGGCCTGACCTGCATCGTTTTATAGAATATCTGGAGTCAGTTTGACTTAGGAGACTCAAAACTGCGGTTGAACTGGTTTAACAGTTTTTTTTTCAAGCCCCCTCTTCTGTGCTGTGCCTGGACGAAGAGCAGTTTGTCTGCCGAGGTTTACGTAATAGTCTGCAAAAGCAGTGTGAAATCCCCTGAATGTCCTCACATTTTGGTTCGAACAGTTTGAATCGCTTCCTCTGTCTCAATAGTAGACTTGAGTTCAAAACGTGACCATTTTTAAGGTATCGGGTACTCGTGGAGGCTGCCGATACCAGTCACCGATACTCGCACTAGTATTGGTCTGGAAAAAAAGTGCTGTGGAAAAAAAAATATTTTAATTTTCAGAGCTGAGGCCTCACTTCAGTCTGACCTCCGAGAGCGACACGCCTGACCACGAGGACGCTGATGACGAGGAACCTGAGAGAAACCCGGCGCACCAAAGACAGGTCTCCTGTCAAGATGAAACTGTGGTTACTTCGGGGGTCAGTACGCTCAACTCCACTGTGTCCCACGAATCCCGTAATGCACAACATTCCGTGAGCATGGAGCTGGGCAGGATGAAGCTGGAGACCAACAGGTTGGAATCTTCTGAGATAATAAATGTGTTTTTTCTTATGCATACTGATGTTTCTTCTTATTTGTGTAATGTCAGGTTGCTGGAACAGCTCTTGGAGAAGGAGAGAGAATATCAGGCCATCCTTCAACAAGTTCTGGAGGAACGAGAGCAGGAGATCAAACTACTGCAACTGCGATCTCACACTACAGGTAGACAAGAATTCTGATGTGGTATGAATAAAATAGATTCACAGAAAAATTTTAATCTCCAGCAAACATCTCCACGCCGACGTGTGGTCCAGAAACGGATCAACCTGCCAAAAAATGTGAAGAGAAAGAGCTGAGCAGCTGGCTGAGGCTTTATGGTGCAGACCAGGACTCCATAGATTTGGTGTGGATCAGATTTTGCCTTTTTGGAGTTTGAATCTTATTTTCTCGTGCTTCTATTATAACTTCATGATGGTTTTTTTTTGCTTTAGATCCTCAGTGAGGAATACACACTGAATGACATCCTCCATGATGTCACAAGAGAAGATCTGAAGAGTCTCAGACTGAGGTAGGGCACCAGTTCATCCATTATTCGTGCAATAAATATTATCCAAGGTAATTTCCGTAAACTGATTTTTGTCTTTGTGTCTCGTGCAGAGGCGGAATCTTGTGTAAACTTTGGAAGGCCATCATAGACCACAGGCGCAAGCCATTCTGAGGCCTTAAGTGGCGGCAACCACTCTGAGAAGCCAGCACACCTCAGTATTCTCCTCAATACCTCAGTATTTATTTTTAGAACAAGAATCTGTGTTTGCAGCTTTCCAACTTCCCCTTTTTTCTTGGTCAGGTGCTGTGATCGTTTTGAAAATGTCATTTTTGTCAAGTGCCACTATAGCGTTGACCCGCCTTACGGACATGACAGGCATGTTACAACAACGTGGGAGTTTTATTTTAAACCTACAATAATTGTTCTTGTCTTCACGTGACGAAACGTTTACATATCTAGAGACTGACTGTTTGTAAATTAAGCCTCCGATACAAATATACCACATGAAAAGATTTCAGATTTGCTTATCTACATTTTTATTGTTTCACTGTGGGTGCTGCAGCCGTTCTATTTTTTTTATTATTATTTAATTGTTTTGCAAATGTAAAAGATGTCAAGGCATGCCTTTTATTTGTTTTTCTTTTATTGAGACTAATTTAAATGGCATTTATTCACATTTCACAAACATGTAAATATGGAATAGCTAATATGTGAACACGCATAAATGTACTAAATATAACTTATAGTTTTTCCATGTGGATTGGACCGTCTAGACTTGTGTATTATTGTTGGATTTTCTAATGTGACAAATCATGGCGATACTAATTACAGCTAAATTACACTTATTTTTCTTTTTCTTTTTCACCTTGCTTGAGATATTCTCATTCAATCTGCAGTTTATTAGAAGGAACTTTAAATTTAAAATCTAAATACTGCTGACCTTTATTCTAAATTTATTAGAAACACTTGTGTCCATGTTGTTTCATATTTAATGCAAGACGTGTTGTATTGTTAAAATAAAACTTTTCATTATGTATACGTTTTGTGTAATGATGCATGTTGTTACCATGACAACGGCAGATTTCCAGCATCGTCACAATCCCCTCCCCCCCGCCCCCGCTTGTGAAATACAAGATTCAAGCACGACTGGATGTGATCGGTGGTGCGAGAGCTTTTTTTCTCCTCAGTCCGGCTCGTCATCGTCTGGGCTGTCCATCCTGATGTACCTCAGAAGAACTCAGGGAGTGGTCTTACGTAAGTAAACAAGATGGCTGTGATGATGCAGCAGCAGCATCACCGCTCACCAAGATTCGCCTTCGCGATTTCGTTCCTGCTCCTTCTTCTCCTATGCATCTTGCAACCCATCCACACTCGCATGTCGGCTATATCGGATTTAAAATCCAAAATATCAGGAGTGGAGGAGCTTCTGGAGGAGTTTCGCAAGCAGCTCCAGCAGGACCAAACGTATCGGCCGAGCGAGGTGGCCGATTCCTGCGTGAGTGACTTCAGATCGGCCCGGGAGAGCATCATCCGGGCTAAGGCCTCCATCGAGAAGGGGGCTACTTTCCTCATGGCGCCGGAGCGAGTGTACACCTGGAGGGACTGCGTGCACGCTTGCTGCGCGCAGCCTCACTGCACCGTCGCGGTGGTCCAGGAGGAGCCGAGGCAGGCCGGGGACAGCCTCAATTGTTATTTATTCAATTGCACCTATAAGAGCCAAAATGTCTGCTCCTTCGCTCCGCAACCTGGTTTCGCCTCGCATAGCCGCTTGGTGAACGTCACGCTACCTGATGATGCACAAGGTGGGACACTCTCATAGTGTTTGATCAAAAAGTAGTCCCACACTGTTCTAATTCTCAAAATTTCTCTCGTTTTTATGCAATTTAAAAATTCTGTTTTGGAGTTAAAGTATGGTAAAATGTCTGTTAGAAAATATGACCTTGATACGACCTATATAGTTCTCACAATCATATTATCTGAACATTCATTAACTGCTAACTCCAATCTGAAGATTATCCGGTGTGTTAATGATTGACGTTTTCAAGTTGCTCCTATCAACAACATGATCACGAGTTGCGTTTTTGAAAAAAAAAAAATTGGTTTGTATTCTGAAGGGAATAAATAAATAAAATGTATGTTGCAATACAATACACCATGAATGACATTTGCTGGAACCTTCCAAATGATTTATGTTTCAGAAGTTGACGAGCCCCCTCGCTGTGATGCAGGACAAGACGTTGTAATCCAGCTGCCCACCGACTGGGCTGTTTTGGACGGCCGAGACAGTGTGGACGACCGTGGGATCAATAGCTTTGATTGGATTCTCGTTAAGGGTGACCCGGCTATCACTATGAAGGTCAGTGACTCTGCAATTAATTGAATGGGATATAAAAAAAAAGCTTTAAAACAGAAGAATAAACACACAAGTTTGCTTTTGCATTGTGCAGAGACTCACTCGGCATCAGGTTACATTTGTTCGCTTCTGTTCAGTCAATAGAGAAGCTCCATAATGCATTGCAAAAGAGATAATGAGTTTATTACCAGCCTTAAGAGGCAACCACAAGGTCAACATGTTCTGCGTAAAACTCCCAAGTAAACACATTAGGCTGAAAATACAAAGCCCAGAGAGTCACATGTGGATTTATTGTGTGTTTTGCAGACGACCCATCCGGGACTTCTGAAGATCACTGGCCTGCAGGAAGGTGTCTACACGTTCCAGATGACTGTGACCGACACTTCGGGTCAAAAGTCGTCTGACAATGTGTCTGTTACGGTATTAGCACCCAAACGTCAAGCAGAAGGTAATGACTTCATTTATATTTAGAATTTATATTCAATTAAGTCAAATTTATTTTGTTGGCAGTGTGTACCGGCCATTGCTCCAACTACCAGTTCAAATGCGATGACGGCTGCTGTATTGACATCACCTTTGCCTGTGATGGGAAGCAACATTGTCCAGATAGATCAGATGAAGACTTCTGCCCAAACTGTAAGAACACTCATATTTCCTTCCCCATATAAGAAGCTGACTTTTTTGATTCCTTGCTTAGTTGATGCCAGCAGGAAGTCTGTGACCCACGCTGAAGGTCTACATCAGGTTCCAGTGACACACACTGCGGATAGTTTTGTTCTCCAAACTGGATCCAGGAAGACTAATGACAATAGTAGACCTCAGGAAAGGAGCAGGGTCACACCTCCACCCAGTCTGCAGCAGAATTCAAACAGTCAAGGTAGGTGACGTGGTTTTAATATAGAACACATGATGCAATTTATTACAATAGCAATAATGATGGAGCTCTTGTACTACAAATTATTAGATTGTCCATTGTTTCGTGTTTATCCACACACAGAAGCAGATGGAGCCCATGTAGGCAGCCACTGAGTCATGGCACTGAACGCTTAAATGCTGGCAAAGCCACAATCTATTCTGCATTCCATGAGAAAACAGTTCTTGCTGGGCTTTGGAACAAAAGCGTCTCTGTCCCCTTCTGCCATCCGATCCCTGAATAAGGACATAAAGCAAAAAAAAAAAAAAAAGAAAGTCATTTACCGTGTTTCTGTCTCTGTAGACCCATGTTCCACCGCTCCAGTTGTTGGACCTTGTAAGGGAACTTTTGCACGTTGGTACTATGACCATGAAGCAGGAGAATGTAAACACTTCCTCTATGGAGGTTGCCAGGGCAACCATAACAACTATCTTCAGGAATCAGACTGCGTCAGCGAATGTATACAGAAAAGTGAGCTTTCATTTTTTTTTTCAAAGACGCCTTTGTTTATGACTACCGTATTTTCCGGACTATAAGGCGCACCTTCAATGAATGGCCCATTTTAATCCAAATCAAATCATTCTCCATTTAATCTTTTTTATTTCAATTTCAGATGCAACAAATTACTTTATAATCACAAAATAATGATCCATAGTCTTTTTGATTCATGATTCAAAGTCTTCAGCGGGCCACTTATGATTGATTTCATGACACAATGCTTCGGGCCAGTTTAAATTTAGGAATTTGGTCCATATATAAGGCGCACTGTCGGCTTTAGAGAAAATTTGAGGTTTTTAGGTGCGCCTTATAGTCTGGAAAATACGGTACATTGTGTTACTGATATGAGTAAATCAATTTGTTTTTGGCATTATTGTTTAGGTCCAGGTTTTAAACCAGCTACTGTGGCTCCTCCCATCACCAAGCAGACTGAAATAGGTACGATGGGTTGTTTCTAATTTTTTGGAATATCTTTTATGAGGCAGTTATCATTTTAATTTGTTATTGTACTTTTTTGAAGCTGCTCCTAAGGTCTCACAGAGCCAAGAGAGTGACATCCCATTTTCCAAACAGTTTCCAGGAAAGGGAGGCCATCCGGTCCCTGAATCAGGTCAGAACCAGGTCCGATGTGTTTCATGTTTATCTCTAACTTGCATCCCCAACTGTTTCTCTCCTCCACCAGGCGCCATCCTTCCACTGACTCTGGGTCTGATCATCACCGCCCTCCTGCTGCTCATGATTGCCTGTCGCCTGAGACTCGTTCGCCACAAGCTGAAGAAGGCGAGGCCACTCACCACGGAGGAGTCCGACTACCTCATCAATGGCATGTACCTGTAAACACAGAATTTCTTGACAATTCTAAACTGGGAAATAGAAAGGATGGAGCCATCAGAGCTGAACTTTTTAAAGTTGCACTGCATTTTTTCCTGTAGCCTAACGTCTGTAATTAGTTTCATGTGAGCTTGGAAACGTCCCATCCTGCTCTTCTTCTATGCCTGATGCTTCTACACTGAAACTGATCTAAAGGGACACAAAGCCAGTAAAAATTTTTGATGCTTTTGAGTTTGTAAATGGATTGGAACATCATCTACTGGAACTGAATAGAGTTGGTCACTCACTTAGCTTACTAAATCCACTCTAGTTCATCCCAAAGGTCATTTGGTTAAGGTCAAGGCATGAAAGAACTGAATTCATTTGGACTTGCTTTCATTTTGGCGGACATATTTTCCTTCAATGGAATCAAAGATTTTTATGTGTTTGTATTAGGGATGCAAAACCCAGTACCAGCATCTTTTTACGGTATCGGTGCTCACGATATTGATCAATACCAGTATCGTCTGCCCTATAGTGGTCAATTTACGATAAAGAACTAGAAAATCAAAATGAGAATAGAAAATCATTCAAAATAAAAATTATTTTAGTTATAATAATTCAAAAGTCATGCAATTTTAAGAAAATTGATATATTGAAATGTAAAGGTCATTTTAAAACTGTTTTTGGAGGAAATTTTACATATAAAATGTACTAATGGTATCGGTGCTTGGTATCAGTATCGATGACTACTCAAAAACTCGTACCGGTCTGAAAAAAAAAGTGGTAATGAAGATCCCTAATTTATATTTTAAATTTTTTGACATCTGTACAAAAATATACTGTGCCATTTTTCTGCTCGCAATATGTGAAATTGACCTGTGGCTAGAAATGTAGATACACCGAGTAGTGGATTGGTACACTAAGCCATAATAAAATAGTCAAATACTAACCCTTGTGGAACTCTGCAATGCATCTATCATGGTATTTAAAAAAAAAAAACTTACTTACTCTTACTATACGTGGTTACTGCCTGAAAACAAAAAGATCCAAAGCCAAACCACAAGCTAACTCTTTATTGTCATATGCCATTCCAGAAATCATGACAATCATCACTCAATTCACTCCAAATAAAATGTGCTTAAAGTTTTTCCCTCAAGACATTCATTTATGACAGCTTGTTTTGGCAAAGCAGTGACTGTGAAAAATCACCAGAGGGGCTTGCATTTGATATTCCTTGGAAGCGCATCTTTGCCATGCACGTGTTGGTGTTACTGGTCCGTTTTCTTTGGATGAAAACTATTGCCGGTATGTTCCCCGACTGCATCGCTAGGCTGTAGTATAAGATGGTCTTGAGTGCTGCGATTATTTGGGGCTCATCAGCTAATACTGCAATCAGTGTCTTGTGTGGGAGGGGGTGGGGTGGGTGGACAAGCTCATCTATTAGCAGAGGAATTGAAACTGCAGTGATGTGAATCACCTAATGGGCTCAGGCTTTAAAGTCCGACATTCTTCTTTTGACGCAGAAATACTATGGCTGACTGCATTCAAAATAAAGAAACCACAACAAAAAATATTATTCAGGTACAGCTTAAAGCGTTTTTTTTTCCCTCCCTCTTCAGTCATTCTTTTAGTCCATCAGGCTTAGTGAATTAACTTAAATAAGTCGTTTTGTTATGCTTTTGGAATTCCCCCCCCCTCCTAGTCTGTGTTTCGGTCCAGGTTCGATATTACAAAGGTGGACTGTCTTCCTGTTCAGAGTTCATCCCTGCAGGAAACACAAGTTGTGGATGTTAGACAAGATGGAAAAAGGCAAAATAACGCTTTGAAGATTAGCTATAAATTTAAAAATGTACATACAATCCAACCGGTCAGTGTTGTCTACATCTCACAGAGCAGAAGATCAAATAAAAGATAGTTGGCACGTTCCAAATGATTATTGCTGGGGTGGGGGTCATGCTCACTAAGCCCAAAGACAAGCCTTCACAGTGTTTTTTTTTCCAAGTTTTGTTAGTCTAGCGGGTATGATTTACCCAGTTTAAAAAAAATAAAATAAAATAAAAAAAGAGAGAGAAAGAGGAAACGTGCAGCTACTTGGCATGGTATGGAAGAAGCAAAATATGTCAGCAAGCAGCAAAATGCAGCCTCTTGCCTGCTCCAAGCCATGCCAATTTCACCTTTTCCGCTGTGAGAAGGAGAGGATGGAAGGGAGGGAGGGGAGAAGAAGGGAGTCACTTCCACCTGGACCACTGCTTGTCTTTGTCCGTTAAAGGCACATAGATCACCCCCATCAGGGGTTTCATTTTGGTGCTGCCATCCTCCATCTTGTCGTATTGCTCTAACATCTGGTTCCCCCCTGCCGGGCCTACGGGCAGAATGAGACGGCCACCGGGCTTCAACTGGTCCAGGAGCTGTGAAAGGAATAGAAAGATTTGTTCTGGACCTTGGAGGTTCTATCAAGACTCTGACATACAGCTTGGGGAACCGTTGGTGCTGCTGCTCCAACATGGATGGCGTCATAAGGCGCCTCTTCTGTGTCGCCCAATCGTCCGTCTCCGACTGAAAAACAGACAATTTATATACGCGTCGTCTTCATTTGACGTTCATTAGCACGCAACTTTTTAGCGTTACTCTTCCCGACGTGATCAAACTGGGGTCGTCTTTCTTCACGTTAGTAACGGCGTCGTCAACCAGCTCTTTAATGTGGTCGATGCCGACAACTTTCCCTTCAGGGCCTACCTGTGAAGGGCAAAATAGGATGTGTGGCACAATTTACAAGCCGACGTTGCATTTTATGCGTCACGTGCGGCTCACCATTCGTGCAAAGCAAACAGAAAGGATTCCGCTGCCCGAGCCCACGTCCAGGGCTTTGGCACCCTCGTGCAGCTGCTCTTGTAAAAGCTCCAGGGCATACGCATGCTGAGTGGGCACATAGAGACACAATTGAGTGAGCTTGTCTCAAGTGGATTCGAAAGGGCTTGTCACCAAGGTCAAAGGTCTTAGTAAGATTGACTCATACCATATGCGGGGCGCTGATGGTTGCTTGGAAGCCTTTTAGGTTAAAAGAGAAGCATGTATTTGGTTAGTATATTTATTTGATTTCGATACTCCGGTAAACATACCTATTGATTGCGGCGAGTCCATGTAAGGGTTACATCTAGAGTAATGAGCCCGGTCTGTCGCCAGCATGACTTCATAGACCTTGTCGGACTTGATGATGCCATTTTCTAAAGATGCAAAATGGAACAAATATATTACATCGCATAAAAGCAGTTAAATAGCATGCCGGTGAGTAATGGTAAAGACAATAGGATTTATTACGGCAATTAAATTTCCTTGATGGATGGATGGAAGAAATGATATATAATAATATGGATAGTCACATATTCACAGCAGAAATTGTTCAGCCACCTGATGTTTCCCAGGTATACAGTAATCCCTCGTTTATCGCGGATAATTGGTTCCAAAAACCACGAGTTAGCGGAAAGATGCTAATTCGCGATCGTGCTAACACACGAAAACGGACTTCTTAAGGAATATAAACGGACATTTGGAGCAAAACTACATTATCCTAAAAGTTAGACACATATTTCCTCAATTTAGAAGTTTTATTTTAACTTTTAAATGTTTTATTTGGAAAAAAATCCGCGATGTAGTGAAGCCGCGATAAACGAAACGCGAAGTAGAGAGGGATCACTGTAATTTAATGCGTTGCCATATATAAGGTCCATTCAGCTCTTGGATTGGATGTCAGTCGACAGGGTTTGAGCAACCAAATTTGATGCAAAAGTATCCATCCTTATTAGTAATCAGAGTAATAAATCTGATGTTTCTAATTAAATGCGTCTTGGCTGGATAGAGGTTGGAAAGTAGGGTATAAAACTTAAACGATTTGGCCTCATTGCAATACAGACATGCTGTGCAGGTTTTCAGCTGTCAGTGTCATTCAGGCAGGAGTCAAGTGGATGTCACTTTGATAGCATCAGTGAATGTGGGCAGAGTGCCTTGCCTGCAACCGTTGCCTCTCCTCCAGCGTTCCCAAATGACGCACATAAAGCTAACGAGCTAATTGAACCAAACGCCTAAAAGAATGACCTTGAATAGCCATTTTTATGTGTCCTCTACCACGCAGGCGTGCGCCATGCAAAACGACAGGAGCGTGGTTTGTTAAAAAGGGGTGGAGAAACATAACGTGCCACTTAGCATAGCAACCAGCTAGCCCCCCACTTGTGAACTAAACCTCCAAAATTAAAGCGGCTCCAAGCAACACTCGCGTTTGCCACAACCAGCTACTGCTGTCCCAAGCATGCAAACTTACTGCGCAGGTTGTTGACGAGTTCTGCGTGGCTAGCTCCTCCAGATTTCCACGCCATTATTAGGCAGACTTTGCGGGCTAAGTAGACAGCAGCCGTCAGTGCCGCGCCTGCGCCAAGTGTTTTGCCGAGGAAGGTGGCAACCTCCAAAGCAGACGGAGCAGCCGATACGTCACCAGACATTCACGGTGAAGCTACAGCGGGGCAGCTCGTCTTTGACGCAATATGTGGTGTCATTTCATGAGAAATAAATATTGAAATATATCCCTCTTCTGCGAGGTTATTTCCAAGTCGCTCGCTCGTTGGATTCAGATTTACAGCTGTAGTAGCGACTATGACCACTAGGGGGAGTGCTACCAGTAGTTGCTTCTTTGGCTGGAATAAAGTTTGTCCTAATGGAAGTCCCGTAGCGTAATGTTCGTTGAAGCGGTAGAGGCTAATGTGTTGAAAGCTAAAGCTAACTACAATAAACGTGCATTTTGCAAAAAAGAAAATTAAATTACTCTGCTCCAATGGAAAGTAGTAATGCAAAATACGTTTCTCAGAAAATCAGTAAAGTCAGATGGCGACCTGTATCGCGTTCGTCTCTTCAGCAACCCGAAATCTTTGCGACTGGCTCTTGGGATAACGAGGTTAGTCGTTTATTTATAATAACATGAGTGATTTTTTTTTTTTTAATGTCGTGGTGTTGAACCACGAATTAGATGCGTTTTGTGAGTGTCAGAGCTGTGTGATGGTCTCGTGTTTATTTCGTACAATCGTCACTCAGCTCATGTGTTGAAAAATGCAATCAGAAATTGAGTTAGTGTTCAAAGTGTGGTCAAAAGAAATATGGATCTACTCCAATTGTGTCACATTATATCCTTTCTTGATTTTAAAACGAAACTTCTGTTTTTATAGGACAACACAGTTTCTATTTGGTCTATTGGAAATAATGGATTTTCTTCCATGGAAGATGGAGTCGACATAGACCCAAAGCTACTGTGTGAACATAAGCATGAGGGAGATGTTCTTGATTTTCAAGTAAGTTGCTCATTTACCTTGTCTTTATAAACCATTGTATCTATTCTGTCTTAATGTAGCATGACACAATTTTTTCCAGTTTCTAGACCAAGACAGATTCATCACAGCATCATCAACCGGAGGCGTTACTATATTCTGCTACAACCATAACAATCAGGTACAAATATTATTGGTGGAAATAGAATTCAAGTACATTGCATCATATGGCCATGGAAGGTAGAGAGTAAACTCTAAGGTCAAACTATTGGTTCCAGATACTGGTTAATGTAATATATTTTTTGCCCACAGGCACTATCCGTCTCACGCCAGTGGGCAGAAGCACATCATTACGCTTGCAACAATGCCCCATGTACTAGTGTGGTGTGCAGCAGCCCCGAGATTGTTTCTGTAGGTGAAGACGGCAGGATTATTGTCTACAGAGCTGACCAGGAAGCAATCAATCGGATCATAGGTTAGCTCCAGAATCCGGTTCCTGCTCTCCACGCATCATTTCATTCATACATTCTTTTGTACATTTTATAGAGAATGCAGATAGCAGCACAATTCATGCTGTGACTTACTTGAGAACAACTGAGATCCTGACGGTCAATTCCATCGGCCAACTCAAGATGTGGGATTTCAGGCAACAGAGCAACTCCCCGTCGCAGATTCTTTCCATGTAAGATTCCACAAGTCAGTAGCATCAGTTTATCATAACAGGAAGATATGAGTTAGCATTTTGATTTCAGGTCAGGAGATCTAGCCCCCCTGTACTGTGTGGACACGCATCCAAACCAGCAGCATATTGTGGCCACGGGAGGCCAGAATGGAATGCTCTATGTTTGGGATGTGAGGCAAAGCAACACACCTTTGTCACTCATGGAGGCGCACTCGGCTGAAAGTAGGATTTTTTTTTTAATACTTGTGGCACTTTTCATTTCAAATGTATTCATATTATCTTTTGTCTGCAGTGTGGGAAGTCCATTTCCATCCAATGAACCCTGATCATCTGTTCACGTGCTCAGAGGACGGATCACTGCTTCACTGGGAGACATCAACTTCAGACATGCCAACCTTCTTGCAAGGCAAGTCTCATGTTGTCATATAATCAACCTCAGAAAACTATATGAAGTTTTACAACGATACTAAGTGGTAGTTTTAATTGTTTTTTTCCAGGTGCTAGAAACAACAGCATGGTGTCTCGCAGTGCGATGGCTCCCGCTGGAGGCAACCAGTCCCTCATTGACGCATGGCTCGGCGGAGACTCAAGTAAAGGGCGTCTGGAGACAACTCACATGCTGCCCAGCCAAACGCTGTCCGTAAACAGTTTGGATGTACTTGGACAGTGTCTCGTGTGCGGGACTGATGGAGAGGCTATTTTTGTAAACAGACAGGTCCCAGTTTAGAGGCTTTGCAAATCATACGTTGATGTTGAATCACAATGCATATTCATTTGTGAAATTCTGTGATGCTTCCTGAAGTCTTTGTTAATCATTCCCAGCTGAATATTTTACATATTTTTGTATAAATGCCAATTCAATAAATTTTGAACTAAATAAACTTTTGTGATTTTATGGCATTTTTACTTTTCACATTTCAGATTTTTTTTTTTTACTTAAAAAGAATTTACACTTCCCAAGTCATTTTATTCTCTACAAGTGTATTTATTTACAAAGTGATGATAAATAATGCCGATATTACGAAAACAACCCGCATCCGGGTATTTTGTGAAAAGTTGTTGTTCAATTCTTGTCACTTATACGTCCTGCCAGACTTTCAAAGTAAAGGAGTTGCTTAACAAACGGACTAAGCAAGTCCCCCAAAATTTAATTGCTTGTTTCAAAACTACTGAATAATTATATAATCCAAACAATGTTTGTCTGGATCACATGCTGAATTGCTGGATCAGTTTTCATTTGCCCTATTCCTTTTAATTTACAATAAGCGGAAGTGTTCTGTAATTACTTCATCCAACTTGTTCCCTGTACTTGTCATTCAGCTATCTCAGGAATTCAACAGCAAACGCTATCAGCTAGTTCGCCACAATAAGGACATTTTATTCAAACCTTCTTACTAGTTGACGATACAAAATCGATCAACAATAAAACTTAATCTGGGATAGTCGCCGTTACTTACACTGGTGAGTTGTCAAGCGCGGCCGGCTAAGCGATTTGGTGCAATTTATGCTGTTGCGAGCTAACATGCTAAGTACTCCGCAAGCTGTTGTTGCATTAGCTAAGCAGTAACACATAGGCCGCGATGCTTGGGCTACTGTTTTCTTACTTAATTGAGTCCTTTTGCATATTTTGTTGTATTTTGTGATAGACGGAGGATTCACTCTGAATTACGCATTTGTTGATTACGCCTACCACTTACCTTGTATTACCAATGACGCCAAAACAGATTTTGTGATCCACATTGTGCTCAGCATATGCTTGAGTCAATTTTTTATTGATTATAATCTAATTAACGGTGTTTTTGTGTTCTCTGCATCCCCTTTGTCCAACCTGTTGGACCACTTGACAGATGCTCTGAATGCCTTATCACGGACGGTGCACTCATGTCAGCAGTATGCAAATGTGATCTAGGTCTTTAACAAGACCCCCCCACCCCGCCCCTTAGAACCTTGGCTGCATTGGTGTCAGCTCCTCTTCAGCTCCCTCGTCGTCTTCGTACATGCTCTTACATGAAGAGAGGAGAGAAACCAGAGGGCTACAGGCAGATGCGACCCAAAACATTCCCTGCCAGCAACTACAGTGGCAACAGCCAACATATGCTGCAAGAAATCCGGAACAGCTTGCGAAACCTGTCGAAACCCTCCGACCCACCCAAAGTGGACTTTAGCGGTAAAATGCTTCCAGAGGACCTAAGGCAACAGGGGCGCTCGTTCAACCCTAAGAACCCGCACCATAAGGCCTTGAGGGAGATCCGTGAGTCCCTGATGCCTTTTGCTAATGAGACCAGCACTTCAGCAGAGCTCAACAAACACATGGCGATGGAGCCTCCTCCATTTGCTGGGTTTGAAGAGGTAGGAGGTATTCAGTCAATACGGAAAGATTTTCACATTCTGCACGTGCCGCGGTGATTCATGATCACAAGCTGCATCTTGTTTTTTGGAATAGCTATTTGAAGTATGTTCAGAATGCCAAGTGGAATGGCAAGTATGAAGACGACATCAAGTGTTATCAGTTCTATCTTCCTTTTGATGAAATGCTAAAGTAGCATTGAGTAGCGGAAGCAAGGAAATGAATGCTGAAATAGTAAAAATCAGATTTAACAGTTTAAATTCATAATTTATGGCCTAATACCATCAGGTGTTTTATTTTTTAGCAAGCTATCCTTATGTGTTATTGACCAATTTATTTTCCTATGCTTGTGCAGACCCCTGGTCACAGTGTGGTGACAGCAGTTGACTACTTGGCAAAGGTGACCTACCAGGACTCAATGAGGGACCAGATGGTTTCCGCCAACCCAAACACCGCATGCCTGAAAGCCCCAGGTGGGTGAACGTTTCAACTGGGCCGCCCCACCCCACCCTACCCTGCCATTTTGTAAATGCTTTATGTAAAGAATCCATAGAAATAATCATTCTTCATGTGCTGTCCACAGGCGCTCCTCACATTCAGCAGTCACTACTGAGGAGGCCTAGCTGGAAAGGCTCGAAAGAATCCCTCGCTCCTCGCCATGCCATGATGTACCGCTCAGATAGTCCCGGCCCCCCTCCTGCGTTCCCGCAGGGACACCCGGGTAGCAACCAGAGAGTCAATCCTCCCCTGCCGCCTCAGGTGCGCAGCGTCACGCCTCCTCCCAACCGCGGGCCGATGCCTTCGGCGTCTTCCTGGGACAGCAACCCGTCGACCAAGCGCTACTCTGGCAACATGGATTATCTAGTGCCTCGCATCTCCCCGGTGCCTCAGGGGGCCTGGGCTGACGGCTATCCAACCGCATCGCCTCAGAACCAGCGTGGGATCAGCCCAGTGCCTATGGGCCACCAGCCCATCATCATGCAAAGCTCGGGGGGGAATAAGTTTACCTTCCCGTCAGGTTGGTCTCAGAATGGCTCGGGTCAGGCAGACTACATGGCGGGAGGCAGCAGGCAACCGCCTCCCCCCTACCCGCTCAACCAGAGCAGCCGGCAGAGTCCCACTGACCAGCAGATGCAGGCCGGTGGGCCCGCTTCTTCGCCGTCGTACGTCAACGGCGGGAACATCCCTCAATCCCTGATGGTTCCCAATCGGAACAGCCACAACCTTGATATGTACAACATGGGGCCTCCCCATTCCTGGTCTCAAAGCCTCCTCGCCCCAAACCAGCCGTCTTCATCGGGCAGTAGCAGCAACCAGGATCTGTCTCCGTCATGGCAGCACAACATGCTAGTGCGCTCCAATTCCTTCAACAGCAGAGCAGCCCATCCTGCTAGCTCGCAGCCGTCCGCCACCACCGTCACCGCCATCACGCAAGCTCCCATCCTGCAGCCCGTCAAAAGCATGCGAGTCCAGAAACCCGAACTGCACACGGCCGTCGCCCCCACGCACCCGCCGTGGATGCAGCAAGCAGCTCCCGCCGCCCCCGCTTACCCGGAGCCCTCGCCCCCTGTTCCTCAGATCCCCGTCGTAGCCGAGGTGCCCAGCTACCAGGGCCCCCCTCCGCCTTACCCCAAGCACCTCCTCCAACAGCAAGCCGCACCCTCACCCCCGGCGTACGACCAAGGCGCAGGTAAGCACGGCACCAGCAGAGACGAGCCGGCTGAAGACGAGAGCGCTCTGGGGGAGAAAGTCGCCGAAAGTTCCGAGAGCAACGCGGTGACAGAAAAGGAGAAGAAGCAGATCACCACGTCGCCCGTCCCCGTGCGTCGCAACACGAAGGACGAGGAGCGCAGGGGGGAGTCGGGTCGGGTGGCTTTGTACTCCCCGCAGGCCTTTAAGTTCTTTATGGAGCAGCATGTGGAGAACATCCTGAAGAACCATCAGCAGCGTATCCGGAGGAGGAAACAGCTGGAGAGTGAGATGCAGAGGGTGAGAAATTGAACACGACCAATTTGTTCAAAATAAATCTTTTTCCTGCTGCTATTCAACACTTTCCAGTCCTTTGTGGTCTTTTTTCACGCTCTGCTTTTTTTCTCTCGGCCCTTCTTCCTCTCCCTTTCTCTTCGTGCTGTCACTAACAGCTGAGCTGAGAGGTAAAAGTATCTGATTGGGATGTTCTCACACACACACTCCTCTCACGGGGTTTGTTCCGCATGCCCCTTCATGTCTTCCTTTTTTTTTTCTTTTTGCATTTTTGTATTGAAATACAGTGAGCCTGTGTTAATCACAGGAATATGTTTTTTTTAAATTATAATTCCACAGTGCCTCACTTTTACTCTGCAGCATGTATATTTGTCCAAATATGGCAATAAGTATGCACGCCTGGTTAAAATTTACTTTAAAAGTGACTCATAACATTGAAACGCCAATCTAATGCGAAGAACACTTTATTGCAGTGTCGTTTGTCTTCATTTTTTTTTTTTTTTTTACATTTCTAACCACTACTGCATGTGTGTTCCTGTGTGATTATTTTGGCTACTCGCTGACTCGTCACTCTTGGCTTCTTAGGTGGGCTTGTCGTCGGACGCCCAGGAGCAGATGCGTATGATGCTCTGCCAGAAGGAATCAAACTACATTCGGCTCAAGCGGGCCAAGATGGACAAGTGCATGTTCAAACGAATCAAGACCCTGGGCATCGGGGCCTTCGGCGAGGTATGCTTGGCGAGGAAAGAGGACACGGGAGCGCTGTACGCCATGAAGACCCTTCGCAAGAAGGACGTGCTGCTCAGGAACCAGGTGGCCCACGTGAAGGCCGAGAGGGACATCCTGGCCGAGGCCGACAACGAGTGGGTGGTGCGTCTCTACTATTCTTTCCAGGACCGGGACAACCTCTACTTTGTCATGGAGTACATCCCCGGCGGGGACATGATGAGCCTTCTCATCCGGCTCGGCATCTTCAAGGAGGAGCTGGCTCAGTTCTATATCGCCGAGCTCACCTGCGCCGTGGAGAGCGTCCACAAAATGGGCTTCATCCACCGCGACATTAAGCCCGACAACATTCTCATCGACCGAGACGGACACATAAAGCTCACCGACTTTGGCTTGTGCACTGGATTCCGCTGGACTCATGACTCCAAGTATTACCAGAGTGGTGAGTATCAGAGCTTAGATTTTTTTTTTCTTTGAGTTGTTCATGTTAATGGTGGAAACTACAACAAAAGCATGTCAAAGTAGAACATTTTGTATCTTTTGTATTGCAGGAGACCATGTCAGGCAGGACAGCATGGACTTCAGTAAGGAATGGGAGGACCCAGCCAACTGCCGCTGCACGGACCGCCTGAAGCCTCTCGAGCGGAGAAAAGCCCGACAGCACCAGCGCTGCTTGGCTCACTCGCTAGTGGGGACGCCCAACTACATTGCACCTGAAGTCCTGCTCAGAACAGGTACTTGGGTTAGCTTGACTTGGGTCTTCATGACTGATTGATGGAGAATGTCTGTCTTGTAGGATACACCCAGCTGTGTGATTGGTGGAGCGTGGGCGTCATTTTGTACGAGATGGTAGTCGGGCAGCCTCCCTTTTTAGCGACCACGCCCCTGGAGACGCAGCTAAAGGTATGTGGACCATCGGTGTATATGAAGACACAGATGCTCCTAAGTTTAATGTGGTATCTCCGTCCACCCAGGTGATTAACTGGAAGAGTACCCTTCACATCCCCCCGCCTGCCAAACTCAGTCCGGAGGCCTCGGACCTCATCGTGAAGCTGTGCCGCAGCCCCGAAGACCGCCTCGGCAGGAACGGCGCCGACGAAATCAAAGCCCACCCTTTCTTCAAGACCATCGACTTCTCCAACGACTTGCGGCAGCAAGCGGCGCCCTACGTCCCCACCATCGCCCACTCCACGGACACGTCCAACTTTGACCCCGTGGACCCCGAGAAGCTGTGGAGCGGGGATAGCGTCGGCGAGGATGACCTCGGCGACACGGGCTGCTGGTTCCGCAACGGCAAGCACCCCGAGCACGCCTTCTACGAATTCACCTTCCGACGCTTCTTTGACGACAACGGACACCCGTACAGCTGCCCCAAGCCCATTGCGTACGAGGGCCTCAACGAGGACGAGGCGGATTCCGAGGAACCCGAGCCCGAGGTGCCAGCTCAGGTCAGAGATCTCGTCTATGTGTAGCAATCTGGACATGGTACCGTGGTAGGACAGTGTGTGTGTAATAGGAACTGCTCACGTTTTTTTTTTTTTAAGAGTAGTCTTAATTGGAAGATGAGCAAAAGCTTTTTAAAATGGATTCATACTGGTCATCCAGTTGAGTCAGTCATCAGCTAGTTGCTGTACACCCATAATTTGGCATGAACTTCCCTCAAGCTCTTCTTTTTCATTGGCTTCTCAACTGCTTAATTTATTGACAAAATCCCAACTGACACGGTTCACTTTTAGCGTGGGTACTTTGATTAAATCTTTATTAATTTATATTTTTGACTGGCCGTCGCGACCGGGACCTTAGCGACGTACGTGACTGGTGGATGATTAAAGTATTGATTGCTACATTTATTCACTGCGGTGCCTTTTTCTTTCCCCCCCCCCCACCAAATATAGTTAATTCTCAGACTGGCATTAAATGTGTATGTAGAAGTAGACCATTGATTGAACTACAGTAGCTTTTTGTTTTATTTTTCTAATTTATACCCATATTTATAAATGAAGTTGTACACAGTTGATGTAAATATTTCTTTTCCCTGTCACTTATTTTTTTGTCCCCCTAAGGGCAGGCCCTCTTCAATGTCCACTACTGCTGGCTTTTACTTATTAGTATTGATAGTTCGACTTTATTCTCATCTCATCCAAAGCACTAAATACAAGCGTTTTAGTTATTAGACACGTAGAAAACACTTTTTTTTTAACTGAATGTAGTTTTTTTTTTTTTTTTTGACTTAATGGAGACCATTGGCCTTCTGCACTGGTTTTGTGTAGTCACACAAGATTGATAATTGTATATTTGTGTGTATACACTGTTGCTCTTGAGAGGTTACATGTATGGGAAGAGGGTGATCAATAAAGGATGTTGAGAATGAAACTTAACACATGCAAAAACAGTATTGTATTATGAGTGGTGTGTCAAAAACTGAAAGATTTAAGAATTTAAGGAAGAATTTATTTTGAAAACTATAATTGTCTCGGTCACGTGACATGTTACGTCAGTCGAGCCCGCGAAGCAAGCAAAAATTAGCAAGAAAATGTTTGGAAGGCTTCTTCGGAATGGGAAAAAAAACCCAAAGAAGAGACTGAAGAAGAGGCTACGACTTCTAAGATAAGGAAAGCTGAATTTAAAAGAAAATTTCTGGAGTCCTACGTAAAATATGGATTTATCGCGACCGGTGATTGACGCGCCAAGCCTACTCAGGCTAGCTAACGACAGGCTAGCTAACGAGGTAATGAAGGTGCCTCGTTAGCTAAACTGCTTCGGGACATGGAGACCAAGCATCTTGCATTAAAAGACAAACCTGACCCACTTCGGGTGTCATCGTCTCGGATTACGCCTAGATGGGACCGGCTCGTTCCTGAGAAACAAGCTGTGCTCCCACTAATTCAACGTAATGGTGAGTTATACTTATGTCGTTTATACTTGTTTTTATGCTAGTCGTGGCATTTTATTTCATCGTATTTATATATGTATTGAGTGTATTATTTATTTGTATAAATGTATTATTTATATAAACGCCGGTCCGCGAAAATATTTCTAACACGTGACCCACCGGTGTCAAACTCAAGGCCCGGGGGCCAGATACGGCCCGCCACGTCATTTTAGGTGGCCCGCGAAGACAAATTGTGCATCAAATTCATGTCATTACTAAAATTGCAAATTGTCTTCACTTTTAATATCTTTTAAAAAAAATATTTGACCAATTTTTACTCATCTGATTTGAAAATGAGTTATTTGTCAGTTTGTTTTGTAGCTTTTACTGTATATAATATGAGGTGCTCATACAGTTATTTGGGTTGACAGTCATAATGGCCCGCCGAAAGAAGCTATGACTACAATGCGGCCCGTGAAAAAAAATGAGTTTGACACCTGTGACGTAACCGGTCCATGGCGCAAAAAAAGTTTGGGGACCACTATATAACAACTATATCTGTAAAGTTTACAGATATTAAAGGCCACAAGGTGGCAGTCTCCTTTCCTGTTCTTTGCATTGTTTGTCTGTCAGGCTTCTTCAAAGGGAGAGTCATTTTGTTTTATTAAACAGCGGTTAATTTCTTTTTATACCCTCATGACAGTTGAACGCTAATTGAAACACTTGTTCGGTTGAAAAAGCCAGTGACAGGCTTGAAACAAATTAATCAACAACTATTACTGAATTATTGCTGTTCGAATATTTTTGTCCAATTAGAATAATTTAGAAAGCAATCGTGAAAAGGATTGTAGAGATATGTTAATCTGCATTCCTGGACTAGTATGTAAGTACACGTCATGTTTGACTGGTATTTATGTTTGCAAGGTCAAATTAGACATGTGACTAACACGACACTAAAGACAAACAAGTTAACTTAAACAAGCTTATTTTAATGGATCTGCAAAACTGTTTGAATTTCCAAAGAGAACTTGTGAACCTCCCGCCCAAAGTTACCCAGTGGCATACCTCATAATGTTACAGAAACGCTTCCAACCCAAAGAAATCTGCATGCAGGAAACAAACA
The DNA here is from genome assembly GCF_024217435.2 of Syngnathus scovelli. Classification (NCBI taxonomy): domain Eukaryota; kingdom Metazoa; phylum Chordata; class Actinopteri; order Syngnathiformes; family Syngnathidae; genus Syngnathus; species Syngnathus scovelli. Next base: position 8,537,399 of record NC_090866.1, on the reverse strand, counting down.
GTAACCCAAATTGGGAAAAGAAAAACCAACAACAAAATCTGTCAAATAAATCATAAAGGTAAAAATGAAACATTGAAAAACAGGACATATAATGCCGTTCTCTTGGCCGATGGAGAAATTCAAACGCTTCTGCATCAGCTCGACTCCGCACGGGGAGCGCAAACTGACAACGATTTAGTAAAGTGTAATTTCAATGGGTGGGTGTGGCTCCGCCCATGACACAGCCTCGCCCCTGTCTTCCATATAAGGCACAGGACAAAAGAAATCCCCGCATTACAAAAAGAGCTCGCCACAACCTGTCACTTGGTAACAATTGTAATTGAGCAAACACTTGGGGAGACGATGAGTGTCCAAAAAGGGCCGCTGTGGGGGGGGAAAAGGGGAGGGGGGGGGAGAGAGCTGAGCTCAGGCCAAGGAGATATTACAAATATGAGCTTGTCTTTTCAACTTTTTTTTTTTTCTCAGAATAATCTTTAAAACAAAACGACAAGAAACATGAGTGGAGCTCATGAGGTGGAGCGTGGAAAAAGATGAAGGGATAGGGGGGGTGGGTTAGCTGACTGACGAATGAAGTGGTTTATTGTTTAATTCTGATAAGAGTGAGTGTGCAAGACAAAGTCATGAGAAGGGGTTAGAGGGTAAGAGAGTTAGACGTTAGAGAACGAGAGAGGGTGTGGTGCGTGCACGTGTGTGTGTGTGTGAATGCGTGTGTCGGTGCGAGTTGTTCAACTGCAGCACTTGCTCTTCCAGCCCGTCCCTCCGCCGCCGCTGATGATGTCCACATTTTCACTGTTGGGCTCCTTTACAGGCGTCTGGAAGACACATGGCATTATTAAGGTGTGTGTCTAATATGAGGTGGAGTGAGCAATGTCACAGTGTATTAAAATCCAAAGTCTCCCGAAGGATACACACCTTTCTGAGGATGTCTTCCGCTAACGTGAGGAAGGCCTTCTCGATGTTGATGTTGGCCTTGGCGCTGGTCTCAAAAAACCTAATGTTGTGCTCCTTCGCAATCTGGGTTGACGACAAGAAGAGCGAGTGAGAAAGACCGCTGACCTTCAAAAGGGTGGCTTGTCCAAAAATAAAATGGCTTAGTCAATCTTCAGAGTGGAGCACAGATCAGGTAGCACTGAATCCCGTAAATACCGGTGATGGGTTTCACTATATTCAAATCCTCCAAACCAGATTTGGGGTGTTTTTTTATGCTTATTGAAGTCTTACCTGCTCCCCCTTGGCTTTTTGTACAACCCTCTTGTCCTCGATGTCACACTTGTTGCCTAGTAGCATTCTCTCAACATCCTCATTTGCATGCTGAAAACATAAAAATAGTGTTAACTTCAATTATTTCGAACATTTAAAAAAAATCCCAAATTATAGCATGAATTTCTTAAGGTACGACCATACAAATCTGTGGCAGGTGGTTTAAAAAGTTTCGTAAACACAGCAAGTCTCACCTCATCAATGTTGCGCAACCATTTGCTGATGTTCTCAAAGCTCTTGCCGTTGGTGATGTCATAGACCAGCATGATGCCCATGGCCCCTCTGTAGTAGGAGGTGGTGATGGTGTGGAACCGTTCCTGCCCTGCTGTGTCCCTGCGTAAACACACATTCAGATGACAGACTCTTAATAACAACAACTACGATAAGACTCTTCATTACGTAACATGGATTAATAAAATTGTAAACGGCTCTATGAGGGTGTGATGTGAAAAAAAAATCACAAGGTGTGGCAAGTACTACCATTTCCTTCCTGCAAAAAGCAAGCGACTCAATACACAAAATTCTAAGCGCTATGTTATTACACGTTATGTCACCCTATTGTATTTTATTGTACTTTAATAACTCTGGACACCAGAGGCAGATAGTCATATTCATTTTATGCCCTACAAGAAAGAACACTCCTGTCAAGAATGCGAAAAAAAAAAGAGAACCAATTATAAATGGTGCTTCACATTCCAATAATGTCTTCACCCCACTGTGGTAATCTGACAAGTCACGTTGAAACTCGCATACACACACGCGCACACACACAGAGGCTGCCCACACGTCTACACTAGCTCCCCTGAAAGACTTTTTTGTCAAAATTAATTTATCACTGCTTGCAAAGAAGATCCTAGCTAATAAAATACATATTTTGCGAACTTTCATTTGGTTAAACTCACAAGAGTCTAAATTTTAATATTACTTATAAGTCATTCAAAAGATGTCTACAAGTACAGTAGCGGAACAAAGCTGAAAATTGTGTGATTTTTTTTTTCTATTTTCTACAGACATGTAATGGAAGATGTGGGTGCTCAGGTTTATCTCGACAACACTAGGGTTTTGTCTTGAATGACTGCAACCTTCTTAAAAGGAGGTCAAAGGAGTTATTCATACACGAAATGTCAATTGTGCATTTTGGCAACGCACAAAACAATGTAGTGTGTTAGAAGTACCGCTGTACATGTATGGCATATTCATATAGATGAAAATAAGACTTGATATAGAGAGATGAAATATTGTCCAACCCAAAAAGGATCCGGAAAATGTTCACGTGATGATACATCGATTCAGTATCATTATTTGACAATGTGGGCAATGTGGGGAACTGAAACAACACTCCTAAGTGGAATGTTAAAGGTCAAGCAAAGTAAATGCATAAAAATGTCAAAAACAGTTCTGCTTTTTCACTTCCCGACCTGAACTTCAGCAGCTCGGCCTAATTATGTGTGAGACGTTTTCATGAAGCAAGCCATAGAATTATACCGCCTGTCGGTGACGCATATACGGTTCATCCGTGATGCTAACAGAAACATTGTCACGGCTAACCGATGTTAGCAATGTGGCGCAAACCTGGCTTTCAGGCCACTATTTTGGTGGAAGAACCCAAATTGTATGTTTACTTACACCTATGCAATCAGTGACTCACCAGATCTGTAATTTGATCTTCTTTCCTTGTAGTTCCACAGTTTTGATCTTGAAGTCTATTCCTATAAAAGAAACGACATTTATGAAACTTAGCCACCCGTTTCAAAAATGGCGGCAGATTTGGTACAACATGACACGTGGACATAATCGCTGTATGACCGTGACCATAATATTTGGCCAAGTAATTCAATTCCGGATGAGTGTTATTCTCCTGGAGGGGTCGCGAAGCCACAGGAGGGACAGCCGATGACTTTTGGCCCAGAAGTGTTGTTTTCCTTTCCAAAGAACCGAGCTGTCACTTCAGCTAAAGCAAAAAAGATTGTGCTCAGTTTACAAGTTCAAGAAACAGCTGTGCTCTTTGAGGGGCAGGGCCACGCCATAATGAAGCGAGCGGCTGCCAAAGAGTGACTCATCCAGTATTAAGCACACCCCGGAGAGGGCGGAAGGGGAATAGTTGGGTTTCACAAAAAAACAGGGTAGAGGAAGAGGCAAAATGTAAACATCCTAAAAGTTGTGCAAATTTGGCCAAATACGAGAAACCGAGCACACCTCACGAGCGAGGGCAAAGGGGAAAACCGTGGTTTCGTAGTAACTAAAGTGATACAGCGCCCGCATCGGTTTAGGTTGCTCAGGATATTGATCAGGTCAACATCAATAATAAAACAACAGAATGCACACGCACTGTTTAAGCTTTACAGTATGTGCAGACACAACTTTAAAGGATGCACAATGTTCCGCATCTAATTAAACATAAATAAACTCTACCGAGCAAGACCGACAGCTATTCAGGGGCCTGGAAATAAGGATGAGTTACTAAAGCGAAGGGGGCTTTCCACTGAGAGTATTTTGAGAAGTGGCGCTGTATCTGTGCCACGCAACGAAACAAAACACTACACTCCAATTTCTGTTTCAGTCCAGTGCGTAGATTTGAAAAAAGATGCCGGGTTCTATAAACAAGGTGCACCCGCCATTGTAATCCTTCTGTTTGTATAGGCATCAATACGATGCTCCAACTACCAACCGATAGGGGACTGCAGTTTCCTAGAATTGTAAGACTTTTAATGGTGAAGGAAATTACCTTCATTGATATGTTGTTTTCTTCTCAGTAAAAATAAGTCTGCACACAATTGCAGACCTTTAGCTAATATGGGCATGATAATTTATAATTGTTGGTATTGGGACAAAACCAGTAGATACTTTTCCAGTACTTTATTATAAATTAATACGACCACATTCCTTATATAACGATATATTGAAAGATTTTGTTGCATCAACAGTGTAATACCATTTATAGATGCCAAATAAAAGATTCATTGCTTTCCTTAGAGCAGAAGCTGCCATTGAGATACATTCCGAGGGATAATCATGATAATTTAGTATGAATATGTGTCATCTGTACCTAATGGAATCCACAATGGAATCCAGAGAAGTCCATATAACAATTAATACGCTGTAAATAATAAAGCATTAGCTACGATGTTACTGCTCCTTATATAATTTACTGACAGCTCAAATGTTTATGGCGATTGCCCCCACTAGCCTTGTTAGCTTGCAATGTCACAAATGACAGCTTACCTAATTATACATTGCCTAACAGTCAGTCTTAACCAAAACAAGTTTTATGGCGTGTTTCTAATATCACCGTCACCTCGAGTAGGGGTTATCTAAGTTTAATAGTTTTCAAAATTGCACAACTTGTCTCCCGGCTAACCAGCGCAGGCCTGGGCAGTCCAGAGCAGGCTAACAGCGCGATGGCTAACCAAACGGACCTGCAAGTCAGAGTCAAAAAAAGCAAATCGATGTGACAATACTGCATTTGTTGTGGTTGCTTACCTATGGTGGAGATGAAGGTTGTGTTGAAGGCATCGTCAGAGAAGCGGAACAGCACACAGGTCTTTCCCACGCCCGAATCTCCGATGAGAAGCAGCTTGAATAGCAGGTCGTACGTCTTCTTAGCCATTGAAAACTGTATGTACCCGCTCCGATACACACACAAAAACAAAAAACAAATCTAACACGCCTATGTGGAGTCTGAAGCCAGTTCCGATGCCAACCTGACCACCTGCCCCGGTTTTGACAGTTTGCAACCTGGGATTTGTTGATTAGCTTTGGCAAGCTACTTGGCTAAATACCACCACAAAATAAAACGCGTCAGAGAAGTGATATTCCAAAAGTCCAACTGTTTCCCACTTGATAGCGAGAGAAAAGGTTGCGACAACGTGAGATCGTCCCGCGCGATTCCTCTTTTCCACTTTCTTTTCTCCCACACAGTCGGGACAAAATGGCTCCTCTCTAACCCGACTCACTCTTTCTTCATACTAACGGAGAGCTAATTCAAATTCTCGGCACACCCCGTCATTCCAGTGCCCAGCTTCCAGCTCAACCGAGAAACCTTCGAATGGGAATTCAAGGTGAAAGTGTAGCAAATGCACTGACTGCAAAGTTGGTGAGGTTTTTCTTTCCCGGAGAGATTAGGAACTTAAAGTAAGACGACCGCCGTCGTCTCTGGAATAGCAGTCAGCACGGCGACACCCTACATGACAGACATATAATTGACCGCCGTATTCGGTTAAAAACCTTTTGGATTGGCTAACACTGCTGTCATTCAAGAGTATACTCAAATACGATTGGTAGTTTCCGCTAACATGGAGCGTGGGCGCGTCTTACAGTGACCGAAAGGGCAAACGGTACTGGGCTACTTGCTTCGACATTTAGGCTCAGCCTCTCGTTAATTTCAACGGGGAAAACATGTCCGGCGACCCAAAATGGCCGCCAGTTTCCACGGCGTTCTCTGGGTGTGATTCACTTTTTCATGGCAAGTTTGAAACTGATGCGGTGACTCTCCCAGCTGTGAGTCAGGCCAAGTGATGTCATAATTAAGTACTTATGCTTTCACGGGCGTTTCCCCATGTCTCCTTTTCGGAATTAAAAGGTAATTCACCCGGTTTAAACTTTACACGCAATGATATTGAACGCAAGCATCACACATATTTATTATAATAACACTAGCATGTCACGAGTTGGCGTTGTGTCGAACTTTTTCCCCTTCTTCCCCTTCAGACACTCCTCCAAGAATGCAGAGTATGTCACTACCGCCAAGTACAGACTTGACAGGTAAAGAAACTACATACAAACTCATCCCAAAAGCTAATGTTACTGTGCTGCTATGGCAATAAGACAAGAGTCTGAGATTAAGATGCAGTGGAAACTATGAATACTGTAAAAAAAATAATTGTTACATTGGTTTTAACTCGAGAAAACCAAGATGTCAACTCCCTAGTATGCCCGGTAAAAGAACTATTGGATTCGTCCTATTTCGTAAAACAAGCATCACATATGCTTTGATTTGACCAGCTATAGCATGCTAATCAAAATGTACATAGTATTTACGTTTATTCTATTTATCTTCATTCTGTACTCTAACTCCACAGTTGATCCTTGCACTCACTGATAAATCATGTCTGAACACAGAAATTGTCCATATCACAATACGTTCTTCACTTAGCTGCACAAGCCCTCAGGGATAATTACGCAGCGCTTGAATAACAGTGGTAAACAAAACATTCATAGTTTCTCAGATGGTAATTTTTAAGACCGGAAGGCAAATCTGTCGAGTACATTTGGTTGCATAAGTTTCTTTGCTTTTATATTATTCAAATATTATTTTATAATGTACACAGGAACATGGTGGGATTGCAGAGGGAAATGAATGTAGAAACAAACTTTTCAACACAGGATGTTTTTATTTGACGCTTAGTTCCATCACGATATTTATTTAATAATAAAATAAACATAATGAGTAACAGTAAATTATTTGTATCCTTTCTTGAAGTTAATGACGTAATACTATTTAGTTGTAAAACATTTATTAATAACGTTTATAGTAATGCTGTTTGTAACATTCTGCTTTATATCTGACACAATGCAAATTTCTTGGGATGTTTTCACCAAGTTTTTCCTAAAAGAAAATTTCCCAAACGTCACCTACACGTGTACCTGGAAAAAAAGTATTTTTGTCTCTTTTCAAAACATTAGTTAGGTGTAGGTCAGCGTGTGTTCTACTATTCTGTCAGTAGATGTCGTTGTTGGGCCGTATTTTAACCACACCGCGGTGGCATCATTAATTTTACGCGTCCTCATTCTACATTAATTTTGTGACAAATCAACGTATTTTTCTTTATAAAAGTCTCGAAATATACCAAAAAATAACACAGCAATATTCCAGTGTTTATATTGCTGTATTATTTTGTGGTAAGTATACTTACTATGACTGATAACACGTTTTGCAACTTTGTTATATATTGTTTAGGAGACAAATAAATACACGTATAATAAATAAATAAAATATCGAACAACCTGCTGCGTGATTAACTACATATCCCGTCGTGCTTCGCTCTACTCCGCAGTGATCTGGGGCGTGCAGCTCGAATGACTGTGCGCGTGCATGCGTTCGCGTAAGCTTGTGTGCGGGGGCGTGCGCGTATACGCGGGAGGAGGGATCTGTCTCTCGGAGACCCACACCCGAGCACCAGACGGAGCATCATTGAACGCACCGACTGAAGGATGTGGATCCCACTGGGCGTGTGAAAAGAAGATATGAGCGAAATACCCGTCTTTTTGTTTCTGACACATTGGGATTTTTTGGCTTTTAGTGTGGACACGGAGCGGCAATGGAGCGTCGAGCCAACGCGTGAGAGCTGATACCATTTATGCTAATTTTCGGGGGGGGATTGAGACGATAGGATGTCATGCTATGCTTATTTATTTTCGCTGAAGAAATGATCATGTCGTGCTGAATGTTGTGAAAAAGAAAACATATGGTGACACAAAGCTAGTAACCAGGAAGGTTTTGTTTGTATTTAAATTTATTGTCATTGTGTGACTTGAAACAACAAGACGCCAGCCATGTCAAAGAATAAGAGCAGTGAGTCGGTTAAGGTGGTTGTTCGATGTCGACCTCTGAACCGAAAAGAGGAATCCAACGGTCCTTCTGGGGGGATTGTTCAGATGGACCTGCGGCTAGGACAGGTGATCCTCAGGAATCCTCGAGCATCACACAGTGAACCCCAGAAAACGTTTACATTCGATGCTGTTTACGATGCCAATTCCAAACAACGAGATCTGTACGATGAGAGCGTCAGGCCTCTCATAGATTCTGTGCTAGCTGGGTTCAATGGGACCATATTTGCTTATGGACAGACCGGAACAGGGAAGACCTACACCATGCAGGGGATGTGGTTGGACCCAGAGAAACGAGGTGTGATACCCAACGCTTTTGACCATATCTTTACGCACATCTCACGCTCGCAGTCTGATAAGCAGTACCTGGTCCGGGCGTCTTACCTCGAGATCTATCGTGAGGAGATCCGTGATCTGCTGGATCCCAACCACGCCACCGCCCGGGGACTGGAGCTTAGAGAGAGTCCGGAAACTGGAGTCTATGTCCCGGACCTCACTTCTTGTGTCTGCAAGAGCATCAAGGAGATAGAAGAGGTGATGAATGTGGGAAACCAAGCCAGGGCTGTTGCGGCCACCGACATGAACGAGTATTCGTCCAGGTCCCACGCCTTATTTCTGATCACGGTGGAGTGTGGCCAACCTGGTCCGGATGGGAGAAAGCACATCCGGGTGGGGCGCCTCAACCTGGTGGATCTGGCCGGCAGTGAGCGGCAGGCCAAGACAGGCGTCCAGGGGGAACGCCTGAAGGAAGCGGCAAAAATCAACCTTTCTCTGTCCGCATTAGGGAACGTGATATCTGCGCTTGCAGATGGCCGCAGTGGCCACGTGCCGTACCGGGACTCAAAGCTGACCCGTCTTTTGCAAGACTCACTAGGCGGTAATGCCAAGACTGTCATGGTGGCCACTCTAGGCCCTGCTCAGCAACACTACGACGAAACTCTCACCACTCTTCGCTACGCAAACCGAGCCAAGAACATCCAGAACCGGCCCCGAGTCAATGAGGACCCCAAAGACGCCCTCCTCCGAGAATTTCAAAGTGAGATTGCTCGGCTCAGAGCTCAGCTCAACCACAGGAAGTGGAGAAGCAAGCAGAAGAAGGAGCGGCAGGACGATGAAGGCTCAGATCCAGATGAAGACACCGAGTGTGAAGAGGAGGAGGAGGTGGAGAAGAACGCCGAGGAGTATGTCAAGCGAGAAGAGCAGCGTTTGGAGAGGGAGAAGGAGGCCATCAGAGGAGATCGATCACTCCTGGCCGATGAGAAGCAGAGGCTTCTTGGCGAGAAGGAGAGGATGATGGGAGATCTTCGCAAAGAGCAGGAAGCCACTGAGCAACTCACTGCCAAGTACAAGGTGAGAATCTGGATCTCTGTATTGATCTTAAACATTGTGAAATAAATGTTTCTCTACATTTCTCTCATATGAGGTCATGTGGGAATGTCCTCTGGGGTGGAGTGTAATGAGAGCCTAATAATTCCGCCCTGAGTATTTCATTTCCTTCCCAGCACGTTGTCCTTCAGAGCAGTGCGTGCCTGATAGCGCCGACCCGTATCAAATCTTCTATGATTTCACTGCACAGTGCAAGTTCTCATGTTTGATGCTGACTGGATGGCTGTGCTGAGTGCTGTCAGCCACGGGAATCAGCAAAATTCTCCCTCGCCTTGAGGGAGAAGATGATTGAGGTCAAGTATTTCCTGGCCTTGCATCAGTGTCCCTCAAAATATTGTTTATCCCTGGATACCAAAACTTTTTGTTAGTCATGCTTGTTTTCTGTCAACGAATCACAAGTAATTTCGAGTTCAATAATCTGTTCTACATAAAACATCTCGCATACTAATGTTTAGCATCTTCTCAAACTGAAAATGGTCCTGACAGAGAGCCACATCGGCCAGGAAGCAGCTGAATCTATAAATAACCAATTATAGATAAGATCAAAATGCAATGCAATTAAGTCCCCTGCTCTTTGAACACAACAGGACAACAAAATATAAAGTAGGTCAGGAGCAACCTTGTGAGGCTGCGTTGAGTCATTCGGTGTTCCTGCAGATGGTCTACTCCTGAAATAATGACAATGTACGAAATACAATGACTGAATTCGCCATTTATACACAATGTGGACTTACAATATTAAATACTAAGGAGATAAATATCTCCGGTTTTGACAAACACTTACGGAAAATCCCAAGGCACTCATAAATGATTACTGACCTAAAGCCTGTATAGTACTCTCCTCTGTAACAATAAGCAGCCTATCAAGAGGAAGGAACATGCATGAGGGAGGAACATGAATCGACCCATTAATGGCACGCATTGAATGTGGTTGGACACAAAGGACACACATGCACACACACATCTTTTTATAGCTGTAACATGATACAACGGCACAGCACCCTTTCAATACATTCCAGAGAACCTCTTTGCAAAGTTTGGAGGGGGACCATAAAAGTCTGAAACCAACTAGTCCGGTCCCTTTGGTCCAGGAGGGGAAGTTGCTTTTTTTAAAATATTGTTTGTCCTCACAGAGATGGATGGAAACAAGCACACACACACAAGACAAAGGCAGCCCCCCTAAACAAAGAGGCTTTCTGTAAAAGCCTCACCATTTTCTCTCTGAAGGACTCCACTGTACCCATTACACAAGTGTTTGTGTGTTTTCTCGTGCAATTAAGTGGACAGCGGCACAGTTTGGTATGTGCAAGTTCACAGTTACAGTTTAAACACACACGGAATTGTTAAAGCAGAAAAAATGTGGGTTGTCTTTTGGATCCATTTTCTTTTTTTGCTAGTTTGCATTTGTGACCTGGCAACTGTGATGGCATTTTCAGTGGACAGTAAGTGACAAAATGGCCGCCATTGGATGGATTTTGGATGCTATGTGGATTTGATTTACAACGATACAGTGATGAAAAGTAACACGTAAGAGACTTTACAGCTCGCATATGAGTCATGAAGCAAGATTAATGAGGTTTTTATTGATGCGCCCAGACGATGTTTAATTTATCATGCTGGAGCACAGCTCAGCTTGTTCTAGCTTAGTGTGGCATCATGGGGATGCTCACAAGATCAGCCCAACAGTGCAACTATTTTTATACAGGCACTTTTAAAAATCATCTTTTCACAATATTTCCCCTTAAATGTAAAGTACATCTATCTATTTCTTTAAATCAGTAAAAAAAAAAAATAACTGAGATGTGCAGTGTCATTGCATTTTCAAGGAGGTAGCCATCGTTAAAAATGCATTTGATGCGTTTTCTGTTTAAATATTGATCTCATGCTTTTTTTTTTGGTCTATCCCAGGCAATGGAGAGCAAGCTGTTGGTCGGCGGAAAGAACATCATAGACCACACCAATGAGCAGCAGAAGATGCTGGAGATGAAAAGGCAGGAAATTGCCGAGCAGGTATGTGTCTTTGTGGAATGTACCCTAATGGCTGCAGATTGTTATTGTTGTTTTTCTCCAAATGCTTCCAGTTCCGCAATGAGAGAGAGATGCAGCAGCAGATGATGGTCCAGGATGACGAGACGCTGGAGCTGAGGGAGACTTTTACTTCTCTTCAGCAAGAGGTTGAAGCCAAAACCAAGAAACTCAAGAAGGTAGACAGTTCGAACGCTGGATCTTCAATGAACCTCCCATGCATGGGTTATTTTATCGGAGGAACTTGAATATTTTCCTTTCTGATTCTCTCCTTATAGTTGTACGCCAAGCTCCAGTGCATCAAAGCTGAGATCCAGGATGTAAATGACGAGCATGTGAGGAGCCGTCAGGAGCTGGAGCAAACACAAAATGAGCTCACTCGAGAGCTCAAGTTCAAGTAAGGAAATAGCGTCACTCGCTTTGATAATCCGAATTCCATGTGACATATATTTCAATAATAAGCGTGCCATTCTGACATATATCCTCTCGAGTCTTACGTGTTCAAACCCGATATTAACGTTGGCACATTCATTCTTGTGTAGGTATTTAATCATTGAGAACTTCATCCCTCCAGAGGAGAAGAATAAGATCATGAGCAGAATGACTTTTGACGCCGAAGAAGATCAGTGGAAATTCCAGCCTCTGGTTCCTGCCGAGAGGTCAGTGTTTTAAATAGACGGATCCACGCGGCATGCACATGTAATACGACCTATTCCTCATTGATTTCTGATTTCGGTCGCCACTTCCTCGCCTATATAGCAAACCCCTGCAGATGAAAAAAAGGCCAACATCTGCCGTTGGATACAAAAGACCAATCAGTCAGTATGCCAGGGTTGCCATAACGATGGGCACTAATAACAGATTCCGGGTAAGATTGTCATATTTTATGATCATTTTAGCGTGCAGTTAAGTTTATATTGACCGTGTGTGCATGTGTTTAGGCTGAGAACATTATGTTTCTGGAGCTGGACATGAACCCACCAAACACTGCCTCACTGGCTCGCTTAAGGGACCTGAACCAAAGCTTTCCTGTGGACAACTTTCCTACCAATGACAGCGGCGTTCACAAATCTAACTCCTGGTAAATCGAACAGTGATGTAAAATATGAAATATGTTTGTTAAAAATGATTTTATTATATTTTATAATACAGTATATTTAATTAATTGATTTTTAAACTGTATATAAAACAGATAACTAATATGCACTTAAATTCATTATATATATAAATATCATTTTTGTTACTCCTTATCTGGTGTCAATGGTTTAACATCATGCATCTAAATGAAATTATTCGCGATTAACCACCCCCATCACTGTTCCAGCAGTTTGTAATCTCATTGTTCATGTATAATCTTGTTAACCTGTGATTCCGATTTTCAGTCATTTCTTTTTTATTGTGACGTATTTGGGTTTTAAAGAACCATTCCTTTTTTTTTTTTTTTGCAGGTGTCAAAACCAGAAGTCTCTCACTTCTTCCTCTTCTAACGTTTCCCTTTCGGCTTGCACCACTGCCATGTCTGAATCGGCGCAGTGAAATACTGAAGCTTTAGCAGGGTGTGTTTTTATTGTTATTTATTTTGCTGCGGAATTTCGGTGCTGCGACATACAACAACACCTCTGGAGCAACACAAAAAAATGGTAAGTTACAAAGCTCATCAAAAGAAATTTAACCTTTGTTGCATGTGAGGGAGCAAAGACAGTTGGAAATGTCTGTGTGTGTGTGTTTGTGTCACCAAAGTGGCTTCTATCCTGTATATGAGTGTACATATTTAATGTATTTGTGTCTTTAAGGGTTCAAATGAAATGTCTTGAATATGCATTCCCACAAGGAAGTAATGTCCACATGTCATTTTTCTTCATTCACTGCAAAAGATATTCAGTGGGTCAATTAAAGATAGTCACTATGCGTAATTATGCCTTAACATCGAACGAAAGAAAAAATTATAGGTCGAGTCACACATTTCTACACACTAATGACCAATAATTTGATTTAACATATTTATTTCAGATCAAGACTTCATAAAAATTCAGGCAGAACTACTGGCAAAAGGTTGAAGGAAAATAATGTTATATAAATCCAGTACTGTACTATATTATTATTCGAAAATAGAATATTTATGTCTAAAAATAATGAACTCTTATAATTATCTGTATTTCAGCGAGTGCCCTTATAAGGGTTCCAACAAGCCTAACAAATACAGAGCAAACTAGATTTTGACCTATGCTAATACAATACTAGTTCCATTGGTTTTAACCATTTGCAGTGGACATCACAATCAGAGCAAGTAATTGACCCGCTTTTGTTTCGCAAGGCCTATTGAAGCTTCACCCAATTTCACATTCATGAAGGTTCCATGCAGTTTACCTTTAATGAGGGAGGAATGCAAATTAATATTGTTGATATGATAAATGATTGTGGTGCAAATGCAAACATTTGCTCCTTAATATTGCATTAGTGAATGAATTTTGATTTTAAATATCAGAGGGAGTCAAGCAAAACTATTAGTCAGGGTAGATTTTTTTCACGAGTGACACATTTCTGTCCATTTGTTCTATTTCATGCATCTGTAAGACGAAACCATTTAGTGTTGATGGTAAAGGCAGGGTGAATGTGATTTAGGACAAAAAAATATGTGAATAAATATGTCTTTGTACATTGTCTCTGTGTACAGTATAAACCTTGTAATACACGTGTCAATTAAATCCGTTCTATGTCGGCCTTGTCAAATATTATATGACGATGAGAGAGCTGTGTGGGGGAGGAAGGAAGTGACATACCGATGGGGAAAAAAAAGAGGCTGGGGGAGGGATGGAAGCAGCGAGCCAAAGACAATCAGGAAGTGAGGGACGACTGTTGGAGGAGGTGGAAAACGGAGACGGTCTCCATGGTAACCTGTCAATTGAGTAATGGCTAGTGGAGTAGGGGGCGTGGTCTAATATGTATCTATAATGGATGTAAAATAGCAAAAGCCAGTAATGCTGAGCTCATCTGTCTGGGTAAAAAAAAAAAAACATGAATAAAAACACTGACACAAACGTTCATGTATTTTGCTATTTCATCAAGTGTGTTTACGGTTTCAGTGTCTTTTTTTTTAACCCACATAAAATGTATGATTGGTAAATCTGTGCCATTTACATGTAATCCTTCATTCCGCTACAGAGTCTCTAATACCAGGTCAAGCTGACTACTGGTGAGCGAGCATTCTCCCGTGAAAATTATTCAGTCACTTTTATCATTATCTAATGAGTTTTTTGATTAATAGGACAACAAGGTTTATGAGTATATCAACGCGAGGAGCTGTTTTCAAGGCCTCTGCATGGTAAGATGATAGGCCTCAATGCTAATCTGCTATTATAACTCATTTTATCTTGGTAATGAAATTGATTAAAACCAACCAGAATCTTAGGTGTATTAAATACTATTTTATTATGTTGTATCATGTTTTCTTGTGGTAATTAGAGTGAATGTGAGTTGGTGATTAGCTTGACGCTAACCCTATGCTAGAACGTACTGTACTTTATGTAAAGTTTATTGCTAGCTGCTAATTGTGAATTAGCTAAGCTAAAATGCTATTATTGATATTAGTTTGGTTATATAAAAGCATTAAAATGTACACAGCTCACTAAAAGCTCATGACCATTTTACAGCTTTATTAAAACAGCAGGAGTGACTCTGAGAACAGTATGCCAGTGTTATTCTGGAATGAGTGGTATAGTTGTGACAATAATTCAAACAAACTCAAACAATATTGTTGCTCTAAATAAAACTAATTGTTTACATTTTCTACTTGCACAATTATTCTTGAACTCAATTAAAACAAAATAATGCCTCGTGTGTTACAGCAGGACCTCAACCGGTTGAGATAAAGTTGGTAGGTGATTGTTAGATCTTTGCTGCCCTCTAGTGTACAACTTGAATAAATGCCTGCATTCCCTCTAAAGCTATATTACAGTTTAAACCTTGTTAAATGCTTCCAGTGCCAAGAAGATGAGTGGAGTAATCCAAGAGAGAAACTTTATAGAAAGCTATAGGAAATTCACATCTCAAGTCCTTAACGGGACTCAAAAAGGTCACGTTTGTTTCTCTTGTCCACTTCAAGAAGTTTGTCAGATTTGAATCACAGTGAAACCGGTTCATATTTAAATTGAGGATGCTAAGAGTTCGGAAGAGGGCCGGGTTGGGGGACACTATGAAGTTGTTAGCGAGGTTAAGCAATTTGAGGGTCTTAGGAAATGCATCAGGCTGGAGATAGGTTAAAGTGTTGGATGAGAGGTCCATTCCCAGAAGAGAGGGGAGATCTTTGAAGATGCCATTCGGAAGGGAGCGCAAATTGTTCGAGCTCAATCTCAGCTCGACCAAATGGTTAAGACCTTGGAACAGATCGAGACATTTGCCTCGAGACCAAATTGACTGCAAGTTGCTGCTGTGAAGATCTAACTCTTTAACAGCGCTATGCTTCTTTTCAGAAGCTTGACTATTCATTGTGCACCACTTGATGGGATTCCCTCCAAAGACAAGATGCTGGAGTTTCTTCAGGTTAGTCAAAAAGATGTACACACTCTGCAGGTTTTCTACTTTGTTGTTCTGAACGTTCAAATATGTGACATTAGGGGCAAAAGTTGTTATTGTGTCCACTGCTGCAAAAGTCAATTTATTGTCGTTCAAATTAAGATAACTTAAACTCGGCAGAGTGCTGGGGAAGCCGAACTCCCTGAGGGAGTTTCCAGTCAGATTTAATACCTCCAGGCTCAAAAGTCCACTAAATGATTGGTAGCCAAATATACCAATATGATTGTAAGAGAGGTCCAACACCTTCAGGTTCCTCAGAGGAGCAAAACTGTGAGCACGGATATCCCCGAGCAAATTATGAGACAGGTTGAGCTTTTTTAAATGTTCCTGGCCTTCAAAAGCATTTTTGTGTATTTGATTGACTTGGTTTTGTGAGAGATCAATAACTTCAGTTTGTGCTAATGGATTGAATACTCCCTGTTGTAATGCAAATATCCTGTTTTTAGACATATCCAACATCTTGATTGAGCTGTTCCTGAGGCCCTCAAAAGTGCTTCTGTCCATATCTAAAAGATTGCTGAAGGAAAAGCCTTTACCTATATGTCCTGATAGCTTGAGAAAAAAAATCTTAGTACCTTCGATAGCTTTGAAAAATAGTCTTAACTTGTCTATGCTGAAACCATTATGGGATAAGTCAAGTGTTCCAAAAGATATTCCTCTGAAAGGGTTCCCACAAGTATGTGCATCAAAGTTGTCATTGAACATAGCCTGAAGGTT